>NC_057427.1:19012853-21412853 GCF_019457755.1 Venturia canescens
TATCATCAGCACGATAACGAGACTGATATTGGAATAATGGGTAACGGAGGTGTATCGAGCAGTGGAGCGATGGCAACTCCCCACGGAACGATATCGCTGCGACTTCGAAGTAGAGTACGAGTGGATATGACGATCGACCGTGCCGTCAGGATCATTAATTTCAAAGTATGAAACTCATTACGAAAACACAATTCAGGAATATTCAATACATTTATCTGTCTCCAAGAATAATATAGTGTTATCGTTGAGTGGATCGGGTGCTGCATCTGCGCTTTTACATCCCAATGGAAGAATTTATCAGTACGGTTCGCGAGTTGAGATTCTTGCTCATGACGCACACGGAAACAACAAGTATAATTAGTCGTTTGTTCCCCATTGAATTTAATACGACAATTCTATCTCTTTCCCTTTGCATTTTTACTATACGTAGATACGCAAAAATGTGGTATAAAGGAGTTAGTTTCACATCCGAACAATGCGCCCTCGTTTACCTGGTTGACGCTGCTGGCACAAGGACGACAACTGATTCTTTCTCAGACATGAGTCAGGTAAATTTTTTTTCATGATGAGAAGTGTGCTTTAGCAAACATCGATGATTATAAACTTCCTATATTCATTGCGTATTTCGTGGAGGACTTTTCTCTCAACGTATTTTATGCCGAATCGAGACACGGGCCTTCGTGTCTTCAAGAAGCATCCTCAGCGCTCGGAGCCGCACAGTATTGGCTTACGGATGAAGGTGTAGAAAACTGGATAATAAACAACGTTCGAATTTCACAAACCCCCGATGGTCTTGTCAGGTACTTGCCAAGTGGCCTAAAAGATAACTCAAGATTAATAGGACAATATAATCCGCTGTTTATGTTCTAAGCAATTTGTTTTGACTACTGTGATTTCGACACCGAAAAAATTACAGGATTGCAAGAAACAGCAATAAATATCAGCTGAGAACCTCACCGAGTAACGGTACCGCTTCTTTAACGACACCTTTTCTTCACTGCACTGCTTCACTTGGTCAAACCTCGCATCTTTTCGTCCGCCGCGGGGAACGAAGAATGCACTATGATGGTACCAGTTTCATTGTAAGGAACGCCGGTCACAGTGCTGGTTTTGATGATAATAATCAGCTTAAAGTCTATTGAAACGTTATAAGAGAAGCGCCAAGAACGATAAGTACGCATATGTAAATGGCAATAGGAATGACTAAGAAATCTTGCAATTTCAACACAGCATTGAAAAATATCATAATCATTTGTCTTCTCTTATCCGCTTTAACTTTTTTATTTATTATTACGCAAAAAATATAAAGAAATATTTATCGTTGACACGTGATAAGTTAATAAAATTCGTTGCCATTTCACAGTCATGTCTATTTAAGGCTGGGCTTACAAAGTTGACAACATCAGCGTTGATTTAATTTCATATTATATCATGATATTGTTAATCCGAAATAGGTGAATCATGAAAAATATGATCTGGCATATCATTTCGTATTGCTCTATTTATGAATTCTTCGTTTTCCGATACCGACGAGTCCGTGTCAAATCCGTGGCCAAGGTAATTTCTTATAGGATTGCTATTGAATGTGCGGCTTTTTTTTCTGTCATTTCGGAAGAATGATGTTAATGCATAGCTGATTAAAAAGTTTACAGAAACTAATGTACTCACAACTGAGCCTTCTCGACTTCCGGTTGAGTATTCTGAATTGATGAATCATCTGGAGTCGAAAGTCCACGAGTTTTCGCGAACTTTATAAATTTCCTTGAGTTTTCAAGCTGTTCAACAGCATCCAAGAGGTGCTTACCAAATGATGAGTCGTATAGTTTCAGACATTCGGGAGGACGAATCGTTCTCCGATGATCTTTTGTCGATCGATCCTCTGTCTCACACGCTTTGATCAAACGATAATACTCACCAAAAACATTGACTCGATTTAAAAGATCACCTGGACCAGCGAGTTCTCTGATGTCGCTCAAGATCGAATATGTGTTACGCAGTTTTGAGCCCTTTAGACGATAACTTTTTTCTAGAGCAAACTACCAAAATTGCTGTATTACGTGGCTTGATGAGATTCGGGCAACATTAATTTGCATACCTCTTGCTCGAGTGAAGAGTGAACAAATGCATTCTCCAGCATAAGTTTGGATAGAATAAAACTGGCATCATGATGTTCTGCCTGGACTATTTCTCCTCTGATTTCAACAATATCCTGCCAATCTTCTATTTTGACTCTAATTTTGGGTCCCTTAAGTGGCATTTTGAAATAGAGAGCATAAAGTAAATAAAGTCCACCGATTCTTTCTTTGAAGGATAGTGGAGGTAAAAAAAATTCTTTAGCTTCTATGAGGGTGTCTTCGCAAAATTCAATCTGCTCCATTAAAGATTTACGTCCACTGTAATAAGCAATTTTATACATTAAAGCAATATAAAATAGTTCACTGAATTGTGTTAAACTTACCCAAATATCAGAGAAAGCTTCATATCCCTCCATATGTCTGCAAATCCTTGGAATCTTACCGTTCCAAGTTTTCCAAAGCGATCTATCAATTTTGCACAGTCCTCTCTGAACCCAATAAGACAATGAGACGATGATCTATTCTCTGCCATTTTAATCTAAAATTCTCTTTGAACGCTGTATTAATATATTCTTCTCTGTAAACTCTGGAATGCTCTTGTAAATACTTTCCATCTGCACAAACTTTACGAAAAAGAATCAATCCACTTTTTAATGATCCGCAAACACCGAAGACAGAAAAAAGTACTTCTGTACTGCTTACTCTCATAGCGGCACCCGCACCCGATGCAAACGTAAACATATGAGGCGGCCATGTTGCATACCATCTAGCGAGCGTTTTTATAAATTCTGTTCAATTAGTTCAATATTTTTGAAAATATAGTTAATTCAAATTGTCGTTAATCAAACTAATCATCGTTTGTAGTTAATCAAATTATCACTGAACTCGAACGATAATACATCGATTTAATATTTGCAGGTTAATTATTGTACGAAAAATATTAAATCTTCGGCAATATCTTGCGCTGCTTTCAAGTTTTTATAATATCACTAACTTATTACGATTCCCTTTCGATTGAGACTTATCAGAATACACTTATTATAACATCGCATACCAATTGTGCATGGTCACTGGACAATTATCTACATCGATTTATATATAGCACTATATAGCTTGCCTGATATCTAATCGTTTTCATGAAAAAGATCAAAAGTGTTTAGTCTATATATATATATATATGCTCTCAAATGTTGATATTTCAATTATGAAATACGAATGACTACCTAACATTTTAGATGGGTGCTAATAATCACTGAACGACCACCCGAAACATATAATTTATAAATAAAATTTGGAAAAGCTCAAATTGTTTGGTCAAGTTTACGGAAGTCAGTGGTTATGTAGTAGTGGTACTGTAAACTCAATGTAAGATGGCCGCGCGCTGAGCAGCTGCTGTCGTTACAATCCAGAATTCAGGTTATACGCGATACGCGTTTTGATCGAGCGACGACGCGGCCGATCTATTTTATTTACGTGAGCGGCATTTCGTTAAGAAGTAACGAAGAGGGCAATATAAAATTTATAGACCCAATAGAGAAATAGTAACAATAACAAATATAGGCAATAAAAACGAAAATTACACGAGAATTGTTTAAAGTTGAAAAAAGATGAGAATGTGAAAAGGTACCAATCGTCGCGGGTATTACTTCTATCCGCGAATAAAGGTGTAAGCGGAGAGAGAGTTTAAGACTTTTAAGAAGTACAAATTAGGCAAGAAAATATCGCGATAGTTAACCTGTTAGGCTCACCCGGAACGCGATCGTGTATCACCGCCATCGAGAATAATTTTGGGCTAAACAAATAATGGCAGAGAATTTTGGAAGCCAGGATGTTGAGCTCCTTCAGCAAGTTAAAATTCTGCTTTGGGGAAATAACGTAAAGGAAGATGTCTTTAAAAGATGGGCACAGGGTGAGAAGAATATCAAACTAGATCTCTGTCTTATTTTGTGTCACAAGGTGATAGAGTCTAACAATTGAAAGATCTTAGGCTTTTATTTCAGTTCTGAGGAACCAACTGCTCTTGTTCAGACAGAGGGTGGACCCTGTGCTGTAATCGCTCCTGTACAAGCTTTTATATTGAAGCAACTTTTGTTGGAGAGTCAACCAGATGCTTGGATATCTGTCGATACCAGTAAACAGAATGGTCTATTAGCAAAAGCAGCCACAGAAATAATATCCCAGTCTGCTAATCCAAATAAGCCTATATACCGTATTGTATATGTGGATGAACCAACAGCACCTACCCCAATGAATTCTCACCTTTATCCGGATTTCGTGGAAAATGGCCAAGTCTATCAACATTCCAATGCTCCAAATCTAGATTCCCCTGTGTGTGAACCGTCTATTGAAGACAAGTTGAGACAAGAAAGAGTTCAACCGATCCTTCTTTCAGAATTATTTCATTCACGATTGAGGTTTTGTTTGATTTTGATCAATTGCTAAATTATTCAAGCAGTCAAATTCATATGCATGGTAATTATTATCTATTTTTTAGAATACTCGAGGTTGACAATGCAGAGCAAGTTGAAAAGTATTTTATAGACAGAATCGACATGCTTAAAGAACCGTTCGGTATTCTCCTACTTTTATACACAGTTGTGTGTACTAAGGGAGTATCAGGAATGCGCTCAGAAATATCTGATCCAACAGAACCTATAATAGACTCAACTTATGGTTATGGAAGCCAAAGTTTGATAAACCTTATGCTCACAGGACGAGCAGTTGGTCATGTTTGGGATTATGATCAAGATATCGGAGGACTCAGTAAGTAATCGTTATTTATTCCATGTTTGTAATGTACCTTATCTGTCTCACTAACATATTTTCTTGTTCAGAACTCCGAGGGATTGACAAACAAAATGCTGTCGGATTTTTAGCACTACTTGAACATCTACGCTACTGCGAAGTTGGAGCTTTCCTAAAATCACCTTCTCATCCTGTGTGGGTACTTGGCTCAGAAACTCATTTGACTGTACTATTTTCAACAGACCGGAGATTGGTCAGTCCAGAAACACCTGCAGAACGGGCGCGCAGAGTATTTAAAAAATTTGATCCAGAGGGTAACAATTTCATTTCAACAAATTTACTCCAGGATGTTTTAGAAGAACTTGGTCTCTGTGCAGATATGGAATAGTCAGTATTCAAAAATCACTTTTCCCTTCATTGGAGGCTCGTTTTTTTGTCTAGAACTCACAAAGATCAATAGCAACAAATCATTGTTTCTCTTGTAGTGTCAACATAATGAGGAAAAAGTTGGACAGTGAATGCCTTGGCATAATACTTTTGGTGGGATTTATGGATGAATTCTTTCCGGAAGAACCTCGAACTTGTCCTGACACATTCCCATTGTATCATTACAATGGTCTACCTCGTAGTAATCCTGATAATAGATTGAAGTACCACGTTGGACAGGCTGTACTGCTTGAGTGCAATGTCAAGTGTATTTTGGACAGTAATCCAATGCTCACTGTACTGCAGACTAAATGGCCGAGTATTGAAATTCAGTGGAAAACCGAAAAAACACCCAGTTTGAATTAACGACTATTGAACTGATTAATTACTGATGATAATTCAAATATAATTTATTATTACTCCTAGCATTATTATTATTGTAATTGTAATTATTATTATAGACATGATAAATAAAATTGCGCCCATATGAGATAATAAACAGGGAAGGCTATGGAAAAATAGCCTTCGAGCAGTAAACGATTCCAGTTCAATTAGAAGCTGGGTCTGCGATCTAAATTCCAGCTGTTTTTTCCGAAATAATTAATCCTGGCCTTGGTAAATTTATACTTTTTTCTATTGAATTTTTCATAATTTAAAAAATTTTATAGTTCATAGAATAGTTATCACTACATTACAATTCACATGTATATATGGTGAGGCAACAACTATTACTATTAGTAGTTGCACATTCCCCTTCTTCGGGGAAATGGCCAAAAAGGAGAAGAATAACTATTAGTAGTAGAAATATTTTCTAACTTGCTAACTTAGGAAAAAACTTTTCCTACAAAAGTTGTATACTTTATAGAGGGCCATCGAATAGTGGCTACGAGGTTCATTTAGGTGGAGGTGCTTCGAGTATTTCAAGGTCACCTCCATTTTTTCAAATAGATCCACAATTTTTTTTTTCATAATTTTATCGAGGAACTACGAATTTGTTCACACACCAAGTTTCATCATGATCGATCAAATTTAGCATGAGAAATCAATAAAATGAAATTTTTAATGTTTCCAGCCTCAAATCAAATACAAAAACGGTGCCACAACCTACTCTGAAACGATGCTCAAAGCAATGGCCACCACTTTCAATGCACGTTTGCAATCCAATTCGGATTGATTGTATGGTTCTATTTATAAGGTCAGTCTGTATTGGATAACATATTTTATAAATTAGATGTAAACAAAAACGTATGACTTCCCTCAATAACCTTGCTCGATTAAACCTCGATTAGAGCCTTTTCGTTAATACAGACTGACCTTAGGACTGATAGGACATAAAATATATGCCAATCAAATTGCCAGCTTCCATTGAGAGTGGTACCCATCAGTATGAGAATTTTTATATGAGTGAATGGTTGATAAAAATTTGAAGAGTGAATGGTGAGATAAAATTGTGTAAGTATTAAAACTTCGTAAAGTAAAAAAGGCACGCCAAGTATTAAAAGGTCGTGACCGTAGTTTTAAATGATTTTCTATATTTGCATTGTCAATAAAACAATTTGAAAAAATTTTTAACTATGAAAAAATATGAGATCTGTTGTAACATATACAGTGAATGAATTATGTTTCCTGTAGGAATTCAGAATTTTGGGAAAAAAATGAGATCATTTTCTAACGTAGCCAAGTACAGTGAATGAATTACGGTTCTTGTGGAATGCATTCGTGTACACTTTTAGCTCTAATCACTCACTTCTTCAGGTAAATTTTCCAGCAAGCGTCACAGAGCACAAAGGTTTCTAGAATGATTCTGCATTTATTAAAAGATTATTATCTGCTTTTATGCTAGCTCAGGTTATAAACTTGAAACATTTTACACAATATGATACAAGAATCTTTTATAAATAGTAAAGCACAAATGCGCGTACAAGCGCATGCATTTTGTATCTATACGATGTACTGCACAAATTCATTGTCACCATTACACACAAACTTGGCGTGCACGGTTTTCAAATGGAAGCTCGGGAAGAGACAATTGTTCAAATTTACTATGAAAACAATAATTAATTAGTATTGTATGAACGATTGTGAAAAAAACCGATCCCCCAAAAAAATAAAAGAGGCCCTGTTATATAATGATTTGGTAAACAATATAGATGACTGAAATTTATGGATAAAATTGATCAATCAAACGAACGGATAAAGAAATAAAATGAATTAATCCCTTTATATGCCTTAGGGCGGGTTGTTCCAACTTCTAGGTAGCTTATTTGGCGGGTAAAAGCATTGACTTGTAGACCTTTAATTGTCAGATAGGTTTACCTAGAAGTTGGAACAACCCACCCTTAATCTTGTACGGATATAGATACGGCCATTCTTTCATGCGCATACGCATTTTAATTTGTCCACGGGTCACTTTCACTTGTTTTTCCGTACACTCATTTTTTTACCAAATGGGCAGATGATTGGATGAATTACACAGGTACTGAAATGGATGAACAAAGGAGTAAGCTATGTAAAAATTAATTTGAGAAAAGAAAACGCGTTGAATAGGAAGCATTTGGAGTAATGAATTTATCAGTCGAACTAGTCGAGAATGTATATTTTTCTTTATATACACAGCGCGGGATCTCACGTCGAACTACTCAATAAAATAGTTGGATGGAAAAGGAATGGCAAATTAAAAAACAATGAATTTGTGCAATACATCGTAACAGGTACACTATGTTCCATTAATGCCTGGATCTGCCATAATGCAACTTGAACGGTCGGTAACAATTGATAGGTCCAGGCATTAACTGTTTTAACTGTACATTTATTTTTTATGCCACCTGAACAGTAGTCTCAGTGAAACCCCATGTGATGACACTCGTGTAGTTCAAAATACGATGATTTATAAGAAGCTGTTCGATCTATTCTCTCGAAACTTGCTTCAAATGGGCAATTCATTACTGAAGGTTATAAAAAAAACCATTCCAAACGTAATGAATAAAAAAGATGAATCTTCTAAATCTTGGTAATGTATGAAAAACGTTTGATTCAAAGGAACAAAACGTTGTCAAATAAATGCAAATAAGTGACGAGTACATCGGATGACGAATGAAAAAAATTCAAAACATAATGGTATGTAAAAAAAAATTACGAAACCAATTGTAAATAATTTCAACAAAACAATTAAGAAAAGCTTTCACAATAAATTATGAAAAAACATTATATTAAAAAAAATACAAATCCGTAAATATATCGTAAAGGAAAAAAAAATTCAAATAGAACTTGAGAAATTCATTCCTACGGGAAGCATCCGGAACTTGAGAAAGTTCTAGTTAATCAAAAAAGTTACCATCTGAATTATGTGCAGCACTAAAATTTATAACATCAATCGGAGAATGAGTATTTTATTAGTATATTGTTACGTCCCGAGAGGGAGGATTAGATGGGGACGCACAGTCGCCGATTTAGAGAGGCAGGGTGTACTTTTGAGATCGCTGCCGGTGAGTCTTCCTTGGAACTAGTGCGGAGCCCGAGGCCACACGTTATATTTTCAGGTATACGTGACCTTGTGATGATGCTGTGCTCGTGAATTAGAAGAGGTTTCTAATCACGGAGTGGTGTTGAAGGCTTCACGAAATAAGTGTATGCGATGATATTTTGTTCACTACAAAATATATTGATGAATTTATTGATTGACTATTACATTTATTTACACTTTAAAATTGAAATGTTTTTACTATGTACTTTTGAGTTAGCGATTATGACAGAGTTCTCCTAAGTGATTTGGATTAGAGAAGGAGAGTTCTCCGATCTTGAATGATTCGAGGTTCGCTGCTAACTGCCTTAAAACTAGAGTCTTTTTGACTTGGTCGGAGTTAGAGGATGAGATGCATCTTGGGGGTTGGATGCTGTAGAGGGGATTTTTTCTATAAGGTTTTTCAATTTGGATTGGTTAATAGGTCGTAAAGTGTGGTTTGGTGATTGGATTTGAATATGAGGGAGACTTTTCCGGAGATATGATTGGAGGAAAAGTCGCGCGAGATTTTTTCAGAATTAGGGAAAGTGTATTGAGCGGGGTTTCTAAGATCTGCACGTGTTCCACTTGAATATGGAGCGTGCATTTTCGGGACTCGTGAGAAACATAACTTTCGAAACGCAGATGTGGAGTTTTAGTGTGAGTTTGGAAAATGTTAGGCAGGCAATAACTTGGAAATAAGGACTGTTTTTTTATTTCTGGTACTGGTCCTGTAGTTTTAGTGGTGAAAAATTTGGGAAAATGGAAAGTTAAAGAAAAAAAAGGGTATGCGAGAGCGTCCAGAGTCTTACAGGATGTATCGGTTTACGATCCATGTATTGTTCTGGGGTGGTTTAGATTCTTTGGAATATGTTTTATGTCTGAATATACTATCGAATGTAGACTATTTATCGACGAATGACGATGACGATTTGAAAATGGAAAACGAAAAAGTGAGGGGCGTCCAGTTTGATACTGGGACGTAACAATATAATCCACAATTTTTCACAATACGAAATTGTTCTGAGAAGCGTTCAAATCCAAAAAAAATCAGGATCCCCTGGTATTCACAATATTCGACGTTGATTTCGTATCGGTACAAATGATGTTTAAATATGTGCTAAAGTACTTGTCCGGCCTATCACTTTTCATTCAAATTGCTCATTCAAATAAAAATCAAACTAGACGTTAATTGATGCGTTATTTTTATAAAACTAGCATTAACGGTGGTGTACACGCCCACTTGAATTTGGACATCATTCCACATATGCTCGGCGGCTACTATCTCTTCGTAACAATTCGGGATAACAAATCTAGAAGAGTCCTCATTCAAATAAAAATCAGGACTCTTCTAGATTTGATGGATCACATGTATGCACACAGAGGGAATTGAGAAAAGGACTTCCTAGAGATTTTAACTTAATTGCATTCTTTATAGAAAAAATGCAAACAATTTTTTCTGTAATATACAAGAGATATTATTGTGAATTAATGAAAAAGTGTCTTGAAATTCGATTAAAAGTGATTCCCTAGTGAATTACTGTTCCCCCTTTCTTACAGAAAAAAATTTCGAAATATCGAAATGTAAAGATTCTATTCGTTGCAATGGTTTTGTTTATTTGTTATCCCGAATTGTTGCGAAGAGATAGTAGCCACCGAGCATATGTGGAATGATGTCCAAATTCAAGTGGGCGTGTAACGCCACCGTTAATGCTAGTTTTATAAAAATAACGCATCAATTAACGTCTAGTTTGATTTTTATTTGAATGAGCAATTTGAGTGAAAAGTGTGATGGGCCGGACAAATACTTTTAGCACATATTTAAACATGATTTATACCGATACGAAATCGACGTCGAATATTGTGAATACCAGGGGATCCTGATTTTTTTTTTGGATTTGAACGCTTCTCTCAGAACAATTTCATATCGTGAAAAATTATGGATTATTTACTAATAACATACTCATTCTCCGATTGATGTTATAAATTTTAGTGCTCCACATAACTCAGATGGTAACTTTTTTGATTAACTAGAACTTTCTCAAATTCCGGATACTTCCCGTAGGAATGAATTTCTCACGTTCTATTTGAATTTTTTTTCCTTTACAATATATTTACGGATTTGTATTTTTTTTAATATAACGCTTTTTCATAATTTGTGAAAGCTTTACTTAATTATTTTGTTGAAATTATTTACAGTTGATTTCGAAATTTTTTTTTACATACCATCATGTCTTCAATTTTTTTCATTCGTCATCCGATGTACTCGTCACTTTTGCATTTATTTGACACCGTTTTGTTAATTAGAACACCAAACGTTTTTCATACATTACCAAGATTTAGAAGATTCATTTTTTTTATTTATTACGTTTGTAATGTTTTTTTTTTTAACTTTCAGAAATGAATTGCTCATTTGAAGCAAGATTCGAGAGAATAGATCGAACAGCTTCTTATAAATCATCGTGCATTTGTGTTTTGAACTACACGAGTGTCACATGAAGTTTCACTGAGACTACTGTCCAGGTGGCATAAAACATAAATGTACTTGTCTCCAATTTTTCCACAGCATTCGTGCTGTTACTTATGATTTGATTTTACTACTTTTTGTGCACTGTGAACTTGAAAAAATTTTACAGAATATTGAAAAATCAAATTCTTCATGTTAGGGCACAATAATAGATAATATTCTGTTATTGTTGATTCATTTTTTGTTCGTTATAAGGAATGCACACTACATGAGTAACATATGTAGGGTTTATTCACTGAGACTACTGTTCAGATGTAATGATTATCATCCAACAGAATGTATTTGCGAAAAGACATTTATTGAATAAATTTTTAATTAAAATTATTCCCCGTCTCGTTGAAAGAAATATCGAAAAAAAGGAAACAAAAATTTTTTAATTAAATTACGGCTAATTTATTTAAAAATTCAAAAAATCGCAACGAATTATAAATTTCAATGTCGTTAAATAACGACACGATTTCAACGACTAAGGTATTCGAATTTTTTTTTTCAGACAACGCGATATTGATAGATTGGAATAATCAAATCCAACATAAGATGGTCACCCCGTGTGGCAGCCGGATTTTATGGGGTTTTTTCGCGATTTTATAACGGCAGGGAAAAAAAATAGCCTTTTGAAATTTGAAGGGTTTATTCAATGGTATTTCAACTCTATAAGATTTTTAAACTCTGATATCTCTGGTAGATTCGCTGTAAAGCTACTCCACAGGTACATGTTTCTTCATAGTCTCCACGATTCTGGGGGATCAAGAGACTCGGTAGAGTCTCGGGACAAGTACATTGACAGCCCTGTCGTCTGCTGGCCTGAGGCTCTCGCCGAGACTTTGACAGCCCTGTCGTCTGCTGGCCTGAGGCTCTCGCCGAGACTATCTTTTCTCTGAATAAAACGATTCGCGGTGGTGGGGGTAAAACTGGCATGTCATTTTCTGGCATTGCGGAGCTCAAGAGATGTTTTGTTAAGCGAAAATTAGTTTGGAGACTAAATTTCAAAATCTCTTTCGAATGAGCCCGAAACCAACACGATCAGTAGCGTAATTGCTGAGAAAAAACTTTGCACAGGCTCAAGATTATGCAAAAGTTACTAACACATTTAGAAATTTGACATGTCTGTATATAATACCATCAAGGCCTCATGTCCCTCGGTCTAACTTCGCGGCGGTGTCGCGGACTGACGTCACATGCCGAGAGCTCGAAAGTCACCAGCCGAAGTTTCACGTCATGTTGACGTTTGGGGTTATGATGTTATGAAGTGCGTGCGGGATAACTAAAAATAATTTCCGTCATCTAACGAAGTGCATATTACTATTTATTTCGTTAAATTTTGTGATATACTAAAGCAGTATCAAAGCGGCCGCGTAAATGTAGTCTGTGATATGTGTGCGAAAAAGGATATAAAAAATGCGCGATGCATATGTCAACGAAAACTTCAAGATTTCATGATTTTGTTCGACTGGAAATAAGCGTTAACTAAAATAATCTTTCAATTAAAACAGAGTGCGAGAAATATTGTCCAGTGTAAATATATCGTCAGTAGGCTAGGTTATATATATGAAGGCGTCAGATTATATATATGAATAAATACAACAAAAACACACAGAACTGTTAGAATGATGTTGTAAACTTTAATTGAATAAATGTTTTCTAATTTATTTCTCATGTTTCCCATATTTGGCTTCATATTCAGTTTGGCTCTGCCCTCTCCGATCCTTGTTTTCACTCCATCGGTTTGCAGCGGATCGATACATATCATTAATTAATTGCTTAATATGTGTCCTATGATTTTCTACTATTTCTTCATGCTGATTGTGGTAACGTGATTCAAGAGGTTTCCAGCTATGATCATCAATCTCACATTTTGTACATCAGATTCTCAAAACAGTTTCTGGTCTTGATATAAGTGTAGTTATACTTTTTCCACCTGGTCCGTCGAGTAACAAATTTTGAAACTTATTCCAAAAAGTCTTTGGATGCTTTGTTTGCTGATCATATGAAAAGTCGAATCTTTGGAATGCAGTAGGCAAACACAAATTTTGACAACAATACTTATGAAATGACATGTATGTTGAGTATTCCCACTTTGCAAACTACAAATGTGGAATTATTAGTGAAAAGATTCATTACACTAAGTCTACAGTTGCTCCGTTTTGGATGCGATCAAATATAATGCCTGCTAACATCCATGGGAACATACAGAATTTCTGAATACAATGTTCGCTATGTCATTTCAACGTAACATCATGACTTTTGCCAACTTTTTTCTATAATACTATGGATTTGGATTATTGAAATACAGCAAAAATCTGCGAATTATAAAATTGATATACTGTGCCACTCCTTTTACTTTTTAAAACTAACTGTAACATATATATGAAGTAAAAAACTCATCACAGAAGTTTTCAGTTGCTCATTTATCGATAGATTTTAAACTGCTGTCTTCAAAATTTATTGAATCGCAGCAGATACCTGCGAACTCTGAAAATTCTGTGCATAAATATGTGTGTTAAGTATCACCCCCTATCTTTGATTATGAGAATGAGTAATAGAACTTGGTTTAGTAAGTTTTAAAGTATTTCTTTTTAAATACTATTGAAGTTTGTATTACTGCGGTATGAAGCGAATACCTCCAAACTTTCATATTTTTGTGTCGCAGCATGTGTGCCAATCATTTAAATTTTTTACTCCAACCGTAACATGTAATCTCAAAAATTCATCACAAACGTCTTCAGCTTTTCTAAATTCCTAAATTTTCCGTTTTCTATTTTATTCTGAGTTTTTAAACTTTTAAATTCATTCCTGAATTCTCCTGAAATTGTTTTTCTCCAAAACCAATGCAGATACCTTAAACGTCTTTGAATTCCGTTGCTCTGTTGAATTAAGTACCCTCAGTTTTTTTTGCTTCATTGAGTTCTGACATAATAAATGTTTCCGGGTGCCTTTTTTCAGCAACTATCAAACTGTAGATAATTGGATCTCAGCGGCCACTTGCAAACTTTGGAAATATATTTCATCAGAGACATGTTTTGAATGACATGAAAATGTCTAGATTCAGAATGCAAAAGCAACATTTAAAAAGGGCCAATTCTGTTGGATTTGTTGTGTCTTAAATTTGATCTATCTTTCCTCTTTTCCTTTCTTTTTCCTAACGTTATCAGCCGAAAATCATATCTCGGCCCGCAACACGCATTGCTCCATGCTCTTGAGTTCCCAATGGACGAAACATATTAGAAGACAAAGAGAAAAATCACCAAAGTCCAAGAATAAACCTCTATCGAAATATTTTCAGTATAATGTCGACGAAAAATAGGTCTTTTTTCGTGAAAACCAACGTTATACGCCGAAAATTATAAACAATTCATAGATATTTAAACTAAAATCTTATAGTCATCTGAACATAAATAAGGATCTTTTGAGAAAAAAGACGTGATATCAAACCATAAAATTCCCCTAGGGAAAAAAAAGGTTGGGACAAGTACATTGATGGTCCCTTGTTTGCTGATAATTCCACCCATAAAAAAACTTTAAACAAAATTTTTTTTTAATTGTAAAAAAAATTATTTCATAAAAAAAAATACAGAACAATTCGAAAAAAATTTTACAAATCTTGTAAAAACGTTATATTAAAAAAAAACTAATCTGCATCTATTTTTTAAAGTGTCAAAAGAATCAAATAACAAGTAAAAAATAATAAACCGAAAAATCGCGCTTGAAATCATTTTGGAAACCGATGCCTCATTCTTCTTATGAGATTCGAACAGCTAAATCAACTGAAAAAAATTCCATCTAATTTACGTGCGGCATTAAAATTTATTATATTAATTCGAGGCCAAGTATTTTCTAATGAATTGAAAAAAGTTACCATTTGAATTACGTGCAGCACTAAAATTTATGATATCAATCGGTGGACAAGTATTTTATTAGTAACTCCAAATTTTGACATTATTGAATTGTTCTAAGAAGCTTTCAAATCCAAAAGAATCACATGCAAGCTAGTCATTTCTTACTCTATGGTGGCAGAGACTTATAAGAAAATCGATTCTTCTCAGACTTTCAGGATCCTCTGGAATTATTCACAAAATTCGACGTCGATTGGATCGATACAAATTATGTTTAAATATGTGTTAAAAGTACTTGTCCGGCCCATCACTATTCATTCAATAAAGAATCAATCATAAAAAAACGAAATGGCACGGCAGAATCTCGTTAAAAGTTTGTTTTAATGCGATTCATTATTAATTTTATGTTTTTAATAATAGTATAGGTTAGTTCTTATTCCTAATAGAACTCGTTCGCTGGAAGAATAAGTGGGAAGTAAAAATTGCCGTCATCGAATGTAAACTGCAGAGTTATTTTGGAAGCTTGAACATATACATTATGTACAATTTTTTTCATTTATCGATGCACAATAATATCCCTTCTATATTGCGGAATAATTTGTTTCCGTTTTTTATTAAATTAGTGCAATTAACAAGGAAAGTCTTTCCGCTGTCCCCCTCCGATTTTAATGAAACTTGAATATGTTATTCTACATCAAAATCTAAGAGACACGTATTTTTTTTTATCGGCGGAAAAATGTTTCTAGGGGGTGAAATCATCGCTTGAAGTTGAGACCTCCGAGGGGTACTTTTCAGGTTTCACCCATTTCCACTTGAGATAATCGAATGCACCCAAATGGATAATTACCTTAATGATAAACGATGAAAAATGCAACTGGTTTCACATCGGGGGGTTGCATAAGAAAAAAGTTATAGGGGTTGAAATTCACAAAATCGTTATAAGAAAAAAACTATTGCACCTATCTCGATGAATTCAATTGCATTTTGAAGGGGGTAAAAAAATAGTAGATACGGGTTTTTGCGTTTTCCTCGCAAATCAAGTTAAGGGGGTGAACTACCCCTATGTATGTTTACGTTTAATCTCAATCAAACGGCAGTAATTCTTTTTTTTCTTGTTTCCTCTCCTCGTAATACGTTTTTTCTTCAAATTTACAACAACAATATTGCGGATATAACATTCAATGAACGATTTTATCTAAATGCCAACTTATTTATAGGTGAATCTTCAGATGGAAAAGTATTTATATCTGACTTATCGATAATTCTGACCGATTTATATTTGGCAATGAGATAATAACATAGGCATACGATAAGCGCTTACACATATACTCATATTCGTTCCGGTTGATAAGACCAAGTTTTGGGATGACGTATAGAAAAACTACATAGTCGAGTAAAAAAAAATGTACAATATGCTTATATCTTTTATTAATAATATGTCAACAGTCTAACAAAATAATCACCATAGCGATAAATAGAAGCGAACATATAATGGTGTGCTCTATTAACCGTTGTAAGTACTGCAGTAATGATAATCATCGAAAAAGTGTTTAAAACATAGCGACTTTTTGCACCAGGAACAGCGAACAATAGCAACATTTTCGCATCCTGGAACTTCACAATGTGAGTTGCAGGAATCTCCAAATGCAAAATCTACAGGATTCTCAAAATTCGCAGGTTTTTCTTCTATGTAACCACTTTTGTACCAAGAATATTTGAAAAGATCGATATAACGTGGTGACGACAGTTGGTTATGAACGAGTGATTGCAGCTTTATGATATTGTTTCTCAAATGCAAATTAATATCATAATTCATCAAAAGACAATTATCAGAAAAATGTCTAACAAAATTTTTCCATATTCGGAATCCAAAAACATCGAGGGGTTGGATTTTTCCGGTAGTTCCTTTAGGTATAATCATTACTTTCACATCTCTATTTGAAGGTTTTACATCAAGTACAGCTTGGGGACAGTGTCCAGTCCAAGAATCAATCAATAATAATGATTTTGGGCCAACTTTCGGGAAAAATACATGCTCCAACCAAATTTTAAAATGATTTGAAAATAGAAAAACGTATTATTTTTTCAATCGAAAAAATGTTTACACAAAAACAGTGGATGTAATTTATACCTGAAGTAAGCTTCCCAGACTTGGATACTTCTATGTACACATTATCGGGTCTGAAAAGCGTTTTCTCCACTAATGGACCAATCTTGCCAGTTGGTTCTTTTAAAACTAAAAATAGAGGAGATAGCAGCTTGCCGTCAGCTGATATAGTCGGCTGAATAGTGTAACTGTGAGTCGTAGAAGAGACTGATTGCACAAGACATTGTACTTGCTTTTCTCCTTCGATCGCTAAAGTTCTTCCTGAATGCATTTCTAGTTGGAAGCCACTCTGATCTGCGTTAAATATATTTGACAATTCGTACGTTCTAATATTTTGCTTTACGTCATAGACAAATTTTTGACTTTGTTGTTCCAAGACTTTTCCATCTTCAATTGTTTTGGATGTAATGAATTTATTAATTTTTCTCGATACGATACGATGAGCTGCTTTGAATGAGTTTATCCACGTACGAGATGCTTTGAAACGAAAATCAGTATGCCCTACTTCTTTTTGAGCATGCAAGGCCCATTTTTTGAAATCGGAATCGTGCACTATTAAACCAGCATCCACAGCAGCTTTAAAATTTTCCAAAGTGTATCCACAAATTCGTGCTAATTTTTCTTTGTATGTCCCCCCCTTGTTCAAATTGTGGGCCCACCGCCGCAACTGTCGTATAGATTGCACTTTCTTGAACTTTTGTTTAACACTTCCCAAACCTAAATTTCCTGTCTTCCCGCTGCGCCAATACTCAACGGCCCTTAATTTGTACTCGTAAGATAAGTCTTCGTCATCACGAGTGCATGTATCAGGCGGAAGTTCTGGTTCATGCAGGGCGTCTGCCCATTCTTGATCTTCACCAATTTCCATTTCCCGATCCTTAAATGGTTCTTCAAAATGCAAAGAATTTTCTTCTACCATGTCGAAACCACTGTATTCGTTCATTGCAGTCAACAAAATATTTTCAATGTTTTCTTTCAACTGTATTTCATCGTTATTCACTGGCGAATCCGGTAAACGCATAACTTCAAAAGTTGCGAGAAGCATTCTAATAACGTTCAAAGGATTTATCTTCATTTTGATTAATACTTGCAACTTTGTTTTAAATAGTCTCGAATTGTAAGGCACTTCTTTTGTGTAAAATAAAAATAACCGACTGTGGTGAATACATTCCGCGATCGCAGTTTTATCACTGCTTCTGCGTCGTATTTCAAATCTAATTTTGGGAGCGAGTCACAGACCGGACAGAGGTAACTCCGAAATAACACCGTCAAGTAGAGGGGGGAGATATGATAACTATGAAAATACGTCAGTATTTACGAAATTTTTGTGAAAAGTATAAGAAATACATATTTTTAAATTTATCTTGTGGTTTATTCATTATTAACTAATAAAAAAAATTGTTATTCGTAAAAGTTATCCAATCTATAATTTTTCGCGGAAAAAATAAATAAGCGAATTCTTTTAAACTATGGATGTAATTCGTATGAATACCGTAAAAAGTTACAAAAAAAAAAGAATTCATAAAATGGTAGAATTTTCAACGGAAAAATTCGATTTTTTCCAATTTTCCTTGCTCAAGTAGATCAAATCCATTGTTTAAATAAATTTTGAATAGAATCTTTTAAGTATAACTAGAAGAGTCTCAAAATGCCTTCAAATAAAAAAACAAACCATTAAGATTGGACGCATACTTTGGGTTCTATCACTTTCACCAGTTAGGAAAATGTAATTGCAGGAAAAATCCATCCATCTGTTGATATGTGGATGTTGTAAATTTGAAGAAAAAACGTATTACGAGGAGAGGAAACAAGAAAAAAAAGAATTACTGCCGTTTGATTGAGATTAAGCGTAAACATACATAGGGGTAGTTCACCCCCTTAACTTGATTTGCGAGGAAAACGCAAAAACCCGTATCTACTATTTTTTTACCCCCTTCAAAATGCAATTGAATTCATCGAGATAGGTGCAATAGTTTTTTTGTTATAACGATTTTGTGAATTTCAACCCCTATAACTTTTTTCTTATGCAACCCCCCGATGTGAAACCAGTTGCATTTTTCATCGTTTATCATTAAGGTAATTATCCATTTGGGTGCATTCGATTATCTCAAGTGGAAATAGGTGAAACCTGAAAAGTACCCCTCGGAGGTCTCAACTTCAAGGGATGATTTCACCCCCTAGAAACGTTTTTCCGCCGATAAAAAAAAATACGTGTCTCTTAGATTTTGATGTAGAATAACATATTCAAGTTTCATTAAAATCGGAGGGGGACAGCAGAAAGACTTTCCTTGTCAGTATAAAGTTATTTTTCATCTATAATTAACGAACAAAATAATTTATTATAGTGTGTTAGTTGTAATTAGTAGTGTGTTCAACTATTACGTTATTTTACTTATCTGAGAAGCAGTGTGTTTTTGTGAATATTACAAATTTTGATTCTGACGGCGTTTTCACTGTGATCTGTCAGTTACGGCCATACGAAATTCCTGTGAATGTGTTAGTGCCTATCATTTGCTCAACTAATCAGTGCAATTTACTTGTGCAAATCAGCACAATAAGTGAAAATTCGAACATTATTGTTCTTATAAGGCGTTCTTTTTGCTCATTTTATGTGAAAATTTCGTTATTTCGTCCGTTCTGAAAATTGTACACCGGCTTATTACATAACCCTATCTGTCAATGATACTGACTGACACATCAATATCGGCTTTCATCGACCAGTGATCGAGGCATATCAAATCAGATAGAATCCCGTCAATATCTTAGTGTATTCTCTGAAGTGAACTGGAAACAATTCTGAATTTTAATCACTACTTATCGACCTCGATCACTTTGGTTCTCTGTCGAGTGATCTACTTTACCATCAACCGATAAGTTCTTTATTCGGAGCAACTTTGAAATTTAAAATTGCTGATCATTCTATTCTGTGCAGTCTGTAGAGTTTATCAAAATGACGAAACGTTATTGTTCCATCTGCAAACGCTTAGCCAAAAATGACATTGTTGTTTGTAAAGGCTCGTGCAAAGAAACATTTCATATTGAATGTGCGTCGACTAAGTTTGAAATTGACCTTCACAACAATGAACAGTTTAAAAATTTTTGCTGTGGCCCGTGTCTTTGGTCCAAGCCTTCAGATTCACATGTCTCTCAAGCTGCTGGTTCATCTTCGCCCATTACATTAGAAGATGTGATGCGTCAAATTCAATCGAACACTGCGGCGATCAATGCAAACCTGGTCTCAATGCAGAGCCAAATGACGTCGAGATTTGAGTCTCTTTCTGAGACAATAAATGGAGTTGTCCAAGATATTTCGTTTCTTCGTACTGAAGTGTCAAACCTTGCGACAAATCAAGATAATATGGGTGAACTTATTTCTGAAGTACGCACTGACGTGGCAGCTCTTAGTAACCGAACTGAAAACATCGCTGCAGAGAATGTGGAGTTGAAATCACAGATGGATGGTATTGTGACTAATGTTGCAAATCTAAGTGCCCAGCTGACGTCACCGGGGATAGTAATTCATAATCTACCGGCATCTTTAAATGACTCACCGAGAATACTTGTTGATAAGATCTTATCTTCTCTCGGTGCAGCTGAATGTTCATCTGATATTATGGACGTTCGCAGCCTTGAAAAAAAGCCTCAAGGTGCTATTGGTGATCAACATAAAACGTCATCTCAAGTACGCTCAAAATCTTTCTTGGTTCGGTTCAAATCGGCATCGGTGTGTAACGAGGTTTTGTTAATGAAACGGAAGAAGAGAATACTTTCCATCAATGAGGTTTTCTCGGCAAACACAAATGGAAACATCATAATAAAAGAGTTTCTCCCTCCTCAAATACACCAATTTCTTGGCCGTGTTCGCTCAATCACTAAAGAGCGTGGATGGAAACATGCCTGGGCCACTTCGCGCGGAGTATTTGTGCGCAAAATGGATGGGTCCGAGATCATTTCGATTAATTCTGATGTGGACTTCTCGAAGATTACTTGACTACTACCCAAATCATTAGATGGTTCAACGTCAACGTCCGATATTTCATCAACTCATCATAAGAAGACTGTACTTTGCGACAATCTATTAACCATTTCCTCGCTAAATGCTAATTCTTTACTCGGACACATTGATCAAATTAGAGCTTATTTCTCATTTAATTTTTCACATATTATCTCCATCAGTGAGACTTGGCTCCATTCTCGAGTTTCTGATGATTTAGTCAAGTTGGAGGGCTATGTACTTATTCGCAACGATAGAGAGGGTAAAGTTGGAGGTGGAGTTGCATGCTACGTTCACGAATCTCTTAAAGTAAAAATACTCGCTTCTTCACCTAGCCAATTTTCAAATGCCCCAGAATATATTATTTTCGAGATTCGTACAATCACAAACTATGTGCTTCTATTTGTCTCTATGTATAGAAGACCCAAAGGTTTACTCTTTCATTCGTTCATTGATGATTTCCTGCGTTTTTCTCAACTTTACGAAAATGTTATTATATCTGGCGACTTAAACTGTGATCTAGCCTGCAATAACTTTGAAGGTAACTACTTGAGAGATCTTGTTTTTTCTCAAGCTCTCCACATTGTCGAATCGGAGACTACTCACCACACAAAAAGTTCTGACTCATGGCTTGATGTGTTTGTCATCGACAATCCAAACAAAATAGCTCTGTTTAACAAATCTGAAGCGCCTTTTATTGCTGGTCATGACCTTCTTACTTTGCATTATGCCTTCCCTGTAGCTCGAGAAATACAGCGCATTGTTACTAAACGCACCTTGCGAAATTTTAATAATAACGAGTTTACTGAAACGTTAAATCTTTTATTAAAGAATAATAATCTTTTATCATTCAACTCATGTGAATCTACTTATAATATTGATGTCTTACTGGATTCTTTTTGCTATCAAATACTTACTTCTCTTGACATTCATGCACCACTTACTACTTTTAAAATAAATAAACCTTTAGCACCGTGGCTAACAAATGAAATGAAAGATCTTATAAAACGTAAAAATGTAATGTACAAACAAGCTAGAAGATCAGGAAATATTTTAAACATGGCTATCTATAAACATTTCAGAAATGATCTCGCTCTTAGATTGAAACATGCTAAAAATCAGTATTACCTTGATAGAGTGTCATCCACCAGAGATCCTTCTTCTCTGTGGCGAGAACTCTCAAATCTTGGTTTGATAAGAACAAACTCGCTGTCTCCATTCACGTTTTTCTCGAGTGAAGAACTTAATTTGTATTATGTGCAGGTTTCCTGCGCTACGCCTCCTTGTTCTTTAAATGTGTTCTTAAGATCTCTCACACCGCTTGATGAAAACAGGCCAGTTTTTGAATTCACCGAGATTTCTACCCACTATGTAACTACTTTACTCAGGACTAAATCATCCACGTCTTTGTCTGCTGGACCTGATAAACTATCGCCATTTGCTCTATGTAAGGGTTTGTCGGCTATTCTGCCTGTGCTTGTATCAGTATTTAATAACTGTCTTCGGTTTGCTCATTTTCCATCTCTGTGGAAGAAAGCTTACATTCGACCGCTGATTAAAACAAGCCCTCCTGTTACACCTTCAGACACAAGACCGATTGCTAATCTTAGCGAAATGGCTAAACTCTTTGAACGCTGCATTCACGATCAAATCACAACTTTTCTAGAGACACATAGGTTGCTAGATATCTATCAGTCTGCTTATCGGGGACGATTCAGTACTCAGACGGCCCTGCTTCGGTTGTGTCATGATATCAGGGAGGCTGTTGATGGCAGGAAGGTGACTATTCTGATATTATTTGACTTCAGTAAAGCCTTTGACACGATACCTCATTCAAATTTACTCACCAGACTACGCAGCTTTGGATTCTCTGAACATGTTTTGAAGTTCTTTCATTCGTACTTGACTGACAGATCCCAGGCCTGCATTGACAGCTCTGGAATCTGTTCAAATTGGGCTAAAACCACATCAGGTGTACCACAGGGATCTGTACTTGGCCCTCTTTTATTCTCTCTCTTCATCAATGATATCGGAAGTGTTCTTTCTCACAGCAAACATCTCGTTTTTGCAGATGACACACAAATCTATCGTAGCTGCTATCCTTCTGATATCGTTGATGAAATAAATACTATGGCACAAGACGTCCAAGCAATTTCAAACTATGCTTTGCGAAGTGGTTTAAAACTAAACTTGAGTAAATCTAAGGCTGTCATTCTTGGTAGTAGCAGGTATGTCAACAAATTAAATGTAGACACCCTTCCTGTTATTAATATTGATGGAGTTAACCTTCCCTATGTGCATGATGTCCGAAATCTCGGAATTATGATGTCGTCTAACTTATCGTGGGCTAAACACATAAATAGTATTTCGAGCAGGGTAAATGGAGTGATGTATCGTCTTCGATACCATAGAAATGTATTATCTTCTGAGGTAAAAACCACAGTAGTGGTCACACTAGTCTTTCCAGTGCTTGACTACTGCTGCTTGGTTTACAATGATCTCACAGCTGATCTTAATACCAAATTGGAGGTTTTGTTGAATTCAGGTATTCGATATATTTTTAATTTGAAGCGGGATGAGCATATAACTCCTTATCGAAGACAGTTACGATGGTTAACAGTAAAGTCTCGTCGACTCTATTTCATGGGCATCATGGTGTATAAAATATTGTGTAATCAGGCTCCTGCGTATTTGATTGAACTCTTCCCTCGAGCAAATGCATCCTTTAGAACTTCAAATCGCAGAGAGGCTGATACGTTCTATATTCCACCACATCGTACCAGTACTTTTCAAAACTCGTTTGTCCTAACAGCTATTTATTTCTGGCATTCTCTACCGATCTGAATCCGCACTTCAACTTTTCTGAACATTCTCAAAGCTCGCCTGTTTTCATATTTGTTTGATGAAATTGATGGGTCAAATGTCTCTTTTTGACAAGCGTAATTACGAGAACTGATTTAGTATATACAAACTGATATACATAGTTAATGACTCTTTCAATTCCTTCTGTATACCATTGTGTACTGCCTGTAGTTTCTAAGCTGCTTTTATGTTTTATGTATTATTTAGTTCGTTAAATTTACTTTAAATTTACTTTATAACTTTATTTTTGTATTTCTAGCCTCAAGGACTTGTCCAAGGCTCAATAAATGTATCAATCAATCAATCTCTCCCTGCACGCGCTGAGGCTCTCGCCGGCCTGTTCGTTCGCGCCTTTGTTTTCGTTCCATCTCTCTTGCTCGCGTGGTCGCGCGTCGTTTATACGGCACTACTTTCTATCTTTTGCGTTGAATATTTCTCGATTCTTTCTTTTGCCTGAGCCTTCACGCTACGATGTCTACTGCGTGTCGTATTTTGATCACTTTCCGATATATTTTTGCGAGCGGCGTTACGCCCTAAATTTCAATCCGTTTCATACCGTCCCAACGTTAATTTTTCTATTACTTTATTTTCTAACCCCCTCTCGATCGACCGGGTGCCGCTACCTTTTGCCTTGCATTACCTGCGACACCGTTCGTTCTGACGTGGGTTATCTTTTGCCTATTACCTCCAGCCCCGCTTGTCGGGTTACTGGCTACCTGTTACCTGCCATGTCAGAGCATCGGTTGTCGTCTATCTACGGCACCTGTGAGATCGCGGGGCGAATCGCTAATCGTTTTCACCCGGCGGATTCGCGCCCGCCGTACGCGAATTTCCATCGTCGCGGCGCAAGACCTAACCGTTGTACGCTCGGACTCGTTAGCGACTTACTTCCCCCCCCCCCCCCCCCCCCCCCCGGTTTTGTTTTATATCGCATCCACTCTATTTCTAATATATCTCTCGCTGTATTCTGATCTATTCATCGAGCTTTCGAATAAATTGTGAAACCTTTTCTGAATTACTTGATTTGTGTCGGCTATATTTTTTTTGTTGCGTTATGAATTGTTACTCTCTCCCAAGGATCCCCCCCTCTACCTTTTGTACCTCAGCTGAGCTGAGTAGCCGGACCGTCCTCGGTCACTTGTTTCCCTCGTGCTCTCTACATTCTAATTTTGCCTGACGTTACCATCGCGAGATCCGACGAAATTCAAGTCGATTCATTCGGCGGTACTTTGTACCTGGCGCCCAGTCCGTTCTTGCAGCCGGAGAGTAGCGCGAGACGAGGTGAGTGAGCCGGGAAGGGACGAATCGTACCTCCCCGGGAAAAATTCGTTACAATCAAGAGACGCGGTAGCGGCTCGACGCCAAGTATTAAAAGGAAAAACTGCAGCGCAAAAGAAAAGCCAGCGCGAGCCCTGCCGCTACTCTTATATACGCGAATATGCCGGTTTTATGACGTCACAGAATTTTCAAACGGCTCTCACAAAAAAACCATTTCATAAAAGAACTTGAAAATTTGTGACGATTTTTTTTCGATTTTTCTCTTTCCATTGGTCTTTGTTGCAAGTAAATCCGTCCAGTAGATCCTGAGATATGTAACGTTAGTGATTTAAAATCCATCATTTCGGGATTTTCATTTTCTTAGAGACAGAGGGGCGTAAGTTACGCTTGTTTACATTTGGACTTACGTCCTTTGCACGATTTCTTACTTTTGTCACACTCTACGTCACGCACTACGCTGAACGCGGCTACCCCCTCTCCTTCTGCGTCGCCGAGCGAGAGAGACAGAGAATGGGCGCACAGCGGGGGCAATACCAGCTCCTGGTTTGCGCATAAAATATGTACATAATTATATAATATATATTTTATTTATTAATATTAATTAATAATAAAATATTATTAAAATAAATATTTTATTATAATTAATATATAATATAATATATATATTATATTATACTATAATATAAAATGATAATAATACAATAAAATGAAAAAATTGAATAATACGAATAACATTAAATAATAAATAATAAATCTAAAAAAATATAAAATTCTGGTCGACGCCGCTGGATTATTCGAGGATGTCTAGGGCGATAGCTCATGGGTTTTGGAGGACTAGGTTTAGGTACATTCTATCGCGATTTTCGATTTCTACGTGGACGACCCCATAGTTTTTTATGTCCAGATATATTCCTCCATGGCTTTCGTCGTCAAGGTATGTTTTTTCATGGTTTTCGAGGTCTGGGTCGACGGCTCCTTAGTTTTCGATGTTCAGGTATGTTTCTCCATGGTTTTCATGGTTTCGGATAATTCCTCCATGGATTTCGATGTCTAGGTATATTCCTCCATGGTTTCTGATGTGCGAGTGTATTTCTCCGTAGTTTTTCATGGCCACGTGTATTTCTCTATAGTTCTTGATGTCTAGGTATATTCCTCCATGGTTTTCGCGATCGAGGTTGACGGCTCCACAGGTTTCGATGTCCAGGTATGTTTCTCCATGGTTTTCGTGGTCTCGGATAATTCCTCTATGGGTTTCGATGTCTAGGTATATTCCTCTATGGTTTCTGATGTGCAGGTGTATTTCTCCATAGTTTTTAATGTCCAGGTGTATTTCTCCATAGTTCTTGATGTCTAAGGTATATTTCTCCATGGTTTTCGTGGTCTAAGTATGTCTCTTCATGGTTTTCGCGGTCGAGGTCGACGGTTCCACAGTTTTCGATGTCTAGGTATGTTTCTCCATGATTTTCGTGGTCTAGGATAATTTCTCCATGGGTTTTGATGTCTAGGTATATTCCTTCATGGTTTTCAATGTCTAAACGTGTTCCTTCATGGTTTTCGTGGTCCAGGTATATTCCTCCATGGTTTTCGATGTATGGATATTTTTCTCCATGGTTTTCGTGGTCTAGGTACAATCCTCCATGGTTTTCGTGGTCTAGGTACAATCCTCCATGGTTTTCGTGGTCTAGGTACGTTTCTTCATGGTTTTCAATGTCTAGGCATGTTTCTTCATGGTTTTCGTCATCCAGGTATATTCCTCCATGGTTGTCTCGGTGTAAGTAGATTCCTCCATGGTTTTCGTGGTCTAGGTATGTTTCTTCATGGTGTTCGTAGTCGGGGTCGACGGATCCACAGTTTTCGATGTCCAGGTATGTTTCTCTCGGGTTTTCGTGGTCGAGGATAATTCCTCCATGGGTTTCGATGTCTAGGTATATTCCTCCATAGTTTTCAATGTCTAGGCATGTTTCTTCATGGTTTTCGCGGTCGAGGTCGACGGCTCCACGGTTTTCGATGTCCAGGTATGTTTCTCTCGGGTTTTCGTGGTCGAGGATAATTCCTCCATGGGTTTCGATGTCTAGGTATATTCCTCCATAGTTTTCAATGTCTAGGCATGTTTCTTCATGGTTTTCGCGGTCGAGGTCGACGGCTCCATAGTTTTCGATGTCCAAGTATGCTTCTCCATGGTTTTCGTGGTCTAGGATAATTCCTCCATGGGTTTTGATGTCTAGGTATATTCCTTCATGGTTTTCGATGTATGGATATGTTTCTCCATGGTTTTCGTGGTCTAGTTATGTTTCTTCATGGTTTTCGCAGTCGAGGTCGACGGCTCCACAGTGTTCGATGTCCAGGTATGTTTCTCTCAGGTTTTCGCGGTCGAGGATAATTTCTCCATGGGTTTCGATGTCTAGGTATATTCCTCTATGGCTTTCGTGGTCTGGATATGTTTCTTCATGGTTTTCGCAATCGAGGTCGACGGCTCCACAGTTTTCGAAGTCCAGGTATGTTTCTCTCGGGTTTTCATGGTCGAGGATAATTCCTCCATGGGCTTCGATGTCTAGGTATATTCCTCCATGGTTTTCTATGTCTAGGCGTGTTTAATCATGGTTTTCGCGGTCAAGGTCGACGGCGCCACAGTTTTCGATGTCCAAGTATGCTTCTGCATGGTTTTCGTGGTCTAGGATAATTCCTCCATGGGTTTTGATGTCTAGGTATATTCCTTCTTGCTTTTAAATGTCTGGACATGTTCCTTCATGGTTTTCGTGGTCCAGGTATATTCCTCCATGGTTTTCGATGTATGGATATGTTTCTCCATGGTTTTCGTGGTCTAGGTACATTCCTCCATAGTTTTCGTGGTCTAGGTAGATTCCTCCATGGTTTTCGTGGTCTAGGTATGTTTCTTCATGGCTTTCGCAGTCGAGGTCGACGGCTCCAGAGTTTTCGATGTCCAGGTATATTTCTCTCGGGTTTTGGTGGTCTAGGATAATTGCTCCATGGGTTTCGATGTCTAGGTATATTCCTCCATGGTTTTCAATGTCTAGGCATGTTTCTTCATGGTTTTCGTGGTCTAGGATAATTCCTCCATGAGTTTTGATGTCTAGGTATATTCCTTCATGGTTTTCGATCTCTGGATATGTTCCTACATGTTTTTCGTCGTCCAGGTATATTCCTCCATGGTTTTCAATGTCTAGGCATGTTTCATCATGGTTTTCGTGGTTCAGGTATATTCCTCCATGGTTTTCGATGTCTGGGTATGTTTCTCCATGGTTTTCGTGGTCTAAGTTGATGGTTCCACAGTTTTCGATGGCTAGATCTGAGTTTCCATAGTTTTTGTTCTCTAGGTATATTTCTTCATCATTTCCGTGATCTAGGTCGATGACTTCATCCTTTTCGATGTCTAGGTATGTGTCTACATATTTTTCAGTGTCTAGGTATATTCCTCCATGGTTTTGGATGTCCAGGTATATTTCTTCATAGTTTTAAATGTCTACGTATGTTCCTTCATAGTTTTCGTGGTCCAGGTATATTCCGTCATGGCTTTTGATGCTAGGTCAACAATTCCATAGTTTTCGATGTTTGGTTATGGTTCTCCATGGTTTTCATGGTCTAGGTCGACGGTTCCATTGTTTTTGATGTCTACGTCGACAGCTCCATGGTTTTCGATGGCTAGGTATATTTCTCCATGGCTTTCGTCGTCCTGGTATGTTTTTTCATGCTTTTCGAGGTCTAGATCAACGGCTCCGTAGTTTTCAATGTCCAGGTATGTTTTCCCATTGTTTTCGTGGATTAGGTTGACGACTTCATAGTTTTCACTATCCCGGTCGATAGCTCCATAGTTTCCGATGTTAAGGTGAATTTGTCCATGGTTCCCGATATGAAAGTCAACGGCTCCATAGTTTCCGATAGTGTGGTGAGTTTTTCTAAGGTTGTCGATATCTAGGTCGTCGGCTCTATAGTTTTCGATGTCTAGTTTGGTGACTATAGGGTTTTCGATGTCTAGGTGGATGCCTTCGTATTTTTCAATATATATTCGACAATTTTATATTTCCCGATATTTAGGTAAACGGTGCAATGGTTTACGATATATTTCCTCATAGTTATCGATATCTAGATCTGCGATTTAATAGTTTACATTGACGAGGCAGGTTCAGACGTTACAGAAGAATGATTACATGAAAAAATATCACTGGACACCAATAACCATAAAGCTGTGGTCTTAGACATTGAATACCATGGAAACATCTCCTTGGACACTGCAAACCATTGACAGTATCCATGTCAACATGGAATCCATGAATGAGAAGAAGATAGTTTCAAAAATCATTTTTCCAAGTAAACAAGTGGAGCTTTTCAAAAAAAGGAATAGAAAATGAAAATATCATCCCATTGCATAGGAATTTCCCAATCTTTCATTGGAAAATTCGATTTGCTGAATGCATAATCAAAATCGTCACCATTATTGCTTGTAAAAGGTTTCAACTCACATGAACATAACCGCACAGTTTTCGTCCGTCTACATAGAAAAATTGGCTGTGTCGATTGCTTTTGGCACATAGAGAAAAGCACTCAACTTGAAACAAATCGTTTTAAAAATTTTCGTCGAAGACGAGGAATGTATTTTTTTTCTTAAGTAAATATTGTCACGCCTCTAAAAAATAAGCTAAATCAGAAAAAAATAATTGACAAAGTAAAAAAAGAACGCCAATTATTAAAAGGTCGCGACCGTAGTTTCCAATAATTTTCTATATTTGCATTATCAATAAAAAATTTCAGAATATAAAAAAAAATGAGATCGTTTTCTGAAGTTGACAAATATAATGAATGAAATACGATTCCTATATAGTTGTCACGTCTCGCAAAAAGAAGTGAAATCAGTAAATATTAAAACTTCAAAAAGTAAAAAAGGCACGCCAAGTATTAAAAGGTCGTGACCGTCGTTTTAAATGATTTTCTATATTCGCATTGTCAATAAATAAATTTAAAAAAATGTTTAACTGTGAAAAAATATGAGATCTATTGTAACATATACAGTGAATGAATTACGTTTCCTGTAGGAATTCTGAATTTTGGAAATAAAAAAAAATGAGATCATTTTCTAACGTAGCCAAGTACAGTGAATGAATTAAGGTTCTTGTGGAATTCATTCGTGTACACTTTTAGCCCTAATCCCTCACTTATTCAGAAAAATTTTCCAGCAAACGTCACAGAGCAACAAAGGTTTCTCGAATGATTCTGCAATTATTAAGAGATTATCATCTGTTTTTATGCTAGCTCGGGTTATAAACTTAAAACAGTTTACGCGTACAAGTGCATGCATTGTATCTATACGATGAACTGCACAAATTCATTTTCAACATTACACACAAGCTTGGCGTGCATGGTTTTCAATCGGAAGCTCGGCGAAGGAATGCCTCATCCGTCCATATATTTGAAGAAAACTTGATGATCCTCTCATGTAATTGTTTTTTAATTTGCCATCCCTTTTCCATTCAACTATTTTATTGAGTAGTCCGACGTGAGATCCCACGCTGTGTACACAAAGAAAAATATCTATTCTTGACTAGTTTGACTGATAAATTCATTACTCCAAATGTTTCGTATTCAACGCGTTTTCTTTTCTCAAATCAATGTTTACACAGCTTACTTCTTTGTTCATCCATTTCAATACTTGTGTAATTCATCCAATCATCTGCCCATTTGGTAAAAAAAAGAGTGTACGGACAAACGAGTGAAAGTGACGCGTGGATAAATTAAAATGCGTATGGGCATGAAAGAATGGCCGTATCTATCCGTACAAGATAAAGGCATATAAAGGGATTGATTGATTTCATTTCTTTATCCGTTCGTTTAATCGTTCAATTTTATCCACAAATTTCACCCATCTGTATTGTTTACCAAATCATTATATAACAGGGCCCCTCTTATTTTATTGGGGGATCGGTTTTTTTCACACTCGTTCATACAATTCTAATTAATTATTGTTTTCATAGTAAATTTGAACAATTGTCTCTTCCCGAGCTTCCGATTGAAAACCATGCACGCCAAGCTTGTGTGTAATGTTGAAAATGAATTTGTGCAGTTCATCGTATAGATACAATGCATGCACTTGTACGCGTAAACTGTTTTAAGTTTATAACCCGAGCTAGCATAAAAACAGATGATAATCTCTTAATAATTGCAGAATCATTCGAGAAACCTTTGTTGCTCTGTGACGTTTGCTGGAAAATTTTTCTGAATAAGTGAGGGATTAGGGCTAAAAGTGTACACGAATGAATTCCACAAGAACCTTAATTCATTCACTGTACTTGGCTACGTTAGAAAATGATCTCATTTTTTTTTATTATATATATACGTATGTTAAAATCTACATTTTTAAAATTTGATATCTCGAAAACTGCTTTGAATCGCCAAAAATCCTTAGAGGGATCGTCTCAAAATAGAAAAACAAGGCCTGTGCAAAATTACAGCTCAATCGAAGGTGGGGGGTTTTCGGAAGTTTATCCCATGATACAGAAAGGTCGAATTTAGTGAAAAAGCAGGGATATTACGATATCTGTGGCCCCAAGTTTTAGCCTGTAGTCTTTATATTTGGCCCGAAATAAGACTTTTTTCAAGAGTAAAAAAAATTGAAATTCGGCTTTTAAGGGGGTGAAACAGAGATTTTAAATTTTATCTAAGAGAAAGTATTTTTTGGCAGATTTCCTTGAAATTCGACGTTTATATTCTAGAATATGAGTAATTTAAAAAGTATTTGGCAGTTTTTTGGAACTTATCGAAGGTGTTGCAGACCCACCCAACGATTCCGCACACACATCGAAGGTGCTTCAGACCCACCCAATAATTCCGCACACACATCGAAGGTGCTTCAAACCCACCCAACGATTCCGCACACACATCGAAGGTGCTGCAAACCCACCCAACGATTCCGCACACACATCGAAGGTGCTCCAGACCCACCCAACGATTCCGTACACACATCGAAGGTGCTCCGAACCCGCCCAAGGATTCCACTTACACATCAAAAGTACTCCAAACTCGCCAAACGATTCCGCTTACACATCAAAAGTGCTCCAATCCACCCAACGATTCCGCTTACAGATCAAAAGATGTTCCGGACCCATTTAACCAGTTCTATTAGATAGATTAGTAGTGGCTGAGAAATTGTTTTTTTTTTAAACAAAATTGGGTTTTTTCTTTTGTTTCTCTAACTCCACCGTTCTCAACATTAATTGTAACGTCATTTTTTATCAATATCACACGTTGCCTAAAATTTTCGGATCTGTTTTCGCAAAAGGACTACTTGTAAATATTTACCAGAACAGCAGGCGTTTTACCCGAATTTTGTTATAAAACTCGTTGTTCGTCCGATTGAATTTATTGAAGTTGATTTCAGCCAAATTGTTTTTAGTTGAATTCTTGTTGGACGAATTGTTGTTAGTCGAATTGTTTTTTAGTCGAATTGTTTTAGTCCAATTTTCCGCAAATCGAGGGTGGTGCGCGACGATGTCGGGTCGGGGCCGGTTTCGGGTGCGGCGAGGATGGCTCGTGTGAGGCGGGTTGTCCCCGACGCGGAGATCTGGGCGACCGGTCCCGTGGTGATCTCGGGGGTGAGGCTCCACGCGACCGATCCCGCCGAGCTCTCGGGGTCGTGGGCGGTCACGACTCCGAATTGGAATCCCGCAATAGTTCTTCCTCGGATGCGCTGCCCAGATCCACCAGAGGGAACGACTGAGAACTAGGGGTTCGGTCGTTTTCGTCCTCTGATGACGAGGGTAGTTGCGCGCGATATTCGTGGGCGGACGAGTAGCATCGCTTCATGTCCCGCCTGAGGAAGCTGATTCCGTTAGGTCCTCCGGGCGGTTCTTTTGCAGGGATTCCGGTAGCAGGTAATGGCGCGATGAAGGGAATAGGCAGCACAGGCGACAAGATAGCACGCAAGGTAGTGTCAGGCAAAAGCAAAGGGTGGCTGCAAATCACAAACAAATCAAACAATAGGTGCCAAATCAACAAGGGAGGGAAGGGTGTGAGGGAAAAGGGAGTTGTGTCAAGAGGGTGGGAGGTCAATCCACATAAGGCTTGAGATCCTGTACGTGGATTTTCCCACTACACGTTCCTTCCAAATTCGAGAGCTCCAGGATCACCGGGGATATTTTCCTCCGAATGATGAAGGGGCCGTGGAACTTGGTTGCTAGTTTTGCGGCTACGTGTTGCGTCGCGGAGGACAGCACGTGTTGCTTCTTAAGGACCAAATCTTCGACTCGATAATCGCGATCGCGGTGTTTCCGGTTATAGTAGATGGCTTGACGTTCTTGTGCCTCATCGATCGCGATCCACGCGAGTCTTCGTAGCTCTTCCATGTGTTTCATACGTTCGGCCCAGGACTGTGGGGTGTGGGGCACCAGTCCCTGGCCGTCCGGAGGCAAAAGGTAGCGCGGGGGTTTCGGCTCACGTCCATAGTTCAAGTACGCGGGAGTTGCCTGAATCGACGTTTGATGGGCGGTATTATACGCGAAACGCAGCGCGGGTAGATGTTCGTCCCATTCGCGATGGTCCGGACCGAGGTAGGACGTGATCATGGTTTAGTAGATATACAAGGCGGGTTCTGGATATTCTGCTGAGTCATTGTCACGATGACGTCATCATTTCGAATGTTCTGGAAAGATGACGTCATCATTTTTCGAAAGTTCTGGAACGATGACATCATTTCGAATGTTCCAGAAGGATGACGTCATTCCGAAAGTTCTAGAACGTCATTTCAAAACGTTCTATGAGATCCCCTTTTCCTGTTTTACCGACTGAAAATTTCAGAAAAATGTTGGAACTGTAGATGGCGCAATTTGGATTCAACGGAAATGACCAATCAGATGACGTCATTCCGAATGTTCCAGAATGTTTTTGAGAGTAGGGGTAATGGTATAAAGCGGTTGAAAGTTCTAAGCGCAGTTAATAGAGTCATCATGATGAACGCTTCAACACCAGACGAGATAAAGCTTCTGTGTCGTCTTCCACCATACTTCTGTAGCTATGATGATGTTATATAAAAGCATTTCGGAAGTGATTCGCCTGACGGAATATATGATTTTATCCACGATATACTGGAGTTTCAAGGAATTTGGAAAAAGAGAAACAAGAAAAAGTACTTTGTGCACGATGTGATGACATACGTGGATCAATTGAGATTATTTACAAACATGTTCGCAGCTTACGCCGCGATATGGAGAATTTTAAAGAATTTGTAGAGATAATTGCTAATGAAGTAATAATGTAACAACAATAAAAAAAACACATGAAAACCCATTGTTTTTTTATTTATCCTTAAACATTTTTGAACGTTACTATTTAAATTTTATAATTTGATCAATGTAAATGCGAGTGTTTGAGATGGAAAATAATCAATTCCAAGAATTTCTTGATTTTTTTTTTATTATCATAAAAAAAATTTACATTTTATTAGATTCGATAATACACAAAATTATACCAGTTTCTTAACATTGCCACTTATTGGATTATATTCAATAATTCGATCATGTAGAATCAAGCAATATGCTGCGGTTTGAGTTGGAAAAGCACCTGCTGATTCAAATTCCAAACGTATATCCACTGGTCCTGATTTCAGAAACTCGTTTTGTTTCGAACAATCAATCACAATGAGTGGAGCGTATTTAATAAAATCAGCTTTGTTCAACATCGGTTCAGGCTCTTTACCATAGTACGAGGCCTGAAAGCTCGTATACATATCGTACAATAGAGCGAATTGATTATGAGCAATGTCAAGATTCAAATTTCCGTAAGGATAACATTGAGAATTTAGAAATAGTTTAACGTCTCGAAGATTACAATGATCAAAGTGACTCGCGTTTGCATTAGCAGTGCTTTTTCTCGCTGTTTGAAATCCTACTATGACATATCGAGGTTTTTCAAGCTGGGTCGATGTTTTAACGACCCACACGTTTTTTGACGTCATGGGTAGTAGTGGATACTCATACAACTCCCATGTTCGAAAACTCAGTACTATCGGTGGATCCTTTGCAATGAAGTTGAGTAATGAAATTTTTCGTTGGTCTGAAATTTTTATGTACGGTACCACCCATTCGATTTTCAGCAATGAGATTTTGAATTGCTCAGCCGGAGGAGTCTGCACAACGGCATTGGTATCGTTATTTGATCTCGTGAGAATCAGTTCATGTTTAGCATTAATGATGATTTGATTATAATCCTCAGCAAATCTCAGTATCAATGACAATGGTATACATAGGTCAAAGTAACCATCATTATCGATTAATGTACTCTCATCGTTACTTAACCAGCCAGCATTTTCCATCACAGACAGTTGTTCAGGACTCTGAGACACGTAATTCTTCATAAGCGTTGTGAGACCGACATTTTTGTTACGATCAATTTCAATAGCATTGAGTTCATAACGTATTTCTTCGAACATATGGTAGATGGCGTTGTTAACTAATTTTGTATTTTGAACAGCATTTCCATCAACTTTCGTTAGTCTACCATAAACAAGTAGAAAGCTTCTACTTGGTAGGAGACACAAGTCCTGATGTTGAACGGCGATTCGAATTTCATCGTTATTATTAAAAGTTGCCGATGCGAATGGTTGATGTGAGTGAAGTTCATAGTGCGCGATAGATTCATCAAAGATAATAGGTTTCTGTATTTCTAGAATTTTCTCCATGGTACAAAGCAAACTACAATAACACCGCAGATATGAATTTTTACTTTTCTCTTCTTCCAACTGCTCGAATTGTCAGACCCAATTTGTTCAGAAACTGAATGTTTGGACGTGTTAGATTTTTGAGAGATCTTTGGATTGGTTCTCTCGGATATGTAACCGTCTTGAGAGATGTTCGATGACTGATTGGTTCTCGACATCTTGATTCACTCTTATAGTTTCGTACAACTCTTGTATCAAAAACTATTCCCATTATTCTGATTTTACATGTAATCGTATTGTTATAATTTCTCCTTGAAAATTTACCAATTGACCGTCTTGATCCACAAGTTTAAGTTGTAGATGATCTATTGACTGTACGGCTATTGGAAGATAAATGACGTGTGACGGTACTTCAACGATCTTATATCCCGGTGGAACGACTGGGAAAAATTCATGGATCGTATGTACTCGTTGTGCATTGATATATGCACCCATGCTAATGTTGCACTCGACTCGTAGCGAATTAATTTTGAGAATCGTTACCGGTAACTCTGATTTGTGTATTTTATTAGCTTCTAGTCTGCGTGGGGTGAAGCCTAGCAGACGCCTAATCGAATCATTGGGTATAAAATTGATTTGTTGATTGCACTTGATCTCCCTGCACAGAGTATTGTTGTTCGGTCTCAGACTAATGGAGATATTCTTATCTGAAAGTGTACTTTGTAAGTAACGCTCGATGTCCTCAATTTCATAGCTCCCAGTGGGTATTGTGATGACTTCCTGCCCTACATAAAATTTATTATTCCCACATCGATATTGGGAATTGAGTTAAATGTGAGCAGTTCTACGAGCCCGAGAGTGTAGTTCTTGAATGGTGATAGTTCAATAGGTGGGAAATAATGAGCCTCTAGAATAGAGCTCGTTCCCGAGAGAGTCAATGTGAAAGAATCACTCATGATAGTTGACGTTTAACTGGTACTTCACGTATTGTGAGATACTTTTTATAGTTCATTATTCAGAAATTTAACCTTTTAAGCGGCAGAACCAATTCGCCTCATAGTGCCCAAAATGCGGGAAAAAAAAGTATTCAGATTGTTACGAAATTTAGTACTCGGAGGTTTTTGGGGTCGCTGATTACGAATCCGCTCTCAAAATTTCGAAATTCAAAATGGCGGATCCAATATGGCGGCCGAAAATAAAAAATTCGTTTGAATCGGATAAAAATTGGTACTCGGGGGTTTTTGGGTCATTGATTAGGAATCCGCCCTCGAAATTTCAAAATTCAAAATGGCGGATCCAATATGGCGGACAAAAATGAAAAATTCATTTGAATCTGATACAAATTGGTACTCGGGGGTTTTCGGGGTCGCTGATTACGAATCCACCCTCAAAATTTATAATTCGAAAACAATATCTCATATGCCGACCATGCACGGGGCAATTTTGAATAGTATTTGTGTTACATTTATTCACATATAAAACTTGAAAAACTCAGGGTTAATATAAAATCAATATGAAGAGAAAGGTGCCATTGCAAAAATTTTACATTATCAATTCATATGTGTCATAGAGAATCTTCTATTTTCAATTTATATACTCCGTAATCAGCGACCCCGAAGAATACTAAATTTCGACCGATTCAAATGAATTTTCGAATTTTTGACCACCATATTGGATCCGCCATTTTGAATTTCGAAATTTCGAGGGCGGATTCGTAATCAGCGACCCCGAAAACCCCTGAATGCCAATTCCTATCCGATTCGAATGAATTTTTGCATTTTCGGCTGCCATATTGGATCCGCCATTTTGAATTTCAAAATTTTGAGAGCGGATTCGTAATCAGCGACCCCGAAAACCCCCGAGTACCAATTTTTATCCGATTCGAATGAATTTTTGCATTTTCCGCCGCCATATTGGATCCGCCATTTCGAATTTCGAAATTTTGAGAGTGGATTCGTAATCAGCGACCCCAGAAACTCCCGAGTATCAAATTTGGTGATAATTGATTGACTTAATCACGAGATAATCGATGTGCGCCATATGACGTCATTGCCGCTTTGGGCCCAGAAAAAATGTGCGCCATATGGCGTCATTGCCGCATAAAAGGTTAATACGTTGGGTGTTGTCATTAAAATTGTTTTCGAGAGCTCGAATCATGGTTTCATGATCATCCAGTTGGTTTCGCATGGAAGACGTAATTGTATACACGAGACGGACTTCTTGTTTAACAAAATTTTGCATTAATCGTACAGTAACAGCATCATTCTCGAGTTTAGGCTCAGTAAGATTACACAATCTCTTATTATCTATATCATATTGACCATCGAGCGTAATTTTAAATCTGTTTGAGAATGCGTCTCGTCGTCAGGCGAGTCGCTCTTCTTGGACTGGCCACTCGCGGCAGCACCTACTGGACGCTGTAACGCTCCGAGCGGGAATTATAGTAACTATTATTTCGAATGATTTAGTTTTGGGTGGGTTCGATTGATAAGGAGTTGAAACTCGCCTTGCGAATTTCTCTTCAATAACTCAAGACAAAGATTTAAATGTTTTATGAATATATTGACGAAAATATGGATCTTGACTCTTCGGCTGACAACAATGTTCTCCCTTAATTCTATTCCGTTCGACTTTTAGTCTCACAAATCTTTTGATTCTCACGCACAGACTCCGTACGCTCCGCTCATACGCGGACCAATCACGTTGTTTTTCATTCTCCCACTCATTCGAATTCTGGGGTCTCGCGACCCACGCTTCGGTTTCACACGCTCGCTTCGCAACCACACAATGCCCTTATTATTCTAGGTCCTTAGCATAAGAGTGACGAAGGATATGTCCTAGCCTAATGTTTATAAGATGAAAGTGGGTAAAAGTATCGTATTGGAATACTAGAACTATTTATATAAGAAATCAAAGAAAGCCTTATTCCGATACATTTCAACGTATGGAGATTATTATAATGTAAACTATAAGAATGAGTTAGTCAATACGTTCGTATTTCTTATCGACTAGCGGTTATTGTTTATGCTATACTTATATATTAGTCACCCAAGTCCGTCACGATTCTCGCATTTGTTAATATTTCAATGATCAAATTATCAAATCCGTATGAAATGCTAAAGTACGAAATTCGCAAATTCGCGGTTCTTAGCGCACTCTGGTGACGAATTACGCATTCGTCACAACGCTCTCAAGCACGCTACGGGGCTCACGAGCACGGCTCGCCGCCTCACGTGCGTCGTACCGGTCAATGCAAGGGAGCGGCCATTATCGTCCAGTTCGCGTTGCTATACACATCACTCTGTACTGTACTTTCAACATTCACACTCATTATCGTTGCACTCATCTTGTTTCACTCATGTAATAAGTAATTAAACTCACGGGAACTCATCTAGCGATTGATCCACGCGGGGACAATTTGCATTAGCTTTAAAAAAGGTGCATCATCATTTGGGAAACACTCATTTCACCTCGTGGCAGCGCCGACGCCACGTGTCTTTCTTTCTCATCGGGCCACTCGAGCCATTCACGAGTGTATTAATATAATCTCTCGTGAAACAAAGGTGCTCATAGATTCATATATTCGCTCATCATACAAATTCACAATCGCTGAACATTTTGCACTCATCTTCATTATCATTTGGTGCTGTGAATAAAATACGTGTAGTATTAGTGAAGAAACTCGTGTGTGTTGCCTCAATTGATTTCGACCACCCGTGTCGCAATCCCCTTCCACCCGGCAAAATATTTTCTACGTTATTTCTCAAACAAAATCCATTACCAGGAGGATCACGGCTCCCCGGAGAAACACTCTTATTTGATAATTGTCGTCCAAACACGTCGACACTCATGATTTAACTGAACTCGAGTAGTGTGTGTACTACTTAATAAATAATTTGAGCTTCACGCAATTCCTCGATGATGGAAATTATTTCATTGACGTGACTTGCATTGCCTGCAACTTGTGAAGCATAAAGAAGACGCAGTCTATCAACCAGCTCATTAAAGTCATCCCAATAAACGTAATCCAGGGTACTATTTCTTTTGAAAATTAAAAAAAAAAATACAGAACAATTCGAAAAAATTTTCACAAATCTTGAAAAAACATTATCTGTAAAAAAAACTAATCTGTATCTATTTTTTAAAGTGTCACAAGAATCACATAACAAGTAAAAAATAAAAAACCGAAAAATCGCGCTTGAAATCATTTTAGAAACCGATGCCTCATTCTTCTTATTTGATTCGAACAGCTAAATCAATTGAAAAAAATTCCATCTAATTTAAGTGCAGCATTAAAATTTATTATATCAATTCGAGGCCAAGTATTTTCTAATGAATTGAATAAGTTACCACTTGAGTTACGTGCAGCACTAAAATTTATGATATCAATCGAAGGACAAGTAATTTATGAGTAACTCCAAATTTCAACATTATGGAATTGTTCTAAGAAGCTTTTAAATCCAAAAAAATCACATGCAAGCTAGTCATTTCTTACTCTATGGTGGCAAAGACTTATAAGAAAATCGATTCTTTTCAGACTTTCAAGAGCTTCTGATATTATTCACAAGATTCGACGTCGATTGGATCGATACAAATTATGTTTAAATATGAGTTATTAAAAGTAGTTGTCCGGCCCATCACTATTCATTCAAATAAAAATCAATCATAAAAAAACGAAATTGTACGGCAGAATCCGGTTAAAAATTTATTGACATGCGATTTATTATTAGTTTAATGTTCTTAATAATAGTACCCCTAAGAAAAAAAAGGTTGGGACAAGTACATTGATGGTCCCTTGTTTGCTGATAATTCCATCCATAAAAAAAACTTAGAAAATTTTTTTTTTTTAATTGTAAAAAAAATTATTTTATAAAAAAAAATACAGAACAATTCGAAAAAAATTTCACAAATCTTGAAAAAACATTATATTAAAACAAAAACTAATCTGTATCTATTTTTCAAAGTGTCAAAAGAATCAAATAACAAGTAAAAAATAAAAAACCGAAAAATCGGTCTTGGAATCATTTTGGAAACCGATGCCTCATTCTTCTTATTAGATTCGAACAGCTAAATCAACTGAAAAAAATTCCATCTAATTTACGTGCGGCATTAAAATTTATTATATTAATTCGAGGCCAAGTATTTTCTAATGAATTGAAAAAAGTTACCACTTGAATTACGTGCAGCATTAAAATTTATGATATCAATCGGTGCACAAGTATTTTATTAGTAACTCTAAATTTTGACATTATTAAATTCTTCTAAGAAGCTTTTAAATCCAAAAAAATCACATGAAAGCTAGTTATATGTTACTCTATGGTGGCAGAGACTTATATGAAAATCAATTCTTCTCAGACTTTCAGGATCCTCTGGTATTATTCACAAAATTCGACGTCGATTGGATCGATACAAATTATGTTTACATATGTGTTAAAAGTACTTGTCCGGCTTGTTTTTTTATGATTGATTTTTATTTGAATGAATAGTGATGGGCCGGACGAGTACTTTTAATAACTCATATTTAAACATAATTTGTATCGATCCAATCGACGTCGAATATTGTGAATAATATCAGAAGCTCCTGAAAGTCTGAAAAGAATCGATTTTCTTATAAGTCTTTGCCTCCATAGAGTAAGAAATGACTAGCTTGCATGTGATTTTTTTGGATTTAAAAGCTTCTTAGAACAATTCCATAATGTTGAAATTTGGAGTTACTCATAAATTACTTGTCCTTCGATTGATATCATAAATTTTAGTGCTGCACGTAACTTAAAAGTACTTGTCCGGCCCATCACTTTCCGTTTAAATTGTTTATCCAAATAACAATCAGGGCTTGTGTAGAACTGATGGTTCACAAGTCACAAGTATTCATGCAGAGGGAATTGAGAGAATTATCTTCACGTAATTTTTACTTAGTTGCACTAATTTAATAAAAAACGGAAACAAATTATTCCGCAATATACAAGGGATTTTATTCTGCATCGATAAATGAAACAAATTGTACATAATATATATGTTCAAGCTTCAAAAATAACTCTCCAGTTTACATTCAATGATGTCAATTTTTACTTCCTACTTATTCTTCCAGCGAACGAATTCCATACGGACTAAGAACTAACCTATACTATTATTAAAAGCATTAAACTAATAATGAATCGCATTTCAACAAATTTTTAACCAGATTCTGCCGTACAATTTCATTTTTTTATGATTGATTTTTTATTGAATGAATAGTGATGGGCTGGACAAGTACTTTTAACACATATTTAAACATAATTTGTATCGATCCAATCGACGTTGAATTTTGTGAATAATACCAAAGGATCCTGAAAGTCTGAGAAAAATCGATTTTCTTATAAGTCTTTGCCACCATAGAGTAACGAATGACTAGCTTTCATGTGATTTTTTTTGGATTCAAAAGCTTCTTAGAACATTTTAATAATGTCAAAATTTGGAGTTACTAATAAAATACTCGTCCACTGATTGATATCATAAATTTTAGTGCTGTACGTAACTCAAGTGGTAACTTTTTTCAATTCATTAGAAAATACTTGGCCTCGAATTGATATAATAAATTTTAATGCTGCACGTAAATTAGATGGAATTTTTTTCAATTGATTTAGCTGTTTGAATCAAATAAGAAGGATGAGGCATCGGTTTGCATAATGATTTCAAACGCGATTTTTCGGTTTTTTATTTTTTACTTGTTATTTGATTTTTTTGAACTTTAAAAAATAGATACAGAATATTTTTTTTTAAACATAATGTTTTTTCTAGATTTGTGAAATTTTTTTCGGATTGTACTGTTTTTTTTTTTTTATAAAATACTTTTTTTGGCAATTTTTAAAGAAAATTTTTTTTAAAGTTTTTTTATGGATGGATTTATTAGTAAACGAGGGACCATCAATGTACTTGTCCCAACCTTTTTTTTCCTAGGGGAAGTTTATGGTTTGATATCACGTCTTTTTTCTGAAAAGTTCCTTATTTATGTTCAGTTGACTATAGGATTTTAGTTTAAATTTCTACGAATTATTTATGATTTTCGGCTTATAACGTTGGTTTTCACGAAAAAAGACCTATTTTTCGTCAAAATAGTACTGAAAATATTTCGTCACAGGTCTGTCCTTGGACTTTGGGGATTTTTTTCCATGTACTCTAATGTGTTTTATCAATTAGGAATCAAAGAGCACGGTCGAAAGCGGGTTGGAGGCTGCGATATGATTTTCGGCTTATATCGTTAGTTTCCACAAAAAAAAGGCCTATTTTTCGTCAAAAATCTACTGCAAATATTTCGTCACAGATCTGTTCTTGGACTTTGGCAATTTTTTTCCTTTAACTCTAATATGTTTTGTCAATTAGGAACCCAAGAGCACGGTGGAAAGCAGGTTGGAGGCCGAGATATGTTTTTCGGCTTGTAACTTTGGTTTCCACGAAAATAGACCTATTTTTCGTAAAAATTGTATTGGAACTATTTCGATAGAGGTTTGTTCTTGGACTTTGGTGATTTTTCTCCTTGTCTTCTAATATGTTTCGTCCATTGGGAACTCAAGAGCATGGAGCAATGCGTGTTGCGGCCCGAGATGTGATTTTCAGCTTATAACGTTAGAAAAAAGAAAGGAAAAGAGGAAAGATAGATCAAATTCAAGACTCAACAAATCCAACAGAATTGGCCATTTTTAAATGTCGCTTTTGCATTCTGAATCTAGACATTTTCGTGTCTTCCAAAACGTACCCCCGACGAAATATATTTCCAAAGTTTGCAAGTGGCCGCTGCGATCCAATTATCTACAGTTTGATAGTTGCCGAAAAAATGCACCTGGAAACATTTATTATGTTAGAACTCAAAGAAGCAAAAAAAAACTGAGCGTACTTAATTCAACAGAGCAACGGAATTCAAAGACGTTTAAGGTACCTGCATTGGTTGTGGAGGTAAACAATTTCATTTCAGGATAATTTAGAAATAAATTTAGAAATTCAGAAATTCAGCATAGAATTTAGAAAAAGGAAAATTAAGTTAATTAGTAAAGCTGAAGACTTTTGGGATGAATTTTTGAGATTATATGATACGGTTGGAGTAAAAAATTTAAATGATTGGCATACATGCTGTGACACAAACATATGAAAGTTTGCAGGTATTCGCTCCATACCGCAGTATTGGCACACATGCTGCGCCACAAAAATATGAAAGTTTGAATGTTTTCGCTCCATACCACAGTAATACATTTTCAATACTATTTGAAAAGAAACACCTTAAAACTTGCTGAACTAAGTTCCATTACATATTACCATAATCAAAGATAAGGGTTGATCCGTAGCATATATATTTATCCACAGAAATTTCAGAGTTCGCAGGTATCTGCTGCGGTTCAATTCATCTGCGCAATGAGCTTGGAAGACAGCAATTTCAAATCTATCCATAAATGAGCAACTGAAGACTTTTATAATCAATTTTTTACTTCATATATATGTTACGGTTAGAGTCAAAATGTAAAATGAATGGCACAGTATATAAATTGTATAGTTTGCAGATTTTCGCTGTATTTCAATGATCCGAATCTACAGCATTATAATGAAAAGTTGTCAAAAGTCATGATGTTGCATTAAAATGACATAGCGCACATTGCATTCAGAAATTCTGTAAGTTTCTGGGGATGTTGGTAGGCATTATATTTGATCACATCCAAAACTGAGCAACTGTAGACTTATCGGAATGAATTTTTTTTATAATAATTCCATATCTGTAGTTAGTTTCCAAATTTATCACTCGACAGACCTAATAGGAAAAGAATAACTACCCAGTATACCAAGACCAGAAATTTTTTTGAAAATCTGATTTACAAAATGTGCAATTCAAGATCATGGTTACAAACCTCTCGAATCATGTTACCACAATCATCATGAAGAAGGAGTAGAAAATCATAGGACACATATTAGGGAACGAATTAATAATATGTATCGATCCGCAGCAAACTGATGGGGTGAAAACAAGGATCGGAGAGGGCAGAGCCAAACTGAATATCAAGAAAAATATGGGGATGTTTAAAAATAATGATGACACAAGAAATAAATTAGAAAACATTTATTCAAGTAAAGTTTCTAATATCATTCTAACAGTTGCGTGTATTTTTGTTCTGTTTATTCGTATGTATACCATATTTACACATGATATATAACCACGCCAGTGACGATATATTCGCACTGGACAATATTTCTCGTAATCTGGTTTAATTGAAGGATTATTTCAGTCAACACTTATTTCCAATCGAACGAAATAATGAAATCTTGAAAAGTTTCGTTGACATATGCATCGCGTATTTTTTATATTTTTTTTCACACACACATCACAGACTACATTTACGCGGCCGCTTTGATACCGGTTTAATATATCACAAATTTTAACAAAATAAATAGTAATATGCACTTCTTTAGATGACGAAAATTATTTTTTTATTTATCCCGCACGCACTTCGTAATGTCGGAACTCTGTTCATGCGATCAAAAACTGACACATGGTTTGTACATATTATATGTATATCGATCGAATTTATGACTGCTGGTACCAGCTGTGCTGCGCCGTGTGCTACGTTATGAAGTTGACGTCAGACTCCCAATCATCAACAACTAATTTCAACAACCAATCACAACGTCTAAAAATGGATGTCGTCAGATCCAACCAATCAGAAACTCGATAGCATCAAAGTGTCTTTGATGGTGTTATACTATAATATACAGACACATAAATTTTTGAATGTGTTGGTAACTTTTGCATAATCTTGAGCCCGTGCAAAGTTTTTTCTCAGCAATTACGCCACCAATAATGCTGATTTTGGGCTCATTCGATAGAGAATTTCTCAATTAGCTGAAAGTTCAATTTTCAAAGTCGTACATAACTCATAGGCTTCGCAATTAAAGAAAATCACATGCCAATTTTACCCCCACCACCGCGAATCGTTTTATTCAGAGAAAGTATAGTCTCGGCGAGAGCCTCGGGCCAGCAGACGACAGGGCTGTCAATGTTCTTGTCCCGAGACTCTACCGAGTCTCTTGATTGACCAACCAATTTCTAATTAATAGAGGTGATAATGCCAATTGACGAACATTTTTCAATTGATCTAAAATATTCTGTCAATTGATCATATAAAATTCCATTCTAGAAACATTTTTGACCAATTGGTAGATCATACATTGTCTGGTTTACGCATACATAGTATGCGATACGTCCGTGAAGATCTTCGACGCTTAGGTCTACGGCTCCATGATTTTCAATGTCTAGTTATGTTTCTCCATGGTTTCTGATGTCTAGGTCGACGGATCCATGTTTTCCAATGTCTAGGTCGACGGGTCCATGGTTTCCGATGTGTAATAAGTCGACGGATCCATGGTTTTCGATGTCCAGGCATATTGCTTCATGGCTTTCGGTGTCTAGGTATACTTCTCCATGGTTTTCGATGTCAAGGCATATTCCTCTATGGTTTTCGATGTCTAAGTATATTACTCCATGGTTTTGGATGTCCAGGAATATTGCAACATGGTTTTCGATATCTAGGTATACTTCTTCATGGTTTTCTATGTCGAGGAATATTTATCCATGGTTTTCGATATCTAGGTATATTTCTCCATGGTTTTCGATGTCTAGGCATGTTTCTCTTTTCGATGTCTAGGTCGATGTCTAGGTCGATTCGACGGATCCATGGTTTCCGATATCCAGTCATATTGCTCCATGGTTTTCGGTGTCTAGGTATATTTTTCCATGGTTTTCGATGTCTAGGTCAACGGCTACATGGTTTTCCATGTCTCGGTATATTTCTCCATGGTGTTCGGTGTCTAGGTATATTTCTCCATGGTTTTCGATGTCACGGCACATTTCTCCATGGTTTCCGATGTTTAGGTCGACGGATCCATGATTTTCGATGTCTAGGTATATTTCTCCATGGTTTTCGATGTTCACGCATATTGCTCCATGGTTTTCAATATCTAGGCATATTTCTCCATGGTGTTCGATGTCTAGGTATATTGCTCCATGGGTTTCGATGTCTAGGTATACTTCTCCATGGTTTTCGATGTCAAGGCATATTCCTCCATGGTTTTCGATGTCTAGGTCGACGGATCCATGGTTTCCGATGTCTAAGTCGACGGATCCATGGTTTCCGATGTCTAGGTCGACGGATCCATGGTTTCCGATGTCTAAGTCGACGGATCCATGGTTTTCGATGTTGGCAGGTCGACAGCTCTATGGCTTTCGATGGCTAGATCGACGCTTCTGATTTTCAAAATTATGAAAATCTGACATCGGAATTGTGCTCAACAGTCACAAAAACTCTCGAGCAATGATTTCAGGTTAATGGGATTGATTTTTAAAAAGTCCTTCAAGATATTATATTTGACACTTTAAATTTTTCAAATTTTAAACATTCGACATCAGATTTCTGCTCAGCAACCCCGGAAACCTTTCAGTAACAAGTTTTGGACCAATTGCACGGTTGTTCAAGAAATCGTTCGAAATATCAGATTCATCACATCGAATTTTTGAAATTTAGAAAAGTCGGCGGCAGATTCGTGCTCAGCGACACCAAAAGCCTCTGAATAACAAGTTTCAGGCCAGTTGGATCAATTTTTCAAAAAGTGGTTTGGAATATTAGATCCGCCATTTTGAATTTTCGAAATCTAGGAAATCTAATACTGGAATTGCGCTCAGCAGCCCCAAAAACCTCCGATCTCCATCAATCTATCGTATTCCATATCTCAATTGTATCGCTCATTATCGATAAATATATAATCATTTAACAACATTGTGGGCGAATTGACGAAGAACGATCCGGTCTTCATCGATTGACCAAAAACTTTTTATTTAACGGACAAAATTACGTCATTTGGCAAAACATTGTCCATCAATTGGAAAATTTCCGTCAATTGGCAATACATTTTTCATTAGTTACCAATAATTTCCATAATTGATCATTTTATTTCCACAAACTTAAACTGTTCAATCAATTGAGAATCGACTAACGGTAACTTCCAAATTCTCAAGCATTTTGCAATATCCCCTGTCCAATTACTACTTTTTCAAGTAAATAACAATAGTGTTCTGTGTGATTCTAATTTTCGGACAACTAATAATAACTATCAAAATTTGTGGCAAAAAAATTATTGGGGCTGATATCTGCTTTGACATCGAAAACAATGGAGCCACGGACCTAGACCTGGAAAACCATCAATCCGTCGACCTAGACATCGGAAACCATGGAGAAATATACCTAGACATAGAAAACCATGAAGCCGTCTAGCTAGACATCGGAAACCATGGACCCATCGATCTAGACATGGAGAACCATGGAGAAATATACCGAGACATCAAAAACCATGGAGAAATATGCCGAGATATCGAAAACCATTGAAAAATATACCTAGACATCGAAAACTATGGAGAAATATACCTAGACATCGAAAACCATGAAGCCGTCGACCTAAATACAATTTCACATCCGCATTCTCACCAGCACTTCTCAAAAATGATATCTATAGTATATAAAAAATGTATGATTATTAAATGATTATTGAATTAAAATACCACCAACACAGTAACTGAGCACTAAAATCAGTGGGCTTTCACATCACGATCACGATCACAATATATATTGAAGCGAAACACCGACTCGAGAACTTTATTTTATTGTTATTTCAACGACATGGCACGCACGAGTGTTTACACCGGCGGCCATGTTGAAAAACTGTCACTTCGCGAAGCGGCGCTCGGGAAGCGAGGCGCTCAGCGCTGCCAACCCAATTTCGCTTTCACAAAATTCCCTAGATTCTCAAAATTCTTGATTTTATTCAATTTCAATTAAACAAACTCTTTCTTATTGAGAATAATGATGCGGATTGTTAAAGAAACGTATTTGGAACAAATGGGTGCAGATTTCAGATTAAAATTATTTAAAAATTTAAGAAAACTTTTCTTTGAGAAATCGAGCGATCACAGTGCGCATGCGCGATGACCTACATTCAACAGGCACGTGCAAGAACGTGACTTTCGGAAAATTAGTGAATAAAATCAAATAAAAATAATCCTGTGAACAAAATCAATAGAAAACAAAATCAAATAATAGAAGAAGACTTCAAAGGGATAAAAATCGATCCAAGATTCATTTTATTAAATTTCATTGAATTCTTGCACATGCGCAGTGTGACTACAGCTCTACTCGGCCAATTGGGACCCACGCGGGATAGTTAGCGCACCAATCAGAGAATTTAGAGTGGGAGTCCCTGGTTCGAGATTAAGTCGCGCAGCGAATTAGAGTAAGGGACAAAGTCCTAGCGCGTTATTATTATTATTTCCTTTGTTCGGGAGAGTATAAAAACCCGAGCGCAGAAGCTCCGGTGGCTAGTCTCGTCTTGAATCTCGCCACACTAGACTCGCTAAAGCAACAACGTTCACTGAGCAGACAAAGAGCCAGTCACGTCTGGAATCCTTGAGAGCTCGACTCGCATGCCGATAACCAAAAGCCAGTCTTGCCTCCGGATTTCGCCGCGTGTACTCGCCATTAAAACGAGAATAAAGAAGCATCAAATTTTTCACTCATTTTAAAAATCGCTCTAAAATCAAAGAGCAAAATAACATCGATATTATACCACTCAGAATTCAAATAGAATAACACCTTTCCTCTCTCACGCTAAGAGGGCCGGGTTCATTCGATTTCGTTTGAACTCAAGATTCTTAGGTGAGAGTTTCCGATCTATCCAGGAGGGCCGGGACAGTTCGATTCCGTTCTGTCTCAAGATTCCTGGTAGATTTCCAATCCGTTTTTCTATCCAAGAGGGCCGTGGCCGTTCGATTTTGTTCGGTCACAAGATTCTTGGGTAGGACTCCTACCTTTCCACGCCAGAGGGGCCGGGACAGTTCGGCTTCGTTCTGTCTCAAGATCTCTGGGTGGATTTTTTCCATCAACGAATCATTGTTTTCTGAGTAGTGATCAAATTCTTTCAAAATTATTAAAACCAAGCAAGTTTTCTTTATTCTCAAAACGAGACAATTTCAAGTCAATTATTATTAATGCAAAACCAATTTAACTGAAAACAATTTATTTGAATTATATCGAGTCAAAAGAGTGAAAAAGCAAATAAAATTCACTCGTCATACTTTTTTTGCATTATATAGAATCATAAAAGTGAGTTCATAAAATTATAGCTCAATTATCAAATTATCAAATAAAATTAATTAAAAATTTATCAAAACCAGCGTTGGCGAGATTATTATCGTTATAATTGCGAGAAATATTAGAAATTTGACATTAAAAACAAATTCCTTCATACGAGATAATAATTATTATAATTTCGAAAAATAAATAATTGCGAAATTCCAATACAAAGGAAAATACCGGAAATAAAATTATTCATGCAAAATAAAATCTAATAAAACACAATTCTCAGGCAAAACAAAATTCATTTATTTTTGTAATTTGATCCGTGAATATTCAAAATTTAATAAATAATTTGTTATTTTCAATTTAATTTCATCGCACTTTTGTTTTTCTTTCATGCCCGCTCTTCTTAATCATAGAATTGCTCGAATCCACGCGTGACGGTGTGCACTAGCGCAAACTTACCGTTACAATATATAGGTGTCATCCATGGTCACGATGTTAGGTCAACTTGGACACTGACAGCGTTCCAACCTCATTATTTCATGCACATAATAGAAATGTCAGACACGGAAATATATAGGTTAGGGTGGCCCTTAATATGGGTAAAAAAAAAAAATTGATCGCGGTGCCCCCCAAAACGGTTTCAAATGGTAAAAAAATAATCTACGCAAAGCCATAGCTATGTCCGGTAAGAGGAAGACGTGGCTGTAAACATGAACTTGGATTTAAATATCAATTTTTCTGCATGATTTAGTAATTTTTTAAAATGTTGTATTTCAGTGAAAAATGGTCGTATCGAGGTCTAAAAAAACGCATTTTGAAGCTTCCAATTTCTAATTTCAAGATCTTATGACGAAAAAAATGCAAGTTCTGCGCAACTGTGAGAAAAAGTGTGAGAAAAAAATTTTCAAATTTTCATACTTTTTTATCAATTTCTCAAGCGTAGATTTATTTTTTTCAACTAAGCCATAGTATGGACCGGATAGCTGGTTTATTCAGCTTCCATTTGCTTTTTTAAAAACTTGGGTAGGACGATGTTTTGCTGAGATGTTGAACTTTGAATTAAGAAGAACTCTTTTGTCTTTGATCTACGATATCTCGGCAACCAATGGTCGCACAGGAAATTCAAGGGCAGTTCTGAAAACTTGAATGAATGTCCTACAAGGTTCCGTTGTGATCTTGAAGATGAATTTTTTATTCCATCCTTGTCGTGAATTTAAAAAAATAGGAAAAATAAGGTAATTTATGATTTTTCAGAAGCCCTCAATGTTGGAAGCCTTAAGAAAAAAATCAATTTTCATCAAAGACTTTCGGAATTTTTTTTTTGTATATTTCAACCTTATTTATGGGAAAAACGTTGAAAAAACTTGGAAATTTTTTATTTTCCATTTTTGTCATGATCATGACTCGTTTAACGTAAAAAACGTGACCCTTAAATTTGATTAATGTTTGACCGGTTGCAACGAAGAAACGATTGGTTAGATCGAAATGTAACTTCGCAGGGTTTTTGGGGGTATATTCCGCTGTAAATGGCATACTCAACATCAGTCATTTCATGATTATTTGAAATTTGGTTATTGACTTTCTGAAAAACCATAAAGTACCGGTTTTTTGGTATTTTTTAAAATTCATGACAAGGATAGAAGAAAAAATTCGTCTTCAAGATCGCAAGGGAACCTTGTGCGACGTTCATTCAAGTTTTCAGAACTGCCCTTGAATTTCCTGTGCGACCATTGGTTGCCGAGATATCGTAGATCAAAGACAAAAGAGTTCTTCTTAATTCAAAGTTCAACATCTCAGCAAAACATCGTCCTGCCCAAGTTTTTAAAAAAGCAAATTGAAGCTGAATAAACCAGCTATCCGGTCCATACCATGGCTTAGTTAAAAAAATAAATCTACGCTTGTGGAATTGATAAAAAAAGCATAAAAATTTGCAAATTTTTTCTCGCCCTTTTTCTCAAAATTGCGCAGAACATATAGCTCTGCATTTTTTTCGTCATAAGATCTTGAAATTAGAAACTTGAAGCTTCAAAATGCGTTTTTTTTAGACCTCAATATGACCATTTTTCACTGAAATACAACATTTTGAAAAATCACTAAAAATTCGGAAAAATCTTTTGATTCTTTAATTTTTTTCGTTAGTGTAGTATGGAAGACCTTATTATTTGATCTGGATATTGAATACTAATATACAATAGCTTTGGAAAGTAGGAAAAAAAAATTGACACATAAACCAGATTTAAAAAATCGAAATTTTCTCCAATCATGAAGAAAAATTGATATTTAAATCCAAGTTCATGCTTACAGGCACGTTTTGCTCTCACCGGACATAGCTGCGGCTTTGCGTAGATTTTTTTTTTTATCATTTGGAATCGTTTTGGGGGGCGGCACGATTATTTTTTTTTAACCCATATTAAGGGCCACCCTATATAGGTATACAAAATATGTTTGGAATCAGATATTCCTAGTTCTTGAAACAAATAAACATCAAAAATGTGTGCGAAAAAAATACACAATTTTCTGATGAAATTAAAAAAATAATAATTAATATCTTTCGAATGCGTTAAGCTACAGAGTTGCAAGAGGTCGCAATCGATAGAAAAAAATAAATAAAAAATACGTCAAGTTGAAATATCCTATGAAATTCTGTGATTATTTTTTTATTGAAGAAAGAAATTTTCGAAACAAGTAGAAAAGCGATGGCTCCTGTAAAGAGTCTCTGGCAGCGACGTCATAAATGTACTTGTCTTTGAGTCACTACCGCGACTCTACATCGTTTTGAATGGCATTCATATTGCCGAGCATTATTATACAGATATCTGTATCTGAGCATGTTATCGTAACGTGAGCATCGAAATCAATCTTACAAACGTGAAATACAATTTTTGTGTCAGCTTCTTCGTGAGCTGGATAAGATAAATTGTGATCGACGGTTCTTACAACTTCATCACTTTGTGATTTGTATTTATAACAAAACTCGTAGTTAACATAGATCGTTTTATTGCGTATATAGCTAGCCATATAATTATTTTTCCAATCGTCACAAAGAAATTCCACTAAGGCAGCTTTGAAATGAATGTTCTTCAATTCGTTAGCAAAATTAGCTGGACAAACTTGATCAGGGCCTTTTATACGGTACTGTTGACCTTTTACCCCACCTCTTAACAAATGCTCGTTATCTTCAATCGATGGCGAAAAGTTAGGATCGAATGTGATTACAATAATGCGCGCATTATTTTTAGTGAACATTTGAATCATTTTTTTCGAAATATTTCCAAATGTAGACGGAACGTCTTTTAATGCATGGAGCATAAAAAGGCCATCATCAATTAGTACATCACATCTTTGTGGTGTATTACTATCAGTTTCTTTTTCTAGTATTTTCAATAAAACTGATTTATCGGTTTTACAAATTACCCCATCTGCGTGACACATAGCTAAGGGAACTGGCGTTAATGGATACGACAAAACTTTGTCAATATTTAATGTTTGCTCCAGAGAAATTAATAGCAGCTGTGCAAATAAGTCGCTTTGCATTCGAACTTCTACAAGTTTTCCCGAAATAGCAACCTTTTTTTTGGTACTGCATCCACGAAAGTCAAAATTTTATTCTTTTTATCGGTTTTTCGAATCTTTCTACATCTTCGAAACATTCTTTGATAAATTGTTCACGTAGCTCATTTCCACGATTCTCTACATTACGTAAAAATTGTTCAATGTTCGCTTGTACAGCTTAACCCGTTGAAATTTTGTATAACAAACTTTCTTTTAAATCATTTGAAAAAGGATTGATATTCTGTTTGATATTTGTGATGACATTTCCGAGCTGCAACGAATTTCTTTTTATTCTGCTTTTTTCAAGGTTAGCAGTAATGTCCTGAGACTTTTTCAATCCTGTTTGCTCCATTATGTGACTAATAATGATTGAGCGAATGCTATGGCTTTTACACCAACGTTGAAGAGCCGAAATTGAATTTGTAGTATGCATTATTCTTGTCAATTTATTTGCAACATATGCATTTATGGTTTGCTCTAGCATAAGATCAATAGGCTGTCTCGAAAATGGTTTGTCAGTTCTTTTAACTCCAAACGATCCCCTTCCGATCTGCAACTGTAACCCCGGATGAGATTCATGTGCTTTCATCAATTTCTCGTGATATATCACGGTATAACGTAAATAGTTTTGTTGGTTGAAAGTGAAAAAGAGATTTGCAATTTTCAGTAAAACAAATCGAAAAAGTTCGAGGTTCGCTGTTCAAATACTTCTGGATAGCATGAAATAATATTCAATCAAATTCACATAAATCATGTAAAATTGCGGAGTTTTGCCATACTCGCCATTGAGTGTTTGTTGTTTATACTCTTCATACTTTACAAACAAATTAATAAATTCTTCTCTCATAACTGTTGGATTGACTGATTTGTCCATCACGAAATTTGATAAATATTTCTTCATTTCATCAGTTATTTCCGGTATGTAACCGTTTGCACCTATTGAAGTGTTTGCCAGTTGTAAAACTATTTATGGAGCCGCTCGCAAGTATTTCGCTGTTTAGCATTACATTCGTAATTCCGCAACCGTTGATGAATTTTTCTATAGCTTTAAAATATGCCATTATAATGTGGAACGATCTAAAATGAATGAACACGTTATCAAATTGCGGTTTTTCCGTACTTTGGTTCTACAATGCGATTTTGGCGATAGCTAAATCGTACGTGACTTCTATATATTTTTCATCGCATTCCAAAGCGACTTGTTAGCTCCGTTTCATTGTTTCCATAAGAACTGTTATATTCGTTGGAGAAGAATTTATTGTCGTTAAATATGAAACTTTTTGTTTGCAACTTGTATCCTGATGAATCATGCTATTGTATCCTACCCATGATGGAGTATTTGGCAATTTTAGATAATGAGAGCGTACCCAAGCGAGATCAAGATGTTTGAATGATCGAAGATTTTCAGGAATATGTAATCGCAAAAGACTTTCGACCGGCTCTAAAGTTTCACAAAATTGTGGCTTCTCGTTGTACGGTTCGAATTCAAACGTTATAGCATCAAAAGTGCGCCGTCTCTTTTTCAAACTCCTAGAACTCCCAGAATTTTGTGCATCACTTTCTAAATCCGCGGTGTTTTCAGCGATATTTTCAAAATCTTGAGGGGGATCGTTTGTGGAATCATACTGAGCAGAATCAACAATGTCCTGAAATATAATGCCAACAGTACCATGTAACATGTCTTTGCCTGTTAGCGTATCTACAAATCGATCGAAATTATTATAAGCTAATCCTGTGCATAAACTTTTTACGCGAATGATATCATCAGGTCAAATTTCTGATCGAAGTGTAGAAGAAAAAGTTACTTCAGTTTCTAATTCTTCTAAAACAGTATAGCCACAGCAATGCCCGTACTTATTAATGATGTTGATAATTTTTTGACTGTTCGTTAAACTTTTCAATGCCAGACCAAAATTAATGTTTCGAAGGTTTAACTTGCACATTAGAGACAGCATAAATCAAATCTTCGGAGAATTATTGAGCCAATCTGGCTACCTTTGAATTATGCTTCCGCCGAAAAGTAGAACATATCAACTTCGAATAAAAATCATTTAATATTTTTGGACTGTCGAATTCTCCTGTTATTAAGTTTTTTGCTGTTAATGCGTCTGGTAGTGGACGACGTTTTATGCCACGGATTGCCGATCGCAAAAAATGTATAGCTGTTTTCAAACTGCCTTCTTTTTCTATAGTAACGCTGGCATAGGATTTTACAACTTTTTTTGTGTTCATACACACAATGAAAATTTTTTTGGGAAAAGTTTCCAACAATCTTTTTTTCAAATTATATGGTTCGGCGTCTGTAGATAATTCAATATCTTTGGCAAAATCGGTGAAAACTGATCTTAAAAACGATAAAAAATAACATTGTTGTTTTTTAACGATATTTTCTGTAACAAAGCGACATACTTGCTCAAACGCTTCTTTGTGGACTTCTCGTGATTTGTGCCATTCTTTTTTTTCGCTTTGTGCGGTGATCTGTGACTACTTGAGTGTGTTCCGACAATTTGACCGGCACAATTTATGGTAGAAAACAATTTGATTGCTTAAATATTGCGCAATAATTCTATCCCATAAATCTACATTACCTACTTTGCTCACGTTACGCCTTAAATTATACATACTTTCCTCGGTCGTACATGTTTGTAGCTGTTGCTCGCGGCCTTGATGTTTTTTCCGCCTCTTGATACAGAAAACGCACACGTGTTGTTCTGTGGAATCATGAGCGTCTTCCTCTGCTTCCTCGATTGAAACAGTGTTCAAAACATCGGATTGATCACCGATACTCGATGAAGCATATGGCGAGATGATTTGGCTTTCAGCAAGGTTGGATGACACGTCGATGTTTTTATTTTGATGTTCAACTGCTTCTGATATTTGAGCGTCCGTTTCCGAGCTAAAATAAAATCTTATATTATTTGGGTTTCATTTACATATCAAGAGACGCGGTAGCGGCTCGACGCCAAGTATTAAAAGGAAAAACTGCAGCGCAAAAGAAAAGCCAGCGCGAGCCCTGCCGCTACTCTCTTATATACGCGAATATGCCGTTTTTATGACGTCACAGAATTTTCAAATGGCTCTCACAAACAAAGCATTTCATGAAAGAATCTCAGAATTGGTGAAGATTTTTTTTTTTTATTTGTCCCTTTCCAGTGGTTTTTGTTGCAAGTAAATCCGTCCAGTCGATCCTGAGATATGTAACGTTAGTGATTTAAAATCCATCGTTTCGGGAACTTTCGTTTTCTGAGAGAGAGAGGGGCGTAAGTTCAGCATATTTACAATTGGACTTACGTCCTTTGCACGATTTCTTACGTTTTGTCACATGCTACGTCACGCACTACGCTGAACGCGGCTACCCCCTCTCATTGTGCGTCACCGAGCAAGAGAGACAGATAACGTACGCACAGCGGAGGCAATACCAGCTCTTGGTTCACTAGTCCAGTCAAAATGCAGGAATGGAGCAATTTTCGAGGGGAAATCTGCAAACTTGATCTAAGACTAATTTGATGACGCTGAATCGAATGGTGTAAATTATTTTGCGATCAACCCCCGGCAACATTGAGAAAATTAGGGTTAAAGTTTAAAACGCTTATAACTCGAAAGCTATTAAATTGATTGAAAAAATACTTATACTATCGTTTTCGGACGACAAAAATACGTAAGAAAGCACCCTATTAATTTCCGATAATTAAAAAATAAGTGAGAAAAATGGTTTTTAAGACAAAATTTGGCATATCGAGCACCACTGGGGACGTAAAGAAGGATGGAGGATATGCGTACATCTCTGTCGCACTCATTAGAGTGCGTTTGTGCGCACGCGTGGCTCGCACAACGTGTTGAGACGTGAGCCGCGTCAATGAGTGCGACAAGGACGGGCAGAAAGTAAGAAAGATAGAGATAGGAAGATTTCCGTAAATCGGTCCCAAGTCGTCTTTTGGATTTTTGGCCTATCGTCTAGACAGTCCTGCGCGACGCCCTAACATGTGTATATAGAAATAGGGATCTGCGCAGGGGCAATATATTCGCATCGAGTTGTAGCTAGTTTAAATCATAAAATTATTTCGTATACCTGTAATAATTTTCAATCTTTCATTCTATAACAAACCACATGACGTGACGGAGTGAAAAACTCATTTGAATATAACGTTCGTCTAGACGAAAGTGTGCAGTTATAATTTTTATTTTATTTGCAATAATCTTTTAGTGAACTTTTCATCTTTTGTGAGAAAACATCCACTGAGGTAAGTTAAATTTTTATCGTCTATTTTGATTATTTTTCTTTGTAGTCTAGAATTTTTTTTCGCAATAGTTGTTTTTAGCCACTTGCCCAAAAGTATCAGGCAGACATTTTGGTTTTCCAATCAGACAAAAAAGAATATTTTAACTAAAAATAATGGGTAGTCCATTTAACGGACAGGCTTTTGAAATAAGCAATTTTAGCTTCATTGCACTTTTCTATTTCTGTTACGGCGATTTTAATTGCACCCGAAAATCATTGAATGTAGACTCGCATGTCAAAAATTTGTTTAAACCAACCACAATGTCTTCATTTCAAAAACGTTGAAACAAGTGCTGTAAACGATAAATTGAAGCGCTCGAAAATTCTCGAGGAATAACAAGGACATCTTCAAAAATGTGTTTTCAATACAAACAAATTAAATATTTCATGTTTTCAGTCTACGGAAAATATATATGATGAATAACTTTTTTGTATAAAAAAATAGTTATTAATACATTCTTTAAAACGTACTTAGTATTCCCTGAGAATTCGAAAAAAAAGTTAATAAAGTGTTTTGAATGGGCACCGCCTTCATCTTTCCCGTACGACACGTTCTCTGAAGTGTTTAAAATCAATATATTTTTTGATAACGCTGAATGAACCATTTCCCTTCAAATAAATCGAAGTGGATAAAATGTGTGAAGGAAATCGATGAAGAAATATGAGAAGCGTTTCAAGTCAGTACGACTCTTCATTTCAAATTTATATACCGATCAGAAATTCCCATATATTTTCGGCAAAAGTGCTTCTGTGAGGTGAAAAAATTATAAAAATGTTTTTCAAAATGACGTACTGAGCACAAAAAAGTCGTAGAAATAGAAATAGAGAAGCAAAAAAAGTTTGACTTCTCCACTCAAAAGCCTGTTTTATAAAATTGACAAGCGATTTTTTTTCGTTTTTCGATAGTCTGCTAGTTGAATAATCCGATCACTGTTTCTCGTGATGATATTCGATTTTATGTCTGTTGGAAAATCCGAAGGGATTCAATATTTTTGGCTAAATCTGTGCATGTTTGATTCCGTCAAGCACCGCATAAAATTTTCTTAGGTGGTCTGACTCATACGTTACTGTAAATTCTTTTTCATAATACATGCCACCCGTGAACTCGCTTCATTTTTTATAATAATTGTTATGAATTTCTTTTGAAGTTATTGCACTAGAAACGTTTACACTTGACTTTTTCTGTTGAAAATGTCGAATTTCCGAGTCATTTTTCGAAACATCCAATGAAGTAATTTTCTAGTGGAAAAATTTTCGTTGCTGATAAAAATATACTCCATATTTTCTGGTCCAAAGAAGATTTCGGAAAAGACACTATAACCGAAAAATCACTTGTACTACTATTTCATCATATTTAAATTTTTTGAAAATATCTTTTACGGAAAGGTCAAATATCTTTACGATAGAATTTGATTGTTATTTAGAAAATTTGTATAAATCGATCACAACAAAATCAAATTAAAAATTGTGTTGAGTTATTGACTAGTGTAATGCGGCCTACCACATCAATTTTCGATTGAATATGACTCCGATAAATTTCAATTGAAGATTGATGTGGAACCATATAACACAAGTCAATAGCTCATAAGATAATTTTCGACTTGGTCTTGTTACGGTTAATTTTAAAAAATTTCAAAACAATATAATAAAATGCTACTGTAAAAAAATTTCACATATCCGAAAAAAAATTAAAAATGTACAATGATACAAAAAACACACTAAGTGATTTTTGAATTATGATATCTTCTATGGAATCTTCTTGGGTCCAGAGAATATGGAAATATTTTAATCAGAAGTCGCATTTTCCCATCTAAAAATAACTTCATTATGTGTTTAGAAAAATTAATCAAAGGGTTGATATTTTCACGCAAAAAGTCAACAATTCAAAATTTCGAGCTGCTATAACTTCGAGGAGCGCGATGAAAAAAAAAGCAAAAAATCAAACGAAGCCACAAGTGGCATACTTTTTCCAAAAGACATGCGACTTTTATTCAGTTTTTGGTTAAACGACTCGTATATTTTTATGCGTATTTTGAAGGATAATTATGATACTCTATACAATTATTATGAAGTAAAGATCAATGTATAGAAACTAAATCTGATTACTCGAAAAGAAATGAAATCGACATTTCTAATTCGTTTTTACTCTTTTTTCAATACCATTCCTAATTTTTATCCTTATTAGAGTAAAATAAATTAAAATTGTAATACTGTTCGTTAACAGTAATTAGACAAATCTTTTCAATTTTTTCAGCATCCCCTGAAAATGGATCCACCTATAACATGCACTATATGCGACGAGCCACTGAACATGGCTACATCGCAAATTGACAAAGTTGGATCGAGGGGTCTTAAATCATTCATTACGAAAAGTCGAGAATTAGGTGATAAAAAATGGGAGATATGGACCAATAACGACTCGCTAGTCGTTCATAGCACCTGCCGTAAGTGGTATTTGATGGCGTCAATTAAAAGTGTGGCTGCAAAAGCAGCAAAACTGAAATCTTTGAAGGCATCTTGTTCTGCGCCATCTTTTACATCATCGAAGACCTCGGACTCAGTAACTGCGCAAAATGAATTTAATTTCCGTGAATTGTGCTTGATATGTGGTATGCCATGGGATCGTAATCACCAGCAAAGCCACATGGTGCAGAATAATTACATAAAGGAAAAACTTCTTGATATAGCCAAACTGCGAGGCGATTCCATAGCTATCGAAGTGATGAATCGATTAAACGATGTCGTATCTTTAGTTGCTGTGGGTGCACGATACCATCATAAATGCCAAAAGATGTTTTCGAAAATCCTATGTGACAACTCAGCTAGTGCAGAGAGAGAAGCGGAAGTACAGTCGGCATTTCGACAAGTTACAGAGTACATAGAAAAATCACAAAAAGGAAAATTTACGGCGGCGGAATTAGACCGTGTCATGAGGGGAAAAACGACGTATGACAGAATGTTTCAGATGTTGATGGACCATTATGGTGGGGATATCTACATTTTGAAGAAACGAGGCACCGATACTTTAATTTTCTACAGATGCTTTAGTACAACAAAATTATGTGGAGACTGGTACACTGATCCCAATTCTCTTAAAAAAAAACAGAAAGAAGCGTTAGTGAACGCTGCAGCACAAATTATCCGGAAAGATATTGAAAGTCATGTTTATGAACACGATGTTTACCCGCCTGCTGGTAGATTCCTTTCTTCAGTCCAACAAGACATTCCTCCACTGCTTCGTACTTTTATTGATACACTAATTGTACCAGATTTACTGAACCTTACAGAAGATCACGACGAACGATATTTCGTGCAACGTAGCGCGATAGCGCATTCCATATTATCTCTTGTTCGGCGTTCCGGTTTTACTTCTCATCTGCAGCTAGCCTTGGGAATTTATATTCATCGAAAGTGTGGATCAAAGTTGATAATCGATCTCCTCCATAAATTGGGTGCTTGTGTTTCATATTATCAACTTCAGCAATACGAAGCGTCAGTCATTATGGACCCACCGAAATTTGTATTCGAGGAAAACATTTGCGTCCAGCATGTCTTTGACAACACCGACCACAATGTTGGAACTTTAGATGGCTACAACACATATCATTGTTTAGGAGGAATAGCTATATACTCGCCGGAGGAAAATGTAAGCTATGAAGGTCGAACCAAGAAATTGAAAAATGCGTCGAACGTATCATCTGCAACGATAGCATCACAGAGCATAATCCGAACCATTCCATGGACAGCCCATTGCAACGGATTAGATAACATTGTATACACCGACACGGCAAAACTGTTTTCTACAAATTCGTCCGTACTGCCAGCAGCGTACTCAACATATCTATGGGCGAAGCACTGTGATATAGAGAATGTACCGAGTTGGAGAGGTTTTATGGAGGTTTTGACGGCTGATTCAACTTACAACGTTTCCAAAGTTGTTTGTCTACCCTTTATCAATCATCCCCCTTCCAATATGAGTACCATTAATACAGCTTTACGTACGGCTTTAGCTGATGCTCGACGTGTTAATCAGAAAACATGTTTTGTCACATTCGATCAACCACTGTACCATAAAGCTCGTGAGATAGTTGCAGCTTCTGAAGGCGAGCTCGATGATGTTGTAGTACGCCTTGGCGGATTTCACTTGCTCATGTCTTATTTGGGCTCCATTGGTCATATAATGGATGGTAGCGGACTCGAAGACGTTTGGGCAGTTGCATATGCTCCAGCATCGGTAAAAAAAATGTTAACGGGACACGCTTATGCTCGCGCGATACGTGCTCATATATTGACATTTACTGCTCTGGGAATGATGATTTGCCGTGAAACCGAAGATGAAGTGCGCACACAATACGAGAGAGATGTGAAATCTTTTCTGCAAAGATGGAGCACAGAACCTCCGACTATCGGTGACTGTCAAGTAGAAACTTCAATCGCTATGATGACATCGGAATTGATCGCACAGTTGACCATTTTAAAAAATCGAGGACCTACTTCACAGCTATGGGTGCAATATTTTGAGTGCATTGTTATCGCATTACAATTTATAGAAGCCGAACGCTCAGGTAACTGGAATTTACACCTTCAAAGTGTTCGTAATATGTTACCAATTTTCCACGCTGCAGGCCATTTTAATTACGCAAAAAGCGCTCAAATTTATCTCCAAGATATGGTCAACCTAGAGGTGACAATGACTGATGAAGAATATCGGAGATTTACAACGGATGGGAATTTTACAGTGCGAAGGTCTGACAAAGCTTGGTGCGGTGTGTGGACGGACATGACGATTGAGCAAACCTTGAACAGATTTTTTGGCATAGAGCTCAAGCACGGCAGAGGCGTTACACCGAGTGTTGTTGCGAGATTTTTGTCAATCATGCCATCGTCGTTCTCAATTATTAAGTGTTTAGAGGATTATTGTGGCATTGAATCGATAACTAGTGCTCAACACGTTGATCTAGCCAACTACCGCATTCAGCGAGATAATGAGGACATCAAGAAGTTTATATTTTGGTTTGAAGAACACGGTCCTTTTAAACATCGAACTTCTTTGTTTTTTCTGTCAACCGGACTTGTCGGTGCAACAACTACCGATTGTCATTTGGCATTTGAGAAAGGAAAACACGGTATGGCATGGATGGTAGGGAAAACTGTGGCCAAAATTTCATTGTCTTCGTCCAATAAAGTAAAAAATCTGGCAGCAGTCAAAGTGGGGACCCACGTCAGTAATGAAACTTTTAGCTCAGTAGACTCTACTCTACTGTTTCAACGGATTTCCGTTTTGTTTCATGGAAACGAAGCACAGACGCGAAAAGCGTTTGAGTTCGAACTGTCGCCCTATCCTTTATCATTGTTCGATGAGTTGGGTCTGATGAGAAAAACAGCGAAGTCCGAGTTGTATAAAATATTGAAACCTTATGTTCTCCAAACAGAAAATATTTTACGCAATGTGACCTTCGTAATTGATGGAGGATTTTTACTGCACAGCATGAGTTGGCCACATGGAGCATCGTTTGGAGTCATATGTGAAGTTTATCACTCACATATCATCAGTAAGTACGGAGAAAATTCTTGGGTAGTCTTTGATGGCTATAGCAATGACCATATTGGTATAAAATCTTATGAGAGGTATCGCCGACGTCAACGAAATATGGCACCGGATGTAGATTTCACCGAGAGTACACTTGTCACTTTGAGCCAGACAAGATTTTTATCAAATACACTTAACAAAATGAAATTGATACAGTTACTCTCCCAATATTTGAGTGCACGTGGCATAAACGTCAAAGTTGCACAGGAAGATGCGGATGCACTCATTGCAAGAGCCGCGATTGAGCAGAGACAAAAGACAGGTCGTGAGGTGGCAGTTGTTGGTAATGACACCGATTTGCTGGTTTTATTGATTGTTTTAACACATTGCAGTCGTATTTTTTTTTATAAAATCACGCCAAATTCTAAAAAAGATACTTTATATGCAACAGACGATCACGCTGATTTGAAACCGTTTATTTTATTTGCTCACGCATTTTCTGGTTGTGACACGACAAGTGCCATATATGGAAAAGGAAAGAAAAGCCTCTTTTCTATTCTTAAAAAAAATTCAGATCTACAGAATATTGTACAAACGTTTTACAATGCTGAGAGTACAATTGAAAGTTTATGTAAATTCGCGGAACAAATAATTGCTCATTTATATAGCTTTAAAAATTCGGACCAATCGCTCAGTGATGCTCGATATCAGAAATTTACAACATTAGCTGTTCATGCCTCCGTAGAAATTCGATTAGCACAATTGCCACCAACACAACCTGTCCTGCGTGAACATGTCAAACGCACTTTTTACCAGATACAATCGTGGTTGAGCAATGAATTAAATCCAGAAGACTGGGGCTGGAGACGAACGAGGACCATGATGGTACCTGTTATGAACCCTGAGAATTCAGCGCCTGACAATTTGTTGACACTGGTGAGTTCATCAAAATGTTTAAACAGATATTTAAATATTAAAAATAATCTGACGGTGCATTAACTAAACGTTGTAAAGTATTCACACGAAATGTACTATGTTTATGTTTTCCTCAATTTTCCTGAATATCTATGTTGCAGGTATCATGTTCGTGTACTGGAGACTGCAAAACTGCTCGTTGCACTTGCCGAAAATCGGGATTACCGTGCACTCAGCTATGCAAGCATTGTGAAGGTCAATCATGCTCTAATGTTGCCGTCAATAGCATCAGAAATGAAATGGGAAATATTGCTGGAGAGCAAAATGAAGATGACGAGAGACTACCAGTCAGCGAATTCCTCAATATAGCTGCTGAATTACATCCTGATGATCCTGATAATTACGATGAGATAAACGGAAGTGAGGGCGAAGAAGAAGAAGAAGATATGGAAATCGAATATAATTTTTATAATATGTAATTGCAGATTTTTTTGCTTATTGAGGCCAAAAAAATGGCTCTGAAATTACCACTTCCCTATTTCCTTTTTTGTATCAACATTTAAATGTGAAAAATCGATTTTTTTTGGTATTTTGTTCCTAAAACAAAAATTTTTAAAATAACGCTAATCAGTCCAGTTGACGAATTATAGAGAATCAATGCACGAATAAAAAACTTTGGAATGCCCCGATCCGTTCATTAGTAAAAAAAAAAAACAAAAAATGGTTTCATGTCTTCAATTTTATTTACATTTTCAGTTCAAAGCCGATGATGAGGCTTCCCAAATAATGAAAATTCATTAAAAGGGAGTCTGAGGTTTAAAAAAAAAATTGATAAGAATTGACAAATGAAGACTAAAGTTTGAGTTTCCTCTGTTGCAATCAGAGTCATGAAGTCTTATTCATTAGTTATATAAAATGTAAAACGTAAAATAATTTTGCTAATTCTTCTAGTCCTATCATATACCTATCATATAATTCTTTTAGTTCCATCGTATCATACAGGGAATATTTATAATAATTTTAATATTTTCATTTGCTAGTTTTTGAAGAGCTGAAATTTTTGTACAATTCTATTTTAGCAGGATTGGAAATCTCTTCCTATCTTTTTCTAAGTCCAAAATAGGATGAAATTGTTACATTGTCATGCGTGGAAATTATGACAAACTTCTGAATAAACTTTTGAACATTTCCAAACTTTGTAAAACCTGATTTTTTGAAAAAGTTGTAACTCTTTAAATGTGCGGAAATCATCTGTATTTATATATTTCTTCCAGAAGATCCTATTGCATAAAAAAATAAAAATAAAAATAGCGGTTCTGATATATATTCAAAAATAGCGGTCATGGCCACAAAATAGTACAGAGTGTCTGATATATATAATTATTGTAGATACTACAATAAATCATCATTATAGTATAACATTTTTTTAAATAGATAATAATAGTACATTATAACACTAGGACGAAAAAGTTTTTCGTACGCGTGTTATACGAAATTTTATATTACGAGGTGCGGAAATGGGGGTTTTGTGTACGCAAAGCGTACGCAAAAGCGTCCATTTACGTACCGCGTGATATAAATTATTTTATTGTATTATTCGTTATTACTCTATATTGATAGTAAATAAAATATAATGATTTAAAATATCATGAAATATTCATTTAATTATTTGAATGCCTTTTTTCAACATTTCAGAAAATAATGCTGAATGGGTATCTGTGCGTTCCCGAGTTCGTCAGTTGCTCAAATCGTTCGCGTGTAGACGTTTCAGTTTTGAGTGCTACAGAAAACCAAAACAAAACGCACACATACTCACACAGACTCTACGTACTTGTGTTTCCGAGCCTACCGCATTTTAACGCATGCGCCGGATGATAGAGAGGACCTCTCTATAAGTGCGAACGGCAAAGCATACAGTGCGTCTGTTTCTAAAAGCGGTTCTCAACGCGTATTTTCTCAATATTCAATTGCATTTTGTCCATATTTAAACAATGTATAAAAAAATAATTTTTTTCTGCAAAGTTCAATTAAACCCTCCTGAAACGCGTAGAATAGAAAGAACCCGAGTTATCTACAAATTTAATATGTTTTGAAGCCTTCGAAGTTTCGAGGTTTTCACCCCGAGCGCACTGTTGTTTTTTACTATTTAACCATTAATTTTTTAGTTATCGAAAATTAACAGGGTGCTCTTACGTATTTTTATCACCCGAAAACGATGGTACAAGTATTTTTTTAATCGATTTGATAGTTTTCGAGTTATAAGCGTTTTAAACTTTTAACCCTAATTTTCTCAATGTTGCCGGGGGTTGATCGCAAAATAATTTACACCATTCGATTCAGCGTCATCAAATTAGTCTTAGATCAAGTTTGCAGATTTCCCCTCGAAAGTTGCTCCATTCCTGCATTTTGACTGGACTACACGCAAAACATATGTATATTAGGGTGGCCCTTAATATGAGAAAAAAAATTGATCGCGCCACCCCCCAAAACGGTTCCGAATGATAAAAAAATCTACGCAAAGCCGTAGCTATGTCCGGTAAGAGGAAGACGTGCCTGTAAGCATGAACTTGGATTTAAATATCAACTTTTCTGCATGATTGGAGAAACTTGGATTTCTTAAATCTGGTTTATGTGTCAATTTGTTTTTCCTACTTTCCGAAGCTATTGTATATTAGTATTCAACATACAGATCAAATAATAAGGACTTCCATACTATACTAACGAAAAAAAATTAAAGGGTCAAAAAAATTTTTCGAATTTTTAGTGACTTTTCAAAATGTTGTATTTCAGTGAAAAATGGTCGTATCGAGGTTTAAAAAAACGCATTTTGAAGCTTCAAGTTTCTAATTTCAAGATCTTATGACGAAAAAAATGCAGAGCTACATGTTCTGCGCAATTTTGAGAAAAAGTGCGAGAAAAAATTTGCAAATTTCTATACTTTTTTTCAATTCCACAAGCGTAGATTTATTTTTTTCAACTAAGCTATGGTACGGACCGGATAGTTGGTTTATTCAGCTTCAATTTGCTTTTTTTAAAACTTCGGTAGGACCATTTTTTGTTGAGATGTTGAATTTTTAATCAACATTTTTATCTTTGATCGACGATATCTCGGCAACCAATGGTCGCGCAGGAAATTCAAGGGCAGTTCTGAAAACTTGAATGAACGTCGCACAAGGTTCCCTTGCGATCTTGAAGACGAATTTTTTCTTCCATCCTTGTCATGAATTTTAAAAAATACCAAAAAACCGGTACTTTATGGTTTTTCAGAAAGTCAATAACCAAATTTCAAATAATCATGAAATGACTGATGTTGAGTATGCCATTTACAGCGGAATATACCCCCAAAAACCCTGCGAAGTTACATTTCGATCTTTGTTGCAACGTTTCTTTGTTGCAACCGGTCTAACATTTAAAAAAATGTAAGGGTCACGTTTTTCACTTTAAACGAGTCATGATCATGACAAAAATGGAAAATAAAAAATTTCTAAGTTTTTTCAACATTTTTTCCATAAATAAGGTTGAAATATACAACAAAAAAAATTTCCGAAAGTTTTTGATTGAAAATTGATTTTTTTGCTTAAGGCTTCCAACATTGAGGGCTTTTGAAAAACCATAAATTACATTTTTTTCCTGATTTTTTAATGCACGACAGGGATGGAAGAAAAAATTCGTCTTCAAGATCGCAAGGGAACCTTGTGCGACGTTCATTCCAGTTTTCAGTACTGCCCTTGAATTTCCTGCGCGACCATTGGTTGCCGAGATATCGTCGATCAAAGATAAAAATGTTGATTAAAAATTCAACATCTCAACAAAAAATGGTCCTACCGAAGTTTTAAAAAAAGCAAATTGAAGCTGAATAAACCAACTATCCGGTCCGTACCATAGCTTAGTTGAAAAAAATAAATCTACGCTTGTGGAATTGAAAAAAAGTATAGAAATTTGCAAATTTTTTCTCGCACTTTTTCTCAAAATTGCGCAGAACATGTAGCTCTGCATTTTTTTCGTCATAAGATCTTGAAATTAGAAACTTGAAGCTTCAAAATGCGTTTTTTTAAACCTCGATACGACCATTTTTCACTGAAATACAACATTTTGAAAAGTCACTAAAAATTCGAAAAATTTTTTTGACCCTTTAATTTTTTTTCGTTAGTATAGTATGGAAGTCCTTATTATTTGATCTGTATGTTGAATACTAATATACAATAGCTTCGGAAAGTAGGAAAAACAAATTGACACATAAACCAGATTTAAGAAATCCAAGTTTCTCCAATCATGCAGAAAAGTTGATATTTAAATCCAAGTTCATGCTTACAGGCACGTCTTCCTCTTACCGAACATAGCCACGGCTTTGCGTAGATTTTTTTTTATCATTCGGAACCGTTTTGGGGGGTGGCGCGATCAATTTTTTTTTACCCATATTAAGGGCCACCCTAATGTATATATTTATGGGTCACTCCATACTAAAACGCCCAATCCGTGATCCTGACCATTTTTGATTTTGCTGAAAATTTTTTATTATTTTGTAACTACTGAAAGAAGTCGTTCCTAATTTTTTTAGATGTTTTCCCCAACTCATCTGATCACAATAAATTTTTCACAATTTCGTATATTTTTTTTGTGAACGCCCATAACTTCTTCAATAACAGAGATATCGAAATAGAACAGCAGGTCATTTTTTTTCGTCTTAAGTTGTAGTTTTATAAAAAAAATACAAAAAAAATAACAAAATCAATTTTTATACTTATTTTTAGTTTTTAACCAAAAATATTTTTTTTTCAAACATGGACCGTGTTGAATTTTTTCAAAAAATTCACCACGTTTTAATAGACCTTTCTACACATGCAGAAAAATGTTGAGCTTGTGATATTCATGACTTGTTACTTTTTTTTCTATTTTTTATCTCGTGTCAAGCAAAAAAAGCGTTTTTCCTCCTTGAATGGACAACGCAAGTAATTGAGAAGAGACATTCCGCTTCATGTTTGTTTTTTGTTTTATTGTCTCTACGTCTAGGATCTTTTTTGTGGTTATTACGTCATTTCAAAAACGTCCGTTTTTTTACTCTTTTTATTTCATTTCTAGATACAATTTTTTGTCCTCAATTCTGCGAACGAGTCCTCGAAGGTTCTTAGCTTCAATTTTGTAATTGGAAAAATTTATTGCAATCATTTTTTGCAGAATTATCACGTTTTTACAAAAAGAAGACAAATTTTTAAAACTGTCGCGTACCACCAGAAATATTAGGTTTCACAGAATATTACAAAAATAGCAAAAAATTAATGATTGATTTTTATTTGTTTAAATAGTGATGGGCCGGACAAGTACTTTTAACTCATATTTGAACATAATTTGTATCAATCCAATCAACGTCGAATATTGTGAATAATATCAGAAGCTCCTGAAAACCTAAAGAGAATCGATTTTCCTATAAGTCTCTGCCACCATAGAGTAAGAAATGGCTAGCTTGCATGCGATTTTTTTGGATTTAAAAGCTTCGAAGAACAATTCCATAATGTTGAAATTTGGAGTTACTCATAAATTACTTGTCCTTCGATTGATATCATAAATTTTAATGCTGCACGTAACTCAAATGGTAACTGTTTTCAATTGATTAGGAAATACTTGCCCTTGAATTGATATAATAAATTTTAATGCTGCACGTAAATTAGGTGGAAGTTTTTTAAATTAATTTAGCTGTTCGAATATAAAAAGAAGAATGAGGCATCGGTTTCCAAAATAATTTCAAGCGTAATGTTTCGGTTTTTTATATTTTACTTGTTATTTGATGCTTTTGACACTTTAAAAAATAGATACAGATTAGTTTTTATTTTAATATAATGTTTTTTCAAGATTTGTGAAATTTTTTTCGAATTATTCTGTATTTTTTTTATAAAGTAATTTTTTTTTAAATTAAAAAAACAAAACTTCATATTTTTTTTATGGATGTAATTATCAGCAAACAAAGGATCATCAATGTCCTTGTCCCAACCTTTTTTTTCCTAGGGGAAGTTTATGGTTTTTTCGATATCTAGGTCAACGGCTCCATAGTTTCCGACGGTGCTAAGGTTTTCGATGTCTAGGTTGACGACCGCATGGTTTTCGATATCTAGGTCGACGACTTTATAGGGTTTTTGACGTCTAGGTAGATGCCTTTATATTTTTCAATATATATTCGACAATTTTATATTTCCCGATATTTAGGTAGACGGTGCAATGGTTTGCAATATATTTCCTCATAGTTATCGATATCTAGAACGGCGATTTAACAGTCTACATTGACAAAGCAGGTTCTGACGTTATAGAAGACCATGAAAAAATATCACTGGACGCAAATAACCATAAAGCTCTCGTCTTAGACACTGAATACCATGGAAACGTCTCCATGGACATTGAAAACCATTGACAGTATCCATGTCAACATGGAATCCATTGAAGAAAAGAAGAAGAAAAAGATAGTTTCAAAAATGAATTTTCCACATAAACAAATGGAGCTTTCCAAAAAAAGGAATAGAAAATTAAAGTATCATCCCATTGCATGGGAATTTCCCACTCTTTCATTGGAAAATTCGTTTTTCTTGAATGGATAATGAAAATCGTCGCCATTATTGCTTGTAAAAGGTTTCAACTCACATGAACAAACCGCACAGTTTTCGTCCGTCTACATAGAAAAATTGGCTGTGTTGATTGCTTTTGTCACATAGAGAAAAGCACTCAACTTGAAACAAATCGTTTTAAAAATTTTCGTTGAAGACGAGGAATGTATTATTATCTCTTTTTAAGTAAATATTGTCAGGCCTCTAAAAAATAAGTGAAATCAGAAAAAAAATGATTGACAAGGTAAAAAAGGAACGCCAAGTAGTCGCGACCGTAGTTTCCGATACATTTCTATATTTACATTATCAATAAAAAACTTCAAAATATAAAAAAAAAATGCCATCGTTTTCTGAAGTTGACAAATACAGTGAATGAAATACGGTTTCTATATAGTTGTCACGCCTCGCAAAAAAAAGTGAAATCTATAAATATTAAAACTTCAAAAAGGAAAAAAGGCACGCCAAGTATTAAAATGTCGTGACCGTAGTTTTAAATGAGTTTCTATATTTGCATTGTCAATAAATAAATTTAAATAAAATTTTAACTATTAAAAAATATGCGATCTATTGTACAATATACAGTGAATGAATTACGTTTCCTGTAGGAATTCAGAATCTTGGAAATAAAAAAAAATGAGATTATTTTCTAACGTAGCCATATACAGTGAATGAATTAAGGTTCTTGTGGAATTCATTCGTGTACACTAGGGTGTGTCGAAATAAATCGATATTTTTTTTTTCGGGCTCCACAAGCATTTTTCTTCTTATTATGCCAAACGATGAAGCTAGCCGAAAGGACAGCCCGAAATAAAATTATTTCGGCCGGCCCACCGCATACTTCATTTTTCCATAAGAATAACACGTGGAAAAAAAACTTCGGTGAACATTGTTCCATATCATGTTTAAAAAAAATGCACAGATATTCTACTTACGTATTTTTGTAGAGAATTGAATTCCCTACAAAAAAAGTCCTTACAGTCATTGGCCTAGAATTAACCGTTCAATGGCTACAGCAGTTTGAAGTTTCTAACGTCACCTAGCCAAATTTCGCATGTATCATTTCTTATTTTCGAGGTCGCTCCCTTTAACGGTGCTGTTTAAATTGGGCTAAAGCCTATGTTTTTTTATATTTAAAAAAAATGAAGACTGAAGCAGTTCGGCATTACGCCAACGTGTGCGCTTACAGCGCTCAAACGGTTCGATTATACGCCAACATGTAATTATAATAAGTTAATCAATTCAATTGTAAGCACGGGAAAAAATTGAACTGTTTTCTCTCTTTCTCTCTCTATCTCTCTCTCTTTTCCTATGTATATTTATATCTGTGCATTTGGTTTAGTTGGTTCATTGAATTTCATAATTTATTCAAACAAATAGTGGAAAGACAAACAATTTATGTCGTTCGTTCAAACAAATGAGAACAGTATGTACCCGATATTTTTGCCTAGATAACGATCCTAGAAGCTATTTTTGAAAAACTATACTTAAAAATAGTTTTCAGTCCAATTTAAACAGTACCATTAAAAGGAGCGACCTCGAAAATAGGGAATGATACATGCGAAATCTGGCTAGGTGACGTTAGAAACTTCAAACTGCTGTAATCGTTGAACCATTGGTTCTAGGCCAATGAGTCTAAGGACTTTTTTTATAGGGAATTCAATTTTCTACAAAAATACATCGGTAGAATATTTGTGCAATTGTTTTTACAGATGATATGGAACAATGTTCACCGAAGTTTTTTTTTCACGTGTTATTCTTATGGAAAATTGAAGTATGCGGTGGGCCGGCCGAAATAATTTTATTTTGAGATGTCCTTTTGGCTAGCTTCATCGTTTGGCATAACAAGAAGAAAAATGCTTGTGGAGCCCGAAAAAAAAAATATTGATTTTTTTCGACACACTCTAGTGTACACTTTTAGCCCTCATCCCTCACTTCTTCAGAAAAATTTTCCAGCTAACGTCACAGAGCAACAAAGGTTTCTAGAATGATTCTGCAATTATTAAGAGAGTATCATCTATTTTTATGCTAGCTATCTATACCGTTGTATATCTATACCGCGGTATATCTATATTTTATGAGCATTTGACACGATGGAGAATCGCTCGATGTCCATTTGACACCCTGCCGAGATTTCCGATCTTGTAAGGAGTCATCGACGTAGCAGTGCCGAAAACTCAGGGGAGTCCCGTCAAAAGGGGCGTCGAACCCGTTTATAAAATTTACATCGTCCTGATTATGCCTAATAAAAATGTTGAAAACCATCGGGAAATTCTCCTCCGCCATCAAATAACATAATCATCGTTTTATTCGGGCCAGGGGTATTATATACCGCGCCGCGTCAACGGTATATCTATATTTTATGGGCATTTGACACGATGGAGAATCACTCGATGTCCATTTGACACCCTGCCGAGATTTCCGATCTTGTAAGGAGTCATCGACGTAGCAGTGTCGAAAACTCAGGGGAGTCCCGTCAAAAAAGGCGTCGAACCTGTTTATAAAATTTACATCGTCCTGATTATGCCTAGTGAAAATGTTGAAAACCATCGGGAAACTCTCCTCCGCCATCAAATAACATAATCATCGTTTTATTCGGGTCAGGGGTATTATCTAAACATCTGAAAAATTAATTAATGGTTCCCGCGAAATATAGTCCCATAAAATATAGATATACCGCGCCGTTGCATGATCGTCAACGGTATATCTATATTTTATGGGCATTTGACACGATGGGGAATCGTCCGATGTCCATTTGACACCCTGCCGAAATCTCGATCTTCTCGAACTTTCGAGCATATGTCAGAGCGTGTATTGTGAAATTGTGTGTGTGTTGTCCGGGACGTGTTTGTATTCCTGCGTACGAGCCCTGCTCGAAGTACGCCGACGTTTCGAATGTTCTGTCCCTCAGATTATAAACCTTTCTCCCAAATTCCCACCTTCCTTGCCGATTTCACAGGACAGCTCGCATGAAAACAAATAAAATAAATCGCTTGGCAGAAATTAAATATTCTCGGAAAAATTTCGACTCTATAAAGGCTTTGTGGAGTGGTTGTGTGGCCGAAGTAAAAAGCGAGCGAGACGGGCAAACGTTTCCCGGTATCGCACTCTTGATAAATCTTATTTGTGACAAGCTCGAAAAATAAAAATTGTCACAGTACATAAAGAAAAATATCCATTCTCGACTAGTTCGACTGATAAATTCTTTACTCCAAATGTTTCCTATTCAATGCGTTTTCTTTTCTCAAATCAATTTTTACACAGCTTACTTCTTTGTTCATCCATTTCAGTACTTGTGTAATTCATCCAATCATCTGCCCATTTGGTAAAAAAATGAGTGTACGGACAAACGAGTGAAAGCAACGCGTGGATAAATTAAAATGCGTATGGGCATGAAAGAATGGCCGTATCTATCCGTACAAGGTTAAGGCATATAAAGGGATTGAGTCATTTCATTTCTTTATCCGTTCGTTTAATTGTTCAATTTTATCCACAAATTTCACCCATCTCTATTGTTTACCAAATGATTATATAACAGGGCCTCTCTTGTTTTATTGGGGGATCGGTTTTTTCACAGTCGTTCATACAATACTAATTAATTATTGTTTTCATAGTAAATTTGAACAATTGTCTCTTCACGAGCTTCCAATTGAAAACCATGCACGCCAAGTTTGTGTGTAATGTTGACAATGAATTTGTGCAGTACATCGTATAGATATAATGCATGCACTTGTACGCGTATTTGTGCTTTTCTTTATAAAAGGTTCTTGTATCATATTGTGGAAAAAGTTTTAAGTCTATAACCCGAGCTAGCATAAAAACAGATGATAATCTCTTAATAATTGCAGAATCATTCTAGAAACCTTTGTTGCTCTGTGACGTTCGCTGGAAGATTTTTCTGAAGAAGTGAGGGATTAGGGCTAAAAGTGTACACGAATGAATTCCACAAGAACCTTAATTCATTCACTGTACTTGGCTACGTTAGAAAATGATCTTATTTTTTTTTATTTCCAAGATCCGGAATTCCTACAGGAAACGTAATTCATTCACTGTATATTTTACAATAGATCGCATATTTTTTCATAGTTAAAATTTTATTTAAATTTATTTATTGACAATGCAAATACAGAAAATCATTTAAAACTACGGTCATGACCTTTGAATACTTGGCGTGCCTTTTTTACTTTTTGACGTTTTCATTACATATACATTACATCTACATTCTGTGACCAAAATTTTCAACATCTTCGACTTTTGTCACAAAACTCTCTATCTCTTTTCCGCCGATTTCTTATTTCGGGATAAATCCCGTGGGCGCCAGTCGCTGAGCGACTCGACGAAAAAAAGAAAGAGAACCTGTTGTCCGGCTTGGCTGGCAGCGAGATGGGGGTGAGCGAAAGGAAGAATAACTCAGAATCTTTGAAGTTACAATTTAAAGTTTAATTAAGCACTCCGTTTCATTCGTCGATCTATTTAACAAATTTTATTTATCGCTGGTGAGAAATTCGCCGGGACTGTCACGCAATTCGGGGAAAAACGTCGCGAATTACATTCACACACGATCGGGATCCTACACACTTAATAATTTAATATCGAGCTCGTTTCGCCCTGTCACAGAGCTACTTGTGGTCAGGGAATTCTTAGATGGAAAATTACGATGTACTAATTACACCGGTACACAAAAAAAAAGTGGTAAGTACCTAGAACCGGACCCATCAATCTCTAGGTATTTTGGCCCACTGAATCCGAATCGGAAGTCAGATTGGCCAATATACCTCCAAAATTTTGAGTAAATTCCAAAAAACAGCAAAAATTGCGGAAAATCGCTGTTAAGAGCATAATAAAAGGTCCCTTCGCCTTACGCAGGGATGTTTTTTATGTAATTTGATGCGTTGAATATGAATCGAGGGTTAGATTGACTGATACACCCCCAACATTTTAAGTAAATTCCAAAAAACTGCTAAAATTGCGAAAAATTGCTGTTAAAAGCATGATAAAAGTTGTCTTCGACCTTACGCGGGGCTGCTTTTCATGTAATTTGATACGCTGAATCTGAATAGAGGGTTAGATTGACTGATACACCCCCAAAATTTTTAGTAAATTCCAAAAAACCGCAAAAATGACGGAAAATTGCTGTTTAAAGCATGATAAAAGTTGTTATCGACCTTAATCGGGGGTGTTTTTTTTATGTAATTTGATGCGCTGAATCTGAATCTGGAATCAGATCGGCTGATATACAAGCAAAATTTTGAATAACTGCAAAAATCTCTAAAAATGGATCAAAATCGCTAGCATGGGTAAAAGAAGAGTTTTATTGATCTAGATCGAGTACGCTCTTTTTGTATTTTGATGCGCTGAAACCGAAACCGGGCGTCTATTTAACTCGTACATTTCCAAAATTTTGCTTCCATGGAAAAAACCGGCTAAAATTGTTCTTTACGAATTTCAAGCAGCTCAATCTGATTCCGGTAGCTAGTAGTCCCAATCATGCGTACTTCCATGAAAATGTTGATACGATGGAATAAGTCCAGAAAGCAAGAGTGCTTGCAATTCACAAAGCCTATGATATGGTCTGCACCGACATGTCAAGAGAATTGCTGGGTTTCACAAAAAATTCCAGAAGTAAAATTGTGTACGTCAACGTTTCATCAGTGCAGAAACCAACAAAAATCATGGGCGTCGATGAAACCGGAACTATCGAACCGATGGATGTGCAGCTTTCTGATGAAGATATAGTCATGGATGTCGACGAGATCTATCTTGCAGAAAGTTCTGAGGATCATTACCTGCCAGATGATAAAAGGAAAGCTCCCCAAACCTTCAACCAAGAAGAATTAAATGATCTCATACGAGATTTAGGACTGCCGAAGGACGGAGCTGAATACTTAGCGGCAGCATTGAAAAAGAAAAACTTGCTATCGAAAGGAACATCGGCTTATTTTTATCGTGACAGGGAGGAGGAGTTTCCGCAATTCTTTACAAACGACGAAGAGAATTCGTTGGTGTTCTGTTCAGATGTGAAAGGCTTGATGGCTAAATTCAAACCCAATAGATACAAAAACGTCAAGTGGCGATTCTTCATTGATTCGTCAAAAAGAAGTCTCAAAGCCGTTCTACTCCACAACGGAAACACATATGCTCCTATTCCAATAACTCACTCGACCAACCTAAAAGGAAATTACGAAAATTTACAATTGGTATTGGAGAAAATAAAGTATTCGGAACATCAATGGCTAATTTGTGGTGATCTTAAAATTGCAACACTGCTTTTAGGTCAACAATCGGGGTTCACAAAAAATCCTTTTAGCTTTTTAGCTTTATGGGACAGTAGAGACAGAAAAAAACACTATGTTCAGAAAGGGTGGCCAACAAGAACAAACTTCGATCTAGTGCGTAACAACATCATCCGAACATCATTGATCGATCCATCGAAATATCTGCTACTACCACTCCACATTAAGCTTGGTCTTATAAAGCAGTATTTCAAAGCTCTGGACAAAGATGGCTATTGTTTCCAGTATTTGGGAGAAAAGTCTCCCGCGACGAGTGATGCGAAATTAAAGGAGGGTATATTTGATGGACCACAAATTCGTAGTTTATTTGGCGACAAAAATTTCATTCAAAAAATGAACGATACTGAAACGGCAACATGGAAAAGTTTCAAAAACGTTTCTCAGAACTTTCTGGGAAATGAGAAAAGTGAGAATTACCAGGATTTAGTTGAAGAGTTGTTGGAAAATTTTTAAAACTTGGGTTACTTGATGAATCTCAAACTGCACTTTCTACACTCCCACCTCGACTACTTCCCTGAAAACCTTGGAGATCTAAGTGAAGAACAAGGAGAAAAATTTCATCAAGACATCAGCGAAATGGAAAATCGGTATCAGGGAAGGTGGAATATCAATATGATGGCAGATTTTTGCTGGACGCTAAAGAGAGAAAGGGGAAGAGAAGATAGGAAGAAGAGAAACCCACTGCATAGGTCGTTCGAAGAGAAAAGAATGCGTTACAAGAGAAGGACGGTTTAAGATAGATGGAGATTTTTTTCTTCTCATATTATTGTGGAAAGTGAAAAAAAATCAATTAAGCAGAATTGAAAGAACGATCATGCCTGCGATAGTTTTACATTCAAGTTTTTATTCCATTTTCCTCAGTTTCTAGTTTATTGCATACAGAATATATAGATCTTTTTATTTGTGTACAGTTTAAGATCAATCATGCATATGTAAAACATTTGAATAACTATTTTTTGACGTTTTTTTGCTATTTTTTAATTATTTTTCACGATCTTCGATGGAAGTACGCATGATCGGGACTACTAGCTACCGGAATCGGATTGAGCTGCTTGAAATTCGTAAAGAACAATTTTAGCCGGTTTTTCCCATGGAAGCAAAATTTTGGAGACGTACGAGTTAAATAGACGCCCGGTTTCAGTTTCAGCGCATCAAAATACAAAAAGAGCGTACTCGATCTAGATCAATAAAACTCTTCTTCTACCCATGCTAGCGATTTTGACCTATTTTTAGAGATTTTTGCAGTTACTCAAAATTTTACTTGTATATCAGCCGATCTGATTCCAGATTCAGATTCAGCGCATCAAATTACATAAAAAAACACCCCCGATTAAGGTCGATGACAACTTTTATCATGCTTTAAACAGCAATTTTCCGTCATTTTTGCGGTTTTTTGGAATTTACTAAAAATTTTGGGGGTGTATCAGTCAATCTAACCCTCTATTCAGATTCAGCGTATCAAATTACATGAAAAGCAGCCCCGCGTAAGGTCGAAGACAACTTTTATCATGCTTTTAACAGCAATTTTTCGCAATTTTAGCAGTTTTTTGGAATTTACTCAAAATGTTGGGGGTGTATCAGTCAATCTAACCCTCGATTCAGATTCAGCGCGTCAAATTACATAAAAAACATCCCTGCGTAAGGCGAAGGGAACTTTTATTATGCTCTTAACAGCGATTTTCCGCAATTTTTGCTGTTTTTTGGAATTTACTCAAAATTTTGGAGGTATATTGGCCAATCTGACTCCGGATTCGGATTCAGTGGGCCAAAATACGTAGAGATTGATGGGTCCGGTTCTAGGTACTTACCACTTTTTTTTTGTGTGCCGGTGTTATTTACGGGATCAAAAGAAATCACCGAGCCTCCGCTAATCGGTTACTCGGTCGAGCTGTTTTCCCGTCGCACGCGTAAGCGAACCCAATCCACTCACTCCATCGTACTCAAATTCACATAAATATTCCCAATTTTTTCCCCACGCAATTATTACGACACGGAGTGCACGACCACGCAAGCTACACATTTACTCTACTTTTATTTTAATTTCGTAAGACCCACTTCACTATACCGGAACGCGGGTACGAACAGAAAAGAATACAAAATCTGAACTTGAAAATTGCGAGACGAAGCCGTCGCCGTGACCGTATTTCTCGAGAGGTTTCGGCTCTTTTGACGGGATTAATTGAATTGAACTTTCCGATACGACGAGTATACAATTCGCCACGAAGACAATAATAACGAAAAAAATTCACGAGAGTTCAAAGACTGTGAGTCGTTGAAAGAAAGGGTGAACTCACAGATCACACTATGGCTCTCTCCACGTCTGGCTCGCTCGATACTTCACGAAAATTTCCCGATATCGAATTTTCGCGGGATTAAATATTTAATTTTTGATGTTAACCATAATCCCTAGCCTAGATTTTACGTTTGTTGTCGCGAATGCTAATAGAAAAAAGGAGTATTCCAACGTTGAGTTCTGGATTCTTGATTGTAGATCCTCAAACTCCGGAAGGGTTCGACATCCCTTTAGATGGGACTCCCCTGAGATTTCGGCACGGCAATGTCGATGACTCCTCACAGGATTTAAAATCTCGATCTTCTCGAACTTTCGAGAATACAGTACAGTGTGTATCGTGAAATTGTGTGTGTGTTGTTCGGGACGTGTTTGTATTCCTGCATACGAGCCCTGCTCGAAATACCCCGACGTTTCGAATGTTCTGTTCCTCGGATTATAAACTTTTTCCCAAACTCCCATCTTCCTTGCCGATTTCACAGAACGGCTTGCATGGAAAACAAATAAAATAAATCGCTTGGCAGAAATTAAATGTTCTCAGAAAAATTTCGACTCTATAAAGGCTTTGTGGAGTGGTTGCGTGGCCGAAGTAAAGAGCGAGCGAGACGGGCAAACGTTTCCCGGTGTCTCACTCTTGATAAATCGTATTTGTGACAATCTCGAAAAATAAAAATTGTCACAATACATACAATGACCTTTATGACGTTTGAATCACTTAAATGTAACAAAATTCTGTTTTTTTTTTTTTTTATACCAGCCAAACATTTTCACGCAGACTTTATCTACGATAATTAAACAATATTTTATTCAAAACTTAAGAACAAAATTTGCCAGAAGAATGTAGACGATTAACAAAAAAGAGGAAAAATAATTAATTGAAAAGGTTTTTTTTGCGTATCAACTATCGGAAATTCATTAATATCAAACAATATAAATTTAAATGCATTTCAATCAAAATAAATGTCAAAAAAGAATAAAATAAAACTTACCTTGCCGCTGCTGATGTTGAAGGAGTTTCAACGGCTCTTAGATATTTTGGCGGTAAAGCCGTAAACTGACGATAGCACTTCGAATAATATTTTTCGAAATCGTTTGATTTTAACGGCACTTTGACACTTTGCATAGAAAGATTGTTTTTTTGGCGAATCTCCAACACAGAGGTACATTTTTCCACAGTTTTTTCCGCGAACAATGTTAAAATTCCTGTTTTTTTTTTACATCAGAATATACAGAAAGGTTGAATCTCCGACATATTTGGACTTGTATCCGTTCATTCGAAGAGTTCACCCGGAACTGATCTCGTACGTCAAATGAAGGACAGGCACACGCAAATGATGCTTTGAAATTTTAGAGGGAGGGGCTCAAGTAGCCCGAAGGTCATTATTTGGGCCCAAGCAGCTCGAAATCCATCTCCAAATACGTGTTTAAAGGAATATGCTCCGATATTTTTCAACTTTACCGCGTCAGCTGACGGTCTTTCCACCACTACACACGCAGCTGACTATTTTTTTCGTGCTTTAAATTTCTCAAACAATCACCTACTCGATTTTGGCCCGGCGTACTATAACTTTTTTACGTGTTTTTTTTTTAATAACTTCATGCAAGCAGCTGACGCTTAATCTCCCACCCGCGATGCAGCTGACGATTTAATTTCAATTCATCAAAATGTAAATTATTCATGAAAAAAGTTTCAGCCGGTGTACTTCATTTTTATTTTTTTTTACTACTTCCGCAACGTCCCACACCCACACCCACTGTTACTTGATCGGCTGACGAGCGCTTCTCTTATTAGTCATATAAGATCGACTATCAATATCAATATCAGCCGGCTTATTATGACTTATGTAAATGCAACGCTACCTCCCGGTTTCGATGTCTAGGTGTTGATGTCTATTCCTCCATAGTTTTCAATGTCTAGGCATGTTCCATTATGGTTTTCGTGGTTGAGGTATGTTCCTCCATGGTTTTCGATGTTTGGATATGTTTCTCCATGGTTTTCGTGGTCTAGGTAGATTCATCCATGGTTTTCGATGTCTACGTGGACAGCTCCATACTGTTCATTTGCTAGGTATACTTCTCCTTGGCTCTCGTCGTCTAGGTATGTTTCTACAGAGTTTTCGATGTCTAGGTATGTTTCTCGATGGTTTTCGTAGTCTAGGTCGATGGCTCCACTGTTTTCGATAGCTACGTCGACAGCTCCATGGTTTTCGATGGCTAGGAATATTTCTCCATGGCTTTCGTCGTCTTGGTATGTTTTTTCACGCTTTTCGAGGTCTAGATCAAAGGCTCCGCAGTTTTTAATGTCCAGGTATGTTTTCTCATTATTTTCGTGGACTATATTGACGACTTCATAGTTTTCACTATCCCGGTCGATAGATAGTTTCTGATGTTGAGGTGAATGTGTCTATGGTTCTCAATATGAAGGTCAACGGCTTCATAGTTTCCGACGGTGCGGTGAGTTTTGCTAAGGTTTTCGATGTCTAGGTTGACGACCGCATGATTTTCGATATCTAGGTCGACGACTTTATAGGGTTTTTGACGTCTAGGTGGATGCCTTTATATTTTTCAATATATATTCGACAATTTTATATTTCCCGATATTTAGGTAGACGGTGCAATGGTTTGCAATATATTTCCTCATAGTTATCGATATCTAGAACGGCGATTTAACAGTCTACATTGACAAAGCAGGTTCTGACGTTATAGAAGACCATGAAAAAATATCACTGGACACAAATAACCATAAAGCTCTCGTCTTAGACACTGAATACCATGGAAACGTCTCCATGGACATTGAAAACCATTGACAGTATCCATGTCAACATGGAATCCATTGAAGAAAAGAAGAAGAAAAAGATAGTTTCAAAAATGAATTTATATCACGCGGTACGTAAATGGACGCTTTTGCGTACGCTTCGCGTACGCAAAACCCCCATTTCCGCACCTCGTAATATAAAATTTCGTATAACACGCGTACGAAAAACTTTTTCGTCCTAGTGTTATAATGTACTATTTCCACATAAACAAATGGAGCTTTCCAAAAAAAGGAATAGAAAATTAAAGTATCATCCCATTGCATGGGAATTTCCCACTCTTTCATTGGAAAATTCATTTTTCCTGAATGGATAATGAAAATCGTCGCCATTATTGCTTGTAAAAGGTTTCAACTCACATGAACAAACCGCACAGTTTTCGTCCGTCTACATAGAAAAATTGGCTGTGTTGATTGCTTTTGTCACATAGAGAAAAGCACTCAACTTGAAACAAATCGTTTTAAAAATTTTCGTTGACGACGAGGAATGTATTTCTCTTCTTAAGTAAATATTGTCACGCCTCTAAAAAATAAGCTAAATCAGAAAAAAAAATAATTGACAAAGTAAAAAAGGAACGCCAAGTATTAAAAGGTCGCGACCGTAGTTTCCAATAATTTTCTATATTTACATTATCAATAAAAAACTTCAAAATATAAAAAAAATGACATCGTTTTCTGAAGTTGACAAATACAGTGAATGAAATACGGTTCCTATATAGTTGTCACGCCTCGCAAATAGAAGTGAAATCAGTAAATATTAAAACTTCAAAAAGTAAAAAAGGCACGCCAAGTATTAAAATGTCGTGACCGTAGTTTTAAATGAGTTTTTATATTTGCATTGTCAATAAAATCAATTGAAAAAAAATTTTAACTATTAAAAAATATGCGATCTATTGTACAATATACAGTGAATGAATTAGGTTTCCTGTAGGAATTCAGAATCTTGGAAATAAAAAAAAAATGAGATCATTTTCTAACGTAGCCAAGTACAGTAAATGAATTAAGGTTCTTGTGGAATTCATTCTAGAAAGACCATTTGGAAGTCGCCTTTCGTAGGACGTCACAACCAACGAACGCCATATAAACAGGTTTTTTTTCGGAAATTTAGCTTTCCTGATTAATTGCTCCTAATGAAAATTCCATTCTACTACCTCTCATGGGTCTTTGTTGTAATGTCGAATTATGTGTTAGCTCCAGGTAATATCGTAACCGTTCCAATTTGCATTTGGCGCTAAATGAACTCGTCGATTGTTGTAGAAGAAGGTTACAACACCGCGGTAACCCGTTCTTGGAACTCCACTCTTGAAACAAAATAAAACAACATTATTGCTTCGTAAAATTATTTAAATGAGTTTACCAAAAAATGTTCACTTCGAGAAATCGGTCTTTTGTTTTCTAAGATTTCAAAATTTCAGCTATATCGCGCAGAAAGTAAACAACACAATTCCTAGAATGAGCAAAAAGTGACTAAGCACGTGTTGAATAATACTTTGATCAAACAATTCATCAGTTTATAGTTGTTATGAAATACTAATATACTTTAATATTGAACAAAATCAATAACTGGTAGTTTGATCGTGAAATATCTCTAAAGCAGTTTGACGGTTGCTAATCGAATTATTTAATTGTTAATGAATTAAAATTTCCATTTAATGAAACGGAGATAAGATCCATTGATGAAAACTAAGATTCTTGATATTCACCCTGAAATCATCCATGAGTCCCAGCATTTTGGCAGTATTTTTATACGACTGGCGCGTATAGTACGGAATTCTCACTGACCCTCGCGATTGAATATTTCCACTTTTCAATTCCGAGTAACTTATCACTGTCGATTGGTAGACTTCATTTACGAAGGTTATGTCATAGTTATCCTAAAATAAAAATCTCACAATAAAGACTCGCAAAGCATCTCTAATTATGTAGCTTCTGAGCACGAAATTTGCCATATTACTCACTTTCAACAAATAAGTTAAATTCATCTCGGTAAAATGCACAAATTCCTCATTGAGTTTTATAAACTTTAAATGTTTCTCATAAAAAAGTCCACTGAAAACAAAATACAATACGCCGTAATCAAGAAAATAAAAAAGAACTGCCTCGGGTCTTTCACAATTTAAAATAAAGAATATACGCATTTGAACGTTGTACGTCGGTATTGCACTGTGAGATAAAAGATTAGGTTAAAAAAAAATCTAACTATACGCACTTGCTCACGCCAATCTTTCCAAATGTTCTTGTTCTCGATAATTCAGGTCTAATGCAGGCTCGGTTTTTTCTTTGCTGAGGCTGCCGAATCCAATCGTCCCAGTATCTGTGCCGAAAATGTGCTGATTAGAAAAAAAAGCCGACACGTGATTAATGCATCTCGGAAATCAATCTACATGTTAAGAACGCAAACGATTGTTACGGATTTCATTTTCATTTCTTCAAAAAAAATATAGTTTATTCGATAAGTTTTTTGTCATATCACCATTCAGGATATTGTTCATTTTTTAATCAGAGTCTTTGTCAATTAATAACCCTTAATCTAAACAATATGTCTGTTCAAAGAAAGCTCCACGTACGAAAATAAAAACTTTTCACATTATTTATCTGACTGGATTAAAGTCAATCAGTTAATACCGATATTTAAAGATGTCAAAACTCTTAAGAGTGCTCCAAGGAGACCGACCAAAATACTAACCTCATACTTTTATATACATTTTTCAATTACATCACGAGAATAGATTTAATAGATTAGTGAAAAAATCGATTTATAATTGCATGTTAATACTAACGCTCTGGGCCACTTCGGTGATAACTCAGACCACAATTTTCTCGTCAACATCCAGCCAAGACCAGGAAAAAAATCGGTTCGATAGAGGAGTTTCCATGCATTTTCATCAACCAACCCAGATTTACCATTATCATTCCATGCCGATACGCACCAGAGGGATTCGTCAGCAACGAGAATTGGGTAAGTACCAAGAAAGTATTCGTAAAAGTCTGGGGCTATGTCCAAATCATCTACAAATCAGAGTTCGACTAATTAAACACAACATTTTTTGGCTAAAATATTCTTGAAATTTGAAACTCATCTATTTAGGAAATTTCGAATAGTGGAAAGTTCAAACTCATATACAAGCGTTGAAAAAAATCGCAAGTGGAAATGCAAAAATATATTCCAAACTAGTATATCCATTGATAAAAAAATTTTCCAGATTTCTGGAGTAATGTTTCTGTGCAAAACAAATCTTGCTATATTGTATAGTGAAGTATGATGAGGTAAACAGATTTTGTAGCCAATAATGTATCAATAAATATAATATCTCCAATACCTTCCACGATGATAACGGTGTCAAATTCCAATTCCACAAAAACATGATTTAACGCCCAACCATAATGTCGGGCAATTTTGAAGTATCCTTTGAATTTTTTCTCTGTCAAGGGTATATCCATGTCAGATTGATCGGGTTGCTTCCATAATAAAAAATCAGTTTTTTCATTGTTAAATATGATACGTCTTGTTTCATAGTAGAATCAGTATGAAAATAATCTATATTACTTGTATGTGTACGACTTGATCACCGTACGATTCAATAATGGTGGCGGTCTCTTTATGCACACAGTCTTGAGAAACTATTATCGGGAATTGTTCCGCATTTTTTCTCTGCTTTATCAATTGATCGAGACACCGTCGCACGGTAAGGCGGTCGCAGGATAATACTAGAACAGCTATTATCGGTGATCCGTTCGGTAGAGTTTTTTTTTTTGCTATGCCACGCAACTTTTCTTCCCTTAGCTTTGCCTATAGGGCCATATTCTACATTATTCAGTACACAATTTGAAAAAGAGAGGTGGACATAATTTCAATGCATATTTATGAACGGTGGTCCTAATTAATCACGAATACGATTGTTATAGGATTATCAATATTAACCGCGTATTTAACACTTTATAGTTGATTATCTGTGCTCCCGAGTGTTAGAGGTTGTTCAATCGTTAATACATTGTAACTTTAAATAAAAAGAAAAACTTTATTTTAGCTTGATGAGGTTTAAATGTATTATTTTTACAATTGTAGTTTCAGATAGGTCCACCGAAAAATTGTGAAAATAAAAATAGTATTTTCACAAATTTTGCAGTATATATGCTAAATAATAATTCATTTTCTTTATCTATTTTATGAAACGAAATGGCATAATTACTTTTTTTTTGGAAACATCTTCGGGATTAAAAACATTTGGAATTAGATCCACATTGCTTTTCGTAGACGTTTTTTCCACAAAATCCTTGTCGATTCCAGTATCACCTTCATCTTTAACATCACTTTCGATTATTTTTTCTGGAGAGCTATGAGCAGCCGCTGCTTTTTTTTCCTCCACTGAAATGCAATCAATGTATTCGAACATTTTAGATGCAGTTTCATCACAATTGAAAAACACTATATGCAATATTGAATATGAAAGCTTGAGATTCTGTGGTGAAATGGAAATTAAATTTGATAGTGCAATAGGAACCTGCAAAAAAGCTTACTTTTATTTTGTTCTCTTTGTAACAATCGTTGAAAAAGTTGTTGATTAGCTGATATTTGATGTTTGACTTCGCTGCTAAGTTTCTTGATTTGCTTAGTGAGTGCATGCTGTAATGAGCAATAGAATTAGAACAAGGAGAATGGAAGGAAAATGCCTCAACATATTTTTACAATGATTTCCATTTATAATTTTGTTACTTTTCGCGTAAGTGCTATCAAAATATCATACAAACAATATTGTAAAAGTTAAACTAAAAATAAGTCACAATTTAGTAACAAGAAATTCACAATTTGAATTTCAAATAAAAAAAATTGCTGTGATTTGAGATATTTTTCATGATTTGGCTGAAAATAAAGTTATTTTAACAGAGGTTAGGTTATACTAACTTCGTTTTGTCTGCCAATGGGGCGATCAAGGAACAAGAAGTAAGTTATCACACCCCAAATGAATATAGATATGAAAATCAATCCAATAGATCTGTTTCGCATTGCAGAACAGCAGAGTGTCACCTCATCTGTTAAAACGAATTAAACAACGAATTATGCAATATATATCTTTTATTCAAAAATCCTTTGTCATTGCCATGGTTTTGTTTATTTGTTACTATGACCGAATTATTGCCAAGTGTCATTAGTTGCCACGGAGCATGTCAGATATCAAAATTAAAGCAGGTGCATAGCACCCGCGTTGTTGCTAGCTAGCTAGCTAGAAAACCAGTGCATAATTTCAATTTTTTAATTTTTTTGCATTAACAATTATAAAATCTATAAGTCAGTCTTATGTCTTTTGATTTGAAGTATCTGCATTGAAAAAGAAATTTCACTCTCATTTGACAAATACCAAATCTGACTCTATATAATTGAGGCTCGTTCAATTTTATTTTTGCCTCATTAGCTTTTTCTTCTAGATGAATGAGCAGTCTGTGACACTGAATCTTTTATTCATTGTTGTTTCGGTCACATTTCTTGACCTGTGAAAGTTCCCTTAACAAAAACGACGTCCAGCAATTATTACAATAGATTTCAGTCAACTCTAAAATTTTTTAACTTAAGTATATCTGGTACTTTCTAATAAGACTGAGTTTTGCTTTAATGTTACATGACTAATTTTTCCTGAATTGAAATAAAAACAAACCTTATTCATAAATCAATCATGATATAAGCATCTTGCAAAATGAAATCATGTGATAGTTACATTGGCAATCCACTTCTAATTATGTGCATATTTTCCATATTTACTTATGCTTTTTTCTATTAGGTACACAATTTATAGTTACATTTATAAATATAAACTAGGTACATATACAAGATTATTGCCATTATTAACAAATTTTTCACATCTGAATCAAATTTATCCATAAAAGGATTGAATAAAAGAATTATTATTGACAAGTGAAAAATTACCAGCTCTCACACGTAACTCAATTTTCTTTTAATATTACTTCTTTGCTGCATTATGAAGGAAAACTTCTCAACAGCTAAATCTATTAGACTAGTAACAACTAATACAGGATTCTTCAAATTACGAATATGGGTCAGTTGATATCAGGGAATTTCAATACTGAACAATAGAAGTGAGGTTAGGTAACTGATTCATACTTGATTCTTACATATATGTTCCTCTGAACGTATATTGCAACTGTTGAAATCACCAAAATATATGGGATTTGATTGAGCAAAACGATTTCTAAATATTCACTGTTTCCAAAACGCAAGGTCGAAAGTTTGATAGTGCCATGGGGGTTATAATTGTAATCTATACAATCATAACGAAAAAGTTTGCATTTCGACGTTTTCCAACATGGGCAATATCACTATTATCACGATATACGTAAAAAAAAATAGATAGGAATATCTGAATAAATAAAAAACACGGAGGCGTTGAATTCAATAGTTTATAGGTAGTAAAGAAATTGTTGTGTTCTGATAAAAACGTAAGACATGGTCGAACTTACCATTCTGTCAATATTAATATTGAAAATGTGGAGCCGGCGAATATGAAATATTCGTCGTGCGCGATGTCGACGCTCCCTCTCGGTGTTAAATCGTTTCTTGTTGTTATATCATCGGTGCAAAAATATCGTCGTAAAAAAGAAGAAAGCGTATAGTACCATCAAATAAACAACAATTTAGACAAGTGAAAAAAAATTGTCATTAAATTGACAAAGGGGATCGTGACAAACGGCACAAACGGTAAGGCCTGCTCATATACAATACCCTTCAATAATATTATTGCACAATCAGTTTGTACAATATGTAATGGTGTATGGGGCACTATAAATTTAAGCTCGCTCAAACTTTTGTTTAAGTATTGTGCAATGTTCCAATACTACCCCTACACGTTAAATAATATTGTGTAATTATCTATATTGAATGGTAGTATGGTGTATGGGCCACCTAACGCAAATTGCGTTTAAATCAACGTTTGATTTGAAGCAACACGTTTTCTTAGAGACGTCACATGCAAGCAAGAAAGACCGAACCAAAATCAGCTGTAAGTCAAACATGGACATGCGGACTGCAACAACTAACATAAACTTAGCCGTGCAACTTTGATTTTTTAATTTTCCATTTATTCATTGCTCTAAGTGCTCTCAAGGTGGTTTCTGGCAGTGTAATTAAAACGTTTGGTAATCAATAATTTTTTTATAAATAAATGATTGAACGTTTGAGCGTAAAGATAGCCGACCTTTACGTATATTGCGTGAAGTGGTTCGAATAAAATACTTAAATCGACGCAGAATCGTTTGGTAGCGACGAATCCACGAAATATAGTCTTTGGTAATCAATTATTTATCAATAAAACGTAGATATAAACTATTCACTAATAGTCAGCTGACGGAGTAAACTTAGCCGATCATACATTCTATTTTTCGACTAATTCCATTTCGCATCGACTTTATTTATAGAAAATCGTCTGGTGGTGCTTGGTAGTTTTAATATAATGTTTGGTGATTATTTCCTCGATCAACATAAATTGAAAAACTATCGGAAATCAGTTCACGAGAACGAAGCGCTCTAATTTGTTATCGAAGTCAGGTTGAACGGGACAATTATCGATGGTGAAAAGTTACTAGGCGCGGACGAGAACGCATCCTGGTCCATCTGGATACATCAGTGATATCGTTCTAGCTAAATACTACGTGAGAAAAAAACATTCAATAATTGCATTTCAATAACACTCAAATAATTAGAGAGGTAACAAAAACTCGGAGAATGTAACTGAAAGCAAACATCAGGAAAGTTGATTCAGTAGTTTGTAGGCAGTTATGGTAAACCCGAGATGAATATTTACAAACTGGAATTGGAATATTTTTTTTACAAGATTTGGAATGTCATTATACAGTGTTCATTATACCAATAAATTGATGTGCAAACTAGAAGAAGAAACACAAATGTATCAAGAAAGAGCGTATGTGTCGTTATGGCCAAGGACGAAGAAGAATATAGGAAGCTCATTGATCAGAAGAAGGCAAACGTTTAGTTTTCCTACTCTCACAAACCTACATGTTCATCAGCAATCTTATGAAAATGGTTGAACAGCACAAAATGGAACAGCAAAGAAAACAAATTGAAGCGTAAAAAGGTAACGATTAGCTATTTTTTCTCTTTATTCCAAGATCCAATTTGTGGCACAACAAAAAAATAGTTTTAAATCGCATTGGCTTGTTTTTTCGTGTATCAAAACTGAGATATTTATCCTAAACCATATAAATTCAACAAAACTAATTGTTCACCATGACAGAAGGAAAAGGAACACAGGACAGCAAAGAGGATGCAAACTGGGATGATGTCCGTGTGAATGTCAACGAGATTGCAACTGGTGAAACGTTGACCGATGAAGACGCTCCGCTTATGAGCCAAATCTGAACTTTCACATCCTATTGCATCCTGGCTGGGAACATGTAGAATCCAAGAGCGAAGGTGATACGGATTATGATGAAGAAAATGAAGAGAAAAATCGCGATAGCGGTAAAAAAAAAGACAAATCTTCACGGATATGTCTCTAGTTCTTACTCAATGATTTGATCAGAGACTTCTCCCGACAAATATTAAATTCCATTATGTTTATAACATATTTTAGTTGTTTGTGAGATTACATTTTTCTAATTATCACCTTCATTCGTTGTACAATCATTCAACTTCGAAAATTATAATAAAATTTTTATTTTTGTATATAAATGACTTACCTACCATTAATCAATATTAACCCTCTCGGACCGTATGTTGCTTCTATGCAACACGCGCTTCCAGGCCCAATAAAACTGCATCGGTCAGTAAGGTCGGGGTTCTAACTGCCTATTTCCATGAAGCAAGGTTAGATTGCACCTTAGATACTCCTAAACCAAGAGATAAACTGCTTTAACTCATCGAAGTATCAATATGAAGTCGGCGTTTCATGTTGAGCTGGCGTTGTGTGAAAAGGTGCTTTAGTTATCGCAAAAGAAAAGTGGGTATACATTTTTTTTCGTACTCCAAACGTTATTTTCTTTCAAAGAGAAGCTAATATGATGTATTTAAGGTATTCGGTGCTAGATTCATTCGTAAATTTTCCTGATTTTGCTCCCCAAGAACCTGGTGCTGCGCGCAGCGAACATTCCAAAATTCATATTTTCCAACAAAAAAACCGAAATGTCACAATGGATTCGGAAACTAGAAAGTATTTTGAGATAAAATTATAAAGGGAATCATTTTCCGTCAACGCGAAATAGGTCTCGGTCTGAGAGGGTTAACCATAGGAACCGAATCTCGAAGGAGTAGTACTTAACAATTAAATAGTTTTTTATCTATCTTATTAATTATATTTAATCTATTTTATTTCAGTCTTTTTAAAGTTTACTTCTATTTTCTTAAGAAAAGGAGTTAGAAGATAAATCATTTTCTGGAAACACATATCCTTTTTACATTGTTTTTTCTAAGATTTATTTTTTTACTGATAAAAAAGGATAAAGTGAAAAATGAATTAAAAAATGTATTCATTTTGTTTCCAGTATTTTTTTTATTTCCGATGTAGCTCCATTTTTTTATTTCATAAAAACCCTCTCTTGGTTGTTTGACGTTTTTTTTATATTGGAAAACCATAGTCTCAACCACGTCTTAATTCAACAGTGGCCAAGTGGCCAAGTGTGTAAACTTTATATTATGTATAGTTATGCTCCACCGTTGTACGATCGCGAATGATATATCCATGGATACATCTGTATATAGGGTAGAGTTTACACACTTGGCCGCCACTGTCGATTTGGGACCATATATGTAATACTTCTTATTGCCAGCGGCCCCTAAAACGTGACGAGAACATTACGGTGCAGACAATATCGCTCTCTCGCTCACGGCTCGTCACTTTCGCTTGCAATGCGCAAGCGCGAATGATAAGTGGGAGTGCGCACCAGAGGGTTCCTCTCGAGCGGCGCTGTTGCAGGTAGTGTACGGATTAACGCATGCGCATTATGTACGCGTTATATACGCGCATGCATTGCTGCCAGCTGACACTGTTGATAGTTTTTGTGGGTCTAACCGTGGTCTAACCTATCTTTGTAAAATGGAATACACTGACACAGTAGCTATTGCTGTTAAAATAAATTAACATATTGCAGTTATTTTTTATATGAATAAATAAAAAAAAACATAATTCAACAAAATCAATTGATTTTTTAAAATTTCTGCTATAGTCAGAACAATAACTATCTATGATGAAAAAAAAATAAAACAAAGGAGGATTTGAACGGCGGACTCCACGAGTATCAGCCCGTCATTGAACCATTACACCACGTAAGCTATAACGATATTCTAAACGGCAGAAAATGCTACTGGCTTATCCGGGCCGCAACAGTGTGATCACAAAAGCTATAGTTATCAATATAATTTTAAAATATTCATAAATATCATGCAAAAAAAAATTTGTGACAAAAAATTTCTTTCGACATGAGTATGTGAACCGGCAATTTCCCGGATGCTATGGTTTTCTTAGCAGCGCGACATACGAGGGGAGATAAGCTGATACTTTGAATGTGTAAAGCACAGGGTTTTACGTTGCTGGAGAATATCATTACAATACATATTAATATTTTCGATTACGAGTACTCATAATCGTTGATTCAACAATTTTTGACAGACGCGAAAGCTCTTTGAATCCACGATTCCACCGCCATGGCGGTCAGTTTCACCAACGACATTGATTTTATTACTATATATATCCGTACACAAACGACAATGTGACGCGAGTGGCCGTTCCTCGAACCCGGGTTCCCGACATTTTCACGGACGTTTTTCTAACAGGCGCCTAATACGAAGATTGGACTCCTTCCCTATAGTCTCCTTGGCAAGCTCTTTAAATCCACGATTCCGTCGCCATGACGGTCAGTTTCCCCAACGACATTGACACAGAGCACATGTGGAAAAAATCCCAGTGACCAGCTGTTTGGTTATCATCACGGTGTTATCATACTTTTTGCGTCCACGTGCGTTATATCAAGAAAAGTGTGGAGTGTTTTTCAGTGAAAGTTTTGGTTTTTATCGATTTATTGTTTTTTTATTTTATTCACATATAGTTGTGTGGTACCATTGTCATTATAAGTGTTTGTTTGCAAGTATATAACGCGATTACTTTGCTAGAGTACTGTGTACGACGCTACACGTGTATTGTATAGGGCGTCTGTTCGCTATTAACGTCGTTTATTTTACGAAGCCTGAAATAATCTTTTTCTCGCGTTCTCGCGGAACTTATTTGTGAGACCTGGTATACGGACATTCTTCAGACAAATGAAATGAATTGATTTCTCGCTCATCTATTCTGATATTATACCGACTTTCTAGAGTCGCGGCAGCGACTCTGAGACAAGTACATTTATAACAACAACATGACATGACGAGTTGCTGCCAGAGACTCTTTACCGGAGCGATAGCGTTTCCAATTGTTTTCGAAAATTTTCAAAATTTGTTTCTTTAATAATTAATTAACTATAGTATTCCAGAGAATATTATAAGTTAACGTATTTTTTATTTTTTTTTTTCTTTCGATCGCGACCTCTTCGAACTCTGTAGTTTAACGCGTTGAAGAGATATTAATTATTTATTTTTTAATAGCATCAAAAAATGGGTCGGATTTTCGCACACATTTTTGATGTTTATTTGTTTTTTTTTAGTGACAAATCTGGTGCCATAATACATTTTATATACCTATATATTTTTTTCTGGTGCCATAATACAAGTATATACTTATATATATTTTGTGATATGACTTATGGTGTGTTGTTAAATGAATGAGGTTATAAAGATCGCGTTTGACAGTTCTCTGTAGTACAAGTATATATCTATATATTTCCGTGATGTAAAAGAAAGATCGCGAATGTAACAGTTTTCACCGACTATTCACCGACTATTTAAAAGCAGGACAATGTTTAGTGAAAATGGTGAAAAAAGTAAAGATGAAGAAAAGCGAAATAGAGGTCGAAATCCAAGATTGTGTTTTCAACAGTTAAAGTTTCATACGCAGAAGACTGCCAGTCAGAAAACCGAAATAAAATTTTGGTTCCTTCCGGATAGAGATTTCTTGAGTTGGTCCGTATTCTGAATTTTTGGATCAACAAAAATTTTTGGATCCGCAAAGAAAATGAAGAAAGATAGAGTGCAGGTGAGTATACTTGCAGGCTCCGGTGACAATGCTTTTAAGTAAGTAGAATAATTTTTCAATATAATAGTAATTTTCTGATTACAGAATCTTTTATCTCCAGTGCTAATGAAATGTGGAAGCGGTCTGTTGCTGTTCCTTTTCATTTTTGGTTGTGAAGACTGTCGCAATGGTCCAAGTCCACGGGTTCCTAAAGTGTCAGAATTTGTTACGGACCAGCAAAAATTTTGTTGTCTGAGATAAAGGTATCAAAATTTGATCCTCAATCAGAATTTAAACCACAAGTTAATAGTAGAGATGACGATGAAATTGCAATCAACAGCGTTAAAGTTTCATACTAGAAGACTGCCAGTCAGAAGACCGAGATAAAATTTTGGTTCCTTTCGGATAGAGATTTCTTGAGGTTTGGATCAACGTTGATCTGCAAAGAAAATGAAGAAAGATCAAGTGCGGGTGAGTATACTTGCAGGCTCCGGTGACAATGCTTTTGAGTAAGTAGAATAATTTTTCAATATAATAGTAATTTTCTGATTACAGAATCTTTTATCTCCAGTGCTAATGAAATGTGGAAGCGGTCTGTTGCTGTTCCTTTTCATTTTTGGTTTTGAAGATTGTCGCAATGGTCCAAGCGTAGAGGTTCCTAAAGTGTCAGAACTTGTTACGGACCAGCAAATCTGAGATAAAGGTATCAAAATTTGATCCTCAATCAGAATATAAACCACAAGCCCTATAAACTCGTTCAGTTTAATAGTATAGATGAAGATGAAATTGCAATAAAAATTTTTTTTTATTACAGTGGAAGCGGTGTTTCCTGATAAAACTCTTTTGATTCAAATGGACACGGTGTGATTTTTCCATGACCTCAGTTTGGTTGGTCAACACGGTTTTACAGTCTCAAGCGTTCCATGAAAATATATGGCTCAAAGTCTTGATTGTCCAGATTTCGTGATCTCAAGTGATTGATATGGAGGTATTCCTTGAGCCAAGGGCTTCAAATGAGTGGATACTGGGAATGAGATTCTTGGGTCAGACTCGTTGGGAATATGTTAGAACTTTTCAGTTCTGGAAGGTGCGATACTACAGAGAATGAAATTTCGATTCAGGTATATTTATATGCATTTTTTTGTAGTTTTCTATCAAATTGAATGAGAAACGAAGTCATCATTATGTGATTAATTGTATTCTATTTCAGTTAAAAAAAAAAATATTTCTGGATTTTCGCTGTGAGAATTCCGTCCAAACTGCTTGGTCATTTTTCGTGTTGCTCTTGCCAAGACACAACCATTGATTCAAGTGTTTCTCAAGGTAAGTCAGGATCCAAGTTTAACGCTACGAATTAGTCGATGATGGAAATTATTGCAATCATGGTTTGAAACACTTATATGTGCGACACGGGCATTTCTTGAAATTCGACGAAAAGTGATTCTCTAGTGTATTACTATATACCCTTTCTTAAAAAAAAAAATTCGATATATCGGAATGTAAAGCCTCTATCCGTTGCAATGGTTTTGTTTACTCGATGCCATGAATTGTTGCGAAGAGATAGTTGCCGCCGAGCATATGTGGATTGATGTCCAAATTCAAGTGGGCGTGTAGCAGCGTTAATGCTAGTTCCATAAAAATAACGCAGAAATTAACGTCTAGTTTGATTTTTATTTGAATGAAAAGTGATGGGCCGGACAAGTACTTTTAGCACATATTTAAACATAATTTGTACCGATACGAAATCGACGTCGAATATTGTGAATACCAGGGGATCCTGAAAGTCTGAGAAGAATCGATTTTCTTCTAAGTAAGTCTCTGCCACCATAGAGTAACAAATGACTTTTACCTTCGATGCGATTTTTTTTTGGATTTGAACGTTTCTCAGAACAATTACATATTGTGAAAAATTATGTATTATATACTAATAAAATACTTATCCTCCGATTGATGCCATAAATTGTAGTGCTGCACATAACTCAGATGGTAACTTTTTTGATTCACTTAAACTTTCTCAAGTTCCGGGTGCTTCCCGTAAGAAAGAATTTCTCACGTCCTATTTGAATTTTTTTTTTTCCTTTACAATATAATTACAGATTTGTATTTTTTTTAATATAATATTTTTTCATGATTTGTGAAAGCTTTTCGTAATTGTTTTGTTGAAATTATTTACAGTTGGTTTCGTAATTTTTTTTACATACCAGTATGTTTTGAATTCTTTTCACTCGTCATCCGATGTACTCGTCACTTTTGCATTTATTTGACCACGTTTTGTTCCTTTGAACCAAACGTTTTTCACGCATTACCATGGTTTAACAGATTCATTTTTTTTATTCATTACGCTTGAAATGGTTTTTTTATAACCTTTAGTAATGAATTGCTCATTTGAAGCAAGTTTTAGAACTTTCTCAAGTTCCGGATACTTCCCGTAAGAATGAATTTTTCACGTTCTATTTGATTTTCTTTTTCCTTTACAAAATAATTCCAGATTTTTATTTTTTTTAATATAATGTTTTTTCATGATTTGTGAAAGCTTTTCTTAATTGTTTTATTCAAACACAGTTGGTTTCGTAATTTTTTTTACATACCATTATGTTAAAAATTTTGTTTATTCGTTTGAACATTTCCAAATGTTTGATTTGATAACTGTTACAGAATGGCGATGGGCTCGTGGCATGAATGTGTGTGCATGTATGGATGAATGCGAGAAAGAGAGAGGGTAGATGGCAGGAGAGGTTGCGAACGTGTGGGCTCCCGAAGCTTCTCATCATCGCCACTACGCGGCTAAATCCGTTGAACAGTTTCTGATGAGTCTGTGACCATATCGGAGACGAAACGCAACGATCCCATTCTTTTCGACCGCTACGCACTGCGTAGGGATCTTCTCTACCGACCTAACCATTCCTTACTTATACAGAAACTCCTCGACGGTACACGATTTGTGTTGGACTCTGGCCTGAACGTCTCCACGGACGCGCCAGGCACCGAGTCGCTACAAACGATCGCGCGATAACGAATGATCGATAGAGGGGAGGGAGGAGAGCAAGTGCGAAGTAAGGAAAGTGCGGAAGGGAGAGGAGTGCGAAATTGAGAATGTGAGTGAGTTGATCGAGCGAGTACCGCGGCGCGTCTGTAATTATAGTGCGATTAATAAAAAAAGGCGTTATCATTTCTTTGGCAATAATACCACCCGACTGAGTGCTTTCTTTAGTCCTTCCCCGCCCTACCACGTCAAATAACATAACGGTAAATGTTTCTTATTCTCATTATTTATCTTTAAGATGATAGTTGTGTTGAAATAACGAGTAAAGTCTCGTAATTACAATCGGCATATCTGGGATTTTGTTTATTTTCGTATTTCTTTTTTCGTTTCGGTTCGCCAAAATCTCAGCTATCATCTGATATGAGAAGAATTTTTATATAAAATCAATATTGATTACTTTAGACTTAAATTCAAACAATTGGTATCTCGATGTAAACATATTTCCAAATTCTCTTGGCTAACTGGAACAAAATGTTAAAAAGATATAGATAATATGAAACTTGGAATTCAAGAGTTTCCTCAATTGTTGCAAATTATATATTTTCATGATTATTTTCTTGGTTCACAAGACGAAGTAACAACCATAACGTTTTCATTTTTATTGTGAATCGACAACGCTACTTTCACAAATTTTTGTGTACTACATCGCAAAAGGAGATATACCAGTGAACATCTGCCCAAAATTACATTTCTACCCAGGCACAACAAGTGGTGACAATGTCAAAGGCTCAGCATTCTGCGAGGTCTACAATGAAACTATGTGCGTGGAGTCGCAGCAAGGGTGTTTGGAAAGAGAGGAATGCATCCCTCACAATCCGGGCAAAAGAAACCATTGTTATGTTCTCTGGCAGTTGGATAGAGCCACCATAAAGCTCAAGGTTTTCTATTTTCTATTTATACATTGTAAAATATCTCTATACCTCTCAAAATCATTTTCTAAATAATTAACGAAATTAAAAGATTCATACAGAATTAGAAAGCATCACAAACTACAAATGAATGCATTGATGAGTGCATTGTTCAAATGTATTTTGTAGGATATTAATGACTTTGCTTAATCACTTTCAGGGCTGTTTTTTAGATAGCAAAGAATGTTACGACAAGCCTCACACTGTGTTGAAAACAATGGCGAAAAAAAAAAATTATTCTTCTGTTGCTGCAATGGCATTATGTGCAACCAGAATTTCACATGGGATCGGCAACCCACAGAACGATCGCACACAGAACGTATGAAAATTTATATTTTATAAGTTCTATGTTATAAATTTATATATAAAAACAATTATGAATAATGATTTTTATCTTTTTTACCTTAAAAATCGAAAGCTGTGCCAAAAGATGACCAACAACTCTTCACACTCATGTCCATTTCAGTTCCATTGTTGATGCTCACCATTGTTCTGTCATTAGTTTACTGGTGCTTCAAACGCCGCAAGTTAGGATTCTTGAACAAAGTAAGTGTCTGAGAATTTTATTTACTCTTTTAGTATTTTGTTTAATGATTCAAGCCTTTAATATTGAAATCTTTTTTTTGGAATCAATAAATTTTTGGTGACCTTGACGAAAAATTAAAGTTATTAAGATTCCTTAGCAACGAGTTTACTATTGTAGAATTTGTAAATCTAATTTTTGATTTTTGTTTTTAGAGGCTCGAATAATGAAAGAAATAGATTTTTTTAATTTTGTGGACAAAGTAAGACCCCATACCAAAGGCGGAAATATGAACTTGTTACTGACATCCAACTGATCGAAATAAAAGCTCGTGGCCGTTTTGGCGCGGTCTGGAAAGCATAATACAGAAATGACATTGTTGTAGCAGTCAAAGTTTTTCCAGTGCAGGATAAATATTGTGGCAAACGGAGCAAGGAATATTCAAGCTGGCTCATATGGATGGATCATCAGAATATTTTGAATTTCATCGGCGTAGAAAAACAAACGAGGCCATAACCTTCAAGCTGAATTTTGGCTGATCACAGCTTATCATGAGAAAGGTTCACTGTGCGATTATCTCAAAGCAAACGTTGTTTCGTGCCCGGAAATGTGCAAAATAGCTGAATGAATGGCTCATGGCTTGATGCATTTACACGAAGAAATTCCTCCAAACAAAGTTAAGAGTTACAAGCCAGGAGCTGCACACAGAGATTTAAAATCGAAAAATGTTCTCTTGAAATCCAATATAAATGCTTGCATAGCAGATTTTTGACTCGCTCTCATTTTTCATCCTGGAAAACCTTGTGATGTGATACTCCCGGTCAGGTAAATACTCTATGAATATTTGTATCTTTTATTTTGTACATTGTCATGTAAAAGATAAAAATCCATCGAAATTTCACCGATAAATTGTTACAGGTTGGTACTTGAAGGTACATGGCACCTGAAGTTTTGGAAGGTGCGATAAATGTCACACAATATTCGTTTCTTCGCATCGACATGTACGCATGTGGTCTCGTACTTTGAGAGTTGGCTTCTCGATGTCTACCGCCCAAGATGTTAGTCAAGTTTTTTTCTTAAACATATTGAAGAAACTTATTTTAATTTATGTAAGCAAAATGTTCGATTTCTTCAATTTATTTAACGGGGTTGTCGAATCGTAGAACCTCATGTTGAAACCAGTTGACATTGAATGCTTTTTTGTTTCAGGATCATAATTTTCGTTCATCAGGAACCAGTCAAAGAATACAGACTGCCTTTCGAGGAAGAGGTCGGTCTTCATCCTACCTTGGAAGATATGCAGGAGAGCGAAGTACACAAGAAGGAAAGAATACTGATACCAGAGACGTGGCAGAGATTCATCCAACGATCCATCGACATAAACATTGTGAAAATCCAGTTGAAATGCTTAATAGTTTCCTGAACTTTGATGGAATAGTCTCTTTTAGACCCTCTTCCTTGTTTTTTACTATCCGTTCCCCCAAACTGAGTACAAGCCGTGTTCAAGCTAATTTGTAACAGAAAATTATCAGAATTCGTCAGTAAACATTATTGAAAAACTAGATTTTCCTTTAGTTTAAATACATAGAAAGAAAAAGAGTGAAAACAATCATTTGTATAAAATTTTCAACCATTTTTGTTTTATTCCGATATTGCAGGGTCTTCTTTCCCTCTGTGAAACGATGGAGGAGTGTTAGGATCACGCCGAGGCACGCCTATCGGCTTCCTGTGTTTTATGAAACGTATTGCTACGTTGAACAGAACTCTCGTGATAAATGCATCGACGTTGATACGCGTTGATAATACGAAAGAGTCTAGTAGGTAGGTAGCCGTATGTATTCAAGTTTTAGTTTCACTGCACAACCAACCAGTTTTATTGTACCATACTTTTTATTTAAAGTTTTCATGAAAACAACATAAAATCATACATTAACATAAAAGGATATGGGGACGACGGAAAACGTCTAAATCATACGCGTTTGTGTGTTGACGAGGGACTATTTTTCTTACCTTTTATTTAACTATCCAAAGTTTCGTTCCTAACATTTGTAATTTCATATTTTCGGGGATTCTATAACTATGTTTAAATAAGTTATTCTTCTGACTGGTTAAATGAGAATTTCCGTTTTTGGAGTGAAAAAAATTTCAAGTTCTTGATCATTTGTTTAATTTCAGGCTATTTACCCAGTTGACAAGAACCGCAGAGACAGAGCAACAATAATGGAAGAGTCAAACGGTGGCAGCTCATTGCGAAGAGACAGCAAGAAGAAAATTAAATGAAATTTGTTGTTTTCAATACTCGGAAAAGAGTTGAAAAAATTAACTGAAGTAAAAACAGTCCAGCTACACATTCCGCAGGTTCTATAGTTAAAGATGTAGAAATTTTTTACTTTTTACACGTTCGAAACAAAAAGAATAAAATACTGAAAAACCAGAAAAATCAATAAAAAAAGAGTCAATTCGCAAATTATGCGTTTAGAAGTGAATTTTTCTTCGTAGAATTTATTGAGAGTACAATTATGAATAAAATATAAAACAGTTCTTGTGTGAAATTAAAAAATTTCATACAGTTGTTGTTCGGAGAGGATCTTCTTGCAAAATGATCTTGGATTGTGAACGATCAGTGAGGCAGCATATTTGCAGTTGCATCGAAGCTGTTACTTTGCTCAAAAAAGTGCTTTGATCCTCAAGGAATCTTCTGGCTAGTTGAGAAATTGCGTTCAGGACTTCTTCAAAGCAACTCCTGTCTGATGAGTTAAAAAATGGATTATTTTGATAATTCAATGAATTCGATTTATGTGAAATTGAAATCGAATTTTTTACTTCTTTCTCGGTGTGCAATAAGCATCTAAAGTTTACGTAGCATCATGATGTCGGCTCGGGCTTGGATTATTCTGGGTTGACCGAATTTTGCTACAGGATATTGGTCGCGCTAATTCTTCGGCATTTGTCTCGACGATGTGGGATAAAACGCGTTTGAGCATTACCGGTAAAACGCGATTTACCTGAGAACGATAGAGCAATAAATTTTTTATACGCACACAAATTTGTCGAGCTAAATCCCTACAAAAACGTTCCTGACAACATTTTTTCCATCCTTACTAGTTTGGTCCTGAGAGCCGATAGAAAATCTCTTTTTCAAGCTCAGGTGAAGGACGAATTCGAAGGTATTTTTCGACCTGCTCCCGAGACGAATTAGCAGGAAGAGAAGAAATTCGTCCGAACCTTATTCGAGGGTAATTTTGTGCTCTACAAGATTGGTCCTATGAACTTTCACTCTATCGTATCGTTTACGCGATATCGCCCATAGAACTAAGAATTGACGGATTTTAAAATTACATCAGCATGAATCGCTATCAGATTGGCCAAAGCTTCGCCCGCATAAGGTCTGACATAAGTAGGTTCTATTTCAGAGTCTCATTTCAAACCACCGAGATACACGCTCGATCAAGAGACTCGGTAGAGTCTCGGGACAAGTACATTGACAGCCCTGTCGTCTGCTGGCCTGAGGCTCTCGCCGAGACTATCTTTTCTCTGAATAAAACGATTCGCGGTGGTGGGGGTAAAACTGGCATGTCATTTTCTGGCATTGCGGAGCTCAAGAGATGTTTTGTTAAGCGAAAATTAGTTTGGAGACTAAATTTCAAAATCTCTTTCGAATGAGCCCGAAACCAACACGATCAGTAGCGTAATTGCTGAGAAAAAACTTTGCACAGGCTCAAGATTATGCAAAAGTTACTAACACATTTAGAAATTTGACATGTCTGTATATAATACCATCAAAGGCCTCATGTCCCTCGGTCTACTTCGCGGCGGTGTCGCGGACTGACGTCACATGCCGAGAGCTCGAAAGTCACCAGCCGAAGTTTCACGTCATGTTGACGTTTGGGGTTATGATGTTATGAAGTGCGTGCGGGATAACTAAATATAATTTTCGTCATCTAACGAAGTGCATATTACTATTTATTTCGTTAAATTTTGTGATATACTAAACCAGTATCAAAGCGGCCGCGTAAATGTAGTCTGTGATATGTGTGCGAAAACGGATATAAAAAATGCGCGATGCATATGTCAACGAAAACTTTTCAAGATTTCATTATTTTGTTCGACTGGAAATAAGCGTTAACTAAAATAATCTTTCAATTAAATCAGAGTGCGAGAAATATTGTCCAGTGTAAATATATTGTCAGTAGGCTAGGTTATATATATGAAGGCGTCAGATTATATATATGAATGAATACAACAAAAACAAACAGAACTGTTAGAATGATGTTGTAAACTTTAATTGAATAAATGTTTTCTAATTTATTTCTCATGTTTCCCATATTTTACTTCATATTCAGTTTGGCTCTGCCCTCTCCGATCCTTGTTTTCACTCCATCGGTTTGCAGCGGATCGATACATATCATTAATTAATTGCCTAATATGTGTCCTATGATTTTCTACTATTTCTTCATGCTGATTGTGGTAACGTGATTCAAGAGGTTTCCAGCTATGATCATCAATCTCACATTTTGTACATCAGATTCTCAAAACAGTTTCTGGTCTTGATATAAGTGTAGTTATTCTTTTTCCACCTGGTCTGTCGAGTAACAAATTTTGAAACTTATTCCAAAAAGTCTTTGGATGCTTTGTTTGCTGATCATATGAAAAGTCGAATCTTTGGAATGCAGTAGGCAAACACAAATTTTGACAACAATACTTATGAAATGACATGTATGTTGAGTATTCCCACTTTGCAAACTACAAATGTGGAATTATTAGTGAAAAGATTCATTACGCTAAGTCTACAGTTGCTCAGTTTTGGATGCGATCACATATAATGCCTGCTAACATCCATGGGAACATACAGAATTTCTGAATATAATGTTCGCTATGTCATTTCAACGTAACATCATGACTTTTGCCAACTTTTCTCTATAATACTATAGATTTGGATTATTGAAATACAGCAAAAATCTGAGAATTATAAAATTGATATACTGTGCCACTCATTTTACTTTTTAAAACTAACTGTAACATATATATGAAGTGAACACTCATCACAGAAGTCTTCAGTTGCTCATTTATGGATAGATTTTAAATTGCTGTCTTCAAAATTTATTGTGCAGATACATTGAATCGCAGCAGATACCTGCGAACTCTGAAATTTCTGTGCATAAATATGTGTGTTAAGTATCACCCCCTATCTTTGATTATGAGAATGAGTAATAGAACTTGGTTTAGTAAGTTTTAAAGTATTTCTTTTTAAATACTATTGAAGTTTGTATTACTGTGGTATGAAGCGAATACCTCCAAACTTTCATATTTTTGTGTCGCAGCATGTGTGCCAATCATTTAAATTTTTTACTCCAACCGTAACATGTAATCTCAAAAATTCATCACAAACGTCTTCAGCTTTTCTAAATTCCTAAATTTTCCGTTTTCTATTTTATTCTGAGTTTTTAAACTTTTAAATTCATTCCTGAATTCTCCTGAAATTGTTTTTCTCCAAAACCAATGCAGATACCTTAAACGTCTTTGAATTCCGTTGCTCTGTTGAATTGAGTACGCTCAGTTTTTTTTGCTTCTTTGAGTTCTGACATAATAAATGTTTCTGGGTGCCTTTTTTCAGCAACTATCAAACTGTAGATAATTGGATCTCAGCGGCCACTTGCAAACTTTGGAAATATATTTCATCGGGGACACGTTTTGAATGATACGAAAATGTCTAGATTCAGAATGCAAAAGCAACATTTAAAAAGGGCCAATTCTGTTGGATTTGTTGTGTCTAGAATTTGATCTATCTTTCCTCTTTTCCTTTCTTTTTCCTAACGTTATCAGCCGAAAATACTTTTAAAGTACTTTTAACACATATTTAAACATAATTTGTATCGATCCAATCGACGTCGAATTTTGTGAATAATACCAGAGGATCCTGAAAGTCTGAGAAGAATCGATTTTCTTATAAGTCTCTGCCACCATAGAGTAAGAAATGACTAGCTTGCATGTGATTCTTTTGGATTTGAAAGCTTCTTAGAACAATTCAATAATGTCAAAATTTGGAGTTACTAATACAATACTTGTCCACCGATTGATATCATAAATTTTAGTGCTGCACGTAATTCAAATGGTAACTTTTTTTAATTCATTAGAAAATACTTGGCCTCGAATTGATATAATAAATTTTAATGTTGCACGTAAATTAGATGGAATTTTTTTCAATTGATTTAGCTGTTCGAATCAAATAAGAAGAATGAGGCATCGGTTTCCAAAATGATTTCAAGGGCGATTTTTCGGTTTATTATTTTTTACTTGTTATTTAATTCTTTTGACACTTTAAAAAATAGATGCAGATTAGTTTTTTTTTAATATAACATTTTTTCAAGATTTGTAAAATTTTTTTCGAATTGTTTTGTATTTTTTTTTATGAAATAATTTTTTTACAATTAAAAAAAAATTTTGTTTAAAGTTTTTTTTATGGTTTGATTGTCCCGACGAAGGGATTGCAGCGTCTTTCTAAATAGGCTTCGAGAACTGCCCCGCCCAGAGTCTCCAATTGGGTCGCAATCGCTTCACCAGCCTACGGCGATCGTCAGATCAGGGTAACCACATGATTTCAGACCCGTCACCACTCGAGGCAGGACGACGTTCAAGGTGTAATAAATGTTGCTCAGTGAAATCAATAAGCACTTTTCCCAGATTTGAAAATGACATTTTTGTCGGGAGTAAAATTTTGTTGTCAATCTAAAAAAAAAAATGTGATTCATCGCCGTTTCTCATTCAAGATTTTTGGCTCCCGGCTTTTTGATGCTTTTTACCGGAGTGACAAGTCCGCGATTTTTGTTTTCCCGAATTCTCTAACAGGACGGCAAACCAACGAGTTGGCTGACTGAAGGATCATCCTCCTCGGCGGCTTCCTTGCTACCGCTGAATGCCAACTGTTGTAACGTTCGAGAAAACGATACAAAAAGAGATGAAAAGGATTTTACAGGATTTGCGAGCAACGGACCTTCTCTTGGCCCACAAGCAATCACGGTCTCCCGTGCTATTCCGATACTTCGGTCACTCGAATAAACAGGGCTGGTAAGAAAATATTGGATCCCGAAGTTGCTTTTCAGCGCCTCCAAGATATCCACCCACCTGGCCGAGTTGAAAGCATTCCTGATGTCCAGTGTCCCCAGCAGCACGATAGGTCGGGCTGCGTGGCAGTGTCTGTCCAGTTCCAGGAAATGCCCTTTTACTTCCAGCTAAAATTAAATTGATTACGGCTTTGATCTTTCCCATTGTAGACTACTGCTGTTTAGTCTACAATGATATTTCTAATGAACAAAATGATAGAATACAAAGGCTGATTAATTCTGGTAATAGATTCATCTTCAACTTGCGTAGAGACGAGTATATTTCTCCTTTTTGTAGGCGGCTTGGTTGGTTGTCGGTCAGATCGAGGAGGCTTTACTTTTTGGGTCTCTACATTTACAAAATACTCCGCAATGATTCACCTCAATATTTTTCTGATCTTTTCACTCTTTTCACGCTCTCTCTTCGACCCCCGCGAAATCGAATTCCCGAGACTTTTGTAATTCCTACGCATCGAATGGCGACTTACCGTAACGCATTTCCACTAGCATCCATGTACTTTTGGCATTCACTACCACTAAGAATTACTGGAGCCCAGACGTTTGGTTCTTTCAAGCCCTCCCTCTATGCTTATCTCTTCGATCTCGAGAATGAGCGGTAATCTCATATTTGGTTCGTGGTATCTCTCTTTACTGTCTATTCTCTGTTATCTCCTTCAATATTTCTTGCGTCTTTCTGTTTTCTGCACTGCGTTACCCTTGCGTTTTTCGTATGTTTTCTTTTTCTTTTTATACATGGAACCGAATGTTTCACTGCGTATCACACTCCTATATTGTTTCCCGTGCAAATTTGTTCTTATTATTTGGTTTTTGGCCGTGCTCGCCGCTTTGTTTTTGTTTACGTTTATTTAATATGATTTTGTATTTTTATTTTTGTTTCCTCGTTATTTTCTCTTATTTCTCTTAAGTTTATTTAGTTTATCTTTAGTTTAAGTTTATTTTTATTTTTAGTTTTAAGTTTATAGCTTAATATTGCTTTATTTATTTCGTTGCTTATGCTTTTTGTTTTTTTGTATTGTTATTTTTTGCCCAATGGTTTTTCCGTGGCATAATAAATTCATTCATTCATTCATTCTCTCTTTCTATCAAATTTTGGAAAAAAACAATCAAAAAAATTTGTTTTACTGAAAATTTTCATGTTTTTTTCTATTAACAATTATTTCAACAAAAAAATTAAAAACAAAATTTATCAATAAGAAAAACAAATTCAACGATGATGGACAAAAATTATAAATCTTATGGAGAATAATTTTAATTTCACAAAATGGTGAAAACATTCGAAATTGTTGAAAAATTCAGGGGTTCACTTTAAATATATAGAAAATATCAAACTCGTTATAAAATGCACAAAACTTGACGAAAATCATTGGAGGAATTAATTTTGAACATCACATCAAAACTTTCAAAGACTTTAAGAAATCTTATCGAAAAACATTCCATATCAATTAAAAATACCGCAAAAAAAAATTTGATATAAAAGTATGAAAATCCCTTCTCGATGAAAAAAAATTCGGACGAATATATTGATGATCGCCCGTTTTCGCATTAAATCTCAAAAAATGTAAATCAAAGTTCTCAAACTTCGCAATAAAAATGATTTAAAACGGCAAAAAAATATCAAATATATTACCATTCTATAGCACCCGAAGACCTTACTTGTAAACATTTTAAAAACTGATGCCCCATGCTCCTAATTTTATTCTGACAGAGAAATAATAACTAAAAAATGAATTGGAACAGTTTCCATCTACGTTACATGCAGCACTAAAATTTATGATATCGATTTGAGGCCAAGTATTTATTGGTAATGGGAAAATTGAAATCAACATCCTATAGCCAACGAAAAAGATAGAGGAACTTTAGAGAAAAAAGTCGTGATATAAAACCGCCAAAATTCCCTTAGGGAAAAAAAGGTTTGGACAAGTACATTGATGTTTCCGTGTTTCCTGATCATATCACGAAAAACATGATAAAAATTTCATAAAAAAAATAATGAAGCTGACTATAAACAATTTCAACAGAACAATTGGAAAAAATTTCACAAATTTTGGAAAAAAAATACAAATCTGTAATTATTGGGTAAAGTGAAAAAAAATTCAAATAAAACATGAGAAACAAAAAACCGAAATATCACGCTTGAAAACATTTTGAGAAACAGTGCCCCATTTTTCTTATCTTATTCTAATGATAAAATCAATTTAAAAAAATCCATCCAAGTTACTTACAGCAATAAAATTAATTATATCAATTCGAGGCCAAGTATTTTTTAATAAATTGAAAAAAGTTACCACTTGAGTTACGTGCGGCACTAAAATTTATGATATCAATCGGAGGACAAGTGATTTATGAGTAACTCCAAATTTCAAGATTATGGAATTGTTCTAAGAAGCTTTTAAATCCAAAAAAATCACATGAATGCTAATCATTTCTTACTCCATGGTGGCAGAGACTTATAAGGAAATCGATTCTTTTCAGACTTTCAGGATCCTCTGGTATTATTCACAAAATTCGACTTCGATTGGATCGATACAAATTATGTTTGTATATGTGTTAAAAGTACTTGTCCGGTCCACCACTATTCATTCAATAAAAAATCAATCATAAAAAAAACGAAATTGTACGGCAGAATCTGGATAAAACGTTTTTGAAATGCGATTCATTATTAATTTAATGTTCTTAATAATAGTATAGGTTAGATCTTATTCCGAATGGAATTGGTTCGCTGGAAGAATAAGTGGGAAGTAAAAATTGCCGTCATTGAATATAAACTGGAGAGTTATTTTGGAAGCTAGAACATTATATACATTATGTACAATTTTTTTCATTTATTTATGCACAATGATATCTCTTGTATATTGCAGAACAATTTGTTTCCGTTTTTTATTAAATTAGTGCGATTAAATAAAAATTACTTGAAGATAATTCTCTCAATTCCTTCTGCATGAATACTTGTTCCATCAGTTCTAGACAAGCCCTGATTTTTATTTGGATAAACAAATTAAACGGAAAGTGATGGGCCGGACAAGTACTTTTAACACATATACAAACATAATTTGTATCGATTCAATCGAAGTCGAATTTCGTGAATAATAACAGAGGATCCTGAAAGTCTGAAAAAAATCGATTTTCTTATAAGTCTCTACCACCATGAAGTAAGAAATGATTAGCATTCATGTGATTTTTTTGGATTTAAAAGCTTCTTAGAACAATTCCATAATCTTGAAATTTGGAGTTACTCATAAATCACTTGTCCTCCGATTGATATCATAAATTTTAGTGCCGCACATAACTCAAGTGGTAACTTTTTTCAATTTATTAAAAAATACTTGGCCTCGAATTGATATTATTAATTTTATTGCTGTAAGTAACTTGGATGGATTTTTTTTTAATTGATTTTATTATTAGAATAAGATAAGAAAAATGGGGCACCGTTTTTCAAAATGTTTTCAAGCGTGATATTTCGGTTTTTTATTTCTCATTTTTTATTTGAATTTTTTTTCACTTTACCAAATAATTACAGACTTGTATTTTTTTTTCAAAATTTGTGAAATTTTTTCCAATTGTTCTGTTAAAATTATTTATAGTCGGCTTCATTATTTTTTTTATGAATATAAACTTTCTTTCGCACAATAAAAATGTTCTCTGGGTTATGTGTATGTCAAGTGTCACCGGTATCGACTCGATCACTTACTAGTCAAGTTCGAGTATAAATTTTATCTTTTATGATATTTTTAAAGCATTTTATTACATTTTTATGATAACAATATTCTCAATGTAAGTATTTATTAATTTGATTAGTAATTTGGACTTAAAATTAATCAACATGAAGTGGTTGCAAACTTGACTAGTGATAGAACGGCCGAACTACTTTAACGAAAGGTGAAGCCTCTATCCATTGCAATGATTTTGTTTATTTGATACCATGATTCGCCAAGAGATAGTTGTCGCCGAGCATAGTTGGATGTCCGATTTAAAGCATAGGCGCGTAGCGCTCGCGTTAATCCTAGTTCCACAAAAGTAATACATGGAATAATGTCTTGCTTGATTTTTATTTGAATGAGCAATTTCAATGAAAAGTGATGGGCCGGACAAGTACTTTTAACACATATTTAAACATAATTTGAACCGATCCAATCGACGTCGAATGTTGTGAATAATACTAGGGGATCCTGAACATCTGAGAAAGAATCGATTTTCTTATAAGTCTCTATCACCATAGAGTAACAAATGACTTTATCTTTGATGTAACTTTTTTGGATTTGAACGCTTTTTAGAACAATTTTATAATGTCGAAATTGCGAATTGCTAGTAAAATACTTGTCCTCCAATTGATATCATTAATTTCAGTGTTTCACGTAACTCAGATATAGTAATGTTTTTGATTTTATTAGATCTTTCTCAAGTTCCTGATGGTTCCCATAGGAATGAATATTCCGAATTACCATTAAATACTTGTCCTCGAATCGATATCATAAATTTTAATACTGCACGTCACTTAAATGGAAATTTATTTCGATTGGTTTAGATGTTAAAAAATAAGATGAGGCTTCGGTTCCCAAAATGCTTTCAAGCGTGATTTTTCATTTCTCACGTTTTATTTGATTTTTTTTCACTTCACAAAATAATTACACATTTCCAATTTTTTTTAATATAATGTTTTTTCATGATTTGAAAAATTTTTTTTGAATTATTGTGTTGAAATTTTTTTTGTATGAATTTTTTTTTACATTTTTTGTGATATCATCAGGAAACAAGGGACCATGCATCAATGTACTTGTCCCAATCTTTTTTCCCCAGGTTTTATTATTCTTGATGTTTTGAGAAATTAATTATTTCGTTTGTTTTTTATTAATTTAATTTACTGATATTATTATACACTGTCATTTTTGTCACTTGTTCGAATAAAATGTAAAAATACACGGAACCTTTCATTAATTTCCGTGGGAACACGGAAACACGTCAACCTTCTTCCAGGTTCGACGGTCGAGTCCGTTTTGTATTGTCGTCTGCCGTGGCTAGTTAATACCCTATATATGGTTGGTTGTTCCGTTCGACCTGACTCCGATGATCAATCAGAGCGCTTCGTTCTCGTGAACTGATTCCGATAGTTTTTCAATAGGGTACTTTACACCATGTAAAAAAATATATAAAAATGCATGATTATGATAGATTTCGTAAAAAGTAAACGAGAAACGTCAATATTTATTCATAAAAATGCAATGTAAATTTTATAATTCAATTTTAAAAATCGTCTTTTTTCAACTGTTTTTCAAATGTCGAAAACACCATTCGCCATATTGGATTCCAACGTGACGTCACTCCGATAGTATACAATCTAGATTCTTATTGTGCGCTCTGTGTTATTTTGAAGTTTTACAAGTTATTATGCACGTTTGTGGCCTTTTATCATTCATTTGATTAAAATCGCATTATGGAAAACGGTTTTGTGAAAGCAGATAGTAAAAATCTACCAATGATAAATATGTTGATGGTGGCGATGAATCCACAATTTTTGTGGCATTTACGACACACCAATGATATACCACTATAACTCATTATTTTTACAAATCTTATTACTTGGTCTTTCCGTGCGAAAATTGAAAATCATAAATAAAAAATAGTTTTCAAGACAGTTTTCGGTCTTATAAAATTGAAATAAAAATTCTACTGGTTTATTACAATCACACGATTATTTTAAAACAGTTTTCAAAAAAAGGTGTAATACCCTATTGATGTTAATCGAAGAAATAATCACCAAACATCATATTTAAACTACCAAGCACTACCAGACGATTTTCTATAGACAAAGACTATGCGAAATGAAATTAGTCGAATAATGGAATATTTGGCTGGCTAAGTTTACTTTGTCAGCTGATTATATTAGTGAATAGTTTATATCTACATTTTATGGAAGAATAATTGATTACCAAAGACTATATTTCATGGATTCGTCGCTACCAGACGATTCTGCCCCGATTTAAGTATTTTATTCGAACCATTTCACGCAATATACGTAAAGGTCGGTTATCTTTACGCTCAAACGTTCAATCATTTATTTATAAAAAACTATTGATTACCAAACGTTTTAAATACACTACCAGAAACCACCTTGAGAGCACCTAGAGCAATGAATAATTGGAAAATTAAAAAATCAAAGTTGTACGGCTAAGTTTATGGAAGTAACATCGGAATTTTGCATCATTTCATATCTCTACATATATAATAATCACACTTTTTAAACATATATAAATGTATTCATGATGAGTTTACGAGTATGAAATTATTTTCCAGCCCTTCACCAGTTACTGGGTGAATTTGAATATATGCACCGTGGTAGAGATGATGTGAAGTGAGTAGTATCAGTGCAGTAAACTTGAGTACAAACAGCTGCTGCTCCGCTGCTAGCCAGTTGTGACTGCTCCGCTACAAAGAGCTAGCTGTTTACTCGGGGAACGTAACGATGAAGTGACATTTTCAGCGCAGTGCAGGGGTGTAGAGGGGTAAACTATTGTACCTATCCCAGTGACGTACGCAGTGTTAGTGTTCCAATAGTGAACAGTAGCAATACCGTTGCAAAATTTTATTAGCCTCTGCTTAATGAGAAACCTCTTTACTAAGCATGGTTTAATTAAAATAGCCGACAGTATTCAATAAAAAAGTAAATTAGAGTGAATTGACTTACGTGACATGGAGGAAAAAGTACTCAACTAGTGCTGCATGCGTATACATGTCATCGGTTTCCATACATGATTGATGGGAGTTACATCGACGGTACGGATAATATACAGTGTTATTAAACATATATTCGAGAGAAAGCCGACTGTTTGATCATTTCAACACCTGACGGGTTCAGTTACATGAGTTTATAGTATAGCTGCATTTGTGTACGAATATTTTTATTCGTCTATATGTGTGCGTGTGTGTATGGTATTCTTGAGTTTATAAATACGAAAAAGGCGTAGCATGTGTGCGTAAGGCACAGATAAGTCGGGAGGGGGCGGGCGAGAGACAGTTGATATTTTATATTCTGTATTTATTTATTATTGCCTTTTCAATACTTCTAGGCAATCTATAAGTAAAAAAATAATTATAATTCAACTTTATAAAAGAATACAATAAAAGTAAGAAAAAAGACAATATATATTAGGGTGGCCGCAATTCAGGTCACTTTTTTTTTGCAAATTCCTTTGCGGAAACATCAACATCAAAAAAAAAAATGTGCACCAAATTTGAATGCGCTAGGAGAATTTAAACAGGTGCCACCGAAGAGTTGAAGTTTTAAATGCAAAACACGTGTATTTATCAAACTTGTTACTTAATTATTATCTGTTTCCCATAATAATGATGATATAAATCTGAAATTTGGCACACTTATTGTTCATATTAAAGGGTACGAAGCACTTTTAAACGTCACTTTGAAGCATTTAGACAAAGTTTGAGCCGTAATCAACAGTGTACACTTACCAATAACTCATCAAAATTTGAAATTGTGTGAGAATTCATCGATGAAGCGCTTCAAACAAAGTCCCTCTGCCAACGTTTGAACACGTTTTTTAAAAATTTCCGACCACTTGCTTCATGATTGAATTTCGTTTTTCATCATTAGTGAGTCTTTTATTCCCACTTTTGAAGAACCTGTGAAGTTACACGGAAAACAATTTTTTTTTTTCAAATCAATGGGTAGAATTATTTTTTACTTTTTTAAAAATATTAAAGTAAGCTTAACGTGATATGAATGTAGTGGACATGAAGTATCATTTTATGGATCATATTGTGTGATTATTATGATTTTTTTCTATAAATTGTGCATAGTGATGGCCCTTACTAGTGTTGAGCCTTGTTCATTTTTTAATGCAGGAATGGATAGAATTTGTTCGCTTTCTTCGTTCGTTTGTAATTATAGTTATGACTTTAATTCTGTCATTCAAGAATAAGGGCACGAGGGTATGTAGTATACAAGAAGAAAGTAAATTTTGGTTTTTTTTTGGGTAGCTTTCTACGAATTTAAAGATATTATTCTTTTCAATCTGACGTTATGTCTTTGCTTGATAGGTACATTGATTTTTTTATAACCCCAGAATCAATGGTTTTCTTTGAACGGTCTCATATTGACACCAGCTTCCTCAATCGCGATGTCTCCCTATGGTGTTTGAGTACGAGCTATGAATTTGGTGCCCAAATCGTGAAAAATATTGCTGTTGTCAACGACGTTGCCGAAAGAGGAATCAAACTCATTATAGAGTACAACAGCAGACTCACTAACGATAAGGAACAAAAACAGTTCCTTTTGTAAGTCGTCGGAGATTACCATAAAATGTATCCAGATGCGAACAAGTAGACTTTGCTTCGACCGCTTCGCCGACGAAATCTCCCGTAAATTCCAATTTGTATGAGTTATTGTTAAGTGTACACTGTTTATTATGGCTCAGACTTTGTCTAAATGCATCAAAGTAACGTTTAAAAGTGCTTCGATTGACCGTGATCAAAGTACTAAAAAAATTCAAAATATGGTTATCTTTGTAACGGTAAAAATCACGGAAATAATCTTCGGAAAAATATGAAAAAATCCGTTTCGTACCCTTTGATATGAACAACAAGTGTACCAAATTTCAGATTTCTATCGTCATTATTATGGGAGGCAGATAATATTTAAGTAACAAGTTTGATAAATACACCCGTTTTGCATTTATCAACTCTTTGGTGGCACTTGTTTACATTCGGTAAATATTCAGAATAAGGTCTCCACCTCCGATTTTATTCATCTTGAAATATGTTGTTGTGGACATCATCCCGAGTAATTTGATAAAAAACTAGAGACAAGTACATTTATGCCCTCTGGGAAGTCATCTGTAAAATCATGGAAATCAATGGTCGTAAGACTTTAAATCCAAGAAACAAAACGTTGTTAAATAAATGCAGAAGTTGCCGAGCACATCGCACTACGAACAAAAGAATTACAAAAGAAGAAAAATAGGACACAACAAATTACAACCACAAAGAATACAAAGACAAAACATTACAAAAACAAATTGCGACTAAAATAAATTAAGATCATAAAAATTTAAAAAAAATTACCCACGGAAAAAAATTATATACCAAAAAATTGAAACAAAAAAAATTTGGCCGTTGTACTTGGCGTTTTTTTTCTAGCTAATATTATCTAATTTGCCTGTATCTTATACTCACAAATTCGAAAGTCGAGTAAAACGCCAAGTACAACGGGCAAATTTTTTTGGTTTCAATTTTTTGATATATAATTTTTTCCCGTGGGTAATTTTTTAAAAATTTTTATAATCTTAATTTATTTTAGTCGCAATTTGTTTTTGTAATGTTTTGTCTTTGTATTCTTTGTGGTTGTAATTTGTTGTGTCCTATTTTTCTTCTTTTGTAATTCTTTTGTTCGTAGTGCGATGTGCTCGGCAACTTCTGCATTTATTTAACAACGTTTTGTTTCTTGGATTTAAAGTCTTACGACCATTGATTTCCATGATTTTACAGATGACTTCTCAGAGGACATAAATGTACTTGTCTCTAGTTTTTTTACAGCATTCGTGCTGTGTTTCAGGTTTATTTGACGACTTTTTGTGTACTCGAAATCTGAAATTTTATGGGATATATTGAAAAATTGAAATAATGATCATAAAATTGAAACATCTGATCACCCAATAAAGCAGTTTATATATTCACCTACACCCATCTCTCTCTATATATTTATTTTGACATGCTGAAGCCGAATTCCAAAATACCGTGAAAATAGGTGAAAATTGCGAAAAATGGTCGTTGAGCAAAATTTTGTTGACCTAAATCTAGAATGTTTCTCGTGTTTTTCGAAAGTTCTGATAAACAAGGTTTCAGACAATATTCCGGATTTTTCGATTCTCACAAGTGACCCATGAATCTCATTGTCAGTATCCACTTATATATTTGAAGCCCCTGGCTCAAGGAATGTCTTGGTTTGAATCAGTTGAGATTTCACACAATCTGGACAAGCGATGAGAATTTTTATTATGAGGTCCAAAAGCTTGAAATATTTCCATGAAACGCCCGAGACTTTGTAAAAAAATTGGTCAACATGACCAATTGATTTTGTTCTTCCGAACAGATGTACCAATCTTGCGATCGTAGAAAATTACTCCGTATCGGTTTGAAGTTAAACGTATTATTAGGAAATTGTGCACCCTTTCCACTGCAAAATCTATCGACGTCAAAAAATCGAATTGAAACTTGAATATTACTTCAGAAATCAATTGACTGTAGAATTTTAATTAAAATTGAACATGACGCTAAACGAGTTTATTAGTTGTGCAGTTTATATTCTGTTTTAGGATATTTTATCAAAAGGTAATGATTAAAAATGATTTTATCACTCCTTCTTTCGGATCAACAAAATCTTTGCCGGTTCGTTTGCCTCTTTTGCTTTTGAACCAGGCAAATTTCCGGGTCCCTTCCTATTATTGTACCGCGAAACAAGACTCTGTAAGACCGGAAACGAAAAAAAACACGCATTAGTTTTGCTATGGCTGAATTTTCAAAAACCCAAGATTTCGCGGTGTCGAGGGCGAAATGAACGGTGGTGTGAAAATAATATGTCAGCTCGAGAAAAATACAAGAAATAATTCCCTGTCCGTCGAGTAAAGCTCGAATGACCGAGGAATGACCTTCCACAAGAAAAGCGAGTATAAAGTGTACATAACAAGTTCAAATACTTTGGGAATCCATGAGCTTGGTTCGTTACGACAAAATCTCCAAAACTTCTGTATAAAATGAAAAATACCACCAAGCGGAACCATCTGACATTGCTCTTACTTGATAGCATACCATGAATAAATGACGAATGAGAAATAGTGAAGCTGCGACAAGCCTCTTCCACATTTATCAGCACTGGGGATCAAGGGACGCAGTAGCGGCTCGTATTGTTACAAGATTCTGCAATCGGAAACATGCAATTACTGTTTTACTTTGGAAAAACGTTTATCAGAAAATCTTTTAATCATAAATGACATTTCAAATGATTTGATTCCATTCAATAGTCGTAAGACTTTTAAAAGTTCTCTTTAAATTCAAGTCAATAATGAACATTTTTCTGCTTACTTGACAACTATAAACTACATGGCAGAACACACAGCACAGGCATTATTAACATTTTTTTATAGAAGTATCCAAAAGTCTGAGAATTTCAAAACCCTTGTCACCAGCCTGTACGTATGCAATTATAATCGCAAGATCTCTATCATCATTTTCTTTTCAGACCACCAGAATTTTTCTCAATGCGTCGAGCCCTCGACTAGAATTAAACTTTCTTAGTGTTTTTCCATACAATGGGTTTGCTTCTTATCGGTAGATATTTTTGTAATCCTTGATCTTATTCGTCACTCCTATGTTGGGTTATTTTATTTATATTTTTCAATGGAATCTATCCAATTTTTGATAAAATAGCATAATGACAATGATAATGATCATCTACAAATCTGATAATATTCAATTTTGGAGAGCTGATGAAAGTTGTCGCTATGACAAAGATGCAGAGGCATGGATTTATTTATTTATTTAAATCTCCTTTAAAATGTAAAAGGATATTTAAAAACCAATTTCTCGTGAATTATTGAATAAAATGTTTTCCATATGATATAACAAATGAAACGAAAATGGAATGTGTCGGGAATTGAAATCTGAGAATATAATCAAACAAATATCGTAGACGAATATAAATTCTTCATTTGTTATTAAATAAAATGTTTTCCATGAGAATTGAATAAAGAATCAAAAATGTAATGTGTTAAATTGAATTATTGTAAAAATAGATATATTCAAAAAATATACCCATCTATAATATTCAATTCAATTCTACACATTTCCGTTTGGATTCAATATTTATATCATACACAATACATTTTATTTGAAAATTTATTCCAATCTAGGGTGCATTCCGTGCGATTAAGCGTGTGAATAGTTTTCTTGTAGCGCTGCAGCGCTATTTTTATTGCAACACCGTCTTCAAGCCCACCAATCTTGAAGCAGTTCAATAAGAATAAACAGGAGTACAGGGGGATGGCTCCATAGTTTTCGATGTCCAGGTATATTTCTCAAGAGTTTTTGATGTCTAGGTATATTTCTCTACGGCTTTCGATGGCGAGGTCAACGGCTCCATAGTTTTCGATATTTAGGTTGCCATAGTTTATGGGGTCGAGAACAATCTCTCAATGATTACCATGTTAACACTGTTATTGTCATTGTTTTTCGATGTTTGAGAGGACGTTTCCGTGTTTCATTATCTTTTTCATCTCGTATCATGTTTCATTAGGTTCCAGTATCTAGATTGACAGTTCCATGTTTGTCAGTGTCCGGTGATATTTATTCACGATATTCTGGGTTCTTGAAATCTCCCCTGTTATTGAAGACCATGGAGTTTTCGATCAGGATATCAATAACCATGATGAAATATATCCAGACATCGAAAACCATTGAGTCATCGACCTCGACATCGAAAGCTACGGGGAAAATACCTAGAGATCAAAAACCGTGGAGCCGTCGACCTGGACATCGAAAACTATAGAGCTATCGACCCAAACTTTGAAAACCATGGATCCGTCAACCTAGACATCGCAAACCGTAGAGAAACATAGCTAGACATGGAAAAATATGAAACCGTCGACCGGGATAGCGAAAACTATGGAGAACTATACCTGGACATGAAAAACCATGGAGAAATATGCCTAGACATCGAAAAACATGGAGAAGTATACTTAGACATTAAAAACTATAGCGCCGACGACTTGGATAACGGAAACAGTGGAAAAAAATATACCTAGACATTGAAAACCATGAAGAAATATATCTGGACATCGAAAACTATGGAGGCGCCGACTTAAATATCGAAAACCTTGCAGTCGTCGACCTAGACATCGAAAACTATGGAGCCGTCGATCTGGACATCAAAAACCATGGAACCGTCGGCCTAGACATAAAAAACCATGGAGCCTTCGACCTAGACATCGAAAACCATAGAGCTGTCGACCTATACATCAAAAGCCGTTAAGAAATATACCTAGGGTCGAAATCTATGAAGCCGTCGATGTGAATGGCAACGACTATCATGAATCATACCTAGACATCGAAAACCATGAAGAAATATACCTAGACATCGAAAACTATGGAGAAATATACGTAGACATCGAAGACTATGGACAAATATACCTGGACATCGAAAACCATGAGGTAATATACCTAGACATCGGAAACTACGGACCCATCGACCTAGACATCGAAATTCTTGGAGCCGTCGATCTAGACATTGAGAATCGTGGAGAAATATACTTAGACATCGTAAACCATGGAGAAATATACCTAGACTTCGAAAATCTGGGAGAAATCTATCTAGACATCGAAAACCATGGAGCCGTCGACCTAGAAATCGAAAACTATCAAGCCACCTACGAGAGATGGATTTTGCTTGTGCCCTTGGTGAAAAGGGGTCGAGATCGTTTCTCTACTGCGTATGCACCGACACATCATTTTAACCTCGTACGATGACGCGCGTAATTATTTTTTTCCTGCAAGCTTTGCTCATACAAAAAATAAAGAATGTACGAATGTACATTTGGCGCATTCTTCACTTAAATTCACTCCAATGCTTATCATCAACGATAAGCACGAGTAAAAAAAAGCCCAATTCAACGATTTACTCGATAGCATCATACCTACTAAAAGAACATTAAACGATAGCATCACACCTACTAAAAGAACATTAAAAAAAAGATTCGGCCACAATACGTGACTCAGATTTTTTGGTAAAACGAACGTGTGGTATCCTTTAATCCCTGAATGATTCGATAACATTTCGTGAAATTGACAGCTTAAATTTTGAATACAACGAGGAACTGTCACTTTCCAAATTTTTGAAGCATGAACAGATTCATGGAAATATATAGGTATACAATTTGTATTATGACACCAGAAAAAAATATATGGATATATAAAATGTATTATGGCACCAGATTTGTCACTAAAGAAAAAACAAATAAACATCAAAAATGTGTGCGAAAAAATGCAACATTTTTTGATGAAATTAAAAAATAAATAATTAATATCTTTTCAATGAGTTAAGCTACAGAGTTCGTAGAGGTCGCGATCGAAAGATAAAAAAAAATAAAAAATACGTCATCTTGCAGGATTCTTTGGAATACTGTAATTATTCAGTTATTAAAGAAATAAATTTTGAGTATTATCGAAAACAGCTGAAAAACACTGTCGCTCCGGTAAAGACTCTCTGGAAGCGACTCGTCATACATAAATGTACTTGTCTCAGAGTCGCTACCGCGACTGTAGATATAATTGTATATGGCGGTCTCTAATAGTTTCAAAGAATGAGGATTTTTATACAAAAGATGATATAATAGCAGATACATATCTAATACGAAAGTCCGGCTGTACTTCTGAAAAGCGGAAACCGAATTTTGAGTTAAAATTTTGCATACTGTTTCTTTATAATAATATAAGACTTCCCCTAAAAGGATTTTTGGCGACTAGTAATATTTATTGAGAAATTGAATTTTTAAGTTGCTGTTTTAACCCGAGCGAGTATATCTATAGCGTTTGTCTCGCTCGGCCGGTATCCTCACTTCGCTAGTGTTTTTATTTCTAGTACGTCTTACCCCTATTTTTTTCTTGGTAAATATTCACAATACGGGCCTCACCTCCGATCGCGTTAATTATTTTATTTGTTATTCTGGGCGTTCTCCCGAGTAATTTTATCTATAATTATAGTTGGGAGTCTTTTATAGTTTCAGAGATATAGCCTTTTTTGTATTAGGGATGATTTAGTTTATATAGATGTGTCTATATTAGGGTGCTTCAAAAAAAAATCGATATTTTTTTTTTTTTCGTGGGCCGAAGAGGGGTGTTAGTATATGTAAAAAAAATGACATACTCAAATTTTCAGATCTTTTGAAAAATATATAACGGTCCCTCAAACGACTTTTGTATTTTTTTTCCTGTTTTGGGGACAAACGTCATGAAAAAAATCATAAATCGTTATGCAAACATAAAATGCACTTCTCCCTTGAATACATGAAACTTTACCTTTGTGTTGAAAAAAAAAACCATTAATTAAACGGTCCCTCAAATGACTTTTCTGTTCGTATGACATTTTTGTTCGTACTAGTGCACTTGTACTTGTTACATTGTAGACCGTGAAGCAACATAAACAGAGCTACTATGACCACGACAAGGACGAAGCTCAACAGCTACATGAGCTAGGGGCTTCGCAAAAAACATGGGAAAAATATGCTTCATATTCAGCGCAGAGAAAAATTATTTCCAAGCTAAATATTCAAAAAACATATCAAGAGACTCGGTAGAGTCTCGGGACAAGTACATTGACAGCCCTGTCGTCTGCTGGCCTGAGACTCTCGCCGAGACTATACTTTCTCTGAATAAAACGATTCGCCGTGGTGGGGGTAAAATTGGCATGTGATTTTATTGAATTACGAAGCTCAGGAGCCATTTAACAACTTGAAAATTGAAGTTTAAGCCAGTTGAGTAATTCTCTTTCGATTCCGCTCTAAATCAGCATGGTCGGTGGCGTATTTGCTGAGAAAAAACTTTGCACGGGCTCAAGATTATGCAAAAGTTACCAACACATTCAAGAATTTATGCGTCTGTATTTATAAACACCATCAAAGGCACTTTGATGCTCTCGAATATCTGATTCGTTGGATCTGACGACATCCATTTTTAGACGTTGTGATTGGTTGTTGAAATTAGTTGTTGATGATTGGAAATCTGACGTCAACTTCAGAACGTAGCACACGGCGCAGCACAGCTGGTAACAGCAGTCATAAATTCGACCGATATACATATATATATGTACAAACCATGTGTCAGTTTTTGATCGTATGAACAGAGTTTCGACATTACGAAGTGCGTGCGGGATCAATAAAAAAATAATTTTCGTCATCTAAAGAAGTCCATATTACTATTTATTTTGTTATTTGTGATATATTAAACCGGTATCAAAGCGGCCGCGTAAATGTAGTCTGTGATGTGTGTGTGAAAAAGAATATAAAAAATGCGTGATGCATATATGTCAACGAAACTTTTCAAGATTTCATTATTTCGTTCGATTGGAAATAAGTGTTCACTGAAATAATCCTTCAATTAAACCAGAGTACGAGAAATATTGTCCAGTGCGAATATATTGTCAGTGGCGTGATTATATATCATGTGTACATAGGTTATATATACGAATAAATAGAACAAAAATACACGCAACTGTTAGAATGATATTAGAAACTTTAATTGAATAAATGTTTTCTAATTTATTTCTTGTGTCGTCATTATTTTTAAACATCCCCATATTTTGTTTGATATACAGTTTGGCTCTGCCCTCTCCGATCCTTTTGTTTTCACCCGCTCAGTTTGCAGCGGATCGATTCATATTATTAATTCGTTCCCTAATATGTGTTCTATGATTTTCTACTCCTTCTTCATGATGATTGTGGTAACATGATTCGAGAAGTTTCTAACCATAATCTTGAATTGCACATTTTGTAAATCAGATTTTCAAAAAAAAATCTGGTCTTGGTATAGTGTGTAGTTATTCTTTTCCCATTAGGTCTGTCGAGTGATAAATTTGGAAACTTTTCCAGAAAGCCTTTGGATGCTTTTTTTGCTAATGATATGAAAAGTCGTATCTCAGGAATGTGGTATGCAAACACAAATTTTGATAACAAAACTTATAGAATGACATGTATGTTGAGTATTTCCACTTTGCAAACTACACATATGGAATTATTATAAAAAAAATTCATTCCGATAAGTCTACTGTTGCTCAGTTTTGGATGCGATCAAATATAAACATAAACATAAAGTGAAAAATTCATTACAAAAGTCTTCAGTTGCTCATTTATGGGTGGATTTGAAATTGCTGTCTTCCAAACTCATTGCACGGATACATTGAATCGCAGCAGATACCTGCGAACTTTGAAATTTCTGTGGATAAATATGTGCTAAGTATCACTCCCTATCTTTGATTATGGTAATATGTAATGGAACTTGGTTGAGCAAGTTTTAAAGTGTTTTTTTTCAAATAGTATTGAAGTTTGTATTATTGCGGTATGGAGCGAATACCTTCAAACTTTCATATTTTTGTGTCGCAGCATTTGTGCCAAACATTCAAATTATTTACTCCAATCATAGCATGTAATCTGGAAAATTCATCACAAAGGTCTTCAATTTTTCTGAATTTCTTAATTTTCATTTTTCTATTCTATTCTGAATTTTTACCTTTCTGAATTCATTTCTAAATTCTCCTGAAATTGTTTTTCTCCAAAACCAATGAAGGTACCTTAAACGTTTTTGAATTCTGTTGCTCTGTTGAATTAAGTACGCTCAATTTTTTTTGCTTTTTTGAGTTCTGACATAATAAATGTTTCCGGGTGCCTTTTTTCGGCCACTGGCATACTTTCGAAATATATTTCATCGGGGGCACGTTTTGGATGACACGAAAATATCTAGATTCAGAATGCAAAAGCAACATTTAAAAATGGACAATTCTGTTGGATTTGTTGTGTCTTGAATTTGATCAATCTTTCCTCTTTTCCTTTCTTTTTGCTAACTTTCTAACGTTATAAGCCGAAAATCATATCTCAGCCCGCAACACGTATTTCGGCATGCTCTTGGGTTGCCAATAAGCATAACATATTAAAGTATAAGGAAAGAAATCGCCAAAGTCCAAGGATAGACCTGTGACGAAATATTTCCAGTACAATTTTGACGAAAAATAGGTCTTTTTTCGTGAAAACCAACGTTATAAGCCGAAAATCATAAATAATTTATAGAAATTGAAACTAAAATCCTATAGTCATCTGAACATAAATAAGGAACTTTCGAGAAAAAAGACGTGATATCAAACCATAAACTTCCCCTAGGAAAAAAAAGGTTGGGACAAGTACATTGAAGGTGCCTCGTTTGCTGATAATTCCATCCATAAAAAAAACTTAAAAAAATTTTTTTTTTTAATTGTAAAAAAAATTATTTTACAAAAAAAAAAGTACAGGACAATTCGAAAAAAAAATTTCAAATCTTGAAAAAACATTATCTTTGAAAATAACTAATTTATATCTATTATTTAAAGTGTCAAAAGAATCAAAAAACAAGTAAAAAATAAAAAACCGAAAAATCATGCTTGAAATCATTTTGGAAACCGATGCCTCATTCTTCTTATTTGATTCGAACAATTAAATCAATTGAAAAAATTCCATCTAATTTACGTGCAGCATTAAAATTTATGATATCAATCGGTGGACAAGTATTTTATTAGTAACTCCAAATTTTGACATTATTAAATTGTTCTAAGAAGCTTTTAAATCGAAAAAAATGACATGAAAGCTAGTCATTTGTTACTCTATGGTGGCAGAGACTTATAAGAAAATCGATTCTTCTCAGACTTTCAGGATCCTCTGGTATTATTCACAAAATTCGACGTCGATTGGATCGATACAAATTATGTTTAAATATGTGTTAAAAATACTTGTCCGGCCCATCACTTTTCGTTCAAATTGTTTATCCAAATAAAAATCCGTGCTTGTCTAGAACTGATGAGTCACAAGTATTCATGTAGAGGGAATTGAGAGAATTATCTTCAAGTAATTGTTGCTTAATTGCACTAATTTAATAAAAAACGGAAACAAATTGTTTCGCAATATACAAGGGATATTATTGTGCATCGATAAATGAAAAAAATTGTACATAATACATATGTTTTAGCTTCCAAAATAACTCTCCAGTTTATATTCAATAACGGCAATTTTTACTTCCCACTTATTCTTCCAGCGAACGAATTCCATTGGGAATAAGAACTAACCTATACTATTATTAAGAACATTAAACTAATAATGAATCGCATTTCAATAAATGTTTAACCGGATTCTGCCATACAATTCCATTTTTTCATGATTGATTTTTATTTAAATGAATAGTGATGGGCCGGACAAGTACTTTTAACACATATTTAAACATAATTTGTATCGATCCAATCGACGTCGAATTTTGTGAATAATACCAGAGGATCCTGAAAGTCTGAGAAGAATCGATTTTCTTATAAGTCTCTGCCACCATAGAGTAACAAATGACTAGCTTTCATGTCATTTTTTTCGATTTAAAAGCTTCTTAGAACAATTTAATAATGTCAAAATTTGGAGTTACTAATAAAATACTTGTCCACCGATTGATATCATAAATTTTAATGCTGCACGTAAATTAGATGGAATTTTTTCAATTGATTTAATTGTTCGAATCAAATAAGAAGAATGAGGCATCGGTTTCCAAAATGATTTCAAGCATGATTTTTCGGTTTATTATTTTTTACTTGTTATTTGATTCTTTTGACACTTTAAAAAATAGATGCAGATTAGTTTTTTTTTAAAATAACGTTTTTTCAAGATTTGTAAAATTTTTTTCGAATTGTTCTGTATTTTTTTTTATGAAATAATTTTTTTTACAATTAAAAAAAAATTTTGTTTAAAGTTTTTTTTATGGGTGGAATTATCAGCAAACGAGGGACCATCAATGTACTTGTCCCAACCTTTTTTTCCCTAGGGGAAGTTTATGGTTTTAACATAATTTTGCAATGAATTTGCGTAGTATACTGGAATACACATGTTCAGCGCATTATTCCAATGTATTTTATGCTCACAATATTTCACTTATTCAACAAAGAAAGTGCATTTTATGTTTACATAACGTTTCATGACTTTTTAAGACTTTTTCCATGACGATTTTCCTCAAAATAGGAAAAAACATAGAAAAATCGTTTGTGGGACCGCTAAATATTTTTTTTTTTAATCTCAAAGTTTGGGAAAGTCACTTTTTTTACATGTACTAACATCCCTCTTCAGCCCACGAAAAAAAAACGATTTTTTTTGAAGCACCCTAGTCTATATATATATATTTGTTATATATATATATATAACAAATATATATGTAGTGTGACGGGGTTTTTCGTCACTGCTGGCTGAAATGGTTAAAAATAAAAGGGGAATAAAAATGAAATAAATAAGGAACCAGTATTTAGTAGAAAAAATGATAACAAAAAAAAATAGGCTTTATTTCACCAATTTGGGCGCCAGTTAGTTTTTACAAAAAAGTAACAAAAATAAATCAGGCCGATCTCTTCGGATCTCGAATGTTAACAACAGAGGACTCAACTACTACGGCTAATGCGGGGGGAAATGTACAGAACGGGGCTAGCTCGGAGAAAGAAAAAGAAAACGGTGGAAAATGGCTCAATGCTTTTGAGACTCAATATCTTCGGGTCGATGGGCACCTGTCGCTCAGGCGTCTTACATATACCCGTGAGGTCGCAAACGATAAAAAAAAACAATCTCAATAATGATTCAACGAAGTACGATGCGCGACTCGACGACAAAGCCGGTGGGCTAGGAGCGGGGGGGGGGGGGGGGGGGGGTAGATCACGCGAAAAAGGGGCTTAATACTAGCACCACAGCACTCACTCGCATTTAACGCAGAAAGAATAATTTCAAAGAGAAATCATAACCAAGGGAGAATCGATCACGAGCCAGAAGGGCTCGGGGAAAATTCGACCATGAAAACGTGACCGGCGAAATCGAGACGCGATCTACGACGAAGATGGCGGAACACCCACGTGTTTTCGTCGCAGAGTCAAGAGAGTGAAAACGACTTACTTGGCGCTGAGATTATGCGTCGTACGATTTTTCGGGCTCAAGATTGCCGCTATGGTCTCCAAGGATCAAGCCGATGGTCGTTGGAACAAACTAACTGGGGTCAAACGAAAAAAACTACCAGTACGATTGAAAGTACTGGGAACTGGGCCGTGGTACGCACGCCGGAGTCGTGGTGGAAGTGATTGATCTCCGTGCTCGCTCGTCGTTCTTCCTCGTTGCGCATAAATTATTGATTATTGATCCTTGCGCGCGCCGATGATCATCCAATCGGACTTTTCTATCTCGCTCAGGAGTAGCGACTCGGTGACGAGGGGGGGTGAGGAAGGAAAAGGGCTAACGACGAGGGCTATCGATTGGCGATTGATTGCTTGACGGCGCGGCGCTGTTATCAGCCGGCTCGATCGATGGCGCCGCCTGGACGTAGCTCGGCCTGGCGCGCGAATTTTCGGTTCACTAATTCGTGATAACAGCGGAGCTGATGCGTACCGGCCGGAGTTAACTCTGCTATTGCTCGGAACCTCGACGCCAGGGAAGTCGTACGATGATTTTCTCGAGTTGGAGACAATTCCTTCTCGAGAAGACGTTCGATGATATTGATCGGTCCCATGACTCGGTTCTACTACCCTTTATCCGATGTTTCAGCCTCTCGGGATTCGGGGAGGGGCTTTTTACAAGTGGGAGGGAATTGCTTGGGACAGGGTTTGACGGGGACTCTCGTTCAGGGGGAAAGGGGGATCGTAGTCGGTGAATTTCACGAGTAGACAATTGCGAGCGAGTGCCAAGACGGCCGAAGAACTTATGGCTAATAACAATGGCGATACAGAAAAATGAATAATTAAAATAACATAAGAAAATGGTGTGATGCGCAATTAGTTGAAAATGCCAGAAAAATATAGCGATTTTTGACGCTTCATCCGTGAGTGAGCGGTGTGGTGGATTCCACCACGACGCGGGGCGTCGCGGCCCTGCCACAACGTCACAGTAGATATGATGGCAGATTCCAGGACATTTATATGTTTATAGCTGTGTTTACCGGGACATTTGACAGGTTCCAGGACACTCCTGGAACCCATTTAATAGAATGGATGGCAAACGTGGCGCTCTTTGGCTGGGCTACTCCGGGGATTTTGACCTAAAAATTCCGTCTCTCCGGCGCGAAGCGAGAGAGCCACCCATTTACTTCTCAAGAATTTCCTTTTTCCTTTGTTCAAATTTAAAAAAATTAAAGAAAAAAATTCTTGAAAAGTAAATGGGTAGGTGTCCCCGGCGCTTCGCGCCGGAGAGACGGAATTTTTAGGTCAAAATCCCCGGAGTAGCCCAGCCAAGGAGCGCAACGTTTGCCATCCATTCTATTAAATGGGTTCCAGGACTGTCCTGGAACCTGCCAAATGTCCCGGTAAACACCGCTATAAACATATAAATGTCCTGGAATCTGCCGTCATATCAAGAGACTCGGTAGAGTCTCGGGACAAGTACATTGACAGCCCTGTCGTCTGCTGGCCTGAGGCTCTCGCCGAGACTATCTTTTCTCTGAATAAACCGATTCGCGGTGGTGGGGGTAAAACTGGCATGTCATTTTCTAGAATTGCGGAGCTCAAGAGATGTTTTGTTAAGCGAAAATTAGTTTGGAGACTAAATTTCAAAATCTCTTTCGAATGAGCCCGAAACCAACACGATCAGTAGCGTAATTGCTGAGAAAAAACTTTGCACAGGCTCAAGATTATGCAAAAGTTACTAACACATTTAGAAATTTGACATGTCTGTATATAATACCATCAAAGGCCTCATGTCCCTCGGTCTAACTTCGCGGCGGTGTCGCGGACTGACGTCACATGCCGAGAGCTCGAAAGTCACCAGCCGAAGTTTCACGTCATGTTGACGTTTGGGGTTATGATGTTATGAAGTGCGTGCGGGATGACTAAAAATAATTTTTGTCATCTAACGAAGTGCATATTACTATTTATTTCGTTAAATTTTGTGATATACTAAACCAGTATCAAAGCGGCCGCGTAAATGTAGTCTGTGATATGTGTGCGAAAAAGGATATAAAAAATGCGCGATGCATATGTCAACGAAAACTTTTCAAGATTTCATTATTTTGTTCGACTGGAAATAAGCGTTAACTAAAGTAATCTTTCAATTAAATCAGAGTGCGAGAAATATTGTCCAGTGTAAATATATCGTCAGTGGCTAGGTTATATATATGAAGGCGTCAGGTTATATATATGAATAAATACAACTGAAACCCACAGAACTGTTAGAATGATGTTGTAAACTTTAATTGAATAAATGTTTTCTAATTTATTTCTCATGTTTTCCATATTTTGCTTCATATTCAGTTTGGCTCTGCCCTCTCCGATCCTTGTGTTCACTCCATCGGTTTGCAGCGGATCGATACATATCATTAATTAATTGCCTAATATGTGTCCTATGATTTTCTACTATTTCTTCATGCTGATTGTGGTAACGTGATTCAAGAGGTTTCCAGCTATGATCATCAATCTCACATTTTGTACATCAGATTCTCAAAACAGTTTCTGGTCTTGATATAAGTGTAGTTATTCTTTTTCCACCTGGTCTGTCGAGTAACAAATTTTGAAACTTATTCCAAAAAGTCTTTGGATGCTTTGTTTGCTGATCATATGAAAAGTTGAATCTTTGGAATGCAGTAGGCAAAAACAAATTTTGACAACAATACTTATGAAATGACATGCATGTTGAGTATTCCCACTTTGCAAACTACAAATGTGGAATTATTAGTGAAAAGATTCATTACGCTAAGTCTACAGTTGCTCAGTTTTGGATGTGATCAAATATAATGCCAGCTAACATCCATGGGAACATACAGAATTTCTGAATACAATATTCGCTATGTCATTTCAACGTAACATCATGACTTTTGCCAACTTTTCTCTATAATACTATAGATTTGGATTATTGAAATACAGCAAAAATTTGCGAATTATAAAATTGATATACTGTGCCACTCATTTTACTTTTTAAAACTAACTGTAACATATATATGAAGTAAAAAACTCATCACAGAAGTCTTCAGTTGCTCATTTATGGATAGATTTTAAATTGCTGTCTTCAAAATTTATTGCGCAAATACATTGAATCGCAGAAGATACCTGCGAACTCTGAAATTTCTGTGCATAAATATGTGTGTTAAGTATCACCCCCTATTTTTGATTATGAGAATGAGTAATAGAACATGGTTTAGCAAGTTTTAAAGTATTTCTTTTAAATACTATTGAAGTTTGTATTACTGCGGTATGAAGCAAATACCTCCAAACTTTCATATTTTTGTGTCGCAACATGTGTGCCAATCATTTAAATTTTTTACTCCAACCGTAACATGTAATCTCAAAAATTCATCACAAACCTCTTCAGCTTTTCTAAATTCCTAAAGTTTCCGTTGTCTATTTTATTCTGAGTTTTTAAACTTTTAAATTCATTCCTAAATTCTCCTGAAATTGTTTTTCTCCAAAACCAATGGAGATACCTTAAACGTCTTTGAATTCCGTTGCTCTGTTGAATTGAGTACGCTCAGTTTTTTTTGCTTCTTTGAGTTCTGACATAATAAATGTTTCTGGGTGCCTTTTTTCAGCAACTATCAAACTGTAGATAATTGGATCTCAGCGGCCACTTGCAAACTTTGGAAATATATTTCATCGGGGACACGTTTTGAATGACACGAAAATGTCTAGATTCAGAATGCAAAAGCAACATTTAAAAAGGGCCAATTCTGTTGGATTTGTTGTGTCTTGAATTTGATCTATCTTTCCTCTTTTCCTTTCTTTTTCCTAACGTTATCAGCCGAAAATCATATCTCGGCCCGCAACACGCATTGCTCCATGCTCTTGAGTTCCCAATGGACGAAACATATTAGAAGACAAGGAGAAAAATCACCAAAGTCCAAGAATAAACCTCTATCGAAATATTTTCAGTACAATTTCGACGAAAAATAGGTCTTTTTTCGTGAAAACCAACGTTATACGCCGAAAATTATAAACAATTCATAGATATTTAAACTAAAATCTTATAGTCATCTGAACATAAATAAGGATCTTTTGAGAAAAAAGACGTGATATCAAACCATAAACTTCCCCTAGGGAAAAAAAGGTTGGGACAAGTACATTGATGGTCCCTCGTTTGCTGATAATTCCACCCATAAAAAAAACTTTAAACAAAATTTTTTTTTAATTGTAAAAAAAATTATTTCATAAAAAAAAATACAGAACAATTCGAAAAAAATTTTACAAATCTTGAAAAAACGTTATTTTAAAAAAAAACTAATCTGCATCTATTTTTTAAAGTGTCAAAAGAATCAAATAACAAGTAAAAAATAATAAACCGAAAAATCATGCTTGAAATCATTTTGGAAACCGATGCCTCATTCTTCTTATTTGATTCGAACAATTAAATCAATTGAAAAAATTCCATCTAATTTACGTGCAGCATTAAAATTTATGATATCAATCGGTGGACAAGTATTTTATTAGTAACTCCAAATTTTGACATTATTAAATTGTTCTAAGAAGCTTTTAAATCGAAAAAAATGACATGAAAGCTAGTCATTTGTTACTCTATGGTGGCAGAGACTTATAAGAAAATCGATTCTTCTCAGACTTTCAGGATCCTCTGGTATTATTCACAAAATTCGACGTCGATTGGATCGATACAAATTATGTTTAAATATGTGTTAAAAGTACTTGTCCGGCCCATCACTATTCATTTAAATAAAAATCAATCATGAAAAAATGGAATTGTATGGCAGAATCCGGTTAAACATTTATTGAAATGCGATTCATTATTAGTTTAATGTTCTTAATAATAGTATAGGTTAGTTCTTATTCCCAATGGAATTCGTTCGCTGGAAGAATAAGTGGGAAGTAAAAATTGCCGTTATTGAATATAAACTGGAGAGTTATTTTGGAAGCTAAAACATATGTATTATGTACAATTTTTTTCATTTATCGATGCACAATAATATCCCTTGTATATTGCGAAACAATTTGTTTCCGTTTTTTATTAAATTAGTGCAATTAAGCAACAATTACTTGAAGATAATTCTCTCAATTCCCTCTACATGAATACTTGTGACTCATCAGTTCTAGACAAGCACGGATTTTTATTTGGATAAACAATTTGAACGAAAAGTGATGGGCCGGACAAGTATTTTTAACACATATTTAAACATAATTTGTATCGATCCAATCGACGTCGAATTTTGTGAATAATACCAGAGGATCCTGAAAGTCTGAGAAGAATCGATTTTCTTATAAGTCTCTGCCACCATAGAGTAACAAATGACTAGCTTTCATGTCATTTTTTTCGATTTAAAAGCTTCTTAGAACAATTTAATAATGTCAAAATTTGGAGTTACTAATAAAATACTTGTCCACCGATTGATATCATAAATTTTAATGCTGCACGTAAATTAGATGGAATTTTTTCAATTGATTTAATTGTTCGAATCAAATAAGAAGAATGAGGCATCGGTTTCCAAAATGATTTCAAGCATGATTTTTCGGTTTTTTATTTTTTACTTGTTTTTTGATTCTTTTGACACTTTAAATAATAGATATAAATTAGTTATTTTCAAAGATAATGTTTTTTCAAGATTTGAAATTTTTTTTTCGAATTGTCCTGTACTTTTTTTTTTGTAAAATAATTTTTTTTACAATTAAAAAAAAAAATTTTTTTAAGTTTTTTTTATGGATGGAATTATCAGCAAACGAGGCACCTTCAATGTACTTGTCCCAACCTTTTTTTTCCTAGGGGAAGTTTATGGTTTGATATCACGTCTTTTTTCTCGAAAGTTCCTTATTTATGTTCAGATGACTATAGGATTTTAGTTTCAATTTCTATAAATTATTTATGATTTTCGGCTTATAACGTTGGTTTTCACGAAAAAAGACCTATTTTTCGTCAAAATTGTACTGGAAATATTTCGTCACAGGTCTATCCTTGGACTTTGGCGATTTCTTTCCTTATACTTTAATATGTTATGCTTATTGGCAACCCAAGAGCATGCCGAAATACGTGTTGCGGGCTGAGATATGATTTTCGGCTTATAACGTTAGAAAGTTAGCAAAAAGAAAGGAAAAGAGGAAAGATTGATCAAATTCAAGACACAACAAATCCAACAGAATTGTCCATTTTTAAATGTTGCTTTTGCATTCTGAATCTAGATATTTTCGTGTCATCCAAAACGTGCCCCCGATGAAATATATTTCGAAAGTATGCCAGTGGCCGAAAAAAGGCACCCGGAAACATTTATTATGTCAGAACTCAAAAAAGCAAAAAAAATTGAGCGTACTTAATTCAACAGAGCAACAGAATTCAAAAACGTTTAAGGTACCTTCATTGGTTTTGGAGAAAAACAATTTCAGGAGAATTTAGAAATGAATTCAGAAAGGTAAAAATTCAGAATAGAATAGAAAAATGAAAATTAAGAAATTCAGAAAAATTGAAGACCTTTGTGATGAATTTTCCAGATTACATGCTATGATTGGAGTAAATAATTTGAATGTTTGGCACAAATGCTGCGACACAAAAATATGAAAGTTTGAAGGTATTCGCTCCATACCGCAATAATACAAACTTCAATACTATTTGAAAAAAAACACTTTAAAACTTGCTCAACCAAGTTCCATTACATATTACCATAATCAAAGATAGGGAGTGATACTTAGCACATATTTATCCACAGAAATTTCAAAGTTCGCAGGTATCTGCTGCGATTCAATGTATCCGTGCAATGAGTTTGGAAGACAGCAATTTCAAATCCACCCATAAATGAGCAACTGAAGACTTTTGTAATGAATTTTTCACTTTATGTTTATGTTTATATTTGATCGCATCCAAAACTGAGCAACAGTAGACTTATCGGAATGAATTTTTTTTATAATAATTCCATATGTGTAGTTTGCAAAGTGGAAATACTCAACATACATGTCATTCTATAAGTTTTGTTATCAAAATTTGTGTTTGCATACCACATTCCTGAGATACGACTTTTCATATCATTAGCAAAAAAAGCATCCAAAGGCTTTCTGGAAAAGTTTCCAAATTTATCACTCGACAGACCTAATGGGAAAAGAATAACTACACACTATACCAAGACCAGATTTTTTTTTGAAAATCTGATTTACAAAATGTGCAATTCAAGATTATGGTTAGAAACTTCTCGAATCATGTTACCACAATCATCATGAAGAAGGAGTAGAAAATCATAGAACACATATTAGGGAACGAATTAATAATATGAATCGATCCGCTGCAAACTGAGCGGGTGAAAACAAAAGGATCGGAGAGGGCAGAGCCAAACTGTATATCAAACAAAATATGGGGATGTTTAAAAATAATGACGACACAAGAAATAAATTAGAAAACATTTATTCAATTAAAGTTTCTAATATCATTCTAACAGTTGCGTGTATTTTTGTTCTATTTATTCGTATATATAACCTATGTACACATGATATATAATCACGCCACTGACAATATATTCGCACTGGACAATATTTCTCGTACTCTGGTTTAATTGAAGGATTATTTCAGTGAACACTTATTTCCAATCGAACGAAATAATGAAATCTTGAAAAGTTTCGTTGACATATATGCATCACGCATTTTTTATATTCTTTTTCACACACACATCACAGACTACATTTACGCGGCCGCTTTGATACCGGTTTAATATATCACAAATAACAAAATAAATAGTAATATGGACTTCTTTAGATGACGAAAATTATTTTTTTATTGATCCCGCACGCACTTCGTAATGTCGAAACTCTGTTCATACGATCAAAAACTGACACATGGTTTGTACATATATATATGTATATCGGTCGAATTTATGACTGCTGTTACCAGCTGTGCTGCGCCGTGTGCTACGTTCTGAAGTTGACGTCAGATTTCCAATCATCAACAACTAATTTCAACAACCAATCACAACGTCTAAAAATGGATGTCGTCAGATCCAACGAATCAGATATTCGAGAGCATCAAAGTGCCTTTGATGGTGTTTATAAATACAGACGCATAAATTCTTGAATGTGTTGGTAACTTTTGCATAATCTTGAGCCCGTGCAAAGTTTTTTCTCAGCAAATACGCCACCGACCATGCTGATTTAGAGCGGAATCGAAAGAGAATTACTCAACTGGCTTAAACTTCAATTTTCAAGTTGTTAAATGGCTCCTGAGCTTCGTAATTCAATAAAATCACATGCCAATTTTACCCCCACCACGGCGAATCGTTTTATTCAGAGAAAGTATAGTCTCGGCGAGAGTCTCAGGCCAGCAGACGACAGGGCTGTCAATGTACTTGTCCCGAGACTCTACCGAGTCTCTTGATATATAGATATTTCCACCTCGCAATCGTGTCGTGTGCATTATTATTCTCCGATTAATATTACCATCCCAGACACCACACTTGTGTCATCATTATTTTTGAACATTCCTATATTTTGCTTGATATTAAGTTTGGCTCTGCCCTCTCCGATCCTTATTTTCACCCCATCGGTTTGCAGCGGATCGATACATATTATTAATTCGTTGCGTGAGATGTGTCCTCTGATTTTCTACTACTTCTGCATGCTGATTGAGGTAACATGATTCGAGATATTTCTAGCCATGATCTTTAATTGCACATTCTATAAATTAGATGTTTTTTTTTTAATTTCTGGTTTTGGTATAAGTATAGTTATTCTTTTTCTACTTGGTCTGTCGAGTGACAAATTTGGAAACTTGTTCCAGAAGGCCTTTGGATGCTTTTTTTTTGATGATATGAAAAGTCGTATCTTCAGAATGCAGTGAGCAAACACAAATTTTGACAATAGAACTTATGAAATGATATGTATGTTGAGTATTCCCACTTTGCAAACTGCAAATGTGGAATTATTAGTGAAAAGATTCATTATGATCAGTCTACAGTTGCTCAGTTTTGGATATGATCAAATATAACGCCTGCCAACATCCATGGAAATATACAGAATTGCTGAATGCAATGTGCGCTATGTCATTTTAAAGTAAACATCATGACTTTTGACAACTTTTCATTATAATGCTGTATATTCGGATCATTGAAATACAGCAAAGATCTACAAACTATGCAATTTATATACTGTGCCATTCATTTTACTTTTTGACTCTAACTGTAACATATATATAAAATGAAAAATTCATTACAAAAGTCTTCAGTTGCTCATTTATGGATAGATTTGAAATTGCTGTCTTCAAAACTCATTGCGTAGATACATTGAATCGCAGTAGATCCCTGTGAACTCTGAAATTTCTGTGCATAAATATATGTGCTAAGTATTACCCCCTGTATGAAAAGATTCATTATGATAAGTCTACAGTTGCTCAGTTTTGGATACGATCAAATATAATGCCTGCCAACATCCATGGAAATATACGGAATTTCTGAATGCAATGTGTGCTATGTCATTTTAACGATGTATGGTACAAAAGTCTAAATAATTAGAAATTGATTAAATTTGGTGATAATGTTCTTCAACATCAAGTGCGAAAACACAAATTTTTTCAAAATTTTCTTCTGCTTAGTTATCGAGTAATTACGCATTACAGCAGATTTCTTATGACCGGAATGTATACCTATATATATGGAAACGCTATGCTTATACACGTGAACTTTAGTAATCAATTACTCGATAACTGTACAGAAGAAAAATCTTAAAAAAATTGTATTGTCAAATTTGGCACTAAAGAATATGTTCACCAAATTTTATAAAATTCTGATCATTTTGGAATTTTTTATGTTTTTAGTGTGATTTAGCATGGCAACATTGTAAGCCTGTACCAAATATCCTTAATGTGACATCATGAATTTTGACAACTTTCCATTATAATGCTGTAGATTCGGATCATTGAAATACAGCAAAGATCTACAAACTATACAATTTATATACTGTGCCATTCATTTTACTTTTTGACTCTAACTGTAACATATCAATAAAATGAAAAATTCATTACAAAAGGATTCAGTTGCTCATTTAGGGATAGATTTGAAATTGCTGTCTTCAAAACTCATTGCGTAGATACATTGAATTGCAGCAGATCCCTGCAAACTCTGAAATTTCTGTGCATAAATATGTGTGCTAAGTATCACCCCCTATCTTTGATTATGGTAATATGTAATGGATCTTGCTTCAGCAAGATTTAAAGTGTTTCATTTCAAATAGTATTGAAGTTTGTATTACTGCTATAAAGCAAATACCTCCAAACTTTCATATTTCTGTGTCGCAGCATGTGTGCCAATCATTCAAATTATTTACTCCAACCGTAACATGTAATCTGGAAAATTCATTACAAAAGTCTTCAGCTTTTCTAAATACTTCAATGTTCCTTTTTCTATTCCTTTCTGAGTATTCGAATTTCTAAATTCATTTCTAAATTGTCCTGAAATGGTTTTCCTTCAAAACCAATGCAGGTACATTGCACGTCTTTGAATTCTGTTGCTCTATTGAATTCTGGCATAATAAATGTTGGAAATTTTCTGGTGTTTTTTTTCGGTAACTGTCAAACTGTAGACAATTGGACCTTAGCGGCCACTTGCAAACGTTAAAAATATTTTTGATCAGGGGCACGTTTTGGATGACACGAAAATCTCTAGATGCAGAATGCAAAAGCGACATTTAAAAATGGACAATTCTGTTGGATTTGTTGTGCATTGAATTTTATCTATCTTTCACTTGAATTTTGGAGAAAAGAGATAAAAAAAATCTGTTCTATTAGAGAAGTCTCTACTTCTCTTCTTTCTTGGTATGAAGATTTGGGAAAAATCGCCAAAGTCTAAGGATAGATCCATGGCGATAATTTTTCATATCAAATTTCACGAAAAATCGGTCTTTTTTCGACGAAACAAATGTTATAAGCCGAAAATCATATCTCGACCCGCAACACGCATTACTCTATGCTCTTGGGTTCCTAATGGACAAAAAATATTAGAGTACAAGGAGAAAAATCGCCAGAGTCTAAGGACATACCTGTGCCGGAATATTTTCAGTACAATTTTGACGAAAAATGGGTCTTTTTTAGTGGAAACCAAAGCTACAAGCCGAAAATCATATCTCTGCCTCCAACTCGGTTTCCATTGTGCTCTTGGGTTCCCAATAAGGCTAACATATTAAAGTACAAGGGAAAAAATCGCTAAAATCCAAGAATAGACCTATGACGAAATATTTCCAGTACAATTTTGACGAAAAATATTTCTTTTTTCGTGGAAACCAACGTTATAAGCCGAAAATCATATCTCGGACCGCTACCCGCTTTCCACCGTGCTCTTGGGTTCCCAATAAGTATAACATATTAAAGTACAAGGGAAAAAATCGCCAAAGTCCAAGGATAGACCTGTGACGAAATATTCCCAGTATAATTTTTACGAAAAATAGGTCTTTTTTCGTCAAAATCAACGTTATAAGCTGAAAATCATAAATAATTCATAGAAATTTAAACTAAAATCCTATAGTCATCTGAACACAAATAAGGAACATTTGAGAAAAAAGACGTGATATCAAACCATAAACTTCCCCTAGGAAAAAAAAGGTTGGGACAAGTACATTGATGGTCCCTCGTTTGCTGATAATTCCATCCATAAAAAAAACTTTGAAGAAAATAAAAAAAAAATTGTAAAAAAAATTATTTTATAAAAAAAATACAGAACAATTCGAAAAAAATTTCACAAATCTTGAAAAAACATTATATTAAAAACAAAACCAATCTGTATCTATTTTTTAAAGTGTCAAAAGAATCAAATAACAAGTAAAAAATAAAAAACCGAAAAATCGCACTTAAAATCATTTTGGAAACCGATGCCACATTTTTCTTATTTGATTCGAATAGCTAAATTATTTGAAAAAAATTCCATCTAATTTACGTGCATCATTAAAATTTATTATATCAATTCGAGGCCAAGTATTTTCTAATGAATTGAAAAAAGTTACCACTTAAATTACGTGCAGCACTAAAATTTATGATATCAATCGGTGGACAAGTATGTTATTAGTCACTCCAAACTTTGACATTATTAAATTGTTCTAAGAAGCTTTTAAATCCAAAAAAATCACATGAAAGCCAGTCATTTGTTACTCTATGGTGGCAGAGACTTATAAGAAAATCGATTCTTCTCAGACTTTCAGGATCCTCTGGTATTATTAACAAAATTCGACGTCGACTGGATCGATACAAATTATGTTTAAATATGTGTTAAAAGTACTTGTCCGGTCCATCATTATTCATTCAATAAAAAGTCAATCATAAAAAAACGAAATTGTACGGCAGAATCTGGTTAAAAATTTATTGAAATGCGATTCATTATTAATTTAATGTTCTTAATAATAGGATAGGTTAGTTCTTATTCCGAATAGAATTCGTTCGCTGGAGAATAAGTGGGAAGTAAAAATTGCCTTCATTGAATATAAACTGGTGAGTTATTTTGGAAGCTTGAACATATAGGGTAATATGGGGCAAAACGGACACATGGGGCAAAACGGACACAGTGTCCATTTTGCCCCATAAAGTTGAATTCCGGGGCAAAACGGACTTTCCCAAAACTGAAATTTCATAAAATGCATAAAATTTTTTTTTCGGTTCCAAATCATGTCCTGACAATAAATCATGGTAAATTGTTGAATTTCACGGTAACATTCCCAAAAAATTCAAGTTTCAGAGCAAAATAGATCCCAAACTACTTTCTCACTATCTATTCGCTTTTTTGACTTATTTGTAAAAACCACAATAGTAATCAAAGTACGAATAAGGAAAAAAGGTTTTTTATTACTCATTGTTGACATCTTCGTCTTCAACAATTGTACACAAGGTGTGTGCCCATTTTTTGCATGTTACACAGAAAATCCAATCTTCGGAGGACGACGAATATATAACCCTTCGCAAAAAATGCAAGAAACGTCTTCAAAAGACGAGGACTTAGCTGTCTTAGTGAGCTTTTTTTCTGTCTGCTAAACTGCTATATTTCGAAAAATTTCGGTATTTCGATTTTTATGCCTCTTAAAGATTGTATCCGTTGTGCCCCGAAAATTTTTTTTGAAGAAATTCCGCAAACTAGGACCATGAATCAATGGTGGAACTCCGATATAGTGCGAACACGAAATATACCCCAGCACGATGGACCCAAAGTTGATTTTTTGCATTCCTCAAAAACTTGACAGAAATGGGATATAAGATTTCACTCATTTCTTTTCATTCACATCCAAGGAATGGAGCCTGAGTGGTCCCATTTCTTTTTTCATATTACCGAGTTGACATCCTATTCGGAAACAGTCGCTTGGAACGGCTGCATTTTGAAAAATGTGGATTTTTCAATTTTTATGCTTCTAAGGGGCTGTTTCCGTTTTGCCCCGAAATTTTTTTTTGAAGAAATTCCGGAAACTAGGACCATGAATCATTGGTGGGACTCCGATATAGTGCGAACACCAAATATACCCTAACACGATGGACCCAAAGTTGATTTTTTGCATACCTTAAAAACATGACAGAAATGGGATATAAGATTTGACTCATTTTTTTTCATTTATATCCAAGGAATGGAGCCTGAGCGGTCCCATTTCTTTTCCCATATTACCGAGTTGACATTCTGTTCGATAAGAGTCGCTTGGAACGGCTGTATTTCGAAAAATGACGGTTTTTCGATTTTTATGCTTTTCAGGGGCTGTGTCCGTTTTGCCCCGAATTTTTTTTTTACAAAATTCGGGAAACAAGGACAGGGCATCAATTTTGGGACTCAAAAATAGTTGAAAGACCATATGCTCATCAATGAAACTTGCTTAAATCCTTAAGTGTCCATTTTGCCCTATATTATGTACAATTTTTTTCATTTATCGATGCACAGGAATATCCCTTGTATATTACGGAATAATTTGTTTCTGTTTTTTATTAAATTAGTGCAATTAAGTAAAAATTACTTGAAGATAATTCTCTCAATTCCCTCTGCATGATTACTTGAAATCCATAAGTTCTAGACAAGCCCTGATTTTTATTTGGATAAACAATTTAAACGGAAAGTGCTGGGCCGGACAAGTACTTTTAACACATATTTAAACATAAATTGTATCGATCCAATCGACGTCGAATATTGTAAATAATATCAGAAGCTCCTGAAAGTCTGAAAAGAATCGATTTTCTTATAAGTCTCTGCCACCATAAGATAAGAAATTACTAGCTTGAATGTGATTTTTTTGGATTTAAAAGCTTCGTAGAACAATTCCATAATGTTGAAATTTGAAGTTACTCATAAATTACTTGTCCTTCGATTGATATCATAAATTTTAGTCCTGCACGTAACTCAAATAGTAACTTTTTTCAATTTATTAGAAAATACTTGGCCTCGAATTGATTTAATAAATTTTAATGCTGCACGTAATTTAGATGGAATTTTTTTAAATTGATTTAGCTGTTCGAATCAAATAAGAAGAATGAGGCATCTGTTTCCAAAATGATTTCAAGCACGATTTTTTGGTTTTTTATTTGTTACTTGTTATTTGATTCTTTTGACACTTCAATAAATAGATACAGATTAGTTTTTTTTTAATATAATGTTTTTTCAAGATTTGTGAAATTTTTTTCGAATTGTTCTTTTTTTTTATAAAATAATTTTTTTTACAATTAAAAAAAAAGTTTTGTTGCAAGTTTTTTTTTATGGATGGAATTATCAGCAAACGAGGGACCAACTTGTCCCAAACTTTTTTTTCCTAGACGAAGTTTATGGTTTATGCTTTTTGGCTTATAAAGTTGGTTTCCACGAAAAAATAGCTATTTTTTGTCAAAATTGTACTGGAAATATTTCGTCACAGGTCTGTTCTTGGACTTTTTTTTGGCGATATTTTTCCTTGTACTCTAATATTTTTTTGTCAATTAGGAACCAAAGAGCACGGTGGAAAGCACGTTGGAGGCCGAGATATGATTTTCGGCTTATAACGTTAGAAAAAAGAATGGAAAAGAGGAAAGATTAATCAAATTCAAGACACAACAAATCTATCAGAATTGGCCATTTTTAAATGACGCTTTTCCATTCTGAATCTAGACATTTTCGTGTGATCCAAAATGTCCCCCCGATGAAATATATTTCCAAAGTTTGCAAGTGGCCACTGATTTCCAATTATAGTGAAAAGTTGTTTGGGTTTGTTTAGGTCATGATGTAACATTAAATTATTAAAATAATTTAAAATAAATTCAATTATTTATGTTGAAATATTATCATGTTTTTAGATGTCATGATGATACATTAAAATGACATAGCGCACATAACATTCAGAAATTCTGTAGGTTTCCATGGTGTTGGCAGGCATTATACTCAATCGCATCCAAAACTGAGAAACTGTAGACTTATCGTAATGAATGTTTTCACCAATAATTCCACATTTACGGTTTGCAGAATACGAGTCATACTCAACATACACGTCATTTCATAAGTATTGTTGTCAAAATTTGTGTTTGCCTACCACATTCCGAAGATTCAACTTTTCATACTATCAGCAAAAAAAGCATCCAAAGACTTTTTGGAAGAAGTTTCACAATTTATTACTCGACATACTTATATCAAAACCAGAAACTGTTTTGAGAATCTGATGTACAAAATATGCGATTGATGATCATAGTTGGAAACCTCTTGAATCGCGTTACCACGATCAGCATGAAGAAGTAGTAGAAAATCATAGGACATACATTAGGCAACGAATTATATTAGGCAATGTGTATCGATCCGCTGGAAACTGATAGAGTGAAAACAAGGATCGAAAAGAGCAGAGCCAAACTCAATAGGACGCATGATATGGGAATCTTCAAAAATAATGATGACACAAGAAATAAATTAGAAAACATTTATGCGATTGGAGTTTCTCACATTATATATTAACAGTTTCGTGTGTTTTGTTTTATTAATTGTCAACCATGATATTGCAGATCGCAAAAAGAAAATTTGACGTTATAGGTTGATGAACGTTTTCCCTCACAACTACCAGACCTATTTTTGATAAACTGATTTGCCTTATTTATATTATTCACTAACTATGCGAACGATTGTTACATTTGTCCCGCACTTCGTAAAGTCAATCCCCGGCCGGTTCGTTACGACACAGCTATCAAAAGGTACTCGCATATGTAACCTACATTATTATACATGATATATAATCACGCAACTGATGATATAATTACACTGGACAATATTCCGCGCACTCTGGTTTAATTGAAAGATTATTTTAGTTGACTCTTATTTTCAATCGAACGAAATAATGAAATCTTGAAAAGCTTCGTTGACATATGGATCGCCCATTTTTTAATATTTTTTATTTTCACACACAGATCACAGTCTACATTTACACGGCCGCTTTTATACTAATATGCACACCGTTAGATGACGAAAATTATTTTTAGTTATCCCGCACGCACTTCATAACATCATAACCCCGAACGTCAACATGACGTGCAACTTCGGCTGGTGACTTTCGAGCTCTCGAACTTCTTAGGTTTCTGCCAATCTTCCTTGCTCTTTTTATTGAATGTCATTGGCCCAAAAATTTTCTCACCCTTCATTGGTTGCAACAAAATTTCGTTCACCAGGGATTGGTAATCATGGGGGCCAAGGAGCCTATGTTTGTAGCGGTTGGAATACGCGTATACAAATACGTCAAATCCTGAATGTGTTTGTAACTTTCGCATAATCTTAAACCCGTGCAAAGTTTTTTCTCAGAAATTACGACACCTATCATGCTGATTTTGGGCTCATTCGACAGAGAACTTCTCAATTAGCTGAAAGTTCAATTTTCAAAGCCGTACATATCTCATGAGCTTCGCAAATAAAGATATCACATGCCAATTTTACCCCCACCACCGCGAATCGTTTTATTCAGAGAAATTATAGTCTCGGCGAGAGCCTCAGGCCAGCAGACGACAGGGCTGTCAATGTACTTGTCCCGAGACTCTACCGAGTCTCTTGATTATAAAAATTATAGAATACGGATATACAGAAATTATAAATGATTCAATATGGTACAAAAAGTCAGCGTTGGCCTATTTATGATCGGCATAAGAATTTATGTTTTCAAAATGCCATACATAAATATGAAAAAATAAATAAATCCGTTGAACCTAACACATTTCATACTTTTTCTTTCTCTGGTTGGAACTCAGTGGTTATATGCAGAATTCCAAAATTTTGTGAAACGGCATGTGTCTTTGCATCTCTGCGCATAGTAATATAAACATTGTCAATAAATAAATTTAAAAAAATGTTTAACTGTGAAAAAATATGAGATCTATTGTAACATATACAGTGAATGAATTACGTTTCCTGTAGGAATTCTGAATTTTGGAAATAAAAAAAAATGGGATCATTTTCTAACGTAGCCAAGTACAGTGAATGAATTAAGGTTTTTGTGGAATTCATTCGTGTACGCTTTTAGCCCTAATCCCTCACTTATTCAGAAAAATTTTCCTGCAAACGTCACAGAGCAACAAAGGTTTCTCGAATGATTCTGCAATTATTAAGAGTTTATCATCTGTTTTTATGCTAGCTCGGGTTATAAACATAAAACAGTTCACGCGTACAAGTGCATGCATTGTATCTATACGATGTACTGCACAAATTCATTTTCAACATTACACACAAGCTTGGCATGCATGGTTTTCAATCGGAAGCTCGGGAAGAGACAATTGTTCAAATTTACTATGAAAACAATAATTAATTAGAATTGTATGAACGATTGTGAAAAAAACTGATCCCCCAATAAAATAAGAGAGGCCCTGTTATATAATGATTTGGTAAACAGTACAGATGGGTGAAATTTGTGGATAAAATTGAACAATTAAACGAACGGATAAAGAAATGAAATCAATCAATCCCTTTATATGCCTTTATCTTGTACGGATAGATACGGCCATTCTTTCATGCCCATACGCATTTTAATTTATTCACGCGTCACTTTCACTCGTTTGTCCGTACACTCATTTTTTTACCGAATGGGCAGATGATTGGATGAATTACACAAGTACTGAAATGGATGAACAAAGAAGTAAGCTGTGTAAACATTGATTTGAGAAAAGAAAACGCGTTGAATACGAAACATTTGGAGTAATGAATTTATCAGTCGAACTAGTCAAGAATAGATATTTTTCTTTGTGTACACAGCGCGGGATCTCACGTCGAACTACTCAATAAAATAGTTGGATGGAAAAGGGATGGCAAATTAAAAAACAATTACATGAGAGGATCATCAAGTTTTCTTCAAATATATGGACGGATGAGGCATTCCTTCGCCGAGCTTCCGATTGAAAACCATGCACGCCAAGCTTGTGTGTAATGTTGAAAATGAATTTGTGCAGTACATCGTATAGATACAATGCATGCACTTGTACGCGTAAACTGTTTTAAGTTTATAACCCGAGCTAGCATAAAAACAGATGATAATCTTTTAATAATTGCAGAATCATTCAAGAAACCTTTGTTGCTCTGTGACGTTTGCTGGAAAATTTTTCTGAATAAGTGAGGGATTAGGGCTAAAAGCGTACACGAATGAATTCCACAAGAACCTTAATTCATTCACTAAACTTGGCTACGTTAGAAAATGATCTCATTTTTTTTTATTTCCAAAATTCAGAATTCCTACAGGAAACGTAATTCATTCACTGTATATGTTACAATAGATCTCATATTTTTTCACAGTTAAACATTTTTTTAAATTTATTTATTGACAATGCGAATATAGAAAATCATTTAAAACGACGGTCACGACATTTTAATACTTGGCGTGCCTTTTTTCCTTTTTGAAGTTTTAATATTTATTGATTTCACTTTTTTTTGCGAGGCGTGACAACTATATAGAAACCGTATTTCATTCACTGTATTTGTCAACTTCAGAAAACGATGGCATTTTTTTTTTATATTTTGAAGTTTTTTTATTGATAATGTAAATATAGAAATGTATTGGAAACTACGGTCGCGACTACTTGGCGTTCCTTTTTTACCTTGTCAATCATTTTTTTTCTGATTTCACTTATTTTTTAGAGGCCTGACAATATTTACTTAAAAAGAGAAATACATTCCTCGTCTTCAACGAAAATTTTTAAAACGATTTGTTTCAAGTTGAGTGCTTTTCTCTATGTGACAAAAGCAATCAACACAGCCAATTTTTCTATGTAGACGGACGAAAACTGTGCGGTTATGTTCATGTGAGTTGAAACCTTTTACAAGCAATAATGGTGACGATTTTGATTATCCATTCAGCAAATCGATTTTCCAATGAAAGATTGGGAAATTCCTATGCAATGGGATGATATTTTCATTTTCTATTCCTTTTTTTGAAAAGCTCCACTTGTTTACTTGGAAAAATGATTTTCGAAACTATCTTCTTCTCATTCATGGATTCCATGTCGACATTGATACTGTCAATGGTTTGCAATGTCCAAGGAGATGTTTCCATGGTATTCAATGTCTAAGACCACAGCTTTATGGTTATTGGTATCCAGTGATATTTTTTCATGGTCTTTTGTAACGTCTGAACCTGCCTCGTCAATGTAAACTATTAAATCGCAGATCTAAATATCGATAACTATGAGGAAATATATCGTAAACCATTGCACCGTTTACCTAAATATCGGGAAATATAAAATTGTCGAATATATATTGAAAAATACGAAGGCATCCACCTAGACATCGAAAACCCTATAGTCGCCAAACTAGACATCGAAAACTATAGAGACGACGACGTGAATATCGAAAACCTTAGAAAAACTCACCACACTATCGGAAACTATGGAGCCGTTGACTTTCATATCGGGAACCATGGACAAATTCACCTCAACATCGGAAAATATGGAGCTATCGACCGGGATAGTGAAAAATATAAAGTCGTCAACCTAGTCCACGAAAACAATGGGAAAACATACCTGGACATTGAAAACTACGGAGCCGTTAATCTAGACCTCGAAAAGCATGAAAAAACATACCAGGACGACGAAAGCCATGGAGAAATATACCTAGCCATCGAAAACCATGAAGCTGTCGACGTAGACATCGAAAACAATGGAACCGTCGACCTAGACCATGAAAACCATGGAGAACCATAACCAAACATCGAAAACTATGGAATTGTTGACCTAGCATCAAAAGCCATGACGGAATATACCTGGACCACGAAAACCATGAAGGAACATACGTAGACATTTAAAACTATGAAGAAATATACCTGGACATCCAAAACCATGTAGGAATACACCTAGACATTGAAAAATATGTAGACACATACCTAGACATCGAAAAGTATGGAGTCATCGACCTAGATCACGGAAATGATGAAGAAATATACCTAGAAAACAAAAACTATGTAAACTCAGACCTGGCCATCGAAAACTGTGGAACCATCAACTTAGACCACGAAAACCATGGAGAAACATACCCAGGCATCGATAACTATGGAGCCGTCGACCTCGCCCACGAAAACCATGAAAAAAAACGAAAACCATGGAGGGACATATCTAGACATTAAAAATCATGGAATAATACACCTGGACATAGAAAACTATGTAGAAACATACTTAGACGACGAAAGCCAAGGAGAAGTATACCCAGCAAATGAAAAGTATGGAGCAGTCCACGTAGACATCGAAAACCATGGAGGAATCTACCTAGACCACGAAAACCATGGAGAAACATATCCAGCCATCGAAAACCATGTAGGAATACACCTGAACCACGTAAACCATGATGAAATATGCCTAGACATTGAAAACCATGGAGGAATATACCTGGACGACAAAAAACATGGAGGATATACCTGGACCACGAAAACCATGAAGGAACATGGTTTTCGTGGTCCTTCGTACTTGGTCATTGAAAACTGTGGAGCCGTCGACCTTGACTGCGAAAACCATGAAGAAACATACCTAGACCACGAAAACCACGGAAGAATCTACCTAGACCACGAAAACCATGGAGAAACATATCCATACATCGAAAACCATGGAGGAATATACCTGGACCACGAAAACCATGTAGGAATATATCCAGACATCGAAAACCATGAAGGAATATACCTAGACATCAAAACCCATGGAGGAATTATCCTAGACCACGAAAACCATGAAGAAACATGCCTAGACATTGAAAACAATGGAGGAATATACCTAGACATCGAAACCCATGGAGGAATTATCCTAGACCACGAAAACCCGAGAGAAACATACCTGAACATCGAAAACTGTGGAGCCGTCGACCTCGACTGCGAAAACCATGAAGAAACATACCCAGACCACGAAACCCATGGAGGAATCTACCTACACCGAGACAACCATGGAGGAATATAGCTGGATGACGAAAACCATGAAGGAACATGCCTAGACATTGAAAACCATGAAGAAACGTACCTAGACCACGAAAACCATGGAGGATTGTACCTAGACCACGAAAACCATGGAGAAACATATCCATACATCGAAAACCATGGAGGAATATACCTGGACCACGAAAACCATGAAGGAACACGTATAGACATTGAAAACCATGAAGGAATATACCTAGACATCAAAACCCATGGAGAAATTATCCTAGACCACGAAAATCATGGAGAAACATACCTAGACATCGAAAACAATGGAGGAATATACCTAGACATCGAAACCCATGGAGGAATTATCCTAGACCACGAAAACCCGAGAGAAACATACCTGAACATCGAAAACTGTGGAGCCGTCGACCTCGACTGCGAAAACCATGAAGAAACATACCCAGACCACGAAACCCATGGAGAAATCTACCTACACCGAGACAACCATGGAGGAATATAGCTGGATGACGAAAACCATGAAGGAACATGCCTAGACATTGAAAACCATGAAGAAACGTACCTAGACCACGAAAACCATGGAGGATTGTACCTAGACCACGAAAACCATGGAGAAACATATCCATACATCGAAAACCATGGAGGAATATACCTGGACCACGAAAACCATGAAGGAACACGTATAGACATTGAAAACCATGAAGGAATATACCTAGACATCAAAACCCATGGAGAAATTATCCTAGACCACGAAAATCATGGAGAAACATACCTAGACATCGAAAACTGTGGAACCGTCGACCTCGACCGCGAATACCATGAAGAGACATACTTAGACCACGAAAACCATGGAGAATTATACCTTAGACATCAAGAACTATGGAGAAATACACCTGGACATTAAAAACTATGGAGAAATACACCTGCACATCAGAAACCATAGAGGAATATACCTAGACATCGAATCTCATAGAGGAATTATCCGAGACCACGAAAACCATGGAGAAACATACCTGGACATCGAAACCTGTGGAGCCGTCAACTTCGATCGCGAAAATCATGGAGGAATATACCTAGACATCAAGAACTATATAGAAATACACGTGGACATGAAAAACTATGGAGAAATACACTCTTACATCAGAAACCATGGAGGAATATACCTAGACATCGAAATCCATGGAGGAATTATCCGAAACCATAAAAACCATGGAGAAACATACCTGGACATCGAAAACTAAGGAGCCGTCGACCCAGACCTTGAAAACCATGAACAAACATACCTAGACGACGAAGGCCATGGAGGAATATATCTGGACATAAAAAACTATGGGGTCGTCCACCTAGAAATCGAAAATCGCGATAGAATGTACCTAAACCTAGTCCTCCAAAACCCATGAGCTATCGCCCTAGACATCCTCGAAAAATCCAGCGGCGTCGACCAGAATTTTATATTTTTTTTTCATTTTTATTATTTATTATTTAATGTTATTCGTATTATTTAATTTTTTTATTGTATTATATTATTATCATTTTATATTATATATTGTATAATATAATATATATATATATTATATTATATATTAATTATAATAAAATATTTATTATAATAATATTTTATTATTAATTAATATTAATAAATAAATTACATATTATATAATTATATACATATTTTATGCGGAAACCAGGAGCTGGTATTGCCCCCGCTTTGCGCCCATTCTCTGTCTCTCTCGCTCGGCGACGCAGAAAGAGAGGGGGTAGCCGCGTTCAGCGTAGTGCGTGACGTAGAGTGTGACAAAACGTAAGAAATCGTCCAAAGGACGTAAGTCCAAACGTAAACATGCTTAACTTACGCCCGTCTGTCTCTAAGAATTCAAAGTTCCCGAAATGATGGATTTTAAATCACTAACGTTACATATCTCAGGATCGACTAGACGGATTTACTTGCAACAAAGACCAATGGAAAGGGAAAAATCGAAAAAAAATCAACACCAATTTTCATGTTTTTTCATAAAATGGTTTGTTTATGAGTGCCGTTTGAAAATTCTGTGACGTCATAAAACCGGCATATTCGCGTATATAAGAGTAGCGGCAGGGCTCGCGCTTGCTTTTCTTTTGCGCTGCAGTTTTTCCTTTTAATACTTGGCGTCGAGCCGCTACCGCGTTTCTTGATGAAAAAAAATTCTTCGAAACGTCATTGGAAGTCCATTTTTGAATAAAATAAAACTTTATAGCTTCTGAATGCAATATATGGGGCGTTCCACGCCAAGTCGGACACTTTTCAAATTCGCATTTTTTATTTAGTTCATTTTCTTGGTAAATATTTGGAAGTGGGGCTCCTGCTGTAATTGGGCTGAAATATTTTTTTTACCTTCTTTATGCATAAAGAACATGAGAAAAAGCAATATTCAGGTGGCGCAAGATGTTATTGGCCAAAAAAAAACATTTTTTATTATTTATTCATTTTTGTTTTTATACATTGAGAATGTTCGTGTTCTACTGTTAATCGAAATTTGTCAAAGGTGAACACACACACACACACACATATACACACACACACACGCACACGCAAGCACGCGCGCACGCACGCGCGCACGCACGCACGCGCGCACGCACACGCACACGCACACGCAAAACTAAAAATAAACCTAATGCACTAGTTGATCAACCTTTCAAGCCGCAGATTCTGTTCTTTTGTCAGATCATTATAGACCAAGCAGCAATAGTCTAGAATAGGAAAAATAAGAGAGGTAATTAGGGAAATTTTGAATTCATGCGAAAGCGAGTTGCTATGGAATTTTAGTTTAAACTGCGTAAAATTACATTTCCTAGATAACTGAATAATGTGATTATGCCAAGATAAGTTTGACGACATGACGACTCCAAGATTTGTCGCTTGGGAGACATAAGGTAGTATAGTACCATCCACAATAATTTTCGGGAGAGAATTTAAATGCAACCGATTAATGTAAGCACTACTGCCAAGTATCATGATCTTAGTTTTATTTAGATTAAGTTTGAGATCGTTGTCCCTCGCGTATTTAGCTTCAACTTGAGCATCATAGGGAATTTTTTCTAACCCTGATTGAATATCACCCGGCGAGCAGTGGAGATATATTTGAGTATCATCCGCAAAGATCATGTGCTAGTAGTAGATAAGATCATTCCCAATATCATTAATAAATAATAAAAAAAGCAACGGTCCAAGCACCGAACCCTGCAGTACTCCCGCCGTAGTATGCAACCAGTCTGAGCACACATTGTTAAGATCTATTACAGCCTGCTTGTGATCAGTCAAATACGAGAATATCCATGTTAGGGCTTGTAAAGAGAGACCCAATCTGTGAAGTTTGATCAACAATTTTACGTGCGGAACAACATCAAATGCCTTACTGAAGTCAAATAAAACCATTATGGTAAGTTCACGATTGTCAACTGCAAGGCAAACATCATGACATATTTTCAGCAAAGCAGTTTGAGTGCTGTAACCTTGGCGATAAGACGACTGATAAACGCTCAATAAATCATGAGATGCAATGTAACTCCACATCTGTTTCAAAGCAAGTCTCTCTAAAATTTTCGATAGTTCGCACAGATTGGCAACAGGCCGACAATCGGACTCAAGATAGAGGAGGATTTGTTTTTAACAGAGATCTCATAAAAGCTCTCTTCCATGACAAGGGAAAGTAGGACTCACTGAAACTCATTAAAAAAATCCGTTATATGATTTAACAACACCGGTACTAAATTATGCAACATAAACGATGATAAATCATCAGGGCCTTTGCCTAGAGAAGGTTTTGAAGATAAAATGAGCGACTTCACCATCTCTGATGTTACTGCCGAGAAGTTAAATTCGCATCGACCCACCGGAATGCTTTCCATCTCTCTAAGGACAAGAGCCCGATCACATTTAAGACTAACATTAGAAATAGAAGTAAAATAAGAGTTTAGTTGATTTGCATTAAAATAAGTAAATGGTGACCGAGACTTGGACTTGGTTAATCCATACAGTGCGAGTTCTCTCCACAAGGTTGAAGAATCAGTGCACTTTGAAAATCTATTTAGTAAATATACATTTTTTGCTGCCCTCATTTCGGCGGTCATACAGTTTCTGAACCTCCTATATTCATTCATGTCACCAAATAAACCAGATCGTCTGGCATGCTTATATAAGGTATTCTTAATCCTTAACTTAGTTTTCAGGGAATCCGAAAGCCAAGGCATTGCCGGGCGACGCGTTACAAAAGTACACAGCGGAGCATGAGAATTGAAAGCGTTGTTAACCGAAAGCTGAATTAAATTGGTCAATTCCTCGGGATTAACGACACTGGCAAATTCATACGATAAAGAATGCAGCTCACTTATCAGAGTGCGTTGAAAAGTCTCACTATTGAAACGTTTTAGAGATCTCCGTGATATTTTCCTCTCAGTGATTGGAGGAGAAGCAAAATTGTATCTGGGCTCCAAAAAATCATGCCCGGCTTTGAACGGCACATCAGATTTACTGATTGACAAAACTTTATCGAGGCTATCCACAATAAAAGTATCAAGAACAGAGTCAGTTGTAGAAGAATGATGAGTAGCCTGCGTTTCAATGCAATGTAGAGATTGTGAGGTAACAAATTCGCGCAGAAAAGTAGATTCAAAACTATCACGCAACAAATTACAATTTAAATCGTCGTATATTACAATGTTTTTATACGCAAAGGCGTGACGATTAAAAATATCAGCAAATTCGTTAATGAGAGATAGATAGATAATAGATAAATTTATTATGCCCTAGCAGCGCTATGGGGCAAAGAAGGAATAAAAATTGAAGTTTACAAAATCTAGATTCAATTACAAATAGAATAAGATAAAAACAGTATCAATATACAGAAGTTCAGTCTGACTTACATGATCGTATGATCATTAAATCATTACGATATCTTAAAAATAATAAGAATACAGTAGTTTAAATATTAAGCAAAAATAATAACTGCGATAGAGACCATTAGCATAGTTGAATTAATTCTAAACGTGATTACTAATTACGTTAATTGTGGATATAGATTAGAATCAGCATATCATATTTCAGAGTTAAACAAAAAGAGAGAGATTGAGAGAGGAGAGAGAGAGAGAGAGAGAGTGAGAGAGAGAGAGATTGATTGATTGATTGATTCGTTTATTATGCCCTAGTTGTAACAACTTTGGGACAAATTATGACAAATTAACAATTTTAGTTACAAGTTGCTTAATATTAATATTTTGATGTTTCTATATTTTGTCTGCTGTAGAAGCAAAAATAGGTAATATAAAATGATGTGAAGTAAATTATGATGGCTTAACGAAAAAAGAAAACTATTTCTTTTCTAGTTTTCATGCATTATAATTTAATGTTTCTATTTTTATAAGATGTGAGAAGAGCCGTGATTTGAATATAGTGAGTGAGCTTGCAGATGTCACTTTCTTCGGCAGACTATGCCATTGATAAGCTGTGGGCAGTCGGAACGAGTTATGCAGAGCCGCTGTTCTATGATTAGGAATTGCGAATATATGACCTGTGCTATCACCGCTAGATTGAAGACGTGCTGAATAGCGGTCAGAGAGACTGACTCTCGGTAGGAGTTCACTGATGTACGGTGGATAGCACAGGTTTAACAATTTATAGGTTGATATTTCAAGGAAGTACAGACGTCGACTTTTAACGGAGAGCCAGTTCAGGCGAAGTCTAAATGGGGTAATACGCTCATCTCGTCGCAAGTCAAAGATAAATCTTACACAACAGTTTAGCAACCTTTGCAGCTTTGTATTTAATTCCTCAGTGAGATCATTATACATAAGGCAGCAATAATCAAAATGAGGAAACACAAGGGTGACCATAAGCTTAGCTCTTAAATGCCTTGATAGTGAATTGCGTAGGTGTTTGAGCTTGTACAAGACAGCATGGACTTTTTGACTAATCAGGGTGACATGCTTACGCCAGGTGAAATTGTTGGGGAATGTTACGCCTAAATTACGTGCTACTGTTGTAAACGGTAGAATATTCGAACCTACTCTAATATTCGGACACAAAGCCAGGTCAATCTTTCTCATTGAAGCATTACTACCAATAATTAAAGCTTTAGATTTATCTATGTTCAATTCCAGACCGTTAGATTGAGCAAAGCCAGCAATGGCGTTAGCATCATAAGTGATTTTAGCTATTGCATTATTGATGTCGCATGGTAGAGAGTGCAAATAGATCTGAGTATCATCAGCAAAGATCGTGCGACTAGAATACCTTAAACCTTCACCATTGTCATTGATGAACAGGGTGAATAGCAGCGGTCCCAGTACCGATCCTTGAGGAACACCCCTAGTAATCGGAAGCCATTCTGATACACACTTCTGTCCACCAATTGTAGCATGGGTACGATTCATGAGATAAGAATAAATCAGTTCAAGCTCACGATCTCCAAAGCCTAGTTGTTTTAATTTTTGAAAGAGGTTTAAATGTGCCACGGTGTCGAATGCTTTCGAGAAATCAAATAGAATAAGTATCGTCAGCATGCGCTGGTGACTCTCAGCAATGTTGTTTGCGTGCTGTGGAATGCACGATATCCTGATTGGCGGGAGTCAAGAATATTGGGGTGCACTTTATAGTGATTGGAAATTTGATCGTGAAGCAGACGTTCAAAGACTTTGGATACTTCTGGAAGATTGGCTATAGGCCTGGTATCCGACGGAGAGAGAGGTGTTTTTATTTTGAGCAACGGACGTATATAAGCTCGCTTCCAACTAGTCGGAAAGTGAGCAAGTGTAATGGCCTGATTAAAGATCGATGTTAAAATTTTAGAGACTGATGTTTTGCATTTGGAAAGGCAAAAAGAAGAAATTGTACCAGGTCCAGTGCCGTGTGAAGATGATAAGTTTGTTTGTAAAACCTTCAAGTCAATTTCTTCAGTGATTTGCTGGAAAGAAAACGCGGGATGAACTCGCCTCTCAGATGCTATCATCTGTTTGAAAGTTTCGTGTTCAAGTATAGTAGAGTTGCCCGAGATAGAATTATAAAATTTGTTTAATTCCTCCGGTGTAAAAAATCGGAGTGGCGAGGTAATACTGGGCTTGACAAGGCCAAGATAGGCGAGTTCCTTCCACATTTTATCCGGCGTATTTAAAGTATTCAGCCTAGCCGCAAAATAATTATTTTTTGCCTCTTTCAATTTGATCGATAGATCATTACGGAATTGCCTATATATACTGTAATCAAGTATACTATTCGTACGCTTGGCTTGTTCATATAGTTTATTTTTCTCTCGAAGTAGCAATTTTAAATCATCAGGTAACCATGGTGACCGTGGGCGACGTGGCGTAAAAGTACGCATAGGAGCACAAATATCAAAGGCGGTGTTAATTTCATAGGTAACAAGGTCAACGAGATGATCCAACTCAGCAATAGAGACAAATGAAGATAAGATTAGTATATCAGGCAAGTGAAATGAATTGTTAAGCAAAGAACATAGTCTATCAATATTTAAGTCGTTCAAATTTCTTCGGGTAATGGTTCGATTAATACTGAGCTGTCGACTCATTTTATATGAAAAGTGAATGACATCATGCCCTGCTATGAATGGAGTGGGTGATTTCGAAAATGTAAATAGCTTTACCTCGCTATCCAAAATAATTACATCGAGCCACGAGTCACTATGAGCAGTGTGATACGTAGCGGTTAAAGGGACAAGAAATAATGCTTGAGAAGTGATCAATTCCTTCAATGCAAGAGTCTCAAAGCTATCGACAAATAAGTTGCAATTCAGGTCGCCTGTAATAATTACATTTTCATAAGCAAAACTGTGTCGATTGAATGCATTTCAAAAGTTGGCAAATAATTGTCCCTTTAGTCTCCTATACATACACGGAAACATTAATTTTTCTTGAGAAGTACAGGCAATTTCAAATATTAAAAACTCAGGTGAGTTAGAAAATAAAGTCGGTGATGTTTTAAGAATGCGCACTTTGAGATATACATGTATATAACACATGACACCACCACCGGCTTTGCTTTCACGATCATTCCTTAAAATAAAATAGTCCTTAATGTTTATCAACTTATCTTGTATCGTAAAATGAAGCCAAGTTTCCGTTATGGCCACAACGTGAAAAAAGTTCGTTTCAAGAAATAGCCTCGTTTGCTCCATATGGGCTAGTAGTGAATCAGCGTTAAAATAAGCAATCTTAAGAGTGTGCTGGGAAGAAGATAAACCATAAACATTCCCTTGGGAAAAAAAGGTTGGGACAAGTACATTGATGGTTCCTTGTTTCTGGATGACATAGAAAAAAGATTCAGAACCAGGAAAAAAATTCTATAGAAATAATAAACGAAAAATTGAAAAGTTCAAAAAAATTCAACAATAAAAAACAATCGAAAAAAATTCTGTAAAGAAAAATAAAAATTTTCAAAAAAATTCATAAATATTGAACAAATTGAAAAATGTACTATCCAAGTTACATGCAGTATAAAAATGTATGATATCAATTAGAGGCCAAGTTTTTATTGATAATTTGGAATATTTATTGAACAAATCGGAAACTTTAATTGAAACTCATGATAATTATTTTTAAGAAAAAAGTTAATAAAAAAAAAGTCATAACGGAAGTTACGTGCAGTACTAAAATGTATTATATCAATTCGAGGTCAAGTATTTATCAGTTATTCGAAATATAATCTCCGGCGACAAATGAGCGTTGAGAATCCTTGTCGGGCTCACAACGTTTTATCAAAATTACTAAGAAATTAATGGAAATAAAATCATTCAAAATTCACATGAAAGTCATTCGTTACTTCAACAAAGTACACACTTTAAAGAATCGACTCCCCTCCGATTTTCAGGATCGCCTGGTATTATTCACAACATTCAACTTCGATTGGATCAGTACAAATTATGTTCAAATACATCTTAAACGTACTTGTCCGGCCCATCACTTTTTATTCAAATTGCTCATTCGAAAACAAATCAAAAACAAAGTTAATGCATGTGTTAATATTAAGGAACAGTAATTCCCGAGAAAATAATTTTCCTTCGAATCGCTCTTGTCAAAATGAAACGAAAGCGAAAGATAAAGTTGATTATATAGATTTTTATAGACTTTTAGTTATATTTTTATTTATATAGACTTTTTTTTCATTAACTTTTTTCTTAAAAATAATTATCATGAGTTTCAATTAAAGTTTCCGATTTGTTCAATAAATATTCCAAATTATCAATAAAAACTTGGCCTCTAATTGACATCATACATTTTTATACTGCATGTAACTTGGATAGTACATTTTTCAATTTGTTCAATATTTATGAATTTTTTTGAAAATTTTTATTTTTCTTTACAGAATTTTTTTCGATTGTTTTTTATTGTTGAATTTTTTTGAACTTTTCAATTTTTCGTTTATTATTTCTATAGAATTTTTTTCCTGGTTCTGAATCTTTTTTCTATGTCATCCAGAAACAAGGAACCATCAATGTACTTGTCCCAACCTTTTTTTCCCAAGGGGAAGTTTATGGTTTGATATCACGCCTTTTTTCTCAAAAGTTCCTCATTTATGTTATGACGGTTATAGGATTTTAGTTTAAATTTCTATGAATTATTTGCTTAGTACATTTTTATAGATTCCATTCTCATACGAACATTTTTTTATGGGATAATCTTTTTCATGAAATTATCAGCAAATAAGGGACTATCAATGTACTTTTCACAACCTTATTTTCCCTGGGTATGATGTTCGGCTTATAAAGTTGGTTTCCACCATAGAAAACCAATTTTTCGTAAAAATTGTAGTGAAAATATTTTGTCACAAGTCTGCCCTTGAACTTTGGCGATTTTTTCTCTTATACTCTAATATGTTATGCCTATTAGGAACTCAACAGCATGGAGGCCCGAGAAATGAATTTCGGTTTATAATGTTGGTTTCCACGTAAAAGACCAATTTTTCTTCAAAATTGTACTGAAAATATTTAGGAACTGGTTTGGTCTTGGATTTTGGTGATTTTTCTCCTTGTCTTCTAATGTTTTGTCTATTGGGAACCCAAGAGCATGAAGAAATGCGTGTTGTGGGCCGTAATATGATTTTCGGCCTATAACGTTGGTTTCCACGGAAAACAACAAATTTCTCGTCAACATTGTACAGAAAATATTCCGTCACAGGTCTGTCCATGGACTTGGGCTATTTTTTTTCATCTACTCTAATATGCTATGCTTATTGGGAACCCAAGAGAATGGTAGAAGCGGGTTGGGGGCCGAGATATGATTTTCGGCTTATAACGTTGGTTTCCACAAAAAAGGACCTATTTTTCGTCAAAATTGTACTGGAATTATTTCGGCACTGGTTTTTTCTTCCACGTTGGTGATTTTCCCCCTTATCTTCTCATATGTTTTGTGTAATAGGAACCCAAAAGAGTGAAGAAATGCGTCTCGTGGGCTGTAATATGATTTTCGGCTCATCATAACGTTGGTTTCCGCGACAAAAGATCTATTTTTCGTCAAAATTGTACTGGAAATATTTCGTCACCGGTCTGTCCTTGGCCTTTGGCAATTTTTTCCAAGTCTTTGAACGAAGAAAGAACTGACGTAAAGATTTCCTTAATAGAACAGATTTTATTTATCCCTTTTCTTCAAAATTCAAATGAAAGAACACGAAAAATCCAACAGATTTGCCCACTTTAAATGTCGCTTTTGCATTCTGAATCTAAAAATTTCATCTCATCCAAAATGTGCCCCCAATGAGATATATTTCCAAAGTTTGCAAGTGGTCGCTGAAGTCCAATTATCCACAGTTTGATAGTTGCTGAAAAAAAGTACCCGAAAACTTCCAACATTTATTATGCCAGAACTCAAAGCAGCAAAAAAACTAAGCAAACTCAATTCAACGGAGCAACAGAATTCAAAGACGTTTAAGGTACCTGCATTGGTTTTGGAGGAAAACCATTTCAGAACAATTCAGAAATGAATTTAGAAATTCAAAAACTCAGAATAGAGTAGAAAAAGGAAAATTGAAGTATTTAGGAAAGCGGCAGACTTTTGTGATGAATTTTATAGATTACATGATACGGTTGGAGTAAATGATTTGAATGATTGGCACACATGCTGCAACACAGAAATATCAAAGTTTGGAAGTATTCGCTGTATATCAGTCATATAAACTTCAATATTATTTGAAAAGGAACACTTAAAAGCTTGCCGAACCAAGTTCCATTATATATTACCATAATCAAAGATAAGGGGTGATCCGTCGTATATATATATTTATCCACAAAAATTTCAGAGTTCGCAGGTATCTGCTGCGGTTCAATGTATCTGCGCAATGAGCTTCGAAGACAGCAATTTCAAATCTATCCATAAATGAGCAACTGAAGACTTTTATAATCAATTTTTTAATTAGAATAACTACACACTATACCAAGACCAGATTTTTTTTTGAAAATCTGATTTATAAAATGTGCAATTCAAGATCATGGTTAGAAACCTCTCGAATCATGTTACCACAACCATCATGAAGGAGTAGAAAATCATAGGACACATATTATGGAACGAATTAATAATATGAATCGATCCGCTGCAAACTGATGGGGTGAAAACAAGGATCGGAGAGGGCAGAGCCAAACTGAATATCAAGCAAAATATTGGCATGTTTAAAAATAATGACAACACAAGATATAAATTAGAAAACATTTATTCAATTAAAGTTACTAATATGTATTTACACGCAACTGTTAGAATAAATAGAACTAAAATTAGTTCTATTTATTCGTATATATAACCTTGACATATAACCACGCCACTGACGATATATTCGCACTGGACAATATTTCTCGTACTCTGGTTTAATTGAAGGATTATATCAGTTAACACTTATTTCCAATCGAACGAAATAATGAAATCTTGAAAAGTTTCGTTGACATATGCATCGCGCATTTTTTATATTCACACACATCACAGACTACATTTACGCGGCCGCTTTGATACCGGTTTGATATATCACAAATAACAACATAAATAGTAATCTGCACTTCTTTAGATGATGAAAATTATTTTTTTATTTATCCCGCACGCGCTTCGTAATTCGTAATGTCGAAACTCTCTTCTTACGATCAAAAACCGATACATGGTTTGTACCCATATATATATGTATATTAGGGTGCTTTTTTTTCAGCAACATTTTTTTTTTCACTCCCATCTCGCCTTTTTGTAGGGAATACCTTAAAAAAAAATCCCTGAAAATTTGAGCCCTTAATATTAATTTTAAGTACTCGCCCAAGGCGTACAAAGATTTCCCCTTTAAAATACACGTAAAGTTCGATTTTTCTTCTTAAAAGTTCTACAGCTCAGAGGCATTTAATGGTACAACCTTGGTCGATGAGCGGATTTATTAAGAATTAAATGCTGCACAAAAGTGTCCATTGTGGCGTAATTGTAACTCGAACTGGCAAGGTCGTACGGGTCACTTAACCCAATTTTTTCATGAAATTCTCGTTTTTTTGCCTCTATCTCGTAAATGACGAGAGCTACAGAAAAAATAGGAATGACAAACTTGGTGGAAATTCAATTTCCTACAAAAAAGTATTCAAGCACCAAATCGCTAACATCGATATTTCTTGAGATATTGGGCTTTTAAGTTGAGGTAGTATGGAATTTTCATGAATTATTGAGCTAAATTGTATAAGTTGTTAATTTATTATTCTTTATTGTCACTTAAATCATCAAATATTTATTTGTTAAGTTGCAAATGATTGAAAAGTTGAATAACTGAACGTTTTGAAACTGAAATTCGAAAAAAAAAACATTTTCAAAGTGCTTAGATTTTTTTTTTTACTTTTCACGAATTTTTCAATTGATTTTCCCCTGATTCTTCGAATTTATTTACCAGTCATTGAATACCGATAAAGTTCTAGTTGAAAATATGTTATATATAAGCAAGACAAGATATATAGATATAAAATAATATTGAAATATTTTGCGTATATACAACATATTTTCAACTAGAACTTTATAGGTATTCAATTACTGGTAAATAAATTAGAAGAATCAGGGGAAAATCAATTGAAAAATTCGTGAAAAGTGAAAAAAAAATTTTTAAGCACTTTGAAAATGTTTTTTTTTTTTGGAATTTCAGTTTCAAAACGTTCAGTTATTCAACTTTTCAATTATTTGCAACTTAACAAATAAATATTTAATGATTTAAGTGACAATTAAGAATAATAAATTAACAACTTATACAATCCAGCTCAATAATTCATGAAAATTCCATACTACCTCAACTTAAAAGCCCAATATCTTAAGAAATATCGATGGTAGCGATTTGGTGCTTGAATACTTTTTTGTAGGAAATTCAATTTCCACCAAGTTTGTCATTCCTATTTTTTCTGTAGCTTTCGTCATTTACGAGATAGAGGCAAAAAAACGAGAATTTCATGAAAAAATTGGGTTAAGTGACCCGTACGACCTTGCCAGTTCGAGTTACAATTACGTCACAATGGACACTTTTGTAGAGCATTTAATTCTGAATAAATCCGCTCATCGACCAAGGTTGTACCATTAAATGCCTCTGAGCTGTAGAACTTTTAAGAAGAAAAATCGAACTTTACGTGTATTTTAAAGGGGAAATCTTTGTACGCCTTGGGCGAGTACTTAAAATTAATATTAAGGGCTCAAATTTTCAGAGATTTTTTTTTGAGGTATTCCCTACAAAAAGGCAAGATGGGAGTGAAAAAAAAAAATGTCGCTGAAAAAAAAAGCACCCTAATGTATATCGATTGATTTATGATTGCTGTTACCAGCTGTGCTGCGCCGTGTGCTACGTTCTGAAGTTGACGTCATATATATTTTACATTCATAGTCAGAACTGAAATGCACATGCTATATACTTGCGCATGCCATTTCAAACTTTGATGTAATTGGCCTAGGATTTTTTTCATTGCTCATTGGTTGGAACAAGAATATTCTCACCGGGGATTGGTGATCATGGGGACCAAGGAGCCTATGCTTGTAGCGGTCAGAGTACGCGTATACAGATACGTCGAATCCCGACTGTGTTAGTAACTTTTGCATAATCTTAAGCCCGTGCAAAGTTTTTTCTCAGCAATTACGACACCGATCATGCTGATTTTGGGCTCATTTGACAGAGAACTTCTTAATTAGCTGAAAGTTCAATTTTCAAAGCCGTACAGAACTCATGAGTTTCGTAATTAAAGAAAATCGCATGCCAATTTTATCCCCACCACGGCGAATCGTTTTATTCAGAGAAAATATAGTATCGGCGAGAGCCTCAGGCCAGCAGACGACAGAGCTGTCAATGTACTTGTCCCGAGACTCTACCGAGTCTCTTGATATCCAGTTGAGAATTGTGTGACAGACTTGGCGATAAGGCTCCTGGATCCAAATGCGACGATGTTAGTCAAATGTTGGTGAGATCCTCGTGCGTGCGAACATGTATGGCCTGCTGCCCTGTCTTGATGCGAACGTAGACATTGGAGTTATAGTGCCAAACCGCTCTTTTATCATGACCCGCTTTTGCTATTGCAGCTTTCGTGTCTAATAGCAGCTTGTAAGTGTCTGGGGGTAGGAGCTCATTAATGATCATCTTGCCTCGAACGTTATTTCCAAAGATTTCCTGAGTGAGTAAATCACGTTTTTTCCGTTTAGCATCGATCACAGCCGCACGTGCTCTTGCTGACGCAAGAGTAACAATGACAGAGAAATGAATTCGTTGTACAATGCTCCCCTGTTGCGTAGTATTGCTTTGAACATTTTCTTGCTGTTTTTTCTTCTCTAAAACTCTAACTCGCATTATGTGGCCTTTAAGTTCAGTAATTTCAAGAGTATCAAATACTTTATGAACGAGTTCTTTCGCCGAACCTGATTCGCTGTTCGGTAATCCGTTTATGACAATTTCATCTGAATAAGGATCTAGTGCTGATTTTGGTGGAGTTGCAATGTTTTTAAGTTCTATCTTGAGGGATGAAATTTCTCGGTCAAATTTTTCATTCAGTTGATCGGTTTTTGAGTCCAGGCTGTCAATTCTTTCAGAATTCAAGGCTTGTTGATGAGTACGGGAATGTCAGCAAGCGTTGTGTTGATATTCCTGATGGCTTCACGCTGTTCTTCCATGAACGCTGAGAGTTTGGCATTTGATGCTGAATGCAGTGCTGTAAATTTCTTATCTGATTTTTTGAGAAGAGCAACAATCGTTTCGAGTGAAGCAGAGACTGACTGATTCATTGCATCAGGTGTAGAACTATTGTTTGTAGTAGTGGGATTTTCATCGACCATTGTGCTAGTAATTCTATGGCCAAATTCGCGGCGACAGCAATCACTGGCAGTATTATATAGTAGGTGAGAGTTGAGGCAGCGCGGGTGAAAAGTTCGTACGTAGACCGAGCACATCAAACATTCGCGGGCGATAGTCCTGTTACACTTGTGACAATTATGAGGCAGAGTCGACATCAAAACACACTATATCGCACTTTCAGTGAAGCGTAGTTTTGTTTGATTCTGCTGGTGTCAAAAATGAGAGAGTGGCACCAGCGCCACTAAATAATGCAGTTCTGTGTAATGTATACACGAATTGTGAACATATTCTACTCTCAGATAACACTCATATAAGTATTCACATATAAATATTCTCTCGTTAAATATTGTGTATTACGCGTAGAAAGAATGCCAAGGCTCAACGTGTATTTGTTTTGAATCCAAATCAGCTGTTGTGCATGTAGTGATGACTGTCAGTCTAAGCAGCTGTATATATGAATATGTGCGTTTATACGGCTGTTTTCCTCTTTGGTCAGTATATTGTGAACACATTACATGTAAACACCTAACCACGACAACATTTGAGTGTACACGTGTGTAAGTGAGACTGGCTCTGTTTGGATTGATCGGCAAGGCCGTTTAACGTAATACCAAAACAATTATAGGACCTACAGCTGTGATCTTGGGCACTTTCTTGCAAATTTACGGTTTGAGTTATCATGCATTTACTGAGCTATATAGTGTAATGGCTGAATATTATCTCACTAGATGTCTTAGGTGGTCGACACAGTTCGCACTGAGATTAGCTCTTTATAACAATCGACAGTTTCACGGGTGATCGGCGATGAACACGCATGATTACGCGGTATAAAATGACCAAAGGCGCATGCATAATTAAGTTTTGTGTTTGTGGGAATATGGCCACTTGTAACTGACAATTTGATCCAAGTATTCACTTTCACTTTTTTACTTTGGAATAATACTTTTCGACTCATAAATTGTTTGAATTATTGGTTCTCAGCACAGTAAAAATACACATGCAACTTGTTAGCATGACAAAAGCACTCACGATTAAGATAGACAGTTAAATAATTAGACAATTGAGGAGTGACACTTTACGTACGTCTATCTCGTAGAGAGAGAGTTTTTTTTATTTGATTTAATTTGTGTATTTGCCTTAGTGTCTACTTTTAGGCAATGAAGCCATATACAAGATCATAATAAAATAACAGTTCAGGAATATGTGAAGAAATGAGAGTACAATAAAAGGATGGCGAGTCAAATATCCATCCGACTAATACATCATAAGAAATACACACTTATAATAAATTGGTGCAGTAATAAGTATGGAATACGAAGTATAAAGCGCCTCTTCCGTACTACAGATGATACAAATATATGAAATTATATCAACTTATTTAATAACATTATAACTTATTTAAAATTATATAAACATATTTTTGAACTTATATAAACTTACAATTAAATGAAATGAATAAATGACCTTCATAATTAATGAGCAGTGTTGTGTCTAGCTCGATCAGCTTCTCGGATGAAAGCATACAAGCTGCGTTTAAACAACTCTAAACTCGAGGCTGACGTAATTTCCCTTGGAAGAGAGTGCCAGTAACAACCTGACACGCAAAAAGCATTGCGATATATTTGAGTACGATGATGAGGAACAGAAAAATCGTGGCTTCGAGGTCTCATATTTCGCGATTCAGTGATTTCCGCCCGATCAAACAATTCATTAATATACCGTGGAGCTTCACCGTGAAAAACATGATACATAGCGATACCTTGGAAATATAATCGACGGTCATGAATGCTTAGCTATCCTAAACCAAGGCGATAAGGCGTTATATGTACATCTCTCCTCAAATCAAAGATGAATCGAATGCATACTGACTACCCTTTGCAGCTTAGTGTTGAGTTCACTTGCAAGATTGTTATAAACTACACAACAGTAATCAATCAGAGGGAAAATGAGGGAGGTAACCAATTTAATGCGTAGCTCTCTCGTCAACGAGTTTCGAAAAAACTTGAACCTGTGGAGAGCAGATCAAATGCGTCTATTTATCTCCGAGACATGATCATGCCATGATAAGTTAGCACTCATGATAACCCCAAGGTTTCGAGCACTACGAATATACTGTATCGGTGTTCCATTAATATTTAAGTGAGGTAGATTTTCAAGTTCAATTGCTCGTATCCTTGCATTGCTCCCGAGAATTAAGACTTTAGATTTCGTTCCATTTAAAGTTAAGTCATTTTCTTTAGAGAAATTGAAAATTGAGCCCACATCGATCTGCATACGACTGATAAAACCGGCCAATTCTCGCGGTCTGCACGTGGCATAAATTTGCGTATCATCGGCAACAATCATGGGCCGACAATATTTCAAGTCCGTGGCTATATCATTAATGTAAATAAAGAAAAATAGAGAAAAATAGAGATGAAACTTGGAACTTTTTTTGTTAATATAACGATTCACTCGACGGAAATTGTAGTTTCCTCTAACAAAACCTCGTAATGTAGTATTATTATAAATTATTCAATTTTTTAATAAACTAAGAACACGATATTATACTAAATCACATGATTTCCGAAAAAGTTTCCACAGCGTTTTGTGACAAGGTCAATAGTTTCGCCGTAAAAGTGAAAAAATGTCGAAATTTTCTTCAAAGCCAATTTTGATGTTGAATAACTTTCGTAGGAGTAGGTTTAGCATAAAACGCCAAGAGACTTTTTTTATAGAACGTTCAAATCCCTACAAAAAACCACCTTGGGCGTTGTCGTACCCTCACCCGTTGCCGAGGAATAAAATTCAAAAGCAGGTAGTAACATCTTCCCTGTGTTATTTAAATGGACAATAGAAAATCGCGATGAGCGACCTCTAAAAATTTTTTTTAAGGGCTCAAATTTTGTCAGGCATCTTTTTTCACCTCACTGCAATAATTGAAACCCGGGCTTTGAAGAAATAAAAATAGTCGATTTTTTTGAACCACCCTAATGTGTATATGGAGAGATTTACCGACACAAGCTATCCCGACGTCGAGGAAGATGTGCACAACTCGTATAGAAAGAAGAGAGTAGAGAGCACACATAAGTAGGGAGAGCTCGTCAGACCGAAAAGTGCCGGAACGTGCCGTAACCGAAATCCCAACGACTAACAGCGCTGTATTAGTCTACTTTGATAGACGTCACTGGGATCGATAAACTCGCCGATACACTCTCACCTGGTGTTGATATAGGCGGACTGCGCATGCGTAGTCACAGCCAATAACCACGGTGATCGCTGATAGATCAGCTGACGATCAAACTATATCACGTGGTCGATGAGGTCTTCAATACACTCACACCCGAGTCGATGAGAGCGGGCGGCGCATGCGCCGTAAGGAAACAGACAAGAAAAATCCAGAATAAGATGAAAATTAGGTGTGCCAATATATTATTTCAGCTTTTTAATTACTTTGCACCTCAGCAAGGATGAGAAAAACCGGTAATGGGTACAAAGCAATAGAGTGCGTGTTTTGGACCTGAAACAAGACGCCCGTAGGCAGTTTTGCACAGTAAAAATTCGAAGAGAAACGGAGCACTGGGAAGTGTGACAAATCGACTCACCGTCCACTGCTGAACTGTGTGTGTGTGTGTGTGTGTGTGTGTGTGTGTGTGTGTGTGTGTGTGTGTGTGTGTGTGTGTGTGTGTGTGTGTGTGTGTGTGTGTGTGTGTGTGTGTGTGTGTGTGTGTGTGTGTGTGTGTGTGTGTGTGTGTGTGTGAGTGAGAGAGAGGGGGGGTACTATAGCAAACACTGAACATCCCGTAAATGTACAAGACAGCAAATTTTTGGAAATATAAACATACATTCACTCAAATATAATCAGATAGCAAATCATTATTAAGCATAGTGTAATCAGTACACTACTCAATGTATTGATTACCATGATTCAGGAGCAAACACGCAAAATATTGAAAGAATATGGCGTGATGCACGTGGTGGTATTCCGAAATACGAACGATGTGATTATATCACATGGCTGGATATATTGCTGATTTTCTTTTTCGTTGAACACATCCTTCGCATAGCGATCGCACACATGCACTTATCGATGCAATCAAGTTTTTTCATTATGATACATCACAATGAATTTTGCATGTGTGCGCATACGTGCGTGTGTATGTTTGTTCGTTCGTTCGTTCGTGAAATTGCGTGAAGAAAATTTTGTAGAACAAATTTTTGAAAATATTGAAAATGGTTTTGTTTTAGATTTTTTGTGGATTACATTTTTGTTGGTCATGCGCCACCACAATAACACGAGGTACAATGTTTTTTTTCTATGGGAATTCATAAAAAAAAATTTTCAGCCCAATTATAGCAGGAGCCCCACTTCCGAATATTTACCATTTTCTTTTCTCAAGAACTCCCTCACATGAATTCGCTTCATTTATTTCGAATTTTTATCTCAACATTTCTGTCAGCTAGAATTTTTTAAAAATATTGCATTTTTTTTATTTGAATGTATATAACTTTGTGAAAAATCAATCCAAACTGATGCATCGGGGGGTAAAAGTCCTTGTTTTGGAATGGCCTTCAGTTTGATAATACGTTAAAGATTATCAACGAATTGATTCAAGCAGTTTCATCTGCTTTAAGTCAGAATTTTTTTTCTTCACTATGTTAGTCCCCCTGGATTTTCTTTATAATGTTTTATAAAAAAAAGTTCATTTTTTTGATGAATTTTAAGCCTAGTTACGTCGTGGGGAAATGCTCCGTTCTATTTTTTTTATAATTATAATAATAGTTTTATCTCTGATTATGTACAAGCTGTTTATAAATTAATTAAAGCAAATGCATGAAAGTCTTAGAACTCGTGATTTGGAAAAAACTTTTACTTAAACATATTTATGAAAACGATTTTTTTCGACACACTCTATTCGACACACAAACCCAAACGTCCATGGTTCAAATTGTTGATTATAATTATTTGTCTCTTTACGGCTTCTGATTTATTATGTAAACAAATTATAATTATATATCAATATTATTATTATAATTAATTATATATTAGTATTAATATTTTATATTGATAAAAATTTATTACATATTTTTTTTAATATGAAAAAAAACAAATTATTTACGAAAATTTAATTTAAAATAGGTAAGGAGGTACAAATGTAACGTTGTGACGAGTACTTTTGTTTTATATGTGAAAATTTTATAAAAGATTATTTCAATCGAATTTTCAATTTTTTAATCGCAGAGTCTATACTCTATAGTTTTCATTTTTATTTTTTGAACATAGTGTGACTGCAGTTAGCTCAGTCATTTAACCAGAAAAACAAGATCGCCGAACTTTTGAGAAAAAATCCCTGATATAAAATCGCATAAATTCCCCGACGGAAAAAAAGGTTGGGACAAGTACATTAATGGTCTCTCGTTTGCTGATAATTCTATCCATAAAAAAAAAACTTCAAAAAAATTGAAAAAAAATACAGAACAATTCGAAAAAAATTTCGAATTTCCCTTGTTTCCTGATCATATCACGAAAAATGTAAAAAAAAATTCATAAAAAAATTATCAAACCAAGTGTAAGTAATTTCAACAGAAGACTTCGAAAATAATTTTACAAATAATGAAAAAATAGATTTGAAATATACAAATCTGTAATTATTTTGTAAAGTGTCAAAAAAATTCAAATAACACGTCAGAAATAAGAAACCGAAAAATCCCGCTTGAAATCATTTTGGAAACCGATGCTCCATCCTTCTTAGCTCATTCTAACAGTTAAATCAATTAAAAAAAATTCAATCTAACTTACGTGCGGCAATAAAATTTATGATATCAATTCGAGGCAAGTATTTAAGAGTATGGGTCAGTCGACTAACCTCCTAACCTCACTTGGAATTTTTGAAATTGAAATTCTCTGACACGGTTTGACCAATTAAAAAAAGGCTCTGTCAGCCTACGCAGAACGATGGCAAAAATCGACTGACAGAGCCTTTTTTTAATCGGTCAAACTGTGTCAAAGAATTTTGATTTCGAATTTTGCAGCTATCTCTCTCGCACTCACGGTTGCGATATACCGACTGATCCATCCTCTTAATAGTAATTCGGAATATTTATTCATCTAGGAACCATCAGGAACTTGAGAAAGTTCTAATGAATCAAAAGAGTTATTATTTGAGTTATGTGCAGCATTCAAATTTATGATATCAATAGAAGGACAAGTGATTTATTAATAATTCCGAGTTTTAACATTATGATATTGTTCTAAGAAGCATTTAAAACCAAATAAATAACATCGAAGGTATAGTAATTTGTTACTCTATGGTGGTAGAGATTTAGAAGAAAATCGATTCGTCTCAGACTTTCAACATCCTCTGGTGTTACGCACAATATTCGACGACGATTTTGGATCGGGACAAATTATGTTGTTGAGATATACAGGGTGAAGCACTAACTATTGCCACCTTAAATATCTCGGTGATTACCGACGTTACAAAAAATATTTCAGACAAAAGTTTGATGGTGCGAAAAGGGTCATCAAATGCGACCATTTTTTTTTATTTCAGTGGAGGCGCTGACGCACGGTGAAGTTCACCTCCACTTTTTTAAAGGGTACGATACATTTTTTTTTCAACCTTCTTGTAGAGCATGGCGAACTGCATAAAAAACATCCGGGGGTCAAAGTTGTTCAAGGTCATTCAAGATCAAAAAGTGACATGAACTTTATTTTTATGTGAAATGAACTTACTTTACATAAGGTGTTCAAAGTGATTGCCATTGGAATCAATGCAGTTTCCATGATTCGTAAATGTCGCCTCATCAGTAAATAAAATCTGATTAATAAATGAGTCATGTCTCTGAATCTGGTGTTGAGCCCATCGGCAGAATTCAATGCGATTCACGAAATCCATACCAGTTAATTCTTGGTGGAGACTAATGTGGTAAGGATGATATTTATGGCGATGCAGAACACGTAGAACACTTCTCTGGCTTACACCAGATTCCCTCGAAATTTGACGCGAACTAACACAAGGATCTCGAGTCACAGTAGCAAGAACACCAATTTCCGTTTCTTCGTTAGTAACTCGCTTTTGTCGGTTAGTTTTCCGATGGGCTAAGGATCCAGTTGTTCTCAATTTATTGCACAAAACTTGAAATGTACGGCGTGTAGGATGAAGACGTTCGGGATATCTTCAAGCGTATAAGTCTCTAGCTCTCACTGCATTTTTCTGACATTCTCCGTAAATTAGAAGCATATCGGTTTGTTCTTCAAAGGAATACATCATTCACATTCGCTTGATGTACTGATACTAGTCTTACCATTCTTACTATCGTTGTCTTGAATGTAATGTGATGTGAATGTGTGTTAATTGAAACACTTGTACGTCATATTTAGTAAATACAGCGTATTTATCAAACAAAGGTACCGTTGTTTACATACAAGACAACGCTAATAGGAATGGTAAGATTACGGCCAAATTACTGTCAAATTTTGCACGATATGCGAGAGAGAATTGTTCGAGCATGTGATGCGATCAGTGCCGAAGTGATAAGAAATTCTACGCAATCTGTATTCTACGCACCTTATGTAAAGTAAGTTCATTTCACATAAAAATAAAGTTCATGTCACTTTTTGATCTTGAATGACCTTGAACAACTTTGACCCCTGGATGTTTTTTATGCAGTTCGCCATGCTCTACAAGAAGGTTGAAAAAAATGTATCGTACCACTTTAAAAAAGTGGAGGTGAACTTCACCGTGCGTCAGCGCCTCCACTGAAATGAAAAAAATGGTCGCATTTGATGACCCCTTTCGCACCATCAAACTTTTGTCTGAAATATTTTTTTGTAACGTCGGTAATTACCGAGATATTTAAGGTGGCAATATTTAGTGCCTCACCCTGTATGTTAAAAGTACATGTCCGGCCCATCACTTTTCATTTAAATTTTTCATTCAAATATAAATCAGGGCACTAATGGTAACGGTGGATCATAAGTACGCATATATTGCGGATTGAGAAAGTAATTTTTATGTAATTATTACTCAATTGCGTTAAATCAAGAGATTCGGTAGAGTCTCGGGACAAGTACACTTCCGTCCAAAAGTTTGGGTTCACCAGTCGAAATTTTTACCCACACTAAAAGTTCGATAGCTTGGTCAAAAATCAATGGAATCGAATTTAATAATCGTCATTTTTAAGGGAATAAGTTGAGCTTCAATTTGCCGTCTCTTTAATTCTTTTAGAATTTTTTTTTAGCTGGCACGCGTTTTAGAATAACGCTGTTTTTCGACAAATTTTTGGCCTTCGTAAACCGGTTTTCAATGTAGTAGAAATTTTTTTCGTTACTTTCCTCCATGACAGCTTTGAAGGGGATAGAAAAAGCTTCATTTTTATTTTTTAAAAAATATGGTACGATTTTTTTTTGCACGGTTATCTTAATCTCAGCGAAAAATTAGGAGTTTCAGAAATTGTTGCATATTTCGAAAACTGGGGGTTTCGAGGAAATGTCAGAAGGGTAAAAAGTTGTGTCGGTGTATAATAAACTTGTTCCAATTATTTTAGATTTTGTTTTTGAAAAATTTTTTTTTCATCTTTTTGGTCAGGTCTCAACTGACAATAACTCGAGAAATATGGGGTTTGGGATAAAATTTCAGAAGGGAGGAAAGTTTCAATTTGTAATTTTGAACTCACTGACATTTTTCAAATTTTTTTGTCGATTTTTTTAAGACAAGTGAAATACTTGTTTTTAGATTTCATCGCAATACCCATATCATTTCGATAGAAAACAAACTTTTAGTCTCTTATCTTATTTACACCTGTTTCTCATCGAAAAAGCCGCCTTTGGATTCGAGGACTGCGTTGACGAGTCGTAGCATTCGCTTGATTAATTTGTTATAATTATGTGGCTTGGTCCAAACTCGCCCAAGGGTCCTCAAGCTTTCACCACAAATCGTTGGCAGAAAAAGGACAGGTTGTTCTAACTTTCTGATCGAGCTTCTCCCACAGAAGCTATCGGATTCAATTGAAACTTAAGTTAGGAGATTGAGATGGCCAAGCCGTATATATGATTGCTCCTTTTTGTCTGAGAGCACGTTCTTCTAACGTGAACTCGTCATTGAGAATGGAAAAATTAAAATTTAGGTTCTTCCGTCTACGCAGTATATTCCTCCACTGACACACTTTTCATCCATGATGTTAAAGCACCCATTGGTATAGTTTTTTTTTTATTAACTAGACGCAGTAGCGGCTTTTTACAACAACACACTGCTGGTGTCAACTAAATTTGCCAAGCCATAAGAAACAAATCAATCGAGCGAAACAGGTATAAATAAGGTAAAGGACTAAGAGTTTTCTATCGAAATGGCATGGGGATTGCGATGAAATCTAAAAAAAAGTACCTCACTTGTTTTGAAAAAATCGATAAAAAAATTTGAAAAAATGTCAGTAAGTTCAAAATTACAAATTGAAACATTCTTCCCTTATGAAATTTTATCCCAAACCCCATATTTCTCGAGTTATTGTCAGTCGAAACCTGACCAAAAAGATGAAAAAAAAAAATTTTCAAAAACGTAATCTAAAATAATTGGAACAAGATAATTATAAACCGATACAACTTTTTACTCGCCTAACATTTCCACGGAATCCTCAAAGTTTTAGAAATACGCAACAATTTCTGGAACTCCTCATTTTTTGCTGAAATTAAAATAGCCATGCGAAAAAAAATCGTACGATATTTTTTAAAAAACAGAAATGAAGCTTTTTCTATCCCCTTCAAAGCTGTCGTAGAGAAAAGTAACGAAAAAAATTTCTACTACATAGTCAGCCGGTTTACGAAGGCCAAAAAATTGTCGAAAAACGGCACTGTTATATAACGCGTGCCAGTTGAAAAAAAAATTGTAAAAAAATTTGACAGGAGGCAAATTGAAACTCAACTTATTCCCTTCAAAATGATGTTTATTAAATTCGATTCCATTGATTTTTGACCAAATTATCGAACTTTCAGTGTGGGTAAAAACTTCGACGGGTGAACCCAAATTTTTGGACGGGAGTGTACACTGACAGCCCTGTCGTCTGCTGGCCTGAGACTCTCGCCGAGACTAAACTTTCTCTGAATAAAACGATTCGTGGTGGTGGGGGTAAAATTGGCATGTCATTTTCTTTAATTGCGAAGCTCATGAGTTATGTATGGTTTTGAAAATTGGACTTTTAGCTAATTGAGAAGTTCTCCGTCGAATGAGCCCAAAATCAGTATGATCCGTGTCGTAATTTCTGAGAAAAAACTTTGCACGGGCTTAAGGTTATGCAAAAGTTACTAACACATTCCGGATTTGACGTATCTGTATACGCGTACTCCAACCGCTACAAACATAGGCCTCTTGGTCATGATCACCAATCCCTGGTGAAAGAAATTTTGTTGCAACCAAATGGAGGGTGAAAGAATTTTTGGGCCAATGACATTCAATAAAAAGAGTATGGGCGGGTTGTTCCAACTTCTAGGTAGCTCATCTGGCGGGTAAAAGCATTGACTTGTAGACCTTTAACTGTGAGATAGGTTTACCTAGAAGTTGGAACAACCCGCCCTAAGGAAGTTTGACGGAAAGCTAATGAGCTCGAGAGCTCGAAAGCAGAAAGCACTCGAAAGTCACCAGCGGAAGTTTCACGTCGTGTTGACGTTTGGGGTTACGATGTTATGAAGTGCGTGCGGAAAATAAAAATAATTTTCGCGTAATCCAACGAAGTGCATATTAATATTTATTTTGTTAAAACTTGTCGTATACTAAACCGGTATAAAAGCGGTCGCATAAATGTAGACTGTGATCCGTGTGTGAAAATAAAAAATATAAAAAAATGCGCGATGCATATATGTCAACGAAACTTTTCAAGATATCATTATTTCGTTCGATTAGAAATAAGTGTCAACTGAGATAATCTTTCAACTAAACCAGAGTGCGCGGAATATTGTCAAGCGTAAATATATCGTCAGTTGCGTGATTATATATCATGTGTAATAATGTAGGTTATATATGCCAGTTCCCTTTGATAGCTGTGTCGTAACGAACCGGCCGGGGTTTGACGTTACGAAGTGCAGGACAAATGTAACAAAGGTTCGCACAGTTAGTGAATAATAATATAAATAAGGCAAATCAGTTTATCAAAAATAGGTCTGGAAGTTGTAAGGAAAAATGTTCGTCAACCTATAATGTCAAGATTTCTTTTTGCGATCTGAAATATTATGGTTGATAATTAATAAAACAAGAACACACGGAACTGTTAGTATATATAATGTGAGAAACTCTAATCGAATAAATGTATTCTAATTTATTTCTTGTGTCATCACTATTTTGGAATATTCCCATATCATGCTTCCTATTGAGTTTGGCTCTGCTCTTTCCGATCCTTGTTTTGACTCCATCAGATTGCAGCGGATCGATACATATTATTAATTGGTTGCCTAATATGAGCCCTATGATTTTCTACTATTTCTTCATGCTGATTGTGGTAACGTGATTCAAGAGGTTTCCAACTATGATCATCAATCGCACATTTTGTACATCAGATTCTCAAGACAGTTTCTGGTTTTGATATACGTGTGGTTATTCTTTTTCCACCTGGTCTGTTGAGTAATAAAGTTTGAAACTTGTACCAAAAAATCTTTGGATGCTTTTTTTTGCTGATAATATGAAAAGTTGAATCTTCGGAATGCGGTAGGTGAACACAAATTTTGACAACAATACTTATGAAATGACGTGTATGTTGAGTATGATTCCTATTCTGCAAACTGCAAATGTGGAATTATTGGTGAAAACATTGATTACGATAAGTCTACAGTTGCTCAGTTTTAGATGCGATTAACTATAATACCTGCCAACATCATGGAAACCTACAGAATTTCTGAATGTTATGTGCGCTATGTCATTTTAATGTATCATCATGACTTCTAACAACTTTTCACTATAATACTACAGATTTGGTTCATTGAAATAGAGCAAAAATCTGTAAACTATAAAATTTATATACTGTGCCATGCATTTTACTTTTTGACTCTTACCGTAACATAAATATGAAGTGAACAATTCATTACAAAAATTTTCAGTTGCTCATTTATGGATCGATTTGAAATTGCTATCTTCCAAACTCATTGCGCATATACATTGAATCGCAGCAGATACCTACGAACTTGGAAATTTCTGTGGATAACTATATGTGCTAAGTATCATCCCCTATCTTTGATTATCGTAATATGTAATGGAACTTTGTTCAGCAAGTTTTAAAGTATTTCTTTTCAAATAGTATTAAAGTTTGTATTACTGCGGTATGGAGCGAATACCTTCAAACTTTGATATTTTTGTGTCGCAGCATGTGTGCCAATTATTTAAATTTTTTACTCCAATCGTAACATGTAATTTCAAAAATTCATCACAAAAGTTTTCAGCTTTACTAATTATCTTAATTTTCCTTTTTCTAAATTCTATGCTAAATTTCTGAATTTCTAAATTATCCTGAAATTAAATTGTTTACCTCCACAACCAATGCAGGTACCTTAAACGTCTTTGAATTCCGTTGCTCTGTTGAATTAAGTACGCTCAGTTTTTTTGCTTCTTTGAGTTCTGACATAATAAAAGTTTCCGGGTACCTCTTTTCGGCAACTATCAAACTGTAGATAATTGGATCTCAGCGGCCATGTGCAAACTTTGGAAATATATTTCATCGGGGGCACGTTTTGGATGACACGAAAATGTCTAGAGCCAGAATGCAAAAGGGACATTTGAAAATAGCCAATTCTGTTGGATTTGTTATGTCTTGAATTTGATCGATCTTTCCTCTTTTCCTTTCTTTTTTCTAACGTTATAAGCCGAAAAACATATCTCCGCCCGCAACACGCATTGATCCATAATCTTGAGTTCCTAATGGACAAAACATATTAGAAGACAAGGGGAAAAATCACCAAAGTCCAAGAACAGACCTGTGACGAAATATTTCCAGTACAATTTTTACGAAAAATAGGTTTTTTTTCGTGGAAACCAAAGTTACAAGCCGAAAAACATATCTCGGTCTCCAACCTGCTTTCCACCGTGCTCTTGGGTTCCTAATTGACAAAACATATTAGAGTACAAGGAAAAAAATCGCCAAAGTCCAAGAACAGGCCTGTGATGAAAAATTTTCAGTTCAATTTTTTCGAACAATGGGTCTTTTTTCGTGGAAACCAAAGTTACAAGCCGAAATACATATCCCGGCCGATACATAAAAAAATTGAAAAAAAATTGAAAAAAAAATTATTAAAAAAAAAAATACAGAACAATTCGAAAAAAATTTCACAAATCTTGAAAAAACATTATCTTAAGAAAAAAACTAATCTGTATCTATTTTTTAAAGTGTCAGAAGGATCAAATAACAAGTAAAAATAAAAAACCGACAAATCGCGCTTGAAATCGTTTTGGAAACCGATGTCTCATTCTTTTTATTTGATTTGAACACCTAAATCAATTAAAAAAATTCCATCTAATTTACGTGCAGCATTAAAATTTATTATATCAATTTGAGACCAAGTATTTTCTAATAAATTGAAAAAATTACCATTTGAGTTACGTGCAGCACTAAAATTTATGATATCAATCGAAGGACAAGTAATTTATGAGTAACTCCAAATTTCAACATTATGGAATTGTTCTAAGAAGCTTTTAAATCCAAAAAAAATCACATGCAAGCTAGTCATTTCCTACTCGGTGGTGGCAGAGACTTATAAGCAAATCAATTCTTTTCAGACTTTCAGGAGCTTCTGATATTATTCACAATATTCGACGTTGATTGGATCGATACAAATTATGTTTAAATATTAGTTAAAAGTACTTGTTCGGCCCATCACTTTCCATTAAAATTGTTTTTTCAAATAAAAATCAGGGCTTTTCTAGAACTGATGGAGCGCAAATATTCATGCAGAGCGTATTTAGAGAGTTATCTTCAAGTAATACTCCCTTAATTGCACTAATTGAATAAGAATGGAAACGAATTGTCCTGTACTATACAAGGAATGTTATTGTGCATCGATAAATAAAAAACATTTTGCACATTAAATATGTTCAAGCTTCCAAAAATAACTCCCCAGTTGGTATTGGAATGACGGCAATTTTTACTTCTCACTTTTTCCAGCGAACGAATTTCATTCGGTATAACTAACCTATACTATTATTAAGAACATTAAACTAATAATAAATCGCATGTCAATAAATTTTTAACCGGATTCTGCCGTACAATTTCGTTTTTTTATGAATGATTTTTATTTGAATGAATAGTGATGGGCCGGACAAGTACTTTTAACTCATATTTAAACATAATTCGTATCGATTCAATCGACGTCGAATATTGTGAATAATATCAGAAGCTCCTGAAAGTCTGAAAAGAATCGATTTTCTAATAAGTCTCTGCCACCATAGAGTAAGAAATGACTAGCTTGCATATCATTTTTTTGGATTTAAAAGCTTCTTAGAACAATTCCATAATGTTGAAATTTGGAGTTACTCATAAATTACTTGTCCTTTTTTAATACTGCATAAATTTTAATGCTGCACGTAAATTAGATGGAATTTTTTAAATTGATTGAGCTGTTCGAATAAAATAAGAAGAATGAGGTATCGGTTTCCAAAATGATTTCAAGCGCGATTTGTCGGTTTTTTATTTTTACTTGTTATTTGATTCTTCTGACACTTTAAAAAATAGATACAGATTTCATTTTTTTAAAGATAATGTTTTTTCAAGATTTGTGAATTTTTTTCGAATTATTACGTTTTTTTTGTAAAATAATTTTTTTTACAATTAAAAAAACTTTTTTTCTAAGTTTTTTTTATGGATGGAATTATCAGCAAACGAGGGACCATCAATGTACTTGTCCCAACCTTTTTTTTCCTAGGGTACACTCTTTTTGTTCTTTTGGAGTATTTTATTTGTTACACACGTGAAGAGAAAAAAGGTAGTTCTTGTAAACGAAATATAAAGAAAAGAGAAATCACACTCTGATGCTGCTACTACACACAAAAGCTTGGATCGCTCGGAAAAAAAGGTTTGTTACAAGAACGTGGACCCAGTGCCGAGAATAAGAATTCAGAGAATCGAAAATAGGGGGCCATCTAACAGCAATATTGCCAATTTGAGAATTAACATCTCTTTTACTTCAACACTTTCCTTTGTTAATTGAAAATAGACTCTTCTGAACTAAACACAAAAATAAATTAATAACAAAAAAAACGCTCTTTGGTTTCTCTTTAGTCTTTTTGTTTCTTATGAATGTCCCATTTTGTCACACGGGATCTTCAGTCGTGTTTTTGGAAGAGGCTTCGCCACGATGTCCGCAACCTGTTCCTCGATTCAAACTTGTCGGACTACCAGATTTCCTTCTATGACCTTTTCTCGAATGAAGAACTGCTTTATAATAATATGTTTCGTTCTGCGATGAATCTGGGGGTTTTGAGCTATCCTCACAGCCGCAGAATTGTCTACTTGAAGAATTGGCATGCACTCCATTTTTACAATTTCTCCAACCAATCTGCTCAGCCAAATGATTTCTTTGGCGGCCTCATTTGGTGCTACAATCTCTGACTCGGTTGTGGAGTTGGTAACCATTGTCTGTCTTTGACCCAACCACGATGTAATTCCGCCCGCATGGGAAATGACTACTCCGGAAGTTGATCGACCAGTTTTTGTGCATCCTCCGAAGTCTGCGTCACTGAAGCACTCTAGAATGCCTTTGCTTCCGTTACAGCGGTAGACAATTCCCAAATCGATTGTGCCTCTGATGTACCGAAAAACTCTCTTGACTCGAGCGACGTCTTCAGTAGATGGATTCTCGAGTGTTCTTGCCAAGAATCCTATACTGTACACCAGATCCGGTCTTGTGCCGAGCATCAAGTACATTAATGCACCGACCGCTTGCCTATACGGAAAGTTGTGCTGCTGCTGGACCTCTTCTTTCCCTGATTCGAGAATCTCGGAGCTCTTCATTATCGGCGTTGACACTGACTTGTACTCTGAGAACTTGAACCGTTGAAGAATTTTATTCGCGTATGCTTTCTGGCTTCTTTTGATGTTTTCATCTCGTTCAATTTCCAGTCCTAAGAAATAAACTGCTTACTTTGAGACGATCTTGAATTCTTCTTTCAGCTCTGCCAGAAAATCTTTTAAATCGTTTGGATTTGTTGCGCCAACCAACCCGTCATCTACGTACACCACTAAAACGAGTTTCTGGTCGTTTCTCTCGCGAATATATAAGCATGAGTCAGCTCCACTGCAGTTAAATCCCAATTTGGAAAGAAAGCCTCCAAAAAGTTTATGCCAGCATCTTGGCGCCTGCTTTAGTCCGTACAGACTTTTCTTGGGCTCACAGACATTCCTGTTCCATCGTCGTATCCAGCAGGCTGTTTCATAAAAATTGTTTCTTCAAGTTCTCCGTATATAAACGCTGTTGAAACGTCAAACTGTGCAAGGTACTTCTCGCTCGCAGCAATGCTTAGAATCGACCGAATTGTTCCCATTTCCCCGACTGAACGTCTGGCTGTAATCAATTCCTTGGCGTTGTCGAAAGCATTTGACCACTAGCCTCGTCTTATGCTTGTCGATATTATCATCTGGATTTGTTTTCAAACGAAATACCCATTTGCAGGGTAAAGCTTTAGCACCTGCCGCTCGTGACGTCAGTTTCCAAGTCTGATTTGTCTTTAGCGAAGACATTTCGCTATCCATGGCCTTCCTCTATTAAGCACTTCGTTTACTGTTTATGGCTTATTCGCATGTTTCGGGATTTTTTATTTCGTTAACGAACTGTTCCACTATCATGACAAACTCGAACCTTTTTGGCTTGTTTAATATCGATCGATCTCTTAATTGACGAGATGAAGCGAACTGAGCATTCTCCCCGCCATCCTCACTTTCGTTCTCGTCCGCAGACTCAAACGCATCATCATCGCTGCTCTATTCCTTCGTGCTCGACTTTTCTTCTTCGTCTTTTATCTCTCGAGATTTTTCTTCAGGCTCAACGTCTCGAAGCGGCAGTTTTACTTTCTGCTTGCATTCTCCGGTTTTTTCTTCAAATTGCACGTTTCTTGATAACAGGACTTTGTGCTATTCTTTCACGTAGATCCTGTATCGTTCTTCACCGTCATATCCCACGAGATATCCTGTTCTCGGCTTTTCGTCCGTCTTTCTTCGTTTCTCAATCGGAACATGGATATAACACGTTGATCCGATAATACGCAAATGGTTTATTCTCGGTTTTCTTTTAATCCAAAGCTGGTATGGACTTACCCCTTGTATTGACGATTTGCCGGTTCTATTCAGAACGTACACTGCAGAACTTACGAGTTCCGCCCAAATTGCTTCTGGAAATTCGACCTCAGGATTCGAATATTTGAAGGTCCTTGCCATCTCTACTATTGTTCGATTTTCGCGCTCGCTGCCACCATTCTGCTCCGGAGTGTTCGGTGCTGTAAATCTCTGCGTAATCCTGTTCTCTTGTAGAATCTCTTTTACGTCTACATGATCAAACTCTCCGCCGTTGTCACTTACAAGGAAAGTCACCTTAGTGTATCCCCACAACCTGGGTTGAAAAAATTACATTTTGTAGTTCACATCAAAGTATAAACCGTCACAAAAAATTAGCTGCCCACTCGCATATTTAAGGGATGAAATTAATTCCTCAAAATCGGTCGTTTTTTCGTTTTTCGTTGATATCTCCGCAACTAAAATAGATACGGCAAAAGTTTAAATGGCAAATTAATTCATTTTTCAGTGTTTTTCAATAATATATAATCGTTAATTGTATAGCTTTTTATATTCATTTTATTTTCATAAAAAAACGTGTTTTTTTGTACATTTTTCTCTACTTTTCCATGGTAAACCTAATTATTCCGATTCGAAATTCAATCATATCAATCTACATTGGTTTTTTTCCGACACAAGCGCTCATTTTTTCAAACGCAAAATTTTTTATCAATTTCAACTTATAACATCTTTTCGTCAAACTATGAGGTGGGTTTCTTAAAATACGTTTTATTTTTCTATGATATCCTATCTATTGTGTTAAACAGTGATATATCAGTAAAAGATAAGGCTCTATATAATCTCATTGTTATCACATTTAAGTTAGTTTTAAAGCGGTTCCCGTTCACTAAAGTTCTCTGATCATAGGTATACATTGTTGAGTACGTATTGAATACTACGAACTTTTATAAAAATGCATATCAATCCAATGAATGTCATACATATTTTGTCGACTTATTTTATGACGATGAATTTGCCCGAAACACCGGTGAATGAAAGTGAAATGAAATTAGCCAATACCATTAAAGAGTTTTTAATTGAAAGTATAAACGAATACACGGGAATCGAAATTGAAGAAGACGAAACTCTAAACTTTCAAGAACAATTCAAACCCCGTGAGCCTGAAAGTGTAGAAGATAGTGAATTGGAATGGGATTCAATTTCATTCAATGAAGCTGATGGATCTCATTGTACAAAAAAAAAATGAAGATGAACTCCCATTTGATTACAAGAAGAAAGCTGTGGAGTATTGGAGAAGTGGAAAAACAAAAAATTTAAATATTCGTACAGTCGCACATCGTTTAAGAAAAGTAATTTCTAAAACACAATTAAAGCATAGAGCTCATCAAATAAATAAAGCTGGGACTTATAAAGAAAAATTGAATGAAATATCTCAATATACTTTAAATCACTTCATTGAAGCAACTGAATGTGGCAAGACATACATGATATTGATTTGCAACGATGGACTTTGACCGCAACATAAAGATTTCATGAATTCCGATGCACGATTTAAAGCATCAAAAAATTGGGTGAATAAGTTCAAAAGAGCACATCACATAACGTCTCGAAAAATTACAAAATTTATTACCAGGAAAACTTTAGAAGACTCAAAAAATCTTGCAAAAACGGTTGAAGAGTTTATAAATAATGTTAAATCTGTTATCAACGACATTGGTCTGGAAAACGTTTACAATTCGGTTATTCCTTAAATGTAGATTTATATCGCTACCGGAAAGAATAGTTATGTCTGAAAAGTGCCTTACAAAATTTTTCCATATTCGATAACCAAACACATCTAATGTTTGTATTTGTCCTGTTATTCTTATTGGAATAATTTCTAATACAATTTTTTATGAAGAGGAGTTACTTCATTAACTACCCCTGGACAGTGTTCACTTCAAGAGTCGATCAAGAGCGCGCTGCTGTCACCAACATTCGGAAAATAAATTTCTGTTAGCCACTGTTTGAAATGATCTGTCGATAAAACGAAATATTTAGTATGATTTGGTTTGCAATATTTAATTTGCGGCCCGAATATATAATTTGAATAGTTCGTACCTGATGTTAACTTTCCCGATTTTGATGCCGAAACAAAAACGTTTTTGGGTTTGAATAACGTTTTTTCTACGCGTGGACCAAAGTCACCACCGATTTATTTTTATACAAGATATAACGGTGAAAGTAATTTTCCATCGGCCGATATCATTGGTTGAATTGTATATGAATGGATTGTCGAAGATATGGATTGAACAACGCTTTCAATCTCTTTTGATCCTTGGTTTGCAAGAGTGCGACCGGAATGCATTTCAAATTGGAATCCACTTTGGTCCGAATTGTAAACGTTTTCCAGACCAATGTCGTTGATAACAGATTTAACATTATTTATAAACTCTTCAACCGTTTTTGCAAGATTTTTTGAGTCTTCTAAAGTTTTCCTGGTAATAAATTTTGTAATTTTTCGAGACGTTATGTGATGTGCTCTTTTGAACTTATTCACCCAATTTTTTGATGCTTTGAATCGTGCATCGGAATTCATGAAATCTTTATGTTGCGGTCAAAGTCCATCGTTGCAAATCAATATCATGTATGTCTTGCCACATTCAGTTGCTTCAATGAAGTGATTTAAAGTATATTGAGATATTTCATTCAATTTTTCTTTATAAGTCCCAGCTTTATTTATTTGATGAGCTCTATGCTTTAATTGTGTTTTAGAAATTACTTTTCTTAAACGATGTGCGACTGTACGAATATTTAAATTTTTTGTTTTTCCACTTCTCCAATACTCCACAGCTTTCTTCTTGTAATCAAATGGGAGTTCATCGTCATTTTTTTTTGTACAATGAGATCCATCAGCTTCATTGAATGAAATTGAATCCCATTCCAATTCACTATCTTCTACACTTTCAGGCTCACGGGGTTTGAATTGTTCTTGAAAGTTTAGAGTTTCGTCTTCTTCAATTTCGATTCCCGTGTATTCGTTTATACTTTCAATTAAAAACTCTTTAATGGTATTGGCTAATTTCATTTCACTTTCATTCACCGGTGTTTCGGGCAAATTCATCGTCATAAAATAAGTCGACAAAATATGTATGACATTCATTGGATTGATATGCATTTTTATAAAAGTTCGTAGTATTCAATACGTACTCAACAATGCATACCTATGATCAGAGAACTTTAGTGAACGGGAACCGCTTTAAAACTAACTTAAATGTGATAACAATGAGATTATATAGAGCCTTATCTTTTACTGATATATCACTGTTTAACACAATAGATAGGATATCATAGAAAAATAAAACGTATTTTAAGAAACCCACCTCATAGTTTGACGAAAAGATGTTATAAGTTGAAATTGATAAAAAATTTTGCGTTTGAAAAAATGAGCACTTGTGTCGGAAAAAAACCAATGTAGATTGATATGATTGAATTTCGAATCGGAATAATTAGGTTTACCATGGAAAAGTAGAGAAAAATGTACAAAAAAACACGTTTTTTTATGAAAATAAAATGAATATAAAAAGCTATACAATTAACGATTATATATTATTGAAAAACACTGAAAAATGAATTAATTTGCCATTTAAACTTTTGCCGTATCTATTTTAGTTGCGGAGATATCAACGAAAAACGAAAAAACGACCGATTTTGAGGAATTAATTTCATCCCTTAAATATGCGAGTGGGCAGCTAATTTTTTGTGACGGTTTATACTTTGATGTGAACTACAAAATGTAATTTTTTCAACCCAGGTTGTGGGGGTACACTAAGGTGACTTTCCTTGTTAGTAATTCCTTGATCAAGTGTCCTTGCGTTTTTGCGTGTGCTAACATCTGTTGCAGTGCGTTCATTACATTGGACTTTTGCTTTATAATATATCCGTAGCGAAATTTTGTGTAAGTGTCTTTAAGGGACAACACCACTGTGAAGGCTTCAAAAAATCGATTTTTTGAAAACCATCTAGAAAAATCTAAAATACATTTAAAAATAGAATGCCGTTGGTCCCACGTCGAAAAAATAATTATTTTCGGAGATATTAAATATTTTATGGAGTGGTGCTGTGCTCTGTGACGCTCGGGGCTCCGCGCCGCCTCAGCCAGGTGCGCATCTCAACCGGTCGGCGCCGCCTCTTCCTAAGGAAGTATTGGAGGTAATTACGCCAGTGTATAAAAATTTGAGCAGAGACGATTTGCTGCAGCGTCGTTTGGGCAGCTTTACGTAAAACAATAACGAAAAATACAATAAATCAGTTTGGGCAATAGCCCACAAGAGTCAGTCCGGGAGCAAAAAAATCGTCGGTATTGCCGCTGATATCGCGGTATTATTATTCAACGATGGCCTGAGAAGCCTCATGAAAGTTATGGAGATGTTGGGGGTAACTATCGGCCCAAATTGTTTCAATTTTTGCGTTGAAACCGACGGAGCGCGGATCGAGCAGGCGGAGTGCTCGCTCACGGATGTTGCAAAAGAGGCAAGAAGAGCCTCTACAAGTTCGAGAAAAGATGCTGAGGGCCTTGATTTGCTTCTTGAAGGCCAGCTATATGGTGCCGGAATTGCTGATTAAAGGTAAACATTTTTTTTCCAATTTATTGTCACGTCCCGCGTTTAGTTATCATTAAACGCGAGACTTGACGACGATTCCTGTCAACTTTAAAATATTTCTTTTATTGAAACTGCCAGAACGTTCTTGATTCGGTCAGTACGCGATGCCTCGTGCCTTAGCAACCGCTTGGAATCTGCCGATTCGGCATCGCCTGATCGCGACCTCCAAGGTGGCTCGTGGATACCCTTGGTAACCACTAAAGTCATAACTTAGAGACTAAAGTGCTGAGATGCACTGAAAAACCCGTCACGGCGATCGCTTTCGAGCTCTCGTCGCCGTGGCGAGGATTTTTGTACATCAGTTCCGTTTGATTCTTAACTGACACTCGGTCGTCCCTCGGGATAACTCTGTAATCCAGCAACTCGCGGCGGGGTAGTAAATCCTGGTACAATGACACAGGTTAACCGCATAGAGATTATAAGTCTGGGTTCCGTCAACAAACGCGTAGTGAGCAACACATTGCCCCTGGCCTCACAGACGTTCTCTTGCCAAATCTTGCAGACTTTTGTATGCACCATTTATTTAACCTTATTTCTCCATTTGTCATTCTTCCTAAACCAAGTTAATTCTGTGCGTGTGTGAGAACCGCGCATCAACTGAAGGCGCGGTTATTGTGTGCGAAACGGAACGGGAGAATTGTTCCCGTTCGTGTGAGAGAGTAAGTTGGAGTAAATGTTAATTCACGGTTGTTTCCGTCTTCAAAATCGTACCTCGATTCATTCAAATTGTAAACCTTTTTGTATCTTTCCTTTTCGCATATTTTTCACATAATTTTCTGTTCTCGTCGAACCATTTGTTTCCATACCTTGTCAATAAATCTGATTTCCCGGTTAATAATTATCTGAGCGACCCAATCTCCTGCTTCGGGGCCCGTACGGGATCATATAGGCACTTCTTCGTTATTTCTTAAATTATTTCGATTACTTAATCACTTTAATATTGCAATATGTCGGTTATTCCCATAAATATCCAATTATTTCAATTTCATTTAGACCAAACAAAATATCTACTAAATATTTCACATTTCAAAAATCCTACACTTTGTGTAGGTTGGTGGCAGCGAAGACTAAATAAATTTCCCGTTTACGTTCGTCCCTTTTGGACGTAACATTATCACATAAATTACCAAACTTCAAACTTTGAACGCGTTTTTCTCAAACCACTTTTTTGAGTGCGGCACGCAGCAGAACTCTGGCAATTTTTATTCGATCGACTTCAAATTCGGACTGCATCAATATAACTAGATTATCTAAAGAAGTACATAGAATTTTATCGATATCTCAATAAAAAAGAAAAGTTATAGCCTTTTTTCGACGAGAGTAGTAGAGCTATGCGGGTTCCGCACCATGTAGGGATCTACCTTACCGACCGTCGGTAAAGTAGATTCCCTGCTCAAACCCAAACAAACCCAAACGGTCGGTAATGAAGATGGCCGCCCAAACCCAAACGGCCGGTAATAAAGATGGCAGCCCAAACCCAAACAAACCCAAACATCGAACTGAGCTCTAACCCAAACAAACCCAAACATGTGATCGAACTGAGCTCTAACCCAAACAAACCCAAACAAACCCAAACAAACCCAAACATGTGATCGAACTGAGCTCTAACCCAAACAAACCCAAACATGTGATCGAACTGAGCTCTAACCCAAACAAACCCAAACATGTGATCGAACTGAGCTCTAACCCAAACAAACCCAAACATGTGATCGAACTGAGCTCTAACCCAAACAAACCCAAACATGTCATCGAACTGAGCTCTAACCCAAACAAACCCAAACAAACCCAAACAGACCCAAACAAACCCAAACATCGAACTGAGCTCTAACCCAAACAAACCCAAACATGTGATCGAACTGAGCTCTAACCCAAACAAACCCAAACATGTGATCGAACCCAAACAAACCCAAACATCGAACTGAGCTCTAACCTAAACAAACCCAAACATCGAACTGAGCTCTAACCCAAACAAACCCAAACATCGCACTGATTCAAAGTCCGCGCGCCGTATAGTTCGCGTAAATGCCGATAGATGGACCCAAACGGCCGGTAATAAAGATGGCCTCCTAAACGGTCGGTAATAAAGATGGCCTCCCAAACGGTCGGTAAAAAGGATGACCTCTCTAACCCAAACAAACCTCGAATGGATTCAAAGTCCGCGCGCCGTAAAGTTCGCGCCGATGGCGATTTGGATAGTGGAGATCTCGTGTGCGGATACAAGTCGGCAACCCCGAGCGGAATTGTTAACTAGCGAAATAGTTAAACTATCGGAATAGTTAAAGTTAACTATCGGAATAGTTAAATATCGGGATAGTTATTGAGTAAGATCACGGACACACAATTATAAAAAAGATTTTTTTATTCACTTAATCGAGTTTACAAAGTTTACATTCTCTTTTGAGTGGCGCGAACAATTTTTCCATTGTATGCTCTCGGCATCGTCGGCACTCGGCAACTTCAGGATCCATTTTGAGGGACTCGGGCAATTTTTCCCAGGCAGCATCGACGCTGTACGCGGCGAAGGTCACGATGAATTCCTTGGGCAGCTGGGCGATGTCGGCGGTTGAGAGAGGTTCGCCCCGATGACACAGCTTCAATGACCTTCCCAGAGAGGGTCGCGACTCGTGAAGGTAGATCCGCAACAGTAGAACGTTTCGCAGTGCGCAATGGGGTGAATCGTGGTGGGGGCATGCTGCAGCGAGTTTGCACGAGGTCCTGAGCGACGGGCAGTCCACCACGTCACGCGCGTTGAACCCGAATTGTTCGAGCCACCGTTGTTTCTGCTCACCCTTCACGTAGACGGTGCTCGCGTCGCGTAGAACCGAGCGAAGCACGTTCTCGACCTCGTCGTAGGGTACGTCACCGGCGCTCCAGCGCAGACGATGATAGTTGCGTTCGAGCCAGAGATTTACACCCTTGTACCTGGCGGGAATCTCGCTCCACGGCGTCGGTGGTTGGAACAGGAAGACCAGCGAGTAGTCGGGCGAGTTGAGTGGAGCGACGGCCAATTCTTTGACTATGAAGTTGTGGTACTGGAAGCCCTGCACGTCCACGAGGTACTCCATGACGAATGCCGAGCACTCCGCTCGGCCGCCCGCATTTTATAGGAGGATCCCCACTCCTCAGTCATCCCCACTACAGACGTTTCCTAACGTCGCCACTTATGGGATTGTAGTCTACGATGCGATCGTGCAAGATGAGGCAATAGGCAGTGGTTCCCGCGGGAAAATTCGAATCGGCCTCGAGTTCGATACGGACGTCGACCGGCGCCAGCTTGAGGGTATCGTTCTGTTTCGAACAGTCGATCACGATGATTGGCGCATGCGCGATGAAGTCACCCTTCGTCAGCAGGGGTTCGGCATCCTTCTCGTTGTAGTACGCGCTCTGGAAGTTGGAGTACATCTCGTACAATTGCGCGTACTGGTTGCGTTGCACGTCGAGATTGAGCTTGCCGTAAGGGTAGCACTGCGAGTTGAGGAACAGTTTGACGTTGGTAATGCCGCAGTGATCGAAGCGGCTAGCGTTTGCCGTTCGAGTGGCTTTTCGATTCGTCTGGAAGGCGAGAATGACGAAACGCGGTTTCTCCAGCTGATTCGACGTCTTCACCGTCCAAACGTGTTTGGTCGTGCTCGGGAGCGCGGGATATTCGAACAATTCCCAGATGCGAAAACTCATGACTATGTCCTTGTCAATGCGACTGAGCAGCTGAATTTTGCGCTTGTCCGCCAGCATCACGTAAGGCATCAACCACTCGATTCTCGTGATTTCGATCTTGTAATTCTCGAAGGTGCCATTCTCGATGGCCGTTTGAAGAATCGCATTCATGTCGTGCCTCGATCGCGTGAGAATGAGCTCGTGCTTCGCGTTGATGACGATCTTGCGATAATCCTCGGCGAAACCTAGGATCATGGCGAGTGGGATGCATACGTCGAAGTATCCTCCGGCGTTGTTCAGCTGTTGAGCCTCCGCAACGTCGAGCCAGCCGGAGTTTTCAAGCATGGCCGTCTGACTGGGACTGAAGGAGGCGTATCCCTTCATGAGACTGGACAAACCCACATTTTTGCTTCGATCGATCTCGATGGCATTGATCTCGTAACGAATTTCCTCGAACAGATGCAAGATGGCGTTGTTCACCAATTGTGTGGCCGTTACGGCATTTCCATCGGCTTTGCTGAGTCTACCGCAGATGTGCAGCGAGCTTCGGGCTGGTAGGACGCAGAGGTCCTGATGTTGGATGGATATGCGAATCTCGTCGCTGTTGGCGAAGCCCGACGAAGTGTAGGGTTGATGCGCGTGAATCTCGTAATGCGTGACGGACTCGTCGAATACGACGGGCGAATGAACGTCCAAAGCCTCTTCCATTCCAGCAGCAAAATATCACGCAAGTTAATTTCTTCCACCACCGATGACTCGAAGGCCGAGACTCCGCAGGAACTGAATGTTGCGACGTGTTAGCGTTTTCGACACTCCTCGCCGACTGATGCTTGGACGATGTGGTGTCGCTCTTTTATAGCCCGGAGTGGTTCTGCTGTTGAAGACGATGCCCATGGTCTACTTGACTTCTCTGATATGCAGCCGGATGGTAATGATTTCGCCGCGAAAATTCACCAGTGCTCCGTCCTGATCGACGATGCGCAGTTGCAGATGATCAATGACTCGGACGGCGATCGGAAGATAAATGACTTGCGAGGGGACTTCGATGATCTTATATCCCGGTGGCACGGCCGGGAAGAACTCGTGAATCGTGTGAACCTTGTGCTCGTTGATGTACGCGCCGGACGTGATGTTGCACTCGACGCGCAATGCGTTGACCTTGAGAATAGCCACAGGCAAGTCGGAGCTGTGAGTCGTATCGGCCGACAGTACGCGTGGGGCGAAGCCCAGCAGGGGCGCGATGGAGTCGGCAGGACGAAAGTCCACGTTGTGGTCACACTTGAGCAGGCTGCGCAGCGTGTTGTTGTTGGGCTTGAGATTGAGGGAGATGCCTAGCGGTGCAAGCGCTTCCTGCAAGTACGTTGCGATGTCATCGATCTCGTAACTGCCCGTCGGCAACACGATCACTTGGTCACCCGCGTAGAACTTGTTCTTGCCGATATCGATGTTGGGTATGGAGTTGAAGGTGAGAAACTCCACCAGGCCGAGAACGTAGTTCTTGCCGGGCGAAAGCTCGATCGGTGGAAAGTACTCCGCCTCCAGCAACGACGACGTTCCCGTCAGACTGAGGGTCAATGAATCACCCATGTCGCTTCGCGTGCGACTGAGTCGATGCGGCGGCTCACAGCTGGTTATATAAGAACTTGAGGCAGAGATGGCCGCACTCGTACGTACCGAAATTCTGATATCGCGAGTGATTGTACTTGACCTCGCGGACGCCGAGGTAATCCATGAGATCGCGAGGCGGCTGCAGATCGCCGAAGCTGTCGAAGTAGCGGACGTCTTTGCCGATCTTTCGATACGCTACCCAGTGCGTCCCGGGGCCCTCCTTGTCGTCGAGATTAACGATGCCGCATTCGCGAAATCGCGGTCCGCCCCTCGGCATGGCGTTTCGCATGAATACGCCGCGAAAGTGGGGAATTTCTCGCGCGTACTTCAGCAGATCAGCGTCCGTTAGAGGGCGTTTCGGCAGACGGACTTTTTTTTTGCATCTCCAGGCCGAAACCCTTTTTGTGGGGTTTGAGGTAGAGCCCTTTGCCTATTGCGATAGCCTCCATCGTCTCGTTGTGTCTGCGATTCTCGCGCAACTGACGCTCGGCAGCTTTGGCGCTGTTCACAGCTTTGGCAACGCCCGCAGCGCCACCTACCGAGCCCCCGTCGCACCAGTGCCCCCGTCGCACTCAAACCAGCAAAGAGGGGAATCAGGAAGGGTAAAAATCCGCCCACTTTCTCCGGCACTGGCAGTACGCGCGGTACTAGCACTTTTCTCCTACCGCCGGCCTTCTTCACGGCAGCGCGAGCCTGCTTCAGTGCCGATCGAATGATCTCGCGAGAATTATTGCCGCTCGATCGCGAGGCAGCTTTCACAATTTGGGCGAGGGTCGCGGTCTTCCGCTTCAGGCCCATGCCGAGTTTCGATTTTGCGTTCATGGCGTTCGCCACGACTAAGCGGTGAGCCTCTCCTTCGCACCGGAGTCCCGCGCTAACACGCGCTGCCACGCCCTGTCGGCCAACAGTCGGTCCGCAGTGTTGCGCGCTTCGACGTTCTCGCGGTTCTGCGAGTACGCGATATCGTGCTCCTTGCACGCTGCGTCCAACGGATTGATTCCCGGATCACCTCGAGCCAGTCTCTCGGCCAATTTCGTGCCAGGTCCGCAGTACTGATAGCCCGGCACGTGCAGTTCGATGGGCAGTCGGTTGATGAACTTGTTCAGGAGACCTCGTCCAGTGCGCATCACGCCGATGAATGGTGGCTGAGGGTATATAAGCGCGCTATTTATACCCCCGACGACTCAGTCATGGATTTCCGCGAGCACACGCGCAAGTTACCGGTGATGAATTTCGATGCACTCGTTGAGCAACGAGCACCGCGCACGCGTCACGGAGAGTTACTGCCCGCCAGTATACGCGCAGTCTTCTGCGGACCGTCCAACTGCGGCAAGACCAACGCGCTGCTCGCGCTCATCACGCATCCCAATGGACTGCGATTCGAGAACGTCTACGTATACTCCAAGTCGCTGAATCAACCGAAGTACGGACTGCTGGAGAAACTCCTCGCACCGCTCCGGGGTATCGAGTACTTTGCCTTCAGCGAGCACGATCAAGTCGTGTCGCCGGAGGATGCGCGACCCAATTCCATCATCGTGTTCGACGACATAGCATGCGAGAAGCAGGACAACGTCAGAGCCTTCTACTGCATGGGCCGTCACAAGAACGTCGATTGCTTCTACCTGTGTCAGTCGTACGCTCAGATTCCCAAGCACCTGGTGCGCGATAACGTCAATCTCCTGGTGATCTTTCGCCAGGACGAGATGAACCTGCGCCACGTCTACGACGATCACGTCAACACGGACATGCCGTACGCGCGGTTCAGAGACTTGTGCTCCGCCTGCTGGAACGACACCGATCACGGATTCCTCGTAATCGATAAGGAGCGCGGTAGCGGATCCGGCAGGTACAGAAAGGGCTTCGACCGTTTCGCCATAAATATATCGCGCACCGCGTGACTCCGCGCAGTACATCATGGACGGCCGAAGTGCGAGGGCCGAGAAACGAACGCTCAGCCAGCTGGAGAAGATGAGGGATGCCGTTAAACGCAAGTACGCGCTTCTGAAGGCTGACAAGCAATCGATGGAGAGGGCGCTCGACGAAACTTTCAAACCAATCGTCCAGCCGCTCGAACGTCTCGTTAATGCACATAAGAAGCCTAATGAGATGGAAAATTCCTTCAAAACGGCCTACTACGATGCGGAAGAGTGGTCGGAGCCGGCTGAATGGCCCGCAACCAAACAGAGTCCCGCAGTCGACGAATGGCTTCAACGACGCGAGGTTCGCAGCCCCGCAGTCGATGAATGGCTTCAACGACACGAGGCTCGCAGCCCCGCAACCAAACGGAGTCCCGCAGTCGGCGAGAGTCCTGCAACCAAACGAAGTCCCGCAGTCGATGAATGGCTTCACGAGGCTCGCAGCCCCGCAGTCGGCGAGAGTCCTGCAACCAAACGGAGTCCCGCAGTCGGCGAGAGTCCTGCAACCAAACGGAGTCCCGCAGTCGGTGAATGGCTTCACGAGGCTCGCAGCCCCGCTGATCCACGCGAGGAATATTATGACGTGCTGGAGGAGGAAGTGCCGACTGTCAGCAAATATCTTCACATGCTCAACACGAACAGGAAGAAGTATCTCGACACGACTTACGGAGTTCGAAAAATGCCGGACGGTAGAACGATGATCGGAGACTCGTCCATTCGTTTTGAGACGGGGAGCATCGTCGTGGGTGATGCCAAGTACTGATCGAGCGTCGGGTTGCTCGAACTGCTCTTCCGAAAGGAGCCTGACTCTCGTCTCGTTAGCGCGGAAGACGGTAACACGTATGGGACGATTCTGCGAAGTACGAACGCCTACAGGAAACACTACAGTCCGGACGAGGATATTCGCAAGCAAAACAGCAGCAAGTACAAGAACTACGTGGCACCCTTCGTACCGCAGAAGACCGGTAGTGCCTTGCCACGATACAAGGTCGCGCGAAGGAACACGCGAATGGATTACGTGTACTGGGACGATCCGAACGAGTTGGTCGATCGTCTGCGTCTGCTGCTGGCCGAGCGATCGGCCGGCAATCCCAGTCACACCAACGAGATCGTCTCGATCATCGAGGAGTTGTGCGAGGCCGGTATCGTCATATAGTAGGCGCACGCGCGCGAGGAAGCCTCAGTCGAACAATGAGCGTCGATGTGTTCGGACGTCAATTGGGACGAATCGAGGGTGGTACGCGTGGTCCTCCAGGAGTTGGATTCAAGCTCACAACCGACGGTCAGTACGACGTCGATAACAAGAAACTGTGCAACGTCGCCGAGGCGAGTGAACCGAGTGACGCCGTTAATTTGAGTACGCTGAACAAATTGCTGCACGCTACAACTCGCCTGAGAGAGGACACCGACGAAGTGCAAGTGAACATACAGATTCTGCGGGATCAAGTGAATGAGAAGCTACGGATACTGGACGGTAACGTTGAAACGACTCTGAAGTTAGCCAAACGCAATTCTGAGGTAATCGAGACGTTGCTGCATGGAAAATGAACGTGAGAGATTGGTGGAAGAGCTGCACAAACCGGCACGCCGAAATTACCCACGACGCAAGTTCGAGGCTCGGGGGCTCGACGAGACGTGGCAGGCGGATCTCGTGGAGATGCAACCGTATGCCCGAGAGAACCGAGGTGTCAGGTACTTGCTCACCATCATCGACGCGCTATCCAAGTTCGCGTGGGCCGTGCCCGTCAAGCGAAAGACCGGCGAGGATGTAACTGCCGCGATGGAACTGGTGTTCCGTCAGGGCCGAGTCCCGCGGAATCTGCAGACCGATCAAGGCAAGGAATTCTACAACGCGCCATTCAAGCGACTCATGAGCCGGCACCGCATCAATCATTACTCGACGTACAGTAATCTCAAAGCGTCCATCGTCGAACGATTCAATCGCACGCTCAAGAACAAGATGTGGTTGCAGTTCAGTCTGCGCGGCTCCTACAAGTGGCTCGACATTCTGCCCGAGCTCGTAGCCGCGTACAACGGTAGCAAACATCGTACTATCGGTATGAAACCGAGTGAAGTGACCGCTGATCATGTCGAAACGCTGCTACGACAGCCACGCGCACGCCGGCGCAGAGCGCCCAAGTTCGATCTCGGCGACAAGGTTCGAGTGAGCAAGAACAAGCACGTCTTCGAGAAAGGCTACACCCCCAACTGGACGACGGAAATATTCACGGTGAGCCGAGTGGTGACGTCAACGGAGCCGATAACGTACAAACTAAAGGACTATCAAGACAAGCCCATCGCCGGTGGATTCTACGAAGAGGAGCTCCTACGAGTCAAATACCCCGACACGTATCTCGTGGAGAAAGTATTGAAGAAGCGCGGCGATAAAGTATACGTTAAGTGGTTGGGATTCAATAATTCACACAACAGTTGGATAAATAAGAACGATTTGTAATTTATTCAATAAATGTTTTTTTTTCATCAAAAGTGTTTGATTCAATTTTCCGGGTAGATACTTCAGAAGCAATCGCTCGTCGACAACTGTTTGATGCTGAATTCGATTTGTGGTATCTTGCCGGGCAGGTACTTCAGAAGCAATCGCTCGTCGACGACTGTTTGCGCCATCTGCTCAAACATCTTCGGATCCTTCTCGAACGCCGTTGAGATGCGTCTCGGTAGGAAGACTTGGGATTCGTTGTCGAGAGTGGCGACAGCTCTCAGGCCATACTTCGTAGTGACTTGCCTCAGATCGGTGACATGATATATGCTGTTGACGCACAACTCCGTCAGTTTCTTCGTTGGCAGGAAATCCTCGAGCAGAGCGATTTTGTTGAGCTTCTCGACGGTGTCCATCGTGCTGCTGTGAAGAACGGCTGCGAGTTCGCTGTTAATATACCCGCCATCCCCACTCAGGGCGCAGGTGGTGGTGGTAGCTGCGGCGGTGGTGGTGGCAGTAGTGGTGGTGGTAGCTGCGGTGGTGGTGGTGGTGGTGGTGGTGGCAGTGGCGGTGGTGGTGGCGGGGCCCTGAAATGCCCCCATGGCAACGTGTCCGTGCTGCCGGGTAGGAGAATGCGTTTGTCGTCGTGAGCACTGAGCGCCACTTTCGACTGCCTCTCCGTAAACACATTGTGCAAGCGTGATCTGATTACGCATTGCACTCGTCGTTGCGCCTTTTTGTCTCGGAGACATCGCAGAAAGTCGTCGAATGTGATGCTCGCCTCGACCACGCTCCTCTTCACGCCCTTGACCCTCTTGATGCGATCACGCCCCTCCACACGGACGCAATACATCTTACTGCGCAAGCCCACGAACTCGGTCATGATGCGGCCGTTGCACTCATCCTTCATAAGGCCGATCACCTTTTTATTGGCCTGTGGCATGCCAAACCGGTTGTTCGGCGGGTAATCGGACGTGTCGAATCGCTTGATATCGCGCTTCATGATGGCATAGATGTCGTTGCAGCGAATCTCGTAGAGCAGGCTGTCGGTGTCGGTGTAGAGGAGCTTGCATCGATCGTCGAATTCCCGCTTCATGTACTCGTAGTGGAAGTCGTATACGTGGATCTTCGATAGGTCCAGCACGCTCAGCCCCACGTAGATCGGCTTATTGAGATAAACCTCCGTCTTCGTGAGCTGAATCGCCACGAGGTTCTCCCCGAAGATGGAGCAGCTATGGAAATTCGGCTTGGCGATGAGTGCTTCGGCCCCGTAGCGCCCACCCCACTTCCTCACCAGCTTCACAGTCACGTGTTTGCGTACGTTCTCCATCGTCTTGCCGAACACCGCGTTGTTCATGAGTTTGTAGAGATTCTTCTCAAACTCATTCCGCGCCCGTTTTCGCAACTCGCTGTTCAGCTCGATGTAGGGTCGTAGCCATGCGGACTGTCTGAACTTCAAGACGCGATGGACGCGTACGAGTTTCATCCCCTGCTGCACAGCCTGCTTCAAGTTGCGGTAGTGGAGGATGTAGCGCTTCTTCGGCTCCAGCGTAGTCATGAGCTTGTTCTGTTTCGAGCCGGGGGCGCTCTTGTGCTCGGGACACAGCGGCAGGTCTTTGTGCGAGTCGTGACAATTCTCCGGGTAGTCGAGATCCACTTCGAGGATGTATCCGACAGGCGAGTCGTCCGGCACATTGAGGAAGTCGACGTTATGGCCGGTGAACCACTCGAAGCCTCCTTGCGGCAGGTACTCCATCATCGCTCGGCCATACAAATTGTTCACGTCGAAGTACATCAGATACTTGGCCTCCTCATTGGCGTCGTAGTCGCTCATGTATTTGTTGTTGGCCCGGGCGTATCGGTTGGAGCACTGGCTAATACCCCCGCGTATTCCTTGCTCGACGAAGAGGTGCATATCGGGGTCGGTGAGGAGTTCTAGCTGGACCTGGGTGTACCTAAACATCGCGTCCCAAGAGTAGCCTGGCAGTGTGTAGTAGTGGGCGGGGTCCAGGCCGTATGCTGCGACAGAGTTGTTGCGGAAGTTCTCGAAGACATCGGCAAGGAGAAGCACATCCGTTTTCAAGTACAGGTCCGAGTATTCGCCCAAGCTCCGGATCTCGAACTCGTCCCACACTCTCTTGGCGTGCTCGTAGTCCGCGTCCGAGATGTCGCTGCCCGTCAGTGAACTGTGGAAGCTCGCTTTTGGCGGTAGCTCGATATCCTGCAATTTGTCCACAGAGTCGGCGTACTCGTAGGGGAACACACCCTTCCTCGTGAGCAGCTCGAATTTCTCATCGGACAGGTGGGGGAATTCACCCCTCACGATCCGCAGCTCACTCAAGTCCGATGCTAGTTTTTCCAGCGACGACGCCATGAAGCGGAACGAGTCGATGAAGCGAAACTTCACATCGCTGCCGGCAACGTGCTTCGTGAACGAGATGTAGCGTTCCTTCGTCTCGGGCAAGACCTCGACTGGACCGGGGAAGCATGTGGCGATTTCCCGTATGATGAAGTGCGAGTCGTAGCCGGTGAGATTGTGGAAGACGATGGGCACGGTCCTCGAGTCCTGATAGTTCAGGTTGCACTCGTTGTGCGCTGCTCCGCGGTACTTGCCCGTCAGATGGCAGTGGTCTCTCACTCGGTCGCCGCCCAATAGGGGTTTCTGGCAGATGTGGCACTCGATGGCGTTGTGGAACTCTCGGACCTGTTGCCGCGTCAGTGCTTCCATGGGCCGAGGGTTCGCGTGAACATTGTCCAGTTCTTGAGCGAAGTTCTGCAGCTCCCTGACGAACCATTCCGCGGGCTTCGGCCCCCTGTGACTGCGGTAGCGCGATAGTGAGTCGTCGTAGCTACACTTCACATAGTACCCCACGCTGAATGCCTCGTGGCTCTGATAGGCATTCTCGTCCCGGGTCGGTTTCAGCAAGCACTCGAAGTCGGCATACATGATGAAAGGTACGCGCTCCTTGTGCCCATGGTTCTTGAAACGAAGCATCCTGTTCGCCCATTTGGGCATGGTGACCTTGCACTTGTTGACTTTCTTGCAATCAACTTCGTGTGCTGCCAGCTTGTCTTCGGTGTGGTAGAAGTGGAGGCAGCGATCGCAGATGTGCAGTTTGCGCTTACCGTTCGACAATTGGGTTGATACCAGACGAGACAGGTCCTTAATCCACACGTAATGGAGCCTCGGGATCGCGTAGCACTCCTCATCCTCTTCCTCACCCTCCTCCTCCACGTAATGGTCCTGCACTAGGAGTAGATTGACGTGTCGTTGCTTCTTCGCATCCGTCACGTGTAGGGGCAACACGTCGAAGTCATGCTTCTTCTTCTTCAATATGTAGACGTTGACTGAGACCTCGTTTTGCTTCTCGAATTTGGAGATTTTACGTGGCTCCACGGGGAACTCGATCCCGTCAAAGTTTAATTCCTGCTCGTACCGTCTGTATTCGGAGACACGGTTGGAATAATTGGTGGGATGAAGCGCCGATAGTATGGCCCACTTGAAGCACTGCTCGTCGTTGTTCTGGACGTTGATGCAGGCGTTCTTGTTTCGTATCTTGGCCGGCAGATCCACGTAAGAGCTGCCACGCATCGGATTGAACTTGTTGATGTGCAGCGTCATGTTGATGATGGAATGCAACGACCAGCCTGAACCTTGCTCCTCGAATTCCTCCAGATCCGTCTGAATGGGCTCCTGAATGTTCTCCGCGAACCATCGGCGTATATCAGTGGTGCCGAAGATCGGTGCTGCCTTCGTGTTGAAGAACTTCGTATCGAACACCTCTTCATCATTCTTCATAACGGTGAATTTTGCGGCAAGCACGGCGTAAACCTTGACCGCATTCGATCCCTTACTCTGCAGAACGTTGTTGATTTTCGCTTCCAGAAAGTTCCAGGATAGCAATGAGGTGGGACTGTAGAGAGCAACGATTGGCTGCTGAGCGTGGGGGTAAAGAGCAACGCAGGTGGGAGGTATAAAAGAGGCGAGCATCCACTTGCAAGCATCAGTTCGAGGATGGAGTTCGTGGTGGACTTCCAGGGCTTCAAGCGACCCTTCAACGAGTTCGTCTACAAGGAGGTGGCGATGGTTGCTCTCGAAGACGATGCCCAGCCGTCGGTCTATTTGTTCGAGTCGCCGCACAGATGGAGCTATCTACCGGCCAAGTACCAGAGCGAGAATCGGTGGTTGGAGGAAAACTATCATGGGCTCAACTGGAACAGCGGCACCGTGCCCTATGACGAGGCGCACGAGATCTTCTTCAGCAGACTACGAGAAGCCAGCAAGGTGTACGTGAAGGGGTTCGAGAAGAAGAGATGTCTCGAGAAAATTCTACCCCGGGTCTACAATCTCGACGACATTGCCTGCCCATCGCTCCGTCAATTGACCGCGAACGCTACCGACTCGTGCACCAATCACAAGAGCGGATGGAATCCTTCCCATTGCGCGGTGAACAACGCGTGCGCGCTGAAAACATGGCTCCTCCTCCGACAGCAAGCGGACTCTACCGAGTGCATCCCCGAAACGACGACGTTGAAAGACTATTTTACCCAGTGTGACTTTTCATCCATCGAAAATGTAAATTCTCTTTGAATAAAAGTGGTAAAAAAAGAATTGAGGCTCAGTTTGTTTGGGTGGTCGCTTTTTTGACGACCGTTTATTTTTTTTACATTTTTTTTAATTTTTTTTAAATTTTTTACATTTTTTTTTTTAATTTTTTAAATATTTTTAATACATTTAAGCAACCGTTGAGCCGTAGTGGGTGGTCTCAACGGTGCTGTGCTTTTGCGTACCCAAGGGTCGGCGTTTTCTTTAGCAGGGCCCTTGGGTACGATAATACGCACCCTCTTCCTAGATGGAGCAGCCTTCAGGGGAGGGATAAGAATTGATTTTCTTTTAACATCCCCTGAGGGCTGCTTCATTTTTGGAGCGGGAGGGTTATCATCTTCGGAGAGGAAGAGGTCGTCCTCGAGGATAGACCTTTTCCCCTCCTCCGATGCTGGAGCTGGTGCCGGTGATGGTGCTGGTGCTGGTGATGGTGCTGGTGCTGGTGATGGTGCTGGTGCTGGGGATGGTACTGGTGATGATGCTGGGGATGGTGCTGGTGCGGGTGGTGGCTCCTCAATCCCCGCAAATGCCGGCAGCGGGAGGTCCAGCACCTGCCGGCCGAAGCGGGGATCCCACTCGTGCATGCCGCACAAGCACACGTTGTTGTACACCTGCAAAATGTGGTGATTTCAAAAAAGGTACATGAGAGAATTATTATGGGATAGACTTACCATTGTCGCTCCTGGAAATTCTCTGAAATCCAAGCGATACTCGCCGCCTTATATGCTCGTCCAGCCGAGGCTTCGCACACGAGAGATCCCACTAGCCAAATCGCCATCTATCGGCATTTACGCGAACTATACGGCGCGCGGACTTTGAATGTTTGAGCTCAATGTTTGGGTTAGAGCTCAGTTCGATGTTTGGGTTTGTTTGGGTTTGTTTGGGTTAGAGCTCAGTTCGATCACATGTTTGGGTTTGTTTGGGTTTGTTTGGGTTAGAGCTCAGTTCGATCACATGTTTGGGTCTGTTTGGGTTAGAGCTCAGTTCGATCACATGTTTGGGTTTGTTTGGGTTAGAGCTCAGTTCGATCACATGTTTGGGTTTGTTTGGGTTAGAGCTCAGTTCGATCACATGTTTGGGTTTGTTTGGGTTAGAGCTCAGTTCGATGTTTGGGTTTGTTTGGGTTTGGGCTGCCATCTTTATTACCGGCCGTTTGGGTTTGGGCGGCCATCTTCATTACCGACCGTTTGGGTTTGTTTGGGTTTGAGCAGGGAATCTACTTTACCGACGGTCGGTAAGGTAGATCCCTACATGGTGCGGAACCCGCATAGCTCTACTACTGACGAGAAATTTTTCTCGAAAATAGATCTTAAATTTCAAATGCGTGCCTATTTTTTAAAAATCAATATTTTTTCAAATCCCTATGTACTTCTCTTCAAAATATCATACCCTAGAGAAAAAAGGTTGGAACAACTACATTGATGGTCCCTTGTTTCCTGATCATATCCCGAAACGTGTAAAAAAAATCCATAAAAAAAATGATAAAACAAAGTGTAAATACTTTCAACAAAACAATTCGAAAAAAATTTCAAACCGATGCTCCATTCTTCTTATGTTATTCTAAAAGCTAAATCAATTGACAAAAAATTTGATCTAAGTTACGTGCAGCATTAAAATTGATAATGTCGATTCGAGGCCACGTATTTAAGGGTAATTCGGAATATTCATTCTTATGGGAGAACTATCAAGAACTTGAGAGAGTTCTAATGAATCAAAAAAGTTACCATTTGAGTTACGTGCAGCACTAAAATTTATGATATCAATTGAAGGATAAGCATTTTATTAGTAATTCCGAGTTTTATTATTATGAAATTGTTCTATGGAGCGTTTGAATCCAAAAAACAATCACATCAAAGGTATTGTAATTTGTTACTCTATGGTGGCAGAGATTTAGAAGAAAATCGATTCCCCTCAACAAATTATGTTTGAATATGTGTTAAAAGTACTTGTCCGGCCCATCACTTTTCATTTAAATTTTTCACTTAAATAAAAATCAGGGCCCTTCTAGGACTGATGGATCATAAGTATGAATACAGAGGGGATTGAGAAAGTTATTTCCAAATAATTTTTACTTTGCGTCAAATTAATAACAATTGCAAATCAATTCTCCTATAATATACAAGGGATATTACTGTACATCGATAAATAAACGAAAAGCATTTTGCAACAATAAACATGTTTAAGCTTCTAGAATGACCCCCCAGTTTATATTACAATGACAGCAATTTTAACTTTTCCTTTCTTCCAGCGAAATAATTCCATCTATATATATATATATATATATTAGGGTGATTCGTTTTGAGCGAACATTTTTTTTTCTTTACTCCCGCAGCCAAATATCATTCTTTACGCTGAAAAAAAGACCCTGTCCAAAGGGGATCTCTGAATTTTAATTCTAAGTACTTTTTTTTCAATTTTGAAGATTTCCTATTTAAAATACACGTAAATTTTTATTTTTTTTTCTTTAATTTTTATAACTTTACGGCATTTGATGGTATCATCACACCCACAAATAGGTTTTCTTCAGAATTGAACGCTCTACAAAAGTCCCCATTGCAGCGAAACCGTAACTCACACTGGTGAGTAATTGCGGGTCGCTAAACCTGATTTTTTCATGATATTATCATGAGTTTAGCCATTATCTCGTTAACAACGAGAGCTACAGAAAAAATGTGAATAATGAACTTTTAGGAAATTTAATTTCCTACAAAAAAGGTCTTATAAATGTAAGCGATACAATTGATAGTTTGAGAGATATTCAACATTTAGAAAAATAATTTGCTGAGAATCGATAAAATTGCTAGTTTTATGTCTTTTAAATCATCAAAACACTCAAAAAAAGTTATTTATTTTTTCATAAATAATATTTTTATAATTATTGGAAAACGTAATATGACATTAATAAGAATTTTTTCATTTAATAATTGTTTATTTATTACCAACCTTTTTATATGAAGAATCATTTAATCATTTCAATACACCTTCGTTTTCAATTTTAAATTCAGTTGAGTTACAGAGTAAATAACCTAGCATTGCTATCCAAAATAATTTTATTTTCTGAAACCCAATTTTAATTACTATAAAAAACGAAATTTTGTCAATTTGTGTCGTTATCAGTTCACTAAGTGTTAAGGTGATTTATCACTTGCGTAAGTGCGAGAGAAATTGCTGCAAAATGGTTACACGGTTCACTCGGACACTCTTGATTTTTCGAGAAAAATAAACGTTACACCTCTGATAAAATGAGAATAGCATGTAACTCATATTTTCTTTGAAATATCAAGCTACTTGCAATAAACCGTGCAACAGGATTTTTACCGATTGAACAAGTAATAGATCACCAATTAGTCATTGTCTAGTTGAATTTCAAATTAATATAAAAAGGTTAAAATTGATCATTGTGATCATTGAAAATTGTATAATTTCTCATGACGAATTTGTGAAGCCATAAACCTAGCAATTTTATCGATTTTCAGCAAATTATTTTTCTAAATGTTGAATATCTCTCAAACTATCAATTGTATGGCTTACATTTATAAGACCTTTTTTGTAGGAAATTAAATTTCCTAAAAGTTCATTATTCACATTTTTTCTGTAGCTCTCGTTCTTAACGAGATAATGTCTAATCTCATGATAATATCAGGAAAAAATCAGGTTTAGCAAAGCGCAATTACTCACCAGTGTGAGTTACGCTTTCGCTGCAATGGGGACTTTTTTAGAGCGTTCAATTCTGAAGAAATCCTATTTGTGGGTGTGATGATACCATCAAATGCCGCAGAGTTATGAAAATTAAAGAAAAAAAAATAAAAATTTACGTGTATGTTAAATAGGAAATCTTCAAAATTGAAAAAAAAGTACTTAGAATTAAAATTCAGAGCTCCCCTTTGGACAGGGTCTTTTTTTCAGCATAAAGAATGATATTAGGCTGCGGGAGTAAAGAAAAAAAAATGTTCGCTCAAAACAAATCACCCTAATATATATATCTGTTGCGTGACTGACTGAAGGCAGGAGACCACTTTAGGAGCGTAAAAAACAGGTATTTTTTGGGATTTTTTTTAGAGGGAATAAAATAATCCGATTATTTCCAAATTTGGACAAAAGTTTATTGGAACTGTTAAGTATTCAAAAGAATTTTTTTTTCCGGGATGACCAAAGAAATGGCGGCGGTATTAAGGAGCTCCGGACGCCTGTTTCCCGCGACATCGAAAACTGCTGCAGTTGCCACTCTTTTTCGGTTGATCTGAAAAAGATTTAATAAGGGTCATTCTTTTACTGACATATTAAGGGGAAGGATATACCTATAAAAGGATGAAAAAGTGCAAAATTCAAAATTTGGGAGCCTTTTTACTCCAAAGTTCGAATTTTCGACCATTTTTTCGACATATTTGACCCCCAAAAAATTATTTATTTACACGCTACTTTTGAAACTTTAGGTATATCCTTCCGATAATATTACTGAGAGTAACCTCACAAAATTTCATCCAAATCGGTCGATAACTTTTTGAGCTACAACACGAGCAGTTTTTGAAAAAGTAGTTTCGAGATAATCGCGTTTAAAGTTTCAACATGAGAAAATGATTAATTGTAGTAACTTACGGATTAATCGGCTATTCCAGGCGCGTACAATAGTCCTTCGACTTCCTCGAAAAACTGATTTTCCTCCGCTAGCTGCTTTTTCCGGGCTGTACGAGCTTCTTTTGTCGTAGAAAGACTCCTCCGGTCCTCTCGTGCAATTCGCGCCTCATCGGTGGTTTCGGCGAAAACTCTGCAGTTGGTACCAACGATTATGTCCAATGCATTCATAATCCTCAGGATCGAAGAAAAGCCATCATTAAACACCCCAGCAGCAAAAATTTACCCTTTGCTTGCAAACAGCACAGATTAAAATTTCTGATAGAGCCATAAAAACTGTTAAAAACTCAATCATTCTATATGCGTGCAAAGGATTTGTACGAATATCCTCTGTGCACCCAGTCTTTAGTTTTTTAGCACTTGCACTTGCACCGTCACTTGTACTCGACCCGAAATTCTCCCCGCTCTCATCAACGAATTGATTTCCTTGAAATCGTTTTTTTTTTAACACACTTCCGAGCTATATTACCTCGTGTTCCTTTTATATAGTTCGGCATTTTCGTTTTGAAAATTCAACCGTTCACGACAAACTTTCGAGCTAAACTGATTCTATTGCTCGAGCAACGTTTCGTTTCGCATACCTAGAGTTTCACACTATATAGATATATATATAATAGCATTCACATGAAAAGGAGTAGCAGAGCGTTCCAAAAAAATTCCCCGAAACAGCTGCTTGACCATACAAAAGGTAAACAAAGGAAGCAAAGGTCGCTCTGCCTCTAACGGCCCGAGCCACCTGACCGCATATTGTTCCCGCACTCCAAATGCGATAACTCTGTATATATTCGATATTTTGAGTTTTCCTTTGGTCATAATATTCTTTTGGTATCATACTTTCGAAATATGTAATAAAAAAAAAAATCGATTTTTTGAAAATTCTGAAGTGGTCTCCTGCCTGAATGACTGACTGACTGACTGACTGACAGACAACGCATATAGAAAATGAAAAAAAAAAAATAATTTTTTTTGGGTAGAGAACGAACAAAATCCGTTCTTAGTGAGCGTCCCGTGAAAAACGGCACCATTGGCTCAAGCTCGGTGCAGTACAGCGCCAACTATACGCGATGGTTGGACGACCGTTGGCGATACAACATGGCCAACCGTAGAACCATGGTTGGAGTGATAGCTACGGTCCTACGGTAGGCTAGAGCTCGGGACCAGTATCGGCCCAGCGTTAGTCTGGACAACGGCCCAACGCTGGGCCGGTGTTTGCCCAATGCTAGCCCCACATTCACCCAGCGTCATTCCCCAGCGAATGCCTGTTATCGATTATTTAATTAAATAATATTTATATTCAATCATGCTTATTTTATCACTCTATACAATTATCCGTCATTGTGAAAATTTTGATTCGTTAAAAAAAAAACAGTTCCGTATATTTTCTTTAGAGTTGAAATTCTTCAGAGGGGATTTGAACTGCCTACCTACAACTTTCCTACTTAATGGCTGCCTAGTTTGTCCGAGACGCTAACCACTACACTATCGACTACTTCCTATTTTTGCATCAACATTCTCCCAATAAAATTTCGGGCCCATTCTGGTATTGTATTATGTATATATTGAAATAACTTTTTTAATTCTCAACCAATTTAGACCAAATTTGGTACATAACCATAAAATCTCCGGAAACAAAATTTCATGTAATTCGATAACTCATTAGCTCGTACGAATTTTGGTAAGAAAACTGAAAAAAGTTTATCACTCAGCCGATTAACTAATAAAGTCGAAAAAATTAAATGACTAATCTGTATATTATTAAAAGGTTTTTTTTTTACCAAGGAGTTGCGGAAATCCTTTTTACGGATTCCATGTAGTCTTACGGACTACATGGGTATGTGGGACTCCCAAAAAAACAGGCCTACCCACTAAAACCGCCACCTCCTTGTTGTCCTTCCCCCCAGCCAGGGACTATGTTGATATTACTTCTGACTGGGGGTTCTGTCTGTGTTCGTTCGTCCGTTCTGTCCCACCGTTCTCGTAACGTCGCGTCACTCCGTCTGCTCAGTCATCTGTCAAGCAGCCGTCCGCGTTCTTCCGTCTCAGTATTGTTTCCGTGAAAGTGGCGACTAAGCGCCACCATTCCGGTTCGTGCAGCATCACCTCGACGATGTTATCGGGGGAGATGCTGCCAACCGTTGTCTCCAGTTCTCGTCTGAGTCCTGTCCAGCGGACGCATACGAAAAACGGGTGTTCCGCGTCGTCTCGTTCGTGTCCACAGTACTTACAGTCCGGTGTCCGTACTCTGTTCATTCTGTGGAGGTACCGTCGGAAGGAACCGTGACCCGTCAGGAGCTGGGTAACGTAAAAATTTACGTCGCCAAACTTCCTTCCGAGCCACGGCCTCAGGTCCCGTATAAGTCGTCTCGTCCAGTTACCATCGTGTCCGTTTGTCCACCGTCCTTGCCATTCGTCGATCGTCCTTTCGCGCTCGGCTACTGTCGCGTTCTTCCGTCCTATGTCTGCGCTGCTCCCCTAGATCCTCTCGCGCTCAAAGGCAAGGAGGTCCACGGGAATTACGCCCGCCACCACCAGAACAGCTTGTGCAAAGACTGTTTGGTAGGAGCAAGCGATTCGCAGCGCTCCCTGTCTCTGTACCATAGTCATCGTTTTACAGTACTTTTTCGTCTTCGGGGAGTCTGCCCATATTTCCGCGGCGTATAGGAGGATCGAGTGGGCTGTTGCCATAAGCAGTCGCCATTTCTCCGGTCTCGGTCCCGTCGTGTTTGCCATCAGGCGGCTCAAGGATGCTATCTTCTCTGCCGCCCTCTGAGCCGTCTTCTGTATATGAGGCCAGAAGGTCATCTTCGTATCAAGGGTTACCCCAAGGTACTTGACTTCCCCCTTGGTCTCCGTCTCATACGTCCCCACTCTCATGGGAAGTATGGTCTGTATGCGTCTTCTCGTAAGAAACGTCAGTTCCATCTTTTCAGTTGCGAGTTGCAGTCCGTGGTCTGTCATCCAACGTCCAACTCGTCTCATGGTCTGGTTCAACGTTAGCTGCGCCAGCTCGGGAGATCGCTCTGTGATCACCACCGCTACGTCATCAGCGTAGGCGACGAGGGTCACTCCGAGCGGCATCCCAAGCCGAAGCCGGCTGTCGTATAAGCCATTCCAGAAGTCAGGTCTCAGTATCGACCCCTGAGCAGCCCCAGCGGTGACCTGTCTTGTTACCTGTTCTTCGATCGTCTCGCACGTTATTCGTCTGTTTTTCAGGTAATCCTCCACAACCCGAGCCAAGTATGATGGGATCCCGAAGTTGATTTTCAGCGCCTCCAAGATATCCACCCACCTGGCCGAGTTGAAAGCCTTCCTGATGTCCAGCGTCGCCAGCAGCACGACAGGTCGGGCTGCGTGGCAGTGTCTGTCCAGTTCCAGGAAAGAGTCAACCACCTTTTGGATTGCTCCAATCGTCGATCGACCCCTCCTGAAACCGAACTGCAAGTCGGAGAGACCCCCTCCGGCCTGCATCGCGTCCGTCAGTCTCGGTCTCAGTAATTGTTCGTAGAGTTTACCTGTCGTGTCGAGTAAACTCAACGGTCGGTAGGCCGAGGGCGTGTTAGGGTCGCCCTTACCTTTCGGGATAAGGACGAGCCTCGCATCTTTCCACCGATCGCTGAACGTTCCTGTCGTCAAGCACGTGTTGTACAGGTCGAGAAGTATCCCCGGCCGTAGGCGAGCCACGAGCCGGAGGATCTCAGCCGGTACTCCGTCTGGTCCCGGCGCCTTACCAGTCTTCATCGCCTTCGTTGCTCTGGTGAGCTCCTCAGCGACAAAGACGGGGGGCGCCGGCACGTCAGCGTCGTCCGTCACGTTCGTCCGTATCGGGTGCGGCGGAAACAATCCGTCAACAATCCGTCCTGCTGTTTCGGCATCTTTGAGTTCTGGTGGAACTCGAGCCCCTAGTTTGCCGGTCACAATTTTGTAACCGGTTCCCCAGGGATCCTCGGTCACCTCCTCGCAGAGCTTCTTCCAGCATCGCGTCTTGCTGTCCCGTATTGCCTTCGTCAGCGTCTTCCGTGCTGTTTTGTATATGGCCTGAAGGTTTTCCCTTTCGGGTCCGCCCCCAGCCCTCGTCACTCGTCGCCGATTAGCCAGGCAAATCCTGCGCAATTCGGCGATCTCGTCCGTCCACCAGTATTGTGGTCGTCTTTTCTGTATCTGTCGTCGTTTCGGCATTAGTTTGGCCGTCTCGCCGTCAGTCTCTCCGCCCTTTGCCGGCCAGTCAGCTCGGGGGGAATTTTCGTCATCGGAGCTGGTGCTGCCATCAACTCCTCAGAAAATTTACGTCCGTCGAGTTTGTCGAGGTTCCACCGCGGGGGTCGGTGGGAGCTAGTTCGTCTTGTTTCTGTCCGTCCTGCCACTTCGAAGGTGATGTACTGGTGATCGCTGGCTGTATAGTCCTCGATCACCCGCCACCCCCTCAGCCGTGACAGGATTCCGTCCGACGTCAGCGTCACGTCAGGGATGGAGTCTCCGAACCCTGGTCGTCTGTACGTTGGCGTATTTCCCGTGTTTACCACTACCAGGTCCAGCTTTGCGGCCATTTCCAGTAGCAGTCGTCCGCGTCTGTTCGTTTCTGTCATTCCCCACTCGGTTTCCCTCGCGTTGAGATCCCCCGCAACGATGACATCCCCGGGCAGGTCCCTGATTCCGTCTTCTAGGAGCGCCGCCTTCCTCTCGAATTCCGCCGCAGTGCAGTTGGGCGTCAGGTAGACGCTGACGTAAGTGACAGCGCCCACCCTGGCCCAGACGAAATCGTCCCCTACTCCACGGTCGGAGACTCGCGATTGGGTGGCCCCCGTTACCCAGATAGCCGTGGTCTCTGTCTCGTTCGTGATGTACGTCTGGGTCGTCCTTTTCCTGTATGGTTCACACAGGATCAGGATGTCCGCGTCATGTTCGTCGGCTATCTGTGGTAGGAGCATGTCTGCGGTCCTACTTCGGTTCAGGTTTCCCTGAACTATTTTGTCCATCTTCCGGCCTGCTTCCGGCACTCCTCCAGCGCGGCTCGGAACATGGCACACCTACCCGTTCCGGCGAGGTGCACTACGTCCTTGTACCGGGCCTCGGAGCACAGTGGACAGACCGGTTTGTTTTTACAGTCCGTCGCATGGTGTCCGGATGCGCCGCATTTGCGGCAACATTTCGTCCTGTCCACGTCCTTGCAGTCGGCTTTTACGTGGCCGAAGCCAAGGCACCTGTAACATTTCGTGACCGTCAGTCGTTTCCGAACGCGGCAATGCACCCAGCCTATTCCGATCCTGCCGCGCCGGAGCAGCGCATCGGCTTCCCGCGAATCAAGTTCGCAGACCGCCATGTACTGCTCGGCACGGTTCGGACCGAAAATGTGAACTCGAAAGTCCACGTCTCGTCCCGTCTCTCGTCTCAGAGCGTCCCTCACGACATCCGGAGTCGCATCGCAGTCCAGGTCCATGATCTCCAGTTGAACCTTGGAGGTCAGAGCCCTGACGCTGCCCGCTTCCCCTATTGCGTCCTGTATCTCTCGCTCAAATTCGTCCCGTTTGTCTGGCTTGCTTGCGTCCGCCTGCAGCTTCAGCAGGCACAAACCGTTTTTGGTCTTCCTCAGAGTCGTCACCTGCACGTGACTCTTCTTCGGATCCACCGTCGACCGTATCTTCCGTACTATGTCCGAGTACGTCATGTCCGTTCCCGGTTTGACGAGAACAGCCTTTCCCCTTTGCCGGGGGGCCGGGCCGCTCCCGACAGCTCGGGTTGTCGCGTCTGTCTTCTTTTTTGTTTGGTTTTTGTCCCTCCGTGTAACTGTCTGCCAGTCCGCGGCCTGTTCCGTCGTCGGTGGCCTCTTTTGAGAGGACTCCGGCGTGGTCCCAGTCGGCGACCGTTTCCGTTTCGTCCGTGGCGTCTCTTTGTCGTTCATGTTGCCCGTCGACGTCTTGTCACTGTCTACAAGACGGCCCTTTGTAGCTGCTTCCATCTGCGTATGCAGCGCGATGTCAACAGTCTCCAGGATCGTCTTGATTCCTGTCTTTACCGTCATGTTCATGTTTTTTTGTACGTTAGCTGCTTTGGCCATTTTCGTCGCAGTCTCGTGGATGAGCCGCAGCAGTTCCGTCAAGTCATGTTTGACGCCCGTTGTTGTTGCTGTTCGTTTCGTCGTTTGTATCGCGTTGTCAACGGCGGAAGCATAGCTTGCCGCGCTGCTTCCGCTGGAGACGCTGTCCGTCCTTTGTCGTCTCGATATGTTCAGTAACGTCTTGTTCGTCTCTTTGTTCCGTGTCGTCCTCCTCGTCACCGTGCACAAAGTGCGGCCCTCAAAATCCGTGCCGCTGTCCGTGGCCACCGGGGCTTTCACCCGATCGGAACCCGGGGTGGATTTCCCCTGAGGAGGGGTTACCACTTGAGGTAAGTCCTTATTTTGTTCGTGCATGTCCATTTTTGTCTGTCCCATCGTGCTACGGGTCCCTCGTGGTCGCGACTCCACGAACCGCGCTGGGACAACGCACGGCCCCTGAGGTCCCCCCCCTCCCTGTGTGTTCAGTGTTCCCCCCTGTCGAGTCTGCGTGGGTGTGAGTGCCCGTGATGACAAACCGGGCTCCATTCACGGGGAGAGCCCGTTTATAGGGATCCCCTTCATACGCTTTCGGGCGACTCTGTTTATAGGAGTCCCCAGACATTCGCTTTTCGGTAGGACCCGTTTATAGGGTCCCCGAGCATTCACGTCCCCGGTTTGTCGAAAGGCGTGTGCGTGTAAGTGTTTGTGTAGTGTGTGAGTGTGAGTGTGTGTATGTGTGTCCAGAGCCCTGCTAGCCGCATGCAAAAGAACGCGTTGCCCGCCCTGCACGTGAGAAATCTCGGACGTAGGGTTGGATTTTGCAGAGCTTATTATTATTATTATTATTATTATTATTATTATTATTATTATTATTATTATTATTATACAAAAATTTTAATTCGTTTGCAATATCAAAAAAATGAAGACAACAAAACATGTATCCACCGAATATTATATATACTGAAAAAAAAAATTACTTCAAAGATTCGATTATTTTGTTGAGTGCGAGCAACAACATATTCTTGGATTAATAACAAATCGGTTGATGAACAATAAATGGATGACCAGAAGTTGATCATCAATGGCTGCCGTTTGCAAGACAGTGTTGGCTGAGTCTAGGCTGATGAGCAGATACCGATTGTGTATCTAAACCCGAGGTACGGTACAATGACGGCCACCAATGGTTGGCTGCCAGTCATGAACTGACACCAGCCAAGGCGCGGGCGATTATCGGGTTCCATTGCTCAAGTTCGGCATTGGCTATAAGTGTGGGCAAGTATACTGGCCCGTGCTCGGGCCCAACGCCGAGTCCCAACGGTCGGTTGCCAGTTATGAACCGACACCGGCCGAGAGTTGGCTGGTTGTTGGATCGCAACGCCCAAGTTTAGCAATGACTAAACGTGGGCAAACATGCTGGCCCGTGCTCGGGTCCAACGGTCGTTTACCGAATATCGAGCGAAGCATTGGCAATATGGTAAGCATCGGCAACTTTTTCACGGGATATAGATTAATTGAAAAATCACACACACACACACACACACACACACACACACACACACACACACACACACACACACACACACACACACACACACACACACACACACACACACACACACACACACACACACACACACACACACACACACACACACACACACACACACACACACACACACACACACACACACACACACACACACACACGCACACGCGCACGCGCACACCAGCACACACGCACACCAGCACACACGCACACACGCACACGCTCACGCACACACACATACATACACATCCGGACATTCTTATAGATATGAATTATCGACGTTTTGTGACAGTTTAAGCACATTGCTATTGAACACTGGAAAAATAAAAATTTCACCATCACATAGCTTCCTGTATGAGGAAGCAAAAGTAACGACTCCGCGTAGGCGGCGAGTTGGAAATTTAGAAATAAATACATGTTTCATGTATGATGGATCTGAAATTATCAACGTATCTCAGGATTTTTTGAATATTCACACTGAATAGGGTTTTCGAATGTGAATTTTTTGAAGTTTTTCCATAGCCAACTCGGTACTGATCTTTTTTTGACAATCGAAGTCTGCAGATGTTTTTTGACATAGCACATTTTGACAGATCGTTTTCTGACGCTGACGTTTAGAGATCGACAAATTTATTTACTATCATCGGGGAAACGACACAAGGATATATTTCATTTTCGATATTTATATAAATAAAAATTTATCGAAACGAGTAAAGACATAGCAAGGACGTGTACTGAAATAAAAGAGACGAATAACCCTCTGGAACTTAGTACACGACTTCATACGGAAATCACTGAATTCGGAATAAACGTATACCTGTATACGCATACCTGTACACAGTATCACATAGGTCATATGGTAATCTGTGTTGGATCAAGAGACTCGGTAGAGTCTCGTGACAAGTACATTGACAACCCTGTCGTCTGCTGGCCCTAGCTCGCCGAGACTATATTATCTCTGGAATAAACCAATTCGCGGTGGTGGGGGTAAAACTGGCATGTGATTTTCTAGATTTGTTGTAAAGCGAAAATCAGTTTGGAGACTAATTTTCAAAATCCCTTTCGAATGAGCCCAAAGTCAATGTGATCGGTGCCGTAATTGCTGAAAAAAAACTTTGCACAGGCCTAAGATTATGCAAAAGTTACTAACACACTTATGAACTGGAGGTATCTGTATACGCGTTCTGACCGACACATATAAGAGCATTTTGATGCCCTTCATAGCCAATCCGCACCGAGAAAATACCGGTTTCAATCAATCGCCGATTAGAAAACTTCTCAATGGTCCTGTCGTCTATCTTCACACCGTCGGTCTTCTTGTAACATCATCGTTCCCATGTTTGTTTTATGATACTCTACGTTCAGACGCTGAAAGCGTGTAAGCACCCAAGTCGAACGCACCCTTCGTGTCACATAATTTATATCTACTGTCAAAATAAATTCTTTCGGTCACCGTCTGCGTAAATTCGTTCATCGTTCATATAATAAAATTTCGGGAAAACAGTGCGAGATGTGTAAATTCGATTCACAGTTCTTATATAACTGTAAAATGTGTTATGCGAATTTCGTGAAAACAGTGCGGTTTAGATCAATCTCATGGCTATGTGTTCGCAAGTGTTTGTTAATATATTGTTACGTCCCGGTATGATTTGATCTTACCGTGGTCGCAAACTACGCTTCAGTTTCGGTCAGCTGTGAGAGACCGGGGATTGAAGCGGTGTCGAGTGACAGACGAACCCTTTTATTTTACAATTTGGATGGAACCCACTTACCTTTTCGCTGTTGCTTAAGATATTCGAGAAGAGTGCGGTGATATCTGTGGCAATGGTGAGGTCCCTCGTTCTGGTACCACCCGGTATGCAGCCGACGGCGATTGGAAAGAGACGAGTGGAGAATAGCGGGCGGAACCGTTGTTCGCGGATATATTCGCGCGGATGAAATAAAAATGGACCTCCGCGCGAGTAATGTTTGAAGATGACAAATTATATTCAAAATTTAGAACGGATTAAGTGATACCATTTACATTGATATTTTGTATTTTATCAGAGCGACCAAAGCGGGAGGAGAACCGTTCGGTTTGATTTGCGGATCAAGACTAACTGCCCTTTTTCATTTTTCCCACTGACTCCGGCTATGTTGTCCGAGTCAGTCGAAAATGCTTAGGCCGAGGTTCCCATGATCTTGGATTGATGCTTCAGCATTTTCTCATGGCGAACCGTCTCACGGCGTTCGTCGCTGCTGAGTTGGGTTTTCTTATCTCTAAGCGAGGCGGACCGCGAGCGGTTCGTCTCTTCGGATAATTATTTTATTCACGTACTATATTACGTTGTATCTCTTATTAAAATAGGCATAATTTTTGGGGCAAAGTATCGAGACGAATCTCCAGGACGTAACAATATAAACATTAAGGTTGGGAAATGTCTCCTTGTATAAACACTTTGACTTTTACGTTTATTTTGTTACATAATTTTCTTGCAATCATTTGTTCTTATTTGGTTAAATTTTCAACAGGAGAGTTGCGAGAAAAAAAAACGTTCGTTCATTATAACCTCAAACGCTCTTTCCAAACTGTGTGCCTTCCTAAATTGTATGTCATGCAATTATATTGAAAAAAATCTCGCGAAATTGGTTGTATATAAATGAAATCATTTAAATTAAAAAAAATGTTGATTAAATAAAAGTGTCTAATCTAGTGCATTCTAATATTTTTAACTCCCGACTGCCCGCAGGGCCAAAAGACGGGAGGTATGCGTTTCACTGCGATCAGTGGGTGGGGGGATATTCCTTTGTCGCCAGTTTTTTCGAAAACGGTGATAGTTGTCTTAACCAATTTTGTGCTTGTCCTTCTGTGAGTGGCAGAGAGTGTTCTAAAGCAAATTTAATCAAAATCTATTGAATATTTTCCTTTTTAATTGATATTTACGCTATACTCAGTTTAAATATATCGCATCATATTCCACTATCGACTACTTCACGCTGTTCTGGATCGCCTTTCAATCAGCTCTCAGCTATTAGCGATCCGCACTACCGATGGCGGCGCTCGTGTCCCACGGAAATATGGCGCTATTGAAGTGCAATTTTGACAACAATTATACATGATTTTTATTAATTTTTTTTCCTAAATTATTTCTGGAATTAACGACACGAATGTAAAAAAAATGCACCACTGATTTGTTACTCTTCCACTTTTTTTCCTCTATTACTCAACCCATGAATCGAGACGTCTGCTATTTGTTGTGGACACTGCATGTGAAACGGAGAATGCAAGCTGATGCGAAGCTAATAAACAAATTGGGAAACTTGACAAAAGAAAGGCTTATTGTGTGCAGGACACTGAATTGTCGGATATTCAGCTCACAGTGATGTTACAACGTTGTGTCACATTTTTGGACATTTTTTCTCGAAGTACATGTTCAAAATATACAGTACTTATTAGGACAGTTAATCATTCATTTTTTTCTTAGTACAACGTGTACAATTAATACGACGATCGAAAAAAAAAATCAACAATTTCATTAACTTTTTTTCATTCAATAAGACTGATTTGATGGTATTCTACAAAAAAACCAAAAAATAACGATTGATAGGCAAAAATAAAGGAAGAAAACTCCCGAGTGAAAAAATTATATAGTGTATTGAAAAATATAGTGAAAACGAGAAAATATCATGTAAAATAATAATAAAAATTATTGGGACTGAGAAATCGTAGTGAACTTTAAAAAGTATGAAATAATAAATGTTTTAGTAAATAAAAATTATTGGGACTAAGAAATCGTAGTGAACTTTAAAAATTATGAAATAATAAATTTTTTAGTAATAAAAAAATGAGTGTTCGAAAAAACAACTTTGTTAAAAAAAATGTTTGAAAAAAAGGTTTAAAAAAAATTTATGTTATAAAAAACAACTTTGTAAAAATAATGTTTTAAAAAAACATTTAAAAAACTCCCGACTGAAAAATTATATAGCGTATTTAAAATGAAACGAAGTCAAGAAAAAATGAATGTTAGAAAAAAACAATATTGTAAAAAAAGGATATGCGTTTCCAGAAAATGATTTTAAACTCTTTTTCTTAAGAAAATTGCAGTAAACTTTGAAAAGACTGAAATAAAAATAGATTAATAATAAGATAGATAAGAAACCATTTAATACAACTCCCTCGAGATTCGATTTTTATGGTTAATATCGATTGATGGTAGTTAAGTCATTTATATATGAAAATAAATATTTTAATATAGTAATTGTCGAAGTTGAATGATTGTACAAAGAATGAAGGTGATAATAAATAAAAAATTTTACACACAAACAACTAAAATATGTTATAATCATAATGGAATTTAATATTTGTCGGGAGAAGTCTCTAATCAAATCATTGAGTAAGAGTTAGAGACATCTCCCGACAAATATTAAACTCCATTATGATTATAACATATTTTAGTTGTTTGTGTGTAAAATTTTTTATTTATTATCACCTTCATTATATTGTAACTAGGCTCAAATGAAGTGGAAAATTATAACGAATCGAAGAAAATGAATGAAAAGGTTAAAACTTGTAGAAAAATTTGTATTATTTCAATTAGAGCGAGACGCGTGCTTACGGCGCATGCGCGGGGGTAAGCGTTCATGGGCTATAGGAACCCGAACGTGACTTTTCCCGATTTTACGAATAAAATTGAAATTAACGATATTAAATAAAACAATGAGGTCAAATCATGCAACTAATTAAATAATGGCAATTTTCATTAGAATTTTATTATTTTAAAGTCACGCTGAGCTAAAAATTATTAAAAGCGGAATTCGGCGCATCGGGCAAAATAGCGATCAGCCAATAGCAAGGCGCGAATCATGGCAAAGAACCAATAGAGAAGCCCGTCACAAGAGAATGCGCAGAACACGTCCGAAACAGGCAAATTCGGCGTTTTTTGAGTGGGGAACGGGGTATAAGAGTCGGTGCACGGCTCATTCGGGAGGAGTCCTTCCTCAAAATTCTGACTCGGAACAAAAAGGCTGACCTCAAACACCCTTCTTGATTTTGGCAAGCAACCTAACCTATTATCCTAATTTTTCCTGGATGCCTGGAATCTCGGAGCGATTCGGCGACGTTTCAATCCCAGAGTCCAGGGTCCGCACCTAACCTCTAAACTTTCAAAATTTCCGTTGCACGGGATCTCGGAGCGATTCGGTGACGTTTCAATCCCAGAGCCTGGGGTTTGTTCCTTAACTTAACCAATTTTTATTTCTTTTTTGCTTGCTAGAATCAGGGATGATTTTTCTTGTAAATTGATTTGTAAATTTGTAAATTCTCTTTTTAAATTCAAAGTTGAAACTAATCGAGTCCGAGTCAAACAAAACCGAGATTTCTGTAAAGTTTGTAAATCGTGTAAATTTCAAATAATCAAAAAGGCCGCGGTACGAATTTGAGGTTATATCGCGTCAAACCTATAATAATTTCTTTTATTGTATAAAATCGAAACACGATTGAATTATTGCAACTATTATTTTGAAAATAGGCGAAAAACGCGTAAATTAAAAATTGTTTGAAACGGCGAGTGAAACAAAATTTTTCACAATTGGCGAGCGAGATCGCGAACATTTCACGACCACAAATCAAAAAACGAATTTATCCTGTGAAATCAATGAAAATTGAATAAATCGGAATTGTTAAATTCTTTAAAATCTAAATTCCGCGTTCTCACGTTTCTTTCATACCTGCTCCTTTTAAAATTAAGGTAGCTCGAACCAACGTGTGGCGGCGTTCAGGCCAGGTGGCAAGAGCGTTACGTTACAATACATAAAAAAATAAGCGATTCTGTTGGTCTAGACACACTATATTGTTTCTTGCTCCTATTGAAACTCGGTGAGTACATGTAGAATTTGAAAATTTTGTGCATCGACATGTGTGCATTCACTTTGCATCTCTGGATATAGTGATATGAATAAAAGTGAATTCATCGAAAAGTCATTGGAAAGCTCATTTCAAATGCAATAAAAATTTCTATCTTCAGAATGCAATATATATAATATCTTAAAACTGCCAATTCTGTTGGATGTTTTTTAATGTTATCTATCTCTGACTTGAATTTTGGAGAAAAAGGATCGAAAAAATCTATTCTATGAAAGGAGTCTTCACATCCCTTCATTCCTGGTATGAAGACTTGGGAAAAATCGCCAAAGTCTAGGGATAGATCTCTGCCGATAATTTTTTACATCAAATTTTACGAAAAATAAGTCCTTTTTCGTGGAAGCCAAAGTGACAAACCGAAAATAATATCTCGGCCTCCAATGTGCATTCCTCAGTGCTCTTGGGTTCCCAATGAGCATAACATATTAGAGTACAAGGAAAAAAATCACCAAAGTCCAAGGACAAATATGTAACAAAATATTTTCAGTACATCTTTGACAAAAAGTTGGTCTTTGTACGTGGAAACCAAAGTTACAAGCTGAAAATCATATCTCGGCCTCCAACGCGCATTCTTCCGTGCTCTTGGGCTCCTAATAAGCAAAACATATTAGAATAGAAGGGAAAAATCGACAAAGTTCAAGAACAGACCTGTGATAAAATATTTTTAGTTCAATTGTGACGAAAAGTTTGTCTTTTTTCGCGGAAACCAAAGTTACAAGACGAAAATCATATCCCGGCCTCCAACCCGCTTTCCACCATGCTCTTGGGTTCCCAATTGACAAAACATATTAGAGTACAAGGAAAAAAATCGCCAAAGTCCAAGGACGGACTTATGACGATATTTTTTCTGTACAATTTTGACGAAAATTTGGTCTTTTTTCGTGGAAACCAAAATTTTTAACCGAAAAAAGACCTGTGACAAAATATTTTCAGTATAATTTTGACGAAAAATCGGTCATTTTTCTCGGAATCCGACGTTAAGAGCCGAAAATCATATTCCTGCCATCAACATGAACTTCCTCATGTTCTTGGGTTCCTAATGGACATAACGTGACGTAAAAAGAAACGCGCCTGGAACTCTAACCCTGCGGTGGTGCGGAAAAGTGATCACAGTATCATATCATCAACGTGCGTGTTTAAAATCTTTGAAAATGCACTAACAAAATAATATTCTTAAAAAACATACTAACAAAATAACGTATGAAAATTGAAATTGATATTCTATAGCCATCAAAATGAAATCGAGGAAGTCGAGCAAAAAAACGTGATATCAAAACCCAAAATTCCCCTAGGGAAAAAAGGTTGGGACAAGTACATTGATGGTCCCTTGTTTCTGGATGACATAGAAAAAATATTCAAAACCAGGAAAAAAATTCTATAAAGGAAAATAAAAAATTTTCAAAAAAATTCATAAATATTGAGCAAATTGAAAAATGTGTACTATCCAAGTTTCATGCAGTATAAAAATGTATGATATCAATTGGAGGCCAAGTTTTTATTGATAATTTGGAATATTTATCGAACAAATTGTTGGGAACTTTCATTGAAAAATTGACGTTTTATGCATAGGAGCCACTAATCATTCATAATAATTATTTTCGAGAAAAAAGAAGCTCGTGAAAAAAAAGTCATAACGGAAGTTACGTGCAGTACTAAAATTGATTATATCTATTCGAGGCCAAGTATTTATCAATAATTTGAAATATAATCTCCGGCGACAAATGAGTGTTGAGAATCCTCGTCGGGCTCAGAACGTTTCATCGAAATTACTAAAAAATTAATGGAAATAAAAAATCGTAGAACCTTTCTTTCGAATAATAAGAACGATATCAACCCATTTTTTTCAACCTGAACATATAAAAATCGTTAAAAATTCATATGAAAGTCATTCGTTACTTCAAGAAGGTACAGACTTTAAAAAATCGATTTCCCTGCGATTTTCAGGATCCCCCGGTATTATTCACAACATTCAACTTCGATTGGATCGGTACAAATTATGTTCAAATACGTCTTAAACGTACTTGTCCGGCCCATCACTTTTTATTCAAATTGCTCATTCCAAAAAAAAAATCAAAAACGAAGTTAATCCATGTGTTAATATTAAAGAACCGTAATTTCCGAGAAAATAATTTTTTTTCGAATTACAGGAATCGCTCTTATCGTACTCGACTCGTGATATTTATCAAAATATGTACGTGACTATCGAAAAAAAAAACATTGTATGGCTGAGTAGGTCCGAAAATTTCTTGTAATGCGACTTATTATTTATCATTTTCATTGGTTGCTACCGAATGGTATGTGCTCGCTGAAGGAAATGAGAAGTGGAAATGGCTATTATTGTAATACGCACTCGAGAACAATCCAGTTCAAATTACTCGGAGATATTATTTTTATTTCTATCCATTTTATTATATTTGTGATCATAGAAGAGCCCTGATTTTTTTTTGGAATGAGCAATTTGAATAAAAAGTGATGGGCCAGACAAGTACGTTTAAGACGTATTTGAACATAATTTGTACCGATCCAATCGAAGTTGAATGTTGTGAATAATACCGGGGGATCCTGAAAATCGCAGGGAAATCGATTTTTTAAAGTCTGTACCTTCTTGAAGTAACGAATGACTTTCATATGAATTTTTAACGATTTTTCAGGTTGAAAAAAATGGGTTGATATCGTTCTTATTATTCGAAAGAAAGGTTCTACGATTTTTTATTTCCATTAATTTTTTAGTAATTTCGATGAAACGTTCTGAGCCCGACGAGGATTCTCAACACTCATTTGTCTCCGGAGATTATATTTCAAATTATTGATAAATACTTGGCCTCGAATAGATATAATCAATTTTAGTACTGCACGTAACTTCCGTTATGACTTTTTTTTCACGAGCTTCTTTTTTCTCGAAAATAATTATTATGAATGATTAGTGGCTCCTATGCATAAAACGTCAATTTTTCAATGAAAGTTTCCAACAATTTGTTCGATAAATATTCCAAATTATCAATAAAAACTTGGCCTCCAATTGATATCATACATTTTTATACTGCATGAAACTTGGATAGTACACATTTTTCAATTTGCTCAATATTTATGAATTTTTTTGAAAATTTTTTATCTTCCTTTATAGAATTTTTTTCGATTGTTTCTTATTTCTGTTGAATTTTTTTGAACTTTTAAATTTTTCCTTTTTTACATCTATAGAATTTTTTTCCTGGTTTTGAATATTTTTTCTATGTCATCCAGAAACAAGAGACCATCAATGTACTTGTCCCAACCTTTTTTCCCTAGGGTACTATTGTGTGCCCAGCGAAGCGGGCATACCTTGACTAGTATGGTATAAGAACTAACCCATACTTTTATTGGAAATATTAAACGAATAATAAACCGCATTTCAGTAAATTTTCAACCCGATTCTGCCGTACAGCTTCGTTGTTTTATTATAGATTTTTATGTAAATGAAAAAGTTAAATGTATAGTGATGGGCCGGACAACTACTTTTAACACATATTTAAACATAATTTGTACCGATCCAAAATTGACGTCGAGTATTGGCAATAATACCAGGGGATCCGGAGAGTCTGATGGGAATCGATTTTCTTCTAAATCTCTGCCACCATAGAGTAACAAATTATTATATCTTTGATGTGATTTTTTTTTGGATTCAAACGCTCCATAGAACAATTTCATAAGATAAAAATTCGGAATTACTAATAAAACGCTTGTTCTTCGATTGATATCATAAATTTTAGTGCTGCACGTAACTCAAATGGTAATTTTTTTGATTCATTAGGACTCTCTCAAGTTCCTGATGGTTCCCCCATAAGAATGAATATTCCGAATTATCCTTAAATACTTGGCCTCGAATCGATATTATCAATTTTAATGCTGCACGTAACTTAGAACGAATTTTTTATCAATTGATTTAGCTTTTAGAATAAGATAAAATGAATGGGGCATCGGTGTGAAGCTTATTTCGAATTGTTCTGTTGAAACTATTTGCACTTCGTTTTATAATTTTTTTATGGAAATTTTTTTACACGTTTCGTGATATGATCAGGAAACAAGGGACCATCAATATACTTGTCCCAACTTTTTTTTCCCTAAGGGACCTTTTGGGATTTTATATCACGGCTTTTTTCTCAAAAGTTCAGCAATCTTATTTTTCGGGTTAAATTAAGCTGAGCTAACTACAATCACGCTAAGTTCAAAGAATAACAATGAAAACTCTATACTGTGCGATCAGAAAATTGAAAATTCGATTAAAGCAATCTTTGAAAAAATGTTTACATACGAGATAAAAGTGCTCGTCACATCGATATAATCTTGTACTTTCTTACCTATTTTTTTTTGTAAAATTTAGGAAAAAATTAGCTATTAGTAGACAAGAATTTCAACTTTTTCAATAAAGTCATAATCGTAAAAAACAATCTTTTTTATCTTGTCAATTTGCTATTGATGAGCTCAATAACCAAAATAAACACAGTGTGGAATGCAGAATTTGGTTGATTTATCAAGGAATGCTCTGTCATGCATTCTAGAATAAATGAAGTTTTCGTAAATAATGATTTTCTCATTTCTTATTAAATATGGAATGAGAAGCCGCATGGAGACAAATAATTATAGTTAACAAATTAAACCATGGATGTTTGTTTTGTGTGTCGAAGTTCTTTTCAATACTCGTTTAACGTTCCAAACACCGCATAATTGATATATTAGGGGATAATATTATCCACTAATGTTGTAGGGTTGTAATATATTTGATATTTTTTCTCGTTTGAAATAATTTTCATTGCGACGTTTGAAAATTTTTATTCCCATTTTCTGAAGTTTAATGCAAAAACGGGCATCATCTTCTGAATCGTCTGAATTTTCTTTCTTCGAGAGGGGATTTTTATGGTTTGATATCAAATCTTTTCTCTGTGATAGCTTTAAACGATACAAAATGTTTTTCAATAAGGTTTTTAAAAGTTTTGTTATATTTTTACGCAGGGTTTAAAAAAAAATTCTTCAATGATTTTCGTCAAGTTTTGTACAATTTATAACAGTTTGATATTCTCCAAATGTTTGACATGATTCTCTTAATTTTTCAACGATTTTGATTGTTTCCACAACTTTGTGAGATTAAAAACATTTTCCATAAGGTTTATGAATATATTGTATCATTGTGGAATTTTTCCCCTTTATTTAGAAATTTTGTTTTTAATTTTTTCGATGAAATCATTGTGAATAAAAATAATATGAAAGCTTTTGATTAAAACATATGTTTCCGTTGATTTTCCTCAAAATTTCAGGGGAAGAGATACAGGAAGAGAAAAAAAACGTAATACTCACCAAGTCCAACAGAATTTGCAATTTTACCCTAGCGGATTGTACGACCAGGCATTGGTCTAAAAAAGTACAATCCGCTAGGGTAGATATTATATATATTGCATTCAGAAGCTACAAATTTTTATTTTATTCAAAAATGGGCTTCAAATGACGTTTCAAGTATTTTTTTTCATTTACATTACTATACGCAGAGAGGCAAGTGGATGTACACATGCCGATGCACAACATTTTTAAATTCTGCATATAGCCACTGAGTTACAATCAGAGAAAGAAAAAGTATGAAATGTGTTAGATCCAACGGATTTGCTTATTTTTTAATATGTATAGTGACGTAAAGCCCTCCTGAACAACCCGAATCGACTAGAACCCGAATCTAACCTCGAAAAACATCGCGACGTGGCGCGATGTTTTGACCGAGCGCGTACAACGACCGGTGAGACGCGTCACTGCTGGCCGGCGGCGGTCGTACTGGTGGGCAATACAAAGGCCCGATAAAAGCGGTGGAGCGCGATACTAGCGGCGCCGCGTATTAAAAACTCGAACTATCATATTTTTTTGTTTTATTAATAAAAACTAAACGCGATTTCGTAAAATTATGTAAGTAGGCTCAAAAGATGCGGAAAATTATAACGAATCGAAGAAAAGTAATGAAAAGATTATTTCTTTTAAAGAATTGGTGTCAATTCCTATAAAACAAGACGCGTGTTTATGACGCATGCGCGGGTAGAGCGTTGATGGGCTATAGGATGCGTACGTGACTTTTAGCGAATATAATTATTCAAATCATATTAAACTGAATAACAGCGCTGAATTATAGAAAAAATTAAATAAGAACGAATCAAATGGAAGTTTTTGTTGTTAAAAATCACACAAAGCAGAAAAACATAAAAAGCGGTAGTCCGTGCATCGTACGTTAGTCGGCTCGACCAACGGGCGAGCGTGAATCATGGCAACGAGCCAATCGCGAGTCCCGTTACGAAAAGATGCGCAAAACCGATCCGAAAACCGAAAATTCGGCGTTTGATAATTTTATGGTGGGGACGCGGGTATAAGAAGCGCTGCGCGACTCATTCGATAGACAGTTCTCCCTGGCTAACGGATCAACTTGGACCTCTCTCAGTACATCTCCATTTCGGCCTCAACATTAATAAACCTATCGTCGAAATTTTCTGGGATTCCCGTTGCGCGGACTCTCGGATCGATTCGGCGACGTCTCGATCCCATAGCCCGTGGACGATGAATTGCCTATTTCCTTGGATGCCTGGATTCTCGGAGCTATTCGGCGACGTCTCGATCCCATAATCCAGGGTCCGTACCTAAGCTTAAAAATTTCCGGCTTTCCGTTGCACGGAGTTCTCGGATCGATTCGGTGACGTCTCGATCCCATAACACGTGGACGGGAGGTTACCTCTCCCCTATAGATGCTCGGACTCTCGGAAAGATTCGGCGACGTTTCGATCCTATAGCCCGCGGTCTGTATCCTACCACTTTCATTTTTTTTCTTTCTTATTGTTTGAGGAGGATTAAAATTTATCCGATTATTAAAAATTAAATTCTCATTTTTTAAATATTGTCCGAAGTGGTCCAGACAGGGAGATCTGAACCAATTTAGAAAAATAAATAATCATCCAAGAGGCGATAGATAGTACTAGAATTTATATCGATCCGAGAAACAAGATTAAGAATTTGTAAAAGCGAAAAATACTCTTGGATTTACTTGATTTTAAAGCGAGCATAACAGGAGATCGGAAAAATCACGTCTAACGAATTATAGCACGAAGCATTGAATCGAGAGGTTTGAGGCGTATCGAAAGATTAGAACAAACGCGACCATTTAATTTAAAATTGTTTTTTCTCTAATTACTATTTTTGTACAATTAAAAACATGAAAATTGAGAAAATTAAAATTTTCTCAGACAGAGAATTTGCAACGTTTTCGGGTCTTTTGGATATTTTTCTCGCCAGATCCGATTAAACAAAGCAAGACAGTTTAAAACAAAAAACACAAAATTGTTTTAAAATCAGCGAGCCAAAGCGCAAAATTTCTTTTATTTTGTCAGAATTCGGTTAAATAATTGAATAAAATTGATTATTTTATTTTTTACTAAATTCACGGTGTCCGCGTTTCCTTCATACCTGCTCCTTATTATTAAGGTTGCTCGAACCGACGCGTGGCGGCGTTCAGGCCAGGTCGGCTAGAGCGTTTCGTTACAGTACGTATTGGATTTTGAAAACATAAATTCTTATGCCAATCATAAATAGGCCACCGCTGACTTTTTGTATCATTTTTAATCATTCATTATTTATGTATATTCATATTTTATAATTTTTGTAATTTATATACAGCCATATTCCATAATCAAAAATAAGAAGTGCTAATACTTGGTGCGTATGTCAAATAACAGAATTTTCAAAGCTTGCAAGTATCTGCTGTGATTTCTTCATCTACGTCGTGATACAGGCAGAAAAAACTACCACAAATTCATTTCAAATACTTGAAATAAGTGAACAGAACTCAAAATTGTTTCATCTATCTTCGTTCATATATTACAGATGGAACCAAAAAGTGAAAAGCTTAGCATACCTGCCATACAGAAATATCAAAGTTCATAAGTACTCGCTGCATATCAATAATGCAAACTTTGGTGCTATGGGGCAAAACACTTCAAAATTACTCGTACCACACTTCTGAAACTTATCAAGAGACTCGGTAGAGTCTCGGGACAAGTACATTGACAGCCCTGTCGTCTGCTGGCCTGAGGCTCTCGCCGAGTATACTTTTTCTGAATAAAATGATTCGCGGTAGTGGGGGAAAAATTGGCATGTGATTTTCTTTAAGTGCGAAGGTCATGCGTTATATACGGCTTTGAAAATTGAACTTTCAGCTAGTTAAGAAGTTCTCTGTCGAATGAGCCCAAAATCAACATGATCGGTATCGCAATTTCTGAGAAAAAACTTTGCACGGGCTTAAGATTATGCAAAAGTTACTAACGCATTCAGGATTTGACGTATCTGTATTGTAACGTAACGCTCTTGCCGACCCGGCCTGAACGCCGCCACGCGTCGGTTCGAGCTAACTTATTTTTAAAAGGAGCAGGTATGAACGAGACGAGAGACGAGGATTGTTTTGATAAAATAACAAAATGAATTTATTAAACAATAATTTTGTGTTTCTACAAAAAATGATACGCGTCTTTAATTTTAATTTTTATTTGTCCGCGTTGTTTGACGGAATCAAGCGAGAGAAGACTCGAAAGGCCCGGAAAAATGGAGCGTTTTGCTGTATGAAAATTTCAACTGAATTTCAAATTTGTTTCCCTTTTTATTTGTATAATAAAAAACGCTTTATGATTTATCGTGCCTCTGCTTATTCTATTTTCCAATCCTGCACGCCTTACATGAGATTTTTCAGTAAAAATGTAATTCGCAACTTTAATGATTGACAACCGATGTCCTGGAATCCTAACCGCTTGAGCCTGAATTTTTACGTTTCCTGGTAATTCGAGAGTGTTTTACGCTTTTGTTTTTACAATTTCTCAATTTATGATCGCTTTAACGCTATACAAACTTTGATCTTACCGCAGCCTCTTGAATTAATGCTTTTATTCGCTTTTTTATTCGCCTTTATTTAATTGTAATTTGTTCGGCGATTTATTTCGTACAATGACTCAAAAACAACGGATTATTGGCTTAGTCAATTAATAATTGATTCTAAAGCTAATTAGTTCGTTGGACCCAACCAAATCGGATAAATTACAAAACAATCTTGAACTTGATAAAAATAAATCATAAAATCATTTATTTATCGCCTTTATTCTCAATAAACCCAAAAAATGCTAGGTGAAAAGTTTGTGCTTGACCACGGGCCTCAAACGTCACCGAATGGCGCCAATGCTGAAAAACACAAGACAGATTAGGATGTGAACCCCAGACCACGGGCTTGATACGTCGCCGAGTCTCGCCAATGTCCTGAACATTCACTAGGTTAGGTAACTTTGTCCACGGACCATGGGATCGATACGTCACCGAGTCTCACCAATGTCCCGTGCAACGAAAATTCGGAGGTTTTTTAGGTTATTTGGAATGGACCCTGGACTACGGGATCGATACGTCGCCGAGTCTCACCAATATCCCAGGCATCCAAAGGAATTGTAGGAAAAAGGATTTTTAGGTTATACCAGAATAGAGTGTATTTGTCTATTTGAGTCTGGTCTAGTTCTTCTAGAAGATCCGAGTTGGTTCTAAAGGTAGGGTGAACTGTCTGCCGAATGAGCCGTATACTGACTCTTATACCCCGTTCCCCACTCTAAAATCTCTCAAACGCCGAATTTCCCTGTTTCGGACGTGTTCTGCGCATTCTTTTGTAATGGGCTTCTCTATTGGCTCTTTGCCATGATTCGCGCCTTGTTATTGGCTGATCGCTATTTTGCCTGATGTGCTGAATTCCGTTTTTAATAATTTCCAGCTCAGCGTGACTTTAAAATAACAAAATTCTAATCAAAATTGCCATTGTTTAATTGTTTGTATGATTTGGCCTCATTGTTTTACTTAATATCGTTAATTTTAATTTTATTAGGAAAATCGAGAAAATTCACGTTCGGGTAACTATAGCCCATGAACGCTTACCGCCGTGCATGCGCCGTGAGCACGCGTCTCACTTTAATCGAAATAATACAAATTTCTTACAAGTTTTAACTTTTTCATTAATTTTCTTTAATAGCGGCCATTTTTCTCGATATTTTGAGTCTACTCACGCTCATTTTAAAAAATAAGAAGTTTGAAAACAATTAAAATAAGAGAATATAATTTTAGTATGATTTCCCGTCGAGTGGCGCTGTTCAGAGCGTTGCCAGTCGGCTCGCTCAGGCCTTTGTATCAGTAGCCAAGATGGCCGCCGGTTGGGACACACGCCTGTCCCAAGGTTCCTAAACTACACAGGTTGTCTCATCCCCACTTTTTCTATGACGTCACAGAGAATCCTGTGCGACAGAGACACACAAATTCCGTCTCACTCACTTTGCTCATGCGCGTTTCATGGCAGTCTGTAGTAGGAGCGTAGCAGCCGGCAGCCGCTCAATATAGGTATAACAATGCTTCGAGCCCTCTCAGCGTTTATGTACTACAAAGCGAATTTTTATATATGATGCCAAATAGCCGAAGCGATATCGTGCCAGTTATGAGATGAAGGGACGTCGGGTTCGATTCTCAGTAGACACAACTTTTTTTTTTATTTATTAAAAAAATTAAATCATTCATTCTGAAAATCTATCTTTTGTTTTGATTATTTGACGGTTTATATCATCACTGTTATTAGTTATTTTAATATGTTATTTTATTTAAAGCTCAAATTTTGAGAACTTGGACGGCGGGATATTCTTCTTATCAATCCATTTGTCGTACGTCGATATTGCTTTTGGGTTAGATTTAAAAGAAAAAATGACAATGTTCTCGTACGCTTAATAATAATATAACCAGTCAATAGATACAAATTATTTATTAAATGTTATTATACGGTTTTTCGATTTAAATAATATTTTTAAATATCATCGGTCACCACCCACAAATCATCCTTCAATGCTTATTCATATGCTTTTATCGATGTTGGCCATGTGGTATTTTTAAATTGATAACCACTGGGAGCCGTAGAATGAGCGACTCTGGAGGATTCTCTGTGACGTCACAACCCCTCCTCGCCGCTACGTCACCGGCCCGTAAGCTTGTCAATGAGACAACCTGTGTAGTTTAGGAACCTTGCGACTGTCCATCGCTCCGCGATGTTTTCAGTTCGCGTAATATGTCGGTCGTTTGAGCGAGTGTGGGTCGCTCCGCGGGCGTTACATATTTCAGTATATGCGTACTCCAACCGCTACAAACATAGGCCCCTTGACCTCCATGATCACCAATCCCTGGTGAGAGAATTTTTGTTGCAACCAATGAAGGGTGAGAGAATTTTTGGACCAATGACATTCAATAGAAAGAGCAAGGACGTTTGGAGGAAAGCTAAGGAGCTCGAGAGCTCGAAATCACTCGAAAGTCACCAGCAGAAGTTTCACGTCGTGTTGACGTTTGGGGTTACGATGTTATGAAGTGCGTGCGGAAAATAAAAATAATTTTCGCATAATCTAACGAAGTGCATATTAATATTTATTTTGTTAAAACTTGTCATATACTAAACCGGTATAAAAGTGGTCGCATAAATGTAGACTGTGATCCGTGTGTGAAAATAAAAAATATAAAAAAATGCGCGATGCATATATATGTCAACGAAACTTTTCAAGATATCATTATTTCGTTCGATTGGAAATAAGTGTCAACTGAGATAATCTTTCAACTAAACCAGAGGGCGCGGAATATTGTCAAGTGTAAATATATCGTCAGTTGCGTGATTATATATCATGTGTAATAATGTAGGTTATATATGCCAGTTCCCTTTGATAGCTGTGTCGTAACGAACCGGCCGGGGTTTGACGTTACGAAGTGCGGGACAAATGTAACAAACGTTATTTGCATAGTTAGTGAATAATATAAATAAGGCAAATCAGTTTATCAAAAAAATAGGTCTGGAAGTTGTAAGGGAAAATGTTCGTCAACCTATAACGTCAAATTTTCTTTTTGCGATCTGAAATATTATGTTTGATAATTAATAAAACAAGAACACACAGAACTGTTAGTATATATAATGTGAGAAACTCCAGTCGAATACATGTTTTCTAATTTATTTCTTGTGTGATCATTATTTCTGAATATTCCCATATTTTGCTTCCTATTGAGTTTGGCTCTGCTTTTTCCGTTCCTTGTTTTGACTCCATCGGTTTGCAGCGGATCGATACATATTATTAATTCGTTGCCTAATATGTGTTCTATGCTTTTCTACTATTTCTTCATACTGATTGTGGTAACGTGATTCAAGAGGTTTCCAACTATGATCATCAATCGCACATTTTGTACATCAGATTCTCAAAACAGTTTCTGGTCTTGTTATAAGTGTAGTTATTCTTTTTCCACCTGGTCTGTCGAGTAATAAATTTTGAAACTTGTTCCAAAAAGTCTTTGGATGCTATTTTTGCTCATAATATAAAAAGTTGAATCTTCGGAATGCGGTAGGCAAACACAAATTTTGACAATACTTATGAGTTGACGTGTATGATGAGTATTCCTATTCTGCAAACTGCAAATGTGGAATTATTAGTGAAAACATTCATTACGATAAGTTCACAGTTGCTCAGTCGTGGATGCAATTAAGTATAATGCCTGCCAACATCATGGAAACCTACAGAATTTCTGAATGTTATGTGCGCTATGTCATTTTAATGTATCATCATGACTTCTAACAACTTTTCACTATATTACTATAGATTTGGATTATTGAAATACAGCAAAAATCTGCAAACTATAAAATTTATATACTGTACCATTCATTTTACTTTTTGACTCTCACTGTAATATAAATATGAAGTGAAAAATTCATTACGAACGTCTTCAATTGCTCATTTATGGATGGATTTGAAATTGCTGTCTTCCAAACTCATTACGCAGCAATGACATTGAATCGCAGCAGATACCTGCGAACTCTGAAATTTCTGTGGATAAATATATGTGCTTAGTAGCACCCCCTATCTTTAATTATGGTAATATGTAATGGAACTTGATTCAGTAAGTTTTAAAGTGTTTCTTTTCGAATAATATTGAAGTTTGTATGACTGATATACAGCAAATACTTCCAAACTTTCATATTTCTGTGTTGCAGCATGTATGCCAATCATTCAAATTATTTGTTCCAACTGTAGCATGTAATCTGGAACATTCATCACAAAAGACTTCAGCTTTTGTAAATTCATAAATTTTCCTTTTGCTATTCGGTATCGGTTTCCAAAATGATTTCAAGCGCGATTATTCGTTTTTTATTTTTACTTGTTATTTGATTTTTCTAACACTTTTAAAAATAGATACAGCCCTAGCGGATTGTACGACCAGACATTGGTCTAAAAAAGTACAAAAATGACCGAAATTGGTCGAAAACAACTGAAAAACGACCAACTTCGGTCGTTTTTGTACTTTTTTTGACCGATGCCTGGTCGTACAATCCGCTAGGGAGATTAGTTTTTTTTAAACATAAAGTTTTTTCAAGATTTGTGAATTTTTTTTCGAATTGTTCTGTATTTTTAATGTTTTTTTATGGTTGGAATTATCAGTAAACGAGGGACCATCAATGTACTTGTCCCAAACTTTTTTTTCCTAGGGTGTCGCATTCAAGAAAAAGTGATAGATACGCTGCATGTTGAAGCAAGCAAAATGCATTAATTTTGTATGTCTCCATGGATATACGCAGGCAAAATATTTGATCACATTCAAAAATGATCAGACATTGACTTTAACCCATAATGCCCATCGCAAACAGCAAACATGGTCTAGAAATACTCAATATGCATGTTGCTTCATCACTTTGTTGAACTTTAGAGGTGTTCATTGCATTTCGAAGATACAAAGTTTGATATCATGAAAATTAAGCACCCAATGACTTATTGAAATAAATTTCTAACTTCATCATCCAATAATTCAAGTGAATGTATCTATACATTTACATGGCCCAAAGATTTTTCTAAATCTCGGGTGTATAAACAAGCAATCACGAAGACTTATTGTTATAAATTTTTTTAATTATCTTGTTGAAAACAATATGAGGAAATATAAATACACTGTAATGTTCTATTTTTTTATTTGTTTATTTTAGAGCTTTACAAGAAAAAAAATCCAATTGTTTTAAAAGATCGAACGAAATTTATTTACAGGTTTGTTCTGGTACAGTTCAAAATAATTATCAGGAGGAAGAAGACTTATCTGTCGTTTGTCTTTTGCCTCGAATCGTCCTTTTCTCTAATATCGGACCTATTTGTTCAAGCGTTCGATTCCAACTGCCTAGCTTGAAACACCTCTCTCGACACTTCAAAATCTTGAGAGGGGGAAATGTGTCGTAGAAAAACATTTTATTCGAATTATTCACTAAACTTACTCTTAGGCCAGAACTCGTGTTTCAATTTCTCGTTACATTATCCCCCTATTTTGGGCGATAGATGAAATTTCGATGTTGAGCACAAAAATCTTGTAAGTGCCCTTAACAAATCTTCACATACATCCATCCATTCCGCACGCATTCTATGGCTCCACCCCACTAAGGATCTCGCCCTAACTTAACCTACACACATCACACTCACACTCATACTTCACATATAATAAAAACAAGATTCATATCAAATACTGTAATTAGAATTCACATATTTAAATATACACGAAGCGTGTGGATTAGCCTTAACATTAAAATAGCAATGGGAGAATCGTACTTCTAATTAGCGATACTTTTAATGATAACTTACAAGTAAATACAATATTGACCTAATTATCGAAGAATTACAGCAAAGATATTTCCTTTTACAGTCACTATTCGTTTGTCCTTATATTATAAGTTATTTCGGTTCAATCATCAACCAAGTCAGTTCAAAATTCATCACGCTTTACATCCTCATTTCATGGATTCGTCATACTTTACTTATTAAATAATGTTATAGTTATTTTATGTATTTCGTGAACGGATATCAGGTTTGATGGATCGATAATATGGGCGAATATTAACCCTATTGTAAGTGCCTTTTATCTTCTGTCTATCATCGACGTGCACAAGTACATATACATTAGGCCCTTTAACCTCAGCGATTATATATGGACCTTCGTACAAATGAAAAAATTTATGGGTGACTCTGTCTGTGTTGCTAGAAAGATGTGGTACCAATAACAAGACTTCATCATCAACTTTATACATTATCGATGATTTTGCTTTTTGTTGTTCCTTCCGTTTCTCAAAACATTCCATTAAATTATCGTTTGCAAAAGTGAGCTTTACGTTGTGTGGGACCTTTTCGGCGGCGGGAAATGGTATCAGTTTTCGTATTGCATCATCTGGATCTTTTCCATAATGCAATTCATATGGGCTGAAGCCTGTACTACTGTGTACAGTTAAATTGAGAAGCTCCTGTATTTTCGTTACGTGTTTGGCCCATCGAGTATGCTGGTCCGCGCAAAATATTCTAAAAAACTTTCCCAACTCCCGCATCACCCTCTCAGTGGGATTCGATTGTGGATGGCGAATGGATGAATAAATCACCTTTATGCCCCTTTCTTCTAAATTTTTTCGCCATTTGATCGATGTAAATTGTGTGCCGTTGTCCGATAATATTCGTCTCGGTTTCCCGTAATTTAGAATATAATCTCCACAAATCTTCTTCAAAACTATGTCGGTGGTGGCTCGTTTGACCGGATAAAGCACGACCAACTTTGAGAAAGCATTAAGAACAACAAACAAATACTGCACACCCCCGATTGATCGCGGAAGAGGGCCATAAAAATCTACCGTTATTAAATCTTCTAAAGATTCGGGACGCACCATGCAATATTCCCCTGCACTCGCACGTGATAGGTGTTTGACACGCTGACAAAGGTCACAACATTTGATTATTCTTTTTGTGTCTTGAGCCATATTTCTCCAATAATAATATTTCTTCAGATGATTTAAAGTTTTATATACTCCAACATGACCTAATCTTTCATGTTCGAATCTTGACACTACCATCTTCAGCGCTTCAGGAATAATAACGCACCAATTCTCAGTATTGGATTTACGATGGAACCAAACGTCTTTATATTCGTTAAATTGGCTTTTATTTTTTATTTGCTGTGTTCGAACTCTCTCCATGAGATTCATATCTCTCCGTTGGCAATCACCTATCATTTTTATTTGTTTCCTAAATTCAGGACTAACCTCCAATTGGCAAATTAAAATCAACGCGTCGCCAGCATAATAATTAGACGTCTCCATGTTATGTTTCGTCGCCGTTGATATAATAATTTGCTCTGAAGTACTGTCATGATATGATGTATCGGGATTACGACTTAGGAAATCCGCCATTACATTTTCTACTCCGGGACAATGTGTGACGATAAACGTGTATTCTTGCAATAGAATACACCAGCGGCTAAGCCTTGGAATTAAAAATGATGTCCGGTCTAAGAACGTGAGGGCCTGATGGTCGGTTATTATCTCAAAGGGCCTGCCTATCAAATATACGCGAAACTTTGTAATCGAATATACTATAGCTAAAAGCTCTTTTTCGGTGGTAGTATAGTTCTTTTCTGCAGCAGTAAGGCATCGACTGACAATTCCTATTATTTGCTTCTCATCACAATCGTTCACTTGAAACAAAACTCCACCAATCCCCGTGTCAGAGCCGTCAGTCTGTAACTTGAAAGTTTTGTCTGAACAATAATGTGAGAGCTCCACTATTTTCACAAAATTCCTCTTTAACGCATCATATGCCTGTGAGTGGTCATTTGTCCATTCCCACACCGAATTTTTTTGCAATAATTTTCTAAATGGTTCCATGTATTTGGCGTGATTATGACTAAATTGCCTATAATAATTGCAAACCCCCAGAAATTTCTGGAGTTCCAATTTATTATGAGGCTCTTCAAAATTTAAAATCGTCGTCAATCGCATGGGATCGGGTCTTATCCCGGTGGGACTTACTATAAATCCCAAAAACAAGACCGAAGTTTGACACAGAAGAGCTTTGCTTAATCGTAGAGTGAAATTATGTTTTAATAATCTACTAAAAATTCGTTTCAAATGACCATAATGTTCTTCGAAATTTCGCGAGGTGACCAATAGATCGTCAACGTAACACGTTAAGAAATCATTAAATTCTTCACCAAGATTATTCACCAAGATATTAATTGCCCTAATAAAGCCGCTGCCGGCAGTTTTTAACCCAAAAGGAATGCGCGTAAATTGATATGGAGACCCATCGAAAAAAAAGGACGTATATTTTCTTGACTCTTTTCCCAGTGGCACTTGCCAATACCCATGAGTCAAATCGAGGGTAGACATCAGCGTTTTACCATAATATTTTTGCATTAATTCATCGATCCTAGGAGGTGACTCATTGTCTCCTTCGATTAAATCATTAATATATCTCGCGTCAATACACAATCTAATGCTGTTGTCTTTTTTCCTAACAATTCGTAAGGGATTGCAAAATTCGCTATCAGAGCGTTCAATTACTCCTTGACTCAACATATTTCTGATTTCGTTACGTACCGAATCACGATGAGCCAAAGGTACCGGATAAGATTTTTTAACAATGGTCTTATTTTTCTTGAGTTTTATATTATGTTCGTAAACATTTGTGCACCCTGGTTTGTTAGAGAATAGTGGTCGAAACTCATGAATTAGTTTGATTATAGCACACGTTTGCTCAGGATTTGTCAACGTTAATTTACTTGCAACCTTATCAAGATCAGTTTCAAAAGTGTCCTGACTTTTATCCTCGATAATTTTTTTTACTTCAGTACTGGTTAGTTTCGTGCCGTCGTTATAATCCATTATTTTCCTACCATTGACATCGGTTAATATACGTTCTTTTATAGCGGCACATGAATTGGCATTATTCTGATTATTCAATAACATAGACAAGTTTATCGATTCAATATTTTTTTCATAGTTATTATCTTCAATATCTTTCTTCGCATTATCGCTTGTTTTCACCTTCGTATTTCTTAGAAAATCGTCAAGCGTGTCAATTCCAGTATTCAATACATAATCATTGATTTCAAGCGAGTTTACTCGACTCTCGTCCCTATTCCTATTTTCATTATTCTTATCTCTGTGTAATATTGTTGGCTTTTCATTTTCGTCATTTCCACACTGTGAGTCTATCTGTACATTGTTGATCGAACATTGTTCTACTCCAATTACTTCTATAAACGTATCATGACCATATTTTTTGGTTATTATTTTTTCATACGCTTTCTCGTCAAATGATATGGTGTCAGAGGTCAGGCATACACCACGGAACGTCACACTGAGCGAATTGTAATTTATGATTATTCTGTTCTGATGCATCCAATCATTTCCCAAGATCATGTCACTAGTAAGGCCCGGCACTACTAAAAACAATAACTCACACGAGACCGGACCAATTGCTACTTGAACTGAAATCTGTCTTTTCACGGCTGTTTTCTTCCTTCCGACTGCCGCCGTGACATAGACATTTGATACAGGCAATTCTTTTATTTTGGATTTCGATTTTATTATATTATAAGTTGCTTCAGACATACAAGTGATCATACTACCCGTATCTATGAGAGCTTTAACTTTGTAATCCTTTGTTTTTACAATAAGTCCCGGACATTCGTAAACCTCACGATTCGACGAGCAAGGTTGAGATAGATCTCCGTCAATTCCAATTAGAAATTCATCAATAAAATCGAAAGGATTGTGGCACGACACAATTTCTTTTATATTTTCTTCTCGTATCGTGCCCTTCTCTAGTTTAAATTATAATCTGTCTTATTACAATTATAGGAGAGTGAATCTTGATTACTAATATTCGAAGTGTTCGTGTTATAATTTGGTGGGGGAACAGAAAAATCCGGTACTATTGGTACATTAAATGTCTGCGTATTACGAGGCATCCACGATTAATCATTATTATACTGTCCGTTGGTACGACTATTCTGATAATAATACGACTGTCGGTTTCTATTGTGATTGTTTCGAGGCTGGTTCGTATTTATGTGCTGGTGTTCTCTATTTTGGTATGATCCGTTAGATATTTGGAAGCTATTTATACCATTATTCAAACGGTTGTTAACTGTGTGATTGTTTGAGTTTTTCCATTCGCCACCACGCTCATGATTGTAATCTTCTTGAGAGCTATCAATCTGAGAGAGACTTTCTTCAATCGATTTTGTATTGGAAAAATTTATCGTCGCTAATGTTGTTCGAATTCTTTGTGGCAATTGTTGTATAATCGTAAAATTAATTTCATACTCCGTGAGGGGAGGATCAAAAAATCTTGTTTCTCGTAATTGCTGTTTAAAATATGTATGCAAGGATCCATCTTTTAATGAATATTTTCGCGATGCCCAACGGTTCTTAAAACGCACTTTGACCGGAACGGAATAAAATTCATTCAAAAAAGCTGTTTTGAAGTCAGTAAACGTTTTTAATGTATGTTTTGCAGTTTGGTACCACATCTTAATTTTGCCTTCCATCGCACTTTCTATCACAAAAAGTTTATGCTCTCTACGCACACCTTTGAAAACAAAATATCGATCCAAATCCTCCAAGTATTCCACCGGATTTGTATCGTCAGAAAATTTTGGCACACTTATATTAATGTGGAGATGTCGCATATGATTTACTAATCCATCAATCACCTGCTCACCGTTCACGGCTGGACGCGGATCATCATTTTGTTGTAATTGTTGTGCTATATCCTGTTCACGTTCGGTTTCGAGTTCTCGCCTTATTCGCTCAAGCCGTTGCACTTCATCTCTGAGTTGTTGTAGCTCGTTTTCGAGGACTGTTCGGGTAGTATTCTCAGTTTCAGTATCGTCCGGCATATTATGCTTGTTTCCTGTATAACTTTTAGCAAATGTCTTTACGTCGAGAGTTTTTTTATTTAGCGTTATCTTGGTATTCTTATACTTTTTCTTTTCAATTCGAGGTGTTGACGGATTCAATATGTTCAAGCGACTTTTCGAATGAGATCTTGTCACACGCGAAGTTCTTGGCGTGTTATTTTCGGACATGAATCCACATATAAATATAATTTAGACAGATGAAATATATATGTAGAAGAAAGAAAAAGAAAAAAAAGAACACAAAATATATATAGTGTGGCTACTCGAGCCTCTAGTTGGGCGCCAATGTAATGTTCTATTTTTTTATTTCTTTATTTTAGAGCTTTACAAGAAAAAAATCCAATTGTTTTAAAAGATCGAACGAAATTTATTTACAGGTTTGTTCTGGTACAGTTCAAAATAATTATCAGGAGGAAGAAGACTTATCTGTCGTTTGTCTTTTGCCTCGAATCGTCCTTTTCTCTAATATCGGACCTATTTGTTCAAGCGTTCGATTCCAACTGCCTAGCTTGAAACACCTCTCTCGACACTTCAAAATTTTGAGAGGGGGAAATGTGTCGTAGAAAAACATTTTATTCGAATTATTCACTAAACTTACTCTTAGGCCAGAACTCGTGTTTCAATTTCTCGTTACAACGCATGTCCCACATATATCATCTAGAGAATAAATAGATATTGGTATAGATACACTGTAAACTAAGGAGGTGGAAAAAAGGCCCGGCGGACACAGCCAAACTAAATAAAAGAAAATATGACAACAGTACATCAAATTACACAGTTTTACTTGATCAAAGTTTTCCAAAATTTATTTGAATTCATTTACATACAACCACGCATATTTTTTCTCTGATGTAATTACACAACATAAAATTTCTGTTTGAAAAGAACGTTTGAGAGGTTATAATGAACGAACATCTTATTCCTCATTATTATGATTATTATTCAACACTAATTAGTCTCGTCATAAATAATATCGATTTCTTCCACTTTTCAATAACCAGTTCCATTTTTTTACACTCCGCACGCATTAACAGTACTTTGGGGATCATAACCTCAAACGTCCACATTAGGGTGTGCGGAAAAAAAACGATATTTTTTTTTTACTTTGCATCCAGCCGAAAAAGGTGATTCAAGGTGAAAAAAAAAATCCCAGAAGGAGAGCTCACCAAAAAATTTTTTCGAATGGCCCTTTGCGTTTGAAGATTTTCCATAAGAATAACCCAGGAAATGATTGAGACCTCCGATCATTGTATCATAACTCTTCAGGAAAAAATCGTACAAAACCGACAATGATATGTTTTTATGGAAAATCGATTCCCCTACAAAAAAAGTCCTTATGAACATTCAGCTTGGAGCAACCATTCTCGTGCTATCACCCTTCGAAGTTGGATCGAAAGAAAAAAAATTTTCATAAAACTGTCGAAATCAAATTTTTCGTTTCACAAACAAACTTCTAGGAACTTTTTCGTAGAAAATTACTTGCTCTTTTAGAAAATCGTTATTATTATTCGAATTTTATAATTTTAATAAAATTACTTATTTTTTATGATTTTCATTAAATTATTGTAGACATGTTTCGTGCTTGGTTTCCATAGGATAACAATTATTACCACTAAAAAACTCTTAAATATAAACTTTCCATCTCGTTTTCATTACAATTGGGTATGAAACGAAATAATAAAAGAAACGATAAAAGAAAATTTATCAATAATCGGGTTTCAAAAGTTTTTACTTTTTGCCATGATTTTTTTTCACCCGGTATCATACATAAAATTACAAATGAGGTATATATAAAATTACAAATTAACCCTTTTGCTTACACGAGGGAAGATTAAAAATACCCATTGCTATTTTTAAGTGTGCGTTTATTGCAATTGGAGTATTTTTTTGACGATGAGCTTGCATTATTTTCAATAAATATTGTAACTGCTCTTCGTTTTTGGTCAATGAACCGTTGTAGGCTTCTATCAAAGCGATGCCATTAGCCATGTCATTGACAATTTTCAAATAAAAAAAAAAATCTAAGCAGCTTAACTAACTGGCATTTTCAGGCCATAAGTCCATATTTATCCTTAGTCATGGGGTAAATTAATTTGGTTGAAAAGGAATAAGGATTCTTGTGTGACGCAATAGCTTTATATCCTTTGAAAGCAACGTTTTGTAATCACTTTTTTCAATGATTACTCGCTCTGAAGGAATTTTAGATTTTGCTCGAGATTGCAACATTTTAGTCTTCATACTAACTGGCACAGCATTGTCGAAAAGAGCATTGTTCGAATAATAATAACGATTTTCTAAAAGAGCAAGTAATTTTCTACGAAAAAGTTCCTAGAAGTTTGTTTGTGAAACGAAAAATTTGATTTCGACAGTTTTATGAAAATTTTTTTTCTATCGATCCAACTTCGAAGGGTGATAGCACGAGAATGGTTGCTCCAAGCTGAATGTTCATAAGGACTTTTTTTGTGGGGGAATCGATTTTCTATAAAAATATATAATTATCGTTTTTGTACAATTTTTTTGTGAAGAGTTATGATGCAATGATCGGAGGTCTCAATAATTTCCTGGGTTATTCTTATGGAAAATCTTCAAACGCGAAGCGCCATTTGAAAAAATTTTTTGGTGAGCTCTCCTTCTGAGATTCTTTTTTTTTCACCTTGAATCACCTTTTTCGGCTGGATGCAAAGTAAAAAAAAAATATCGTTTTTTTTCCGCACACCCTAGTCCACATGATGTGAAATCTCGCACATCTATGTATTTTACGATAACTGCACAAAACAACTGTAATTTCTGAGATACGTCTGTTTCTTCTTTTATTCACTCAGTTATTAACTGTACTTTTTTTTAAAATCACAACTAGTTATATGCTGACACTCGTCTTTCGATCGAAATTATGTCTGCTGTGCTGCCGTGCTACGTTCCGAAGTTGTTGTCAGATTTTCATACATCAACAACCAATTTCAACAACCAATCATCACATCTAAAAATGGATGTCGTCAGATCCAACCAATCAGAAACTCGAGAGCATCAAAGTGCCTTTGATAGTATTATAATATACAGACTAGGGTGATGCAAAAAAAATCGATATTTTTTTTTCTTGGAGTTCCAACGAAAATCGTTAGTACATAAAAAAAAGTAATTTTCCCAAAATTTCAGATATTTAAAAAATTTTTTGGATAGTGCTCAAGCCACTTTTCCATATGTTCCTGTTTTTTTCTCAAAAATCGCGAAGCAAAAAATTTTTTTTGCTTTCATAGCAGAAGTGTTAGTGCTCCATGGAATTATAAATCTAATACAGTTTTTTCACTCTCAAAAAAAATTTAAAGGGTACCTCGCATAATTTATTTCTTCTTGTCTGTATTGAAACATAACGCCCGCGGAGCGACCCGAACTCGCTCAAACGACTCGAATATTACGCGAACTAAAAACATTGCGGAGCGATGGACAGGCGTGCGCAAGGAGACTATAGGTAAGGAGTGCAATCTCGGCGACCGGGCACGTCCGTAAAAGTGTCGGGAAAGAGGGTTCCTCTCGAGCGGTGCTGTTGTAGTTTCGTACGGTGGCGCATGCGCACAACGTACGCGTTATATACGCGCATGCGTTGCTGCCAGCTGACACTGTGATAATTACACTGACACAGGGGCCATTGCTGTTAAAATACATTAATATATTGCAGTCATTTTTTATATAAATGAATAAAAAAAAATTATAATTCAACAACATCAATTGATTTTTTTAAATTTCTGTTATAGTCAAAGAACAATAACATCTATGATGGAAAAAAAAAATAAAACGAATGAGGATTCGAACCGCCAACTTCACGAGTACAAGCCCGATATTGAACCATCACACCACGTAAACTCTTGATATTTTAGCGGCAGAAAATGCTACTGGCTTATCCGGGCCGCTTGATATATTAAGGTTTTATGAAACAATAACTGTGGTCACAAGAACTATAGTTATCAATCTAATTTTCAAACATTCATAAATATCATTTAAAAAAAATTTGTAACAAAAAAAAATTTTTTCGACATGAGTATATGAACCGGCAATCGTCCGGATGCTATAGATTTCTTAACAGCGCGACATACGAGGGGGGATCAGCTGATACTTTGAATGTGCGAAGCACAGGGTTTCACGTCGCTGGAGAATATTATTACAATACATATTAGTACTTTCGATCACGAGCGCTCATAATTGTTGATTCGTGATTCAACAATTTTTTATAGGCGCAAGCTCTTTAAATCCACGATTCCGCCGCCATGACGGTCAGTTTCACCAACGACATTGATTTTATTACTATATATATAGCCGTACCAAACGATAATGCGACGCGTAGTGACCGTTCCTCGAACTCGGGTTGCCCGACATTTTTACGGACGTTTTTCTAACAGGCGCCCAATACGGAGATTGCACTCCTTACCTATAGTCTCCTTGGGCGTGCGTCCCAACCGGTGGCCATCTTGGCTACTGACACAGAGGCCCGAACAAACCGGCGGGCAACGCTCTGAACAGCGCCACTTGAGGGAAAATCATACTAAAATGATATTTTCTTATTCTAATTGTTTTTAAACTTATTATGAATCAATATGAGCGTAATTAGGCTCAAAATGTCGGGAAAAATAGCCGCTATCGAAGAAAATTAAAGAAAAGGTTAAATCTTCTAGAAAATTTGTACAATTTCAATAGAGCGAGATGCTTGATTACAGCGCATGCGCGGGGCTAAGCGTTCATGGGCTATAGGAACCCGAACGTGACTTTTCCCGATTTTTCGAATAAAATTAAAATTAACGATATTAAATAAGACAATGAAGCCAAATCATATAAAGTATTAAATAATGGCAATTGGCACTAAAATTTTATTATTTTAAAGTCACGCTGAGCTGAAAATCATTAGAAGCGGAATTCGGCGCATCGGTAAAAATAGCGATCAGCCAATAGCAAGGCGCGAATCATGGCAAAGAGCCAATAGAGAAGCCCGTTACAAGAGAATGCGCAGAACACGTCCGAAACAGGGAAATTCGGCGTTTGAGAGATTTTAGAGTGGGGAACGGGGTATAAGAGTCAGTATACGGCTCATTCGGCAGACAGTTCACCCTACCTTTAGAACCAACTCGGATCTTCTAGAAGAACTAGACCAGACTCAAATAGACAAATACACTCTATTCTGGTATAACCTAAAAATCCTTTTTCCTACAATTCCTTTGGATGCCTGGGATATTGGTGAGACTCGGCGACGTATCGATCCCGTAGTCCAGGGTCCATTCCAAATAACCTAAAAAACCTCCGAATTTTCGTTGCACGGGACATTGGTGAGACTCGGTGACGTATCGATCCCATGGTCCGTGGACAAAGTTACCTAACCTAGTGAATGTTCAGGACATTGGCGAGACTCGGCGACGTATTAAGCCCGTGGTCTGGGGTTCACATCCTAATCTGTCTTGTGTTTTTCAGCATTGGCGCCATTCGGTGACGTTTGAGGCCCGTGGTCAAGCACAAACTTTCCACCTATTTTTTTTGGGTTTATTGAGAATAAAGGCGATAAATAAGTGAATTTATGATTGATTATTATTAAATTCAAGATTGTTTTATAATTTATCCGATTTGGTTGGGTCGAATGAATGAATTAGCATTAGAATCCATCATTAGTTAAATAATTCAATAATCCGCTGTCCATTTGGGCCATTGTACGACATCAAAGTCGAAATAAATCATAACGAATAAAAACAAATAACAAGCGAATGAAAGCATTAATTCAAGAGGCAGCGGTAAGACTAAAGTTTGTATAGCATCCAAGCGATCATGAATTGAAAAATTGTAAAAATAAAAGCGTACAACACTCTTGAATTATCAGGAAGCGTAATAATTCAGGCTCAAGCGGTTAGGAATCCAGGACCTCGGTTGTCAATCATTAATGTTGCGAATTTCATTTTTTGTCTGAAAAATCTCATGCAAAGCGGAAGGGAAAGGAAATAGAATAAGCAGGGAGCACGATAAATCATAGAGCGCCCTTTATTGTACAAATAAGAAAGAAGACAAATTTGGAAATTCAGTCGAAATTTTCATACAGAAAAACGCTCCGTTTTTCCGGGTCTTTCGAGACTTCTCTCGCCTGATTCGGTCAAACAACGCGGACAAATAAAAATTAAAATCGAAAGCGCGTATCATTTTTGTAAAAAACACAAAATTATTGTTTAATAAATTCATTTTGTTATCTTATCAACAATCCTCGTCTCTCGTCTCGTTCATACTTGCTCCTTTCAAAAATAAGGTAGCTCGAACCGACGCGTGGTGGCGTTCAAGCCGGGACGGCAAGAGCGTTACGTTACAGTATATTTAGTTATAAATTATGAGATTGAATAACGTGGGGCTACAAATAACTATTTTTGTCATCCTTTCAAAAGAAAGGGTGAATGTACTTTGCAAAAACATAGTTATTCAAAATTACATGTTATAACAATGATTTTCGTATTTTCTCAAGTGATTGATTTCAATTTTCCTGTATTTTTCATAGACATAAACACTCTTATGCACGAAAACTTACAAGGGCATCGTACAAAAATAACGTGCCAAACGAATATGTGTTTTGCCAAATTCATTATTTCAAAGTCTGATATTTCACCGCAGAAAACGTTAAAATTTGGGAATTTTCTAATTTCTCGTGCGTTATAAAAACTAGTAAAATATTTTGACCGAATTCTGTTAGAAAAAAATGGAGACTAATGGATGCAAAATCGCAAATATTTATCATAAAGCTTCCAATATCGGTTTCGTAATCTTTACTAATAAAAAAAAAAATTAAATTAACAAGATCGAAATAGGTCTATTGTACAAAGTTGCCTCCCTATACAAACTCAAATAGTTATTGATTGTAAACAAAGAGTTCGGAACTAAACATTTTTGCGATTTCGCATTCATAAGCCTACATTTATTTTCCATTAAAATTCAGTCAAAATATTTTACTAATTTTTATAACAAATGGGAAAACTAGAAAATTTCCAAAGTATCACATCTTCTGCGGTGAAAAACATGACTTTGAAAAAGAGAATTTAAATTGCGCAAAACACAGCTTTATTTGGTATGTTGTCATTTTTGTACGATGCATTAGCAAGAAAAAAGTTTTCGTCAATAAAAATATATATCTGTATGAAAAATACAAGAAAATTGAAACCAATCGTTTGAGAAAACGCATAAATATTTGTTATAACATGTAATTTTGAAAAACTATTTTTTTGCAAAGTACATTCACCCTTTCTTTTGGAAGGGCGACAAGAATAGTTATCTGTAGCCACACGTTTTTTAGTCTCATCATTTATAGCGAAATATACAGAAAAATGAAATAAATTATGCGAGGTAGCCATTTAATTTTTTTTGAGAGTGAACAAATTTTATTAGATTTATAATTCCATGGAGTACTAACACTTTCTGTTATGAAAGCAAAAAAAAATTTTGTTTTGCGATTTTTGAGAAAAAACCAGGAAAATATCGAAAAGTGGCTTGAGCACTATACAAAAATTTTTTAAAAAATCTGAAATTTTGGGAAAATTACTTTTTTTGAAGTACTAACGATTTTCGTTGGAGCTCCAAGAAAAAAAAATATCGATTTTTTTTGCATCACCCCAATACAGACACATAAATTCTTGAGTGTATTGGTAACTTTTGCATAATCTTGAGCCCATGCAAAGTTTTTTCTCAGTAATTACGCCACCAATCATGCTGATTTTGGGTGAAATCGAAAGAGAATTTATTAATTGATCTCCAGTTCAATTTTCGAAGCCTCAGATGACTCAGAAGTCTCGTAATTTAAAAAAACCACTTGCCAATTTTACTCCCACTACCGTGAATCGTTTTATTCAGAGAAAGTATAGTATCAGCGCGAGCCTCAGGCCAGCAGATGACAGGGCTGTCAATGTACTTGTCCCGAGACTCTACCGAGTCTCTTGATTATTAACGAAAACACTCGGTATTTTTTTTCAGATCGACTTTGAAGACAGTTCTGCTGCGTGCCGCGCATCACTGCAGAGGCAACAGCACCTGACGCGGGAGCTTCCTCAGCGCCACCATGGGGCGTGAAAAATAAAAAAAAATTTTGTTATGTATCTTTAATAAACAACAAACAAAACAAAATTTTGGAATATCTCTTTTTTCCCACAAAAAAAATTCTTGAAAAACGGCAAAAAACGGGGGGTCACACTGGTATTGTCCTTTAAAAACTACTAAATATCGCTTCTTCGTGATCGACTCGTCAAAGGGGCCGCATACGTCGGTCGACATTAGCTCTCCAGGTTCGGTAACTTTCTTCCTGGCGGCGAATGGCAAGCGATGGGCTTTCCCATAGATGCACGGCTCGCAAAGTTCTTTATCCCATTTTACATTAATGCCTAACTCTCTCTCAAGCATTTCTTTAACATGTCGCTTGTCTTGATGTCCCCACCTATCGTGGTAGAGCTGCAAAGCCGAACTGTTTGCATCTGCTACATTTATTGCCAGTTCTCGTTGAGAAATTATCTCTTTTATGGTGCCTTGTACAGTGTTCCACCTACTTCGCGAACTCCGCACACCATTATTCTACCATCAACTTTAAGCCAGCAATTCATTGGAGTAGATTCAAACTGACTATTTTGATTCCTGTCCTGAGCTGCCAAAACTGAGAATAGATTCCTGGAGACTTTTGGAACATACTACACATCCTCAAGCGTTAAAATTTGACTTTTGTCGTTAACTGTCGACAAGACACGGATCTTCCCTTGCTCAACTGCGCTGAGAGTCTCTTTTCCAGCGGCTTTTATGCTGCGTGGGCTGTCAAATTTCTGAAATTCAAAGAAAAAATTCGGGCAATGTGTTACATATCTCGTCGCTCCGTTGTCGATCCACCAGTCCGATGATTTCATCTCTGTCTTGCACATTTCATCACAAATGGAAATGAGAGCAACATTCGTATCAAGTGCATTGCTTTGAGGATCACTCGTTGTCTTATCTTTCAATGGTTTTCCGTCTGCTATCCACTTCTGGCAATTTCGTACCCAATGTCCTTTCATTTTACAATAGTTGCAAACATCGTCCTTCCTTCCTGTTCTCTTTCGACTCTCTTCTCTTTGCTTTTGCTATTATACGTCGCTAGTGCCTCTTGAAAATTTTCGCTGTCTGTAATTTTTCCAAAATTTCTCTCGAACATGCACAGTTGCATCGTTAGTCAATCAAAAGTTTTTTTCTGTGTACTTAGTCAGTATCATCCAACTAGACTGAAGTGTTTCTAATTTTCTTGGCAAAATCTGCAGAGTTTCACATACCAGAATTAAGTCCGAAAGTCTGTTCTCGCTTTTTGCCTCTAATCCATTATTTAGTTCGTACCACAAGTTTCTTAATTTTACGATATGCGTAGAAGCATCTTCACTTCCTGTTCAGCTAAAAGCGAAGAAATTTTTACATATCTTCAATAGCTGGTATTTCAACGTCGCTTCGAACTGCTGCTTTAACGCTTCCCAAGCCTCGCGAGCTGTCTCTTCATCCATGATTTTTTGATATACGGTATCCGTAACGGAACTCGAAATCATAGATTTTGCGTAACTATTTGCCTTACGATACAAATCATCTTTCGCTTTATGCTTCTTGATTTAATCCTCCGTGGCACCTTCTGCGAGAGGTTCTGGTTTCACCAACTTCTTGTCGATAGCGTTCAGAGCTCCTTCGTGGTAGTCAAGCAGATCTCGTATTTTTCTTTTCTACACTGGTCAATCTGACTCACCAGTCAACGGTTTGATATGCTTTGCTAAATCCATTCTGATCAGATTTAAGCAACTCTGATTGACTCACGTTATCTAGAAAAAGAAATTTTCGATAATTTACGCAAGTTGCGGCGACCTCGTGTCTGGGCCCATAACCTATTGTGTTTTTTCTTCGTTGACTCTCGTGTCTGAATAGGACTCAATATACACTCTTTTTGTTTTTTTAGGAATATTTTATTTGGTACACACGTGAAGAGAAAAAAGGTAGTTCTTGTAAACGAAATATAAGGAAAAGAGAAATCACACACTGGTGCTGCTACTACACACAAAAGATCGGATCACTCGGAAAAAAAAGGTTTGTTACAAGAACGTGGACTCAGTGCCGAGAGCAAGAATTCAGAGAACAGAGAATAGGGGGCATCTAACGGCAACATTGCCAATTTGAGAATTAACATCTCCTTTACTTCAACAGTTTTCTGGATCAAGAGAGGAACAAAGCTTGAATTTCGCGATTGGCCAATAATTTCCCTTTCTATAAAATTTTAAGGGGCAATTGATATGACGGGTGCAACTTGCGTCTAAATCTTCATATGGAAGGGAGAAATTCGAGGGGGGTAAAATCTACTTCAATCAGGTGCAAAACGCCCTAAGCGTCAGTCGTTCGTTCTTCCTCTTGTTCATCGTCTTCACCAGAATTTTCTAAACGCAGTTCCGTTATTCGTGAATCTTTGCGAAAAAGGACTTTGTCCAAATTATTCACAAAATCCCGTCTTAATCCGGACTTAGAATATTTTTTTTTCTTTCAAGTAATAATCATAGAGTTGAAACACAGTTTCAACTCACCTCTACGAATTTAATAATCGCTTAATTCTAATCAAGCCACAAGGTGAGTTTAAAACCAACTATATTAAAATAAATAATTATAATCAAATATATTGTAATTAACATTGTAAATCATCTTCGATGAGCTATTGTAACCGCTTGAACACAAAAATCTGCCTGTACAACGCTGAAGACTCAATTTTAAGGAAAGAAATAAAGGAAACAAGGAGAAATCCGTTTAATAAATAATCCACGGTAAATAACCAAGAAAAAATATCTCGTGAGTACTTACTTAAAATATATATATACTTGAATATATATATATTGTAACGAAACGCTCTTGCCGACCTGGCCTGAACGCCGCCACGCGTCGGTTCGAGCAACCTCAATAATAAGGAGCAGGTATGAAGGAAACACGGACACCGTGAATTTAGTAACAAATAAAATAATCAATTTTATTCAGATAATTTACCGAATTCTGACAAAATAAAAGAAATTTTGCGCTCTGGATCGCTGATTTTTAAAACAATTTTGTGTTTTTTGTCTTAAACTGTCTTGCTTTGATTAATCGGATCTGGCGAGAAAAAGACCCGAAAGACCCGAAAACGTTGCAATTTCTCTGTCTGAGAAAATTTCAATTTTCTCAATTTTCAAATTTCAATTGTACAAAAATAGTAATTAAAGAAAAACCAGTTTTAAACTTAATGGTCGCGTTTGTTCTAATCTTTCGATATGCCTCAAACTTAAAAACCCCTCGATTCAATATTTCGTGTTATAATTCATTAGACTCGATTTTTCCGATGTCCTGTTATGCTCGCTTTGAAATCAAATAAATCCAAGAGTATTTTTCGCTTTTACAATTCTTATTTTCGTTTTTGATTTGATATAAATTCTAGCGCTATCTATCACCTCTTGGATTCTGATTTTTCTAAATTAGTTTAGATCTCTCTGCCTGGACTACTTCGGACAATATTTTTCAAATGAGAATTTAATTTTTAATAATCGGGTAAATTTTAATTCTCCTCAAACAATAAGAAAGAAAAATGAAACTGGTAGGATGTAGACCGCGGGCTATGGGATCGAAATGTCGCCGAATCTTTCCGAGAGTCCGAGCATCTAAGGTTAGGTGCGGACCATGGATTATGGGATCGAGATGACGCCGAATCGCTCCGAGAATCCAGGCATCCAAGGAAATAGGCAATTCACCGTCCACGGGCTATGGGATCGAGACGTCGCCGAATCGATCCGAGAGTCCGCGCAACGGGAATCCCAGAAAAATTTCGAGGATAGGTTTATTATTGTCGAGGCCGAAATAGAGATATACTGAGAGAGATCCGAGTTGATCCTTTAGCCAGGGAGAACTGTCTGACGAATGAGTCGCGAAGCTCTTCTTATACCCAGTTCCCTACCATAAAATTCTCGAGCGCCGAGAATGTCCGTTTTAGACCGGTTCTGCGCATCCATTTGTAACGCCTTCTCTGATTGGCCCGTCGCCATGATTCGCGCTCTACTGTTGGCCGAGCGGGCTAACATGCGATGCGCGGACTACCACTTTTCATATTTTTCAACTTTGTATGATTATTAACAATAAAAACTTCTATTTGATTAGTTCTTATTTAATTTTCCCTATAATTCGGCACTGTAATTCAGTTTAATACAATTTGGGTAATTATGTTCGCTAAAAGTCACGTACGCGTCCTATAGCCCATCAACGCTTTACCCGCGCATGCGTCGCAGTCGATTTTTACATTTTTATTTGTGATTATATTTTATATTATCAATTTGACTCGTGAACATTTTTCTTAATGAGATCATGCCCACCACACGAGCGTTGAACAACTGAATTTTTTGTCATGATAAGGGATTGGTGCTATTATATTCTCTCAAAATTTATAGATTTAAAAATTAACATAACTAATCAATTAGTCCGTTGTAATTATCAATTATATAAAAAAAATATCATTATTAGTAAAAATTTGACTAGTTAACTTTTTGATTTGGCAACTTTGTTGTTGGTGGAGAGATATATCTACCTTGCCAACGGTAAACTGATAGCTTGTCACTCACATATGACTTTCTTGCTTAAATGTTCGGTAACCTCCCCTCAATTTTTTTTACCGTAATTTACGAATATTTTTCTATGCTGTGTAAAAAAATCAGATTTTTCAGCAGATTTTCAAATAGTGGCCATGATCTCATTAAACTCGTGTTATTTTTCTGATGATTTTAATCGTAATTACGCACTTGGGCGATCTAAATTAACATCATGCAAAAAGAATTAATTTCAGAAAAATATAGCACGGCGAAGTTCAGAGCGGTGCCGGTTGCTCCACTCGGGCCCTTGCACACCGGCCTAAGATGGCCGCCACCTGTCAACAACGACGAGCGTGGTCGCCGCGATCTAAAGATCACGGAGTTTTTCGTTCGTTCCGACGGGCTAGACCGTCTCGCAGAGTGTTTCGTTACAATACATACATTCACACCTATGTGGGTTTATCTGCATGCCACTGGGATTACAACAATCTATCCTGCAAAAATCATTCTTATGCTCCCATATTCAAAAGACGTGGCTCTCGTCCCTGGGTAAACTTAAGTGTAACTTAAGTGTTTTGATCCGAAAGAAGAGTCAATACCATGTTGCGTTCCCTTCTATTTAAAAAATCTCCTACCGGGAAGTAACAATATCAGAAAATGTTGGTCCTTCATGGACTCAGAAATCTAATGAAATTTTCTTATATGATGGGGCTGAAAGGATTATTAGAGAATGGACAGTGTTTATAATGAATTGAACGACTGGGATTTTTGAGTGAGAGAGAGTGCAAGTTAATGGTTCGGGAGATGGAGATGAACTGGCGTGTGTTAAGATGCTTGCCGGGCAGTCAGAAGTAGGACCCTTTGTCTATACATTAATAGTATCACTCCGCTGAGTGATACCGAGGCGGTCGGCGCGTGTTAAGCGTACGACGGCTGCCGTGAGCCGCGGGACTGCAGGTGAGGAATGCGCTGACTTGGGAATGATAGTGCATGGGAAAGAGTTGTTGTAGGGATAGAGCGGATATGAGGTTTTTGGTGTCGGTGTGGGAAAGGATTCAGGGGTATGGGCCGTTACACTTATTCTCAAAGAAATTTTAAGGCTACCTCGTATAATTTATTTCTTTTTTTCTGTATATTTAGCTATAAATTATGAGATTAAGAAACGCGTGCCTACAAATCGCAGTTTTTGTCATCCTTCCAAAAGAAAAGGTGAATGTTCTTTGCAAAAAATAGGTTCTCAAAATTACATGTTATAACAATGATTTTTATCGATTTTCCTTTATTTTTCATATAGATAAATATTTTTATGCACGAAAATTTGCTAGGACATCGTACAAAAATGACAACGTGCCAAATAAAGCTGTGTTTGGCCAAATTCAAATTTTGTATTTCAAAGTGTCATGATTCACCGCAAAAACGATAAAATTTGGGAATTTTTTAAGTTTTCTCGTGCGTTATAGAAATAAGTAAAATAATTAAGTAATTTAGTAGTAAGAATTTAGTAATAAAAAATGGAGACCGACGGATGCAAGCCCACAAATATTTTTCATCAAACTTCCAAAATTGATCTTGTAATTTTTGCAGATTTGAAATAACAATTGAATTAACAAGATCGAAATATGTCTATTGTACAAAGTTACCTTCCTGTATAAACTCAAATAGTTTTTGATTGTAAACAAACAGTTGAGAACTAGAAGTCTTGCGATTTTGCATTTATAAGTCTACATTACTTTTTCGTTAAAATTCAGTGAAAATATTTTACTAATTTTGTGCCCATGACAACACAAATTGGAATAAGTATGTAACAATTCACGAGAAACATTGTTAAACTACTAACTGCAACAAATTCTTAATTATTAACTGTTGAATTGCTAAACTGCTAACGTTGCTAAACCACGATTCTCGACCATCGAGCGCAAGCTCATCAGCCCAGGAATTACGCACTATAGAAGCATATGACGATGCATTTCAAAATCGATCACTTGAAAAGTAATCATAGGAGGGGCAAACCTAGGGCGTTTGAATGACCCTATATAAAAATAAGACAAAAGCCCGGATCACCAGTTTGCGATTGCCGACAACTAAATACCGAATTAACTAACAGTCATTGATCTCGAGGCAATCACACCTCGGCATTGTCAAGAGACTCGGTAGAGTCTCGGCACAAGTACATTGCAGCCCTGTCGTCTGCTGGCCTGAGGCACTCGGCGAGACTATACTTTCTCTGAATAAAACGATTCGCGGTGGTGGGAGTAAAACTAGCATGTTATTTTCTTTAATTGCGAAGCTAATGAGTTATGTACGGCTTTGAAAATTGAACTTTCAGCTAATTAAGAAGTTCTCTATCGAATGAGCCCAAAATCAGCATGATCGGTGGCGTAATTGCTGAGAAAAAACTTTGCATGGGCTCAAGGTTATGCAAAAAGTACCAACACATTTACGCAGCTGACGTATCCGTATATGGGTTCAGACCGATACATACAAGGGCTTCTTGATGCCCATCATAACCAATCACCGGTGAGAATCTATCCGTCTCGACCAATCGCCGATGAGAAAGTTTCTGATAGTCCTCAATGTTTTCTTGTATACCGCCTGTTATCGTCTGTTATGTTATTATAAAGTGATTGCGATCGTAGCCCCGTGGATCAACGGTGCAAGATTTGCAAATTTCGTTTAAATATTTTGGCTATTATTGGAAATAGCAGTGGATATAATCAATTTTATTTTTTTCATAAAAGAAGTTTCAATAAGTTTCGAGCCCAATTCACGACAATAATATCTATAATAAATAAAACCTCAAAAGTGGATTAATTGATCTCATATACTGTACGGAGAGTGAGTAAAATGTTGAGAAGTGAAAACGTGAATAATGTGTCGTGAAAATTAAGAATTATCTGTTCTACTTCGATATCGTAATATATACATAGATAGCAAATTTGCGAGATTTCGCGTCATGTTGAAGTTTGAGGTTATGACCGCCGGAGTGCTGTTGCGTGCAGAGTGTTGTAGCGACTCGGTGCCTGGCGCGTCCGTGGAGACGTTCAGGCCAGAGTCCAACACAAATCGTGTACCGTCGAGGAGTTTCTGTATAAGTAAGAAATGGTTAGGTCGGTAGAGAAGATCCCTACGCAGTACGTAGCGGTCGAAAAGAATGGGATCGTTGCGTTTCGTCTCCGGTATGGTCACAGACTCATCAGTAGGGCTAAGTGACTCATACCGTGCCCTAGACGCGCTGAGGATGTCGAGGCATGGAGCGATGTGTATTATATTGAAACGCAGACCTAACCATCCGCTTACGAGAAACTGTTCAACGGATTTAGCCGCGTAGTGGCAATGATGAGAAGCTTCGGGAGCCCACAGTGTAGAAAAATAAAAGTGGTTATTGAAAAGTGGAAGGAATCGATATTATTAATGACGTGACTAATTACTGTTGAATAATAATAATAATAACATTGAGAAAAAAAACGTTCGTTCATTATAACCTCTAAAACGTTCGTTCCAAACAAAAATTCTATGTTGTGTAATTACATTAAAGAAAGAGGTGGATGGTTGTGTGTAAACGAATTCAAATAAATTTTAAAAAACTTTGGTCAAGTAATTCAATGTATTGTTGTCATAATTTCTTTCATTTAGTTTGGCTGTGTTCACCGGTCCCTTTTTTCCACCTCCTTAGCTTACAGTGTATTGTCATACCAATTTCTATTAGTTCTCCAGACAATACAAGAGATATTCGTGTTTCTATTTATTTATGTTGATTTCAACAAGATAATTTGAAATATTTATAACAAAAAGCCTTCATGATTGCTTGTTCATACACTCAAGTTTTGAAAAATCTTTGGGCCATGTAAATGCACAGATATATTCACTTGAATTGTTACATGATAAATTTGGAAATTTATTTCAATAAGTCATTGGGTGCTTAATTTTCATGATATCAAAATTTGTATCTTCGAAATGCAATGAACACCTCAAAAGTTCGACAAAGTGATGAAGCGACATGTATATTGAATATTTCCAGACCATGTTTGCGATTGGCATTGTAGGTTGAAAAATTCATGTCTGTAAGTCTACACCTGATCATTTTTGGATGTGATCAAATATTTTGTCTGCGGATAACCATGGAGACATACAAAATTACAGCATTTTGCTTGCTTCAACATGCATCGTATCTGTCACTTTTTTCTTGAATGTGTCATAATAAGTTTCAAAAATGTGGTTCAGGTAATATTTTGAAGTGTTTTTCCCGATAGCACCAAAGTCTGTATAACTGGTACGTAGCAAGTACCTATGAACTTTGATATTTCTGTGAAGTAGCAGGTATGCCAATCTTTTAACTTTTTGGTTCCGACTGGAATATATTAACGAAGATATTCATTACTAAAGTCTTCACCTACTTATTTCTGAATAGGTCTGAAATTACTGTCGTCAGAAACTAATGCACAGATACATGAAACAATTTTGATTTCTGTTCTCTTTCAATTGCGCTGTCTTTTTTTTTTTAACTATGGCATAATTAATTTTATGAATTTGTGGTACTTTTGTCTGTCTGTATCATAACGTAGATGAAGAAATTGCAGCAGATACTGGCAAACTTTGAAAATTCTGTGTTTACACTTGTGCGCCAAGTATTAGCACTTCCTATTTTTGATTATGGAAAATAGGTATATATAAATTATGAAAATTATTAAAAAATTATAGAATATGGTAATACATAAATAATAAATAATTCAAAATGGTACAAAAAGTCAGCGGTGGCCCATTTATGATTGGCATAAGAATTTATGTTTTCAAAATAGATATATATTAAAAAATAAGCAAATCTGTTGGTCCTGACACACTCAATACTTTTCATTTCTCTGATTGGAACTCAGTCGCTATATGCAGAGTTTAAAAATTTTATACATCGTCATGTGTACATCAACTTGATATCTCTGGGTATGATACTGTGAATAGAAAAGAATGCTTCAAAAAGTCATTGGAAGTTTCCTGGTGGATTTGGTGAGCATTATATATATTTTTTCTCTCTCTCTTTCTGTTAAATTTTATGGAAAATCAATCAAAAAATTCGTTTCATTGAAAAATTTTCATATCTTTTTTATTCACAACGATTTGATTAAAAAAATTGAAAATAAAATTCATAAATGAGGGGGGGAAATTCCTCAATAATACAAAATATTCGTAAACGTTACGGAAAATAGTTTTAATCCCACAAAATTGTGGACACATTCGGAATCGATGAAACATGAGGGGATCATCGTGTTTCATCATCATCATCATCACCATCATCATGAGGGAAACATGAGGAAACATCAAACATTCGAAGAATATCAAACAGTTATAAGTTGCAGAAAACTTAATGAAATCATTGGCATTCCACACTCTGTTGATATTTGTTCTTGAGTTCATAAACAGCAAGTTACATGAGATAAAAGAGAATTTTTTACTACTACAACTTTTTCTTGCCTACTAATAGTCAATTGTTTTTCTTAATTTTGCAAAACAATCAAGTAAGGACATACAAGAATATATGGATGTGACGAGTACTTTTGTGTCGTATGTGAATATTTAAAAGTAAAGTGAATAATTAAAAGATTGGTTCTATAAAATTTTCAATTTTCTGAACGTAGAGTATATAGTTTTTATTTCTTTTTTAACCCAGCGTGATTGTGCATGGTTAGCTCAGCTTAATATAATCCGAAAAACAAGATTACTGAACTTTTGAGAAAAAAGATCTGATACAGAATATCAAAAATTCCCCTAGGGAAAAAAGGTTGGGACAAGTACATTGATGGTCCCTTGTTTCCTGATCATATCACGAAAAATGTGGAAAAACAATTCCATAAAAAAATTATTAAACCAACTGTAAACAATTTCAACAAAACGTATAAAAAAAAAATCACAAATTCTGAAAAAACATTACATCAAAAAAATACAAAACTGTAATTATTTTTAAAAGTGTCAAAAAAATCAAATAAAACATAAGCAATAAAAAAACGACAGATAAAAAAAAGTTTTTTTCAAATCAATTGAACGAAATTTCCATCTAAGTTACATCCAGCATTTAAACTTATGATATCAATTCGAGGCCAGGTATTTAAAGATAATTCAGCATATTCATTCCTACGATATAATACCTTAAAATTGCCAATTCTTTTGGATTTGTTTTGAATTTTGTGTATTTTTCGTCAAAAATCGCTTAAGTCTAGGGATAGATCTGTGTCGATAATTTTTTACATCAAATTTTTCGAAAAATAAGTCTTTTTTCGTCGAAACCACAGTGATAAACCGAAAATCATATCTCGGCCTCCAACGCGCATTCCTCCGTGCTTTTGGATCCCCAACGAGCATAACATATTAGAGTACAAGGGAAAAAATCGCTCAAGTCCAAGTACAGACTTGTGAAGAAATATTTTCAGTACAATTTTAACGAAAAATAGGGTATTTTCTCGGAATCCGACGTTAAGGAAGTTGAGGCTGTACAGCCATTCTTTTTACCCAAAAGTTATGATCTGAACCTTTCAAAAGTTAGGCCAGTTTACAGTTCGGCAATATTACTTTGAAGAAAAGTTGGGGGAAAAAAGACGAAAAACTGGTGAAAGCTCAGTCGAAAACCCGAACGGTGACGATCCTAGTTTCCAAAAACTGCACGGGAAACAGATTATTATTAATATAATCTCAGAAAAACTCCTAATAAATCTGAAAAAATTGACATTATTCAGCAAGTCTCGCTTATGTTGCCCAAAAAATTTTATATTTTTAGTATCATTTTTAACGGAGATATTACTGAATGTTTCTTAACTTCCATAAGATTACATTTTATTTGGCCCAAATTGTTATTGATTTTTCTAAGCAACGACGCTTCTAACATGTCTGAAAATTTAACTGATTTTTTTTTACACTTCCCTTTATAAGATTCAATCGGTTTGAAAGCAACGACATCATTTTCATTCTAATGCCTCGACTTCCTTAAGAGCCGAAAATCATATTCCTACCGCCAACATGAATTTCCCCATGTACTTGGGTTCCTAATGGACATAAAGTGACGTAAAAAGAACGCGCCTGGAACTCTACCCCTGCGGTGGTCCGGGAAATAGTTCACAGTATCATATCATTATCCCGAGTGTTTAAAATCTTTGAAAATGCTCAAACAAAATAATAATCTTAAAAAACATACTAACAAAATAACACATGAAAATTGGAACTTAAATTCTATAATCGTCAAAACGAAATCTAGGAAGTCGAGAAAAAAAAACGTGATATCAAACGCCAAAATTCCCCTAGGGAAAAAAAAGGTTGGGACAAGTACATTGATGGTCCCTTGTTTCTGGATGATATAGAAAAAATATTCAAATCCAGGAAAACAATTATATGGAAACAAGAAACGAAAAATTGAAAGGTTCAAAAAATTCAACAAAAATTAAAAACAATCGAAAAAAATTCTATAAAGAAAAAGTAAAAAATTTTCAAACAAAATCATAAATATTAAACAAATTGAAAAATGTACTATCCAAGTTACATGCAATATAAAAATGTATCATATCAATTGAAGGCCAAGTTTTTATTGAGCATTTGGAATATTTACCCAACAAATCGGAAACTTTGATTGAAAAAATGACGTTTTATGCATAGGAGTCACTAATCATTCATCAAGAGACTCGGTAGAGTCTCGGGACAAGTACATTGACAGCCCTGTCGTCTGCTGGCCTGAGGCTCTCGCCGAGACTATATTTTCTCTGAATAAAACGATTCGCGGTGGTGGGGGTAAAATTGGCATGTGACTTTCTTTAATTGCAAAGCTCATGAGTTATGTACGGCTTTGAAAATTGAACTTTTAGCTAATTAAGAAGTTCTCTGTCGAATGAGTCCAAAATCAGCATGCTCGGTGTCGTAATTTCTGAGAAAAAACTTTGCACGGGCTTAAGATTATGCAAAAGTTACTAACGCATTCAGGATTTTACGTATCTGTATACGCGTACTCCAACCGCTACAAACATAGGCCTCTTGGCCCCCATGATCACCAATCCCTGGTGAGATAAATTTTGTTGCAACCAATGAAGAGTGAGAGAATTTTTGGGCCAATGACATTCAAGAAAAAGAGCAAGGAAGTTTGGCGGAAAGCTAAGGAGCTCGAGAGCTCGAAAGTACTCGAAAGTCACCAGCTGAAGTTTCACGTCATGTTGACATTTGGGGTTATGATGTTATGAAGTGCGTGCGGGAAAATAAAAATAATTTTCACGTCATCTAACGAAGTGCATATTGATATTTATTTTGTTAAAACTTGTGGAATACTAAACCGGTATAAAAGCGGCCGCGTAAATGTAGACTGTGATCTGTGTGTGAAAATAAAAAATATAAAAAAATGCGCGAAGCATATGTCAACGAAACTTTTCAAGATTTCATTATTTCGTTCGATTGGAAATAAGTGTCAACTGAGATAATCTTTCAATTAAACCAGAGTGCGTGGAATATTGTGCAGTGTAAATATATCATCAGTTGCGTGATTATATATCATGTGTAATAATGTAGGTTATATATACGAGTGCCCTTTGATAGCTGTGTGGTAATAACGAACCGGCCGAGGTTTGATGTTGTGCGGGACAAATGTAACAAACGTTCGGATAGTTAGTGAATAATATAAATAAGGCAAATCAGCTAGTTTATCAAAAATAGGTCTGGAAGTTGTAAGGAAAAATGTTCGTCAACCTAAAACGTCAAATTTTCTTTTTGCGATATGAAATATTATGGTTGATAATTAATAAATCAAGAACACACGGAACTGTTAGTGTATAATGTGAGAAACTCCAATCGAATAAATATTTTCTAATTTATTTCTTGTGTCAACATTATTTTTGAATATTCCCATATTTTTTTCCTATTGAGTTTGGCTCTGCTCTTTTCGATCCTTGTTTTGACTCCATCGGTTTGCAGCGGATCGATACATAATATTAAATGGTTGCTTAATATGTTTCCTATGATTTTCTACTATTTCTTCATGCTGATTGGGGTAACGTGATTCAAGAGGTTTCCAATTATGATCATCAATCGCACATTTTGTACATCAGATTCTGAAAACAGTTTCTGGTCTTGATATAAGGTCTTTTTCCACCTGGTCTGTCGAGTAATAAATTTTGAAACTTGTTCCAAAAAGTTTTTGGATGCTTTTTTTGCTGATAATATGAAAAGTTGAATCTTCGGAATGCGGTAGGCAAACACAAATATTGACAACAATACTTATGAAATGACGTGTATGTTGAGTATTCCTATTCTGCAAACTGCAAATGTGGAATTATTGGTGAAAACATTCATTACGATAAGTGTACAGTTGTTCAGTTTTCGATGCGATTAAGTATAATACCTGCCAACATCATGGAAACCAACAGAATTATTGAATGTTATGTGCGCTATGTCATTTTAATGTAACATCATGACTTCTAACAACTTTCCACTCTAATACTATAGATTTGGATCATTGAAATACAGCAAAAATCTGCAAACTATAAAATTTATATACTGTGCCATTGATTTTATTTTTTGACTCGCACTGTAACATAAATATCAAGTGAAAAATTCATTACAAAAGTCTTCAGTTGCTCATTTATGGATGGATTTGAAATTGCTGTCTTCCAAACTCATTGCGCAGATACATTGAATCGCAGCAGATACCTGCGAACTTGGAAATTTCTGCGGATAAGTATATGTGCTAAGTATCACCCCCTATCTTTGATTATGGTAATATGTAATGGAACTTTGTTCAGCAAGTTTTAAAGTATTTCTTTTCAAATAGTATTAAAGTTTGCATTACTGCGATATGGAGCGAATACCTTCAAACTTTCAGCTTTACTAATTATCTTAATTTTCCTTTTTCTAAATTCTATGCTAAATTTCTCAATTTCCTAATTTATTTCTAAATTATCCTGAAATGAAATTGTTTTCCTCCACAACCAATGCAGGTACCTTAAACGTCTTTGAATTCCGTTGCTCTGTCGAATCAAGTACGCTCAGTAGTTTTTTTTACTTCTTTGAATTCTGACATAATAAATGTTTCCGGGTGCCTTTTTTCTGCAACTATCAAACTGTAGATAATTGGATCACCGCGGCCACTTGCAAACTTTGGAAATATATTTCATCGGGGGCATGTTTTGGATGCCACGAAAATGTCTAGATTTAGAATACAAAAACGACATTTAAAAATGGCCAATTCTGTTGGATTCGTTGTGTCTCGAATTTGATCTATCGTTTCTCTTTTCCTTTCTTTTCACTCACGTTATAAGCCGGAAATCATATCTCAGCCCGCAACAGGCATTGCTACATGCTCTTGAGTTTCCAATGGAGAAAACATATTAGAAGACAAGAAGAAAAATCACCAAAATCCAAGAACAAACCTCTATCGAAATATTTCCAGTACAATTGTGACGAAATTTAGGTCTTTTTTCGTGGAAACCAACGTTATAAGCCGAAAATCATATCACGACCTACAACCTGCTTTTCACCGTGCTCTTTGGTTCCTAATTGACAAAACATATTAGAGTACAAGGAAAAAAATCGCCAAAGTCCAAGAACAGACCTGTGACGAAATATTTCCAGTTCAATTTTTACGAAAAATAGGTCTTTTTTCGTGGAAACCTACGTTATAAGCCGAAAATCATATCCCGGCCTTCAACCCGCTTGCGGCCGTGCTCTTGGGTTCCTAATTGACAAAACGTATTAAAGTACAAGGGAAAAAATCGCCAAAGTCCGAGGACAGACCTGTGACGAAATATGTCCAGTACAATTTTGACGAAAAATCGGTTTTTTTTCGTGAAAACCAACGTTATAAGACGAAAATCATAAATAATTCATAGAAATACAAACTAAAATCCTGTAGTCAACTGAACATAAATAAGGAACTTTAGAGAAAAAAGACGTGATATCAAACCATAAACTTCCCCTAGGAAAAAAAAGGTTGGGACAAGTACATTGATGGTCCCTCGTTTCCTGATAATTCCATCCATAAAAAAAACTTTAAAAATATTTTCTTTTTAAATTGTCAAAAAAATGATTTTATAAAAAAAAATACAGAACAATTCGAAAAAAATTTCACAAATCTTGAAAAAACATTATCTGTAAAAAAAACTAATCTGTATCTATTTTTTAAAGTGTCAAAAGAATCAAATAACAAGTAAAAAATAAAAAATTGAAAAATCGCGCTTGAAATCATTTTGGAAACCGATGCCTTATTCTTCTTATTTGATTCGAACAGCTAAGTCAATTGAAAAAAATTCCATCTAATTTACGTGCAGCATTAAAATTTATTATATCAATTCGAGGCCAAGTATTTTCTAATGAATTGAAAAAAGTTACCACTTGAGTTACGTGCAGCACTAAAATTTATGATATCAATCGAAGGACAAGTAATTTATGAGTAACTCCAAATTTCAACATCATGGAATTGTTCTAAGAAGCTTTTAAATCCAAAAAAATCACATGCAAGCTAGTCATTTCTTACTCTATGGTGGCAAAGACTTATAAGAAAATCGATTCTTTTCAGACTTTCAGGAGCTTCTGATATTATTCACAATATTCGACGTCGATTGGATCGATACAAATTATATTTAAATATGAGTTAAAAGTACTTGTCCGGCCCATCACTTTCCATTAAAATTGTTTATTCAAATAAAAATCAGGGCTTCTCTAGAACTGATCGAGCACAAATATTCATGCAGAGCGAATTTAGAGAGTTATCTTCAAGTAATATTCCCTTAATTGCACTAATTGAATAAGAATGGAAACGAATTGTCCTGTACTATACAAGGGATGTTATTGTGCATCGATAAATAAAAAACATTTTGCACATTAAATATGTTCAAGCTTCCAAAAATATCTCCCCAGTTGGTATTGGAATGACGGCAATTTTTACTTCTCACTTTTTCCAGCGAACGAATTTCATTCGGTATAACTAACCTATACTATTATTAAGAACATTAAACTAATAATAAATTGCATGTCAATAAATTTTTAACCGGATTCTGCCGTACAATTTCGTTTTTTTATGATTGATTTTTATTTGAATGAATAGTGTTGGGCCGGACAAGTATTTTTAACTCATATTTAAATATAATTTGTATCGATCCAATCGACGTCGAATATTGTGAATAATATCAGAAGCTCCTGAAAGTCTGACAAGAATCGATTTTCTTATAAGTCTTTGCCACCATAGAGTAAGAAATGACTAGCTTGCATGTGATTTTTTTGGATTTAAAAGCTTCTTAGAACAATTCCATAATGTTGAAATTTGGAGTTACTCATAAATTACTTGTCCTTCGATTGATATCATAAATTTTAGTGCTGCACGTAACTCGAGTGGTAACTTTTTTCAATTCATTAGAAAATACTTGGCCTCGAATTGATATAATAAATTTTAATGCTGCACGTAAATTAGATGGAATTTTTTTCAATTGACTTAGCTGTTCGAATCAAATAAGAAGAATAAGGCATCGGTTTCCAAAATGATTTCAAGCGCGATCTTTCAATTTTTTATTTTTTACTTGTTATTTGATTCTTTTGACACTTTAAAAAATAGATACAGATTAGTTTTTTTTACAGATAATGTTTTTTTAAGATTTGTAAAATTTTTTTCGAATTGTTCTGTATTTTTTTTTATAAAATTATTTTTTTGACAATTTAAAAAGAAAATATTTTTAAAGTTTTAATAATTATTTTCGAGGAAAAACAAGCTCATGAAGCAAAAGTTATAAAGAAAGTTACGTACAGTACTAAAATTGATTATATCCATTCGAGGCCAAGTATTTATCAGTAATTCGAAATATAATCTCCAGCAACAAATAAGTGTTGAGAATCCTCATCGGGCTCAGAACGTTTCATTGAAATTACTAAAAAATTAATAGAAATAAAAAATTGAAGAATCTTCCTTTTGAATAATAAGAACGATGGCAACCTTTTTTTTAACCTGAACATATGAAAATCGGTAAAAACTCACATGAAAGTCATTCGTTACTTCATGAAGGTACAGACTTTGAAAAATCGATTCCCCTCCAACTTTCAGGATCGCCTGGTGTTATTCACAACATTCAACTTCGATTGGATCGGTACAAATTATGTTCAAATACGTCTTAAACGTACTTGTCCAGCCCATCACTTTTTATTCGAATTGCTCATTCGAAAAAAAAATCAGGGCTCTTCTATGATCACAAATATAATAAAATTTATAGAAATAAAAAGAACATCTCCAAGTAATTTGAACTTGACTGTTCTCAAGTTCGTATTGCAATAATAGCAATTTCCACTTCACAATCCCTTCAGTGAACACATACCATTCGGTAGGAACCAATGAAAATGATAAATAATAAGTCTCATTACAAGAAATTTTTGAATCTACTCAGCATTGGAATGTTTTATTTTTCGATAGTCACGCACACATTTTGATAAATATCACGAGTCAAGTATGACACGCGCGATTCCTGGAATTCCTGGAGAAAAATGATTCTGTTGTGAATGATAAGTCCATATAATATAAATAGATTGATCAATTTCGTCTTTGATTTTAGTTTCATTTCAACAAGAGCGATTCCTGTAATTCGAAGGAAAATTATTTTTTCGGCAATTACTGTTCCTTAATATTAACATATGGATTAACTTCGTTTTTGATTTTTTTTTTCGAATGAGCAATTCGAATAAAAAGTGATGGGCTGGACAAGTACGTTTAAGACGTATTTGAACATAATTTGTACCGATCCAATCGAAGTTGAATGTTGTGAATAACACCAGGCGATCCTGAAAGTTGGAGGGGAATCGATTTTTCAAAGTCTGTACCTTCATGAAGTAACGAATGACTTTCATGTGAGTTTTTACCGATTTTCATATGTTCTGGTTAAAAAAAAGGTTGCCATCGTTCTTATTATTCAAAAGGAAGATTCTTCAATTTTTTATTTCTATTAATTTTTTAGTAATTTCAATGAAACGTTCTGAGCCCGATGAGGATTCTCAACACTTATTTGTTGCTGGAGATTATATTTCGAATTACTGATAAATACTTGGCCTCGAATGGATATAATCAATTTTAGTACTGCACGTAACTTTCTTTATAACTTTTGCTTCATGAGCTTGTTTTTCCTCGAAAATAATTATTATGAATGATTAGTGACTCCTGTGCATAAAACGTCATTTTTTCAATCAAAGTTTCCGATTTGTTGGGTAAATGTTCCAAATGCTCAATAAAAACTTGGCCTTCAATTGATATGATACATTTTTATATTGCATGTAACTTGGATAGTACATTTTTCAATTTGTTTAATATTTATGATTTTGTTTGAAAATTTTTTAGTTTTTCTTTATAGAATTTTTTTCGATTGTTTTTAATTTTTGTTGAATTTTTTGAACTTTCCAATTTTTCGTTTTTTGTTTCCATATAATTGTTTTCCTGGATTTGAATATTTTTTCTATGTCATCCAGAAACAAGGGACCATCAATGTACTTGTCCCAACCTTTTTTTTCCCTAGGGTTTGGAGAAAACTTGAACATCCACTAATGTAATTGTTTTTTAATTTGCCATCCCTTTTCCATCCAACTATTTTATTGAGTAGTTCGACGTGAGGTCCCACGCTGTGTACATAAAAAAAAATATCCATTCTCGACTAGTTCGACTGATAAATTCATTACTCCAAATTCTTCCTATTTAACGCGATTTCTTTTCTTAAATCAATTTTTACACAGCCTACTCCTTTGTTCATCCATTTCAGTACTTGTGTAATTCATCAAATCATCTGCCCATTTGGTAAAAAAATGAGTGTACGGACAAACGAGTGAAAGTGACGCGTGGATAAATTAGAATGCGTATGCGCATGAAAGAATGGCCGTATCTATCCGTACAAGATTAAGGCCAGGGGGCTGACACTTGCCGGTTTTTCCTATACGACGAAACAATTCGCGTTTTGATGCTGTTTCTTAGTTCTGCTAGCGCCCTGTACGTGGCGTTGGCAGTGATGTGACCGATGTGACCGTCTGAAACTTCACCCCCCCCCGATTTCCCCTTCGCCGGTCAGCCATGTTGTTAATTCATTTGAGCCATTTGAGCTACTTGAGCGTTCGAGGTTATTTTTGCCATTAGTTTTCGGGCATTTTCGGGATTTTCGGAGCATTCGGAATATTCGGTGTGCATAGTGGTTTTTTCGTTTTTTTGTGCAGTGATCTGAAAATCGGTAATGGTAAACAGTGTAAACGGACAATATTGCATAGTTTGTCATGCCGACGTGTATTGTGCCGGGATGTACTTCGGGTTATTTTTCAAATAGTGAGAAAGTTCACTTTTTCACCTTACCCCGAAATCCCGAAAGTGAAAAATTGTGGAAAGTGGCAACAAGAAGAACGGATAATTTGGTCAAAGCCGGAAGAGCGGTATGCGAAAAACATTTTCGAAAAGACCAAATTGTTTGGCAACGCGAACTACTTGGTTCCGATGGTCAAGTACTTGGAGTGGTAAGTATTGGTGACTCATAATTGCTTTGCAAGATTCAGATAGGTTTATTTCATTTTTTTTCATTCACATTATTATAATTGGGATTGTAATTATAATTACAGACACAGTACAAAATCCCGCGTTTGAAGAAAGGCTCTGTACCCTCGCAGTTTCCATGGAACAAATGCAATGAAGTTTCTCAGGAAGAGGAAGGCGAAAAATCAAATTCCGAAGAGGATATTTCCATCGCTGGTATTGCCGAAGAGATTTTTTCTAACAGTCAACATTCCATATCGAAGGAATCTGTCCAAGCTGCTCCGGCAGAAGGAGAGAACAAATCAAATATCGAAGAGGATATTTCCATCGCTGGTATTGCCGAAGAGATTTTTTCTAACAGTCAACATTCCATATCGAAGGAATCTGTCCAAGCTGCTCCGGCAGAAGGAGAGAACAAATCAAATATCGAAGAGATTTTTTCCATCGCTGGTATTGCCGAAAAGATTTTTTCTAACAGTCAATATTCCATATCGAAGGAATCTGTCCAAATTGCTCTGGCAGAAGGAGAGAACAAATCAAATATCGAAGAGATTATTTCCATCGCTGCCACTGCAGAAGAGATTTTTTCTGACAGTCAACATTGTACATCAAATGAATCGGACCACGTTGCTCCGGCAGAAGAAAGATCAACACAAATGGAAAGTATAAGTACTCTGGATTTCACAAAACTGCTTGCAGCTAAAATACTAATTCCTTTCGGATGGATGAAGCAAGTTATAGACTGCGGCCATGCCAAGGTCATATTTTTTTTCACCCACAAAACTGAGGAAATTGGTGAAATATATGAAACGCATATATTGAAAGATATCACACTGAAAGAAGAAATGTCTGTCCAAATGCGAGTTTTAGGCGTACCGCTCAATCCTAGTCATCATCTCGATCTCAACTTGCCTCGCTATATAACTGACCTTGAACAGTTGGAAATTTTACTGAGAACGATGCATCGGCTCAACGTATGTCGCGGTTGTGGTGAACCACCGGAGCAGCTGAACTGTATCACATTAAAAAAAGACGTTTCTAGTACTTGGCGTCACGCTCGATGTTCGCTGTTATTGCATAATACAAAGATGTGCGAATTTTGTAACCGAGCAAAAAAATCATTGGCTACAAATCTTCGCAGGTACATGCAAGGCGAGGTAAAAATAATTCGAAAGAAATCAATTATCGCTTTAAAGGAGCAACAACGGCTATTATTGAGGTCGCAATCGAGATACCGCTCAGCAGTGAAGGCCAAACGTCTTGCACGGGAAAAAGTGAAAAGTTTGAAAATGGAGGTTCATAAAATTCGCGAGAAAATGGCATCATGTACCAGTCAAGATCTTGAGCGACATATCGAAAATGGAAATATTCCTCAAAACCAACTTCACGTGCTGACTCAAATAATTGAAGCCGCAAAGCATAACAATTCGAAAGGACGCGATTACTCGGAGCAATGGATGTTACTAAGCATGCTCCTGAATATGAGATCACCAGCAAGGTATGAGTTTCTGCGATTAAACGAGATTTTACCTCTTCCATGTAAGAGAACTGTTCGCAGGTATGTTATACTATGTATTGACATTATTGAGATATGGAATTAAAAAATTCGAAATATTGAAAACTATAATTTTCGTATTTTTTCTCACATGTATAAATACGAACTAAATATCGCTAATTGTTTCCAGATATTTATCGAAAATTAAGACCACTTGTGGTTTTGATCAGGAATTTTTCGAGGTGTTTCAAGTGGCATTGAACAAACTGGATGAATCACAAAGACATGGGATTCTTTTATTCGACGAAATTTCTGTTCGGGAATGCGTCAGTGTTGACACGAAAAACCTCACATATAAAGGATTAATCGACTTCGGGAATGACGGTTGCAAATCGTCGAATTTCACGGAAAAAGCGAACCATGCACTAGTTTTGATGTTCCAGTCGTTAACCGATTCGAATTGTCAGCCTGTTGCAGTTTTTGCCTCAAGAGGACCCGTAAAAGGCGAAGTGCTCGCACAACTCATCGTAAAAGCAATTGTTTTGCTTGAAAATATCGGCGCGAAAATACACGCAGTTGTTGGCGATGGAGCCAGCACGAATAGAAAATTTTGGTCTGAAGTCGGCGTGAGTGGGAAAAAAGAGAATCTGCGCAATTACTTTGAGCATCCTTTAGTAGAAGGTCGCAAAATATTTGTCTTTTCCGATACTCCTCATCTTGTAAAGACTATACGAAACCGTTTGCATAATAAAGGAGTTTTACAGGTATGTATATTTATATGCACTAAAAGTAAATAGCTGCATAAATATATTTGTTGTATTCATTATAGTAAACATTTTTCAGATCGATCCTTCAGAACCACTCATCAAGTGGGAGCACATCAAGCTTCTCTATGAAAAAGACCGCGAAAATGCAGGTCCCGGCCAAGCTCTAGTTTGTCCAAGGTTAACATCTAATCACGTCAATTTGAACAACTCTTCAAAAATGCGTGTGCGCTTGGCAACTCAAGTAAGCCTCTTTATTCTTACAATCAACTGTGTCTACTCTAAAACAAACTTTCTTCAAAAAAAAAGTAAACCAACTGAATTGATTTAATTATTGACTTACAGGTCTTCAGCAAATCAGTGGCAGGAGGGCTACGGTTTTTCAAAATGTATGTACCGGAACTTCGTAACTGTGAAGCCACGGCTTCATTTTGTGAGTGGGTCAACAATATGTTTGACGCTCTAAATCGTAAACACCTGATCGACGGTGTCCAATCAGGCAATATCGACTACAAGGTAAATGTAATAAATGATATCATTATAATTAGCTATGCGATGTTACTGTTGTTTATCTAAATTTATATTTATATAAATATAATTTTCTATCAAATATAAATCATTATTGTGATATAACATTCAAGAGTCGCTGAGAAAGTTGGACGCTTGGGAGGACCACGTGGAAAAAGAACGAATATCGGAGAATCTCTTCTTAACGAAACAAACTGCAGAGGGTCTTCGCGTTACACTGCAATAGATGTTAGATCTTGTAGATTATTTAACGCAGCACTGTAATTTTCCCAGTGTACTAACCGGTCGAGTTAACCAGGATCCGCTGGAGGTTTGTTTACAGAGTCCTCTCGTCGAGAAATTTCCTATGAATTACTTCCTTTATCAACAGGCTTCGTGTATTTATAAGATTTGACAACATGAATTTTCAATTTCTTTTATCAACAAAGCATGCGATCCAAACTTATCAGATTCAGGATTCCACAATTATGGTTCTTTTTTTTTCTTTGCACGTTAATCCATGCATGTGTCTTTGTTTTTCTTGTGTTAATTGCAGAAATTTTTTGGCACTTCTCGACAAGTGGGTGGTTGCGATGATCATCCCTCGATGCCAACGTTTTTGAATATTTATAAAATTTTGTCTTTGTACAGTATTCTCAAACCTCCAAAAACGGGAAATTGTTCCATTACAAAAGAAAACCCTACCCTGCCTTTGGTAACGCTTGCCGATCTTCAATCGATATACCACAATTCTGATACTTCTGTGAACATCTCAAATTTAATCAAAGAAAAATTGCAACGTATTGTGCAGCATGAAGAATGGGACTTCGAAACTGTATCGGAGCACGATTACAGTGTGCCTGAAGTTGCCAGTTGCGTTATGTACTGCTTAACTGCTGACCTTTCAAAACAAATTTGTAACACAGTTAAGTGTCTCAAATGCAAAGACGCATTATTACGATCAGATGCCAATGGCATAATTCTCCCCGAAGCTCTATTGAGTAATTGGCAACAACGCGACGGGCTGGTCCACCCGAACACACGTTTATACCATTTTTTAGTATTTCTTGAGAAAAGCTTCCAATCTCACTGTGATTCCCCGCATGTTTTTGATAATATTCTTGACGATGTGCTTAATTATCGGAGCCTGTCATTCCCTTGTCCCGATCATGCTCATGATATTTTGTATCAAATAATTAAATACTTCGTCACGAAAAGGATGCAACAATATTGTACGAGAATCAACGCTGAACAAAAAAAAATAACCAAACCAGCAAAAAACATTCAAAATTTCATACCACTTAAATGTAAATAAATAAATATTTATTTGTTTTCATATATTTTGTCTTCTTTCATCCGTCTTCCCTTTTTTAAACTAGGTTCTAAATCCTAAACGTACTAAATATAAAAAAAAATAAATACATAACAAATAATAAATTACATACAAAAATAACAAATAAAATATTTTTTGTGTTGCCCTACATCCTACAGCCCCTACCGCCCCTACTGGCAAACCCATCCCCTCTCCATTCCATTGCAGCGGTCTTGTGCCTGCCAGCGCTACAAGCGGCAAAACTCGGCGACAATTCAGAGCTACATTTCTCGAGTCGATTTCCGAGGCCAGTGTCAGGGGGCTGATTAAGGCATATAAAGGGATTAAACTAGGAGCTGGTATTGCCCCCGCTGTGCGCACATTCTCTGTCTCTCTCGCTCGGCGATGCAGAAGGAGAGGGGGGGAGGAGGTAGCCACGTTCAGCGTAGTGCGTGACGTAGCGTGTGACAAAACGTAAGAAATCGTGCAAAGGACGTAAGTCCCATTGTAAACATGCTGAACCTACGCCCGTCTGTCTCTAAGATATTAAAGTTCCCGAAACGATGGATTTTAAATTACTAACGTTACATATCTCAGAATCAACTGGACGGATTCACTTGCAACAAAGACCAATGGAAACGGAGAAATAAAAAAAAAATCGTCACTGATTTTCAGGTTCTTTCATGAAATGGTTTGTTTGTGAGAGCCGTTTGAAAATTCTGCGACGTCAGAAAACCGGCATATTCGCGTATATAAGAGTAGCGGCAGGGCTTACGCTGGCTTTTCTTTTGTACTGCAGTTTTTCCTTTTAATACTTGGCGTTGAGCCGCTACCGCGTCTTTTCATTAAAAATTTCAAAATGATAAGAATTTAAGAAAATTTGGTGAACATATTCTTTAGGGCCAAATTTTACAATACAAATTTTTTAAGATTTTTCTTCTGTACAGTTAGCGAGTAATTGATGACTAAAGTTCACGTGTACAAGCATACCGTTCCATATATATAGGTATACATTCCGGGCGTAAGAAATCTGCTTCAATGCGTAATTACTCGATAACTGAGTAGAAGAAAATTTTGAAAAAATTATGTTTTTGCACTTAATGTTGAAGAACATTATCACCAAATTTGATCAATTTCTAATTATTTAGACTTTTGTATCCAACCTCCTTAACTGTTATTCCGCAGGTACAAAATAGCTACATAGTTTGTCTTTCTCTTATTGTGGAAAATGAGTGAGAACGGTATAACTCAGTTTTGATCATTTCTGTGTTAGGGGCGGGGGGGGGGGGGGGGGAGAAGAGAGTGAGCGCCTAGGCTCAAAATCGTTATATCGGTTAGAATACAATATATTTCAAATGCATAAAAAAGCTTCAGGCTAAGTCTGTTAGTCCTGCAACGCGTAGAGTACTACTGTGAAAGGAATAGTATATTATACTACAAGGGTAGAAAGTTTCGACCGAGGTGTAAAGAAAAAGGATTTTCTTCATTTTCATCACAGTGAATAAATAAAATGAATAAGAGATAGAGAATTTGAAATTATATACATACCACATTCGAGTTTCACGCGTATTTTTATTTCTGGTTGACATTTGTATTTATTCTATTCAATAGATTTCAGCTTCAGAAGTTGAAATCGTTCCACCGTGTTTAGAGAATGATACCAAATAAAATAATAAGAGTAAAACTATCAGAAAAAACAACAATCAACCGTAATACCCACTTTCCTTTGATTCCACGAACTTGAAAGAACTGTACAGCTCAAAATCAGTGAGCAAAGTGTCTGCCAAATTTTTTTCGTATTGAGGGAGTCACAATGAATCGAATGGGCACAATTAGAACCATGAGCAAATGATTTAGTAGAGCTTTTTTTTTAGCATTTTTACAACTCCGTCCTGTGATTATGGAGTGCCCTGGATGTCTGCCTCTTCGATTTTCTTCGTTTTCAGAATGATTGTGACCATCAGTCCCAGGGGCAGACATGTGCAAATGAATTAGTACTCCTCTTTTTTTAACAGATTTAAAGCACTGTAACGCAAAAACGCAGCGACATATGACTTTTTTTACTGGACCAAATCGATTTGTATCGATCTAAATTTCAATCCATATCGATATGAAACACGAGTAAACCATATCCCGAAATACTCACCAGTTCCCTAACTATAAGTGTCACATCGTTTTTGTTTTGCAGTCATCAAACAATTATTGTCACGTCTATGTGCAATATAAACTTTGAATGCTAAATCAGCAGATAAATAATATAATCAATGTTTACATCTTCAAGGCCACTGCACACGTTGATATTTTTAAATCACTCCAAGGTGCTCATTGGCTATATCATATTTTCTAAACGAGAAGGCACTTCTTTGGATCCACTGGGAGTCTTTAAACACTGTATTGGAGTGTTTTGTTTTAATTAACTGTGATACATTTTTCCGGTTCGGTCATCTCGATATCGTTATTGTTTTTCTTAATAAAATGCGAAAAACAATACATTGGCTTTTTTCATCCGAAAATTTTCCAACGGCCTACGATTTTGGTATAGTTTGTATGCGCACATGCAATATCGCTGCTGTTAATTGAATCAGTATCGCTTGTTATAACACTTGATATAAAAAAAATTTTGTTGCGGCATGTCTAGGCTTTAGATAGTGGGATAGCATTAATTGAAGATCCGATGTTTTCTAGAGAAGCTACCGATTCCTCTGTTGTTAAAACTCTTGTTGAGTTGGCGTTGTACGCTGTCGTTTGATTATGCATATTTTTCATTGATAGAATAATGACCGTTTGACCAGAAACACCTGATGGCCTATTTTCATGCTCGATTATGTGATTTATATACATTGTTTCAGGGTCGCTCTGCTGCAGAGACGTTGCATTATCCATCATTTCCATTGGTAAAACTGTATCCTCCTGAGCTAGGAATCTTGATGAGTTATCCATACCCACAGTTTCTTCATTTGATGGATAGTACACCGGTGGAATTATTTGGTACAATCGCAATTGAACTTGAAATTATCATGGGTACTGCAACCTCCGCTAGACGTGGATATATATAGATGGAGCCTATGAACAATATGATGGAATGTATTTCAGTGATTCAAATAGATCAGATTAAATAAAATATTCAACAGAAGCAAAGATGGTTTGACAAAAGCATTGAGAAAAAATTGAATAAACTTACCCGAACAATAATTTTCCCTTCACTATTGCGTTTTATGCATTCTCTGAGAATGAATTATGAATCACAGCGCCACACCTTGACAGTGGTAAAAAAAAGCACATGATATTTATGCAATGTTACTGTCGTTTCCAGACCTATAAATACAACCGTGGATGATACATATTGAGACGAAAGATGCTTTCTCTACATGTGTTATGTCTTCAACGTTTTCCCCTAAATGACAATAATTTTTGAAAACTTGTTTCAAGAAGATTTTGAGTACTTTTTTACAAAAACATCGAAGTTTATATTACTGGTATATAGTGAGTCCCTGTGAACTTTAATATTTCTGTGAAATGGCATGTGGGCCAATTATTTCATTTTTTGGTTCTGCGTGTTATATATGAATTAACAAATTCATTACTGAAGTCTTCAGCTGCTTATTTCTGAACAGGTCGGAAATTGCTGCGTTCGATACCAAATGCACAGATACGTCAAACAATTTTGAATTACATTACCTTTTGAGTGCGCTGTTTTTTGCTTTCCTTTTTTTATTTTTGGCGTAATTAATTTGAAAAGTCTGTGGTGCTTTATCTATTAGTATCAAAATGTAGACCTAGGGGGAAAAAAGTTGGGACAAGTACGTTGATGATCCCTTATTTCCTGATCATATCACGAAAAATGTAAAAAAATTCCATAAAAAAAATTATCAAACCATGTGTAAGTAATTTCAACAGAACAGTTGGAAAACAATTTTACAAATCATGAAAAAACATATTTAAAAAATACAAATCTGTAATTATTTTTTAAAGTGTCAGACAAATTCAAATAATACGTAAGAAATAAGAAACCGAAAAATCGCACTTGAAATCATTTTGGAAACCGATGCCCCATTCTTCTTTTCTTATTCTGACTGTTGAATCAATTGAAAAAAAAATTCAATCTAAGTTACGTGCGGCATTAAAATTTATGATATCAATTCGAGGCCAAGTACTTAATAGTAATTCGGCATTTTTATTCATATGGGAACCATCAGGAACTTAATGAAGTTTTAATGAAACGAAAGACTTATTATTTGAGTTACGTGCAGCACTCAAATTTATTATATCAATCAGAAGACAAGCGTTTTATTAATAAATTTGAGTTTTAACATTATGATATTTTTCTAAGAAGCATTTAAAACCAAATAAATAACATCGAAGGTATAAGTAGACTACATACAGGTATGGCGCCCCCCACTCCTATCCCCACTCCTTCCCCCACCACAACACCCACCCACTCCAAGCTATTTTTTCCCACTCCACAGGTAAATAGCTTGGCGGCCAGGTGCGAGGGGGGAAGGAGGGGGATAGTGTGAGAAGTACCATACCTGTATGTTTTTCTACTTTATTCTTTTTTTCTCTTCGGGAGTAGAGGGTTGAATACATTTATATTGTTTTTTATTTATGATGATGATGGTGATGGTGATGGTGATGGCGATGGTGATGGTTGACGTGATCATCGTAAATAACTATTTACGAAAAACACTTTGGTATAAATCTTTTCTTTATTATTTTTTATTTATATTCAATTGGAAAATCATAACTGCATTAATGTGATAGCATTCAATTTCGTTTCTTCTTCTTCTTTCTTCTGGAACAGAAGAATGAAAAAGAAATTTTTTAATTTTATTTTTCTTATTTTTTTTTGGATCATGTTTTTATGTTGAAAAAAATTGCATTACTTACGGGTCTTCTATTTCATTCTCATCGTTCTCGGATAGCACCACTCTCTTCAGATTATTGCTCAGCTTCTCCACATTTGGGGGTCGTGGCGAGTCAAAATCTATTGGAATCAACTTCCATTTATTTTCTTCTTCTTTCTCCCTGAAATAATTAAAACGGATTGATTTATTAGTGGAATTTATAATCAATATCAAAATTTGTGAATTTGGGAAATAAAAAATTTGCAAATTTGGGATGATTGCACAACGTAAAAACATTTGAACTTAATCAATATCAAATAATTTTTTTTACCCTTTATTACATTAAAATTATTTCAATGAATAAATTCATTGATTGTCTTTCTATATGGAAAACAATAAATATGAACTTACTGTTTTTCTCTCTCTTGAATAACTCGGAGTTTTTTTGAAAACAATATCAGTCCATGAAGACGGCTCGAACTTCCTTTTCCCACAGATAACAGTTTCTTTTGCTTTCCTCCGTTTCCTTAATGCTCGTGAACGGGCAGCGTTTTGACGGGCTTCATCGTCGTTGACCGCTCTCCGATAACTCCAAACATTCATCTTCGGAGCGGCATGAAGTTCCGGAGTGACGTCATCGTATACCAAGTACACCCGTCTTTCTTCATCTGTCACCTCTACCCAAATATCTGGTATTGGCCAGGGGTCGGATGGAGACACATAATCCTCCTAACAAAGTTTTGGAAAAAAAACTTGGTTCAAAATCACGTCACTCATTTCCTGCACTTACACATTCACAAACACTATACGAATTCGCGAGTTCTGTTTTATTTTTTTTCACTTACGCAATGTCTCATGTTTTCTACTCGATTTGATCACTTCAAACACTGGACTGCTAATGAAGTAAAAATCATCCGAATGAAAGGGATGGACACCTTCCCCCACTCCATCCCAATGCTGAATCTGCAGTTTGATGTCTTAGGTATTGTAACAAATTTAGTGGTTCTTTTTGAAGTAAAACTTCTATAGGCGCGGTGGGATTGGGGGGTAAACTAGTGAAAATCTTGTTACGGAAGTGTGTAACGGAAATGCTATGAAAAGTGTTAATGCGCATGCGCATGTACATTTTCGTTCTTTCTCACCCTCATTGCCATGGGCTCGTGTGATTGGACGAGGCGAACGATAATTGAGAGAGAGATATACGTTGGTAGAGATAGAAAAATCTAATACGCAGTGTAGGCCCATCGCCCCCACTTTTACATTTATTCTTGAGCTCTGACTTGAAAGTATTGTAGGAGCAAGAGAGAGAGAGAGAGAGAGAGTGATGGGCACGCACATTTTCTTTCTCTGTTTCTCTCATTTACGCAGTGTTAGTGCGTTAGCCTGCTTTACACGAACATTGATAGAAGCCCTATAGGAGCAAGTGATAGAAATTTCGCGCGTATATTTTCTTTCTCTCTTTTTCTCACTGCCAGTTCATGAAATAATATGTATATCTCAGTAAAGCGTGTGTGAGTTTTGAGTTCAGTAGCTTTAAACGAACGATATTAAATCCAAGCACGAAACAATAAAAATAAGTGATTTTATAAAAATTTTTAAATTACAATAATTGTAACACTTTTTTACTAGAGAAAGTAATCCTCTACGAAAAACCACACGAATTTCATGTTTTTTATATACATATTCAAGTACACAGCTACTGAATATAATGTTATATGTCGAGATCTTTGAATTTCAACCCATAAATGACGTGACGGGCGTTGCTGCAGTACAGCACACACCGATAATTCATGACGTATCATTCAACTTGATTTTTTATACTTGACTTTTTAAGAATCTCAAAATAAAATAGCACTGTTTCTTTGTAAAAAGAAGTCTGAACTTTACTAAAATATTTAAATTTAAACTTTATTTAAAATATTTTTATCGAAAAACTGAGGTTTTTTCACATAAAAATGACTACGTTTAGTGTTCCGAAAAATAATTCAGGGGTTCGATATTTTCAACACGAGAAGTTAACGATTGCAAATTTTCTAATTTTCAAACCTCTATAACTTGGAAACGGCTAGACAAAAAAAAAATGAAAAAAATCATGAAAGCTCATAGTGACACGTACTTTTGAAAAGCATTGACTATTATGCATAATTCAGACCCTCCAGCATAAATTAATTCCATAATTTGTGGAATGACCCAAACATCTGTACGTTGCGAAAAAGTTTTACTTCAGTTGTGTGGTCTAAAGCACACTCACTTTTTTTTTATTTATATATATCTACGAAACTCAATCTCTCACAAACTTTTTTTTCTCTTTTTTTTGTAATGGATTTCTTCTTGTTTTATTGCGATAAAGGTTCTCCACAATACAATATTCCATATTTCATTGATAAATTTGCGGCACAGGATATTTTAATATATATTTGAGACAACATGACAAAACATTTACACTCTTCAATTATTCTTATTATACAAGAGAAATAATTCGAGATTAAATTCACTCTATATCCGTACTGGTATACAAAACGAGATAATAAACATAAAATGAAGCGTCACACAAAAATTCGAAATGAATTTACACTTTCTCAGCGGTCTTCTGACTTCGCTTTAATTTTCTAGGAGCATATCGTATACAAAAAATTCCGCTCATCGAAATTGGCGAAGGAGGTTCTATCGTTGTTGTCCGATGGTTTCGATGTTCTTCATTTGAGCGTACGATAGACAAAATTCCGAGCCTCCTTGCGTCGAATTTCTTTGTCGGCTCAGCTACGGTGATGAAGTTCTGATGAAGCTCAGGAGTTATGTCGCAATTTGAAAATTGGACTTTCAGCTAATTAAGAAATTCTCTTTCAATTGCGCCCAAAATCAGCATGATCGGTGGCGTAATTGCTGAGAAAAAACTTTGCATGGGCTCAAGGTTATGCAAAAAGTACCAACACATTTACGCAGCTGACGTATCCGTATATGGTTTCAGACCGATACATACAAGGGCTTCTTGATGCCCATCATAACCAATCACCGGTGAGAATCTATCCGTCTCGACCAATCGCCGATGAGAAAGTTTCTGATAGTCCTCAATGTTTTCTTGTATACCGTATGTTATCGTCTGTTATGTTATTAGCTGTTAAAAAATTGGAGACAAGTACATTTATGTTTGATGTCACCTGGACAGTAGTCTCAGTGAAACCCTATGAGACACTCATGTAGTTCAAAACACAAATGCACGATGATTTATAAGAAGAAGTTGTTCGATCTGTTCTCTCGAAACTTGCTTTAAATGAGCAATTCATTACTAAAGGATATAAAAAAAACATTTCTTGAAATTCGATGAAAAGTGATTCCCTAGTGTATTACTATATACACTTTCTTAAAAAAAAAATTTCGATATATCAGAATGTAAAGCCTCTATCCGTTGCAATGGTTTTGTGGAATGTGGAATGATGTCCAAATTCAAGTGGGCGTGTAACGCCAGCGTTAATGCTAGTTCCATAAAAATAACGCAGAAATTAACGTCTAGTTTGATTTTTATTTGAATGAGCAATTTGAATGAAAAGTGATGGGCCGGACAAGTACTTTTAGCACATATTTAAACATAATTTGTACCGATACGAAATCGACGTCGAATATTGTGAATACCAGGGGATCCTGAAAGTCTGAGAAGAATCGATTTTCTTCTAAGTAAGTCTCTGCCACCATAGAGTAACAAATGACTTTTACCTTCGATGCGATTTTTTTTTGGATTTGAACGTTTCTCAGAATAATTTCATATTGTGAAAAATTATGTATTATATACTAATAAAATACTTATCCTCCGATTGATGCCATAAATTGTAGTGCTGCACATAACTCAGATGGTAACTTTTTTGATTCACTTGAACTTTCTAAAGTTCCGGGTGCTTCCCGTAAGATTAAATTTCTCACGTCCTATTTAAATTTTTTTTTCCCTTTACAATATAATTACAGATTTGTATTTTTTTTTAATATAATATTTTTTCATGATTTGTAAAAGCTTTTCTTAATTGTTTTGTTGAAATTATTTACAATTGGTTTCGTAATTTTTTTTACATACTATTATGTTTTGAATTTTTTTCACTCGTCATCCGATGTACTCGTCACTTTTGCATTTATTTGACCACGTTTTGTTCCTTTGAACCAAACGTTTTTCACGCATTACCATGATTTAACAGATTCATTTTTTTATTCATTGCGTTTGAAATGGTTTTTTTTATATCCTTTAGTAATGAATTGCTCATTTAAAGCAAGTTTCGAGAGAACAGATCGAACAACTTCTTCTTATAAATCATCGTGCATTTGTGTTTTGAACTACATGAGTGTCTCATAGGGTTTCACTGAGACTACTGTCCAGGTGACATCAAACATAAATGTACTTGTCTCCAATTTTTTAACAGCACTCGTGCTGTTACTTATGGTTTGATTTGACTACTTTTTGTGCACTGTGAACTTGAAAAAATTTTACAGGATATTGGAAAATCAAATTCTTCATATTAGGGCACAATATAGATGACATTCTGTTATTATTAATTCATTTTTTGTTCGTACCAAGAAATGCACACTACATGTATGAGTAACATATGTAGGGTTTATTCACTGAGACTACCGTTCAGATGTAATGATCATATTATCACCCATCAGAGTGTACTTGCGAAAAGACATTTATTGAAAAATTTTTTAATTAAAATTATTCCCTGTCTCATTGAAAGAGATATCAAAAAAAAAAGAAACAAAATTTTTTTAATCAAATTACGGCTAATTTATTCAAAAAATTACAAGGAATAATAAATTTCGATGTCGTTAAATAACGACAGGATTTCAATGACTAAGGCACTCGAATCTTTTTTCAAGATAACGCGATATTGATCGATTGGAATAATTAAATCCAACATAGGGGGTCACCCCGCATGGCCGCCGAATTTTGTAGGGTTTCTTCGCAATTTTCTTGCGGCAAAGAAAAAAACATAGACTTTTGAAATTTAAAGGGTTTATTCAATGGTATTTCAACTCGATGGTAGAATTTTTTAACTCTGATATCTCTGGTAGATTCGGTGTAAAGCTACTCCACAGGAACCCATATGTTTCTTCATAGTCTCCACGATTCTAGGGGATCGGTTTATCTGAGATCAAAAAACCAAGGAGCGTTTGGATTAGTAAAGCAGTGGTTATCACCTGAATTAAAATTATACAGAAATATTAAACATTGAAGGATTTTTCCGTTTAGAAAAACCTTATTTCAATTTTTCAAAATGTTGCATAGCTCAATAATCCTTCAATTTCGATATTTCTGTATGATTTTAGTTCAGGCAATAGCCCACTGCTTTACAAATCAAAACGCTCCTCGGTTTTTTGACCGCAGATAAACGGAACCCCCGGGAATCGTGGACACCATGGAGAAGCATATGGGATCCTGTGGATTAATTTTACACGGAATTAACTCGAGACATCAGAGTTAAAAAATTCTATCATAAAGTTGAAATACCAATGAATAAACTCTTTAAATTTTAATTCTGTGTTTTTTTCTCGTCGCAAAAAATCGAGGAAACCCCAAAAAATGCGGCTGCCATGGGGGGTGACCTCCTCAAGCCGAATCAGTTTTTTTGAAAATAAAAATCGTTTTATTATGCATGCAAGTTGTTTTTGGTATTTTAATACCCACTAGGGTGGTAGTTATTTGGGATCAAATTTATTTTACCCTTTTCGCCCCCTAAATTGGTTCGAAATACATAAAAAGTAATGCTGTAATTTTGTCAGATTTGTAGAACAATGCTCAACCCTCGACCATGGGGGTTGAAGTTTTCTGTTCATAATACATGGAATTTTTCTGCGTTTGTGGTCACGATTATACTGTGGGCCTCAACACATTTGGAAAATCTTGAAATTTCCATAAATTGTTTTACAAGCATGTTGCTACACGAAAAAAATTTTCAAAACTCCTACCCTTAAAATGTTGTATAGCATCACTATAAGAACCCATTAATGCGCAAAACGACAATTTTGGACACACAATTTCAAGTACGCAGTTTTAATTAAAGAACAAAATCTGATATAGGGGGTTTTTGAGAGTGCTCTTTCAGAATCTTGCATTTATTTTGTAAAATTAAATCAAAATCTTCATTATTTATTCGTTTTTAATTGAAAAGTCAAGATTTTCTAACATTTTTTTTTTCAAAGCGATTTCCCTTACTGTTGCTGCTCTCAAATAACCATATTATCGCCAGCAAAGATGTTCTTAAGGTCTGACGAATCCAGAACACTGGTTATAAACACTTTTTTCTTACTCAGTTTTTGCATAATGGCGGCTTTTGCAAAACAGCATGATGAAAATCTGTATGATTTTTTTTCTCGAAAGTCTTGACATAACAAAGAAATGTTCCAGAACAAAAAGTATTGAGAATCTTCTAAAGAATACGTGTGATTTTTTTCAAAAATTTTCTAGCTATTTTACCACCCTAATACACACATATACACACACGCGGGCATATTTTATTTCGAACTTAAATTTTACTTTGTTGGAATTGAAGTGAAAACTCTCCGTGATTATCAATTTAGTCCTTTTGATGAAAAAATTTCCACCAATGCAAAAAAATACTGATTGCCTCAGTTTCGATTTGCCAATAGAAATTTTGTAATCAAGCACTTTCGAATAGTCTGTTATACGTTTACAGACAATGCGATTATACTGCCTTTCTATATTTTTGTAGTCCCTGGCTCTTTTTCGTCATTCCTGTTTTGGGTTATTTTATTACAAGACGATGCCGCGTCTTTAGATATTCTGCAATAACAAACATCGACAAGTCTGATGATACAATCAGAGAGAGAGCTGATGAGAAAGAGCGAAGGCATGGATTTTTATTTTTAATGTTTCAGAATCCGGACTACATCTCAAGATATATATAGAAAAAATCTAACCTTTCTAAATATTTTTACCATCAATCCGAACGTTGTTGACAATTTTCGGTTTTTTTTCCGTTACACAACACTCTTGGATTCCTCGGTCTTTATCTCTTTCTTCTTCACTTTTTTCTCACCACTTTCACTAAAACATTGTACTGCTTTTATTTATTTTCTACAGAACCGGAAAAAATTGGAACAGTTTCGATGAATTGTAACATTCGCGATCTTTATAACCTCATTTAGTTAGCATTGAAATAACACACCATACGTCATATCATAACGGAAATATATAGGTATATACTTGTACTACCGACCGGGATATCGGTGAACTGTCAAATCGCGATCTTTATAACCTCATCATCTATCAGCATAAACAACACACCATACGTCATACGACACGAAAATATACAGGTATATATTGGTATTATGGCACCAGAAAAAAAATATATCGGTATATAAAATGTATTATGGCACCAGATTTGTCACTAGATATAAAACAAATAAACATCAAAAATGTGTGCGAAAATCCGACCCATTTTTTGATGCAATTAAAAAATAAATAATTAATATCTCTTCAACGCGTCAACCTACAGAGTTCGATGAGGTCGCAATCGAAAGAAAAAAAATAATAAAAAATATGTCAACGTATAATATTCTCCGAAATGATATAGTTAATTAATTATTGAAGAAACAAATTTTGAAAATTTTTGAAAACAATTGGAAATGCTATCGCTCCGGTAAAGAGTCTCTGGCAGCAACTCGTCATATCTTATAAATGTACTTGTCTCAGAGTCGCTGCCGCGACTCTAGATAAAGTGATGGCGATCGTAGCCCCGAGGATCAACGGTGCAAAATTTGCAAATTTCGTTTAAATAAATAAAACATTATTGGAAATAGCAGTGGATATAATCAATTTTATGTTTTCATAAAAGAAGTTTCAATAAGTTTCGAGCCCAATTCACGACAATAATATCTATAATAAATAAAACCTCAAAAGTGGATTAATTGATCTCATACAGTGTACTGAGAGTGAGTAAAATATTGAGAAGTGAAAACGTGAATAATGTGTGTCGTGAAAATTAAGAATTATCTGTTCTACTTCGATATCGTAATATATACATAGATAGCAAATTTGCGAGATTTCGCGTCATGCTGACGTTTGGGGTTATGACCGCCGGAGTGCTGTTGCGTTAGCAGTGGATATAATCAATTTTATGTTTTCATAAAAGAAGTTTCAATAAGTTTCGAGCCCAATTCACGACAATAATATCTATAATAAATAAAACCTCAAAAGTGGATTAATTGATCTCATACAGTGTACTGAGAGTGAGTAAAATATTGAGAAGTGAAAACGTGAATAATGTGTGTCGTGAAAATTAAGAATTATCTGTTCTACTTCGATATCGTAATATATACATAGATAGCAAATTTGCGAGATTTCGCGTCATGCTGACGTTTGGGGTTATGACCGCCGGAGTGCTGTTGCGTGCAGAGTGTAGAAAAATAAAAGTGGTTATTGAAAAGTGGAAGGAATCGATATTATTAATGACGTGACTAATTAGTGTTGAATAATAATAATAATAATAATAACAATGAGAAAAAAAACGTTCGTTCATTATAACCTCTAAAACGTTCTTTCCAAACAGAAATTCTATGTTGTGTAATTACATTAAAGAAAGAGGTGGATGGTTGTGTGTAAACGAATTCAAATAAATTTTAAAAAACTTTGGTCAAGTAATTCAATGTATTGTTGTCATAATTTCTTTCATTTAGTTTGGCTGTGTTCACCGGTCCCATTTTTCCACCTCCTTAGCTTACAGTGTATTGTCATACCAATTTCTATTAGTTCTCCAGACAATACAAGAGATATTCGTATTTCTATTTCTTTATGTTGATTTCAACAGGATAATTTGAAATATTTATAACAAAAAGTCTTCATGATTGCTTGTTCATACACCCAAGTTTTGAAAAATCTTTGGGCCATGTAAATGCATAGATATATTCACTTGAGTTGTTACATGATATATTTGGAAATTTATTTCAATAAGTCATTGGGTGCTTAATTTTTATGATATCAAAATTTGTATCTTCGAAATGCAATGAACACCTCTAAAGTTCGACAAAGTGATGAAGCGACATGTATATTGAATATTTCCAGACCATGTTTGGGATTGGCATTGTGGGTTGAAAAATTCATGTCTGTAAGTCTACACCTGATCATTTTTGGATGTGATCAAATATTTTGTCTGCGGATAACCATGGAGACATACAAAATTACAGCATTTTGCTTGCTTCAACATGCATCGTATCTGTCACTTTTTTCTTTAATGTGTCATAATAAGTTTCAAAAATGTGGTTCAGGTAATTTTGAAGTGTTTCTCCCTATAGCACCAAAGTCTGTATAACGAGTACGTAGCAAGTACCTATGAACTTTGATATTTCTGTGAAGTAGCAGGTATGCCAATCTTTTAACTTTTTGGTTCCGACTGGAATATATTAACGAAGATATTCATTACTAAAGTCTTCACCTACTTATTTCTGAATAGGTCTGAAATTACTGTCTTCAGAAACTAATGCACAGATACATGAAACAATTTTGATTTCTGTTCTCTTTCAATTGCGCTGTCTTTTTTTCTTTTTAGCTATGGTGTAATGTAGTGGGATGGGGTCAGAGTAAGCCACTACACGCTGTTGCTGTATGTAGACGTAATTCTTTTATTATACTGCGGTTCTCTTATAAATCGCTTAGTAGACGGACTAGTTTCGACAAGGTGCGATCAACGACTGACTGCCCGGAGCCTGGGCTTGGATTCCTTTTCTAACGCTTAACGCTTTACAGTGTTGCCAAGTTACTCGTAGGCTTATCCCCATGGTCGTAATACATTACATTTCCCCCTCGACTAGTTCATGTTACACATACGACATTTTTCAAATTTGCATTGAGGATGCTTACTCGATACGCAGCTCTTTTACAAGATGTTGCTAACCTCGTATTACATTTTGAATTCTACCCTATCGCGAGGACTTACTAAATTCTATAAGGGTTTATCCCTGTATTTACAAATTCAAACGTTTTATAGGTTTGACTACCCGTTTTGGTCTACTATTCACGTTTAGGCTATCGTCGCGTTTGACATCTTTATTCGACGCTGAGATCAACGTGTCATTCCTTGATGTATTTCGACTTATCTCGACATTCGGAGCATTTAACTGCGCCTGATTTTCCTCGCATAAACTGTCTTTCGATCCTCGATCATTTTTTCCTTCGGGTTCTCCGTTCGCGATTAATTCGCCAGACATTTCCCCGGAATTTTGCGTTTTTTCTTCGCACTCTTCTTACACCCGGTGGTCAGTTCTCGATTGATCTGATACCCGATGTTCGGAACTTGGTTCTGAAAGCTCGTTTTCGTAAAAAGTACCGCTTTTCTTTAATTGATCTACGTGCCTCTTCCATTCCACATTTTCCTCTTCAGATTTACATAAATAATTTCTTTCTCCCAACTTTTCTTTGACCAAAGCCCTTCGCCACGTCGGTTTACTTGGATTCCTGTAACAACGGGCATATACTATTTCCCCTTTTTTAAACTTGATCTCTCGTTTGCCTCCAAAATGTCTAATTTGTTTTTCTCTCATTTTTTGCGATATCGTCTTGTTCAAGAATCCCAAACGCGTTCTGACGTTGTATCCTAATAATAATTTCGCGGGGGTTTCCCCGGTCGTACAATGTGGAATGTTCCTATACGTTAACAAATATCTACTTATTATAGTCGTCATTTTAATTCTGCTGTCGCATTCGTTTAAAGTTTTCGTGATGCTTCGTTTAAATGTACCTATCGCATTTTCGGCTTGTCCGTTTGTCGACGGATGATACGGCGCCGACGTTCGGTGAAGAATGCCGTTTAGTTCGCAAAATTTTGCAAATTCGTCAGATGTAAATTGTCGACCATTGTCCGAAAAAATTATTTGCGGCAGACCAAATCTCGCGAAGCATTCCCTTAGCTTTTCGATTGTATTATTAGAATCTACTTTGTTCATTTCGAAAATTTCTGGCCATTTTGAATACGCATCGATGATCAATAAATAGCTTTTTCCATGAAAGGGCCCCAAGAAATCTATATGAACTCTCTCGTAGGGTGCTTCTGCCTCGCGAAATTTGATCAGCGCTGCTTTCGGCGGTGCCTTAGCCGTCGACATACAGGCATTACAATTTTTGATATACTCTTCGATGTTTTTGTCAAGATTAGGCCACCAAAAATATTGGCGCGCTAACATTTTCATTTTGGCCATGCCAATATGCGTGCTATGAATTTCCGCTAAGAAAATTGCCCATAACTTTTTCGATATTATAGCTCTATAACCCCACATCACGATTCCATTTTCGATATAACATTCGTTTGCTCTATATAAGCATATGGTTTCAATTCGTTGTCGTTAATGCTTTCAGGCCAGCCGTTTCTTGTATACAGTAATACTTTACTCAAAACAACATCACGGTTTGTTTCTCTGCGAATTTGATCGGCTGAGACTGGCACGTGATCTTCGACAACAAAGTGAAAATAATCGAAATCTGCGTTATTTGCGTTTTTCTCAACTTGAAGTGGGAGTCGCGATAACCCATCGGCTCCGCCATTTTCTGTGCCTTTCACGTACGCGAATTTGTAATTTAAACCACTCAAGAATAGTGCCCACCGTTGGAGCCTACCGGCGGCCAACTGTGGCAATCCTTTATTCTCCCCGAATAGGGCTTGTAGCGGTTTGTGATCGGAATATAGTAAAAATTCGTTCCCGATCAAATATTGAAAAAACTTGTTCGCGGCCCAATAAATCGCCAACGCCTCACGATGAATAGCGGAATAATTTTTCTCTGAGTCTCTCAAGACTCTTGATGCGAAAGCTATGGGCTTTTCTGCTCCATCCGGAAGAATATGCGATAACACTGCGCCAATTCCCACGTTTGAGGCGTCACATGACAATTTAATTGGCAGGTTTGGGTCGAAATGGGTCAAAAAACATTCGCCTGACATTTTTTTTTTAATTTCATTAAAAGCAAGTTCGCCTTCTCTTGACCATTTAAACTCCTTGTTTTTTAGCATATTATAAAGAGGCGAAATTATGTCCGCGAATTTCGGCACGAATTTTGCATAATAATTGACCATTCCAATGAAAGCCTGCAATTCTTTGATATTTGTTGGTTTTGGAGCATTTATAATTGCTTCAATTTTTTCGGGATTTTTCTTTAACCCATCTTTGTTTAAAATATGCCCCAAATAACGCACTTCGGATTGAAAGAAAACGCATTTTTCTTTATTTAATTTTAAACCCGCTTTCGAAAGCCGTTCAAAAGTTTCTTTCAAATTTTGCAAATGTTCATCGCGATTTTTACCTGTAATTATAATATCGCCAAGAAACGAGACTACGCCTTTCGCTCCTTGCAGTATTTTTTCGATCGTTTTTTGGAAAATCGCACAAGCTGATTTGATACCGAACGGCAACCTATTTATTGCGTAAACGCCTCGGTGTGTGCTCCATGCCAAAATTTCTTTTGAATCATCGGTAAGTTCAAGCTGATTATAAGCTGACGACATATCCAATTTAGTAAACTTTTCCTCGCCGCTTAATGCGGCAAAAACCTCCTCGATCCGGGGGAATGGATGTCTAATGTCCTCGATATGTTGGTTGACCGTCAATTTATAATCAGCACACACTCGAATTTTACCATCCGGTTTCAGGATCGGTACTAGAGGAGTTCCCCATGCATTTACGCTTTTTAGTGAAATTACTCCCTCATTTTCTAGTCTTTTTAGTTCTTCCTCTAGTTGTTTTTTAATAGCTAGAGGCACTGGCCTCGGTTTGAAAAATTTTGGCGCTACGTCTTGTTGGAGTTTAATCTTGATTTTCTCGTATTTGTATTTTCCTAATTTTCCGTCGAAAAGTTCGGTATATTGTTTGACTATTTCTTTGACTTCAGACTCGGTCGAAATGCAATTTATCGATGCAATATAAAAACCCAATGGTTTCATTAGATCTCTGCCCAAAAGTGGTCTGCAGCCTTCCTTTACGACTATTAATTGACTTTGCACCTTGCATTTTTTATTACTTATTCTCACGTTTATTTGACCACTTGAAACTAGTACTGTACCATCGTACATTTTCAAACGAGCTGATGTTTTTTCTAAAACGCAGCGATTAAGGAATTGTTTGTAAATTTTTTCTGGAATTATTGATCTATCAGCCCCGGAATCAATTTCAAATTTGATTTTACTGTCTTCAACCATTAATTCTATTAATTCGTGTGTCGTTTCGCTATTGTCTATCTCGAGATTCAACATATCGGAGATTTCGAACGATTCTTCTGACTCGACCTCGATAAAATTATGCGATCTGACGTTTTCACGACATATTTTTGCCAAATGACCAATCTTTTTACAAATCTTGCACCGATATTCTTTGTACTTGCATGTTTTATAATTATGACGCACGCCGCCGCAGTGGTTGCAGGACGATCCGGAGTCAGCCTCCTTGGCTCGATTGTTCGAAGATTTCGATGCCGGGTGTCTTGTTGGGCGCTCTTCCGTTGACTTCTTGTTGTCTGAGATGTTTTTACTCGTTCGCTCCTTCGGACTCCTCGACTGGATCTTGTGTAACTCCGATGCACTTGATCTCGATGATATCGCCAGCGATGCCTCTTTCGTTCTCGCCACTTCGAGAATTTCATCTAGCGTAGCGATTGGACTCTGTTCGAACACCTTGTCCAACACAGATCCACTTTTCAGACCAGTTATAAATCCATCCTTGATTTTGTCGTCTAATAAAGATCCTAACTTACAGTTAGACGCCTTTTTTTTTATTCAAGCATACCATTGATTTACCGACTCTGAATCTCCTTGGGTCATATTGAAAAACTCTCTTCTTTCTTTGAAAGCCGTGACCCTTGGAGCGAATTATTTTCTCAGAATTTCGCACAGCTAAGCAAATGGTTTTGTCGATGGTAGCTGTGGATCGCACAAGTCTTTCAACACTTTGTATGCTTCTTGACCCACCAACGTTATCAAAACAGCTACCCAACGATCTTCTGCGATTTTATTTGCTAATAAATACTGGTTGAGACGCTCTTCGTATATGTCCCAATCCTCGCTTATACGAAATTCCGTTAAGGCACCAATGGTAGAAAAAAAGTTTATGTTCGATACCTGGTCTGTCGGTGTTATTATCGTAGTTCGAGCGCTCGGCCTTGAGGCTTCGAATTGCCGTCGTTCTTCTTCGAACCGTTGTCGTTCTACATCAAGCTGCTCCTTTTTCCTTACTTGCTCCATATGCTGGGTTTGTAGGAGTTTTTGTTGCTCCAAGAGCTTTTCCTTAAAACTCTCTTGTTCCGCCTGCTTTGCCTCGAGAAATTGCTGCCTTTTGTCTAATTCCTCCTTGGTCGGCATGATTCGTTTTCTTCGTGCGGTTTTTCCGTTTATATATACTTTTATATAAAAAAATACTTTTTTTTTTTATATTTATACCTGTGACTCCATGTCACCTTTTACTTCACTTTTTATCCTCGTCGCCAATGTAATGTAGTGGGATGGGGTCAGAGTAAGCCACTACACGCTGTTGCTGTATGTAGACGTAATTCTTTTATTATACTGCGGTTCTCTTATAAATCGCTTAGTAGACGGACTAGTTTCGACAAGGTGCGATCAACGACTGACTGCCCGGAGCCTGGGCTTGGATTCCTTTTCTAACGCTTAACGCTTTACAGTGTTGCCAAGTTACTCGTGGGCTTATCCCCACGGTCGTAATACATTACATATGGCATAATTAATTTCATGAATCTATGGTACTTTTGTCTGTCTGTATCATAACGTAGATGAAGAAATTGCAGCAGATACTGGCAAACTTTGAAAATTCTGTGTTTACACTTGTGCGCCAAGTATTAGCACTTCCTATTTTTGATTATGGAATATGGGTATATATAAATTATGAAAATTATTAAAAAATTATAGAATATGGTAATACATAAATAATAAATAGTTCAAAATGGTACAAAAAGTCAGCGGTGGCCCATTTATGATTGGCATAAGAATTTATGTTCTCAAAATAGATATATATTAAAAAATAAGCAAATCTGTTAGTCCTGACACACTCAATACTTTTCATTTCTCTGATTGGAACTCAGTCGCTACATGCAGAGTTTAAAAATTTTATACATCGACATGTGTACATCAACTTGATATCTCTGGGTATGATACTGTGAATAGAAAAGAATGCTTCAAAAAGTCATTGGAAGTTTCCTGGTGGACTTGGTGAGCATTATATATATTTTTTCTCTCTCTCTTTCTGTCAAATTTTACGGAAAATCAATCAAAAAATTCGTTTCATTGAAAAATTTTCATATCTTTTTTATTCACAACGATTTGATTAAAAAAATTGAAAATAAAATTCATAAATGAGGGGGCGGGGAAATTCCTCAAAAAAAAAATTGTGGACACATTCGGAATCGATGAAACATGAGGGGATCATCGTGTTTCATCATCATCATCATCACCATCATAATGAGGGAAACATGAGGAAACATCAAACATTCGAAGAATATCAAACAGTTATAAGTTGCAGAAAACTTAACGAAATCATTGGATAAATTATTTTCGATTATCATAATAGAAACAGTGGAAAACTTTCGAAAACCTTATTTGAAAATTTAGAACTACCACAGAAAAAAGATTGGATATCAAGCCGCAAAAATCCTCCCTCGGAGAAAATTTGGACAAGCCCTAGCGGATTGTACTTTTTTTGACCAATCGTTGCATTCGTTAGGGAGTACATTGATGATCGCTCGTTTTCGCATTATACCACGAAAAATGTAAACAAAAATTATCAAATTTCGCAATGAAAATTATTTTAAACCGTGAAAAATATTCAAATACATTAAAACCCGTCAGTATTAGTGAATGGTTTATCCACTAATATACTGATAATCGCAGTATTTTGAACGTTAATAAGAGTTTTCAATTGAATTTCAAGCATTGGACACACGAAACAAATATCTAGGGTTTAAATTGTTGACTATAATTATTTGTCAAAATACGGCTTTCGATTTATTATTTGAAAACAATAAGAAAGAGATTATTTGCAAAAATTCAATTTATTCTAGCATACATGACATAGTATTCCTTGATAAATCGACCAATGTTTCAATTTCGCATTCCACACTCTGTTGATATTTGTTCTTGAGTTCATAAACAGCAAGTTACATGAGATAAAAGAGAATTTTTTACTATTACAACTTTTTACAAAGAAATTTCCATCTAAGTTACATCCAGCATTTAAACTTATGTTTAAAAAACGACAGATAAAAAAAAGTTTTTTTCAAATCAATTGAAAGAAATTTCCATCTAAGTTACATCCAAGTTACATGAAAAAAACTTTTTTTTATCTGTCGTTTTTTTATTGCTTATGTTTTATTTGATTTTTTTGACACTTTTAAAAATAATTACAGATTTGTATTTTTTTGATGTAATGTTTTTTCAGGATTTGTGATTTTTATTTTTATACGTTTTGTTGAAATTGTTTAAAGTTGGTTTAATAATTTTTTAATGGAATTGTTTTTCCACATTTTTCGTGATATGATCACGAAACAAGGGACCATCAATGTACTTGTCCCAACCTTTTTTCCGTAGGGGAATTTTTGATATTCTGTATCACATCTTTTTTCTCAAAAGTTCGGTAATCTTGTTTTTCGGATTACATTAAGCTGAGCTAACCATGCACAATCACGCTGGGTTAAAAAAGAAATAAAAACTATATACTGTACGTTCAGAAAATTGAAAATTTTATAGAACCAATCTTTTAATTATTCACTTTGCTTTTAAATATTCACATACGATACAAAAGTACTCGTCACATCCATATATTCTTGTATGTCCTTACTTGATTGTTTTGCAAAATTAAGAAAAACAATTGACTATTAGTAGGCAAGAAAAAGTTGTAATAGTAAAAAATTTGCTTTTATCTCATGTAACTTGCTGTTTATGAACTCAAGAACAAATATCAACAGAGTGTGGAATGCGAAATTGAAACATTGGTCGATTTATCAAGGAATACTATGTCATGTATGCTAGAATAAATTGAATTTTTGCAAATACTCTCTTTCTTATTGTTTTCAAATAATAAATCGAAAGCTGTATTTTGACAAATAATTATAGTCAACAATTTAAACCCTAGATATTTGTTTCGTGTGTCCAATGCTTGAAATTCAATTGAAAACTCTTATTAATGTTCAAAATACTGCGATTATCAGTATATTAGTGGATAAATCATTCACTAATACTGACGGGTTTTAATGTATTTGAATATTTTTCACGGTTTAAAATAATTTTCATTGCAAAATTTGATAATTTTTGTTTACATTTTTCGTGGTATAATGCGAAAACGAGCGATCATCAATGTACTCCCTAACGAATGCAACGATTGGTCAAAAAAAGTACAATCCGCTAGGGCTTGTCCAAATTTTCTCCGAGGGAGGATTTTTGCGGTTTGATATCCAATCTTTTTTCTGTGGTAGTTCTAAATTTTCAAATAAGGTTTTCGAAAGTTTTCCACTGTTTCTATTATGATAATCGAAAATAATTTATCCAATGATTTCGTTAAGTTTTCTGCAACTTATAACTGTTTGATATTCTTCGAATGTTTGATGTTTCCTCATGTTTCCCTCATTATGATGGTGATGATGATGATGATGAAACACGATGATCCCCTCATGTCTCATCGATTCCGAATGTGTCCACAATTTTTCGGGATTAAAACTATTTTCTGTAACGTTTATGAATATTTTGTATTATTGAGGAATTTCCCCGCCCCCTCATTTATGAATTTTATTTTCAATTTTTTTAATCAAATCGTTGTGAATAAAAAAGATATGAAAATTTTTCAATGAAACGAATTTTTTGATTGATTTTCCGTAAAATTTGACAGAAAGAGAGAGAGAAAAAATATATATAATGCTCACCAAGTCCACCAGGAAACTTCCAATGACTTTTTGAAGCATTCTTTTCTATTCACAGTATCATACCCAGAGATATCAAATTGATGTACACATGTCGATGTATAAAATTTTTAAACTCTGCATGTAGCGACTGAGTTCCAATCAGAGAAATGAAAAGTATTGAGTGTGTCAGGACTAACGAATTTGCTTATTTTTTAATATATATCTATTTTGAGAACATAAATTCTTATGCCAATCATAAATGGGCGACCGCTGACTTTTTGTACCATTTTGAATTATTTATTATTTATGTATTACCATATTCTATAATTTTTTAATAATTTTCATAATTTATATATACCCATATTCCATAATCAAAAATAGGAAGTGCTAATACTTGGCGCACAAGTGTAAACACAGAATTTTCAAAGTTTGCCAGTATCTGCTGCAATTTCTTCATCTACGTTATGATACAGACAGACAAAAGTACCACAGATTCATGAAATTAATTATGCCATAGTTAAAAAGAAAAAAGACAGCGCAATTGAAAGAGAACAGAAATCAAAATTGTTTCATGTATCTGTGCATTAGTTTCTGAAGACAGTAATTTCAGACCTATTCAGAAATAAGTAGGTGAAGACTTTAGTAATGAATATCTTCGTTAATATATTCCAGTCGGAACCAAAAAGTTAAAAGATTGGCATACCTGCTATTTCACAGAAATATCAAAGTTCATAGGTACTTGCTACGTACTCGTTATACAGACTTTAGTGCTATAGGGAAAAACACTTCAAAATTACCTGAACCACATTTTTGAAACTTATTATGACACATTAAAGAAAAAAGTGACAGATACGATGCATGTTGAAGCAAGCAAAATGCTGTAATTTTGTATGTCTCCATGGTTATCCGCAGACAAAATATTTGATCACATCCAAAAATGATCAGGTGTAGACTTGCAGACATGAATTTTTCAACCCACAATGCCAATCCCAAACATGGTCTGGAAATATTCAATATACATGTCGCTTCATCACTTTGTCGAACTTTAGAGGTGCTCATTGCATTTCGAAGATACAAATTTTGATATCATAAAAATTAAGCACCCAATGACTTATTGAAATAAATTTCCAAATTTATCATGTAACAACTCAAGTGAATATATCTATGCATTTACATGGCCCAAAGATTTTTCAAAACTTGGGTGTGTGAACAAGCAATCATGAAGACTTTTTGTTATAAATATTTCAAATTATCTTGTTGAAATCAACATAAAGAAATAGAAATACGAATATCTCTTGTATTGTCTGGAGAACTAATAGAAATTGGTATGACAATACACTGTAAGCTAAGGAGGTGGAAAAATGGGACCGGTGAACACAGCCAAACTAAATGAAAGAAATTATGACAACAATACATTGAATTACTTGACCAAAGTTTTTTAAAATTTATTTGGATTCGTTTACACACAACCATCCACCTCTTTCTTTAATGTAATTACACAACATAGAATTTCTGTTTGGAAAGAACGTTTTAGAGGTTATAATGAACGTGTTACGTCCCAGGAGGGAGGATTAGCTGGGGGCGCACAGTCGCCGATTTAGAGGAGCAGAGTGTACGTTGAGTACCTCTGCCAGTGAGTCTTCTTTGGGACTTGTGCGAGGCCCGAGAACATATACTATATTTTCAGGTATACGTGACCTTTTTATTGAGGTTGTGCCCGCGAATTGGAAGGATTTTCCAGCTGTTGAGCGGTGTCGAAGGCTTCGCGAAATAAGTGTATGCGATGATATTTTGTTCACTACAAAATATATTGATGAATTTATTGGTTGACTATTACACTTATTTACACTTTGAAATTGAAATGTTTTTCTATGTACTTTTGAGTTAGCGATTATGACAGAGTTCTCCCAAGTGATTTTGGATTAGAGAGGGAGAGTTCTCCGACCTTAATTGTTTCGAGGTTCGCTGCTAACTGACTAACAACTAAGGTTCTTAGCCTAGTTAGAGTTCGAGAGGAGGATGTGTTTTTTGGGGGTAGGATGCTGTAGAGGGGGTTTGTTCTCTGTGGTTTTTCAGTTTGGATTGGGTAAAAAGTATCGTCTGATTTGATGATTGGATTTGAATATGGGGGAGACTTTTCCGAAGATATGATTGGAGGAAAAGTCGCTCGAGATTTCTTAGAATTAGGGAAAGTGTGTTGAGCGGAGTTCTGAGATGTGCACGTGTTGCACTTGAGATAAGAGCATCTGTTTTCGGGACTCGTGGGAAACGCGAGTTTCGGAACGCGTCTCTGGAATTTTGTGTGGATTTAGGAAATGCTGCATTGATAATAAATTCAAGGATAGGAAATCGGTCTTGGACTGTTTATTTCTGGTTTTCCGTGCTCGTCTTGTAGGATTATTTATGGCGCCGGAACGTCGGGGAGAGTCTAGGGCACGCATTGTGAGTGTTTAAAGAATGGACAGTTGAGGAAAAAAATATGTGCGAGCGCCGAGTGTCTCGCAGGATGTATTTGTTATGGATGGTCTGGATACGCTCTGTGTTTATATATATTCTTAGATACGAACTATGTATCGACAAATGATGATAAAGGTTAGGAATATACTCGTGATAGCGTTTGAGTTGAAGAGAAAAAGTGAGGGGCGTTTAGCGTAATGCTAGGACGTAACACCTCCCTCCTTTAGATTGAGCGTCTCGCTCAATTAGATTAATCAAAATTTAATCGTGAGAGTTTATGAAGGATTGGTAATCATCGTTTGTCGATTTACACTGGAGTTAGATTTATTGAGCTAAATTCTTAAATCTTAAGATTACAATGTTGTTGTGACATTTATTTTATTGTCGTTTTACGTTCTTACTAATAGGCGTTTTAAGAATATTTGTTTGTTATTATTTATTTCCTATATGTAGTGATTAAGATATTCGTTGAGTTTCGACCAGTTGTTCTGGCTAATTTTCATTTGATGTGTTGTAAAATAACGAATTAAGGTATGTATTGTGTTACAATATATGTTACAATATCTTAATCAATAATTTTGAGGTATTGTTTATTATTACATAGATTTTGTGTCTTCAAGATTATTGTTAATTATTTTTATTGTTCTTATATGAAATGTATATATATATATATATATTCTAGTTTAACATTGGTATAATTTTCCTGAGTTTCAGAGTTCGATGGGGGTATTCGAGGTGGGGTTGCTTTTCGCTTCATTTCAGCGTAGGAGTGGGATGTGGGACTAAGGGTTTGTCTTTAGTGATGGTGGGGACTAGGGGTACGACTACGTTTTTTGGTGTCTTGACCAATAAGCGATGGCGATAGTTATATGTCTAAAGGTGGGTGTACTTGTTCGTGCTTATTTAGTGTGGTTCGAGTAATTTTCCCCATGATCCTGAAAAGCTTCCGATTTTATGAGTCTCGAGAAGTTTTAAATGATACTTAATGTGCTATTTTTGCTCTGTCACAATGAATGATTTTCCTCTTTTTGTTTTCGAGCTCGATTTCGATATCATTTTGTTCTGGGAAGGTGCGTGTTATTAGATAAGGACCTTTATAGTTGTCATCGAATTTTCCGATCTTTGGATTCTTTACTAAATAAATTTTTTCGCCGACATTAAATTTTACTTGATGGATATTTCTATCGTAATAGGTTTTCGATTTTTGTTTTGCGGCTTCTAAATTGTTTCGCGCTAATTTTCGTACTTCCTGTAATTGAGTCGCGAGGTTTTTCACGTGATCATCGAACGTGATGAAATCGTCCATTTGTGTGAATTGAGATGGAAGACGAGGTTCTTTGCCAAAGACTAGACGGTATGGCGAGAATTTTGTGCCTTCGTGTATGGTCGCGTTGTATGAAAGTGTTGCTGGCTTAAGCCATTTATGCCAGTCTTTTTTGTTGGTATAGTGCTTCAGGTAATCTGTGAGTACCTGATGGCTTCGTTCAAGGGACCCGTTTGACTGTGGGTGAAAGGCTGTAGTTTTGATTTGTTTAATTTTGAAGATTTTTGTTAACTGTTTCATGACGCGGCCAATAAACGCTGCTCCTTGATCTGTCAAAATTATTTTTGGACAAGTGAAAACACATATGAATTCTGTTACCAGTGCGTCTGCGATTTCGTTTGCTGTCGCGCTCATGAGCGGAATTGCGAAGGAGAATTTCGAGAGATTATCTTGAATGGTGAGGATAAAACGATGACCTAGGGTTGATACCGGTGTTATCGGTCCGACTATGTCCATTGCGATCTTATCGAATACGTCGATCGGGGTATCGGTAATGACCATAGGTTGTTTCGTTTTTATTCGAACCAATTTTCTTCTTTGACAACTTTCGCATTGCCTGACGTAGTCTTCTACTTGTTTTTTTAGATTGTCCCAAAAATATCTTTGACGGATTCTATTATATGTCTTGGTGACGCCTTTGTGGCCTGCTACCGGGGAGTCGTGGCACTCTCTTATTATTTCTAATCTGTGCTCTTGAGGTGGAGTTGTAATCTCGTCTTTACATATTTTTATCTGGATTTTTGAATGTGCGAAAATTTCGCGTATGAGATTTTTTATTTTGATCCAAATTGAAAGGTCGAAATTATTTCTTTTTTGAGAAATTGCTGCTGAATTCAACTTTAATTCTTCCATCTTGATTCTGAGATTTTTTAATGATTTTGTGAAATTTTCTAGAGTGATGGGTGATGAATCGTTTTCTTGAATAACTAAGCCAAATGTCTTTTTATTTTTAGAGCCTGAAACTAGTACTTGACCTACTTCCAGTTTGTTGGAGGGGGATAAGGTGAGGAAGCCTAGTTCGATTAGTCTCTTGCCAATCTCGCTTGACACCGTACCATCTGCTGAGATGAAACATATATAGTTGTCTTTGACCATTTCTAAATTGTCATTTGTTTCGATAATGTTGACGGTGTCGATTTCTGTGCCGCTATCGTTCACGATATTTGGGGTGCCTCCCGCTGGAGGGGGAGTTTCACTCGGAGGTTGTGTGACGATATTTACGGTCGGTGTAAGGGGTTCGTGCCTCTGGGGGTTTGACGGTACTTCGTCCTCGTGCAATAATTCAAAATTGTTTTCATTGTGGAGGCTTAGCGGCCTTTCGTTTTCGGACGACGCTTCTTTGTCGTTTTCGTTTTCCGGGGATATGCAAATTTCGTCTTCGATGACTGTGTCATTTCGTTTAAGAACTTTATGAATTTTATCCGTGCGTTTTTGTTTTTTGTTTTTAGGAGGGTTTGCTGGAATGCTCGTCGTTGATACGACTGCAGGCATTATTCTTTGGGGTGGGCTAAGCCCGGTTTTGTTTGAATCTTGGATTTGTTTGGTGTAGTTTTTATATTCATGCGTGTGTTGTCCCGCTTGTGAGCAATATGTGCATTGCTTTGGTTTTCTTTCTCTTGACGATCTACGAGTCGGTAACAATGGTGGTTTTTTCATTCTTTGCTTCTTGAGGGGCTTGGGAATTTTCCACTGATCGTTGTGAACCGTATTTGCCATTACTACGGGGTCTTTACTGTCTTTTGGGGATTTAATGTGTGTTAAAATGGTATTTTCTTTATTTTCTATGGCGTTAGGCTTTTCGTTCGAGAGCGTTGTGCATATTAAATTTGTGTCAGGTACCGTTTTTTCGTTAGGGGCTTTTTCTTTCCCGTTTAGATCACTTGGTGTTTCCTGGCTGTTTTCGGGGTTCTGTGTATCGCATGTTTGAGACTGAGTTTCGCTCTTTTGGGTTTCCCTATCTGGATTACTCCCTGATTCGAGAGAGCTTGTGGTGCTGTGCGATTTTCTTTTCGTACGTTTACTAGGGGGCGGTGTGAATTCTGCCGTTTTTTGTGTACGTTTTTCTAAAGGTTTTTGTGGGATCTCAGTTATTCTTGGTGACATATGGTCACTGAGAATTGGAGGGGTTTGAGGAGTAAAGTACAGGGATTTTTCGTCGGATTCTGTGCTGGTTTCGGCCGAAGGTGTGTTTGGACAATGTGGTGATGTGACCTCCATTGATTCAGCAGGGTTAGAGTTTTCGGAGTGTATATTTTCGAGGGTTATGAAGGATTTGTCCTGTTCCTCAGAAATTTTCTGATCCGAGGATGGGCAAATCTCTTGATCTGTTGCAATTGAAGAGACCGCGTCGACTGTATTGTCTTCGCATTCTTCTGAAGAAGAGGGAGATCGATTTTTATGAGTGCTGTAGGATTTGTGTCGTTTATCGCGATCTTTCTTCTTCATTAGGATTTTCCTTTTACATCTATCGTATTCCGAATAGAGTTCTTGGTTTTCTGAATTGCTACTTTGAGATTTTTGTTTTTTGATTGAATTAAGAGACAAATTCGCGTCGCGTTTTGAGTTGGTTGATTTGGACGAATTTGTTTTTAGATTTTTTGATAAACTCGTGTGATGCTCTGAGTTTGAAGATTTAGACGAATTTATTTTTAAATTTTTTGATGAATTCGTATGATGCTCGGAATTTGAAGATTTAGACGAATTCTTTTTTCTTTGCAAACTTGTATGAGGGTTAGGGTTAATTGATTTAGACAAGTTTGCTTTTTGATTTTGCAACGAGTTCGTATGATGCTCTGTGCTACTAGATTTAGACGAACTTGTTTTTTCTTTTTGCTCTCGTAAATTCGTATGATGCTCGGAATTAAAAGATTTAGACGAATTTATTTCTTCGAGCTCTGGATTTAGGATGCTCCCATTATTGAGGCATATATCAGACGATTGATCAGATCGCTGATGATTTAGGATTTCGTTTGTTTCTTCGCCAACTTGATTAACGTACGTTTCTCTAGGAACTTCCGTATCCGTGTAATCAGTTAGTTCTGAAACAGGGTTTGATGTGGAGGGATCTTTTTGATCACCTTCCGAATTAGAGAAAGAAACTTTGGGTCTCTTTAAGTTTTTGTCTGAATTTGAAACAGACGAGTATGTTCTGGCGATACCTGGGTTCAAGCTTAATAGCTTTCCACCTGTAGGTGTCTGACTGATTCGCCATTTGAGTTTTATCGGGAGAGTTATTGGATTACGCGATAGTGCGTCAGCGTTTGTGTTTATTTTTCCCGGTTTGTATTCGATTTTATATTCGAACTCTTTTAATCTTTCTCTCCATCTCAGTACACGCGACGTCGGGTCACTCATTGAGTCGATCCAAGCAAGTGGTCGGTGATCCGTTAGAAGTAAGAATTCCCTGCCATAAAGGTAGGGTCTGAAGGTTTTTATTGCGAAGAGCACTGCGACCATTTCTTTATCGGTGGTGGAGTAGTTCCGTTCCGCTTTGTTTAGGACCCTTGAGGCAGCAGCCACCATAGGGTCTTGACCGACTTTGCCTTGTGAAAGAATTGCACCAACCGCATAATTAGATGCGTCGGTTGTCACGATGAAGGGTTCGGAGAAATTTGGGTATTGAAGGATTGGAGCAGAGCACAGCTTATCGCGTAGCGTTTCGAATGCTAATTGATGTTCTGAATTCCAGTGGAATTCGACATTTTTGCTCGTTAGATCTGATAATGGTTTTGCTATTGCTGCGAAATTTTTTATGAAACGCCGGTAGTAACCTGCAAGTCCTAAAAACTCTTTAACGTTTTTTGGGGTTTTTGGTACGTTAAATTTTTGAACCGCTTTGATGTTTTTAGGGTCGGGCTTTACGCCATCAGCTGATATAAGGTGACCTAGATATCGTACTTCCGTTCTTAAAAATTCGCATTTATCGGTTTGGAGAGTAAGATTAGCATTTCGTAGACGTTCGGCCAATTTTTTGAATTTACTATTGTGTTCGTCTAAGGAACGAGCGTAGATGACTATGTCATCCAGGTATACGAACAGTTCATTGCCCTGAAGACCTTTAAGTACGAGGTCCATTAGGCGCTGAAAGGTTGCTGGTGCATTCTTTAGACCGAATGGCATTCTGTTAAACTCGTAGTGACCGTGGGGGGTTGTAAAAGCTGTTTTATGTTTATCTGCTGGATCCATCTGTATTTGGTGGAATCCAGATGCTAAATCGAAAATTGAAAAGTATTTTGCTCCGCCGAGTTGATCAAGGATATCGGTTATTAAGGGTAAAGGATAAGCGTCTCCTATCGTGACTTCATTGAGTTTTCTAAAATCGATCACAAGTCTCCATCTTTTATTTCCTTTTGAGTCTGCTTTTTTCGGAACTATCCACACCGGTGAATTGTACGGAGATTTAGATGGTTCGATTATATTGAGTTCTAATAAATCGTTAATTTGTTTTTCGATCTCTGGTCTTTGAAAGGGTGGATGTCGGTATTGTCTCGTGTTGACAGGTCTGTCGTTCACTGTTAAGATTCGATGCTTGCATTCGCTAGTTGGTTTCAGAGGGTCGCCCGGTAAATGAAAGAGGTCTGCGTTTTCTGCAACGAGTGCATTTACCGCGTCTCGCTCTTCGACATTGAGGTGGTCGAGGCGCAAAAGGTTTATCACGTTTTCTACACGATTTTCTCGCGTCCGAGAAGGGATACTATGTATTTTAGCTTTGCCAATTGCGGAATCTTCGTTCTGTTCCTCGTTTTCATCCGTACTCATATCAAAAGGATAGAGGGATATAACGGGAACGTCCACTTTAACGTCTTTGTCAAGGGTATTGATAGCGTAAAGGTAAGCTTTGCCGTCGGTGTTTTTCACCAATGCTTCGCCTGCGTAAACGCCTTCTGGAAATCTTATGCGGGGTACGTAGCCTGTCTCTAGAGTGTTTCCCACTCGAACAAACATGACCATTTTCTGTCTGGCCCGCAGAAGAAATGATTCGGTGTTTGTAAATGGTACTTTTACATCATTGATTTGCACGCACCTCTCCATCCAGTCAATTTTACCGTTGCTATTACCGAGGGTCTCATGACCAAGTATTGCATCAAATTCTACAGGAAAATCGTCGCCTACAACATGAAACATTTCCGGTTTTCCATGAATAGCGATGTTAATTTGACCGAGAGTTTTAGGTCTATCGGAACTTGAGATTCCGTATAGTTCGTAAATGATCGATTCGTTTATTGTATTTTTATCTGCGATATTTTGAATTTTGATTAGATTTAATTGCGATCCCGAGTCAGCGAGGAATAGGGTTTGTTCTTTGATTAAGTCCCGTGACTCTAATACGATGGTTGGCGCGTTATAGTTATGAGAAGACGCGCTGAGATTGCAATTAGCCCGAAGGATATTTCGTTTTATTTCTTCGGGTCTTTCGGATTTTGGTGCCTCTACTGATTCTGTCCCGTCGAGGCACCTGGCCGAGGGGTCGTTGACTCGTTTCCCGGCTGGTTACCTGCATTCGCCGCAGCCTTTTTGCCGTTATTGTACGCTCTCCTACGACAGTCGTTTATTACGTGTCCCGGTTTTTTGCAATAGTTGCAAGATACGCTACTTTTGTTTTCAGTCGTTTGTTGTTGCTGTAATTGTTGAGGTTTTTGTTGTTGTTCTTGTTGTTTGTTTTGTTTTGCAAGAGCGTAACAGTCGTCCGTAACGTGATTTGTTTTCTTGCAAAATTTACAAAGTTTACCGGTCGTGTTTGCGTTTTGCATTGATTTATTATTTGAGTTTTTATTATCTTGCGAACTAATAGGGAGGCAGGTTGATTGATTTTTGTTATTTCTTTCTATTGGTCCTACTAGTTTTTCGATTTCGATTGTCTGTTGATAAATACTTTCGAGGGTAGCGAAGACTGTGATAGGTATGTGAGCGCTGTAAGCTGGGTTTACGCCTCTACGGAATTGATTTATTGCCATGTCTCGAGCGTAATTTTTTGCTCCTTCCGGGTCTTGCAATTTTGACAAGCCGATGGCCTGTTGAGTTTGAGTAAGATGCAAGTTGATTCGACTATAGAAAGCGAGCAATGTTTCTTTATCTTTTTGTTCGAAAGTGTTTAATTCCTCGAGCCACGCGAACAAGGGTTTCGATGTAATGAATCTACTTCTCAAAATGTTGATGAGGTCATCGATTGTTGAAATTGTGAAACTTTCTAGACTTTCGCATGCAACGCCTTTGCATTTACTTCTCAGTAATGCGACTACTGGTCTTTCGCCAATCGCTTGAGTGTATTCTCTTGCGGATTCACAATAATTAATAAAAGTATTGAGGGAACATGTTTTTGTTGTACCATCGAACTCTGGTACATACCTAGTGAAATCTTTATAATTCGCGTGTATGGGGTATGGTGTGTTTTCTGGTGCTCGATTAGCATTGACATGTTGGGGAGCTTGACGTTGAATATTATCTGCAATATATCTACTGAGTACGTCTATATCTACATTAACTTGTAGAGGGTTGGGATTTGGTCCAAATTCGTTCTGTGGATTCGGCTGACCTGCGTTATCTTGATTTGGCGGTCCGCCCTGTCCGTAGACGTTCATGGGGTTTTGGTCTTCGTTGGACATTGTGAGTTTTATGACTTACGTTACGAAGATCTTGTAGTCGGGTGACGCGTGCCGATGAACCTGTTGTTGAGTTGTGGTGACGATCCTGCTAGTGGTCTACCGCTGCTGGTGTTTTTGACCTGCTCTTCGATGATGCCGATGGTTTATGGCTGTGTCCCTCCGATGGCTTGGAGTACTCGTACGTGTTGGAGGAGATCTCTGGAGTTCGTTGATACTTGTTGATGTTTATTTTCGATGTTGTCCTTCGGTGTGAATTCCGTTGACACCAATTTTTAATATAAAAAAGTGGTGGGTTTTTGTTGTTGTTTTCCGATGCCACCAATTTTGGAGATAAAATTGAAGAATTGGTGTTTGCTGATTTCCTTGTTGGTTTCCGCTGCCACCAGTTTTTAATATAAAATTAAAAAATGGTGTTTTTTGTGTTTTTTTTTTTTCGCTGCCACCAGTTTTTTAATATAAAATTAAAAAATGGTGTTTTTGTTTTTTTTGTTTCCGCTGCCACCAGATTTTAATATAGTAATATGTTACGTCCCAGGAGGGAGGATTAGCTGGGGGCGCACAGTCGCCGATTTAGAGGAGCAGAGTGTACGTTGAGTACCTCTGCCAGTGAGTCTTCTTTGGGACTTGTGCGAGGCCCGAGAACATATACTATATTTTCAGGTATACGTGACCTTTTTATTGAGGTTGTGCCCGCGAATTGGAAGGATTTTCCAGCTGTTGAGCGGTGTCGAAGGCTTCGCGAAATAAGTGTATGCGATGATATTTTGTTCACTACAAAATATATTGATGAATTTATTGGTTGACTATTACACTTATTTACACTTTGAAATTGAAATGTTTTTCTATGTACTTTTGAGTTAGCGATTATGACAGAGTTCTCCCAAGTGATTTTGGATTAGAGAGGGAGAGTTCTCCGACCTTAATTGTTTCGAGGTTCGCTGCTAACTGACTAACAACTAAGGTTCTTAGCCTAGTTAGAGTTCGAGAGGAGGATGTGTTTTTTGGGGGTAGGATGCTGTAGAGGGGGTTTGTTCTCTGTGGTTTTTCAGTTTGGATTGGGTAAAAAGTATCGTCTGATTTGATGATTGGATTTGAATATGGGGGAGACTTTTCCGAAGATATGATTGGAGGAAAAGTCGCTCGAGATTTCTTAGAATTAGGGAAAGTGTGTTGAGCGGAGTTCTGAGATGTGCACGTGTTGCACTTGAGATAAGAGCATCTGTTTTCGGGACTCGTGGGAAACGCGAGTTTCGGAACGCGTCTCTGGAATTTTGTGTGGATTTAGGAAATGCTGCATTGATAATAAATTCAAGGATAGGAAATCGGTCTTGGACTGTTTATTTCTGGTTTTCCGTGCTCGTCTTGTAGGATTATTTATGGCGCCGGAACGTCGGGGAGAGTCTAGGGCACGCATTGTGAGTGTTTAAAGAATGGACAGTTGAGGAAAAAAATATGTGCGAGCGCCGAGTGTCTCGCAGGATGTATTTGTTATGGATGGTCTGGATACGCTCTGTGTTTATATATATTCTTAGATACGAACTATGTATCGACAAATGATGATAAAGGTTAGGAATATACTCGTGATAGCGTTTGAGTTGAAGAGAAAAAGTGAGGGGCGTTTAGCGTAATGCTAGGACGTAACAAACGAACGTTTTTTTTCCCAATGTTATTATTATTATTATTATTCAACACTAATTAGTCACGTCATTAATAATATCGATTCCTTCCACTTTTCAATAACCACTTTTATTTTTCTACACTCTGCACGCAACAGCACTCCGACGGTCATAACCTCAAACGTCAACATGACGCGAAATCTCGCAAATTTGCTATCTATGTATATATTACGATATCGAAGTAGAACAGATAATTCTGAATTTTCACGACACACATTATTCACGTTTTCACTTCTCAACATTTTACTCACTCTCAGTACACTGTATGAGATCAATTAATCCACTTTTGAGGTTTTATTTATTATAGATATTATTGTCGTAAATTGGGCTCGAAATTTATTGAAACTTCTTTTATGAAAAAAATAAAATTGATTATATCCACTGCTATTTCCAATAATGTTTTATTTATTTAAACGAAATTTGCAAATTTTGCACCGTTGATCCACGGGGCTACGATCGCAATCACTTTATAATAACATAACAGACGATAACAGACGGTATACAAGAAAACATTGAGGACTATCAGAAACTTTCTCATCGGGTTATGATGGGCATCAAGAAGCCCTTGTATGTATCGGTCTGAACCCATATACGGATACGTCAGCTGCGTAAATGTGTTGGTACTTTTTGCATAATCTTGAGCCCATGCAAAGTTTTTTCTCAGCAATTACGCCACCGATCATGCTGATTTTGGGCGCAATCGAAAGAGAATTTCTTAATTAGCTGAAAGTCCAATTTTCAAATTGCGACATAACTCCTGAGCTTCGCAATTCAAGAAAATTACATGTCGATTTTACCCCCACCACCGCGAATCAAGAGGCTCGGTAGAGTCTCGGGACAAGTACATTGACAGCTCTGTCGTCTGCTGGCCTGAGGCTCTCGCCGAGTATACTTTCTCTGAATAAAACGATTCGCCGTGGTGGGGGTAAAATTGGCATGTCATATTGTTCAAATACGAAACTCATAAGTCATCTGAGACTTTGAAAATTGAACTGGAGATTAATTAATAAATTCTCTTTCGATTCCGCCCAAAATGAGCATGATCGGTGGCGTAATTGTTGAGAAAAAACTTTGCACGGGCTCAAGATTATGCAAAAGTTACTGACACATTACGAGTTCGACGTATACGTATACGCGTTTTGACGTGAGTTAGTGGTAGTAGAGTTGTATCTCAACGCATTCTGATTGGCTCACTCCATCTGACAGACCACGTTTAAACTCCATAAACGTATCCACGGTCACACTCCATGAACGTAACCACGCTCAGACTTCGTCAACGTATATATGTACAACCATCTGTCAGTTTTTGATAGCATCATGAACAAACGTAGTTTCGACATAATAAAGTGCGGTCTAAATTCAATTTTAAAAAATGTTTGTTGTTTAGTAGAGTGCATAATATTTATTATTTTAGTAAAAATAGTGATGTGGTGTCATAATATTAAGAAAACCGGTCTTTTAGTGAATTAAACCGGTATAAAAGCGGCCGCGTAAATGTAGTCTGTGATCCGTGTGTTTTTGGGTGATGCAGATTTTATTATTTCGTTCGATTGGAAATACGTATTAATTCCTTCAATTGAACCAGTGTGCGAGGGATATTGTCCAGTGTAAATATATCGTCAGTTAAAGCATGGTTATATGTCATGTGTGTAATTAGATTATGTATACGAGTTCGCTTTGATAGTTGTGTGTTAACGAATCAGCCGGCGTTTGACGTTACGAAGGCGCGACAAATGTAACGAACGTCCGTATAGTTGGTAAATAATATAAACTTTCTAACAAGGAAAGGTTCTCTGCTGACGTCCTTCGATTTTGATGAAATTTAAATATGTTATTCTACATCAAAATCTAAAAGACACGTATTTTTTTTATCGGCGGAAAAACGTTCCTAGGGGTTGAAATCACCCTTTAAAGTTGAGACCTCCGAGGGGTACTTTTCAGGTTTCACCTATTTTCACCTGAGATAATAGAATGCACCCAAATGGATAATTATCTTAATGATAAACGATGAAAAATGCAACTGGTTTCATATCGGAGGGTTGCATAGGAAAAAAGTTATAGGGGTTGAAATTCACAAAATCGTTATAACAAAAAAAGTATTGCACCTATCTCGATGAACTTAATTGCATTTCGAAGAGGGCAAAAAAATAGTAGATACGTGTTTTTGCGTTTTTCTCGCAAATCAAGTTAAGGGGGTGACCTACCCCTATATATGTTGTGACGGGGTTTTTCGTCACTGCTGGCTGAAATGGTTAAAAATAAAAGGGGAATAAAAATGAAATAAATAAGGAATCAGTATTTAGTAGAAAAAAAATGATAACAAAAAAAATAGGCTTTATTTCACCAATTTGGGCGCCAGTTAGTTTTTACAAAAAAGTAACAAAAATAAATCAGGTCGATCTCTTCGGATCTCGAATGTTAACAACAGAGGACTCAACTACTACGGCTAATGCGGGGGGAAATGTACAGAACGGGGCTAGCTCGGAGAAAGAAAAAGAAAACGGTGGAAAATGGCTCAATGCTTTTGAGACTCAATATCTTCGGGTCGATGGGCACCTGTCGCTCAGGCGTCTTACATATACCCGTGAGGTTGCAAACGATAAAAAGAAACAATTACAATAATGGTTCGGCGAGATACGATGCGCGACTCGACGACAAAGCCGGTGGGCTAGGAGCGGGGGGGGGGGGGGGGGGGTAGATCACGCTAAAAAGGGGCTTAATACTAGCACCACAGCACTCACTCGCATTTAACGCAAAAAGAATAACCTCCAAGATAAATCACAACCAAGGGAGAATCGATCACGAGCCAGAAGGGCTCGGGGAAAATTCGACCATGAAAACGTGACCGGCGAAATCGAGACGCGATCTACGACTAAGATGGCGAAACAACCACGTGTCTTCGTCGCAGAGTCAAGAGAGTGTAAACGACTTACTTGGCGCTGAGATTATGCGTCGTACGGTTTTTCGGGCTCAAGATTGCCGCTACGGTCTCCAAGGATCAAGCCGGTGGTCGTTGGGGCAAGATAACTGGGGTCGAACAAAACAAAACTACAAGTCAGATTGAAAGTACTGGGAACTGGGCCGTGGTACGCACGCCGGAGTCGTGGTGGAAGTGCGTGATCTCCGTGCTCGCTCGTCGTTCTTCCTCGTTGCGCATAAATTATTGATTATTGATCCTTGCGCGCGCCGATGATCATCCAATCGGACTTTTCTATCTCGCGCAGGAGTAGCGACTCGGGGACGAGGGAGGGTGAGGAAGGAAAAGGGCTAACGACGAGGGCTATCGATTGGCGATTGATTGCTTGACGGCGCGGTGCTGTTATCAGCCGGCTCGATCGATGGCGCCGCCTGGACGAAGCTCGGCCTTACGCGCGAATTTTCGGTTGACGAACTCGTGATAACAGCTGGGCTGATGCGTGGCGGCCGGTGTTAATTCTGTCATAGCTCGGAACCTCGACGCCAGGGAACTCGTTCAATGATTTTCTCGAATTGGAGACAATTCCTCCTCGAGAATACGTTCGATGATGGTGGTTGGTTCCATGACTCGGTTCCGATAGCCTTTATCCGATGTTCTAGCCTTTTGGGATTCGGGGAAGGGGCTTTTTGTCAGTGGGAGGGAATTACTGGGGGCAGGACTCGACGGGGACTCTCGTTCGGGGGGAAGGAGGATTGTAGTCCGCTGAGTTTCAGTTGTAGACGATGCGAGCGAGTGCCAAAACGGCCGAAGAAACTTATGACTAATAACAATAGTAAAGCGGGGAAATTAATAGGCGAAATTACATAAGAAAATTATACAGTTCGCAGATAATTAAAAATACAAGAAAAAATATAGCGATTTTTGACGCTCCGAAAGTGAGTGAGCGATGTGGTGGATCCCACCACGACGCGGGGCGTTGCGGCTCTGCCACAACGTCACAACTCCCCCCGGCTTGACGGAAATACCGGGTGGACGGTTTTTCGTCACACAATCGGAATGTTCACGTCGTTTGCACTCACTTTAGCGTCTCAAAATCGCACTATTGGTCGGGTGGGTATGAGAATTTATAAGCTCTTAAATTCGCTAGCGAGCTAATCTTTCTGACCATCGTGCCATGCGGTCAACTCTGACTTTACTGACGTGCGTTCTGCGAGACTGTCGGAATGATGGCTGCAGTGATCACGAGGGTCTAGTTGTATTCAACGGGTTCTGGGGCTTGGTACGATACTGGGGAGAGAAGGGAGAACTTTATCTAGCTCAGGGGCTCGGGGCTCTTGAATGCTATCATCGGGGTGTACTACTCACGATTCGGGTTCCATCGGGGGGGCAGGCGACTCTGATAGTATTGCCAAAAAGGCTCTGGGAATGGAGGGGGACGGCATCGATTCGCCGTCGTCGGGCTGTACTGCCCTGACATCATTGGGGCTAACGGGGGTGACTTCACGAAAGGGGCAGGGGTAGGGGGAAACCACCAGGGCTGGAGGGGGGGTCCTACTTGGAAAGACACTTCTGGGGGGTATGGGCTCAGGGGAGGAGGGCAACTGGGGAATAAGGATCGGTACAGGGGTATCACAGGGCTCGGGGCTGGGGGAGGGATCAAATATTCCATTAACGGACGTATTCCGTTCAGTGGTGGGGCTGAGCGGGGGCGACGTGGCTCGAACGGATCATTCCGTCTATATCTCCTTGTCTCTTGCCTTCTAGGCGACTCTGAGGGGGTAAAGTATTTTGGGGCGCTTTGACTCTGGGGCGACTCTGGTGCTGGGGAGGGGGTGAAACTGGGGTTTGAACTGGGAGAGGGGCACTGGGGTCGTTCGAATACTTCGTACTCCGAAGGTTCATCGGAGTCTATTTCGGGGGGCTCCAATTCATTCACTGGGGTGGCTACGGGGGTTATCGGGGATGCATTACCTGATGCTGGGCTGGGGGCGAGCGGAGAAACTCCGCGTCTCCGGAAAACGTGCAGAGTCTTGAGTACATCTCGCAAGAAGATTATCCCGTCATCGGGGCCTTCCTTCAGAATGCACTCGCTTAGCTCGATCAGTTCTGATACCACTGGGTGCCGACGGCCAAACCCTTTTTGACCGTGGTACTTTGAACCAGGGCATAGGGGCGAAGCTCGAAGGGGGAGGGGGTCCAGGTAGATTTCGTCCTCGAAATCAATAAGCGATCGATCGGGCGTCTCTTGGGGCGTGGTACCGAGTCTATAAGCTGTATTGCTTACTCTAAAGCCAGCTACAGATTCTTCCCCAAATTCCCGTTCCAGGAATCTGAGTGTACTCGCGGGCATTTCATAATACTCTTCTTTTACCAGGGGGGCGCTGGTGGGGGATGAACTCAGATTTAACTCACTGGGGGATGCATCTGGGGTTTTGTGCTCGGAGAGAGTGTCACTCTCCTCTATCTCGTGCGGGGTACTGTCGGGGGCTATATCGAGAGAGGGGGTATCGCAGCAGGAGCTTGCCATCTTGCGGGCAGCGTTCAACAAGGGGAGGGGGGGGGAAATTTGCAAAGGTCTTCACGGGGGGGGCTGACTTCCAAACACGGGGCGGCGTACCAAAACTGACGGGGGGGGGGGGGGGAGGTACCGGAGGGCAGTTCAAATGGATGGAGTATCTCAAAATTATTGGGAGTAGGAACACTCACGCCAATTCAGGGGCTATTTCAATATATTATATCGAAAGTATCTTCGATGTGAGAAGGGCTCAAAGGGAGGGCAAGGGGTAAAAACCGAAAAGGGCGACAAAACAACAAAAACGAGAAAGAAAGGAAAAACTAGAAGAACTAGGAAACTAGAAAAAAGCTACTAGGGATGAATAACTCGAGAACTCGCGGGTTAGCGGGGAGTCGGCGATCGCGCCAAAGATTTTGCAATGAATCTATCAATTTTGCGGGGACGGGGGTTGAGGGGCTGTCAAAATTATTGAAAAGAAAAAAAAAAGAAAAAAAAAGGGGGTAAGAAATTACTAGCCCGACTCGGGCACTTTAGTGACTACGATACAAAAAGCACAATACGGGGCAACTGCAGGGATGCAAAATCATCCAACAAATATCCGGGCGCGGGGCTCAAAGCAATTATTCAGGGGCTGTAAGGGGGAGATTATTCGCGGGCAAATTGAGGGAAGAAAAGACCAAGGGGGGCGGGGGGGGGGGGGGGGGGGTAAGCACAACGTTATTAGCTACCCGGGAAAAAAGGGTAAGAATGCTTCAAGCAACAAAGTAAATGTGGCTGGGGACTGCAAATATTTTCTGGCAAAATGAAATACGTAAGATTGGGCCAAATAATGGGTCAATTATTACGAGTGAATAACTCGGGGCCAAAACAGATAAATATCTCGGGACAGAAGCAAAAATCAGGGGTAAAACGGTGGGCGATGTCAAAGGGAATAGATATTTCGGGTTAAATTAACCAATTCGGGGTAAAAGGGGCAAATATTTAGGGGGACACAACAAAAACAAAAAAAAACAATCGTGTCAGGGGAATGGGGAAATAACTGGGGCTGGACCAAAAATATTCTTCCGAACCTACAAAAAGAAAGAAAATTAGGTAGTTCAGGGTACAAAGAAATAAATATTCCGACTCGAAATAAATAATTATTCAGGGAACCGAACAAAAAGTGAATGTGTCAGGACAAAAATGGATAGCTGGGGCCAAGCTAAAAATATTCCTTCGATTCTACAAAAAAGAATTGAGTAAGTCACGGTAAAAGCGGATAAATATTCCGGGCCAAAATGAATAGTTACTGTGGTCCAAATAAGTAATTCGGGGTAAAACGGTGGGGCGCGCGGAAAAGAATCAAAATTCTGGGCAAAATAAATAACTCAGGGCAAAGCGGTGGGCAGTACGATGGTGAGAGGGGTGATCACTGCAGGTGTACGGTGAAGTCTCCACGCGTCACCAGAAATTCCAAACATACAAAAGTATAAGAAAATTGCAAAATAAATTCAATGAATTACAAAAGAAAATAAACATGCGATTCAGTAAGATCGTTTTGTTGACAAGCAACAACAATGGGCAGGCACGATAATCTTTCACGCTAGAGTGCTGTGGTGGGCTAATCGACTCGGGGTTCACGGGTGAGCACTAGTTCACGGGGGGCAATAAAGAAAAAAAAAAAATTTTATTATGCTACCGAAAGCGTCCAATCGATTTCCAAACACCTCCGAAATATCTTAGGAGTTATTCCCGAAGTGTTCTGGAAATACTCGAAAGTTTTCTGAAAATTTACCGAGAGCCAAAACTTTCCACCAGTACGGTGCTTTACCGCCGGTGCGGTTTCGGAGCGTAGTTTTACGGGAATTGACAGGGCCCCACGTTGGGCGCCAATTTGTGACGGGGTTTTTCGTCACTGCTGGCTGAAATGGTTAAAAATAAAAGGGGAATAAAAATGAAATAAATAAGGAATCAGTATTTAGTAGAAAAAAAATGATAACAAAAAAAATAGGCTTTATTTCACCAATTTGGGCGCCAGTTAGTTTTTACAAAAAAGTAACAAAAATAAATCAGGTCGATCTCTTCGGATCTCGAATGTTAACAACAGAGGACTCAACTACTACGGCTAATGCGGGGGGAAATGTACAGAACGGGGCTAGCTCGGAGAAAGAAAAAGAAAACGGTGGAAAATGGCTCAATGCTTTTGAGACTCAATATCTTCGGGTCGATGGGCACCTGTCGCTCAGGCGTCTTACATATACCCGTGAGGTTGCAAACGATAAAAAGAAACAATTACAATAATGGTTCGGCGAGATACGATGCGCGACTCGACGACAAAGCCGGTGGGCTAGGAGCGGGGGGGGGGGGGGGGGGTAGATCACGCTAAAAAGGGGCTTAATACTAGCACCACAGCACTCACTCGCATTTAACGCAAAAAGAATAACCTCCAAGATAAATCACAACCAAGGGAGAATCGATCACGAGCCAGAAGGGCTCGGGGAAAATTCGACCATGAAAACGTGACCGGCGAAATCGAGACGCGATCTACGACTAAGATGGCGAAACAACCACGTGTCTTCGTCGCAGAGTCAAGAGAGTGTAAACGACTTACTTGGCGCTGAGATTATGCGTCGTACGGTTTTTCGGGCTCAAGATTGCCGCTACGGTCTCCAAGGATCAAGCCGGTGGTCGTTGGGGCAAGATAACTGGGGTCGAACAAAACAAAACTACAAGTCAGATTGAAAGTACTGGGAACTGGGCCGTGGTACGCACGCCGGAGTCGTGGTGGAAGTGCGTGATCTCCGTGCTCGCTCGTCGTTCTTCCTCGTTGCGCATAAATTATTGATTATTGATCCTTGCGCGCGCCGATGATCATCCAATCGGACTTTTCTATCTCGCGCAGGAGTAGCGACTCGGGGACGAGGGAGGGTGAGGAAGGAAAAGGGCTAACGACGAGGGCTATCGATTGGCGATTGATTGCTTGACGGCGCGGTGCTGTTATCAGCCGGCTCGATCGATGGCGCCGCCTGGACGAAGCTCGGCCTTACGCGCGAATTTTCGGTTGACGAACTCGTGATAACAGCTGGGCTGATGCGTGGCGGCCGGTGTTAATTCTGTCATAGCTCGGAACCTCGACGCCAGGGAACTCGTTCAATGATTTTCTCGAATTGGAGACAATTCCTCCTCGAGAATACGTTCGATGATGGTGGTTGGTTCCATGACTCGGTTCCGATAGCCTTTATCCGATGTTCTAGCCTTTTGGGATTCGGGGAAGGGGCTTTTTGTCAGTGGGAGGGAATTACTGGGGGCAGGACTCGACGGGGACTCTCGTTCGGGGGGAAGGAGGATTGTAGTCCGCTGAGTTTCAGTTGTAGACGATGCGAGCGAGTGCCAAAACGGCCGAAGAAACTTATGACTAATAACAATAGTAAAGCGGGGAAATTAATAGGCGAAATTACATAAGAAAATTATACAGTTCGCAGATAATTAAAAATACAAGAAAAAATATAGCGATTTTTGACGCTCCGAAAGTGAGTGAGCGATGTGGTGGATCCCACCACGACGCGGGGCGTTGCGGCTCTGCCACAACGTCACAATGTTTACATCAAATCTCAATAAAATGGCAGTAATTTTTTGTTTTCCTTATTTCTTCCGGTCGTGATACGTTTTTCCTTATTGATAATTCTGACTGATTTATATTTGGCAATGAGATAATAACATAGGCATACGATAAGCGCTTACACATATATTCATATTCGTTCCGGTTGATAAGACCAAGTTTTGGGATGACGCATAGAAAAATTGCGTAGTCAAGTAAAAAAAAGAGAGCTTACAATATGCTTATATCTTTTATTGATAATATGTCAACAGCAATAAATAGAAGCGAATATATAATCGTATGCTCTATTAGCCGTTGTAAGTACTGCAGTAATGATAGTCATCGAAAAAGTGTTTAAAACATAGCTACTTTTTACACCAGGAACAGCGAACAATAGCAACATTTTCACATCCTGGAACTTCACAATGTGAGTTGCAAGAATCTCCAAATGCAAAGTCTACAGGATTTTCAAAATTGGCTGGTTTTTCTTCTATATAACCACTTTTGTACCAAGAATATTTGAAAAGATTGATATAATGTCGTGACGACAGTTGGTTATGAACGAGTGACTGCAGCTTTATGATATTATTTCTCAAATGCAAATCAATATTATAATTCATCAATAGACAAGTATCAGAAAAATGTCTAACAAAATTTTTCCATACTCGGAATCCAAAAACATCGAGGGATTGGATTTTTCCGGTAGTTTCTTTAGGTATAATCATTACTTTGACATCTCTATTTGAAGGTTTCACATCAAGTACAGCTTGGGGACAGTGTCCAGTCCAAGAATCAATCAGTAATAAAGATTTTAAACCAGATTTCGGGAAAAACACATGCTGTAACCAAATTTTGAAATGATCTGAAATTAGAAAAACGTATTTTTTTTTCATTCGAAAAAATATCTATACACAAACAGTGGGTGTAATTTATACCTGAAGTAAGCTTCCCAGACTTGGATACTTCTATGTACACATTATCTGGTCTGAAAAGCGTTTTCTCCACTATTGGACCAATCTTGCCGGTTGGTTCTTTTAAAACCAATAATAAAGGAGATAGCAGTTTGCCGTCAGCTGATATAGTCGGCTGAATCGTATAACTGTGGGTCGTAGATGAGACTGATTGTACAACACATTGTACTTGCTTTTCTCCTTCGAATGATAAAGTTCTTCCGGAATGCATTTCTAGCTGGAAGCCACTCTGATCTGCGTTGAATGTATTTGACAATTTGTATGTTGCAATATTTTGCTTTACGTCAAAGACAAATTTTTGAATTTGTTGTTCCAAAATTTCTCCATCTTCAATTGTTTTGGATGTAATGAACTTATTAATTTTTCTCGATACGATACGCTGAGCCGCTTTAAATGATTTTATCAACTTAGGAGATGCTTTGAAACGAAAATCAGAATGCCCTATTTCTTTTTGAGCATGTAAGGCCCATTTTTTCAAATCGGAATCGTGCACTATTAAACCAGCATCCACAGCAGCTTTGAAATTTTCCAAAGTGTAACTACAAATTCGTCCTAATTTTTCTTTGTACGTCCCCCCCTTGTTCAAATTATGTGCCCACCGCTGCAACTGTCGTATAGATTGCACTCTCTTGAACTTTTGTTTAACACTGCCCAGACTTAAATTTCCTTTCTTCCCACTGCGCCAATACTGAACGGCCCTTAATTTGTACTCGTAAGATAAATCTTCATCATCACGAGTGCATGTATCAGGCGGAAGTTCTGGTTCATGCAAGGCGTTTGCCCACTCCTTATCTTCAACAATTTCCATTTCCCAATCCTTGAACGGTTCTTCAAAATCCAAAGAATTTTCTTCTACCATTTCAAAACCACTGTATTCGTTCATTGCAGTCAACAAAATATTTTCAAAGTTTTCTTCCAACTCTACTTCATCGTTATTCACTGGCGAATCCGGTAAACGCATAACTTCAAAAGTTGCGAGAAGCATTCTAATAACGTTCAAAGGATTTATCTTTACTTTGATTAATACTTGCAACTTCGTTTTAAATAGTCTCGAATTGTAAGGCACTTCTTTCGTGTAGAATAAAAATAACCGACTGTGGTGAATATATTCCGCGATCGCAGTTTTATCACTGCTTCTGCGTCGTATTTCAAATCTAATTTTGGGAGCGAGTCACAGACTGAACAGAGATGACTTCCAAATAACACCGTCAAGTAAAGGGGGGGGGGGGGGAGGGGGGAGGGGGGAGTTGATGATAACTTGAATTGATGATAACTATGGAAATGTGTCAATATTTACCGAATTTTTGTGAAAAACATAAGGAATAGATATTTTTGGAATTTGTCTTGGGGGTTATTCAATATTAACTAATAAAAAAAATTGTTATCTGTAGAAGTTATCCCATCAGTAATTTTTGGCGGGAAAAAGTGAATTCTTTCAAACTATGGATGTGATTCATATGAATACCATGGAAAGTTACAAAAAACGAAATGATGAAGTGGTAGAATTTTCAACCGAAAAATTTGATGTTATCGCATTTTTCTTGATCAATTAGGTAAAATCCATTGTTTAAATAAATTTTGAATAGAATCTTCTACGTATAACTAGAAGAGTCAGATTGCCTTCAAATGAAAAATAAACCATAAGGATTGGACGCACACTTTAGGTTCTATAACTTTCACTAGTTATGAAAATGTAATTTCGAGAAAAATCTATCCATCATTTAAGATGTAAATATTGAAAATGTGAAGGAAAAACGTATCACGACCAGAAGAAATAAGGAAAACAAAAAATTACTGCCGTTTTATTGAGATTTGATGTAAACATATATAGGGGTAGTTCACCCCCTTAACTTGATTTGCGAGAAAAACGCAAAAACACGTATCTACTATTTTTTTACCCTCTTCGAAATGCAATTAAGTTCATCGAGATAGGTGCAATACTTTTTTGTTATAACGATTTTGTGAATTTTAACCCCTATAACTTTTTTCCTATGCAACCCTCCGATATGAAACCAGTTGCATTTTTCATCGTTTATCATTAAAAAAAAGTAATTCACACATCAGATACAATATTCCGGAATCACAGGATGATTTATTAAATAAAAACAACTGATTAGAAAACACGGGAAAACAAATATTTGGTAGTTTTCAAGATAAGTAATTTCCGGAAAATGTTCGATTTACAATAAATTGAAGTGATGGTTGCAATCTAATAATTGGTAACAGAAGGTCTTAATTAATGAAACAACTTCTGTCAGATCTCCTAACCTACGGACTTCGCGGAACAAGAAAGACGAATTCCTCTCGGCAATTCTCGAAATAAATAACGCGAAAACGGTAGCTCTTATACCGCGCAAGACGATTACACAACTTTTCTCAAAAGCCAACGTTACCCCGAAACAATATCGCTCTGGAAATCGAAACATTCACAATATTTTTAGAGCTCTTTTCGATACGAAATTTCACAAAATAAATCACAAAAAGAAAGCGAAACGACAGCTCACCGCGACGGTTTTAGTCAAGAAATACTCCGGAAAAGACCACGGAGTTCTCCCCAATATTCCGGTGATGTCGAATTCTTGACGGGTTGGCGACGACTCGAAAGAATACGTCAGGTCACGTAGTGTTCCAGAAAACGAAGTCCTCCCTTAACGACAGGGCAGCGTTCTTATACTTTCGGGTCCTAGCCCCCCACCCTTCGCCTACTCGCGGGATCTAGATTATTCTCGAAGGTTTTGATTTTATTTCGATTCGCTTAATTCCGAATTTCGGTTAAACGATCGACGACGGACGATGACCATTGACAGCCGAGATGTTCCGATGATTCCCGACGCTTATTGACGCGTCGCGAGGTGAGACAGCTCCAGGTGAGGGCTTCGAGCTAGCGACCCTTGCTCGAAAGTTCGACGTACGACGATAACAATTTTGACCTTGACGACTAGCCTATGCCTTCCCTTGCGGTAATTTCAACGATGTTTCGACTCATCTGCTATCCTTTCCGTCTCGTTCGCTGTCGCTCGCTCAACGAGAAATAAAATATTCAAAATAAATTACTAAAACGAAGTAACGCTCGCATTTGACTCGGAAACATTTATCTCGAGAGGTATTATCCGTCGTTACCCGACGTTTCCTCTCTCACCGTGCCAATCCATGTTTTGATCAATTTTAACACGTTACAGTATATCCAGCATTGTGTGAACGAGGGATTTCCAAATAAACAAAACATTTTTTACGATGAGACTTTTTTTCATATTTTTATTATAAGCTCTGCTGCTCCTCCTCCGCTTTCACTCTGATATTTCACATCGATGCTTTTTTTTTACAAAGATTTTGGAGTATGTTTGAACCAAATTTTACTACACTTGTCGGCAAACGTTTCCATGTAAAGTTCTCTCGTCTGAGCCACCTCCAACAGCTTTTCGAATTCACTCTCGTCTTGGTCAAAAGCCTCGGCAAGTCTCCCCGGTAGAAAGACCATGAATTGGTCTCCGATGTTGGCGATGTATCGTTTTCCAAATTTCGTTTTCACCGATCGAATATGATGAATTGGATGATCAGTCCTGACCTCAAGCTCAATCAGCTTCTTCGTTGGTATGTTGTTTTCCAGCGTGGCAAATTTGTTCAGAGATATAAACTCCATTTTTGAAGAGTGATTTTTTTTCTCGTCGGTTTTCGAACTAATGCAGCAGCTGACTGACGACGTTGCTCTCGATTTCTCTAGAACTTTAACGATTATTCCCCCTCCACCTCTGCACGTTCATGCGTGTCACTCTCCCGACATTTTCTACAATTTTTTCGTAGAGGGGCCGGAGCGTCAATGTGATCTTCCATTGAGGCCGTATTCCAATGATCATGGCATCGATGCAACGATTGAATTTAAACATCAGATTTGTAGTAATATGGAAAACGTTCCCACAAAACATCCGTAAAGTCACTGAAATATTTCTTCAATGTTGATGGTGATATAATGAGAAGTTCTTCCGCCGTCATTTCACGCGGATTCCGTATACAATAAATTGCATAAATATTTACTAGCTGTTCCATGATCCAACATTTTTCACACTCTCGACGTATTGGTCCTAGAGCATCAATATGAGTCAACATTCACGGTGGATTAAAAAAACAGCATGAGTGCTGTAAAAAAATTGGAGACAAGTACATTTATGTTTTATGTAACCTCGACTGATGAATGAAACCCGACGTGTTACTCGTGTAGTCCAAAAAATAAATGCTCGATGATTTATAAGAAGTTGTTCGATCTATTCTCTGGAAACTTGCTTCAATAATGAGCAATTCATTACTAAAGGTTATAAAAAAAAACTATTTCAAACGTAATGAATAAAAAAAATGAATCTGTTAAATCTTGGTAATGTATGAAAAACATTTGGTTCAAAGGAACAAAAGGTTGTCAAATAAATGCAAAAGGGACGAGTACATCGGATGACGAATAGACAAAATTTTTAACATAATGGTATGTAAAAAAAATTACGAAACCAACTGTGTTTGAATAAAACAATTAAGAAAAGCTCTCACAAATCATGAAAAAACATTATATTAAAAAAATTAAAAATCTGGAATTATTTTGTAAAGGAAAAAAAAATCAAATAGAACGTGAAAAATTCATTCTTACGGGAAGTATCCGGAACTTGAGAAAGTTCTAAAACTTGCTTCAAATGAGCAATTCATTACTAAAGGTTATAAAAAAACCATTTCAAACGTAATGAATAAAAAAAATGAATCTGCTAAATCCTGGTAGTGTATGAAAAACGTTTGGTGTTCAAATGAACAAAACGTTGTCAAATAAATGCAAGTGACGAGTACATCGGATGGCGAATGAAAAAAATTAAAAACATAATGGTATGTAAAAAAAATTATGAAACCAACTGTAAATAATTTCAACAACACAATTAAGAAAAGCTTTCACAAATCGTGAAAAAAATATTATATTTAGAAGAAATACAAATCCGTAATTATATTGTAAAGGAAAAAAAAATTCAAATAGAACGTGAGAAATTCATTCCTACGGGAAGCACCGGAACTTGAAAAAGTTCTAGTGAATCAAAAAGTTACCAAAAAATCGCATCAAAGGTAAAAGTCATTTGTTACTCTATGGTGACAGATACTTAGAAGAAAATCGATTCTTCTCAGACTTTCAGGATCCCTTGGTATTCACAATATTCGATGTCGATTTCGTGTCGGTACAAATTATGTTTAAATATGTGCTAAAAGTACTTGTCCGGCCCATCACTTTCCGATGTACTCGTCACTTGCATTTATTTGACAACGTTTTGTTCATTTGAACACCAAACGTTTTTCATACACTACCAGGATTTAGCAGATTCATTTTTTTTATTCATTACGTTTGAAATGGTTTTTTTATAACCTTTAGTAATGAATTGCTCATTTGAAGCAAGTTTTAGAACTTTCTCAAGTTCCGGATACTTCCCGTAAGAATGAATTTTTCACGTTCTATTTGATTTTTTTTTCCTTTACAAAATAATTCCAGATTTTTAATTTTTTTAATATAATGTTTTTTCATGATTTGTGAGAGCTTTTCTTAATTGTTTTATTCAAACACAGTTGGTTTCGTAATTTTTTTTACATACCATTATGTTAAAAATTTTGTCTATTCGTCATCCGATGTACTCGTCCCTTTTGCATTTATTTGACAACCTTTTGTTCCTTTGAACCAAATGTTTTTCATACATTACCAAGATTTAACAGATTCATTTTTTTTATTCATTACGTTTGAAATAGTTTTTTTTTATAACCTTTAGTAATGAATTGCTCATTATTGAAGCAAGTTTCCAGAGAATAGATCGAACAACTTCTTATAAATCATCGAGCATTTATTTTTTGGACTACACGAGTAACACGTCGGGTTTCATTCATCAGTCGAGGTTACATAAAACATAAATGTACTTGTCTCCAATTTTTTTACAGCACTCATGCTGTTTTCACGGTTTGATTTGACTACTTTTTGTGCACTGTGAACTTGAAAAAAATTCACAGGCCATGTTACGACACAACTATTATCATTAATTCATTTTTTTGTTCGTTCCAAGAAATACACATAACTATTCTTGGCGTTTCTCGGCCAACTTCTTTTTTCGACCTTAGCATCATCAGCAAAAACCCATGACGTACCAGATCTTAACATGTTCGTATAATGCCCTTCAAATACTGTTCGATCATGATGGAAAATAGCACTATTGACTTTATATTTTTCGCCGCAAACAGTAACTACAGCGGATGGAATACCTTTAATACTAAAATCAATCTTTGAAAGTTTCATAGTTTTTTCATCTATAGATAATATTAAAAGTTGAAGAATCAAAACGCCTTGAACAGTTGATAGCGAAGTTTTTGTTAAGAGTGTTCCCATTCCGCCACAAGCATTGCACTGATGACCTTCAATCGGATTCCACTGAGACAAACTATGTTCGATTAATTCCTGTAAAGTAAAAGCTTTTTTAACACGCGGAAAGCTCAAAACTAGTATATTATTTGCTTGTTCATCTGTGGTCGTATATTGACAAGCTTTACATCGAACTTTAATAATCAATTTATGTTCTACAGCATTTTGAAGTAAATCAGATTTTTTGCAGATTCCCATGAAAAATTCAGAAACGTCGTGGTGTTTTTTTTTTGAATAAACGATTCTCCTACATATTCTCTTACAACGCATGAACTCACTGATTTATTTCTTTCCACATAAGACCGAAGTAAAAGAGGTATAGAATTTTCTTTCTCCTCCGAAGTTCTGAAAAATTCTTCCCTAAGAGGTTTGCAATTGAAAATACATTGTATAATAGAATTAGCATAACACGAAACACCATCCGTATTGGTTAATCCGTTAATAGACCAGGAGCTCATATTTTTCCATTCACTTGCCGCTGATTGACACTCCATAACATTTTTGGATATAGCCCAAACAAAATCTGGAATTTTGGGAGCCCATTGTTTGGCAAACTTTATGAGGACAAGATCTGTACGAAACTTCTGTCTGAGACGATTGTATTCCCTTATAGCTAACTCATCTGCTTTTACAGAATGGGGATCGAAATTGATTAAATGTAGTCCGTCTAAGGTAGTAACACGAGAAAGACCGACATAAGTCTGTCCACAAGTGAATATAGAATTTCCTGCACTATAATTATTACCTATCAGTGTATTCGGAAAAATTTTTAATTAATAAAATAGATTTTTAGTTTCCCTACCTTGGAAATTTTTTAAAAAATTCCCTGCCTCATTGAAAGAGAAAAATATATCAAATTACGGCTAATAAAAATTCCAGATAACGCGATATTGAAAATCCAACTTACACAGAATTAGTTTTTTTGAAAAATCATTTTATTATACATTAAAGTTGTTTTAAGTACTATACAGCCAAACAAACATGCGCGCGCATATTTTATTTCCAACTTAAATTTTACTTTGCTCGATTAAAAATCATCAATACTTTCGAATAGTCTGTTATGCGGTTACAAATTCAGCGCCATTTTCTAAATTATCAAGAATTCCATCAACGCCCTCATAAATTTCTTCTCCAACCCCATTGACTCCTGAATTAACGAGTCAGAGCAAATTTCAAAATGGACCATATTTTTTACCAAAATACATTAAGCAAACTGGTTTCTGAAAAACACGATGAACCAAGCCACAAGTCCGTAACTTCTTATCAGCAACAACGAGGAAAACTGCAAAAAACGTAAATATATATATATATATATATATAAGTGTTTCAAACCATGATTGCAATAATTTCCATCATCGACTAATTCGTAGCGTTAAACTTGGATACTGACTTACATTGAGAAACACTTGAATCAATGGTTTTGTCTTGGCAAGAGCAACACGAAAAATGACCAAGCAATTTGGACGGAATTCTCACAGCGAAAATCCAGAAATATTTTTTTTTTAACTGAAATAGAATTTACAATTAATCACATAATGATGACTTCGTTTCTCATTCAATTAGATAGAAAACTACAAAGAAATGCATATAAATATACCTGAATCGAAATTTCATTCTCTGTAGTATCGCACCTTCCAGAACTGAAAAGTTCTAACATATTCCCAACGAGTCTGACCCAAGAATCTCATTCCCAGTATCCACTCATTTGAAGCCCTTGGCTCAAGGAATACCTCCATATCAATCACTTGAGATCACGAAATCTGGACAATCAAGACTTTGAGCCATATATTTCCATGGAACGCTTGAGACTGTAAAACCGTGTTGACCAACCAAACTGAGGTCATGGAAAAATCACACCGTGTCCATTTGAATCAAAAGAGTTTTATCAGGAAACACCGCTTCCACTGTAATAAAAAAAAATTTTTATTGCAATTTCATCTTCATCTATACTATTAAACTGAACGAGTTTATAGGGCTTGTGGTTTATATTCTGATTGAGGATCAAATTTTGATACCTTTATCTCAGATTTGCTGGTCCGTAACAAGTTCTGACACTTTAGGAACCTCTACGCTTGGACCATTGCGACAATCTTCAAAACCAAAAATGAAAAGGAACAGCAACAGACCGCTTCCACATTTCATTAGCACTGGAGATAAAAGATTCTGTAATCAGAAAATTACTATTATATTGAAAAATTATTCTACTTACTCAAAAGCATTGTCACCGGAGCCTGCAAGTATACTCACCCGCACTTGATCTTTCTTCATTTTCTTTGCAGATCAACGTTGATCCAAACCTCAAGAAATCTCTATCCGAAAGGAACCAAAATTTTATCTCGGTCTTCTGACTGGCAGTCTTCTAGTATGAAACTTTAACGCTGTTGATTGCAATTTCATCTTCATCTCTACTATTAACTTGTGGTTTAAATTCTGATTGAGGATCAAATTTTGATACCTTTATCTCAGACAACAAAATTTTTGCTGGTCCGTAACAAATTCTGACACTTTAGGAACCCGTGGACTTGGACCATTGCGACAGTCTTCACAACCAAAAATGAAAAGGAACAGCAACAGACCACTTCCACATTTCATTAGCATTGGAGATAAAAGATTCTGTAATCAGAAAATTACTATTATATTGAAAAATTATTCTACTTACTTAAAAGCATTGTCACCGGAGCCTGCAAGTATACTCACCCGCACTCTATCTTTCTTCATTTTCTTTGCGGATCCAAAAATTTTTGTTAATCCAGAAATTCAGAATACGGACCAACTCAAGAAATCTCTATATCCGGAAGGAACCAAAATTTTATTTCGGTCTTCTGACTGGCAGTCTTCTGCGTATGAAACTTTAACTGTTGAAAACACAATCTTGGATTTCGACCTCTATTTCGCTTTTTTTCATCTTTACTTTTTTCACCATTTCCACTAAACATTGTCCTGCTTTTAAATAGTCGGTGAATAGTCGGTGAAAACTGTTACATTCGCGATCTTTCTTTTATATCACGGAAATATATATATATATATACTTGTACTACAGAGAACTGTCAAACGCGATCTTTATAACCTCATTCATTTAACAACACACCATACGTCATATCACGAAATATATATAAGTATATACTTGTATTATGGCACCAGAAAAAAAATATATAGGTATATAAAATGTATTATGGCACCAGATTTGTCACTAAAAAAAAACAAATAAACATCAAAAATGTGTGCGAAAATCCGACCCATTTTTTGATGCTATTTAAAAATAAATAATTAATATCTCTTCAACGCGTTAAGCTACAGAGTTCGAAGAGGTCGCGATCGAAAGAAAAAAAAAATAAAAAATACGTTAACTTATAATATTCTCTGGAATACTATAGTTAATTAATTATTAAAGAAACAAATTTTGAAAATTTTCGAAAACAATTGGAAACGCTATCGCTCCGGTAAAGAGTCTCTGGCAGCAACTCGTCATGTCATGTTGTTGTTATAAATGTACTTGTCTCAGAGTCGCTGCCGCGACTCTAGATCTCTGGCAGCAACTCGTCATGTCATGTTGTTGTTATAAATGTACTTGTCTCAGAGTCGCTGCCGCGACTCTAGATGATCGTGACAATATTGATAAGACTGAACTTCACTATCACTCTTCAAATATTCAGGTAATCGATCCCATAGCGATGGAATGAATTTGCCATAATATTTTATGAGCAGAACCTTAGGAATTGATTCGAGTTCATTTTTAGTCAACGTCCAATTTTCTTTCGATGGATGGATCGCATTCATACTCGCACATCTATCCATCTTGAGATTACTTTTCAAACTGAAGTCAAGAAAAACAATTCCACCAATGTTAAAAAAGTTCAACAGCGGACAGTCTTCTTATAGAATTATTGTAGAGTATTTGGTAAAGTTCATTTTCCCCTTGCTTTTTCCCCTTCCTTATCTACATCCGGCCGTGCATTCTTCAGGCGATGATGAACCAATGTTTTCATCTCGACACATACCCAGAGTTCAAAATCTAGAGCGGACAGACCACTTATAGAATAATTTTTTCTTGTAGAATATATGGTAAAGATCATCCCGTCTCTCTCATTCTCTCTCCTAGACCTATGATTTTTTCTTACGATCATTCCATCTCTCTCACCTCTCTCTCGAGCTGAAGACCCTTCCCTCTTCCTTATCGACATCCGGCCGTGCACGATGACAAATCCGAGAATCATTAGTATTCCAAATCATAAATAAACTAAATGTCACACACATTTTCTTACGTTCATTCCATGTCTCTCACCTCTCTCTTGAGCTGCAGACCCTTCGTTGTGCCCCTTTTCCTTATCTACATATGACCCTACGTATTCCTCAGTTTGAGAAGGCGTGGGACACACAAAAATTTTTAAACAAGTAATTCCATCTCTGTCTTTTTCAAAGGAAATATGACAATAATTCCATCATTCTCATACTCACCTCTCTCTCTCTCTCGCCTGACCCTTCGCTGCCGCCACCCCCTCCCGCAAACCCGGCCCTTCCCCGCACACCGCTCCCCCCTGGCCGCCATGTATTGCAATGACGGGAATTTTTACTTCTCACTTTTCCCAGCGAACGAATTTCATTCGGTATAACTAACCTATACTATTATTATGAACATTGGACTAATAATAAATCGCATTTCAATAAATTTTTAACCGGATTCTGACGTACAATTTCGTTTTTTTATGATTGATTTTTATTTGAATGAATAGTGATGGGCCGGACAAGTACTTTTAACTCATATTTAAACATAATTTGTATCGATACAATCGACGTCGAATATTGTGAATAATATCAGAAGCTCCTGAAAGTCTGAAAAGAATCGATATTCTTATAAGTCTTTGCCACCATAGAGTAAGAAATGACTAGCTTGCATGTGATTTTTTTGGATTTAAAAGCTTCTTAGAACAATTCCGTAATGTTGAAATTTGGAGTTACTCATAAATTACTTGTCCTTCGATTGATATCATAAATATTAGTGCTGCACGTAACTCAAGTGGTAACTTTTTTCAATTCATTAGAAAATACTTGGCCTCGAATTGATATAATAAATTTTAATGCTGCACGTAATTTAGATGGAATTTTTTTCAATTGATTTAGCTGTTCGAATCAAATAAGAAGAATGAGGCATTGGTTTCCAAAATAATTTCAAGCGCGATTTTTCGGTTTTTTATTTTTTACTTGTTATTTGATTCTTTTGACACTTTAAAAAATAGATACAGATTAGTTTTTTTTACAGATAATGTTTTTTCAAGATTTGTGAAAATTTTTTCGAATTGTTCTGTATTTTTTTTTATAAAATAATTTTTTTGACAATTTAAAAAGAAAATTTTTTAAAAGTTTTTTTTATGGATGGTTACTGATATACAGCGAATACTTCCAAACTTTGATATTTCTGTGTTGCAGCGTGTGTGCCAATCATTCAAATCATTTACTCCAACCGTATCATGTAATCTAGAAAATTCATCACAAAAGTCTTCCGCTTTTCTAAATACTTCAATTGCCCTTTTTCTACTCCATTGTGAGTTTTCGAATTTCTAAATTCATTTCTGAATTGTCCTGAAATGGTTTTCCTCCAAAACCAATGCAGGTACCAAACGTCTTTGAATTCTGTTGCTTTGTTGAATTAAGTTTGCTTAGTTTTTTTTGCTGCTTTGAGTTCTGGCATAATAAATGTTAGAAGTTTTCGGGTACTTTTTTCCAGCAACTATCAAACTGTGGATAATTGGACCTCAGCGGCCGCTTGCAAACTTTGGAAATATATTTCACTGGGGGCACGTTTTGCATGAGACGAAATCTCTAGATTCAGAATGCAAAAGCGACATTTAAAGTGGTCAAATCTGTTGGATTTTTCGTGTCTTGAATTTGATCTATCTTTCATTTGAATTTTAAAGAAAAGGGATAAATAAAATCTGTTCCATTAAGGAAATCTTTACATCAGTTCTTTCTTGGTATGAAGACTTGGAAAAAATCGCCAAAGGCCAAGGACAGACCGGTGACGAAATATTTTCAGTACAATTGTGACGAAAAATAGATCTTTTGTCGCGGAAACCAACATTATAAGCCGAAAATCATATTATATGGCCCAAGACACGCATTTCTTCATGCTCTTGGATTCCCAATAGACAAAACATATTAGAAGACAAGGAGAAAAATCACCAAAGTCCAAGACCAAACCAGTGCCGAAATATTTTCAGTACAATTTTGAAGAAAAATTGGTCTTTTACGTGGAAACCAACATTATAAACCGAAATTCATTTCTCGGGCCTCATCCCGGATTCCTCCATGCTGTTGAGTTCCTAATAGGCATAACATATTAGAGTATAAGGAAAAAAATCACCAAAGTTCAAGGGCAGACTTGTGATGAAATATTTTCACTACAATTTTTACGAAAAATTGGTCTTTTATGGTGGAAACCAACTTTATAAGCCGAAAATCATACCTAGGGAAAATAAGATTGGGAAAAGTACATTGATGGTCCCTTATTTGCTGATAATTTCATGAAAAAGATTATCCCATAAAAAATGTTCATTTGGGTTTGTTCGGGTTTGCAAAAACTTCGGAATGCGGTAGGCAAACACAAATTTTGACAAGAATACTTATGAAATGACGTGTATGTTGAGTATTCCTATTCTACAAACTGCAAATGTGGAATTATTAGTGAAAAGATTCATTACGATAAGTCTACTGTTGCTCAGTTTTGGATGAGATTAAGTATAATACCTGCCAACATCATGGAAACCTACAGAATTTCTGAATGTTATGTGCGCTATGTCGTTTTAATGTAACATCATGACTTTTAACAACTCTTCTCTATAATACTATAAATTTGGATCATTGAAATACAGCAAAAATTTGCAAACTATAAAATTTATACACTGTGCCATTCATTTCACTTTTTGACTCTCACTGTAACATAAATATGAAGTGAAAAATTCATTACAAAAGTCCTCAGTTGATCATTTATGGATGGGTTTAAAATTGCCGTCTTCCAAACTAATTGCGCAGATACATTGAATCGCAGCAGATACCTGCGAACTTTAAAATTTCTGTGGATAAGTATATGTGCTCGTATCATCCCCTATCTTTGATTATGGTAATATGTAATGGAACTTGGTTGAGCAAGTTTTAAAGTGTTTCTTTTCAAATAGTATTAAAGTTTGTATTACTGCGGTATTCAGCGAATACCTTCAAACTTTCATATTTTTGTGTCGCAGCATTTGTGCCAATCATTCAAATTATTTACTCCAACCGTAGCATGTAATCTGGAAAATTCATCACAAAAGTCTTCAGTTTTTCTAAATTCCTAAATTTTCCTTTTTCTATTCTATTCTGAATTTTTACATTTCTGAATTCATTTCTAAATTCTCCTGAAATTGTTTTTCTCCAAAACCAATCAAGGTACCTTTAACGTTTTTGAATTCTGTTGCTCTGTTGAATTGAGTACGCTCAGTTTTTTTTGCTTCTTTGAGTTCTGACATAATATATGTTTCCGGGTGCCTTTTTCGGCCACTTGCAAACTTTGGAAATATATTTCATCGGGGACACGCTTTGGATGACACCAAAATGTCTAGATTCAGAATGCAAAAGCGACATTTAAAAATGGACAATTCTGTTGGATTTGTTGTGTCTTGAAATTGATCAATCTTTCCTCTTTTCCTTTCTTTTTTCTAACGCTATAAGCCGAAAATCATATCTCGGCCCGCAACACGTATTTCAGTATGCTCTTGGATTGCCAATAAGCATAACTTATTAAAGTACAAGGAAAAAAATCGCCAAAGTCCAAGGATAGACCTGTGACGAAATATTTCCAGAACAATTTAGACGAAAAATAGATCTTTTTTTGTGAAAACCAACGTTATAAGCCGAAAATCATAAATAATTCATAGAAATTTAAACTAAAATCCTATAGTCATCTGAACATAAATCAAGAGACTCGGTAGAGTCTCGGGACAAGTACATTGACAGCCCTGTCGTCTGCTGGCCCGAGGCTCGCCGAGTATACTTTCTCTGAATAAAACGATTCGCGGTGATGGGGGTAAAACTGGCATATCATTTTCTAAAGTTGCAGAGCTCAGGAGATGTTTTATAAATCAAAAATTGGTTTGGAGACTAATTTTCAAAATCCCATTCGAATGAGCACGAAACCAACACGATCGGTAGCGATCGGTAGATGCTGAGAAAAAACTTTGCACAGGCTCAAGATTATGCAAAAGTTACTAACACATTTATGGATTTACCGTGTCTATACAGAACACCATCAAAGGCCTCTTGATGCCAGCTATAACCCATTTCTATGAAAGCTCGGGTCCCGGGATCCCGGCTACAGAAATAATGAGTTATGATTGGTCAGGACACTCGCTGTACCGTTCCAGCGGAATAAAGTTTATGAATATATACCTATATATGCAATGCCATCAGTCAGCCGTCAGTTTTTGATGTTATAACAAACGGATTTTCGACATTACGAAGTGCGGGGTGAAAAAAAAAAAATTTTCATCTAATAAAGTGTTCAATATCTATCTATTTTATTAAAAATAGTGGTATGTGGTGTCATATATGCAGTGTATTACGAAAACCAGACATATAGTGACTTTGGCATGATATATTGTTCAACCATCTGTCAGTTTTTGATGGCATGAGCAAATTAATAGCAACAGCGATCTAAATGATAAAATTTCGGAGAAACAGTGCGAGCTGTATGAATTCGATTCAAAATTCTTATATGACTATAAAAAAAAATGTTATATAAGTTTTGTGAAAACCATGTGGGTTAGTTTACCCTCATCGCAGTCGGTTCGCGAGTATTTATTAAATAGGACATATATTAGTATTGGGAAATTTCTCCTTCTACTAATTCTCTAATTTTACGTGTATTTATGACATAATGTTGTTGCAATCCTGGTTCTGGTTCATTAAAAATTTTCAACGGGAGTTATGTGAGAAAAAAACTTTCGCTCATTATAATCTCTCAAACGTTCTTTCAAAACAGAAATTTTATGTTGTGTTATTACATTATAGAAAAAATATGCGTGGTTGTATGTCAATGAATGCAAATACATTTTGAAAAACTTTGGTGAAGTAAAAGTGTATTGTTGTCATATTTTTTTTCATTTCGTTTGGCTGTGTTCACCAGGCCCTTTTTCCCATCTCTCCTTAACTTACAGTATATCCATACCAATTACTATTCATTCTCTAGATAATTCGAGTGACATTCGTTTTTCCATTTCCTCATATATTGCGTTCAATAAATTGGAAAATTCATAACAAGAAGTTTTCATGATTGCTTGTTTATAAACCCAAGTTTTAAAAAATCTTTGGGCCATGTAAATACATAGATATTCACTTGAATTATTGCACGATGAATTTGGAAATTTATTTCAATGAGTCATTGGTTGCTTATTTTTCGTGATATCAAAATTTGTATCTTTGAAATGCAATGAATACCTTTTTAGTTTGACAACATGATGAAGCGACATGTACATTGAGTATTTCCAGACCATGTTTACGATTGGCATTATGGATTGAAAAATTCATGTGTGTGAGTCCTACGCGTGATCATTTTTGGATGTGATCAAATATTTTGTCTGTGTATAACCATGGAGACATACTAAATTACACTATTTGATTTACTTCAGCATGCAGCGTATCTATCACTTTATTTCTTGAATATGCCATAATAAGTTTCAAAAATGTGGTTCAGGTAATTTTGCCCCATAGCACCAAAGTTTGTATTACTGGTACGCAGCGAATACCTATGAACTTCTATTCCTGCGATGCGGTAGGTGTGTTAATCTTTTCACTTTTTGGTTCCAACTGTAATATATGAACGAAGATACATGAAACAATTATGAGTTCTGTTCACTTTTAAGTGTACTGACTTTTTTCCTTTTAGTTTTTAACTCCCGACTGCCCGCAGGGCCAAAAGACGGGAGTTATGCGTTTCACTGCGATCAGTGGGTGGGGGGATATTCCTTTGTCGCCAGTTTTCTCGAAAACGGTGATAGTTGTCTTAACCAATTTTGTGCTTGTCCTTCTGTGAGTGGCAGAGAGTGTTCTAAAGCAAATTTAATCAAAATCTATTGAATATTTTCCTTTTTAATTGATATTCACGCTATACTCAGTTTAAATATATCGCATCATATTCGACTATCGACTACTTCACGCTGTTCTGGATCGCCTTTCATTCAGCTCTCAGCTATTAGCGATCCGCACTACCGATGGCGGCGCTCGTGTCCCACGGAAATATGACGCTATTGAAGTGCAATTTTGACAACAATTATGCATGATTTTTATTAGTTTTTTTTCCTAAATCATTTCTGGAATTAACGACACGAATGCAAAAAAAATGCACCACTGATTTGTTACTTTTCCACTTTTTTTCCTCTATTACTCAACCCATGAATCGAGACGTCTGCTGTTTGTTGTGGACACTGCATATGTGAAACGGAGAATGCAAGCTGATGCGAAGCTAATAAACAAATTGGGAAACTTGACGAAAGAAAGACTTATTGTGTGCAGGACACTGAATTGTCGGATATTCAGCTCACAGTGATGTTACAACATTGTGTCACTTTTTTGGACATTTTTTCTCGAAGTACATGTTCAAAATATACAGTACTTATTAGGACAGTTAATCATTCATTTTTTTCTTAGTACAACGTGTACAATTAATACGACGATCGAAAAAAAAAAATCGACAATTTCATTAACTTTTTTTCATTCAATAAGACTGATTTGATGGTATTCTACAAAAAAAACCAAAAAATAACGATTGATAGGCAAAAATAAAGGAAGAAAACTCCCGACTAAAAAAATTATATAGTGTATTGAGAAATATAGTGAAAACGAGAAAATATCATGTAAAATAATAATAAAAATTATTGGGACTGAGAAATCGTAGTGAACTTTGAAAATTATGAAATAATAAATGTTTTAGTAATAAAAAAAAATGAGTGTTCGAAAAAACAACTTTGTTAAAAAAAATGTTTGAAAAAAAGGTTTAAAAAAAATTTATGTTATAAAAAACAACTTTGTAAAAATAATGTTTTAAAAAAACATTTAAAAAACTCCCGACTGAAAAATTGTATAGCGTATTTAAAATAAAACGAAGTCGAGAAAAAAATGAATGTTAGAAAAAAACAATATTGTAAAAAAAGGATATGCGTTTCCAGAAAATGATTTTTTCTTAAGAAAGTTGCTACTGCAACTTTGAAAAGACCTAAATAAAAATAGATTAATAATAAGATAGATAAGAAACCATTTAATACAACTCCCTCGAGATTCGATTTTTATGGTTAATATCGATTGATGGTAGTTAAGTCATTTATATATGAAAATAAAAATTTTAATATAGTAATTGTCGAAGTTGAATGATTGTACAAAGAATGAAGGTGATAATAAAACAAAAAATTTTACACACAAACAACTAAAATATGTTATAATCATAATGGAGTTTAATATTTGTCGGGAGATGTCTCTAACTCTTACTCAATGATTTGATTAGAGACTTCTCCCGACAAATATTAAACTCCATTATGATTATAACATATTTTAGTTGTTTGTGTGTAAAATTTTTTGTTTTATTATCACCTTCATTCTTTGTACAATCATTCAATTTCGACAATTACTATATTAAAATTTTTATTTTCATATATAAATGACTTAACTACCATCAATCAATATTAACCATAAAAATCGAATCTTGAGGGAGTTGTATTAAATGGTTTCTTATCTATCTTATTATTAATCTATTTTTATTTAAGTCTTTTCAAAGTTGCAGTAGCAACTTTCTTAAGAAAAAATCATTTTCTGGAAACGCATATCCTTTTTTTACAATATTGTTTTTTGGCATAATAAATTTTATGAATCGGTGGTAATTTTTTCTGTCTGCATCAAAATTTAGATGAATAAATCGCAGCGGATACTTGCAAACTTGGAATATTCTGTGTATTGAAATGCATCCCAGATATTAGTACTTCCTATTTTTGATTATGGAATATGGATATCTACAAATAATTAAAATTATGCATGAATTATAGGATTTGGATATGGATTATAAATAATAATCAATAATAAAAAATTATGATGAATGTTACAAAAATTCAACAATGGCCTGTTTATGAATGGCATAAGGAGTTATGTTTTCAAAATGCAATGGACATATTAATAAATAAGCAATTCTATTGGTCTTGACGCACTTCATAGTTTATCTTTTGTCCAGTTGAACCTTGGTGGCTACATGCAGAGATTAAAAATTTTGTGCATCGACGTGGGTCCGTCAACTTTCTATTTCTGCGTACGATAATACGAATGGAAAAGATTGCTTTAAAAAGTCCTTGGAAACACGTTTTTTAATGAAATAAAAATTGCTAGCTAGACTTGGTGAACATTATATACATTTTTTTCTTTCTCCTTCTGTCAAATTATAAGGAAAATCAATCGAAAAATTCGTTTCATTGAAAAATCTTCATATTTTCTTTATTCGCAATGATTTCATTAAAACTATTAAAAACAAAATTTATAAATGACGGGGGAAAATTCCACAATGATACAAAATATTGAAAAACCTTATGGAAAATGATTTTCATCCCACAAAATTATGGACACCGTTCGAAATGGTTGAAAAATTGAGGGCATCACTTCAAAAATTCGAAGAATATCAAACTGTTATAAATTGTACAAAACTTGAAGAAAATAATTGGAGAAATTATTTTTAAATATCACAATAGAAACATTGGAGAACTTTAGAAAATCTTATTTAAGAATATTTTTTGTCGTTTAGAACTATACCACAGAAAAAAGATTTGATATCAAGCCGTAAAAATCCTCTGTCGGAGAAAAAAAAATTGGACAACTACATTGATGGTCGCCCGTTTTCGCATTATACCACAAATAATGTAAACAAAACTTCTTAAGTCACACAACGAAAATGATTTCGAACCGTAAGAAAATATCAAATATATTACAATCCTACAGCATTTGTGTATAATATTCTTCACTAGTATATTGATTGTGCGGTATCATCAGTCTTTTTTCGACGAATCAGATGTTACAAGCCAAAATCATATCTCGCCCTCCAACCCGCTTTCCACCATGCTCTTGGGTTCCTAATTGACAAAACTTATTAGAGTACAAAGAAAAAAATCGCCAAAGTCCAAGGATCGACCCGTGACGAAATATTTCCAGTACAATTTTGACGAAAAATAGGTCTTTTTTCGTGGAAACCAACGTTATAAGCAGTAAATCGTAAATAATTCATAGAAATTTAAACTAAAATTATATAGTCATCAAAATGTAAATAAGGAACTTTCGAGAAAAAAAGACGTGATATCAAACCATAAACTTCCCCTGGGGAAAAAAAGGTTGGGACAAGTACATTGATGGTGTCGTGTTTGCTGATAATTCCATCCATAAAAAAAAAACTTGGAAACCGATGCCTCATTCTTCTTATTTGATTCGAACAGCTAAATCAATTGAAAAAAATTCCACCTAATTTACGTGCAGCATTAAAATTTATTATATCAATTCAAGGCCAAGTATTTTCCAATGAATTGAAAAAAGTTACCCCTTGAATTACGTGCAGCACTAAAATTTATGATATCAATCGGCGGACAAGTATTTTATTAGTAACTCCAAATTTTGACATTATTAAATTGTTCTAAGAAGCTGTTAAATCCAAAAAAATCACATGAAAGCTAGTAATTTGTTACTCTATGGTGGCAGAGACTTATAAGAAAATCGATTTTATTCAGACTTTCAGGATCCTCTGGTATTATTCACAAAATTCGACGTCGATTGGATCGATACAAATTATATCTGATTATGATTGGATCGATATAAATATGTGTTAAAAGTACTTGTCCAGCCCATCACTATTCATTCAATAAAAAATCAATCATAAAAAAACGAAATTGTACGGCAGAATCTGGTTAAAAATTTGTTGAAGTGCGATTCATTATTAATTCAATATTTTGAATAATAGTGTAAGTTAGTTCTTATTCCGAATGGAATTTGTTCGCTGGAAGAATAAGTGGGAAGTAAAAATTGCCGTTATTGAATATAAACTGGAGAGTTATTTTGGAAGCTAGAACATATATATTATGTAAAACTTTTTTCATTTATCGATGCACAATAATATCGCTTGTATATTGCGAAACAATTTGTTTCCGTTTTTTATTAAATAGTGAACTTAAGTAACACTTACTTGAAGATAATTCTCTCAATTCCCTCTGCATGAATACTTGTGACTCATCAGTTCTAGACAAGCCCTGATTTTTATTTGGATAAACAATTTGAACGGAAAGTGATGGGCCGGACAAGTACTTTTAACACATATTTAAACATAATTTGTATCGATCCAATCGACGTCGAATTTTCTGAATAATACCAGAGGATTCTGAAAGTCTGAATAGAATCGATTTTCTTATAAGTCTCTGCCACCATAGAGTAACAAATTACTAGCTTTCATGTGATTTTTTTTTATTTAAAAGCTTCTTAGAAGAATTTAATAATGTCAATATTTGCAGTTACTAATAAAATACTTGTCCACCGATTGATATCATAAATTTTAGTGCTGCACGTAATTCAAGGGGTAACTTTCTTCAATTCATTAGAAAATACTTGGCCTTGAATTGATATAATAAATTTTAATGCTGCACGTAAATTAGGTGGAATTTTTTTCAATTGATTTAGCTGTTCGAATCAAATAAGAAGAATGAGGCATCGATTTCCAAGTTTTTTTTTATGGATGGAATTATCAGCAAACACAACACCATCAATGTACTTGTCCCAACCTTTTTTCCCTAGGGAAAGTTTATGGTTTCGTTTTATTCAGAGAAAAGATAGTGTCGGCGAGAGCCTCGCGCCAGCAGAAGACTGTTTTACTTTTATATTATGTTGAATTGTTTCTCACATTTCGGTACTCGAGTTTAAATCAACTCAATCAAATCAAAACTCAAAGCCTCTCCTGTTGGAGTGGATCTACTTTTTGAGATTATGAGAATCGGATTTCTTAGTTGGATTCAGCACTCTGGAATTGTACGATATTTAGTTTCGTTGGAAATAAACAATTTTTCACCACAAATGCGCCAAAAGTTCAACTTTCCGAAATTGGAAGGTTGAATTTTCGGTGCATGTGTGGTGAAAAATAGTATACAATCCACGGGATTGAAATTAGACCACCTCAAACCGCGTGCTTATCACTGCCCGCGGTTTGAAGTAGTCTACTTTCTCTCCCTAGGTGTGTAATATACTATTCATGATTTGTGAAATTTTTTTCGAATTGTTCTGTTGAAATAACTTACCCTTAGTTCGATAATTTTTTTTTATGGATTTTTTTTACATCATTTTCGTGATATAGTCAGGAACCAAGGGACCATCAATGTACTTGTCCCAATCTTTTTTTCCCTAGGGGTTCTATTTCTGAACTCGAAAAGTCGTTCGAAGGATTATTTCAACGCTCAAATATTGAAGTCGTTTTCACTCCTTTATCGCTACAACGAAAAACACGTGGTCGCCTCGCCACGCTTCGTTGCGGCTTGCGCCTCAATTTCGATGGTCCAATATTTGGTCCGTGAAGGTTATCCGTGCCCCTCTGGCTCGCAATTGATTCCCCTACGTGATAATTGTTCTTCTTTCTCTTCACATTTTCAAAAGCGAGTGAGTGCTGCGGCGTAGTTTTAAGCTCTTTCACATGTGATCACCCCTCCCCTGCACATTAAATATCTCCTTTCATTCGCTTCGGGTAGTTCAGCGAGCTATTAATTCCATTTCGTTCATTTGTAATCTCAAAGGTATCGATGCCCTCCACACGTTCTTCGAATGCGAGGAATGGAGAGTGTGGAGGGCCCATTGGAGGAGAAGTACGGGAGCATAACTCCGGATAACATCGTCCGGATTATGCTCCTGGGCGAAGAGCCTTGGGCGGAGGTCAACCTTTTTGTCGAGGTTGTCCTTCGCCGCAAGCTGGCCTTCGTGGAGGATGGGACGCTAGGAGACCGGGGGTGGGGTTTTTAGCCGGTAGTTCCGATATGGAGAGTCCGGCACACAGGGGGCCTTACAAGCCCCCCCCCCCCCCCCCCCAGTGCGTAAATTCATTTTCCCCAACCCCGGTATACAAATAAAAAAAAAAAAATCTCAATGGTATACGTAAGACGCCTGAATGACAGGTGCCCGTCAACTTGATAATCTTAAGTTTCAGAAGCTTTGAGTCGTTCTTTCTCTTTTTCTTGAGTTAACTAGCTCCCGTTATTTACATCTCCCTCATCAAGAGACTCGGTAGAGTCTCGGGACAAGTACATTGACAGCCCTGTCATCTGCTGGCCCGAGGCTCTCGCCGAGACTATTATTATCTCTGAATAAAACGTTTCGCGGTGGTGGGGGTAAAATCGACATGATCCTCATACAGTGTACTGAGAGTGAGTAAAATGTTGAGAAGTAAAAACGTGAATAATGTGTCGTGAAAATTAAGAATTATCTGTTCTACTTCGATATCGTAATATATACATAGATAGCAAATTTGCGAGATTTCGCGTCATGTTGACGTTTGAGGTTATGACCACCGGAGTGCTGTTGCGTGCAGAGTGTAGAAAAATAAAAGTGGTTATTGAAAAGTGGAAGGAATCGATATTATTAATGACGTGACTAATTACTGTTGAATAATAATAATAATAACAATGAGAAAAAAAACGTTTATTCATTATAACCTCTAAAACGTTCGTTCCAAACAAAAATTCTATGTTGTGTAATTACATTAAAGAAAGAGGTGGATGGTTGTGTGTAAACGAATTCAAATAAATTTTAAAAAACTTTGGTCAAGTAATTCAATGTATTGTTGTCATAATTTCTTTCATTTAGTTTGGCTGTGTTCATCGGTCCCTTTTTTCCACCTCCTTAGCTTACAGTGTATTGTCATACCAATTTCTATTAGTTCTCCAGACAATACAAGAGATATTCGTGTTTCTATTTATTTATGTTGATTTCAATAAGATAATTTGAAATATTTATAACAAAAAGCCTTCATGATTGCTTGTTCATACACTCAAGTTTTGAAAAATCTTTGGGCCATGTAAATGCACAGATATATTCACTTGAATTGTTACATGATAAATTTGGAAATTTATTTCAATAAGTCATTGGGTGCTTAATTTTCATGATATCAAAATTTGTATCTTCGAAATGCAATGAACACCTCAAAAGTTCGACAAAGTGATGAAGCGACATGTATATTGAATATTTCCAGACCATGTTTGCGATTGGCATTGTAGGTTGAAAAATTCATGTCTGTAAGTCTACACCTGATCATTTTTGGATGTGATCAAATATTTTGTCTGCGGATAACCATGGAGACATACAAAATTACAGCATTTTGCTTGCTTCAACATGCATCGTATCTGTCACTTTTTTCTTGAATGTGTCATAATAAGTTTCAAAAATGTGGTTCAGGTAATATTTTGAAGTGTTTTTCCCGATAGCACCAAAGTCTGTATAACTGGTACGTAGCAAGTACCTATGAACTTTGATATTTCTGTGAAGTAGCAGGTATGCCAATCTTTTAACTTTTTGGTTCCGACTGGAATATATTAACGAAGATATTCATTACTAAAGTCTTCACCTACTTATTTCTGAATAGGTCTGAAATTACTGTCGTCAGAAACTAATGCACAGATACATGAAACAATTTTGATTTCTGTTCTCTTTCAATTGCGCTGTCTTTTTTTTTTTTAACTATGGCATAATTAATTTTATGAATTTGTGGTACTTTTGTCTGTCTGTATCATAACGTAGATGAAGAAATTGCAGCAGATACTGGCAAACTTTGAAAATTCTGTGTTTACACTTGTGCGCCAAGTATTAGCACTTCCTATTTTTGATTATGGAAAATAGGTATATATAAATTATGAAAATTATTAAAAAATTATAGAATATGGTAATACATAAATAATAAATAATTCAAAATGGTACAAAAAGTCAGCGGTGGCCCATTTATGATTGGCATAAGAATTTATGTTTTCAAAATAGATATATATTAAAAAATAAGCAAATCTGTTGGTCCTGACACACTCAATACTTTTCATTTCTCTGATTGGAACTCAGTCGCTATATGCAGAGTTTAAAAATTTTATACATCGTCATGTGTACATCAACTTGATATCTCTGGGTATGATACTGTGAATAGAAAAGAATGCTTCAAAAAGTCATTGGAAGTTTCCTGGTGGACTTGGTGAGCATTATATATATTTTTTCTCTCTCTCTTTCTGTTAAATTTTATGGAAAATCAATCAAAAAATTCGTTTCATTGAAAAATTTTCATATCTTTTTTATTCACAACGATTTGATTAAAAAAATTGAAAATAAAATTCATAAATGAGGGGGGGAAATTCCTCAATAATACAAAATATTCGTAAACGTTACGGAAAATAGTTTTAATCCCACAAAATTGTGGACACATTCGGAATCGATGAAACATGAGGGGATCATCGTGTTTCATCATCATCATCATCACCATCATCATGAGGGAAACATGAGGAAACATCAAACATTCGAAGAATATCAAACTGTTATAAGTTGCAGAAAACTTAACGAAAATCGTTGGATAAATTATTTTCGATTATCATAATAGAAACAGTGGAAAACTTTCGAAAACCTTATTTGAAAATTTAGAACTACCACAGAAAAAAGATTGGATATCAAGCTGCAAAAATCCTCCCTCGGAGAAAAAAAATTTGGACAAGCCCAAATTTGTTATTTGTGATATATTAAACCGGTATCAAAGCGGCCGCGTAAATGTAGTCTGTGACGTGTGTGTGAAAAAGAATATAAAAAATGCGCGATGCATATATGTCAACGAAACTTTTCAAGATTTCATTATTTCGTTCGATTGGAAATAAGTGTTGACTGAAATAATCCTTCAATTAAACCAGAGTACGAGAAATATTGTCCAGTGGGAATATATTGTCAGTGGTGTGGTTATATATCATGTGTACATAGGTTATACATATATACGAATAAATAGAACAAAAATACACGCAACTGTTAGAATGATATTAGAAACTTTAATGGAATAAATGTTTTCTAATTTATTTCTTGGGTCGTCATTATTTTTAAACATCCCCATATTTTGCTTGATATTCAGTTTGGCTCTGCCCTCTCCGATCCTTGTTTTCACCCGCTCAGTTTGCAGCGGATCGATTCATATTATTAATTCGATCCCTAATATGTGTTCTATGATTTTCTACTCCTTCATGATGATTGTGGTAACATGATTCGAGAGGTTTCTAACCATGATCTTGAATTGCACATTTTATGAATCAGATTTTCAAAAAAAAATCTGGTCTTGGTATAGTGTGTAGTTATTCTTTTCCCATTAGGTCTGTCGAGTGATAAATTTGGAAACTTTTCTAGAAAGCCTTTGGATGCTTTTTTTGCTAATGATATGAAAAGTCGTATTTTAGGAATGCGGTATGCAAACACAAATTTTGATAACAATACTTATAGAATGACATGTATGTTGAGTATTTCCACTTTGCAAACTACAAATATGGAATTATTATAAAAAAAATTCATTCCGATAAGTCTACTGTTGCTCAGTTTTGGATGCGATCAAATATGATGCCTACCAACATCCTCAGAAACTTACAGAATTGCTGAATGTAATGTGCGCTATGTCATTTTAATGTAACATCATGACTTTTGACAACTTTTCATTATAATGCTGTAGATTCGGATCATTAAAATACTGCAAAAATCTGCAAACTATACAATTTAAATACTGTGCCATTCATTTTACATTTTGACTATAACTGTAACATCTATATGAAGTAAAAAATTGATTATAAAAGTCTTCAGTTGCTCATTTATGGATAGATTTGAAATTGCTGTCTTCGAAGCTCATTGCGCAGATACATTGAACCGCAGCAGATACCTGCGAACTCTGAAATTTCTGTGGATAAATATATATGCGATGGATCACCCCTTATCTTTGATTATGGTAATATGTAAGGGAACTTGGTTCGGCAAGCTTTTAAGTGTTCCTTTTCAAATAGTATTGAAGTTTGTATGACTGATATACAGCGAATACTTCCAAACTTTGATATTTCTGTGTTGCAGCATGTGTGCCAATCATTCAAATCATTTATTCCAACCGTATCATGTAATCTATAAAATTCATCACAAAAGTCTTCCGCTTTTCTAGATACTTCAATTTTCCTTCTTCTACTCCATTGTGAGTTTTCGAATTTCTAAATTCATTTTTGAATTGTCCTGAAATGGTTTTCCTCCAAAACCAATGCAGGTACCTTAAACGTCTTTGAATTCTGTTGCTTTGTTGAATTAAGTTCGCTTAGTTTTTTTTGCTGCTTTGAGTTATGGCATAATAAATGTTAGAAGTTTTCGGGTACTTTTTTTCAGCAACTATCAAACTGTGGATAATTGGACCTCAGCGGCCACTTGCAAACTTTGGAAATATATTTCATTGAGGGCACGTTTTGGATGAAATGAAATCTCTAGATTCAGAATACAAAAGCGACATTTAAAGTGGGCAAATCTGTTGGATTTTTCGTGTCTTGAATTTGATCTATCTTTCATTTGAATTTTGAAGAAAAGGGATAAATAAAATCTGTTCTATTAAGGAAATCTTTACGTCAGTTCTTTCTTGGTATGAAAACTTGGAAAAAATCGCCAAAGGCCAAGGACAGACAGGTGACGAAATATTTCCAGTACAATTTTAACGAAAAATAGGTCTTTTTCGTGAAAACCAACGTTATAAGCCGAAAATCATAAATAATTTATAGCAATTGAAACTAAAATCCTATAGTCATCTGATCATAAATCAAGAGACTCGGTAGAGTCTCGGGACAAGTACATTGACAGCCCTGTCGTCTGCTGGCCTGAGGCTCTCGCCGAGACTATATTTTCTCTGAATAAAACGATTCGCGGTGGTGGGGGTAAAATTGGCATGTGACTTTCTTTAATTGCAAAGCTCATGAGTTATGTACGGCTTTGAAAATTGAACTTTTAGCTAATTAAGAAGTTCTCTGTCGAATGAGTCCAAAATCAGCATGCTCGGTGTCGTAATTTCTGAGAAAAAACTTTGCACGGGCTTAAGATTATGCAAAAGTTACTAACACATTTAGGATTTTACGTATCTGTATACGCGTACTCCAACCGCTACAAACATAGGCCTCTTGGCCCCCATGATCACCAATCCCTGGTGAGAGAAATTTTGTTGCAACCAATGAAGAGTGAGAGAATTTTTGGGCCAATGACATTCAAGAAAAAGAGCAAGAAAGTTTGGCGGAAAGCTAAGGAGCTCAAGAGCTCGAAAGTACTCGAAAGTCACTAGCTGAAGTTTCACGTCATGTTGACATTTGTGGTTATGATGTTATGAAGTGCGTGCGGGAAAATTAAAATAATTTTCACGTCATCTATAACGAAGTGCATATTGATATTTATTTTGTTAAAACTTGTGGAATACTAAACCGGTATAAAAGCGTCCGCGTAAATGTAGACTGTGATCTGTGTGTGAAAATAAAAAATATAAAAAAATGCGCGATGCATATGTCAACGAAACTTTTCAAGATTTCATTATTTCGTTCGATTGGAAATAAGTGTCAATTGAGATAATCTTTCAATTAAACCAGAGTGCGCGGAATATTGTGCAGTGTAAATATATCATCAGTTGCGTGATTATATATCATGTGTAATAATGTAGGTTATATATACGAGTGCCCTTTGATAGCTGTGTGGTAATAACGAACAGGCCGGGGTTTGATGTTACGAAGTGCGGGACAAATGTAACAAACGTTCGCATAGTTAGTGAATAATATAAATAAGGCAAATCAGTTTATAAAAATAGGTCTGGAAGTTGTAAGGAAAAATGTTCGTCAACCTAAAACGTCAAATTTTCTTTTTGCGATATGAAATATTATGGTTGATAATTAATAAATCAAGAACACACGGAACTGTTAGTGTATAATGTGAGAAACTCCAATCGAATAAATGTTTTCTAATTTATTTCTTGTGTCAACATTATTTTTGAATATTCCCATATTTTTTTTCCTATTGAGTTTGGCTCTGCTCTTTCCGATCCTTGTTTTGACTCCATCGGTTTGCAGCGGATTGATGCATATTATTAATTGGTTGGCTAATATGTGTCCTATGATTTTCTACTATTTCTTCATGCTGATTGTGGTAACTTGATTCAAGAGGGTTCCAATTATGATCATCAATCGCACATTTTGTACATCAGATTCTGAAAACAGTTTCTGGTCTTGATATAAGTGTAGTTATTCTTTTTCCACCTGTTCTGTCGGGTAATAAATTTTGAAACTTGTTCCAAAAAGTCTTTGGATGCTTTTTTTGCTGATAATATGAAAAGTTGAATCTTCGGAATACGGCAGGCAAACACAGATATTGACAACAATACTTATGAAATGACGTGTATGTTGAGTATTCCTATTCTGCAAACTGCAAATGTGGAATTATTGGTGAAAACATTCATTACGATAAGTGTACAGTTGCTCAGTTTTCGATGCGATTAAGTATAATACCTGCCAATATCATGGAAACCTACAGAATTTCTGAATGTTATGTGCGCTATGTCATTTTAATGTAACATCATGACTTCTAACAACTTTCCACTCTAATACTATAGATTTGGATCATTGAAATACAGCAAAAATCTGCAAACTATAAAATTTATATACTGTGCCATTCATTTTATTTTTTGACTCGCACCGTAACATAAATATCAAGTGAAAAATTCATTACAAAAGTCTTTAGTTGCTCATTTATGGATGGATTTGAAATTGCTGTCTTCCAAACTCATTGCGCAGATACATTGAATCGCAGCAGATACCTGCGAACTTTGAAATTTCTGTGGATAAGTATATGTGCTACTATCACCCCCTATCTTTGATTATAGTAATATGGAATGGAACTTTGTTCAGCAAGTTTTAAAGTGTTTCTTTTCAAATAGTATTGAAGTTTGTATTACTGCGGTATGGAGCGAATACCTTCAAACTTTGATATTTTTGTATCGCAGCATGTGTGCCAATCATTTTAATTTTTTATTCCAACCGTAACATGTAATTTCAAAAATTCATCACAAAAGTTTTCAGCTGTACTATTTAACTTAATTTTCCTTTTTCTAAATTCCATGCTAAATTTCTTAATTTCTAAATTTCTTTCTAAATTATCCTGAAATGAAATTGTATTCCTCCGCAACCAATGCAGGTACCTTAAACGTCTTTGATTTCCGTTGCTCTGTAGAATTAAGTACGCTCAGTTTTTTTTGCTTCTTTGAGTTCTGACACAATAGATGTTTTCGGGTGCCTTTTTTCGGCAACTATCAAACTGTAGATAATTGGATCTCAGCGGCCACTTGCAAACTTTGGAAATATATTTCATCGGGGCCATGTTTTGGATGACACGAAAACGTCTAGATTCAGAATGTAAAAGCGACATTTAAATATGGCCAATTCTGTTGGATTTGTTGTGTCTTGAATTTGATCTGTCTTTCCTCTTTTCCTTTCTTTTTTCTAACGTTATAAGCCGGAAATCATATCACAGCCCGCAACACGCATTGCTACATGCTCTTGAGTTCCCAATGGACAAAATATATTAGAAGACAAGGGGAAAAATCGCCAAAGTCCAAGAACAGACCTGTGACGAAATATTTCCAGTACAATTTTAACGAAATTTAGGTCTTTTTTCGTAGAAACCAACGTTACAAGCCGAAAATCATATCTCGGCCCCCAACCCGCTTTTCACCGTGCTCTTTGGTTCCTAATTGACAAAACATATTAGAGTACAAGGAAAAAAATCGCCAAAGTCCAAGGAGAGACCTGTGACGAAATATTTTCAGTACAATTTGGATGAAAAATAGGTCTTTTTTCGTAGAAACCAACGTTATAAGCCGAAAATCATATCTCGGCCCCCAACCCGCTTTCCATCGTGCTCTTTGATTCCTAATTGACAAAACATATTATTAGAGTACAAGGAAAAAAATCGCCAAAGTCCAAGAACAGACCTGTGACGAAATATTTCCAGTTCAATTTTTACGAAAAATAGGTCTTTTTTCGTGGAAACCTACGCTATAAGCCGAAAATCATATCCCGCCCTCCAACCCGCTTGCGGCCGTGCTCTTGGGTTCCTAATTGACAAAACATATTAGAGTACACGGGGAAAAATCGTCAAAGTCCGAGGACAGACCTGTGACGAAATATGTCCAGTACAATTTTGACGAAAAATAGGTCTTTTTTCGTGAAAACCAACGTTATAAGACGAAAATCATAAATAATTCATAGAAATTTAAACTAAAATCCTATAGTCAACTGAACATGAATAAAGAACTTTTGAGAAAAAAGACGTGATATCAAACCATAAACTTCCCCTAGGAAAAAAAAGGTTGGGACAAGTACATTGATGGTCCCTCGTTTCCTGATAATTCCATCCATAAAAAAAACTTTAAAAATATTTTCTTTTTAAATCGCAAAAAAATGATTTTATAAAAAAAAATACAGAACAATTCGAAAAATTTTCACAAATCTTGAAAAAACATTATCTGTAAAAAATACTAATCTGTATCTATTTTTTAAAGTGTCAAAAGAATCAAATAACAAGTAAAAAATAAAAAACCGAAAAATCGCGCTTGAAATCATTTTGGAAACCGATGCCTCATTCTTCTTATTTGATTCGAACAGCTAAGTCAATTGAAAAAAATTCCATCTAATTTACGTGCAGCATTAAAATTTATTATATCAATTCGAGGCCAAGTATTTTCTAATGAATTGAAAAAAGTTACCACTTGAGTTACGTGCAGCACTAAAATTTATGATATCAATCGAAGGACAAGTAATTTATGAGGAACTCCAAATTTCAACATTATGGAATTGTTCTAAGAAGCTTTTAATTGCAAAAAAATCACATGCAAGCTAGTCATTTCTTACTCTATGGTGGCAAAGAATTATAAGAAAATCGATTCTTTTCAGACTTTCAGGAGCTTCTGATATTATTCACAATATTCGACGTCGATTGGATCGATACAAATTATGTTTAAATATGAGTTAAAAGTACTTGTCCGGCCCATCACTTTCTATTAAAATTGTTTATTCAAATAAAAATCAGGGCTTCTCTAGAACTGATCGAGCACAAATATTCATGCAGAGCGAATTTAGAGAGTTATCTTCAAGTAATATTCCCTTAACTGCACTAATTGAATAAGAATGGAAACGAATTGTCCTGTACTATACAAGGGATGTTATTGTGCATCGATAAATAAAAAACATTTTGCACATTAAATATGTTCAAGCTTCCAAAAATAAGTCCCCAGTTGGTATTGGAATGACGGCAATTTTTACTTCTCACTTTTTCCAGCGAACGAATTTCATGCGGTATAACTAACCTATACTATTATTAAGAACATTAAACTAATAATAAATCGCATGTCAATAAATTTTTAATCGGATTCTGCCGTACAATTTCGTTTTTTTATGATTGATTTTTATTTGAATGAATAGTGTTGGGCCGGACAAGTACTTTTAACTCATATTTAAACATAATTTGTATCGATCCAATCGACGTCGAATATTGTGAATAATATCAGAAGCTCCTGAAAGTCTGAAAAGAATCGATTTTCTTATAAGTCTTTGCCACCATAGAGTAAGAAATGACTAGCTTGCATGTGATTTTTTTGCAATTAAAAGCTTCTTAGAACAATTCCATAATGTTGAAATTTGGAGTTCCTCATAAATTACTTGTCCTTCGATTGATATCATAAATTTTAGTGCTGCACGTAACTCAAGTGGTAACTTTTTTCAATTCATTAGAAAATACTTGGCCTCGAATTAATATAATAAATTTTAATGCTGCACGTAAATTAGATGGAATTTTTTTCAATTGACTTAGCTGTTCGAATCAAATAAGAAGAATGAGGCATCGGTTTCCAAAATGATTTCAAGCGCGATTTTTCGGTTTTTTATTTTTTACTTGTTATTTGATTCTTTTGACACTTTAAAAAATAGATACAGATTAGTATTTTTTACAGATAATGTTTTTTCAAGATTTGTGAAAATTTTTTCGAATTGTTCTGTATTTTTTTTTATAAAATCATTTTTTTGCGATTTAAAAAGAAAATATTTTTAAAGTTTTTTTTATGGATGGAATTATCAGGAAACGAGGGACCATCAATGTACTTGTCCCAACCTTTTTTTTCCTAGGGGTAAGGAACTTTCGAGAAAAAAAACGTGATATCAAACCATAAACTTCCCTTAGGAAAAAAGAGGTTGGGACAAGTACATTGAAGGTCCCTCGTTTGCTGATAATTCCATCCATAAAAAAAACTTGAAAAAAAAATTTTGTTTTTAATTGTAAAAAAAATTATTTTACAAAAATAAATACAGACCAATTCGAAAAAAAATTTTCAAATCTTGAAAAAACATTATCGTTAAAAATAACTAATCTGTATCTATTATTTAAAGTGTCAAAAGAATCAAATGACAAGTAAAAAATAAAAAACCGAAAAATCATGCTTGAAATCATTTTGGAAACCGATGCCTCATTCTTCTTATTTGATTCGAACAGCTAAATCAATTGAAAAAAATTCCGTCTAATTTAAGTGCAGCATTAAAATTTATGATATTAATCGGTGGACAAGTATTTTATTAGGAACTCCAAATTTTGACATTATTAAATTGTTCTAAGAAGCTTTTAAATCGAAAAAAATGACTTGAAAGCTAGTCATTTGTTACTCTATGGTAGCAGAGACTTATAAGAAAATCGATTCTTTTCAGACTTTCAGGATCCTCTGGTATTATTCACAAAATTCGACGTCGATTGGATCGATACAAATTATGTTTAAATATGTGTTAAAAGTACTTATCCGGCCCATCACTTTCCGTTCAAATTGTTTATCCAAATAACAATCAGTGCTTGTCTAGAATTGATGAGTCACAAGTATTCATGCAGAGGGAATTGAGAGAATTATCTTCAAGTAATTGTTGCTTAATTGCACTAATTTAATAAAAAACGGAAACAAATTGTTTCGCAATATACAAGGGATATTATTGTGCATCGATAAATGAAAAAATTTGTACATAATACATATGTTTTAGCTTCCAAAATAACTCTCCAGTTTATATTCAATAAGGGCCATTTTTACTTCCCACTTATTCTTCCAGCGAACGAATTCCATTCGGAATAAGAACTAACTTATATTATTATTAAGAACATTAAATTAATAATGAATCGCACTTCAACAAATTTTTAACCAGATTATGCCGTACAATTTCGTTTTTTTATGATTGATTTTTTATTGAATGAATAGTGATGGGCCGGACAAGTACTTTTAACACATATTTAAACATAATTTGTATCGATCCAATCGACGTCGAATTTTGTGAATAATACCAGAGGATCCTGAAAGTCTGAGAAGAATCGATTTTCTTATAAGACTCTGCCACCATAGAGTAACAAATGACTAGCTTTCATGTCATTTTTTTCGATTTAAAAGCTTCTTAGAACAATTTAATAATGTCAAAATTTGGAGTTACTAATAAAATACTTGTCCACCGATTAATATCATAAATTTTAATGCTGCACTTAAATTAGATGGAATTTTTTTCAATTGATTTAGCTGTTCGAATCAAATAAGAAGAATGAGGCATCGGTTTCCAAAATGATTTTAAGCATGATTTTTCGGTTTTTTATTTTTTACTTGTCATTTGATTCTTTTGACACTTTAAATAATAGATACAGATTAGTTATTTTTAACGATAATGTTTTTTCAAGATTTAAAATTTTTTTTTCGAATTGGTCTGTATTTATTTTTGTAAAATAATTTTTTTTACAATTAAAAACAAAATTTTTTTTCAAGTTTTTTTTTACGGATGGAATTATCAGCAAATGAGGGACCTTCAATGTACTTGTCCCAACCTCTTTTTTCCTAAGGGATTCTACTTTTTTTGACAAATCGTTACATCCGTTAGGGAGTACATTGATGATCGCCCGTTTTCGCATTATACCACGAAAAATGTAAACAAAAATTATCAAATTTCGCAATGAAAATTATTTTAAACCGTGAAAAATATTCAAATACATTAAAACCCGGCAGTATTAGTGTATGATTTATCCACTAATACACTGATTATCGCGGTATTTTCAACGTTAATAAGAGTTTTCAATTTAATTTCAAGCATTGGACACACGAAACAAATATCTAGGGTTTAAATTGTTGACTATAATTATTTGTCAAAATACGGCTTTCGATTTATTATTTGCAAACAATAAGAAATAGATTATTTGCAAAAATTCAATTTAATTTAGCATACATGATATAGTATTCCTCGATAAATCGACCAATGTTTTAATTTCGCATTCCACACTCTGTTGATATTTGTTCTTGAGTTCATAAACAGCAAGTTACATGAGAAAAAAGAGAATTTTTTACTATTACAACTTTTTCTTGCCTACTAATAGTCAATTGTTTTTCTTAATTTTGCAAAACAAATAAGTAAGGACATACAAGAATATATGGATGTGACGAGTACTTTTGTATCGTATGTGAATATTTAAAAGCAAAGTGAATAATTAAAAGATTGGTTCTATAAAATTTTCAATTTTCTGAACGTAGAGTATATAGTTTTTATTTCTTTTTTAACCCAGCGTGATTGTGCATGGTTAGCTCAGCTTAATGTAATCCGAAAAACAAGATTACCGAACTTTTGAGAAAAAAGATCTGATACAGAATATCAAAAATTCCCCTAGGGAAAAAAGGTTGGGACAAGTACATTGATGGTCCCTTGTTTCCTGATCATATTACGAAAAATGTGGAAAAACAATTCCATTAGAAAATTATTAAACCAACTGTAAACAATTTCAACAAAACGTATAAAAAAAAATTAACAAATCCTGAAAAAACATTACATCAAAAAAATACAAATCTGTAATTATTTTTAAAAGTGTCAAAAAAATCAAATAAAACATAAGCAATAAAAAAACGGCAAATAGAAAAAAGTTTTTTTCCAATCACTTGAAAGAAATTTCCATCCAAGTTATATCCAGCATTTAAACTTATGATATCAATTCGAGGCCAGGTATTTAAAGATAATTCAGCATATTCATTCCTACGATATAATACCTTAAAATTGCTAATTCTGTTGGATTTGTTTTGAATTTTATTTATTTTTCGTCAAAAATCGCTTAAGTCTAGGGATAGATCTGTGCCGATAATTTTTTACATTAAATTTTACGAAAAAAAGTCTTTTTTCGTCGAAACCACAGTGATAAACCGAAAATCATATCTCGGCCTCCAACGCGCATTCCTCCGTGCTCTTGGATCCCCAACGAGCATAACATATTAGAGTACAAGGGAAAAAATCGCTCAAGTCCAAGTACAGACTTGTGACGAAATATTTTCAGTACAATTTTGACGAAAAATAGGGTATTTTCTCGAAATCCGACGTTAAGGAAGTTGAGGCTGTACGGTCTTTCTTTTTACCCAAAAGTTATGATCTGTACCTTTCAAAAGTTAGGCCAGTTTACAGTTCGGCAATATTACTTTAAAGAAAAGTTGGGGGAAAAAAGACGAAAAACTGGTGAAAACTCAGTCGAAAACACGAACGGTGACGATCCTAGCCTCCAAAAACTGCACGGGAAACAGATTATTATTAGTATAATCTCAGAAAATCTCCTAATAAATCTGAAAAAAATTGACATTATTCAGCAAGTCTTGCTTATATTGCCTAAAAAATTTTATATTTTTAGTATCATTTTTAACGGAGATATTACTGAATGTTTCTTAACTTCCATAAGATTACTTTTTATTTGGCCCAAATTGTTATTGATTTTTCTCAGCAACGACGCTTCTAACATGTCTGAAAATTTAACTGATTTTTTTTTACACTTCCCATTATAAGATTCAATCGGTTTGAAAGCAACGACATCATTTTCATTCTAATGCCTCGACTTCCTTAAGAGCCGAAAATCATATTCCTACCGCCAACATGAATTTCCCCATGTACTTGGGTTCCTAATGGACATAAAGTGACGTAAAAAGAACGCGCCTGGAACTCTACCCCTGCGGTGGTCCGGGAGATAGTTCACAGTATCATATCATTATCCCGAGTGTTTAAAATCTTTGAAAATGCTCAAACAAAATAATAATCTTAAAAAACATACTAACAAAATAACACATGAAAATTGGAACTTAAATTCTATAGTCGTCAAAACGAAATCTAGGAAGTCGAGAAAAAAAAACGTGATATCAAACCTCAAAATTCCCCTAGAGAAAAAAAAGGTTGGGACAAGTACATTGATGATCCCTTGTTTCTGGATGACATAGAAAAAATATTCAAATCCAGGAAAACAATTCTATGGAAACAAAAAACGAAAAATTGAAAAGTTCAAAAAATTCAACAAAAATTAAAAACAATCGAAAAAAATTCTATAAAGAAAAAGTAAAAAATTTTCAAACAAAATCATAAATATTAAACAAATTGAAAAATGTACTATCCAAGTTACATGCAATATAAAAATGTATGATATCAATTGAAGGCCAAGGTTTTATTGATCATTTGGAATATTTACCCAACAAATCAGAAACTTTGATTGAAAAAATGACGTTTTATGCATAGGAGTCACTAATCATTCATAATAATTATTTTCGAGGAAAAACAAGCTCATGAAGCAAAAGTTATAACGAAAGTTACGTGCAGTACTAAAATTGATTATATCCATTCGAGGCCAAGGATTTATCAGTAATTCAAAATATAATCTCCAGCAACAAATAAGTGTTGAGAATCCTCATCGGGCTCAGAACGTTCCATTGAAATTACTAAAAAATTAATAGAAATAAAAAATTGCAGAATCTTCTATTTGAATAATAAGAACGATGGCAACCTTTTTTTTTAACCAGAACATATGAAAATCGGTAAAAACTCACATGAAAGTCATTCGTTACTTCAAGAAGGTACAGACTTTGAAAAATCGATTTCCCTCCAACTTTCAGGATCGCCTGGTGTTATTCACAACATTCAACTTCGATTGGATCGGTACAAATTATGTTCAAATACGTCTTAAACGTACTTGTCCAGCCCATCACTTTTTATTCGAATTGCTCATTCCAAAAAAAAATCAACAACGAAGTTAATCCATATGTTAATATTAAGGAACAGTAATTGCCGAAAAAAGAATTTTCCTTCGAATTACAGGAATCGCTCTTGTTGAAATGAAACTAAAATCAAAGACGAAATTGATCAATCTATTTATATTATATGGACTTATCATTCACAACAGAATCATTTTTCTCCAGGAATTGCAGGAATCGCGCGTGTCATACTTGACTCGTGATATTTATCAAAATGTGTGCGTGACTATCGAAAAAAAAAACATTCCAATGCTGAGTAGATTCAAAAATTTCTTGTAATGAGACTTATTATTTATCATTTTCATTGGTTCCTACCGAATGGTATGTGTTCACTGAAGGGATTGTGAAGTGGAAATTGCTATTATTGCAATACGAACTTGAGAACAGTCAAGTTCAAATTACTTGGAGATGTTCTTTTTATTTCTATAAAGTTTATTATATTTGTGATCATAGAAGAGCCCTGATTTTTTTTTTCGAATGAGCAATTCGAATAAAAAGTGATGGGCCGGACAAGTACGTTTAAGACGTATTTGAACATAATTTGTACCGATCCAATCGAAGTTGAATGTTGTGAATAATACCAGAGGATCCTGAAAGTCGGAGGGGAATCGATTCTTTAAGTTCTGTACCTTGTTGAAGTAACGAATGACTTTCATGTGAATTTTTAACGATTTTTATATGGTCTGGTTAAAAAGAAATGGTTTGACATCGTTCTTATTATTCGAAAGAAAGATTCTGCGATTTTTTATTTCCATAAATTTTTTAGTAATTTTGATAAAACGTTCTGAGCCCGACGAGGATTCTCAACGCTCATTTGTCGCCGGAGATAATATTTCGAATCACTGATGAATACTTAGCCTCGAATTGATATAATACATTTTAGTACTGCACGTAACTTTCTTTATAACTTTTGCTTCATGAGCTTGTTTTTCCTCGAAAATAATTATTATGAATGATTAGTGACTCCTATGCATAAAACGTCATTTTTTCAATCAAAGTTTCTGATTTGTTGGGTAAATATTCCAAATAATCAATAAAAACTTGGCCTTCAATTGATATCATACATTTTTATATTGCATGTAACTTGGACAGTACATTTTTCAATTTGTTTAATATTTATGATTTTGTTTGAAAATTTTTTACTTTTTCTTTATAGAATTTTTTTCGATTGTTTTTAATTTTTGTTGAATTTTTTGAACTTTTCAATTTTTCGTTTTTTGTTTCCATAGAATTGTTTTCCTACATTTGAATATTTTTTCTATGTCATCCAGAAACAAGGGATTATCAATGTACTTGTCCCAACCTTTTTTTTCCCTAGGGGAATTTTGGGGTTTAGTATTAACTGCAGTTAAATATGTTATTTTTTTATTACTAAAAAATCAGAGCAACTACGATTTATTTATTTTTGTTTGAAATTTAATTGGCACTCAAAACAGCTAGTACTTGTCAAATGAAGCCAATTTTTGTTATTGACTCAATCATAAATTTCCGTGCACAATTTAATTTATTTTTGCCTTCCTGAATTTTCCCCATTTTCTGGGTTTCCGGAGGAAATACCCTCCCAGTGGTTCCATGACTGTAAATCACACGACAAAAAAACAGCAACAAAATATCACCGACAAAAAATCACACGACAAAATATCACACGGACAGTATATCACCATTAAAATATTAACAGTTTCAATTAAATTATTTTTGGTTTCAATCAAACTCAAACGGACAAACAGATACAACCCTATAGAAACAAACCCAAATAAACAAACACATGCATCCCTACACAAAAAATCCCAAACAGACAAACACATATATCCCTACATAAACTAACAGAAACAGATAAACATATACATACCTACACAAACAAACCCAAACAGACAAATACGTACATCCCTACACCAACAAATCAAAGCAGACAAACACATACATCCCATCTTAAACAAACCCAAACAGATAAACACATACATCCCTATACACAAACAAACCTAAACAGACAATCGCATACATCATCACACAAACAAACATTAAGCTTCGATTAATTCCTGATATATTCGTGATTTGCCTCCATATACTATAATGATGCGATATTTTGTCACAGTTATTTTTGGTCTTGTGAGATTTGGTGTGTGTGATCTTGTGACATACATCCTCGCACAAACAATTCCAAACAGATAAAGATATATATCCTCACATAAACTAATTGAAACAGATAAACATATACATTACTACACGAACAAACCCAAACAGACAACCACATACATCCCTACCCAAACAAACCCAAACAGACAAACACATACTACATCTCTATACACAAACAAACCGAAACAGACAATCACATACATCACCACACAAACAAGCATTAAGCTTCGAGTAATCCGTGATATTAGCGTGATTTGCCTCCTTATACTATATCGATGCGATATTTTGTCACAGTTATTTGTGGTCTTGTTATATTTTGTGTGTATGACCTTTTGGGTGGGGGTCGAAACAGCGAACGATCAAAATAGCGAACAGGCATTCTGTATATCTATCTATGCACATATAGATATACAGAATTTTGATCGTTCGCTGTTTCGACCCCCACCCGACCTTTTGACGTGTGATATTTTGTCGTGGTGATATATTGTCCGTGATATTTTTACGTGTGATATTTGGACGTGCTACCCCTCACAGTATATGTGTGCATTTGTGCAGGGAGAGGGGGGGGGGGTATCCTTCAGCCGCAAACCTTCCTGCCACAAGTTCGAAACATTAAAACAGTAAAAATTACTGTTAGACACCTAGGGTTTCCACAATTGGAGGAACTTTGAACTCCTATAACTTATGGAATTAATAAAAAATTTCAGCCTCCCTTGACAGAATAACGTCAGTTGTGACCAACTAAAATAATCCAGACGGAAAGAAAAGTTTATCATAATTTTAGGAACAAGTTGCTCTTTTAAATATTTACCTAAACTTTTTTTATTGGATGGAATCAATAAAAAAAAAACGTAAAAACAAAAGATACCTTTTTCTGAGATAATCATAGATGTAAAAGGAGATAACTAAACTTGAGAATTCTAAATCAATCATCAATTTTTTCTGTTCCAGGTAGTACGAGAATATCCATGTGGCTTGTTTATTCGAGAACAAGAAGTGTCAAGTTCGGAGTCTTTTCGACTTGGAAAAAACCATGTTTATGAGTGCAGAGGACCTTCAACAATTATCGAATGAAAAAAAACTACCATACCGTTTAATTCGAAATAAGTATTTCCATTTTTTCAAACGGGAGTAAAAAAGTGTAAAGTTTTTATTGTTAATTTTATCAACCAACGAAGGAAGATGCCGGGACACGATGCAACAACTCCGCCTGCTCGGCGAAGCTCACTCCCTAACGGCAATACTGTTAGTGGAGGAGTAGGAGGTAGTAGTGGTGGTGGTGGACCAGTGGGAGAAAATCTACAAGCTGCAGCTAATATAGCTGCGGCTATTGGTCCTATACTAATTAATCGTGCTCGTAACAACAATAATCAGAATCCGTTATACCACATGCGTGATAGATTGTTTCACGCCCTTTTCATCAAGGCAGCACTCGCTTATGCAAGAATATTTCCAAGGCCGGTCAGAAGATTTATAGAATTTGTAGTTTTGTTGAAGGTGAGTAAATTTTTACTTACAACATGAGTAGTAAGGCTATACCAGTTCTAACTCAGGGATCTCAGGGGGGAGTGGGGACGGGGGAGCGCGGGGACCGTTGCGGGGCTGCATGGTATATGGAGGTTCTTGGACAGTGGGGGTGCGGCGGCACTTTAAGGAAGTACCCTCGGTAAATCAATTAACAAACAGAAAATTATAAAAATTTGTAAAGATGTCTAAATCTTTCGAAAAATGACTCAGTTAAAATTTTGTGACCTGTAGTTGATTTGAAAAGAGATATCAATGATTTAATTTGAAGCAGCTAACATAGAGTCTTATGTGAATCTGTGATTCAGACGCACTTTTTAATTTATAACGTTGAAGTTAACAAACAGATTTTTATAAAATTTGGAGAAGATATGAACGAATGTCCAATGAACATTTTTCTTTTTGAAAAACATGCAAAACTTGCTTGTGTTCTAAGAGAGGACTGGAAATAAGACAAGATTTTTGAGCAACACGCAAATGTGGCAACACCACAGAATTGTAGGTTATGGCGCTTCATTCGAATATAAGTTACAGCAGCACTTTTGAAACCATCTGATCATGCGCAAATTGAGTCAACGATAGAAACACAGTATTGCAAAAGAATTATTAGACATTTGTAACGAACATTTTGTGTGTTCCATGCATCAATTTTTTTCGGAAACAATAAGAAATAGAAAATATGAAAAGAAGACACCGTCAATTTAATCATTTTTGAAGTATTCTTTGAGGTTAGGGATGTTTCTTTTCCCGTATACACTTCGGATTTCTTTACCCACTGATGAAAAACGAAACACGCAGACGCTGGGTTTTCTATACGCGACTATACGTAGATTCAATGTTTGTACGTGAGCACGTACACGGGGCTACCGTGTACCCAGGGGCTACGGTGTTGCCGAAATATATACTACGTTACCCATATTGAAGATCAAAACTCTCTGACTCACTACGTACCGAGGGTACTTCGTTAAAGAGACAAAAAATTTGGGACAAAAGATTTTTTTGCTACTAATTTATGTTTCCGGTGTATCAGAGATTGCACTGGACGGAATTTTCTTTTGAAAGTGCTCTTTCCAAAAATGATCTCAATTATAGGATTCCATGACTAAAGATGTTTGCATGTTACACTAATGACAAATTTATGTGTCCTGTGTTACATATTTTTACATTCCTGTGGTGGCGCAAGTTCGGACGAGATTTCTTTTTTCAAAACCAGTTCTAATGCTCTCAGAGGGGCGTGGGGACGGGGGGAGCGCGTTGCGGGGGTTGCATGGTGTGTGGAGGTTTTCAGGGTAACGAAGAGGGGGAGAGGGGATGCAGCAGTCCTGTTTGCGGCATTGCATAGACAAAGCACATTTTGAGGAATAAAAAGAACTCATAGATGCCCCCCTCGAATCACTGATTTATGTTTCCTGCGGAATTTTAAGAAAAGTCAGTTGAGAAGAAAAGTGCTCTCAATTATTGGAATCCGTGACGAAGGAGACCCCTAATGAGAAATTTATGTGTCCCGTATTACATATTTTTACATTCGTGAGATGGCGATGAGATTTCTTTAAAAATGCACCTGCCCTTCCCTGCAACTTTTAACTTGAGAGATGTTTAGAAGAATGTTTTCCGAGAAAAAAAAAATGTTCACATTGGACTATAAATCTTTACAGAGATGCACTCGCTCAATGACAAATTTATGTGTCCGGTGTTGAACATTTTTTAACCTGCAGAGGCATTTCTCAAAAAGGCGCAAGAAGGGATTTTTGAAGTCAACCGCACTTCCTCGATTAGATCCTGGGTACCACATTCGAGTTTCCAGAAAAGTCAAGATTTTTCCTCCCCCCTACTCATCCCCACCTCAGAAACGAAAAAACGCGTATATAAAATGAAACAATTTTGAGGAAGGTCCAGACTCTGTTGAGACGACGTAACAGTTACATTTTCGAGTCAAATTCCGTTCAGCGCATCATGTCTCTCAACGTCGACATTGCTACCGAGCAATTGCTGCGTATGCAAGCAACTCTCCTGCGCACGTTGGAGCAATTTTTGGTATGGGAATACCAATGTGATACCCTCATCGAAATGGTTGGAGAAGCAAGTCCGATCGAAACGACCACGACTGGAATATCACCACTCGGTCACTTCGCAAATCTTGCGTCTCGAATGTTTGAAGCAGGCAACACGCCAACGCTTCATAAATTGGAGCGGAGGATTAAATGATCATGGATTAACATGGCGTGAAATTGACAGCGCATTTGAGAATCGCTTGTCAACCGGTGCTGTGATTAATCGTGATCATATCGACCCACGAAAGTTTCTATTGGATGCGTATGAGCTTGTTGAAGAACAAGTGCAGGCTCATATTCGCAAATATAATAGTATAAAAGTGAACACTTCGTTTAACGGAGAGTTTACCGTGGGCGATAAGCGGGCGAATAAAAGTGTCAACACGGGAAATGTTGAACTTTTCACAACATCAGACTTGAGTGAGTGGTATCGAAAGCGAGTCGTGGAGCCGACTCTGAGATCGCTCGAGGAGTTCCAGGAGAGTGACAGTGGCTGGACATTAACATCAATAACAAATTTAACTGTGAACATCAACAAGTACAACGCTTTGCCGGCGGGATGTCACGTTTCAATGGCGAAACGTATACAGTTGAAAAGAGCGGTGGTAAATGTTGAATCGACGGATAATGCGTGTTTTGGATGGGCCATGACTGCTGCACTTTATCCAGCAGAAAAAAACAGCGATCGCACATCCTCTTACCCGCATTATTCAACGATATTCAACTTCCAAGGCATCAACTTCTCTATGACGTTGGACCAGATTGGGAAATTTGAGAAGATGAATAATCTCTCAATCAATATCTATAGCGAGAAGGAGGAAATCATTTTACCAGTCCGCGTGAGCAAGGAAAAGAAAGAGCAACACTTCAACTTGCTTTACGTCGAAGACGTGTCGGGATGTGGAATTGGACACTTCGCGTGGATCAAGAATTTATCCCGGCTTGTCAACTCACAACTCAATTCTGATGGGCACAGAAATACATCTGTGATCCGTAAGTATTTTTAATATACAACTGTATACATTTTTTTACGATTATGATAATATACTATAACTACTTGAAATTTTTTATTATTATAATAGATGCATTCATTACTTCCCAATCATTGATGCTTATCAATGGAACTGCAGCTTTGCAGTTCCATGAGGTGGATTGTGGCGTTATCAACGATTGTAACGGTATATAACCAATTTCAGAGTCTAATGGTAGATTTTCAATGTTGAAGTTTGCCCCATCTTCAATCCATTCAAAATCTGTATAAGGCAAAGGTTGACTCATTGCCCATCCATACAAATTGTTAACATCGAAATACATTAAATATGATGATGGCACAGATGGGTCATACGAGTTCATGTACTTGTTATTGGCACGAGCATGTCTTTTGGAGCATCGATTAAGACCACCTCGGATACCTCTCTCTACGAACAATACCATGTCGACGTCAGTGAGCAATTCAAACTTTACTTTTGTATATTTCATCATGGCATCCCAGGCAGTGATCGGCAAAAAAAATGATCATTTTCCATTTTCGCATTTGTTGAAATATTCGAATAAAAGAATTGAATTTTCCATTAGCAAAATGACCAAAAATTCATTCGACGTATTCATCATTAGGGTACACAAAAAAATGTAAATAAAGAAATTATTCATTGTAATGAAAATGAATTACTTTCATAATTTTCACTATTGATATTGAAGAACTAACAATAAGATTGAAAATAATATCGATTATTTACATAAAGGCTAATGATGAAAGGATCATTATTTTCCGAAAGAAAAATCCATAGAAAATAGTAGAAAAATAGTCATTGATGGATAAATGGAAATAAAACCTAAAATTATTGCCATTGATCAAGTAATGTTAATGGACAAAGAAAAAAAATTATTAACAGAATACAAAAAATGGAAGAAGTTAAATTTTTCATTGGTGAATGAATATCAATATGAAAATTCAAATTTTTTATTAATCGTTGCATAATAATGAGACAAACCCGATTTTTCATTATCGGAAAAATGTCAATGAGAGAAACTTAAATTTCCATTGATTGAAAATAAATAATGAGATGCACCAATTTTTTCATTATCAAAAAAATGATGAACCTAGCAAAAATACACACCAGCACACATTCATATTCATGTTTCTCCAAAGTTATATGGTTGAAAAAATAAAACTTAACCGATAAATGTATAGGTGCGGAAAAAAGAATATGTATATTCACCATTTTTTCTATTTATTACGATTGACACTGTTTGCTTTCATCAAGACGCGTAATTCAAAATTGTCGTTGTTCAATCTGTTGAATTTCGATAGATTGAACATAGTGGCGTAACTAAATAGACGTTCAACAGGAGCGGACGATGGCAGCGGTGTGTTAAATTTGAGGAAAATATCCTTCACAACCGGATGTACATTCAGAAGCTCTATGTCCGTCCTTGTTTCGCTCAAAAAGCGTTGAAATAGAGCCTCTCTATCTTTGATACCGAATGTCACATTGTCAACCACGTCAGTGCTTGGTTCGGTGTTCGAAGAAAATTCAAAAAAATCATTTTCATCCACGATATCCATTGCTTCCTCCCCGTCACTTGGATTTGTGTTGTTTGCGAGGACTTCTTTGAGTGCCGAAAAAACATTTTCTTGGGCAACAGGACTCAAACAGTGCAGCCATTTTAATTTAAATCTCGGATGCGTAGCGGCAGCAACTGCAGCGACGCGACCTTCTTCCACAACGTCAAAAATCTTTTGGAATTTAATATTGATTCCTTCAATCAATGCGCTCACTAAATTGTCGCACCATTCCAAAGTCCCAAAAAATTTTTTAATTTGTTTTTTATCGATATCAAAGTAGGAAGCAAATATCCATATGAGCAGATTTTCTCTCCTTGGAGGATATCAAGGGCATTGGCAATTGGTCGATTACAACGAATATATTCTTCCATGAATCTGTTGAGTTACAGTTATGAATCAATAAGTTACAATGAATACATAAAAAATATGATAAATACTTTTGAATTTATCGCGAATTAACGGAAAAAAGTTCAAAGATAAACGTGCTACTGCCATTAAATATTTTCTCAAGCTCCTATCATACACAATACTATTGGAAAAAATGAAAACTGTCGTGATCATACCCGAAATCTATTTCCCGAAAGGAACTGGAAATATCGATTTCAGGAGGTACATTCGTGAGCTTCTCTTTGAATGTTAAAATCTGTTGCAAGGCATCATACAAAGAATTCCACCTTGTTACGATCGGTCGTTTGAGAGATTGTCCAAGAGACTGGTGCAGCTTGTCACTCTTTTTAGGCGATGATAGCAACTTCCACAACGTGTTACAGTTTGCGATCATCTCATCATAAACCGATTGCAAATCTGTTGACGACTGAATCCCAGTGATGGCATTCTTCGTTACTATCAGGTTCAGCGTATGGCTGGCACAACGGAAATGTTGTGGTAACACACAGCTTGCATCTTGGGTACTTGCGCTCTCAATCGCTTGGAATTCTCCATAATCGTCATTAAAGTCCGATTCTTCATTGTTTGGCGAGGTTAGGACTCCTTCTGTACGTGAGTAACGATTTTCTTTTCAGTTGACTAAAAGTTATTCTTATGCGTGAATAATTAGCTATATTTCTCAAGGCTCACCGTGGAAAAAACTATCACCAAATTTGATTCCAAATTCGCGGAACGCTTTAACGAAGTTGGAGCCATTATCAGTTATTGTGGCAACCACTTGGGTGCCGGTAATCCCATACAAAGCGTGTATTTCTTTGATAATCCGGGCAATTTTTTCAAAAGAATGTTCACCTTTAAAGCGTCGACATGCTATAGCATGAGACTTCCTTTCGAAAGTTATTGCATCAATCTATGATGATGCAATATGATGATGCATAATATGAAATATTCACTTAGATATTCAACGCAGATGCGCGCACGCTCGCGAATATACTGATTTCATGACTCCACAATATTTTTAAATCACTCTCACAGATAAACGGTTTGAAAATGATTAGACCATCGTTTTTTTAATATAAATAAAAAATAAATATTCAAACTTTTTTTTAAAAAGAAGATCAAATTATTTCAAATTTTTTGGCATTTACCCAGTGCACAGTCATCCCTAAAAACCGACGAGTACGAGATGACCAAACATCAGCCGTTGTATACACGTATTGAGTCGTTGTAAGTTCTCTTTTTATTTCGGAAATTTCCCCGTCAAAAGTTTCTTTCATTCTCCGACTGACACATCGCGCGGATAGATGTTGGAGTGATTTGCCATTTTTCTTAATTATATTCATTTCTACGGAGAAGAATAAATGTACAAGAACAGAACGGAACTTTCATGGCCATATGAAAAAAAAATTTCCGGAATAAGTTAGGCGGGGCTGATTCCATTCCGGCAAAAAATTAATTGATATTCTATATGCAACAAATTAAAAAATTAATTGCCATCGAGTATTCTTCTGAACGATGATGATTCAACGGTATTGATTGGAATCAAATTTTCCAATATGTAATAAATTACGTTCTCCTCGAATTTTGCTTGCGAAAAGGTGCAATATGTTTTACCTTTAACTTTTTCGTCACTGTCCGCTTTCATTTTTTTTGTGTCGTTTCAACATAGTTTTTGAACTCACTCAATTTTCTTTTGTGGACGTTCTGAAACGTCGAAATTGATCAATAGTGAGTGTTTATTTGAATTATCATAACGACGTTATTAATATAGTTGCAAAAAGAATCACCTCAGACAATTTACTAAACTACGATGCAGTAACAGTGGTTAAAAAATATGTATTTACCTTAACGTGAGTGGTAAAGTTTCACGAGGTCCGTAAAAAGCCTGAGATCGTATGATGTTTATTGAATTCTGTTTCACACAACTGACAAACTGCCGTTACTGTGCCATCTAATTTTAAAAGTTTCAAATTCGGGGTGAAAAAAGTATCATCAAGATATGGCAAACGATTGCATTCCATCAGAAGTTCTTTTTTCATTTGTGCCATATCTCGTATACCCCCTACCACGAGATCATTAGTTCTAGATACATTCATATTAGAATTGTTTGAAGTTCCCGGTTGGTTTGGAAGGCCTTGACTTGAGGACACTTCTTCGTCTGATTCCGCATTGGAAGCCATTCTTTTTGGGAATGGAAAAAAAAGGAAAAATAAGATCCAAAAGATCACGTATTACAATGCGATTCCATCCGGCATAAAAAGATAGAAAGAAAAAGAAGTAAAAATTTCTATAAATCCGACATCACATTTAGGAAAACTCTGGATAGAATCGTAAAGAAACAATATGAAGTCGCAAAAATTTTACGATCTACGTTTCACAAAATTCAAATTTTTGAGCAAGACTGTATGTTGAGTGAAAATTTTATGTAATATATATATTACAGATTTAACTCATCTAATTGACTCGAAAAAAAGTTGCAGACCTGAAAACGTCCGTATTCTCTTGCACTGTCAAGTAAAATATCGTGAAAAAAAATTCACGTACAAGAAACAACGTTCACGAGGAATTTTTTTATCAATTAATGTTTTGAAGGAAAAAACTACACCGAATATCGCTTCTTATTATTGATGTACCGATCATCTATACATTATATATATATATATATATTGTAACGAAACGCTCTTGCCGACCTGGCCTGAACGCCGCCACGCGTCGGTTCGAGCAACCTTAATAATAAGGAGCAGGTATGAAGGAAACGCGGACACCGTTAATTTTGTGAAAATAATAAAATAATCGATTTTATTCAATTTTGATCGATATTTAACAAAAATAAAGAAGATTTAGCACTTTGGCTCGCGGAAAATAAAATTTGTATTTTGATTTTAATATTGTCTTGCTTTGTTTAATCGGATCTGGCGAGAAAAAGACCCGAAAGACCCGAAAACGTTGCAAATTCTCTGTCTGAGATAATTTTAATTTCTCAATTTTCGAATTTTAATTGTACAAAAATGATAATTAGGAATAAAACAATTTGAAAATTAATGGTCGCGTTCGTTCTAGTCTCTCGACACGCCTCGAGCTTAAAAACCTCTCGATTCAATGCTTCGAGCTATTATTCGTTTGACGCGGTTTTTCCGATGTCCTGTTACGCTTGTTTTCTCTAAAAAAAAAAATATAAATGAATCCAAGAGGATCTCTTCGCTTTTACAATTTTTCAATTTTGTTTTGACTCGATATAATTTTAACTCGATCTATCGCCTCTTGGATTTTTTTCTAAATGGGTCTAGATCTCCCTACCTGGACCACCTCGGACAATGTTTTTCAAACGTGAATTTAATTTTTGATAATAAGATGAATTTTTAATTCTCCTCAACAATACGAAAGAAATAAAACGTTAAAAGGTAGGATGCAAACCACGGGCTATGGGATAGAAACGTCACCGAATCCCTCCGAGAGTCCGTGCATTTACAGGGTAGAGGTAACCCTCCGTCCACGTGTTATGGGATCGAGACGTCACCGAGTCGATCCGAGAACTCCGTGCAACGGAAAGCCGGAAAATTTTTTTTAGAGGTTAGGTGTGGACCCTGGATTATGGGATCGAGACGTCGCCGAGTCGCTCCGAGAATCCAGGCATCCAAGGAAATAGGCAATTCACCGTCCACGGGCTATGGGAACGAGACGTCGCTGAGTCGATCCGAGAGTCCGCGCTACGGGAACCCCAAAGATTTTGAGGATAGGTGTAGTATTGTTGAGGCTGATGTACTGAGAGAGGTCCGAGTTGATTCTTTAGCCAGGGAGAACTGTCTGCCGAATGAGTCGCGCAGCGCTTCTTATACCCCGTTCCCCACCATAAAATTCTCGAGCGCCGAGAATCTCAGTTTTCGACCGGTTCTGCGCATCAACTTGTTACGTCCTCTCCGATTGGCCCGTTGCCATGATTCGCGATCTCCCGTTGGTCGAGCGGGCTAGCATACGATGCGCAGACTACCGCTTTTTATGATTTACAGCTTATTCCGATGTTAAACAATAAAAACTTCAATTTGATCAATTATTACTCAATTTCTTCTTTAATTTGGCATTGTTATTTGTTTTAATATGATTCGTAAAATTATAATCGCTAAAAGTCACGTACGCGTCCTATAGCCCATCGACGCTCTCCCTGCGCATGCGTCGTAGTCGCTTTTTACATTTTTCATTGTGATCAGTTTTTATGTTATTAATTTGACTTGTGATCATTTTTCTTCAATTCGTGTTATTTTTCTGAAAATTTTGATCATATTCACGTGCTCGGGCGACTTAAAATAAAAAAAATACAAAAAGAATTAATCTGGATAAAATATAGCGCGGCGAAGTTCAGAGCGGCGCCGGTAGCCCCGCTCGGGCTCATGCCTACCGGCCTAAGATGGCCGCCACCTGTCAACAACGACGAGCGTGGTCGCCGCGATGTTTTGTCCGCGATCTAAAGATCGCGGAGTTTCGTTCGTTTCGACGGGCTCGGGCCGTCGCGCGTGTGTTTCGCTACAATATATATATATATATTGTAACATCGATTTTCCCTGAAAAGGTACGATCGGTCCCTTCTCGGCTCACGGGTCGCGCCTCCTCAGGAACTCACCGGCAACGAAGACGGGATGGGCGCCCGGTACAGAGTACCGCCGAATTACTCGACTTGATTTTTCCCCTTCTCGCGATGTTAACGTAATCAAACAGTAGAATACCGAGTTCCCGAGGGACGCCCGTGACCGAGGACGGTACAGCTACTCAGCTCAGCTGAGGTACGAAAGGTAGAGGAGGGGGGATCCTTGAGAAAAAGTAGCGATGGTCGCAACACGAATGACAGCACAAACAAAATGTAGCCGAAACAGCGGAGGATTAAATATTAAATAACAATTTATTCCGTCAGATCGAATTACAAATAATGAACAAAATCGGGGTTGATTAAATTAACATAGTTCGTCGTGCGGTTGAGATACGAAGTATAATAAAGAGCGCAGGTCCGAATACTAGTATTCGACTGTTTACAGACCTCGTCGAGCCCGAGCAGGGAATCACCGAGCGCGCACGCGGTTCAACCGGATTTCGCAGGTAACGAGAGATAATCGCGAGAGTGTCATAGGCAACAAAGGCAAGGTAACTGACACTAGGTAACCCTAACATAATTCGCGAGAGCGTCATAGGCAACATAGGCAAGGTAATTGACGCTAGGTAACCCTAAAATAATTCGCGAGAGCGTCATAGGCAACATAGGTAAGGTAATTGACGCTAGGTAACCCTAAAATACTTCGCGAGAGCGTCATAGGCAACATAGGCAAGGTAATTGACGCTAGGTAACCCTAAAATAATTCGCGAGAGCGTCACAGGCAACATAGGCAAGGTAATTGACGCTAGGTAACCCTAAAATAATTCGCGAGAGCGTCATAGGCAACATAGGCAAGGTAATTGACGCTAGGTAACCCTAAAATAATTCGCGAGAGCGTCATAGGCAACATAGGCAAGGTAATTGACGATAGGTAACCCTAAAATAATTCGCGAGTATCACAAGTAATAGCGAAGGAAACTTCGGCCCGGCGGAGGGTACACCGAGATTCCCTCGCAACTCAAACCGATACAGTAAATAAAAGCGAGAAATAAATTATAAAATAATGCGGAGAAATTACGTACGACTAAAGTCTCGAGGCGAAACACGACATATTATTCGAGTCGATACGCAGTAACGAAGAACGAAGAAAGGAACGAAATACAATTAATACAATACGAGGTGTGAGCCACCGTACAAGCCGTAGCGCGAACGTAGGAGCGAGAGAGACGCCGCGAAAACATTGCGCGACCGAGCGCGCTCGCTAGCGACCTTAGCACGTGCAGGGAGAGAGAGGTAGAGTGACTCGAAAATAATGCGTGGAAATTTCCAACGCGCAATCGGCAAAATTGGAAGAACAGCATAACGTCTGTTTTCCACAATCATTCAAAATTTAGGGACCAAACTAATATCGAGTTCGTTCATCTGATTGAGCCACAAAATCAAAAGAGGCTGGAGAAGCGGGAAGTACCGGCCACAATCTCGCTCGGTACCACAATCCACGCGTCCCCACTAAATCGCAATAAAACTAACTTTTAATCCGGAACGATATTCCGAAAATACTAAACGAGAACGGAAGGCTCAACGAGATGAAAGAACTCATAGAGAGAAAGACGGACTTACCGAGAAACAGCTCGCAACAAAAGGAAAGGCACGATGAAAGACGGGTGGCGCAGCAATCTGGACGTGGCTCGTCAATCGGGTGCTCGGAAGTAGACTTATTTTCGCGAGCGAGCTGCTCTCGGCGCCCGGCGATATCCCCACCACTCGGGTATCACATCGCAGCGCTCGGGTGCTAGGCGCGGCCGAAGTGTGGGCCCCGGCTCACGCGTTCGCGGCAATTTTGAAGTGGAAGCGCGCGCGAAAATGATCCTTCGCCGCGCTTCATAACGGATGATTTTGTAACACTCCACATCTTCGTTCTCCCTTCCCCCACCGGTTTGGATAGGGCCTCCCGATTTGACGACCGTGGTTCGGGCATCCTTCCTCTTGGGGATCCGGCGGGCATCTCTGAAGGGCAAAGGGGAGGCCTCCCTCATGACCCTGGGCGTCCCACAGGATCACGATGGGCCCATGACACAACCACCAGGCAATACAGCACCTCTCCCCCAGGAAACTTCCCCGGACCCCGCTGGACGAGGCGCCGTGTCTCACGGACTGCGATACCCGAATTCACGGTCTAGTGGACAGTGTAACTCTCGGTTGCTTCCGCGGGGAAGGCACGGGCGGCGTTCACAAGTGGCCTATGCCAGCGTGTCCCTTCATCCGTCCGCGGGCCGAGAGCGATGTTTTATGCTCGAAGTTTTGGGAGGGACCATCCTCCTAAGCGAGATCGGGTAGAACGAAGAGCTACCTCACGACGTATCGAGCGACGTGTGAGTCCGAAGTGACGGAGGCGACACCGGTCCTTTACGATAAAAGGGCAGCTGAAATACTAATCGGATTATGGCATTACGAAAACTACCCGGGATAATTCAAATTTTCCTCTCTCTCTCTCTGTCCAGGCACGCAGTCGGTAATTAGTCTTGCACGGTAACTAGCGCTCGGCAGGTAAGGTAGACAATTCTTAATACAAATTTAAAACTACGCAATGAGGAGTTTTCCTTCCGAGCACCACCCGACGAGTCGAAGCGGCGTCCACAGGGCCGTAAACCCAGTCCACTAGTCGACACGATTCGTACCACGTGGCGGGTCGAATTGTCACGTCACAATATATACAACTTGAAAATTGAAGTTTAAGCCAATTGAGTAATTCTCTTTCGATTCTGCCCTAAATCAGCATGATCGGTGTTGTAATTGCTGAGAAAAAACTTTGCACGGGCTCAAGATTATGCAAAAGTTACCAACACATTCAAGAATTTATGCGTCTGTATTTATAAACACCATCAAAGGCACTTTGATGCTCTCGAGTTTCTGATTCGTTGGATCTGACGACATCCATTTTTAGACGTTGTGATTGGTTGTTGAAATTAGTTGTTGATGATTGGAAATCTGACGTCAACTTCAGAACGTAGCACACGGCGCAGCACAGCTGGTAACAGCAGTCATAAATACGACCGATATATATATATATATATATGTGTACAAACCATGTGTCAGTCTTTGATCGTATGAACAGAGTTTCGACATTACGAAGTGCGTGCGGAATCAATAAAAAAACAATTTTCGTCATCTAAAGAAGTGCATATTACTATTTATTTTGTTATTTGTGATATATTAAACCGGTATCAAAGCGGCCACGTAAATGTAGTCTGTGACGTGTGTGTGAAAAAGAATATAAAAAATGCGCGATGCATATATGTCAACGAAACTTTTCAAGATTTCATTATTTCGTTCGATTGGAAATAAGTGTTGACTGAAATAATCCTTCAATTAAACCAGAGTACGAGAAATATTGTCCAGTGCGAATATATTGTCAGTGGTGTGGTTATATATCATGTGTACATAGGTTATATATACGAATAAATAGAACAAAAATACACGCAACTGTTAGAATGATATTAGAAACTTTGATTGAATAAATGTTTTTTAATTTATTTCTTGTGTCGTCATTATTTTTAAACATCCCCATATTTTGCTTGATATTCAGTTTGGCTCTGCCCTCTCCGATCCTTGTTTTCACCCGCTCAGTTTGCAGCGGATCGATTCATATTAATAATTCGTTCCCTAATATGTGTTCTATGATTTTCTACTCCTTCATGATGATTGTGGTAACATGATTCGAGAGGTTTCTAACCATGATCTTGAATTGCACATTTTGTAAATCAGATTTTCAAAAAAAAATCTGGTCTTGGTATAGTGTGTAGTTATTCTTTTCCCATTAGGTCTGTCGAGTGATAAATTTGGAAACTTTTCCAGAAAGCCTTTGGATGCTTTTTTTTCTAATGATATGAAAAGTCGTATCTTAGGAATGTGGTATGCAAACACAAATTTTGATAACAAAACTTATAGAATGACATGTATGTTGAGTATTTCCACTTTGCAAACTACAAATATGGAATTATTATAAAAAAAATTCATTCCGATAAGTCTACTGTTGCTCAGTTTTGGATGCGATCAAATATGATGCCTACCAACAACCCCAGAAACTTACAGAATTGCTGAATGCAATGTGCGCTATGTCATTTTAATGTAACATCATGACTTTTGACAACTTTTCATTATAATGCTGTAGATTCGGATCTTTAAAATACTGCAAAAATCTGCAAACTATACAATTTAAATACTGTGCCATTCATTTTACATTTTGACTCTAACTGTAACATCTATATGAAGTAAAAAATTGATTATAAAAGTCTTCAGTTGCTCATTTATGGATAGATTTGAAATTGCTGTCTTCGAAGCTCATTGCGCAGATACATTGAACCGCAGCAGATACCTGCAAACTCTGAAATTTTTGTGGATAAATATATATGCGACGGATCACCCCTTATCTTTGATTATGGTAATATGTAATGGAACTTGGTTCGGCAAGTTTTTAAGTGTTCCTTTTCAAATAGTATTGAAGTTTGTGATAATGAAAACCTGCGGGCTGAGCTCTAGTATTACCGCGCATCACTCCAGCGCATAGGTGTCGCGCCGACAGGCGCCTGGGGCGACACTGCCTCACGTGGGACAGCGTCGCCGAACGAGAAAAGAGTAGTGCGTTTCGGGTCTTGGCAAGAGAGGACACGTATGGCCTTGAGATTCCGGGTGTGTGTGCGACAAGGACAAGTAGCGAGTGGGTCGTATCTGGGTGTGGGTGGCGGTGCCGTGACACCGACGGTTTGTCCGACGGTATAGGCTGTGTGCCTGTTGCAATAGGGCCACGCGCTCGGTAGACTGACTCTGAAGAGTGTACGCGTCTGTGTGACCGTCCGCCATCTTGCGAAGCGCCGAGTCGTCACGCGGTACGCGAGGCGTGTTCTCCGATTCTCATCTCAGCTCCGATTCTCTCTCTCTCGCGATGAACTTCTACTATGTCATCTAGGCATTCTAATTCTACCTTTATAATATGTAATTTAGCAAATAAACTACTTCATTTCACGCTTCCGCTTAAGAGCTTGTACTATTTGTTTTTTATTAAAATCAGAAGTGGGATGATTTCCCGCGTACGGGGTCATCTGAATGCCGAGTGAGAGAGAGTTCGAGAGATTTGCGGCCGAACGTTATTCGACAATGGGACTCAACCGCACGAACGGTACGCCGAGTCGGTACGCGCCGGGTCGAGGGACATTTCGCGACGATTCGACCCAGGCGAGAATGCCGGGACAACAAAATGGCGCTCCGGAAGTGCGTACAGGTGTGGCCGGGCAAGCTCGTCTCGACGACACGGCGAGTGTCGTTGGCTCCGACGCCTCCACGCGGGGTGCTCGCCCGAGAAGTCAGGTGGAAGGAGCCACCGAACGAGACCGGCTTCAGAATCTTCGTGATGAAGTCGCAAATATGGGCGAACCGCAGGCGCACGAATCCAGCAGGGAGTCAGAGCTACGAACCGATCCCGCACCACCAGCCGGCCAATCATCGATAAACGAGGGCTCTACACAGCCTCAGTTGATACAAGCGGTGGAACGGTTAGTTGCCGACGGGCATATGGGCTCAGTGGCACAGTTAATCGCGTCGCTACTTACCGTACACGGCCAAGGCGTACCTATGGCCGCAAATGCCGCCGCAGTGATTCCATCTTACCATGTAATACCGGACCTGTCTGGAGACTTGGACAAATTTTCGGGTGAGAACGACGGCATTCGGGCAAAAGAATGGCTCGAGAACTTGGAAGCGATGGGAGATTTGCATCACTGGCCGGAGGATTATCGGCTGGCAGCCGCTCGACTAAACTTTCGGGACGGAGCTCGTGATGGGTCGAGAGCGCGATTGGCAGAGTTGACAACGTGGGGTGAATTCAGGGAGGCTTTCTGTGACACGTTTATTACCCGCGAAAATCGATCTGCCAAGTGGGCGCATATGCAAGCACGAAAGCAAGAACGCAATGAATCCCTCACGATCTATTTTCACTCGAAGGTGAAATTATGCAAAGCGCTGGATCTCACCTTCCAAGATCAAAAGGAAGAAATCTTGGCTGGGTTACAATCTCGAGAGTTGTTCCAAACAGTGTTACCGGGAATGCACGCGAACATGGACGACCTCTTACACAGTATTCTCGCTGCCGACCGTTGTATCAAATTACAAAATTCTATGCGTAACAATCGGGATAAACCGATGCCCAAAAGACCGACGAACGGAAATCAATCCACGTCAACAAGTGCGGGTCCATCGGAACAAGCCGCGGGCAGTTCGGGAGCCGGTCGGAACGGAAATCGTAAGTGCTACAATTGTAAGAAGCCGGGTCATATAGCGCGCGCGTGTACTGAACCCAAGGTAAGAACGTGCTACACATGCAAAAAACCAGGGCATTTGAGCCCACAGTGCCCCGACAAACCTAGTGAGAATCCGGGAGTGAAAACGGTTAATCGCGCTAACGACTTAACGGCGCGAAAATATTTGAAAAACGCAATGATTAACGGACGAATGTTAACGGCGTTTATTGATGCCGGGAGCGCAGAATGTACCATTCGCTCGTCAACAGTGGTACGCGAAAATCTAACCGTGACGCCATCCGCGATTTCTCTACAACCATTCGGGCCGCCGGAAAATGTGGTGTCAAGCATAGGAATGGTGAAAGCAAACATGACAATCGACAATGTGGAAGTGAAAGATATCGCAGTGCAAGTGGTGCCGGACGACCATCAAGCCGTTGATGTTCTCGTCGGAAGACCGTTCACGGATCACGAAACTGTGAACTATTTTAAAGTTGGCGATACGTTAACGTTCTGCTATGCAAGGAAGGAGGAAAACAACAATGAAGTGCTGGAATCTCCGATCGCGAATTTAATGACAATAGACTCAGTGTCGATTCCCCCGAATTCGATGTGCTTCATACGAGTGCGCGAGCGAGACACGGAATACTCGCTACCGGTAACCAACGCGAGTGCAGTCGAGCGTGTGATCAGAGAGGGGGTTACGACGGTGCGAGGAGAAGTGTCGCGCGTGCAAATGGTGGGGCGACAACGAGCAGACTCGCGAGATATCACAACTGACCTGTTGCAAGTGGGAGAGGGACAATCGGACGAAGTGCGACAAGCTCTGTGCTCCTTATTGCGAGAATTTCGTGATTGTGTAGCTGTGGGGTTACGTGACCTCGGGTGCGCGACGAATGTGGAGATGACAATTAAACTCAAAGAGGGGGCACAACCGGTGTGTAGTAAGCCGTATCGAACGTCGGACGGGGAACGGGCGAAAATCAGGGACATTATCAGCGAATGGAAAGGAGCGGGCATAGTGACCGAAACGCAATCACCGTACGCCAGCCCCGTGTTATTAGTGGCGAAGAAAAATGGAGAGTCCCGCCTCTGTGTGGACTTTCGGAAACTCAATGCGATCACGGAGCGGGTACATTTCCCTCTTCCTAATATCGACGATCACCTGGCTCAAATACGGGACAGTAAGCTGTTCATTGTGCTGGACTTGGCCCACGGATATCTGCAAATTCCGCTGACGGCAGAGGCGAGGGAAAAAACAGCCATCATCACCCCCGAGGAAACCGTGGAGTTCACCAGAATGGTGTTTGATCTAATGAACGGCCCCGCTTATTTCTCCAAAGCGATGCAGCAAGCTCTGGGACCACTGCGAGATAGTGTTGCCCTATTCTACTTAGACGATATCCTAATTCCAGGAAATAGTTGGACAGATCTAGCTCCGAAACTTCGGCAAGTGTTATCGGCGCTTCGTACCGCCGGGTTTACAATCAAACTCGAAAAATGTCGGTTCTTGTTCGATAAGGTGTCGTACCTCGGGCACGAAGTTTCCGCAAATGGCATTGAGCCCGGACGAGAAAAGGTGGGAGCAATTCGTGAGTTCCCTGCACCCACGAGTGTGCATGAAGTTCGTCGATTCCTCGGACTCACAAGCTATTTTAGGAACTTTGTACCTCGATTCGCACAGATTGCCCAGCCAATATCCAAACTACTTAAAGCGAACGCTCCGTTCGTATGGAAGGACGAACAGCAACGTGCGTTCGAAACACTAAAAGCCAATCTAACGAAGCCACCGGTTCTGCAGACGTTCGACCCAAGGGCCGAAACGGAGCTTCACACGGACGCCAGTGCAGCCGGGCTGGCGGGAATGTTGCTGCAAAAGGACGCACAAGGAAGTATGAGGCTGGTGTACGCGGTTAGTCGGAGAACTTCGGACCCGGAGAGTCGGTATCACAGCAGCAAGCTCGTTGTTGGCAATTGTGTGGTTGGTGACGCGGCTCCGGTCGATGCTGGCGAACCTGAGCTTCACCATTGTGACGGATTGCCTGGCTCTCAGCTTCCTGAATACCCAAAAGTCATTGAATCCACAGATCATCCGGTGGAATGACCTCCTCAGTGAATATGACTACAAAATTGTGCATCGTGCTGGAACAAAGCTAGTACACGTGGACGCGTTGAGCCGAGCCCCCAGCCAAGCATCGGAGGAAAATTATGCACTTGGTGTGTTTTCGATCCACCGCGAGGAGGATATCGTGTGTATATATCAAAATCTGGACGAGCAAGTGAAGCGCAAGAAGGAAATATTAGACAAGCCCGTGTCGGCGCGGACTCGAGACGAAAAGGGGTCTGTCGCGGATTATGAACTAGTGCAAGGAGTGCTCTATAAACGAAAGGACGATAAATTACTTTTCGCGGTGCCGAAAAGTATGCGTAAGAGCTTAGTTGTACGTTTCCACGATTTGAAAGGACATCAAGGTACGGAACGTACCGCGGCAAGAATTCTGGAACAATATTATTTCCCAGGATTACGATCGTACGTGAAACGGCACATTCAGTCGTGTTTTCAGTGTATGGCGAGGAAAGCCCGGCCAGGGCCCCAGCCTGGAGAACTACATCCAATTCCACCCGGATCACGTCCGTTCGCCATAATACACGTCGATCACCTGGGCCCATTCGCAACTAGTGCTAAGGGAAATAAATACGTGCTAGCCATTGTGGACAATTTCGCGAAGTTCGCGACTATACGTGCGGTTCGGGACACAAAAACCGCGAGTGTGTTGCGAGTGTTGCGGGAATTCGTGAGTGATTACGGGCCGCCCGATCGGATAATCTCCGATCCAGGAACAGCGTTCACGTCGAAAGCATTCGCGGAGTATTGTCGGGAAGAAGGTATCAAGCACACAATGAACTCGCCTCGACATCCGCAGGCCAACGGCCAGGTCGAACGCTTAAACGCGACGCTAGTACCGGCCATTCGAGCCAGTTTAGAGGAAGGGGATGGGCGCACCTGGGACAAAAAACTTCGGGAAATCGAAAACGCGTTGAACGAGATGAGGAACGTGAGCACAGGAAAGAGCCCGTTCGAGGTCGTGTACGGGTACGTCCCACGTTGACATGAGGGTGAGTTAAAGCGTCTACTCCCGGAAGTTGACAACTATCGCATGCCGCAAATGGTGCAGAGCGAGGCTCGAGAAAACATTCTACGAACCCAACGGACAATGAAAAAGCGATACGATGAAGGTCGTGCGCGTAACGTCCATTTCACTCAAGGAAATATTGTTTTCATGAAGACCGCTCCTGTTCAAACGGGCGAATCAACCAAGCTACATGCCAAATATAGAGGGCCACTCGTCATCACAGATTGCTTACCGGGGGACACCTTTCGCGTCGCTGACGTCCGAAGTAATGGACAGGGCCGACGATATGCGTCGACAGCGCACGCGTCACAACTAAAGTTATGGCTACCGCATCAATCAGACTCAGACTCAGAGAACAGTGACACCGACGACGGATCGGCGGACCAGGAGCCCCCGCGACCTGTCGAACCAACGAGCAGCGAACATCACTCCGGGCTCAGAAATAGTGTAACCGCGCGATGTGAGCGAGTGTGCGACCCTAGTGAATCAGTGTGGCGTTCGAATCGGATTACACGACGTCCCCGACGTCTAGAGGACTTTAATGAACTTAGCGAGTAAGGACCGAAACGAAGCGGTCAATAGTCATAGTCATAATTCATTCATTCCTTTTCTTTTTTTTCTTTTCTCTCGTTTTATTTCTCCTTTTGGGGAGAACTCACAACATTGTTCTAGTTTACATTATACAATCGGGAAGGGAGATAAATACAGTATACCTCCCTTAGCGTCGCAATTACGACGCGGGATAAAGTGTGGCACGAGAGTAAACAACGACGAGTTATCATCATGAGAACTTAATCAAGGGACCTCCGGGTGGCCTTAACGTGTTTGGACGCTCTCGAAGGCGAGCGCGAGGTAGCGTGGGCGAGTGATAATGAAAACCTGCGGGCTGAGCTCTAGTATTACCGCGCATCACTCCAGCGCATAGGTGTCACGCCGACAGGCGCCTGGGGCGACACTGCCTCACGTGGGACAGCGTCGCCGAACGAGAAAAGAGTAGTGCGTTTCGGGTCTTGGCAAGAGAGGACACGTATGGCCTTGAGATTTCGGGTGTGTGTGCGACAAGGACAAGTAGCGAGTGGGTCGTATCTGGGTGTGGGTGGCGGTGTCGTGACACCGACGGTTTGTCCGACGGTATAGGCTGTGTGCCTGTTGCAATAGGGCCACGCGCTCGGTAGACTGACTCTGACCGTCTGTGTGACCGTCCGATATCTTGCGAAGCGCCGAGTCGTCACGCGGTACGCGAGGCGTGTTCTCCGATTCTCATCTCAGCTCCGATTCTCTCTCTCTCGCGATAAACTTCTACTATGTCATTTAGGCATTCTAATTCTACCTTTATAATATGTAATTTAGCAAATAAACTACTTCTTTTCACGTATCCGCTTAAGAGCCTGTACTATTTGTTCTTTATTATTTGTATGACTGATATACAGCGAATACTTCCAAACTTTGATATTTCTGTGTTGCAGCATGTGTGCCAATCATTCAAATCATTTCCTCCAACCGTATCATGTAATCTAGACAATTCATCACAAAAGTCTTCCGCATTTCTAGATACTTCAATTTTCCTTTTTCTACTCCATTGTGAGTATTCGAATTTCTAAATTAATTTCTGAATTGCCCTGAAATGGTTTTTCTCCAAAACCAATGCAGGTACCTCAAACGTCTTTGAATTCTGTTGCTTTTGTTACGTCCCAGGGGGGAGGATTAGTTGGGGGCGCACAGTCGCCGATTTAGAGAAGCAGAGTGTACGTTGAGTACCTCTGCCAGTGAGTCTTCTTTGGGACTTGTGCGAGGCCCGAGAACATATACTATATTTTCAGGTATACGTGACCTTTTATTGTGGTTGTGCCCGCGAATTGGAAGGATTTTCCAATTGTTGAGCGGTGTCGAAGGCTTGATGAAATAAGTACACTCGATGATATTTTGTTTATTACAAAATACTCTGATGTGTTTATTGAGACACTTATGCACTTATTTACTTTACAAAATTAAGAAATTAAACTGTTGAATAAAGAGTTAGCTATTATTCGGAGCTCTCTAAGATGAATTAGGATTTAGAGAGAGGAGAGTTCTCCGATGTTAATGTCTTTAACGTTCGATGCTAACTGACTAACAACTAAGATTCTTAGCCTAGTTAGAGTTCGAGAGGAGGATGTGTTTTTTGGGGGTAGGATGCTGTAGAGGGGGTTTGTTCTCTGTGGTTTTTTAGTTTGGATTGGGTAAAAAGTATCGTCTGATTTGATGATTGGATTGAATATGGGGGAGACTTTTCCGAAGATATGATTGGAGGAAAAGTCGCTCGAGATTTCTTAGAATTAGGGAAAGTGTGTTGAGCGGAGTTCTGAGATGTGCACGTGTTGCACTTGAGATAAGAGCATCTGTTTTCGGGACTCGTGGGAAACGCGAGTTTCGGAACGCGTCTCTGGAATTTCGTGTGGATTTAGGAAATGCTGCATTGATAATAAATTCAAGGATAGGAAATCGGTCTTGGACTGTTTATTTCTGGTTTTCCGTGCTCGTCTTGTAGGATTATTTATGGCGCCGGAACGTCGGGGAGAGTCTAGGGCACGCGTTGTGAGTGTTTAAAGAATGGACAGTTGAGGAAAAAAATATGTGCGAGCGCCGAGTGTCTCGCAGGATGTATTTGTTATGGATGGTCTGGATACGCTCTGTGTTTATATATATTCTTAGATACGAACTATGTATCGACAAATGATGATAAAGGTTAGGAATATACTCGTGATAGCGTTTGAGTTGAAGAGAAAAAGTGAGGGGCGTTTAGCGTAATGCTAGGACGTAACACCTCCCTCCTTTAGATTGAGCGTCTCGCTCAATTAGATTAATCAAAATTTAATCGTGAGAGTTTATGAAGGATTGGTAATCATCGTTTGTCGATTTACACTGGAGTTAGATTTATTGAGCTAAATTCTTAAATCTTAAGATTACAATGTTGTTGTGACATTTATTTTATTGTCGTTTTACGTTCTTACTAATAGGCGTTTGAAGAATATTTGTTCGTTATTATTTATTTCCTATATGTAGTGATTAAGATATTCGTTGAGTTTCGACCAGTTGTTCTGGGTAGTTTCCATTTGATGTGTTGTAAAATAACGAATTAAGGTATGTATTGTGTTACAATATATGTTACAATATCTTAATCAATAATTTTGAGGTATTGTTTATTATTACATAGATTTTGTGTCTTCAAGATTATTGTTAATTATTTTTATTGTTCTTATATGAAATGTATATATATATATATATTCTAGTTTAACATTGGTATAATTTTCCTGAGTTTCAGAGTTCGATGGGGGTATTCGAGGTGGGTTGCTTTTCGCTTCATTTCAGCGTAGGAGTGGGATGTGGGACTAAGGGTTTGTCTTTAGTGATGGTGGGGACTAGGGGTACGACTACGTTTTTGGTGTCTTGACCAATAAGCGATGGCGATAGTTTGAGTCTAAGGGTGGGTGTACTTGTTCCTGCTTATTTAGTGCGGTTCGAGTAATTTTTCCATGATCCTGAAAAGCTTCCGATTTTATGAGTCTCGAGAAGTTTTAAATGATACTTAATGTGCTATTTTTGCTCTGTCACAATGAATGATTTTCCTCTTTTTGTTTTCGAGCTCGATTTCGATATCATTTTGTTCTGGGAAGGTGCGTGTTATTAGATAAGGACCTTTATAGTTGTCAGCGAATTTTCCGATCTTTGGATTCTTTACTAAATAAATTTTTTCGCCGACATTAAATTTTACTTGATGGATATTTCTATCGTAATAGGTTTTCGATTTTTGTTTTGCGGCTTCTAAATTGTTTCGCGCTAATTTTCGTACTTCCTGTAATTGAGTCGCGAGGTTTTTCACGTGATCATCGAACGTGATGAAATCGTCCATTTGTGTGAATTGAGATGGAAGACGAGGTTCTTTGCCAAAGACTAGACGGTATGGCGAGAATTTTGTGCCTTCGTGTATGGTCGCGTTGTATGAAAGTGTTGCTGGCTTAAGCCATTTATGCCAGTCTTTTTTGTTGGTATAGTGCTTCAGGTAATCTGTGAGTACCTGATGGCTTCGTTCAAGGGACCCGTTTGACTGTGGGTGAAAGGCTGTAGTTTTGATTTGTTTAATTTTGAAGATTTTTGTTAACTGTTTCATGACGCGGCCAATAAACGCTGCTCCTTGATCTGTCAAAATTATTTTTGGACAAGTGAAAACACATATGAATTCTGTTACCAGTGCGTCTGCGATTTCGTTTGCTGTCGCGCTCATGAGCGGAATTGCGAAGGAGAATTTCGAGAGATTATCTTGAATGGTGAGGATAAAACGATGACCTAGGGTTGATACCGGTGTTATCGGTCCGACTATGTCCATTGCGATCTTATCGAATACGTCGATCGGGGTATCGGTAATGACCATAGGTTGTTTCGTTTTTATTCGAACCAATTTTCTCCTTTGACAACTTTCGCATTGCCTGACGTAGTCTTCTACTTGTTTTTTTAGATTGTCCCAAAAATATCTTTGACGGATTCTATTATATGTCTTGGTGACGCCTTTGTGGCCTGCTACCGGGGAGTCGTGGCACTCTCTTATTATTTCTAATCTGTGCTCTTGAGGTGGAGTTGTAATCTCGTCTTTACATATTTTTATCTGGATTTTTGAATGTGCGAAAATTTCGCGTATGAGATTTTTTATTTTGATCCAAATTGAAGGGTCGAAATTATTTCTTTTTTGAGAAATTGCTGCTGAATTCAACTTTAATTCTTCCATCTTGATTCTGAGATTTTTTAATGATTTTGTGAAATTTTCTAGAGTGATGGGTGATGAATCGTTTTCTTGAATGACTAAGCCAAATGTCTTTTTATTTTTAGAGCCTGAAACTAGTACTTGACCTACTTCCAGTTTGTTGGAGGGGGATAAGGTGAGGAAGCCTAGTTCGATTAGTCTCTTGCCAATCTCGCTTGACACCGTACCGTCTGCTGAGATGAAACATATATAGTTGTCTTTGACCATTTCTAAATTGTCATTTGTTTCGATAATGTTGACGGTGTCGATTTCTGTGCCGCTATCGTTCACGATATTTGGGGTGCCTCCCGCTGGAGGGGGAGTTTCACTCGGAGGTTGTGTGACGATATTTACGGTCGGTGTAAGGGGTTCGTGCCTCTGGGGGTTTGACGGTACTTCGTCCTCGTGCAATAATTCAAAATTGTTTTCATTGTGGAGGCTTAGCGGCCTTTCGTTTTCGGACGACGCTTCTTTGTCGTTTTCGTTTTCCGGGGACATGCAAATTTCGTCTTCGATGACCGTGTCATTTCGTTTAAGAACTTTATGAATTTTATCCGTGCGTTTTTGTTTTTTGTTTTTAGGAGGGTTTGCTGGAATGCTCGTCGTTGATACGACTGCAGGCATTATTCTTTGGGGTGGGCTAAGCCCGGTTTTGTTTGAATCTTGGATTTGTTTGGTGTAGTTTTTATATTCATGCGTGTGTTGTCCCGCTTGTGAGCAATATGTGCATTGCTTTGGTTTTCTTTCTCTTGACGATCTACGAGTCGGTAACAATGGTGGTTTTTTCATTCTTTGCTTCTTGAGGGGCTTGGGAATTTTCCACTGATCGTTGTGAACCGTATTTGCCATTACTACGGGGTCTTTACTGTCTTTTGGGGATTTAATGTGTGTTAAGATGGTATTTTCTTTATTTTCTATGGCGTTAGGCTTTTCGTTCGAGAGCGTTGTGCATATTAAACTTGTGTCAGGTACCGTTTTTTCGTTAGGGGCTATTTCTTTCCCGTTTAGATCACTTGGTGCTTCCTGGCTGTTTTCGGGGTTCTGTGTATCGCATGTTTGAGACTGAGTTTCGCTCTTTTGGGTTTCCCCATCTGGATTACTCCCTGATTCGAGAGAGCTTGTGGTGCTGTGCGATTTCCTTTTCGTACGTTTACTAGGGGGCGGTGTGAATTCTGCCGTTTTTTGTGTACGTTTTTCTAAAGGTTTTTGTGGGATCTCAGTTATTCTTGGTGACATATGGTCACTGAGAATTGGAGGGGTTTGAGGAGTAAAGTACAGGGATTTTTCGTCGGATTCTGTGCTGGATTCGGCCGAAGGTGTGTTTGGACAATGTGGTGATGTGACCTCCATTGATTCAGCAGGGTTAGAGTTTTCGGAGTGTATATTTTCGAGGGTTGTGAAGGATTTGTCCTGTTCCTCAGAAATTTTCTGATCCGAGGATGGGCAAATCTCTTGATCTGTTGCAATTGAAGAGACCGCGTCGACTGTATTGTCTTCGCATTCTTCTGAAGAAGAGGGAGATCGATTTTTATGAGTGCTGTAGGATTTGTGTCGTTTATCGCGATCTTTCTTCTTCATTAGGATTTTCCTTTTACATCTATCGTATTCCGAATAGAGTTCTTGGTTTTCTGAATTGCTACTTTGAGATTTTTGTTTTTTGATTGAATTAAGAGACAAATTCGCGTCGCGTTTTGAGTTGGTTGATTTGGACGAATTTGTTTTTAGATTTTTTGATAAATTCGTGTGATGCTCTGAGTTTGAAGATTTAGACGAATTTATTTTTAAATTTTTTGATGAATTCGTATGATGCTCGGAATTTGAAGATTTAGACGAATTCTTTTTTCTTTGCAAACTTGTATGAGGGTTAGGGTTAATTGATTTAGACAAGTTTGCTTTTTGATTTTGCAACGAGTTCGTATGATGCTCTGTGCTACTAGATTTAGACGAACTTGTTTTTTCTTTTTGCTCTCGTAAATTCGTATGATGCTCGGAATTAAAAGATTTAGACGAATTTATTTCTTCGAGCTCTGGATTTAGGATGCTCCCATTATTGAGGCATATATCAGACGATTGATCAGATCGCTGATGATTTAGGATTTCGTTTGTTTCTTCACCAACTTGATTAGCGTACGTTTCTCTAGGAACTTCCGTATCCGTGTAATCAGTTAGTTCTGAAACAGGGTTTGATGTGGGGGGATCTTTTTGATCACCCTCCGAATTAGAGAAAGAAACTTTGGGTCTCTTTAAGTTTTTGTCTGAATTTGAAACAGACGAGTATGTTCTGGCGATACCTGGGTTCAAGCTTAATAGCTTTCCACCTGTAGGTGTCTGACTGATTCGCCATTTGAGTTTTATCGGGAGAGTTATTGGATTACGCGATAGTGCGTCAGCGTTTGTGTTTATTTTTCCCGGTTTGTATTCGATTTTATATTCGAACTCTTTTAATCTTTCTCTCCATCTCAGTACACGCGACGTCGGGTCACTCATTGAGTCGATCCAAGCAAGTGGTCGGTGATCCGTTAGAAGTAAGAATTCCCTGCCATAAAGGTAGGGTCTGAAGGTTTTTATTGCGAAGAGCACTGCGACCATCTCTTTTTCGGTGGTGGAGTAGTTCCGTTCGGCTTTATTTAGGACCCTTGAGGCAGCAGCCACCATAGGGTCTTGACCGACTTTGCCTTGTGAAAGAATTGCACCGACCGCATAATTAGATGCGTCGGTTGTCACGATGAAAGGTTCGGAGAAATTCGGGTATTGAAGGATTGGAGCAGAGCAGAGTTTATCACGCAGCGTTTCGAATGCTAATTGATGTTCTGAATTCCAGTGGAATTCGACATTTTTGCTCGTTAGATCTGATAATGGTTTTGCTATTGCTGCGAAATTTTTTATGAAACGCCGGGAGTAACCTGCAAGTCCTAAAAACTCTTTAACGTTTTTTGGGGTTTTTGGTACGTTAAATTTTTGAACCGCTTCGATGTTTTTAGGGTCGGGTTTTACGCCATCAGCTGATATAAGGTGACCTAGATATCGTACTTCCGTTCTTAAAAATTCGCATTTATCGGTTTGGAGAGTAAGATTAGCATTTCGTAGACGTTCGGCCAATTTTTTGAATTTACTATTGTGTTCGTCTAAGGAACGAGCGTAGATGACTATGTCATCCAGGTATACGAACAGTTCATTGCCCTGAAGACCTTTAAGTACGAGGTCCATTAGGCGCTGAAAGGTTGCTGGTGCATTCTTTAGACCGAATGGCATTCTGTTAAACTCGTAGTGACCGTGGGGGGTTGTAAAAGCTGTTTTATGTTTATCTGCTGGATCCATCTGTATTTGGTGGAATCCAGATGCTAAATCGAAAATTGAAAAGTATTTTGCTCCGCCGAGTTGATCAAGGATATCGGTTATTAAGGGTAAAGGATAAGCGTCTCCTATCGTGACTTCGTTGAGTTTTCTAAAATCGATCACAAGTCTCCATCTTTTATTTCCTTTTGAGTCTGCTTTTTTCGGAACTATCCACACCGGTGAATTGTACGGAGATTTAGATGGTTCGATTATATTGAGTTCTAATAAATCGTTAATTTGTTTTTCTATCTCTGGTCTTTGAAAGGGTGGATGTCGGTATTGTCTCGTGTTGACAGGTCTGTCGTTCACTGTTAAGATTCGATGCTTGCATTCGCTAGTTGGTTTCAGAGGGTCGCCCGGTAAATGAAAGAGGTCTGCGTTTTCTGCAACGAGTGCATTTACCGCGTCTCGCTCTTCGACATTAAGGTGGTCGAGGCGCAAAAGGTTTATCACGTTTTCTACACGATTTTCTCGCGTCCGAGAAGGGATACTATGTATTTTAGCTTTGCCAATTGCGGAATCTTCGTTCTGTTCCTCGTTTTCATCCGTACTCATATCAAAAGGATAGAGGGATATAACGGGAACGTCCACTTTAACGTCTTTGTCAAGGGTATTGATAGCGTAAAGGTAAGCTTTGCCGTCGGTGTTTTTCACCAATGCTTCGCCTGCGTAAACGCCTTCTGGAAATCTTATGCGGGGTACGTAGCCTGTCTCTAGAGTATTTCCCACTCGAACAAACATGATCATTTTCTGTCTGGCCCGCAGAAGAAATGATTCGGTGTTTGTAAATGGTACTTTTACATCATTGATTTGCACGCACCTCTCCATCCAGTCAATTTTACCGTTGCTATTACCGAGGGTCTCATGACCAAGTATTGCATCAAATTCTACAGGAAAATCGTCGCCTACAACATGAAACATTTCCGGTTTTCCATGAATAGCGATGTTAATTTGACCGAGAGTTTTAGGTCTATCGGAACTTGAGATTCCGTATAGTTCGTAAATGATCGATTCGTTTATTGTATTTTTATCTGCGATATTTTGAATTTTGATTAGATTTAATTGCGATCCCGAGTCAGCGAGGAATAGGGTTTGTTTTTTGATTAAGTCCCGTGACTCTAATACGATGGTTGGCGCGTTATAGTTATGAGAAGACGCGCTGAGATTGCAATTAGCCCGAAGGATATTTCGTTTTATTTCTTCGGGTCTTTCGGGTTTTGGTGCCTCTACTGATTTTGTCCCGTCGAGGCACCTGGCCGAGGGGTCGTTGACTCGTTTCCCGGCTGGTTACCTGCATTCGCCGCAGCCTTTTTGCCGTTATTGTACGCTCTCCTACGACAGTCGTTTATTACGTGTCCCGGTTTTTTGCAATAGTTGCAAGATACGCTACTTTTGTTTTCAGTCGTTTGTTGTTGCTGTAATTGTTGAGGTTTTTGTTGTTGTTCTTGTTGTTTGTTTTGTTTTGCAAGAGCGTAACAGTCGTCCGTAACGTGATTTGTTTTCTTGCAAAATTTACAAAGTTTACCGGTCGTGTTTGCGTTTTGCATTGATCTATTATTTGAGTTTTTGTTATCTTGCGAACTAATAGGGAGGCAGGTTGATTGATTTTTGTTATTTCTTTCTATTGGTCCTACTAGTTTTTCGATTTCGATTGTCTGTTGATAAATACTTTCGAGGGTAGCGAAGACTGTGATAGGTATGTGAGCGCTGTAAGCTGGGTTTACGCCTCTACGGAATTGATTTATTGCCATGTCTCGAGCGTAATTTTTTGCTCCTTCCGGGTCTTGCAATTTTGACAAGCCGATGGCCTGTTGAGTTTGAGTAAGATGCAAGTTGATTCGACTATAGAAAGCGAGCAATGTTTCTTTATCTTTTTGTTCGAAAGTGTTTAATTCCTCGAGCCACGCGAACAAGGGTTTCGATGTAATGAATCTACTTCTCAAAATGTTGATGAGGTCATCGATTGTTGAAATTGTAAAACTTTCTAGACTTTCGCATGCAACGCCTTTGCATTTACTTCTCAGTAATGCGACTACTGGTCTTTCGCCAATCGCTTGAGTGTATTCTCTTACGGATTCACAATAATTAATAAAAGTATTGAGGGAACATGTTTTTGTTGTACCATCGAACTCTGGTACATACCTAGTGAAATCTTTATAATTCGCGTGTATGGGGTATGGTGTGTTTTCTGGTGCTCGATTAGCATTGACATGTTGGGGAGCTTGACGTTGAATATTATCTGCAATATATCTACTGAGTACGTCTATATCTACATTAACTTGTAGAGGGTTGGGATTTGGTCCAAATTCGTTCTGTGGATTCGGCTGACCTGCGTTATCTTGATTTGGCGGTCCGCCCTGTCCGTAGACGTTCATGGGGTTTTGGTCTTCGTTGGACATTGTGAGTTTTATGACTTACGTTACGAAGATCTTGTAGTCGGGTGACGCGTGCCGATGAACCTGTTGTTGAGTTGTGGTGACGATCCTGCTAGTGGTCTACCGCTGCTGGTGTTTTTGACCTGCTCTTCGATGATGCCGATGGTTTATGGCTGTGTCCCTCCGATGGCTTGGAGTACTCGTACGTGTTGGAGGAGATTTCTGGAGTTCGTTGATACTTGTTGATGTTTATTTTCGATGTTGTCCTTCGGTGTGAATTCCGTTGACACCAATTTTTAATATAAAATTAAAAGTGGTGGGTTTTTGTTGATGTTTTCCGATGCCACCAATTTGGAGATAAAATTGAAGAATTGGTGTTTGCTGATTTTTGTTGTTTTCCGTTGCCACCAGTTTTGAAGATAAAATTAAAAATGGTGTGTGTTGATTTCCTTGTTGGTTTCCGCTGCCACCAGTTTTTAATATAAAATTAAAAAATGGTGTTTTTTGTTTTTTTTTCTTTTTGGTTTCCGCTGCCACCAGTTTTTAATATAAAATTAAAAAATGGTGCTTTTGTTTTTTTGTTTCCGCTGCCACCAGTTTTTAATATAGTAATATGTTACGTCCCAGGGGGGAGGATTAGTTGGGGGCGCACAGTCGCCGATTTAGAGAAGCAGAGTGTACGTTGAGTACCTCTGCCAGTGAGTCTTCTTTGGGACTTGTGCGAGGCCCGAGAACATATACTATATTTTCAGGTATACGTGACCTTTTATTGTGGTTGTGCCCGCGAATTGGAAGGATTTTCCAATTGTTGAGCGGTGTCGAAGGCTTGATGAAATAAGTACACTCGATGATATTTTGTTTATTACAAAATACTCTGATGTGTTTATTGAGACACTTATGCACTTATTTATTTTACAAAATTAAGAAATTAAACTGTTGAATAAAGAGTTAGCTATTATTCGGAGCTCTCTAAGATGAATTAGGATTTAGAGAGAGGAGAGTTCTCCGATGTTAATGTCTTTAACGTTCGATGCTAACTGACTAACAACTAAGATTCTTAGCCTAGTTAGAGTTCGAGAGGAGGATGTGTTTTTTGGGGGTAGGATGCTGTAGAGGGGGTTTGTTCTCTGTGGTTTTTTAGTTTGGATTGGGTAAAAAGTATCGTCTGATTTGATGATTGGATTGAATATGGGGGAGACTTTTCCGAAGATATGATTGGAGGAAAAGTCGCTCGAGATTTCTTAGAATTAGGGAAAGTGTGTTGAGCGGAGTTCTGAGATGTGCACGTGTTGCACTTGAGATAAGAGCATCTGTTTTCGGGACTCGTGGGAAACGCGAGTTTCGGAACGCGTCTCTGGAATTTCGTGTGGATTTAGGAAATGCTGCATTGATAATAAATTCAAGGATAGGAAATCGGTCTTGGACTGTTTATTTCTGGTTTTCCGTGCTCGTCTTGTAGGATTATTTATGGCGCCGGAACGTCGGGGAGAGTCTAGGGCACGCGTTGTGAGTGTTTAAAGAATGGACAGTTGAGGAAAAAAATATGTGCGAGCGCCGAGTGTCTCGCAGGATGTATTTGTTATGGATGGTCTGGATACGCTCTGTGTTTATATATATTCTTAGATACGAACTATGTATCGACAAATGATGATAAAGGTTAGGAATATACTCGTGATAGCATTTGAGTTGAAGAGAAAAAGTGAGGGGCGTTTAGCGTAATGCTAGGACGTAACACTTTGTTGAATTAAGTTCGCTTAGTTTTTTTTGCTGCTTTGAGTTCTGGCATAATAAATGTTAGAAGCTTTCGGGTACTTTTTTTCAGCAACTATCAAACTGTGGATAATTAGACCTCAGCGGCCACTTACAAACTTTGGAAATATATTTTATTGAGGGCACGTTTTGGATGAAATGAAATCTCTAGATTCAGAATGCAAAAGCGACATTTAAAGTGGGCAAATTTGTTGGATTTTTCGTGTCTTGAATTTGATCTATCTTTCATTTGAATTTTGAAGAAAAGGGATAAATAAAATCTGTTCCATTAAGGAAATCTTTACATCAGTTTTTTCTTGGTATGAAGACTTGGAAAAAATCGTCAAAGGCCAAGGACAGACCGGTGACGAAATATTTTCAGTACAATTTTCACGAAAAATAGATCTTTTGTCGCGGAAACCAACGTTATAAACCGAAAATCATATTACAGCCCACGAGACGCATTTCTTCACTCTCTTGGGTTTCTATTACACAAAACATATTAGAAGATAAGGGGGAAAATCATCAACGTGGAAGAACAAACCAGTGCCGAAATATTTCCAGTACAATTTTGACGAAAAATAGGTCCTTTTTCGTGGAAACCAACGTTATAAGCCGAAAATCATATCTCGGCTCCCAACCCGCTTTCTACCATTCTCTTGGGTTCCCAATAAGCATAGCAAATTAGAGTAGAAGAAAAAAAATAGTCCAACTCCATGGACAGACCTGTGACAGAATATTTTCTGTACAATGTTGACGAGAAATTTGTTGTTTTTCGTGGAAACCAACATTATAGGCCGAAAATCATATCTCGGCCCGCAACACACTTTTCCCCATGCTCTTGGGTTCCAAATAGACGAAACATATTAGAGTACAAGGAAAAAAATCGCCAAAGTCCAAAGACAGACCTGTGACGAAATATTTCCAGTACAATTTTAACGAAAAATAGATCTTATTTCGTGAAAACCAACGTTATAAGCCGAAAATCATATTATGGCCCACAACACGCATTTCTTCATGCTCTTAGATTCCCAATAGACAAAACATATTAGAAGACAAGGAGAAAAATCACCAAAGTCCAAGACCATACCAGTGCCAAAATATTTTCAGTACAATTTTGAAGAAAAATTGGTCTTTTACGTGGAAACCAACATTATAAACCGAAATTCATTTCTCGGGCCTCATCCCGGATTCCTCCATGCTGTTGAGTTCCTAATAGGCATAACATATTAGAGTATAAGGAAAAAAATCGCCAAAGTTCAAGGGCAGACTTGTGACGGAATATTTTCACTACAATTTTTACGAGAAATTGGTCTTTTATGGTGGAAACCAACTTTATAAACCGAACATCATACCTAGGGAAAATAAGATTGGGAAAAGTACATTGATGGTCCCTTATTTGCTGATAATTTCATGAAAAAGATTATCCCATAAAAAATGTTCGTATGAGAATGGAATCTATAAAAATGTACTAAGCAAATAATTCATAGAAATTTATACTAAAATCCTATAACCATCATAACATAAAGGAGGAACTTTTGAGAAAAAAGGCGTGATATCAAACCATAAATTTCCCCTAGGGAAAAAAAGGTTGGGACAAGTACATTGATGGTCTCTTGTTTCTGGATGGCATAGAAAAAAGATTTAGAACCAGGAAAAAAATTCTATAAAAATAATAAACGAAAGAAAAATAAAAAAATAAAAAAAATTTCAAAAAAATTCATAAATATTGAAGACATTAAAAAATGTACTATCCAAGTTACATGTAGTATAATAATGTATGATATCAATTGGAGGCCAAGTTTTTATTGATAATTTGTAATATTTATCCAACAAATTGAAAACTTTAATGAAATTCATGATAATTATTTTCACGAAAAAAGTTAATGAAAAAAAGTCATAACGGAAGTTACGTGCAGTACTAAAATGTATTATATCAATTCGAGGTCAAGTATTTATCAGTTATTCGAAATATAATCTCCGGCGACAAATGAGCGTTGAGAATCCTTGTCGGGCTCAACGTTTTATCAAAATTACTAAAAAATTAATGGAAATAATTAATATATATATATATTAATGGAAAATGAAAAATTCACATGAAAGTCATTCGTTACTTCAACAAGGTACACACTTTACAGAATCGATTCCCCTCCGACTTTCAGGATGCCCTGGTATTATTCACAACATTCAACTTCGATTGGATCGGTACAAATTATGTTCAAATACGTCTTAAACGTACTTGTCCGGCCCATCACTTTTTATTCAAATTGCTCATTCGAAAACAAATCAAAAACGAAGTTAATGCATGTGTTAATATTAAGGAACAGTAATTCCCGAGAAAATAATTTTCCTTCGAATCGCTCTTGTCAAAATGAAACGAAAATGAAAGATGAAGTTGATTAATCTATTTATATTATATGGAGTCATAATTCACAACAAAATCATTTTTCTTCAAATTCCAGGAATCCACGTGTCGTACTCGACTAGTGATATTTTTCAAAATGTGTACGTGACTATAGAAAAAAAACATTGCATGGCTGAGTAGGTTCGAAAATTTCTAGTAATGGGCCTGATTATTTCTCATTTTCATTGGTTCTTACCGAATGGTATGTGTTCACTGAAGAAAATCAGAAGTGGATATTGCTATACGAACTTGCGAACAATCAAGTTCAAATTACTTGGAGATATTATTTTTATTTCTATTCATTTTATTATATTTGTCATTATAGAACAGCCCTGATTTGTTTTCGAATGAGCAATTTGAATAAAAAGTGATGGGCCGGACAAGTACGTTTAAGACGTATTTGAACATAATTTGTACCGATCCAATCGAAGTTGAATGTTGTGAACCAGGGGGTCCTGAAAGTCGGAGGGGAATCGATTCTGTAAAGTGTGTAGCTTGTTGAACTAACGAATGACTTTCATGTGAATTTTTAATGATTTTATTTCCATTAATTTTTTAGTAATTTTGATAAAACGTTGTGAGCCCGACAAGGATTCTCAACGCTCATTTGTCACCGGAGATTATATTTCGAATAACTGATAAATACTTGACCTCGAATTGATATAATACATTTTAGTACTGCACGTAACTTCCGTTATGACTTTTTTTTCATTAACTTTTTTCGTGAAAATAATTATCATGAATTTCATTAAAGTTTTCAATTTGTTGGATAAATATTCCAAATTATCAATAAAAACTTGGCCTCCAATTGATATCATACATTTTTATACTACATGTAACTTGGATAGTACATTTTTCAATGTCTTCAATATTTATGAATTTTTTTGAAATTTTTTTATTTTTCTTTACAGACTTCTTTCGATTGTTTTTTATTTTTGTTGAATTTTTTTGAACTTTTCAATTTTTCGTTTATTATTTTTATAGAATTTTTTTCCTGGTTCTAAATCTTTTTTCTATGCCATCCAGAAACAAGAGACCATCAATGTACTTGTCCCAACCTTTTTTTCCCTAGGGGAAATTTATGGTTTGATATCACGCCTTTTTTCTCAAAAGTTCCTCCTTTATGTTATGATGGTTATAGGATTTTAGTATAAATTTCTATGAATTATTTGCTTAGTACATTTTTATAGATTCCATTCTCATACGAACATTTTTTATGGGATAATCTTTTTCATGAAATTATCAGCAAATAAGGGACCATCAATGTACTTTTCCCAATCTTATTTTCCCTAGGTATGATGTTCGGTTTATAAAGTTGGTTTCCACCATAAAAGACCAATTTCTCGTAAAAATTGTAGTGAAAATATTCCGTCACAAGTCTGCCCTTGAACTTTGGCGATTTTTTTCCTTATACTCTAATATGTTATGCCTATTAGGAACTCAACAGCATGGAGGAATCCGGGATGAGGCCCGAGAAATGAATTTCGGTTTATAATGTTGGTTTCCACGTAAAAGACCAATTTTTCTTCAAAATTGTACTGAAAATATTTCGGCACTGGTTTGGTCTTGGACTTTGGTGATTTTTCTCCTTGTCTTCTAATATGTTTTGTCTATTGGGAATCCAAGAGCATGAAGAAATGCGTGTTGTGGGCCATAATATGATTTTCAGCTTATAACGTTGGTTTTCACGAAATAAGATCTATTTTTCGTTAAAATTGTACTGGAAATATTTCGTCACAGGTCTGTCTTTGGACTTTGGCGATTTTTTTCCTTATACTCTAATGTGTTTCGTCTATTCGGAACCCAAGAGCATGGAGGAAAGTGTGTTGCGGGTCGAGATATGATTTTTGGCTTATAACGTTGGTTTCCAGGAAAAACAACAAATTTCTCGTCAACATTGTACAGAAAATATTCCGTCACAGGTCTGTCCATGGAGTTGGGTTATTTTTTTTCTTCTACTCTAATTTGCTATGCTTATTGGGAACCCAAGAGAATGGTAGAAAGCGGGTTGGGAGCCGAGATATGATTTTCGGCTTATAACGTTGGTTTCCACGAAAAAGGACCTATTTTTCGTCAAAATTGTACTGGAAATATTTCGGCACTGGTTTGTTCTTCCACGTTGATGATTTCCCCCCTTATCTTCTAATATGTTTTGTGTAATAGGAACCCAAGAGAGTGAAGAAATGCGTCTCGTGGGCTGTAATATGATTTTCGGCTTATAACGTTGGTTTCCGCCACAAACGATCTATTTTTCGTCAAAATTGTACTGAAAATATTTCGTCACCTGTCTGTCCTTGGCCTTTGGCGATTTTTTCCAAGTCTTCATACCAAGAAAGAACTGATGTAAAGATTTCCTTAATAGAACAGATTTTATTTATCCCTTTTCATCAAAATTCAAATGAAAGATAGATCAAATTCAAGACACGAAAAATCCAACAGATTTGCCCACTTTTAATGTCGCTTTTGTATTCTGAATCTAGAGATTTCATTTCATCCAAAACGTGCCCTCAATGAAATATATTTCCAAAGTTTGCAAGTGGCCGCTGAGGTCCAATTATCCACAGTTGGATAGTTGCTGAAAATAAGTACCCGAAAGCTTCTAACATTTTTTATGCCACAACTCAGAGCAGCAAAAAAAACTAAGCGAACTTAATTCAACAAAGCAACAGAATTCAAAGACGTTTAAGGTACCTGCAATGGTTTTGGAGGAAAACCATTTCAGGACAATTCAGAAATGAATTTAGAAATTCGAAAACTCACAATGGAGTAGAAAAAGGACAATTGAAGTATTTAGAAAAGCGGAAGACTTTTGCGATGAATTTTCTAGATTACATGATGCGGTTGGAGTAAATTCAATACTATTTGAAAAGGAACACTTAAAAACTTGCCGAACCAAGTTCCATTACATATTACCATAATCAAAGATAAGGGGTAATCCGTCGCATATATATTTATCCACAGAAATTTCCGAGTTCGCAGGTATCTGCTGCGGTTCAATGTATCTGCGAAATGAGCTTCGAAGACAGCAATTTCAAATCTATCCATAAATGAGCAACTAAAGACTTTTATAATCAATTTTTTGCTTCATATAGATGTTACAGTTTGAGTCAAAATGTAAAATGAATGGCACAGTATTTAAATTGTGTAGTTTGCAGATTTTTGCAGTATTTTAATGATCCGAATCTACAGCATTATAATGAAAAGTTGTCAAAAGTCATGATGTTACATTAAAATGACATAGCGCACATTGCATTCAGCAATTCTGTAAGTTTCTGGGGATGTTGGTAGGCATCATATTTGATCGCATCCAGAACTGAGCAACAGTAGACTTATCGGAATGAATTTTTTTTATAATAATTCCATATTTGTAGTTTGCAAAGTGGAAATACTCAACATACATGTCATTCTATAAGTTTTGTTATCAAAATTTGTGTTTGCATACCACATTCCTAAAATACGACTTTTCATGTCATTAGCAAAAAAAGCATCCAAAGGCTTTCTGGAAAAGTTTCCAAATTTATCACTCGACAGACCTAATGGGAAAAGAATAACTACACACTATACCAAGACCAGTTTTTTTTTTTTAAATCTGATTTACAAAATGTGCAATTCAAGATCATGGTTAGAAACCTCTCGAATCATGTTACCACAATCATCATGAAGGAGTAGAAAATCATAGAACACATATTAGGGAACGAATTATTAATATGAATCGATCCGCTGCAAACTGAGCGGGTGAAAACAAGGATCGGAGAGGGCAGAGCCAAACTGAATATCAAGCAAAATATGGGGATGTTTAAAAATAATGACGACACAAGAAATAAATTAAAAAACATTTATTCAATCAAAGTTTCTAATATCATTCTAACAGTTGCGTGTATTTTTGTTCTATTTATTCGTATATATAACCTATGTACACATGATATATAACCACACCACTGACAATATATTCGCACTGGACAATATTTCTCGTACTCTGGTTTAATTGAAGGATTATTTCAGTCAACACTTATTTCCAATCGAACGAAATAATGAAATCTTGAAAAGTTTCGTTGACATATATGCATCGCGCATTTTTTATATTCTTTTTCACACACACACGTCACAGACTACATTTACGTGGCCGCTTTGATACCGGTTTAATATATCACAAATAACAAAATAAATAGTAATATGCACTTCTTTAGATGACGAAAATTGTTTTTTTATTGATTCCGCACGCACTTCGTAATGTCGAAACTCTGTTCATACGATCAAAAACTGACACATGGTTTGTACATATATATTGTAACGGTACGCTTTTATGACGTCACCCGCTACGCGTGTTTTCGAGCTACTAAAAATTTAGGAGCAGGCATGAAATGAACGAGAGATTAAGGATTTGTGTGTAAAATTATAATAAACTTCCCCTAGGGAAAAAAAGGTTGGGACAAGTACATTGATGGTCTCTTGTTTCTGGATGACATAGAAAAAAGATACAGAATCAAGAAAAAAATTCTATAGAAATAATAAACGAAAAATTGAAAACTTCAAAAAAATTCAACAAAAATAAAAAACAATCGAAAAAATTCTGTAAAGAAAAATAAAAAATTTTCAAAAAAATTCATAAATATTGGATAAATTGAAAAATAAACTATCCAAGTTACATGCAGTATAAAAATGTATGATATCAATTGGAGGCCAAGTTTTTATTGATAATTTGAAATATTTATCGAACAAATCGCAAACTTTAATTGAAATTCATGATAATTATTTTCAAGAAAAAAGTTAATGAAAAAAAAGTCATAACGGAAGTTACGTGCAGTACTAAAATGAATTATATCAATTCGAGGTCAAGTATTTATCAGTTATTCGAAATATAATCTCCGGCGACAAATGAGCGTTGAGAATCCTTGTCGGGCTCACAACGTTTTATCAAAATTACTAAAAAATTAATGGAAATAAAATCATTAAAAATTCACATGAAAGTCATTCGTTACTTCAACAAGATACACACTGTAAAGAATCGATTCCCCTCCGACTTTCAGGATCCCCTGGTATTATTCACAACATTCAACTTCGATTGGATCGGTACAAATTATGTTCAAATACGTCTTAAACGTACTTGTCCGGCCCATCACTTTTTATTCAAATTGCTCATTCGAAAACAAATTAGGGCTGTTCTATAATGACAAATATAATAAAATGGATAGAATTAAAAATAATATCTCCAAGTAATTTGAACTTGATTGTTCGCAAGTTCGTATAGCAATATTTCTATATTCGCATTGTCAATAAATAAATTAAAAAAAATGTTTAACTGTGAAAAAATATGAGATCTATTGTAACATATACAGTGAATGAATTACGTTTCCTGTAGGAATTCTGAATTTTGAAAATAAAAAAAAATGAGATCATTTTCTAACGTAGCCAAGTGCAGTGAATGAATTAAGGTTCTTGTGGAATTCATTCGTGTACACTTTTAGCCCTAATCCCTCACTTATTCATAAAAATTTTCCAGCAAACGTCACAGAGCAACAAAGGTTTCTCGAATGATTCTGCAATTATTAAGAGATTATCATCTGTTTTTATGCTAGTACGGGTTATAAACTTAAAACAGTTTACGCGTACAAGTGCATGCATTGTATCTATACGATGAACTGCACAAATTCATTTTCAACATTACACACAAGCTTGGCGTGCATGGTTTTCAATCGGAAGCTCGGGAAGAGACAATTGTTTAAATTTACTATGAAAACAATAATTAATTAGAATTGTATGAACGAGTGTGAAAAAAACCGATCCCCCAATAAAATAAGAGGGGCCCTGTTATATAATGATTTGGTAAACAATACAGATGGGTGAAATTTGTGGATAAAATTGAACAATTAAACGAACGGATAAAGAAATGAAATCAATCAATCCCTTTCTATGCCTTTATCTTGTACGGATAGATACGGCCATTCTTTCATGCCCATACGCATTTTAATTTATCGACGCGTCACTTTCACTCGTTTGTCCGTACACTCTTTTTTTTACCAAATGGGCAGATGATTGGATGAATTACACAAGTATTGAAATGGATGAACAAAGAAGTAAGCTGTGTAAACATTGATTTGAGAAAATAAAACGCGTTGAATACGAAACTTTTGGAGTAATGAATTTATCAGTCAAACTGGTCAAGAATAGATATTTTTCTTTGTGTACACAGCGCGGGATCTTACGTCGAACTACTCAATAAAATAGTTGGATGGAAAAGGGATGGCAAATTAAAAAACAATTACATGAGAGGATCATCAAGTTTTCTTCAAATATATGGACGGATGAGGCATTCCTTCGCCGAGCTTCCGATTGAAAACCATGCACGCCAAGCTTGTGTGTAATGTTGAAAATGAATTTGTGCAGTTCATCGTATAGATACAATGCATGCACTTGTACGCGTAAACTGTTTTAAGTTTATAACCCGTACTAGCATAAAAACAGATGATAATCTCTTAATAATTGCAGAATCATTCGAGAAACCTTTGTTGCTCTGTGACGTTTGCTGGAAAATTTTTATGAATAAGTGAGGGATTAGGGCTAAAAGTGTACACGAATGAATTCCACAAGAACCTTAATTCATTCACTGTACTTGGCTACGTTAGAAAATGATCTCATTTTTTTTTATTTCCAAAATTCAGAATTCCTACAGGAAACGTAATTCATTCACTGTATATGTTACAATAGATCTCATATTTTTTCACAGTTAAACATTTTTTTTAATTTATTTATTGACAATGCGAATATAGAAAATCATTAAAAACGACGGTCACGACCTTTTAATACTTGGCGTGCCTTTTTTACTTTTTGAAGTTTTAACATTTACTGATTTCACTTCTTTTTGCGAGACGTGACAACTATATAGGAATCGTCTTTCATTCACTATATTTGTCAACTTCAGAAAACGATCTCATTTTTTTTTCTATTTTGAAGTTTTTTATTGATAATACAAATATAGAAAATTATTGGAAACTACGGTCGCGACCTTTTAATAATTGGCGTTCTTTTTTTACTTTGTCAATTATTTTTTTTTCTAATTTAGCTTATTTTTTAGAGGCGTGACAATATTTACTTAAGAAAAAAAATACATTCATCGTCTTCGACGAAAATTTTTAAAACGATTTGTTTCAAGTTGAGTGCTTTTCTCTATGTGCCAAAAGCAATCGACACTAACAATTTTTCTATATAGACGGACGAAAACTGTGCGGTTATGTTCATGTGAGTTGAAACCTTTTACAAGCAATAATGGTGACGATTTTGATTATCCATTCAGCAAATCGAATTTTCCAATGAAAGATTGGGAAATTCCTATGCAATGGGATGATATTTTCATTTCCTATTCCTTTTTTTGAAAAGTTCCACTTGTTTACTTGGAAAAATGATTTTTGAAACTATCTTCTTTTCATTCATGGATTCCAAGTTGACATGGATACTGTCAATGGTTTGCAATGTCCAAGGAGATGTTTCCATGGTATTCAATGTCTAAGACCACAGCTTTATGGTTATTGGTGTCCAGTGATATTTTTTTAATGGTCTTCTGTAACGACTGAACCTGCCTCGTCAATGCAAACTATTAAATCGCAGATCTAGATATCGATAACTATGAGGAAATACATCGTAAACCATTGCACCGTTTACCTAAATATCGGGAAATATAAAATTGTCGAATATATATTGAAAAATACGAAGGCATCCACCTAGACATCGAAAACCCTATAGTCGCCAAACTAGACATCGTAAACTATAGAGCCGACGACCTAGATATCGAAAAGCTTAGAAAAACTCACCACACTATCGGAAACTATGGAGCCATTGACTTTCATATCGGGAACCATTGACAAATTCACCTTGACATCGGAAACTATGGAGCTATCGACCGGGATAGTGAAAACTATGAAGTCGTCAACCTAGTCCACGAAAACAATGGGAAAACATACCTGGACATTGAAAACTACGGAGCCGTTGATCTAGACCTCGAAAAGCATGAAGAAACATACCAAGGCGACGAAAGCCATGGAGAAATATACCTAGCCATCGAAAACCATGGAGCTGTCGATGTAGACATCGAAAACAATGGAACCGTCGACAAAGACCATGAAAACCATGGAGAACCATAACCAAACATCGAAAACTATGGAATTGTTGACCTAGCATCAAAAGCCATGACGGAATATACCTGGACCACGAAAACCATGAAGGAACATACGTAGACATTTAAAACTATGAAGAAATATACCTGGACATCCAAAACCATGGAGGAATATACCTAGACATTGAAAAATATATAGACACATACCTAGACATCGAAAAGTATGGAGTCATCGACCTAGATCACGGAAATGATGAAGAAATATACCTAGAAAACAAAAACTATGGAAACTCAGACCTAGCCATCGAAAACTGTGGAACCATCAATTTAGACCACGAAAACCATGGAGAAACATACCCAGACATCGAAAAACATGGAGGAATATACCTGAACCACGAAAACCATGATGAAACATGCCTAGACATTGAAAACCATGGAGGAATATACCTGGACGACGAAAAACATGGAGGAATATACCTGGACCACGAAAACCATGGAAGAATCTACGTAGACCACGAAAACCATAGAAAAACATATCCATACATCGAAAACCATGGAGGAATATACCTGGACCACGAAAACCACGTAGGAACATATCCAAACATCGAAAACCATGAAGGCATATACTTAGACATCAAAACCCATGGAAGAATTATCCTAGACCACGAAAACCATGAAGAAACATGCCTAGACATTGAAAACCATGGAGGAATATACCTAGACATCGAAACCCATGGAGGAATTATCCTCGACCACGAAAACCCGAGAGAAACATACCTGAACATCGAAAACTGTGGAGCCGTCGACCTCAACTGCGAAAACCATGAAGAAACATACCCAGACCACGAAAACCATGGAGAAACATATCCATACATTGAAAACCATGGAGAAATATACCTGGACCACGAAAACCATGTAGGAACATATCCAGACATCGAAAACCATGAAGGAATATACCTAGACATCAAAACCCATGGAGGAATTATCCTAGACCACGAAAACCATGGAGAAGCATACTTGGGCATCGAAATCTGTGGAGCCGTCGACCTCGACCCCGAAAACCATGATAAAACATGCCTAGACATTGAAAACCATGGAGGAATATACCTAGACATCAAAACCCATGGAGGAATTATCCTCGACCACGAACACCCGAGAGAAACATACCTGAACATCGAAAACTGTGGAGCCGTCGACCTCGACTGCGAAAATCATGAAGAAACATACCCAGACCACGAAAACCATGGAGAAACAAATCCAGCCATCGAAAACCATGGAGGAATATACCTGAACCACGAAAACCATGATGAAACATGCCTAAACATTGAAAACCATGGAGGAATATACCTGGACGACGAAAAACATGGAGGAATATGCCTGGACCACGAAAACCATGTAGGAACATACATATCCAGACATCGAAAACCATTAAGGAATATACCTAGACATCAAAACCCATGGAGGAATTATCCTAGACCACGAAAACCATGAAGAAACATGCCTAGACATTGAAAACCATGGAGGAATTATCCGAGACCACGAAAACCATGGAGAAACATACCTGGACATCGAAACCTGTGGAGCCGTCAACCTCGATCGCGAAAACCATGGAGGAATATATCTGGACATAAAAAACTATGGGGTCGTCCACCTAGAAATCGAAATTCGCGATAGAATGTACCTAAACCTAGTCCTCCAAAACCCATGATCTATCGCCCTAGACATCCTCGAAAAATCCAGCGGCGTCGACCAGAATTTTATATTTTTTTATTTTTATTATTTATTATTTAATGTTATTCGTATTATTCAATTTTTTTGTTTTCTTATATTATTATCATTTTATATTATATATTGTATAATATAACCCCTAGGGAAAAAAAGGTTGGGACAAGTACATTGATGGTATCGTGTTTGCTGATAATTCCATCCATAAAAAAAAACTTGGAAATCGATGCCTCATTCTTCTTATTTGATTCGAACAGCTAAATCAATTGAAAAAAATTCCATCTAATTTACGTGCAGCATTAAAATTTATTATATCAATTCGAGGCCAAGTATTTTCTAATGAATTGAAAAAAGTTACCACTTGAGTTACGTGCAGCACTAAAATTTATGATATCAATCAGTGGACAAGTATTTTATTAGTAACTCCAAATTTTGACATTATTAAATTGTTCTAAGAAGCTTTTAAATCCAAAAAAAATCACATGAAAGCTAGTCATTCGTTACTCTATGGTAGCAAAGACTTATAAGAAAATCGATTTTTCTCAGACTTTCAGGATCCTTGGTATTATTCACAAAATTCAACGTCGATTGGATCGATACAAATTATGTTTAAATAAGTGTTAAAAGTACTTGTCCGGCCCATCACTTTCCGTTTAATTTGTTTATCCAAATAAAAATCAGGGCTTGTCTAGAACTGATGGTTCACAAGTCACAAGTATTCATGCAGAGGGAATTGAGAGAATTATCTTCAAGTAATTTTTAGTTAGTTGCACTAATTCAATAAAAAACGGAAACAAATTATTCCGCAATATACGAGGGATTTTATTCTGCATCGATAAATGAAACAAATTGTACATAATATATATGTTCAAGCTTCCAAAATAACTCTCCAGTTTATATTCAATGATGTCAATTTTTACTTCCTACTTATTCTTCCAGCGAACGAATTCCATACGGAATAAGAACTAACCTATACTATTATTAAAAGCATTAAACTAATAATGAATCGCATTTCAACAAATTTTTAACCAGATTCTGCCATACAATTTCGTTTTTTTATGATTGATTTTTTATTGAATGAATAGTGATGGGCCGGACAAGTACTTTTAACACTTATTTAAACATAATTTGTATCGATCCAATCGACGTTGAATTTTGTGAATAATACCAAGGATCCTGAAAGTCTGAGAAAAATCGATTTTCTTATAAGTCTTTGCTACCATAGAGTAACGAATGACTAGCTTTCATGTGATTTTTTTTGGATTTAAAAGCTTCTTAGAACAATTTAATAATGTCAAAATTTGGAGTTACTAATAAAATACTTGTCCACTGATTGATATCATAAATTTTAGTGCTGCACGTAACTCAAGTGGTAACTTTTTTCAATTCATTAGAAAATACTTGGCCTCGAATTGATATAATAAATTTTAATGCTGCACGTAAATTAGATGGAATTTTTTTCAATTGATTTAGCTGTTCGAATCAAATAAGAAGAATGAGGCATCGATTTCCAAGTTTTTTTTTATGGATGGAATTATCAGCAAACACGATACCATCAATGTACTTGTCCCAACCTTTTTTTCCCTAGGGGAAGTTTATGGTTTGATATCACGTCTTTTTTCTCGAAAGTTCCTTATTTATGTTTTAATGAATATATAATTTTAATTTAAATTGCTATGAATTATTTACGATTTACTGCTTATAACGTTGGTTTCCACGAAAAACGACCTATTTTTCGTCAAAATTGTGCTACTTTGGCGATTTTTTTCCTTGTATTCTAATATGTTTTGTCAATTAAGAACCAAAGAGCATGGTGGAAAGCGGGTTGGAGGCCGAGATATAATTTTCGGCTTATAACGTTGGTTTTCACGAAAAAAGACCTATTTTTCGTCAAAATTGTACTGGAAATATTTCGTCACAGGTCTGTTGTTGGACTTCAGCGATTTTTTTCCTTGTACTCTAATATGTTTTGTCAATTAGGAACCCAAGAGCACGGTGGAAAGCGGGGTGGAGGCCGAGATATGATTTTGGCTTGTAACATCTGATTCGTTGAAAAAAGACTGATACCGCACAATCAGTATACTAGTGAAGAACATTATACACTAATGCTGTAGGATTGTAATATATTTGATATTTTCTTACGGTTCGAAATCATTTTTGTTGTGTAATTTAAGAAGTTTTGTTTACATTTTTTGTGGTATAATGCGAAAACGAGCGATCATCAATGTAATTGTCCAAATTTTTTTTTCTCCGAGAAAGGATTTTTACGGCTTGATATCAAATCTTTTTTCTGTGGTAGTTCTAAACCACAAAAAATATTCTTAAATAAGATTTTCTCAAGTTCTCCAATGTTTCTATTGCGATATTTAAAAATAATTCTCCTTTCTCCAATGATTTTCTTTAAGTTTTGTACAATTTATAACAGTTTGATATTCTTCGAATGTTTGAAGTGATATCCTCAATTTTTCAACCATTTCGAACGTGTCTATAATTTTGTGGGATTAAAATCATATTCCGTAAGGTTTTTCAATATTTTGTATCATTGTGGAATTTTCCCCCTTCATTTATAAATTTTGTTTTCATCTGTTTTGATGAAATCATTGTGAATAAAGAAAACATGAAGATTTTTCCATGAAACGAATTTTTGGATTGATTTTCCTTTAAATTTGACAGAAGGAGAAAGAAAAAAATATATATAATGTTCACCAAGTCCACCAGAATTCGCAATTTTCACATATGTTTAATGAATTCTAATGCTAGTTATTTTTATTTCATTAAAAAACGTGCTTCCAAGGACTTTTTGAAGCAATCTTTTCCATTCGTATTATCATTCCCAGAGATAGAAAGTTGACGCACCTACGTCGATGCACAAAATTTTCAAACTCTGCATGTAGCCACCAAGGTTCAACCGGACAAAAGAAAAAGTATGAAGTGCGTCAAGACCAACAGAATTGCTTACTTTTTAATATGAGCATTGCATTTTGAAAACATAACTTCTTATGCCATTCATAAACAGGCCATTGCTGACTTTTTGTATCATTCATCATTATTTTTTATTATTGATTATTATTTATAATCCATTTCCAAATCCTATAATTCATGTATAATTTTTATTATTTGTAGATATCCATATTCCATAATCAAAAAAAGGAAGTACTAATACCTGGCATGCATGTCAATACACAGAATTTTCCAAATTTGCAAGTATTCGCTGCGATTTATTCATCTAAATTTTGGTACAGACAGAAAAAATTACCACCGATTCATAAAATTTATTATGCCAAATCTAAAAGGAAAAAAGACAGCGCACTTGAAAGTGAACAGAACGCATAATTGTTTCATGTATCTCATTCATATATTACAGTTGGAACCAAAAAGTGAAAAGATTGGCACACCTACCGCTTCGCAGGAATATCAAAGTTCATAGGTATTCGCTGCGTACCAGTAATACAAACTTTGGTGCTATGGGGCAAAAAACTTTAAAATTACCCGAACCACATTTTTGAAACTTATTATGGCATATTCAATAAATAAAGTGACAGATACGCTGCATGTTGAAGTAAATCAAATAGTGTAATTTATTATGTCTCCATGGTTATACACAGACAAAATATTTGATCACATCCAGAAATGATCAGGCGTAGACTCACACACATGAATTTTTTAATCCATAATGTCAATCGTAAACATGGTCTGGAAATACTCAATATACGTGTCGCTTCATCATGTTGTCAAACTTAAGATGTGTTCATTGCATTTGGAAGATACAAATTTTGATATCACGAAAAATAAGTAACCAATGACTTATTGAAATGAATTTCCAAATTCATCATGCAACAATTCAAGTGAATATCTATGTATTTACATGGCCCAAAGATTTTTTAAAACTCGTGTTTGTAAACAAGCAATCATGAAAACTTTTTGTTATGAATTTTCCAATTTATTGACATCAATATGAGGAAATAGGAATACGAATGTCACTCGAATTGTCTAGAAAATGAATAGAAATTGGTATGGATACACTGTAAGCTAAGGAGGTGGGAAAAAGGGCCTGGTGAACACGGCCAAACGAAATGAAAGAAAATATGACAACAATACATTGAATTAGACACTTTTACTTGACCGAAGTTTTTCAACATTTATTTGCTTTCATTTACATACAATCACGCATATTTTTTCTATAATGTAATTACACAACATGAAATTTCTGTTTGGAAAGAACGTTTAAGAGGTTATATAATGAGCGAAAGTTTATTTTTCTCACATAACTCCCGTTGAAAATTTTTGAAGAACCAGAACCAGGATTGCAACAAAATTATGTCATAAATAAACGTAAAATCAAAGAATTTGTACAAGGAGAAATTTCCCAATACTAATATATGTTCGATATAACAAACACTCGCGAACCGATTGCGATGAGCGTAAACTAACCCACATGGTTTTCACAAAACTTACATAACATTTTTTTTTTATAGTCATATAAGAATTTTGAATCGAATTCATACAGCTCGCACTATTTCTCCGAAATTTTATCATTCAGATCGCTGTTGCTATTAATTTGCTCATGCCATCAAAAACTGACAGATGGCGATGTACTATATATCACGTCAAAGTCACTATATGTCTGGTTTTCGTAATACTGTATGACACCACATACCACTATTTTTAATAAAATAAATACATATTTAACACTTTATTAGATGAAAAATATTTTTTTGTCACCCCGCACTTCGTAATATCGAAAATCCGTTTGTTATAACATCAATAACTGACGGCTGACTGATGGTCTTGTATATATATTCATAAACTGTATTCCGCTGGAACGGTACAGCAAGTGTCCTGACCAATCACAACTCATTATTTCTGTAGCCGGGATCCCGGGACCCGAGCTTCCATAGAAATGGGTTATAGCTGGCATCAAGAGGCCTTTGATGGTGTTCTGTACAGACACAGTAAATCCATAGATGTGTTAGTAACTTTTGCATAATCTTGAGCCCGTGCAAAGTTTTTTCTCAGCAATTACACCACCGATCGTATTGATTTTGGACGCAATCGAAAGAGAATTTCTTAATTAGCTGAAAGTTCAATTTTCAAAGTCGTACATAACTCATAGGCTTCGCAATTAAAGAAAATCACATGCCAATTTTACCCCCACCACCGCGAATCGTTTTATTCAGAGAAAGTATAGTCTCGGCGAGAGCCTCGGGCCAGCAGACGACAGGGCTGTCAATGTACTTGTCCCGAGACTCTACCGAGTCTCTTGATATATATATTATATTATATATTAATTATAATAAAATATTTATTATAATAATATTTTATTATTAATTAATATTAATAAATAAAATATATATTATATAATTATATACATATTTTATGCGCAAACCAGGAGCTGGTATTGCCCCCGCTGTGCGCCCATTCTCTGTCTCTCTCGCTCGGCGACGCAGAAGGAGAGGGGGTAGCCGCGTTCAGCGTAGTGCGTGACGTAGAGTGTGACAAAAGTAAGAAATCGTGCAAAGGACGTAAGTCCAAATGTAAACAAGCGTAACTTACGCCCCTCTGTCTCTAAGAAAATGAAAATCCCGAAATGATGGATTTTAAATCACTAACGTTACATATCTCAGGATCTACTGGACGGATTTACTTGCAACAAAGACCAATGGAAAGAGAAAAATCAAAAAAAAATCGTCACAAATTTTCAAGTTCTTTTATGAAATGGTTTATTTGTGAGAACCATTTGAAAATTCTGTGACGTCATAAAACCGGCATATTCGCGTATATAAGAGTAGCGGCAGGGCTCGCGCTGGCTTTTCTTTTGCTCTGCAGTTTTTCCTTTTAATACTTGGCGTCGAGCCGCTACCGCGTCTCTTGATCCACTTCTGATTTTCTTCAGTGAACACATACCATTCGGTAAGAACCAATGAAAATGAGAAATAATCAGGCGCATTACTAGAAATTTTCGAACCTACTCAGCCATGCAATGTTTTTTTTTCTATAGTCACGTACACATTTTGATAAATATCACTAGTCGAGTACGACACGTGGATTCCTGGAATTTGAAGAAAAATGATTTTGTTGTGAATTATGACTCCATATAATATAAATAGATTAATCAACTTCATCTTTCATTTTCGTTTCATTTTGACAAGAGCGATTCGAAGGAAAATTATTTTCTCGGGAATTACTGTTCCTTAATATTAACACATGCATTAACTTCGTTTTTAATTTGTTTTCGAATGAGCAATTTGAATAAAAAGTGATGGGCCGGACAAGTACGTTTAAGACGTATTTGAACATCATTTGTACCGATCCAATCGAAGTTGAATGTTGTGAATAATACCAGGGGATCCTGAAAGTCGGAGGGGAATCGATTCTTTAAAGTGTGTACCTTGTACAAGTAACGAATGACTTTCATGTGAATTTTTAATGATTTTATTTCCATTAATTTTTTAGTAATTTTGATAAAACGTTGTGAGCCCGACAAGGATTCTCAACGCTCATTTGTCGCCGGCGATTATATTTCGAATAACTGATAAATACTTGACCTCGAATTGATATAATTCATTTTAGTACTGCACGTAACTTCCGTTATGACTTTTTTTTCATTAACTTTTTTCTTGAAAATAATTATCATGAATTTCAATTAAAGTTTGCGATTTGTTCGATAAATATTTCAAATTATCAATAAAAACTTGGCCTCCAATTGATATCATACATTTTTATACTGCATGTAACTTGGATAGTTTATTTTTCAATTTATCCAATATTTATGAATTTTTTTGAAAATTTTTCATTTTTCTTTACAGAATTTTTTCGATTGTTTTTTATTTTTGTTGAATTTTTTTGAACTTTTCAATTTTTCGTTTATTATTTCTATAGAATTTTTTTCCTGATTCTGAATCTTTTTTCTATGTCATCCAGAAACAAGAGACCATCAATGTACTTGTCCCAACCTTTTTTCCCCTAGGGTATTATTGTGCATCGATAAATGGAAAAAATTTGACACAATAAACATGTTCAAGCTTTCAAAATAACTCATCAGTTTATATTCAATGACGGCAATTTTTACTTCTCATTTCTTCCAGCGAACCAATGCCATTCGGTATAAGTATTAACCTATACTATTATTAAGAACACTGAACTAAAAATGAAACGCATTTCAATAAATTTTTAACCGGGCTCTGCCGTACAATTTCGTTTTTTTAAGATTGATTTTTATGAATGAATAGTGATGGGCCGGACAAGTACTTTTAACTCATATTTAAACATAATTTGTATCGATCCAATCGACGTCGAATATTGCGAATAACACCAGAAGTTCCTGAAAGTCTGGAAAGAATCGATTTTCGTATAAGTCTCTCCCACCATAGAGTAAGAAATGATTAGCATTCATGTGATTTTTTGGATTTAAAAGCTTCTTTAAACAATTCCATAATCTGTAAATTTGGAGTTACTTATAAATCCCTTGTCCTCCGATTGATATCATAAATTTTAGTGCCGCACGTAACTTAAGTGGTAATTTTTTTCAATTTATTAGAAAATGGGCCGGACAAGTACTTTTAACACATATTTAAACATAATTTGTATCGATCCAATCGACGTCGAATTTTGTGAATAATACCAGAGGATCCTGAAAGTCTGAGAAGAATCGATTTTCTTATAAGTTTCTGCCACCATAGAGTAAGAAATGACTAGCTTGCATGTGATTCTTTTGGATTTGAAAGCTTCTTACAACAATTCAATAATGTCAAAATTTGGAGTTACTAATTACTTGTCCACCGATTGATATCAAAAATTTTAGGGCTGCACGTAATTCAAATGGTAATTTTTTTCAATTCATTAGAAAATACTTGGCCTCGAATTGATATAATAAATTTTAATGTTGCACGTAAATTAGATGGAATTTTTTTCAATTGATTTAGCTGTTCGAATCAAATAAGAAGAATGAGGCATCGGTTTCTAAAATGATTTCAAGGGCGATTTTTCGGTTTAATATTTTTTACTTGTTATTTGATTCTTTTGACACTTTAAAAAATAGATGCAGATTAGTTTTTTTTTAATATAACGTTTTTTCAAGATCTGTAAAATTTTTTTCGAATTGTTCTGTATTTTTTTTTATGAAATAATTTTTTTTAGAATTAAAATAAAATTTCGTTTAAAGTTTTTTCATGGGTGGAATTATCAGCAAACGAGGGACCATCAATGTACTTGTCCCAACCTTTTTTTCCCCTAGGGGAATGTCATGTATGCTAGAATAAATTGAATTTTTGCAAATAATCTCTTTCTTATTGTTTTCAAATAATAAATCGAAAGCCGTATTTTGACAAATTATTATAGTCAATAATTTAAACCCTAGATATTTGTTTCGTGTGTCCAATGCTTGAAATTCAATTGAAAACTCTTATTAATGTTGAAAATACCGCGATAATCAGTATATTAGTGGATAAATCATTCACTAATACTGCCGGGTTTTAATGTATTTGAATATTTTTCACGGTTTAAAATAATTTTCATTTCGAAATTTGATAATTTTTGTTTACATTTTTCGTGGTATAATGCGAAAACGGGTGATCATCAATGTACTCCCTAACGGATGTAACGATTGGTCAAAAAAAGTACAATCCGCTAGGGCTTGTCCAAATTATTTTTCTCCGAGGGAGGATTTTTGCGGCTTGATATCCAATCTTTTTTCTATGGTAGTTCTAAATTTTCAAATAAGGTTTTCGAAAGTTTTCCACTGTTTCTATTATGATAAGCGAAAATAATTTATCCAATGATTTTCGTTAAGTTTTCTGCAACTTATAACAGTTTGATATTCTTTGAATGTTTGATGTTTCCTCATGTTTCCCTCATGATGATGGTGATGATGATGATGATGAAACACGATGATCCCCTCATGTTTCATCGATTCCGAATGTGTCCACAATTTTGTGGGATTAAAACTATTTTCCGTAATGTTTATGAATATTTTGTATTATTGAGGAATTTCCTCCCCTCATTTATGAATTTTATTTTCAATTTTTTTACTCAAATCGTTGTGAATAAAAAAGATATGAAAATTTTTCAATGAAACGAATTTTTTGATTGATATTCCGTAAAATTTGACAGAAAGAGAGAGAGAAAAAATATATATAATGCTCACCAAGTCCACCAGGAAACTTCCAATGACTTTTTGAAGCATTCTTTTCTATTCACAGTATCATACCCAGAGATATCAAGTTGATGTACACATGTCGATGTATAAAATTTTTAAACTCTGCATGTAGCGACTGAGTTCCAATCAGAGAAATCAAAAGTATTGAGTGTGTCAGGACCAACAGATTTGCTTATTTTTTAATATATATCTATTTTGAAAACATAAATTCTTATGCCAATCATAAATGGGCCACCGCTGACTTTTTGTACCATTTTGAATTATTTATTATTTATGTATTACCATATTCTATAATTTTTTAATAATTTTCATAATTTATATATACCCATATTCCATAATCAAAAATAGGAAGTGCTAATACTTGGCGCACAAGTGTAAACACAGAATTTTCAAAGTTTGCCAGTATCTGCTCCAATTTCTTCATCTACGTTATGATACAGATGGACAAAAGTACCACAGATTCATGAAATTAATTATGCCATAGTTAAAAAGAAAAAAGACAGCGCAATTGAAAGAGAACAGAAATCAAAATTGTTTCATGTATCTGTGCATTAGTTTCTGAAGACAGTAATTTCAGACCTATTCAGAAATAAGTAGGTGAAGACTTTAGTAATAAATATCTTCGTTAATATATTCCAGTCGGAACCAAAAAGTTAAAAGATTGGCATACCTGCTACTTCACAGAAATATCAAAGTTCATAGGTACTTGCTACGTACCAGTTATACAGACGTTGGTGCTATAGGGAAAAACACTTCAAAATTACCTGAACCACATTTTTGAAACGTATTATGACACATTCAAGAAAACAGTGACAGATACGATGCATGTTGAAGCAAGCAAAATGCTGTAATTTTGTATGTCTCCATGGTTATCCGCAGACAAAATATTTGATCACATCCAAAAATGATCAGGTGTAGACTTACAGACATGAATTTTTCAACCCACAATGCCAATCGCAAACATGGTCTGGAAATATTCGATATACATGTCGCTTCATCACTTTGTCGTACTTTAGAGGTGTTCATTGCATTTCGAAGATACAAATTTTGATATCATGAAAATTAAGCACCCAATGACTTATTGAAATAAATTTCTAAATTTATCATGTAACAACTCAAGTGAATATATCTATTCATTTACATGGCCCAAAGATTTTTCAAAACTTGGGTGTATGAACAAGCAATCATGAAGGCTTTTTGTTATAAATATTTAAAATTATCTTGTTGAAATCAATCTAAAGAAATAGAAATACGAATATCTCTCGTGTTGTCTGGAGAATGAATAGAAATTGGTATGACAATACACTGTAAGCTAAGGAGGTGGAAAAAAGGGACCGGTGAACACAGCCAAACTAAATGAAAGAAATTATGACAACAATACATTGAATTACTTGACCAAAGTTTTTTAAAATTTATTTGAATTTGTTTACACACAACCATCCACCTCTTTCTTTAATGTAATTACACAACATAGAATTTCTGTTTGGAAAGAACGTTGTAGAGGTTATAATGAACGAACGTTTTTTTTCTCATTGTTATTATTATTATTATTCAACAGTAATTAGTCACGTCATTAATAATATCGATTCCTTCCACTTTTCAATAACCACTTTTATTTTTCTACACTCTGCACGCAACAGCACTCCGGCGGTCATAACCTCAAACGTCAACATGACGCGAAATCTCGCAAATTTGCTATCTATGTATATATTACGATATCGAAGTAGAACAGATAATTCTTAATTTTCACGACACACATTATTCACGTTTTCACTTCTCAACATTTTACTCACTCTCAGTACACTGTATGAGATCAATTAATCCACTTTTGAGGTTTTATTTATTATAGATATTATTGTCGTGAATTGGGCTCGAAACTTATTGAAACTTCTTTTATGAAAAAAATAAAATTGATTATACCCACTGCTATTTCCAATAATGTTTTATTTATTTAAACGAAATTTGCAAATTTTGCACCGTTGATCCACGGGGCTACGATTGCAATCACTTTATAATAACATAACAGACGAAACAGACGGTATACAAGAAAACATTGAGGACTATCAGAAACTTTCTCATCGGCGATTGGTCGAGACGGATAGATTCTCACCGGTGATTGGTTATGATGGGCATCAAGAAGCCCTTGTATGTATCGGTCTGAACCCATATACGGATACGTCAACTGCGTAAATGTGTTGGTACTTTTTGCATAATCTTGAGCCAGTGCAAAGTTTTTTCTCAGCAATTACGCCACCGATCATGCTGATTTTGGGCGCAATCGAAAGAGAATTTCTTAATTAGCTGAAAGTTCAATTTTCAAATTGCGACATAACTCCTGAGCTTTCCAATTCAAGAAAATGACATGTCGATTTTACCCCCACCACCGTGAATCGTTTTATTCAGAGATAATATAGTCTCGGCGAGAGCCTCCGGCCAGCAGACGACAGGGCTGTCAATGTACTTGTTCCGAGACTCTACCGAGTCTCTTGATAACAGTGTTTATTCAAAATAATTTCGTTGAACAAATGTGAATGTGGTGCAAATCGTTGGTGTTTCGTGGTACGAATGAAAATATCTCTCTAATATCAATAACTTGTTCAATTTTAGGTTTTCTTTCTCTAATTTCAATAAACTTGTCCAAGAACCTTGTCCAATTTAATTATTTCTGCTCTCTTTTGCCAATTCTGATAAATTCTAATCAGTGAGCTCAGAAATTAATTCCTGTTTATCTCAACTCTCAAATTTAATCAATCCGATTAATTTTCTGCTTCTATACAATTTTGACTGATGTTTGTGGATTGACTCGATACAAGTCAACTGAGATTGATTAATTTTTGGACAAACAAAAATAAATTTTCCTTTTCTATCAAAGTTTTGTCTCTGTTAAATAATTGAAATAATTTGGAGAATGGAATCAGTTCTCGCCTCTAAGAGGATCATGAAGCTTTTATTTTCAAATTAAACTAATCTTTTGCTTCCAACAAAATAAAATCAAAAATGGGTTGAGGAAAAGGGGCCTATGCCAAGAATCTGCAGACCGTACGGAATCGCACCGTCCCCTCCCTCTTTAGCATAGGAAAGATAGATCAAGTTTGAGAATCTTCAGACCCCACGGAATCGCAAGGTCCCCTCCCTCTCAAACTGAATGGATAGAAAATCACCCTCGAATCTTTGGCCTGAATGGAATCGCTCAGTCCCCTCCCTCTTGGCGTGAAATTTGGAATTCTTAAGGTCTAGGGTTTGCTGGAGCTTGTTTCCAGAGTCACTACCTCTGTACTAGAGCGAGAGCTGATTCAAGAATGAGCTGCCGTTGCTGCTCCGCACGGCCTTTTATACTGATTTAGACAAAGGAATAATGATCATAATTCACTCTAAAAATAACTTGAACTGTGATTCGCTTGGAAAATAAACTCGAACCAGAGTTTCGATTGCTAAATTCTGGGATTGGTTCCCCAATTCCCTCCCGAACTGTAATTGGACAAACTGGAGGCTGTTTTCCCTCGCTTTTGTAAAATAAATGATTTCTGTGTGAAAATAAATGTTTTTAACGAACAAAAATTGTATTCTGCTTTTTTAAGTTCCAATGGATCAAGTTTGTCTTTAGTAAACGTGAAATTAATAAATTGTCATCATTTCGGAGCATTATTTCTCCTAGAACCAAGTGCTCGCTCGTGACTGGTCATTTTCGTTGGAGCCAGCACGCAATTGGAGTTTTCTGGACAAGTTTTACCTGAACTCTCTTAATTGTCTTTTCGACTGGATTTTTAATTTGTTTTATTCAATTGAACCTTGCCTTTTCTGAAAATGAAATTAATAGTGTCTTTGAGACATAAAATGAGAGTAATTGTGTGGGAGAAGAGAGTTTATTCAATAAGACAATAGCCTTTACGCCGAGCCACGGAGAGTCGCGTCGAGCGGCTAAGTACGAGCTCGCGTGGCGCGGGATTCAAATGTGATATTGCTTTAAAATAAAAGGGAGTGCCGTTTAAATATATATGTATATCGGTCGAATTTATGACTGCTGTTACCAGCTGTGCTGCGCCGTGTGCTACATTCTGAAGTTGACGTCAGATTTCCAATCATCAACAACTAATTTCAACAACCAATCACAACGTCTAAAAATGGATGTCGTCAGATCCAACGAATCAGAAACTCGAGAGCATCAAAGTGCCTTTGATGGTGTTTATAAATACAGACCCATAAATTCTTGAATGTGTTGGTAACTTTTGCATAAGCTTGAGCCCGTGCAAAGTTTTTTCTCAGCAAATACGCCACCGATCATGCTGATTTAGGGCGGAATCGAAAGAGAATTACTCAATTGGCTTAAACTTCAATTTTCAAGTTGTTAAATGGCTCCTGAGCTTCGTAATTCAATAAAATGACATGCCAATTTTACCCCCACCACGGCGAATCGTTTTATTCAGAGAAAGTAGTCTCGGCGAGAGTCTCGGGCCAGCAGACGACAGGGCTGTCAATGTACTTGTCCCGAGACTCTACCGAGTCCCTTGATATTGTGACGTTGTGGCAGAGCCGCAACGCCCCGCGTCGTGGTGGAATCCACCACACCGCTCACTCACTTTTGAAGCGTCAAAAATCGCTATATTTTTCTGGCATTTTCAACTAATTGCGCATCACACCATTTTCTTATGTTATTTTAATTATTCATTTTTCTGTATCGCCATTATTATTAGCCATAAGTTCTTCGGCCGTCTTGGCAATCGCTCGCAATTGTCTACTCGTGAAATTCACCGACTACGATCCCCCTTTCCCCCTGAACGAGAGTCCCCGTCAAACCCTACCCCAAGCAATTCCCTCCCACTTGTAAAAAGCCCTTCCCCGAATCCCGAGAGGCTAAAACATCGGATAAAGGCTAGTAGAACCGAGTCATGGGACCGATCAATATCATCGAACGTCTTCTCGAGAAGGAATTGTCTCCAACTCGAGAAAAGCATCGTACGAGTTCCCTGGCGTCGAGGTTCCGAGCAATAGCAGAGTTAACTCCGGCCGGTACGCATCAGCCCCGCTGTTATCACGAATTAATGAACCGAAAATTCGCGCGCCAGGCCGAGCTACGTCCAGGCGGCGCCATCGATCGAGCCGGCTGATAACAGCGCCGCGCCGTCAAGCAATCAATCGCCAATCAATAGCCCTCGTCGTTAACCCTTTTCCTTCCTCACCCCCCCTCGTCACCGAGTCGCTACTCCTGCGCGAGATAGAAAAGTCCGATTGGATGATCATCGGCGCGCGCAAGGATCAATAATCAATAATTTATGCGCAACGAGGAAGAACGACGAGCGAGCACGGAGATCAATCACTTCCACCACGACTCCGGCGTGCGTACCATGGCCCAGTTCCCAGTACTCTCAATATTACTTGTAGTTTTTTTGTTCGACCCCAGTTAGTGTTCCAACGACCACCGGCTTGATTCTTGGAGACCACAGCGGCAATCTTGAGCCTGAAAAAATGTACGACGCATAATCTCAGCGCCAAGTAAGTCGTTTTTACTCTCTTGACTCTGCGACGAAAACACGTGGGTGTTCCGCCATCTTCGTCGTAGATCGCGTCTCGATTTCCCCGGTCACGTTTTCATGGTCGAATTTCCCCCGAGCCCTTCTGGCTCGTGATCGATTCTCCCTTGGTTATGATTTCTCTTCGAAATTATTCTTTCTGCGTTAAATGCGAGTGAATGCTGTGGTGCTATATTAAGCCCCTTTTTCGCGTGATCTACCCCCCCCCCCCCCGCTCCTAGCCCACCGGCTTCGTCGTCGGGTCGCGTATCGTACTTCGTCGAATCATTATTGTAATTGTTTCTTTTTATCGTTTGCAACCTCACGGGTATATGTAAGACGCCTGAGCGACAGGTGTCCATCGACCCGAAGATATTGAGTCTCAAAAGCATTGAGCCATCTTCCACCGTTTTCTTTTTCTTTCTCCGAGCTAGCCCCGTTCTATACATTTCCCCCCGCATTAGCCGTAGTAGTTGAGTCCTCTGTTGTTAACATTCGAGATCCGAAGAGATCGATCTGATTTATTTTTGTTACTTTTTTGTAAAAACTAACTGGCGCCCAAATTGGTGAAATAAAGCCTATTTTTGTTTGTTATCATTTTTTTCTACTAAATACTGGTTCCTTATTTATTTCATTTTTATTCCCCTTTTGTTTTTAACCATTTCAGCCAGCAGTGACGAAAAACCCCGTCACAATATATAGTATACTTTTGCAAACCGGTGATTATATATTTGGAAACGATTCCTTGATTTTGGTTGAACGTCGCTCTACGTACAGATTCGTGTTTTTCCGAATTTCCGAGAACCGTGAAGAACGCCACCAGGAGAATTCACAAAAACTGAAAAAATCGATGAACCGGTAAAAGCAAACAATTTCGTAGTTTTTTTTACGAGTTCGATATTTTTTAGCTTGCAGTGTAAACGATAATACAATGAATTTTTTCGATTCCTTTTGCGGATTAATGACGACTGAAAGTAGCTCCAAATATTCCGCGACCACAACAGCACTTACAATGTTGGCAGTGACAGGCACTCATGCGTGTAGTGGTCGCGCTCGTCGCGCTCACAATACAAGTGTAGTAGCCAAGGTCACCGCGCTTTGCCCCATGCGAATGCTCCCAGACTACAGCGCCTTCCTAGTCGTGTGAGAAAAAGCTACAGTCAAATTGGAGAAAAATAAAGAAAAGAAGCTTTGCAACGTCGCGCGTACTCTGTTTTTTGGAGATAAGAAACTCATTTAAATAATCATTGGCAGATATTGTCTCCATTAATGTAACCATTCGCATTCATGTCATATTTTAATACCGTATATCAGTTTAAAAAAATGCATTTTTCCCTGAAATTCATTTTTTTAAATGGCGATTTTACGAGTCGTTTCTGATATCGTTAACGCTCATTTTTGTAGCATGTTGCGTGGCGCCGTTCATGGTTACGTCTATTCCGACATTCATTTATTATTTAAGATAGTCTTTTTTAGAGGTTATATCTGTGACATTTTCTTCTTTATCATTGATTTCTCGTTAATGGAAAATTTGAGTATCCCATTGTTTTTTTTTATCAATCAGAAATTTCATTTTTTCCATTATTATTTTCTCATTAATGAAAAATTTGAAGTTTTCTATTATAATTTTTGCATTAATGAGAAATTTAATTTAATAAGTTCAACATTTCCCGTGTTGACACTTTTATTCGCCCGCTTATCGCCCACGGTAAACTCTCCGTTAAACGAAGTGTTCACTTTTATACTATTATATTTGCGAATATGAGCCTGCACTTGTTCTTCAACAAGCTCATACGCATCCAATAGAAACTTTCGTGGGTCGATATGATCACGATTAATCACAGCACCGGTTGACAAGCGATTCTCAAATGCGCTGTCAATTTCACGCCATGTTAATCCATGATCATTTAATCCTCCGCTCCAATTTATGAAGCGTTGGCGTGTTGCCTGCTTCAAACATTCGAGACGCAAGATTTGCGAAGTGACCGAGTGGTGATATTCCAGTCGTGGTCGTTTCGATCGGACTTGCTTCTCCAACCATTCGATGAGGGTATCACATTGGTATTCCCATACCAAAAATTGCTCCAACGTGCGCAGGAGAGTTGCTTGCATACGCAGCAATTGCTCGGTAGCAATGTCGACGTTGAGAGACATGATGCGCTGAACGGAATTTGACTCGAAAATGTAACTGTTACGTCGTCTCAACAGAGTCTGGACCTTCCTCAAAATTGTTTCATTTTATATACGCGTTTTTTCGTTTCTGAGGTGGGGATGAGTAGGGGGGAGGAAAAATCTTGACTTTTCTGGAAACTCGAATGTGGTACCCAGGATCTAATCGAGGAAGTGAGGTTGACTTCAAAAATCCCTTCTTGCGCCTTTTTGAGAAATGCCTCTGCAGGTTAAAAAATGTTCAACACCGGACACATAAATTTGTCATTGAGCGAGTGCATCTCTGTAAAGATTTATAGTCCAATGTGAACATTTTTTTTTTCTCGGAAAACATTCTTCTAAACATCTCTCAAGTTAAAAGTTGCAGGGAAGGGCAGGTGCATTTTTAAAGAAATCTCATCGCCATCTCACGAACGTAAAAATATGTAATACGGGACACATAAACTTCTCATTAGAGGGGTCTCCTTCGTCACGGATTCCAATAATTGAGAGCACTTTTCTTCTCAACTGACTTTTCTTAAAATTCCGCAGGAAACATAAATCAGTCATTCGAGGGGGGCATCTATGAGTTCTTTTTATTCCTCAAAATATGCTTTGTCTATGCAATGCCGCAAACAGGACTGCTGCATCCCCTCTCCCCCTCCTCGTTACCCTGAAAACCTCCACACACCATGCAACCCCCGCAACGCGCTCCCCCCGTCCCCACACCCCCCTGAGAGCATTAGAACCGGTTTTGAAAAAAGAAATCTCGTCCGAACTTGCGCCACCACAGGAATGTAAAAATATGTAACACAGGACACATAAATTTGTCATTAGTGTAACATGCAAACATCTTTAGTTATGGAATCCTATAATTGAGATCATTTTTGGAAAGAGCACTTTCAAAAGAAAATTCCGTCCAGTGCAATCTCTGATACACCGGAAACATAAATTAGTAGCAAAAAAATCTTTTGTCCCAAATTTTTTGTCTCTTTAACGAAGTACCAAATTTTTTGTCTCTTCAAAGTGCCGCCGCACCCCCGCTGTTCGAGGACCTTCCCCCTCCACATACCATGCAGCCCCGCAACGGTCCCCGCGCTCCCCCGTCCCCGCTCCCCCCTGAGATCCCGGAGTTAGAACTGGTATAGCCTTACTACTAACATGGGTTATGTTTTTTCCATTACAAAATGCAAATGTCTGCATCTCATAAAGATAAAAATTATGAAACTGTCATTAAGCAGAGGAAAAAAGTTCACACCAAAATTCAGATATTTCTTTAAAAATAAAAATCTTGAAATAAAACTGCTGTACTTGAAAAGCAGCTTCCCTAGAAGTAGAATGAAGGTTCATTTTTAATTAATAAGTTTCCTAATGCATTTTATTTTTCTGCTTTTCAGGCTATAACTGCTTTTTTTGTAATGGCGTACATCCACATTGTATTCTCACGGGCACCTACAAATTGTCTTGAGCACATACGGGATGAATGGCCCCGAGATGGTATATTACGAGTTGAAATATTGCGCAACGGCGCCGAAGATTATAGTATAGAAAAAAGCTATGCGAAAGAAGCAAAACTGAGGCAGGAGAGGGTGGATGATATTAACAGCGTTCTTGGATTATTAGCAAGAGATGGGCAAGTGTTTAAAAACAAATTATTGTTATTATCATTCACTGATATCACGGGTGACGAGAAACTAAATCTAAACCTCAAGGAATGTCTATAAATTGATAAATAACTCCCAATAATGCATAGTTGAATACATCAAAATCAATGACCAAACCCGCTCATAGTAATTTCAGGTGATCAACAATTATATTGAAATCCATAAAAAATTATTCAATAGATAGGTACATCAAGATCATAAAGAGACTCGGTAGAGTCTCGGGACAAGTACATTGACAGCCCTGTCGTCTGCTGGCTTGAGGCTCTCGCCGAGACTATACTTTCTCTGAATAAAACGATTCGCGGTGGTGGGGGTAAAATTGCCATGTGATTTTCTTTAATTGCGAAGCTCATGAGTTCTGAAAATGAGGCTTTGAAAATTCAACTTTTCACTAATTAAGAAGTTCTCTGTCGAATGAGTCCAAAATCAGCATGCTCGGTGTCGTAATTTCTGAGAAAAAACTTTGCACGGGCTTAAGATTATGCAAAAGTTACTAACACATTCAGGATTTGACGTATCTGTATACGCGTACTCCAACCGCTACAAACATAGGCCCCTTGGCCCCCATGATCACCAATGAGAGAAATTTTGTTGCAACCAATGGTCCTTCAGGAAATTTTGTGCCGATTTTAGTGTGGACATGTCCCCAGCGTTAGTTCGTATCCAGCGGCGCTGCCGTCGGCATACCATTCTCGCTCTCACTCTCTCTCATGGGCTTATACGCTGGGGACATGTGACATCAAGCTGTGACGTCAGCTTGCGCTCACCCCTCGCCATTCTGACCGCCATGTCTGTTTTGAATCAGCGCTTTGTCGTGCTGGTCCCTTTAAATTTCAGAATCATTATTTACATTATGTAAAAATACCGTGTTACACGTGTATATTGTAACGTAACGCTCTTGCCGACCCGGCCTGAACGCCGCCACGCGTCGGTTCGAGCTACCTTAATTTTAAAAGGAGCAGGTATGAACGAGACGAGAGACGAGGATTGTGTTGATAAGATAATAAAATGAATTTATTAAACAATACTTTTGTGTTTTTACAAAAAATGATACGTGTTTTTAATTTTAATCTTTGTTTGTCCGCGTTGTTTGACCGAGTCAGGCGAGAGAAGACTCGAAAGACCCGGAAAAACGGACCGTTTTTCTGTATGAAATTGAATTTTCAAATTCGTTTTCGTTTTTGTTTGTACAATAAAGAACGCTTTATGATTTATCGTCTATTTCCTTTCCTTCCCGCTTTGCATGTGATTTTTCAGACAAAAAAAAACAAAAAGAAAATGAAATTCGCAACATTAATGATTGACAACCGATGTCCTGTAATCCTGACCGCCTGAGCCTGGGTTCTTACGCTTTCTGATAATTCAAGAGTATTGTACGCTTTAGTTTTTACAATTTCTCGCTTTTGACGCTATACAAACTCTAGTCTTACCGCTGCCTCTTGAATTAACGCTTTTATTCGCTTGTTATTTGTTTTTATTCGTTATAATTGATTATAATTTGATCGGATGATTTCTTTTGACTTTGACGTCGTACAAATAAGGTTCAAATGGACTGCGGATTATTGAATTATTCAATTCTAATGCTAATTATTCGTTCGACCCAACCAAATCGGATAAATTGTAAAACAATCTTGAAGTTAATAATAATTAATCATAAAATCATTTATTTATCGCCTCTATTCTGAATAAACCCAAAAAAATGCTAGGTGGAAAGTTTGTGCTTGACCACGGGCCTCAAACGTCGCCGAATGGCGCCAATGTTCAAAACACAAGACAGGTTAGGATGTGAACCCCAGACCACGGGCTCGATACGTCGCCGAGTCTCGCCAATGTCCTGAGCATTCACTAGGTTAGGTAATTTTGCCCACGGACCACGGAATCGATACGTCACCGAGTCTCACCAATGTCCCGTGCAGCGAAAATTCGGAAATTTTAGGTTATGTGGAGTGGACCCTGGACTACGGGATCGATACGTCGCCGAGTCTCACCAATATCCCAGGCATCCAAAGGAATAGTAGGAAAAAAGGATTTTTAGGTTTTACAGAATAGAGTGTATTTTGCTATTTGATGTTAGGAGAGCTCTTCTAAGAGATCCGAGTTGGTTCTAGAGGTAGGGTGAACTGCCTCTCGAATGAACCGTGCACCGACTCTTATACCCCGTTCCCCACTCTAAATTCTCTCAAACGCCGAATTTCTCTATTTCGGACGCGTTCTGCGCATTCTTTTGTAACGGGCTTTACTATTGGCTCGCTGCCTTAATTCGCGCCTTGTTATTGGCTGATCGCTATTTTGCCCGATGCGCCGAATTCCGCTTTTAGTAATTTCCAGCTCAGCATGACTTTAAAATAATAAAATTACAATGTCAATTGTTATTGTTTAATTATTTGAGTGATTTGGCCTTTTTGTTTGATTTTATACCGTTAAATTTAATTTTATCTGTAAACTCGGAAAAAGTCACGTTCGGGTCCTGTAGCCCATTAACGCTTAGCCCCGCGCATGCGCTGTAATCAAGCATCTCGCTCTATTTGAAACTGTACAAATTTTCCCGAAGTTTTAACCTTTTCCTTAATTTTCTTTGGTAGCGGCTATTTTTTCCGACATTTTGAGCCTAATTACGCTCATATTGATAAATAAAAAGTTTGAAAACAATTAGAATAAAGAAAATATGATTTAGTTTGATTTCTCGTCAAGTGGCGCTGTTCAGAGCGTTGCCCGCCGGCTCGCTTGGGCCTTTGTACCAGTAGCCAAGATGGCTGCCGGTCGGGACGCACGCCCGTCATCGCTCCGCGATGTTTTCCGTACGCGTAGTATTTGATAGTTCGAGCGGGCTCGGGCCGCTACGCGAGTGTTACGTTTCAATATACACTGCCGTCCAAAAGTTTGGGGTCACCCGTCGAAATTTCTACCCACACTAAAAGTTTGATAGCTCAATCAAAAATCAACCGAATCGAATTTAACAAACGTCATTTCAAAGAGAATAAATTAATCTTCCTTTTGACACTTGTTAATATTTTTTACAATTTTTTTTTTTTAGCTGGCAGACGCTTCAGAACAGCATCGTTTGTCGACATATTTTTGGCCTTCGTAAACACACTGCCTATCAGTAGAAATTTTTTCCTTGACTTTCCTCCATAACAGCTTTAAAGGGGATAAAAAAAGCTTTATTTTTGTTTTTTAAAAAATACCGTACGATTTTTTTTCGCAAAATTATCTTAGATTTAGCTCAAAACGAGGAGTTTCCGAAATTGTGGCGTATCTCAAAAACTTTATGGGTTCAGAGGAAATGTCAAGGGGGTAAAAAGTTGTGTCGGTTTATGATAAGCTCGCTTTAATTAATTTGGATTATTTAAAAAAAATTTTTTTTCGATCCTTTTGGTCGGATCTTGATTGAGAAAAGCGGTGTAACTCGAGAATTATAGGGTTCGCGATGAAACTTCTAGAGAGAAGAAAGTTTCAATTTATAATTTTGAACTAACTGACATTTTTTCAAATTTTTTTATCGATTTTTTTTTAAATAAGCGAGATGCTTTTTGCAGATTTTATCGCAATCCCCATGTTATTTCAATAGAAAAAATAGTTCATTTAGTCTCTTACCTAGTTTACACCTGTTTCTCATCGAAAAAGCCGCCTTTGGCTTTGAGGACTGCGTTGACAAGTCGTGGTATTCGCTCGATCAATTTGCCAATTATGGCTTGATCTAAACTCGCCCAAGCGTCTTTGAGCTTTCGCAACAAATCGCTGGCAGAAGAAGGGCAAATGATTCTAACTTTCCGATTAAGCTCCTCCCACAAAAGCTCGATCGAATTTGGGTCAGGAGATTGTGGTGGCCACGCCGCATTGATGATTGCTCCATTTTTTTCTTTAGTTTCCAAATATCCTCGACAAAGGCGGGAACTATGCTTCGGATCATTGTCCTGTTGCATTACGAACCCGAGGCCAATGGTCCTGAGACCTGACGGAATCGCATGCCGGATAAGGATTTGGTGATAATGTTCTTTCTTCATAATACCCTCAACTTTTATCAAATTGCCAGTACCGTGACCAGAAAAGCAGCCCCATACCATGATTAAAAAAATAATTTAAATTAATTAAAGTGAGCTTATCATAAACCGACACAACTTTTTACCCTCTTGACATTTCCTTTGAACCCATAAAGTTTTTGAGATACGCCACAATTTCTGAAACTCCTCATTTTTAGCTAAAACTAAGATAATTTTGCGAAAAAAAATCGTACGGTATTTTTTAAAAAATAAAAATAAAGCTTTTTCTATCCCCTCTAAAGCTGTTATGGAGGAAAGTCGGGAAAACAATTTCTACTTGATAGGCAGCGTGTTTACGAAAGCCAAAAATATGTCGAAAAACGATGCTGTTCTGAAGCGTCTGCCAGCTGAAAAAAAAAATTGTAAAAAATATTAACAAGTGTCAAAAGGAAGACTAATTTATTCTCTTTGAAATGACGTTTGTTAAATTCGATTCGGTTGATTTTTGATTGAGCTATCAAACTTTTAGTGTGGGTAGAAATTTCGACGGGTGACCCCAAATTTTTGGACGGCAGTGTATGTGATGAAAAACAGTGGATAGTTTTGTTGTTCGTTAAGCTACCTAGAAGTTGGAACAACCCGCCCTAACTCCAATATCAAAAAAGTTATAACCTTTAAACCTCAAGTCGCCTTCTCACGATTTATAAGCAAGTAACAATGTTTGATATGTATGAGTGCTAGCGTGGTCGAGTGGTTACCTTCAGCAACCATTAACTCGATGGTTAAGGGTTCGACTCTCGATTGGTAATTTTTTTTCTGAGTAAACATTTTCTTTTATAAATATTTTTTCAATTTAATTATTATAACTTTTTAGTTATAAATCAAATTAATTTACATTATACTTATTTTCTCCAAATTGATTTCAGACAATGTAATTACCCCTTTATCAATAAATGTAAATAAATAAATCAGATACAAAATAGAAAAATTGACTTCTCTCATGGCAAGTATATCAAATCGGCAAAATTTGGCTAGATTACCCTTTTGAAGCCCCAACACGAGAAAGATTGGAAATACAAAATGAATTTTGTTAATGATCTAGCTGAAACAAAAAATGTACTTCGATAATTAAGTATAATGTAAATTAATTCGATTTATAACTAAAAAGTTATAATAATTTCATTGAAAAAATATTTATAAGAGAAAATGTTTACTCAGAAAGAAAAAAAAATCATCATTCGAGAATCGAACCCTTAACCTTCGAGTTTACAGTCGCTGAAGGTAACCACTCGACAACGCTAGCAATTATACATATCAAACATTGTTACTTGCTTATAAATCGTGAGACGGCGGCTTGAGGTTTAAAAGTTATAATTTTTTTGATATTGGAGTTAGGGCGGGTTGTTCCAACTTCTAGGTAGCTTAACGAACAACAAAACTGTCCACTGTTTCTCACCACATATATACACGTGTAACACGGTATTTTTACATCATGTAAATAAAGATTTTGAAATTTAAAGGGAACAGCACGACAAAGCACCGACTCAAAGCAGACAATGGCGATTAGTTTCCAAAAATTATATTACAAAGAGAAGTGCCTTCAAATATTTATGTCTTATGAAAAAAAAAAACTCGAAATGTAGGATTCGATCCCTTGACCCCACGCGCTTAGGGCAAGCATCTTTTGACCATTTAATGTGTGAGAGAGAAACAACATTCCAACTTCCCCACCTCCGTGACAGCTGTTCGTTAGTGACGTCACAAGCCAACGCCGCGCCGCGGAGAGGCAGTTTGGGTCGCAGAAAATTTGTCTTCAAGCCACCCATAAGAACTGGGCTTCTATATAAATCTGACTTCTTTGGTTTGGCGGAAAGCTAATGAGCTCGAGAGCTCGAAAGTACTCGAAAGTCACCAGTTGAAGTCTCACGTCATGTTGACATTTGGGATTATGATGTTATGAAGTGCGTGCGGGAAAATAAAAATAATTTTCGCGTCATCTAACGAAGTTCACATTGATCTTTATTTTGTTAAGGATAATAAAGCGGGTCGTACTAGTTAATGGACAGTCTTTGACCATATTTTTTGAAAAAAATTACCACAGGCAATTATATGTAGCATTAGACCTGTCCTTAAGAAAGGCAAAATCGAATTTTAATGGTCTTACCCCCCAAATTAGTTCGAAATAATTCAAAAAAAATGTCAGAATTTAAAAAAAAATTCCCACTATATTTACCCACCGCTAGGAAGCTTAACTTTTTCCCATAAGAAATGCATTGATTTTTCGTAATTTTATATCTTTTTTTTTATCGTCACCCGAACTATCAGCTAAAAAATCGTAAATTCTCAGAAAATATTGATAGTAATGTTACCTTTTTGTGGGATTTTTTGGAATTTGATACAAGCATTTTTGGGCTAGATTAATCACACCTTTATCCTCTGTATATTGTGAAAAATGCCGAAAAAAGTCGAAAAACGTGATTTGCAGAGTTAAATATTGAAAGAATTCAATCGGTGTAGTCTTAAAACATATAAAATTCTTTGTACAAAATAATTAATCACGTAAAAAAAATTTAAGGCCATCCTTGCAGCTAATTCGATTATGCTATGATTTGAAATTTTTCTGTTTTTCTTGCTTGACTTACTGTTCCCGCACGTCGCACTCCCATAAAAACCAATTCTCAGAACCCGGCATCACGTACACATTTTGATTGTTTGTCCTGAAAGTTTATCCGTATTATGTTTTGGCAATCAATTATAGTAATAAAAAAAAGTGCATCAAGATTTTCGATCATAAGTTAATGAAAGTTGGATAAAATTATCCAAAATAAACTATTTGAGATTAGAACAATGTGAAATGGTACGTCTCCTTTGTTAATTTTGTTCTTTCTACAACGCACCATAGTCCTATTTCCTCCGACCCAGCACGTGCTATGTGCGCAATGCGGCCAGACTATATCCGCGCGGAGTAACACCAACGCGCCCGAACAAAGGGTCTTATCACCACTGGACTCCGAGTTCCGAGAGCATCGACTCGAGGCCCAGTAGTCGGTCTTCAACAGCCAACTATTGCGCTCTCCCAGATTTCGTCAATTTAGGTTACGTGCACAATGCGTTTACGAGAAAACATTCGTTTGATTGGTTATGTGGATTTCCAAATTTTCGGGAATAAACTACCATCAACTCGTCAAGTTTTAAAAGTTTTATTTTTCAACACACGAGTGTCAGGTTTTGACATAAAAACAAGTGCAGCATTAGCCGTACGTGAAACTATGATTTTTTGGAAAAAAGCCAGATTAAAAACGAAGCAAGATTATAACTGCGTAACGAAACTGATGGATTTACATCAACAATGGCATCTATTGGGAAAAAATATTAATGCCCCAAGCAATAAAAAGAGGGAAGAGGAATTTTGCGGTAAACTAGATGACCTCTTTGACATCGCCCATCAAGATGTGCTTGCAGGCCTCGACGATATAAGAACGGAATTTCTGCAAAATCAAAGAAAGCCTGGTCGTATCGGTTTCATCTGGGATATCCAAAGCACATATGATTTGATGGAGGCAGCAGAATTGCGAAAAACAACCGATGCGTTACAGAAGTTGGAGAGAATGGAACAGGAAAGAGCATTATTTGGTAATTTTCCTCCGAATATCTTGAACAAACCATCTTTCTATGATCCTGAAGATTTCTACATTTGCAAATTTCGAGTTCTTGGAACTACTACCTAGTTGTGCGTATTTTTTATTTTTTGAACTTCAATTTCGTATACGTTAGTATTTACACTGAGGAGCGCTATCGAAAAATTTCGTAATACTTTTTGGCTTCTTTTCACATTTCTAATGGCGCTTATTTTTAGATTTTGAATTCATTTTTTTTTATTTATTTTTTATCTGTATCTGCGAATTTCGTCCTTTTGTGAGGAATATTTTGTAAACCGTGGTGTCATTTTTTTTTATCGATCCTCAATTAGCAAAGATATGTAATAACGATAAAAATTTCTTCCAGATGAGATCGTGGAGTTGGCATCGAGTGATGGGTGATTGTGGCGACTTTTCACAAGCGTTGTCACAAAAATCCATTGGCACACTTTCGAATTATTCCACAGAAGACCATCCTGCAGATGATGCTGGTCCATCGAATCCGAAAAAATCTCGAGGCATTGTAGATGTGGTGAACGACAAACTCATCGCGGTTCTTGATAGGTTCAAGGTTTCTGATACATCGGCCGTTCATTTAATCGCTTCTGTAGCTCAATCTCTTGGATTCGATTTAAATACGTTGATTGTTAATCGGAGTTCGATAAAGAGAAAGCGTGAAAAATTACATGAAATGAGGTCCATGAGAATAAAATGCATGTTCCAAAATACTGACTTGAGAGCCGCTGTTTTACATTGGGACGGAAAACTTTTGCCTGATTATGAAAGCGGTAAGAAGTTTGAGAGACTACCCGTTTTGATAACAAACAGTGATTCTGAGAAGCTGTTAGGTGTCCCAAAACTTGAAAATGGGAAAGGCATTACGCAAGCGAACGCCATTCATGATGTTCTCGATGAGTTGGGTGCTTTGAGTTCGATAAAAGCTCTTTGTTGTGATACAACGGCTTCGAACATGGGTGTCACGAATGGCGCGGCGGTTTTATTAGAACAAATGTTAAAGAAATCTATTTTATACCTGCCATGTCGACACCATATTTTCGAAATAGTTTTGAAAAGCGTTTTCAATGCGAAATTAAAATCCCTTTCGACTGGACCAGATGAACCAATTGTAAAACGTTTTAAAGATTCCTGGTCGAAAATTGATTCAACAGCATTTCGCATCGGAATTGATGATAAAAAAGTACAGCGAGCGTTGTAACTGTGGAGAATATCAGGAGAATAAATTCATTTGTTGAATGGGCATTAGAAACGGATCAACCTCGAGTGGATTACAAGGAGCTTTTGAATTTAACAAAATTATTTCTCGGAACCGTCCCATCGCAAGAAGTCGTTATACGTTCACCGGGTGCAATGCATCATGCACGTTTCATGTCCAAAGCTATTTATTCTTTGAAAATATTTTTGTTCCGAGACAGTTTTGAAATGACAAAAACTGAATATCAGGCGATCCGAGATGTATCGGTTTTTATCGTAACAATTTATCTGGAAGCGTGGTTCACTGCTCCACTCGCAGGAGCAGCTCCAAATCACGATCTTCAGTTTTTGAAAAAACTCTATAATTATAAGAGCATCGATAGAGAGATAGCTAATGCAGCTATGCAAAAATTGGTGAATCACCTTTGGTTTTTGAGCCCTGAAACGGTCGCCTTATCATTTTTTGATGAGAATTTATCATTGGAAGTGAAACGTCGCATGGTGTCCGAGTTGGGCCCGCTCGACGTAATCGAAGAAATTGATCAAAATTGCCAGAAGAAAATTGTAATAAACGTAAAAGACGTTGGTAGTTTTTGTGACAAAGAGATGGATCATTTTGTAACATCGCAAACCCAGAATTTTTTTTTCCGATTTGAAATTGCTCAATCGTTTCTACAAATTGACCCATCTCTATGGTCTGAAAATGAGAGCTTCCGAGAAGGTTCGGAAATTGTCAAAAAATTAAAAGTTGTGAATGATGCGGCAGAAAGGGCTGTTAGTCTATTCACAGATTTCAATAATATTCTGACGCAGAATGAAAAACAGAAACAATACATTCTGCAAGTCATTGAGGAACATAGGAGGAAATTCCCTGATTCAAAGAAAATAACGGTCATGCAAAATTTATGAATAAAGCAATCGGTTTAAGGAAGTATTATGATGTTCTTTGCTATATCATTTAGAAATACATGCCAGGATCAAAATCCTTAATATAATATGTGATGACTTTAGCGATTTTAACTTCTATATTTATAAACTAGAACTTCTATTCGGACCTTCTATAATAATAAAAAATGTGTGAAGACTTAACTCATTTTAACTTCTATATTTAGACCTCTGGAAAATACTTTTAGACTTTTTTTTCTATTTTCAGCGATTTCCGAGAATTTACTATCTTCGGAAAAAAGATTCCTTATTTTTAACCTCTGCCATTTTATTCCTCCTATTTTGAGCTCTCCAAACGACGTTCTTCGATTTTTTTGCTTTATTCCGCGTTTTTCGAAACATACAGAGAATAAAGATGTGATTGATCTAGTGCAAAAATGCTTGTATCGAATTCCAAAAAATCCCACAAAAATGTAATATTACTATCAACATTTTCTGAGCATTTACGATTTTTTAGCTGATATATCGGGCGACGATAAAAAAAAGATATAAAATTACGAAAAATCAATGCTTTTCTTATGGGAAAAAGTAAAGCTTCTTAGCGGTGGGTAAATATGATGGGAAAATTTTTTTAAAATTCTGGCATTTTTTTTGAATTATTTTGAAGCAATTTAGGGAGTAAGACCATTAAAATTCAATTTTGCCCTTCTTAAGGACAGGTCTAATGTAGCATAGTATATTATTAAGAAATGTTATAATGATTTTAGAACGGTAAATACTATTCAAGTTCATTTTATCATGAAAAAGATTTTGTGCAGAGTTGTTAATATGACTCGGTAGTGCATTGTGAAAAGTTTACGTCTGACAACGTCGGGCGTTCAGGTACCCATAACATCAAGTTATTATGTCAACAAAATTCCTTTTGAGGCCTCTCAATAAAAAATCTTACACATATTACCAAGCATTTGATGAAATGAAATTTATTTCACAAAAATATACCATCCCAAATTTTTTTTCCGTGCATTTTTTCATTTTCCGTTTATTAATGAAAAAAAGGGCGTTGCGTATACAAAAGAATTTTTGTATACGCAACGTGCAAGCCACCTTTCTGAGCCAATTGAAATATATTTTCTAAACGCAAATTTTATACATTTTTTTCACTAACGTTTAGTTATTTTATGAATGCAATTATTTCTTCATAGTTTTTATATCGCTTGAAATGCTGTGTATCAAAATATCGTCAATTTTTTTATTTGGAGTAACCCTCTGACAGTAACGTTAGGTTTTGTACAGATGTATACATATATAGGTTTCGCGAGGTTGCCACAACTTTTCATGGTTATAAAATCCTCAGATTCCGTGAGCATTTGTCGTCTTTAACTTTATATTTCTAATTCAGATGTCCGTGACCCTCTTTTTTTAACCAACCGTTAGAATCCTGAGGGAACCAATTCATATAATAGATTTTTTTTATTATCGACACCTTATATAGAAATGGAACAAATTTTGAGTTATACAAGCTTCGAAGCCATTGCGGCTAAAGGCGACACGTAAAATTGTGTTCTTTTTAACTAATAATATTTCGATAAAACAGTCGATAAGGGATCTTGAAATTTCACACAGATCAAGTATTAAGCTTGGACTACAACATACAAAAAAATTAGAGTGCCATCTGAAATCGAGTCTAGTGCTCGTACATCCTTAAGTTCCTTAAGGTGATCTATCACTTGCGTGGTGCTTGCGTAAGTGCGAGAGATAGCTGCAAAATGGTCACACGTTTTACTCGGACATCCTTGATTTTTTGAGAAAAATAAAAGTTACACCTTGTTCTCTAATAAAATGAGAATAGCATGTAACTCATATTTTCTTTCAAATATCAACCTAACTCAGATTAAAACGTGCAACAGGATTTTTACCGACTGAACAACTGATAGATCACGTAAATTTTGTTTCTATGGTTATATGATTTTTATCAAGAGACTCGGTAGAGTCTCGGGACAAGTACATTGACAGCCCTGTCGTCTGCTGTCTCGCCGAGTATATTCAGAGAAAGTATAGTCTCGCCGAGACTATACCTAGCGTGTATTGATATGCACGCTAGGTATTAGCACTTCCTATTTTTAATTATGAAATATGGATACGTACAATTAATAAAAATTGTAGAAGAATTATAGAATTGGGATATGGATTACTAGTAATAAATAACTCAAAATAATGATAAATGATACAATATGGATTACTATTATGGATGATGATATGGATTACTAGTAATAAATAACTCAAAATAATGATAAATGATACAAGAAGTCAGCGATGACCTATTTATGAATTACATAAGAAGTTATGTTTTCAAAATGCAATGGCCATATTAACAAATAAGCAATTCTGTTGGTCTTGACGCACTTCATAGTTTATCTTTTGTCCGGTTGAACCTTGGTGGCTACATGCAGAGTTTAAAAATTTTGTGCATCGACGTGGGTGTGTCAACTTTTATCTCTGGGTATGATAATACAAATGAAAAAGATTGCTTCAAAAAGTCCTTGGAAGCACGTTTTTTAATGAAATGAAAATTGCTAGCATCAGAATTCAATAAACATATGTGAAAATTGCGAATTTTGGTGGACTTGGTGAACATTGTATATATTTTTTTCTTTCTCCTTCTGTTAAATTTTAAGGAAAATCAATCAAAAAATTCGGTTCATTGAAAAATCTTCATATCAAGAGACTCGGTAGAGTCTTGGGACAAGTACATTGACAGCCCTGTCGTCTGCTGGCCCGAGGCTCTCGCCGAGACTATATTATCTCTGAATAAAGTAAATTTCGGTGGTGGGGGTAAAATTGACATGTCATTTTCTTGAATTCCGAAGCTCAGGAGTTATGTCGCAATTTGAAAATTGAACTTTCAGCTAATTAAGAAATTCTCTTTCGATTGCGTCCAAAATCAATACGATCGGTGGTGTAATTGCTGAGAAAAAACTTTGCTCGGGCTCAAGATTATGCAAAAGTTACTAACACATCTATGGATTTACTGTGTCTGTACAGAACACCATCAAAGGCCTCTTGATGCCAGCTATAACCCATTTCTATGGAAACTCGGGTCCCGGGATCCCGGCTACAGAAATAATGAGTTGTGATTGGTCAGGACACTTGCTGTACCGTTCCAGCGGAATACAGTTTATGAATATATATACAAGGCCATCAGTCAGCCATCAGTTATTGATGTTATATCAAACGTATTTTCGACATTACGAAGTGCGGGGTGACAAAAAAATATTTTTCATCTAATAAAGTGTTAAATAGGTTAAATATGTATTTATTTTATTAAAAATAGTGGTATGTGGTGTCATACAGTATTACGAAAACCAGACATATAGTGACTTTGACGTGATATATGTTGGTAATTTCCAGGATCTCAAAGAGGTTATATGAAATAAAAATTATACTCGGATTGGTAGGATAAGTTCTGATAAATTTTTCTTTATTTTTAACATGAAAAACGTGTCTTTCTTCGTTTAACAAAAACCGGAAACTGAAACCTTCTCACTCATTCTCTCCCCTCTCTGACACACTCACGCCCCTGGCGTCACGCTCTCACACTCGTTTGCGGCAGCACCCCAAAGAGGCGCGAACTACGAATGCGCTAAACTCTCTCTCACCCATTCAACACACTCACCGTTTGAGCATTCGTTATTGCTAACATATCACACAGCCGGCCAAACTGTACTCTCGGCAGAGCCTTCGTAAACATATCGGCTTTTTGGTTTTCCGTAGACACATATTTTACCTCTACAACGCGACTAGCAACCTTTTCTCTCACGAAGTGAAACTTTACATCAATATGTTTTGTGCGCTTATGAAACTCGGGGTTTTTTGCGAGTTTGATTGCACTTTGGTTGTCAACCCAAATCACAGTCGGTTTGTCACTACACACTCCTATTTCCGTAAGTAGTCTTCTCAACCACACTGCTTCGCGCACTGCTGCAGTAGCGGCTACATACTCCGCCTCTGTCGTACTAAGCGTAACGAGCTTCTGCCTCTGACTCGCCCACGACACAATTCCACCGACATACATGAACGCGTAGCCCGTTGTTGATCGACGCGTCTCCACGTCCCCTGCGAAATCTGCATCACAGTAGCCAACAAGCTCCGGTTCAATTTCTTTATTTTTGTAGAGAATCCCGTGATTTTGCTTCCCGACTAAATAGGAGAATATTCGTTTCACCGCCAACCAGTGCGCGCGGCCATGCTTGTTTAAGAATTTTGACACACGATTTACCGCGAACGCGATATCAGGTCGCGTCACGATCGCGAGAAACATCAGCGACCCTACAACCTCACGATACGGAACGTCCAAACATATTTCTTCATCGTCGACAGGAGTCAGCACCGCGTTCGGGTCAGCGGGCACGGTCACCGATTTTGCATCCGACATCCCGAATTTTTCCAGAATTTTCTTGGTGTACTCGGTTTGATGCACGAACATTGTTTTCTTGACACGATCCCGTTCAATTTGTAGCCCTACGAACCGCGACGCGTCCCCAATTGTAATTTTGAACGCACCTTTTAAATGTTCAATCACCGCGGCTAGCACTTTGCTCGACTTTGCAGCCACAAGGCCGTCATCAACAAATAGCGCCAGATAGACCTCCTCTCCGTCGACGCACCCTTTGAAGATGCATTGATCCGCCTCGCCCTGTGCGAACTTGAACTTGCGCAGGAACTCACTGAATTTCAAGTTCCAGCATCTGGGCGACTGTTTCAAACCATACAAGGACTTGTTTAGTTTGCACACGTCGTCCTGTTTCACCGAGAGACCTTCAGGGGCTTTCATGAGTATCTCCTCTTCGAGATCTCCATACAGGAAAGCCGTGCACACGTCGAATTGCGTTAGATCGTAGTTCTCTTGTGTAGTCTTGGCCAGAAACACGCGGAGTGAGTCATAACGTATGACCGGAGCGAATGTTTCGTTGTAGTCCACCCCCGGCCGCTGCAAAAACCCCCGCGCACACAGACGTGCCTTGAAACGACACTCACCCGTTTTTGTCCCCCGTACGACCTTAAAGACCCATTTCGAGTCTATTATTTTGTCCCCCGGTCTCTTGCTGACCACCGTCCAGGTGCTGTTTTCCTCATGGGCTCGAAGCTCTTGGTCGATAGCCTCCGACCACTTCTCCTTCTCGGGACCCGTGATCGCTTCTTGGAAAGTCTCAGGTGCATGGAATTCTACGAAATCTATTTCATACTGGTACCTTCTCGGTCTCTGAATTCGATTTCGATTTCTGAGTGCCCGCTCACCTACTCCCTGGCGTTGCTCGACGTCTTCTTCCGGTGGCGGTTGTTGAGCATTTGGTATCGCGCTTGCTTCTTCTTCCTCGTCTTCTTCCAGTGAGTCGTCCTGAACCTCGACCACTTCGGGCTCTCGTTTCATTGTTAAACCCCCTTCGTCGGAGTCACTCAGACGCATACCCTCATCAGCTACTTCCTCGTTAAACACGACATCACGAGACACGACGATTGCTCGCTTTTCCGCGTCATACAAACGATAATTGGCTGACTCGTCTTGATACCCTACGAGTATCATTTTCTTCGCCTTGTCATCGAGTTTTCGTCGGAGTTGCCGAGGAACATGTACATACGCCACCGATCCAAAAACTCGCACATGGTCCAGCTTTGGTCGCCTCCCGGTCCATGTCTCATACGCTGTCTTCTGGTCCTTTCTGCTTGAGTGCGTTGTTCGGTTAATCACGTACACCGCTGTGTTGACCGCCTCAGCCCACAACGTCTTCGGTAGTTCTTTCGCTCGTAGCATGGTTCGAGCACTCTCGAAGATTGTGCGATTCGCTCTTTCTGCTTTTCCGTTCTGTTGCGGAGAGTACGGTGCGGAATTTTCCATCGATATGCCTCGGCTCTCGAGATACGCTGCGAACTTTTTGTTCTTGTACTCGCCTCCGTTGTCCGATCTCACGACCTTCAGCCTCGTCCCGAACTTGTTTTCGACGAGCCGGTCATATATCTTGAACTTCTCGAGTACTTCATTTTTCTGTTTGAGGAAATAAACAACGCAGAAACTCGAAGCTTCATCAATGAACGTTACGAAGTAACTCGCGCCCCCTTGCGATTTTACCTGGATTGGCCCGCAAACGTCAGAGTGTACGCACTCACCGGTTTTCATTTCTCGCAAACTCGATTTGTTTTCTTTGAACGGCAGTTTATGGGCCTTGCCGAGCTGGCATGGCTCACAGAAAAATTTTTTCACATTTTTTAGCTTCACGCCGGTCACCAGATTGTTTTTCACCATGTCCTCGAGCGCACGCGCCCCGACATGACCTAAGCGCTCGTGCCACGTTTTCAAATCCGCCGTTACCGCGTTTATTTCCGTCGTTGCACTTGGAATTGACACACGAACGAGCATCTGGTAAATCGCGTTACCTCGGTTTACCCCTACCATCACGACTTCATTTTTTTTCGACACTTTTACATTCTCTCTGTCGATCGTGACTTGACACCCTTTTTCCGCACACTCGCCCAGCGACAGTAGATTCTTTTTTATTTCGGGCACAAGTAACACGCGTTTGAGTTGTACTTTCTTCCACCGTCCGTCGATACACGTTTCGATATTGATGCTTCCTTCACCCTCGATTTTACACTCGAGATTGTTTCCCAGCACCACTGTACCGTAGTCACCCGTGTGCAACGTCTCGAACCACTCACGCCGATGAGTCACGTGACAAGAGGCCCCACTGTCGCCAATCCAGGCGTCTGCCTTATCGACCTCAAGTATACGTCTCACTTGTTCTGCCGAGATACCGGCGCATTTTTCCGACGTCATCATCCGAGCCTCGTTTACCTCGGCCACAAGCACAACTGTCGACGCACTACTTTCGTCTTTCTGACTGTTCATTTTTTTCTGAGGACAATCGTACGCGTAATGTCCTTTTGCGTGACACTTGAAACACTTTGTGTTTTTTAGATCCTTTTTCTTTTTCTGATCATTGTTTGCTGTTTTCTTCTTGATACCAGCCTTTTTTATAGTAGCTAACACTTCGATCGCTTCACCGCCCGATTGTTGTCTCGCTTCCTCATTCACCAGTCGCTCTCTCAGTCTCTCCACGGTTTGTTTTTCCTCGTCGACATTGTCCCACGATGATAACCCGGAGAGTATCGCCGCCATGACAATATCGTCAGGCATTTCTGTACCAACTTCGTTCAGCTGTAACGCCAAATTTTTTATTTTCGACACATACTGCACCACCGTGTCTCCCGGTTCCATTTTGAACGACTGAAAACGCTTCAGAAGAAGCAACTTGCTCGAGGCTGATTTTTGCTCGTATTGGCTACACAGCGAGTCCCACATTTCTTTCGCGGTTTGACACGTTACCAACGAAATTTTCTGAGACCTCTCAATTGTCGTTGAGATTAACACTCTCGCTGTTGCGTCTTTTTCCTCCCATGTGTTCCTGACCGCCACCGTTGCGTCCGGCGCTAACGCATCCGTGCCGCTTACAACCTCGTGCACTTTTTGTGAGCGGAACACCGCCATCATCTCGAATTTCCACGTTACGAAATTCGTTCCGTCCAGTTTTTCAATATTTCGAACTGATAAGTCTGACATGTTTCACAACTGTCTCGACCGCGCACACTTTATTCGATCAACTGCCTCAACACGACGCTGTTCCTCGAACGAAAAAACCAAAAAAAAAAACTATGGCTGCCACGTGACTCGCGATACGACCGACCTGTTGCCGCACACAAACTCCCGAATTTTTACGTTTCAACTCCTCTCCCTAGCGGATTGTACGACCAGGCATCGGTCAAAAAAAGTACAAAAACGACCGAAGTTGGTCGTTTTTCGGTTGTTTTCGACCAATTTCGGTCGTTTTTGTACTTTTTTAGACCAATGCCTGGTCGTACAATCCGCTAGGGCTTTTTCAAAAAACGCCTGGGCCCATAACCTGTTGGTAATTTCCAGGATCTCAAAGAGGTTATATGAAATAAAAATTATACTCGGATTGGTAGGATAAGTTCTGATAAATTTTTCTTTATTTTTAACATGAAAAACGTGTCTTTCTTCGTTTAACAAAAACCGGAAACTGAAACCTTCTCACTCATTCTCTCCCCTCTCTGACACACTCACGCCCCTGGCGTCACGCTCTCACACTCGTTTGCGGCAGCACCCCAAAGAGGCGCGAACTACGAATGCGCTAAACTCTCTCTCACCCATTCAATAATATATAGTACATCCATCTGTCAGTTTTTGATGGCATGAGCAAATTAATAGCAACAGCGATCTGAATGATAAAATTTCGGAGAAATAGTGCGAGCTGTATGAATTCGATTCAAAATTCTTATATAACTATAAAAAAAGAATGTTATGCAAGTTTTGTGAAAACCATGTGGGTTAGTTTACGCTCATCGCAATCGGTTCGCGAGTGTTTGTTATATAGAACATATATTAGTATTGGGAAATTTCTCCTTGTACAAATTCTTTGATTTTACGTTTATTTATGACATAATTTTGTTGCAATCCTGGTTCTGGTTCTTCAAAAATTTTCAACGGGAGTTATGTGAGAAAAATAAACTTTCGCTCATTATAACCTCTCAAACGTTCTTTCCAAACAGAAATTTTATGTCGTGTAATTACATTATAGAAAAAATATGCGTGATTGTATGTAAATGAATGCAAATAAATGTTGAAAAACTTCGGTCAAGTAAAAGTGTCTAATTCAATGTATTGTTGTCATATTTTCTTTCATTTCGTTTGGCTGTGTTCACCGGGCCCTTTTTCCCACCTCCTTAGCTTACAGTGTATTTATACCAATTTCTATTCATTCTCTAGACAATTCGAGTGACATTCGTATTTCTATTTCCTCATATTGATGTCAATAAATTGGAAAATTCATAACAAAAAGTTTTCATGATTGCTTGTTTACAAACACGAGTTTTAAAAAATCTTTGGGCCATGTAAATACATAGATATTCACTTGAATTGTTGCATGATGAATTTGGAAATTCATTTCAATAAGTCATTGGTTGCTTATTTTTCGTGATATCAAAATGTATCTTCCAAATGCAATGAACACATCTTAAGTTTGACAACATGATTAAGCGACACGTATATTGAGTATTTCCAGACCATGTTTACGATTGGCATTATGGATTAAAAAATTCATGTGTGTGAGTCTACGCCTGATCATTTCTGGATGTGATCAAATATTTTGTCTGTGTATAACCATGGAGACATACTAAATTAAACTATTTGATTTACTGCAACATGCAGCGTATCTGTCACTTTTTACACTATTTGATTTAGTTCAACATGCAGCGTATCTGTCACTTTATTCATTGAATATGCCATAATAAGTTTCAAAAATGTGGTTCGGGTAATTTTAAAGTTTTTTGCCCCATAGCACCAAAGTTTGTATTACTGGTACGCAGCGAATACCTATGAACTTTGATATTCCTGCGAAGCGGTAGGTGTGCCAATCTTTTCACTTTTTGGTTCCAACTGTAATATATGAATGAGATACATGAAACAATTATGCGTTCTGTTCACTTTCAAGTGCGCTGTCTTTTTTCCCTTTAGTTTTGGCATAATAAATTTTATGAATCGGTGGTAATTTTTTCTGTCTGTACCAAAATTTAGATGAATAAATCGCAGCGAATACTTGCAAATTTGGAAAATTCTGTGTATTGACATGCATGCCAGGTATTAGTACTTCTTTTTTTTTGATTATGGAATATGGATATCTACAAATAATAAAAATTATACATGAATTATAGGATTTGGAAATGGATTATAAATAATCATCAATAATAAAAAATAATGATGAATGATACAAAAAGTCAGCGATGGCCTGTTTATGAATGGCATAAGAAGTTATGTTTTCAAAATGCAATGCTCATATTAAAAAGTAAGCAATTCTGTTGGTCTTGACGCACTTCATACTTTTTCTTTTGTCCGGTTGAACCTTGATGGCTACATGCAGAGCTTGAAAATTTTGTGCATCGATGTGGGTGCGTCAACTTTCTATCTCTGGGAATGATAATACGAATGGAAAAGATTGCTTCAAAAAGTCCTTGGAAGCACGTTTTTTAATTAAATAAAAATAACTAGCATTAGAATTCAATAAACATATGTGAAAATTGCGAATTCTGGTGGACTTGGTGAACATTATATATATATTTTTCTTTCTCCTTCTGTCAAATTTTAAGGAAAATCAATCCAAAAATTCGTTTCATTGAAAAATCTTCATGTTTTCTTTATTCACAATGATTTCATCAAAACAGATGAAAACAAAATTTATAAATGAAGGGGGAAAATCCCACAATGATACAAAATATTGAAAAACCTTATGGAAAATGATTTTAATTCCACAAAATTATAGACACGTTCGAAATGGTTGAAAAATTGAGGATATCACTTCAAACATTCGAAGAATATCAAACTGTTATAAATTGTACAAAACTTAAAGAAAATCGTTGGAGAAAGGAGAATTATTTTTAAATATCACAATAGAAACATTGGAGAACTTGAGAAAATCTTATTTAAGAATATTTTTTGTGGTTTAGAACTACCACAGAAAAAAGATTTGATATCATACCGTAAAAATCCTCTCTCGGAGAAAAAAAATTTGGACAATTACATTGATGATCGCCCGTTTTCGCATTATACCACAAAAAATGTAAACAAAACTTCTTAAATCACACAACAAAAATGATTTCGAACCGTAAGAAAATATCAAATGTATTACAATCCTACAGCATTAGTGTATAATGTTCTTCACTAGTATACTGATTGTGCGGTATCAGTCTTTTTTCGACGAATCAGATGTTACAAGCCAAAATCATATCTCGGCCTCCAACCCGCTTTCCACCGTGCTCTTGGGTTCCTAATTGACAAAACATATTAGAGTACAAGGAAAAAAATCGCTGAAGTCCAACAACAGACCTGTGACGAAATATTTCCAGTACAATTTTGACGAAAAATAGGTCTTTTTTCGTGAAAACCAACGTTATAAGCCGAAAATTATATCTCGGCCTCCAACCCGCTTTCCACCATGCTCTTTGGTTCTTAATTGACAAAACATATTAGAATACAAGCAAAAAAATCGCCAAAGTCCGAGGACAGACTTGTGACGAAATATTTCTAGCACAATTTTGACGAAAAATAGGTCGTTTTTCGTAGAAACCAACGTTATAAGCAGTAAATCGTAAATAATTCATAGCAATTTAAATTAAAATTATATATTCATCAAAACATAAATAAGGAATTTTCGAGAAAAAAGACGTGATATCAAACCATAAACTTCCCCTAGGGAAAAAAAGGTTGGGACAAGTACATTGATGGTATCGTGTTTGCTGATAATTCCATCCATAAAAAAAAAACTTGGAAATCGATGCCTCATTCTTCTTATTTGATTCGAACAGCTAAATCAATTGAAAAAAATTCCATCTAATTTACGTGCAGCATTAAAATTTATTATATCAATTCGAGGCCAAGTATTTTCTAATGAATTGAAAAAAGTTACCACTTGAGTTACGTGCAGCACTAAAATTTATGATATCAATCAGTGGACAAGTATTTTATTAGTAACTCCAAATTTTGACATTATTAAATTGTTCTAAGAAGCTTTTAAATCCAAAAAAAAAATCACATGAAAGCTGGTCATTCGTTACTCTATGGTGGCAAAGACTTATAAGAAAATCGATTTTTCTCAGACTTTCAGGATCCTTTGGCATTATTCACAAAATTCAACGTCGATTGGATCGATACAAATTATGTTTAAATAAGTGTTAAAAGTACTTGTCCGGTCCATCACTTTCCGTTTAAATTGTTTATCCAAATAAAAATCAGGGCTTGTCTAGAACTGATGGTTCACAAGTATTCATGCAGAGGGAATTGAGAGAATTATCTTCAAGTAATTTTTACTTAGTTGCACTAATTTAATAAATAACGGAAACAAATTATTCCGCAATATACATGGGATTTTATTCTGCATCGATAAATGAAACAAATTGTACATAATATATATGTTCAAGCTTCCAAAATAACTCTCCAGTTTATATTCAATGATGTCAATTTTTACTTCGTACTTATTCTTCCAGCGAACGAATTCCATACGGAATAAGAACTAACCTATACTATTATTAAAAGCATTAAACTAATAATGAATCGCATTTCAACAAATTTTTAATCAGATTCTGCCGTACAATTTCGTTTTTTTATGATTGATTATTTATTGAATGAATAGTGATGGACCGGACAAGTACTTTTAACACTTATTTAAACATAATTTGTATCGATCCAATCGACGTTGAATTTTGTGAATAATACCAAAGGATCCTGAAAGTCTGAGAAAAATCGATTTTCTTATAAGTCTTTGCCACCATAGAGTAACGAATGACTAGCTTTCATGTGATTTTTTTTTGGATTTAAAAGCTTCTTAGAACAATTTAATAATGTCAAAATTTGGAGTTACTAATAAAATACTTGTCCACTGATTGATATCATAAATTTTAGTGCTGCACGTAACTCAAGTGGTAACTTTTTTCAATTCATTAGAAAATACTTGGCCTCGAATTGATATAATAAATTTTAATGCTGCACGTAAATTAGATGGAATTTTTTTCAATTGATTTAGCTGTTCGAATCAAATAAGAAGAATGAGGCATCGATTTCCAAGTTTTTTTTTTATGGATGGTTTTCTTTATTCACAATGATTTCATCAAAACTATTGAAAACAAAATTTATAAATGACGGGGGAAAATTCCACAACGATACAAAATATTGAAAAACCTTACGGAATATGTTTTTAATCCCACAAAATTATGGACACGTTCGAAATGGTTGCAAAATTGAGGGTATCACTTCAAACATTCGAAGAATATCAAACTGTTATAAATTGTACAAAACTTAAAGAAAAACATTGGAGAACGTATTTTTAAATATAACAATAGAAACATTGGTTAACTTTAGAAAATCTTATTTAAGAATATTTTTTGTCGTTTAGAACTGCCATAGAAAAAAGATTTGATATCAAGCCGTAAAAATCCTCTCTCGGAGAAAAAAAATTTGGACAATTACATTGATGATCGCCCTTTTTCTTATTACACCACAAAAAATGTAAACAAAACTTCTTAAGTCACACAACGAAAATGATTTCGAACCGTAAGAAAATATCAAATATATTACAATCCTACAGCATTCGTGTATAATACTCTTCACTAGTATACTGATTGTGCGGTATCAGTCTTTTTTCGACAAATCAGATGTTACAAGCCAAAATCATATCTCGGCCTCCAACCTGCTTTCCACTATGCTCTTGGTTTCCTAATTGACAAAACGTATTAGAGTACAAGGAAAAAAATCGCCAAAGTCCAAGGATAAACCTGTGACGAAATATTTCCAGTACAATTTTGACGAAAAATAGGTCTTTTTTCGTGGAAACCAATGTTATAAACATTAAATCGTAAATAATTCATAGAAATTAAAATTAAAATTATATAGTCGTCAAAACATGAATAAGGAACTTTCGAGAAAAAAGACGTGACATCAAACCATAAACTTCCCCTAGGGAAAAAAGGTTGGGACAAGTACATTGATGGTGTCGTGTTTGCTGATAATTCCATCCATAAAAAAAACTTAAGAAACCGATGCCTCTTTCTTCTTATTTGATTCGAACAGCTAAATCAATTGAAAAAAAATTCATCTTATTTACGTGCAGCATTAAAATTTATTATATCAATTCGAGGCCAAGTATTTTCTAATGAATTGAAAAAAGTTACCACTTGAATTACGTGCAGCACTGAAATTTGTGATATCCATCGATGGACAAGTATTTTATTAGTAACTCCAAAGTTCAACATTATGGAATTGTTCTAAGAAGCTTTTAAATCCAAAAACATCACATGCAAACTAATCATTTCTTGCTCTATGGTGGCAGAGACTTATAAGAAAATCGATTCTTTTCAGACTTTCAGGAGCTTCTGATATTATTCACAATATTCGACGTCGATTTGATCGTTACAAATTATGTTTAAATATGAGTTAAAAGTACTTGTCCGGCCCATCACTTTCCATTAAAATTGTTTATTCAAATAAAAATCAGGGTTTTTCTAGAACTGATGGAGCACAAATATTCATGCAGAGGGAATTTAGAGAGTTATCGTCAAGTAATTTTCCCTCAAGTGCACTAATTTAATAAGAATGGAAACGAATTGTCCTGTACTATACAAGGGATGTTTTTGTGCATCGATAAATAAAAACATTTTGCACATTAAATATGTTCAAGCTTCCAAAAATAAATCCCCAGTTTGTATTGGAATGACGGCAATTTTTACTTCTCACTTCTTCCAGCGAACGAATTTCATTCGGTATAACTAACCTATACTATTATTAAGAACATTAAACTAATAATAAATCGCATTTCAATACATTTTTAACCGGATTCTGCCGTACAATTTCGTTTTTTTATGATTGATTTTTATTTCAATAAATAGTGTTGGGCCAGACAAGTACTTTTAACTCATATTTAAACATAATTTGTAACGATCCAATCGACGTCGAATATTGTGAAAACCATAAACTTCCCCTAGGGAAAAAAAGGTTGGGACAAGTACATTGATGGTCTCTTGTTTCTGGATGGCATAGAAAAAAGATTTAGAACCAGGAAAAAAATTCTATAAAAATAATAAACGAAAAATAGAAAAGTTCAAAAAAATTCAACAAAAATAAAAAACAATCGAAAAAATTCTGTAAAGAAAAATAAAAAAATTTCAAAAAAATTCATAAATATTGAAGACATTGAAAAATGTACTATCCAAGTTACATGTAGTATAAAAATGTATGATATCAATTGGAGGCCAAGTTTTTATTGATAATTTGGAATATTTATCCAACAAATTGAAAACTTTAATGAAATTCATGATAATTATTTTCACGAAAAAAGTTAATGAAAAAAAAGTCATAACGGAAGTTACGTGCAGTACTAAAATGTATTATATCAATTCGAGGTCAAGTATTTATCAGTTATTCGAAATATAATCTCCGGCAACAAATGAGCGTTGAGAATCCTTGTCGGGCTCACAACGTTTTATCAAAATTACTAAAAAATTAATGGAAATAAAATCATTAAAAATTCACATGAAAGTCATTCGTTACTTGTACAAGGTACACACTTTAAAGAATCGATTCCCCTCCGACTTTCAGGATGCCCTGGTATTATTCACAACATTCAACTTCGATTGGATCGGTACAAATTATGTTCAAATACGTCTTAAACGTACTTGTCCGGCCCATCACGCTTTATTCAAATTGCTCATTCGAAACCAAATCAAAAACGAAGTTAATGCATGTGTTAATATTAAGAAACAGTAATTCCCGATAAAATAATTTTCCTTCGAATCGCTCTTGTCAAAATGAAACGACAATGAAAGATAAAGTTGATTAATCTATTTATATTATATGGAGTCATAATTCACAACAAAATCATTTTTCTTCAAATTCCAGGAATCCACGTGTCGTACTCGACTAGTGATATTTTTCAAAATGTGTACGTGACGATCGAAAAAAAAACATTGCACGGCTGAGTAGGTTCCAAAATTTCTAGTAATGGGCCTGATTATTTCTCATTTTCATTGGTTCTTACCGAATGGTATGTGTTCACTGAAGAAAATGAGAAGTGGATACTGCTGTACGAACTCGCGAACAATCAAGTTCAAATTACTTGGAGATATTATTTTTATTTCTATCCATTTTATTATATTTGTCATTATAGAACAGCCCTGATTTGTTTTCGAATGAGCAATTTGAATAAAAAGTGATGGGCCGGACAAGTACGTTTAAGACGTATTTGAACATAATTTGTACCGATCCAATCGAAGTTGAATGTTGTGAATAATACCAGGGGATCCTGAAAGTCGGAGGGGAATCGATTCTGTAAAGTGTGTACCTTGTTGAAGTAACGAATGACTTTCATGTGAATTTTTAATGATTTTATTTCCATTAATTTTTTAGTAATTTTGATAAAACGTTGTGAGCCCGACAAGGATTCTCAACGCTCATTTGTTACCGGAGATTATACCTAGGAAAAAAAAGGTTGGGACAAGTACATTGATGGTCCCTCGTTTCCTGATAATTCCATTCATAAAAAAAACTTTAAAAATATTTTCTTTTTAAATTGTCAAAAAAATGATTTTATAAAAAAAAATACAGAACAATTCGAAAAAATTTTCACAAATCTTGAAAAAACATTATCTGTAAAAAAAACTAATCTGTATCTATTTTTTAAAGTGTCAAAAGAATCAAATAACAAGTAAAAAATAAAAAACCGAAAAATCGCGCTTGAAATCATTTTGGAAACCGATGCCTCATTCTTCTTATTTGATTCGAACAGCTAAGTCAATTGAAAAAAATTCCATCTAATTTACGTGCAGCATTAAAATTTATTATATCAATTCGAGGCCAAGTATTTTCTAATGAATTGAAAAAAGTTACCACTTGAGTTACGTGCAGCACTAAAATTTATGATATCAATCGAAGGACAAGTAATTTATGAGGAACTCCAAATTTCAACATTATGGAATTGTTCTAAGAAGCTTTTAATTGCAAAAAAATCACATGCAAGGTAGTCATTTCTTACTCTATGGTGGCAAAGACTTATAAGAAAATCGATTCTTTTCAGACTTTCAGGAGCTTCTGATATTATTCACAATATTCGACGTCGATTGGATCGATACAAATTATGTTTAAATATGAGTTAAAAGTACTTGTCCGGCCCAACACTATTCATTCAAATAAAAATCAATCATAAAAAAACGAAATTGTACGGCAGAATCCGGTTAAAAATTTATTGACATGCGATTTATTATTAGTTTAATGTTCTTAATAATAGTATAGGTTAGTTATACCGAATGAAATTCGTTCGCTGGAAAAAGTGAGAAGTAAAAATTGCCGTCATTCCAATACCAACTGGGGAGTTATTTTTGGAAGCTTGAACATATTTAATGTGCAAAATGTTTTTTATTTATCGATGCACAATAACATCCCTTGTATAGTACAGGACAATTCGTTTCCATTCTTATTCAATTAGTGCAGTTAAGGGAATATTACTTGAAAATAACTCTCTAAATTCGCTTTGCATGAATATTTGTGCTTGATCAGTTCTAGAGAAGCCCTGATTTTTATTTGAATAAACAATTTTAATGGAAAGTGATGGGCCGGACAAGTACTTTTAACTCATATTTAAACATAATTTGTATCGATCCAATCGACGTCGAATATTGTGAATAATATCAGAAGCTCCTGAAAGTCTGAAAAGAATCGATTTTCTTATAAGTCTTTGCCACCATGGAGTAAGAAATGACTAGCTTGCATGTGATTTTTTTGCAATAAAAAGCTTCTTAGAACAATTCCATAATGTTGAAATTTGGAGTTCTTCATAAATTACTTGTCCTTCGATTGATATCATAAATTTTAGTGCTGCACGTAACTCAAGTGGTAACTTTTTTCAATTCATTAGAAAATACTTGTCCTCGAATTGATATAATAAATTTTAATGCTGCACGTAAATTAGATGGAATTTTTTACAATTGACTTAGCTGTTCGAATCAAATAAGAAGAATGAGGCATCGGTTTCCAAAATGATTTCAAGCGCGATTTTTCGGTTTTTTATTTTTTACTTGTTATTTGATTCTTTTGACACTTTAAAAAATAGATACAGATTAGTTTTTTTTACAGATAATGTTTTTTCAAGATTTGTGAAAATTTTTTCGAATTGTTCTGTATTTTTTTTTATAAAATCATTTTTTTGACAATTTAAAAAGAAAATATTTTTAAAGTTTTTTTTATGAATGGAATTATCAGGAAACGAGGGACCATCAATGTACTTGTCCCAACCTTTTTTGGTAGTTATGCAGTTTGGCTACTTTTCCGAAAATCAATGGAATTTTTTTTTCTTCTTCTCGAAGTTATCGATTGGACTATAGTAAGTGATATTTCGTCGGGGGAGGCTAACATTTTCCATAAAAACCATGAGTTATGGAGTTTTGAAGTTGTTGGAAAAATGCGGTAGCCCAGTCGGGTTAGCATTTAACCCTGCAAAAATTCCCGGACATATTTTTATTGTTGAAATCTTTGGGGGGGGGGGGGGGCAGTGGGAGTTTAAATTCAAAATGGCGACCAAATTCCAACGGTGCGTCAGCCGCCATTTTGATTTTAAGCCAAAACGGTTTTAGCTTAATAACTTCGCCATTTTCAACTTTTCGACAAAAGTTTAAATGGCAAAGTTGTTGCAAATTTAATTATCTACAATTTATTTGTTGCAAATTTTTTCGTATAAACGATATTTTTAAAGTTAAGCGACAAAATAGTCAAAAACTATTAACATCGAGTTATCTCGTTAAATATTAACTTTTGGACAAAAATGCCCTATAACAAAATTGTAGACAATTGAATTTCCAAAAAATTTAGTCCCTACAACTTTTTCCGTAAAATCGATATTTAAGGTGCTACGCTTGCGGTAAAGGCAAAGAAACCCGTAAAAATGTTATTTCGCGAACTCGTTTCCGCACCACCTCAGGGGTAGAGTTCCGGGCGCGTTTTTTGTCGGCGGCTTCGTTGTCGGAATTACTTAAATCTTTTTTTTTTTGATTATGTTCCTGCCACATCGACATCGTCAGCTTGCTCTTCGCAGCTATCCTCCCATTGAATTTTGCTGTCATCAATTGGCGATAAATCATCGTTCTCGATAGGAAGATCATCTTCGTTTTCTTCAAGTAGCTCCTGAAGCTCGACAACATTATCGCATGTTTCACCACTGCAGTTTTGGCAAATAACAGAACATTTGAGGCCTGCTTTACGGCACGATTCATCGTGAGCGATAATCGTAGTTAATTTATGATTTCATTCTTAAAGTTTCGGTGACCTGATATTTTTATAACGCCATTAACAAGATAAATGTTCAACGAATACGTATATGATTTAATTTTTTTTTCCAGCATTTACGATCCCTTAAATTTGATTGAAAAATCACGATCCATTTACTGCCACTACGATGTCCAATTTTTAATACTTATTTTCTTGCTTAAATGTTCGGTAACCTCCCCTCAATTTTTTTTACCGTATCTTTCGAACATTTTTCTATGCTGTGTAAAAAAATCAGATTTTTCTGCAGATTTTTAAACCCTAGGGAAAAAAAGGTTGGGACAAGTACATTGATGGTCTCTTGTTTCTGGATGACATAGAAAAAAGACTCAGAACCAGGAAAAAAATTCTATAGAAATAATAAACGAAAAATTGAAAAGTTCAAAAAAATTCAACAAAAATAAAAAATAATCGAAAAAAATTCTGTAAAGAAAAATAAAAAATTTTCAAAAAAATTCATACATATTGGACAAATTGAAAAATGTACTATCCAAGTTACATGCAGTATAAAAATGTATGATATCAATTGGAGGCCAAGTTTTTATTGATAATTTGCAATATTTATCGAACAAATCGGAAACTTTAATTGAAATTCATGATAATTATTTTCAAGAAAAAAGTTAATGAAAAAAAGTCATAACGGAAGTTACGTGCAGTTCTAAAATGTATTATATCAATTCGAGGTCAAGTATTTATCAGTTATTCGAAATATAATCTCCGGCGACCAATGAGCGTTGAGAATCCTTGTCGGGCTCACAACGTTTTATCAAAATTACTAAAAAAATAATGAAAATAAAATCATTAAAAATTCACATGAAAGTCATTCGTTACTTCAACAAGGTACACACTTTAAAGAATCGATTCCCCTCCGACTTTCACGATCTCCTGGTATTATTCACAACATTCAACTTCAATTGGATCGGTACAAATTATGTTCAAATACGTCTTAAACGTACTTGTCCGGCCCATCACTTTTTATTCAAATTGCTCATTCGAAAACAAATTAGGGCTGTTCTATAATGACAAATATAATAAAATGGATAGAAATAAAAATAATATCTCCAAGTAATTTGAACTTGATTGTTCGCAAGTTCGTATAGCAATATCCACTTCTGATTTTCTTCAGTGAACACATACCATTCGGTAAGAACCAATGAAAATGAGAAATAATCAGGCACATTACTAGAAATTTTCGAACCTACTCAGCCATGAAATGTTTTTTTTTCTATAGTCACGTACACATTTTGATAAATATCACTAGTCGAGTACGACACGTGGATTCCTGGAATTTGGAGAAAAATGATTTTGTTGTGAATTATGACTCCATATAATATAAATAGATTAATCAACTTCATCTTTCATTTTCGTTTCATTTTGACTAGAGTGATTCGAAGAAAAATTATTTTCTCGGGAATTACTGTTCGTTAATATTAACACATGCATTAACTTCGTCTTTGATTTGTTTTCGAATGAGCAATTTGAATAAAAAGTGATGGGCCGGACAAGTACGTTTAAGACGTATTTGAACATAATTTGTACCGATCCAATTGAAGTTGAATGTTGTGAATAATACCAGGAGATCGTGAAAGTCGGAGGGGAATCGATTCTTTAAAGTGTGTACCTTGTTGAAGTAACGAATGACTTTCATGTGAATTTTTAATGATTTTATTTTCATTATTTTTTTAGTAATTTTGATAAAACGTTGTGAGCCCGACAAGGATTCTCAACGCTCATTGGTCGCCGGAGATTATATTTCGAATAACTGATAAATACTTGACCTCGAATTGATATAATACATTTTAGAACTGCACGTAACTTCCGTTATGACTTTTTTTCATTAACTTTTTTCTTGAAAATAATTATCATGAATTTCAATTAAAGTTTCCGATTTGTTCGATAAATATTGCAAATTATCAATAAAAACTTGGCCTCCAATTGATATCATACATTTTTATACTGCATGTAACTTGGATAGTACATTTTTCAATTTGTCCAATATGTATGAATTTTTTTGAAAATTTTTTATTTTTCTTTACAGAATTTTTTTCGATTATTTTTTATTTTTGTTGAATTTTTTTGAACTTTTCAATTTTTCGTTTATTATTTCTATAGAATTTTTTTCCTGGTTCTGAGTCTTTTTTCTATGTCATCCAGAAACAAGAGACCATCAATGTACTTGTCCCAACCTTTTTTTCCCTAGGGGAAGTTTATGGTTTGATATCACGCCTTTTTTCTCAAAAGTTCCTCATTTATGTTATGACGGTTATAGGATTTTAGTATAAATTTCTATGAATTATTTGCTTAGTATATTTTTATAGATTTCATTCTCATACGAACAATTTTTATGGGATAATCTTTTTCATGAAATTATCAGCAAGTAAGGGACCATAAATATACTTTTCCCAATCTTATTTTCCCTCGGTATGATGTTCGGCTTATAAAGTTGGTTTCCACCATAAAAGACCAATTTTTCGTAAAAATTGTAGTGAAAATATTTCGTCACAAGACTGCCCTTGAACTTTGGCGATTTTTTTCCTTATACTCTAATATGTTATGCCTATTAGGAACTCAACAGCATGGAGGAATCCGGGATGATAGGCCCGGGAAATGAATTTCGGTTTATAATGTTAGTTTCCACGTAAAAGACCAATTTTTCTTCAAAATTGGACTGAAAATATTTCGGCACTGGTTTGGTCTTGGACTTTGGTGATTTTTCTCCTTGTCTTCTAATATGTTTTGTCTATTGGGAACCCAAGAGCATGAAGAAATGCGTGTTGTGGGCCGTAATATGATTTTCGGCTTATAACGTTGGTTTCCACGAAATAAGATCTATTTTTCGTAAAAATTGTACTGGAAATATTTCGTCACCGGTCTGTCCTTGGCCTTTGGCGATTTTTTCCAAGTCTTCATACCAAGAAACAACTGACGTAAAGATTTCCTTAATAGAACAGATTTCATTTATCCCTTTTCTTCAAAATTCAAATGAAAGATAGATCAAATTCAAGACACAAAAAATCCAACAGATTTGCCCACTTTGAATGTCGCTTTTGCATTCTGAATCTAGAGATTTCATTTCATCCAAAATGTGCCCCCAATGAAATATATTTCCAAAGTTTGCAAGTGGCCGCTGAGATCCAATTATCCACAGTTTGATAGTTGCTGAAAAAAAGTACCCGAAAACTTCTAACATTTATTATGCCAGAACTCAAAGCAGCAAAAAAAACTAAGCGAACTTAATTCAACAGAGCAACAGAATTCAAAGACGTTTAAGGTACCTGCATTGGTTTTGGAGGAAAACCATTTCAGGACAATTCAGAAATGAATTTAGAAATTCGAAAACTCCCAATGGAGTAGAAAAAGGAAAATTGAAGTATTTAGAAAAGCGGAAGACTTTTGTGATAAATTTTCTAGATTACATGATACGGTTGGAGGAAATGATTTGAATGATTGGCACACATGCTGCAACACAGAAATATCAAAGTTTGGAAGTATTCGCTGTATATCAGTCATACAAACTTCAATACTATTTGAAAAGGAACACTTAAAACCTTGCCGAACCAAGTTCCATTACATATTACCATAATCAAAGATAAGGGGTGATCCGTCGCATATATATTTATCCACAGAAATTTCAGAGTCAATGTATTCGCAATGCGCAAAGCGCAATGAGCTTCGAAGACAGCAATTTCAAATCTATCCATAAATGAGCAACTGAAGACTTTTATAATCAATTTTTTACTTCATATATATGTTAGAGTTAGAGTCAAAATGTAAAATGAATGGCACAGTATTTAAATTGTATAGTTTGCAGATTTTTGCAGTATTTCAATGATCCGAATTTACAGCATTATAATGAAAAGTTGTCAAAAGTCATGATGTTACATTAAAATGACATAGCGCACATTGCATTCAGCAATTCTGTAAGTTTCTGGGGATGTTGGTAGGCATTATATTTGATCGCATCCAAAACTGAGCAACAGTAGACTTATTCGAATGAATTTTTTTTATAATAATTCCATATTTGTAGTTTGAAAAGTGGAAATACTCAACATACATGTCATTCCATAAGTTTTGTTATCAAAATTTGTGTTTGCATACAGCATTCCCAAGATACGACTTTTCATATCATCAGCAAAATAAGCATCCAAAGACTTTTTGGAAGAAGTTTCAAAATTTATTACTCGACAGACCAGGTGGAAAAAGTATAACAACACTTATATCAACACCAGAAACTGTTTTAAGAATCTGATATACAAAATGTGCGATTGATGATCATAGTCGGAAACCACTTGAATCAGCATGAAGAAATAGTAGAAAATTATAGGACACATATTAGGCAACCAATTAATACTATGTATCGATCCGCTGCAAACCGATGGAGTCAAAACAAGGATCGGAAAGAGCAGAGCCAAACTCAATAGGAAGCAAAATGTGGGAATATTCAAAAATACCGATGACACAAGAAATAAATTAGAAAACATTTATTCGATTGGAGTTTCTTACATTATATATACTAACAGTTCCGTGTGTTCTTGTTTTATTAATTATCAACCATAATATTTCAGATCGCAAAAAGAAAATTTGACGTTATAGGTTGACGAACATTTTTTCTTACAACTTCCAGACCTATTTTTGATAAACTGATTTGCCTTATTTATATTATTCACTAACTATGCGAACGTTTGCTACATTTGTCCCACACTTCGTAACGTCAAACCCCGGCCGGTTCGTTACCACACAGCTATCAAAGGAAACTCGTATATATGACCTACATTATTACACATGATATGTAATCACGCAACTGATGATATATTTACACTGGACAATATTCCGCGAACTCTGGTTTAATTGAAAGATTATCTCAGTTGACACTTATTTCCAATCGAACGAAATAATGAAATCTTGAAAAGTTTCGTTGACATATATGAATCGCGCATTTTTTTATATGTTTTATTTGCACACACAGATCACAGTCTACATTTACGCGGCCGCTTTTATACCGGTTTAGTATACCACAAGTTTTAACAAAATATACATTAACCAATTTTCACTAACCATTTTCATTTATTAATTAGAGTCCGCACACAACAGCACTTTGGGGATCATAACCTCACCTGTCAAAATGACGTTCAGTACGAAAACAAGTCTCGGGTGGTTTCGGATGTGCGTATCGATGTATTGATATCATATAACCTATTTACAAATGATATATGATAAACTTATTTTCAGTCAAACGAATTAATGAAATCTTAAAAAGTTTCGTCGACATGCACCGCGTATTTTTTTATTTTATTCTTTTTCACACACAGACCACAGACTACATTTACGCGACTGCTTTTATACCGGTTTAGTTTAGCATTCCACAGGTTTTAGTACTATGCACTTCGTTAGATGACGAAAGTTTTTTTTATTTATCCCACACGCATTTCATAATGTCAAAACTCCGTTTTTTTATACGATGATCGAAAACTGACGCGTGGTTTATATATATATATATATAATATAATATCCATCTGAGCGCGGTCGGGGTACGACTCAAAAGTTAGAAGGCCTAAAATGGTGAACAGGCATTCTGTATAACGCATATATAGATATACAGAGTGCCTGTTCGCTATTTTAGGCCTTCTAACACTTGAGCCTCACCCGCGGTCGGCCTAGCAGCTGGAGGAGCCGACATCGTTGAGCCAATCAGAATGCGTAGAGGCAACAACTCTACTACCACTAACTACGTCAAAACGCGTATACGTATACGTCGAACTCGTGATGTGTCAGTAACTTTTGCATAATCTTGAGCCCGTGCAAAGTTTTTTCTCAGCAATTACGCCACCGATCGTGTTGATTTTGGGCGCAATCGAAAGAGAATTTCTTAATTAGCTGAAAGTTCAATTTTCAAAGCCTCAGATGACTCATAACTTCGGTAATTCAAAAAAATCACTTGCCAATTTTACCCCCACCACGGCGAATCGTTTTATTCAGAGAAAGTATACTCGGCGAGAGCCTCGGGCCAGCAGACGACAGGGCTGTCAATGTACTTGTCCCGAGACTCTACCGAGTCTCTTGATAGTGGCCATGATCTCATTAAAACGTAGTGTGTCGAGCGATTTTACGTCTCGGCTGCCTCCGAACAAGGCGATTACAAGACTTTCACCGGCTGATTCTAGGACCTTTTTGTTGACGCTGTTATCTTGAAATAAGCTGAGACCCGCTCCCAAGTCTTGATTCTTCTGGAGAGTGTTGAAGAATTTAACTTTGCCGACATTGAAAAATGACGATGTCGCGTCTCATCCACTAAAAGCGTGCAAAAACAATATATGTCGAGCAACAGCTTCTTCGTACTTAAAACTCGCCGGGGAAAAAAGTTGTTCCGGAGTGCGACCTCTGCTCGGTTTCTTAAAAAAAATATGTTTTGAGTGACTGGCAAACCCAGTTAATAGTACGAGAAGATCGATGTCCTCGCCAATGATGGTAACTTCATCGTAATTAGCGGCTTCTTCAATGGCAGTGCCAACAATGAAAGAATCTGCGTCCGTTGGTGCCTGCTGAACGATAACATTGGCATCTCGCAAAGTTTTTTTTAAAAGTTCAATAAGCCTAGCCTTATTTTTGGAATTCCCCAAAAATTTCTCTTGTGTTGTCGAAGGGGCAGACATTGCGTTGACAATGATGTCTGGCGAACGATTTTTGGCGGCCCGTCTTCGCTGCTCCCAACCTTTCAAAACGGCTATTTCTCGATCTTCAGGGTAAACGTCGAACACTAGAATTACCTCTTTTTCATAGTGTCGTTTTACGTACGAAATGTTGTTTCGACATATCGTTTCGAACGTCGCATTTGTACGAGGCCATACAACTTTGTGCATAAACTTTGTCCCGCTTTGGTTGCCATAGGCGTAGCACCTTAAATATCGATTTTACGGAAAAAGTTGTAGGGACCAAATTTGTTGGAAATTCAATTGTCTACAACTTTGTTATAGGGCATTTTTGTCCAAAAGTTGATATTTAACGAGATAACTCGATGTTAATAGTTTTTGACTATTTTGTCGCTTAACTTTAAAAATATCTTTTATACGAAAAAATTTGCAACAAATAAATTGTAGATAATTAAATGTGCAACAACTTTGCCATTTAAACTTTTGTCAAAAAGTTGAAAATGGCGAAGTTATTAAGCAAAAACCGTTTTGGCTTAAATTCAAAATGCCGGCTGACGCACCGTTGGAATTTGGTCGCCATTTTGAATTTAGACTCCCACTGACCCCCCCCAAAGATTCCAACAATAAAAATATGTCCGGGAATTTTTGCAGGGTTCGGCCCTTTTTTTGTCTAACCCGACTGGGCTACGGGGATTTGGCGTATATCAGGTTATTTAGGAGTTCACATTAGGACAGGTGGACACACACACACGCGCGCGCGCACACACACACACACACACACACACACACACACACACACACACACACACACACACACATGTTACATCCAACTCCTATTAGATTCAACTAATTAATAATAACTACTTAGTCCAATCACAAATAATAATCATAATAACAAGAAGAATCAGAGTATTGATCGGAACCTCTCGAAGGGATTCCGGGGGCCATAAAACTCAAACCAGCTATGCGAACTGCCATGAAAATTAGCCCCAAATCTGTAACCAAGAGGGACAATAGATGATTTTCTACTACCCCATATATCAGAAAAATCGGGCTACTGTGACTCAGTCATCACTCCAACGCAACACGGTCATTAAAAGGCAGGCGACACACAGGCGTGACAAGACTAGAGCAAAGAGATGACGTGATCCGCTATTTCCCTTAAACATTATTTTCCTTAACAAACTATTTTCCTTAACACCCCATTAACTTTTCCACTCCAATAACTACAAGTGAAAAAATTCCTTGTTGGGGGATGAGAACGCTGGACGATGCGCACCGCTGAGAACGCAGCTTTATAACTAATTCACAAATCAGTGGACAAAGCCATCTCCCACTCCGAAGACGAAGGACCAAACGCCAGAAATGAGCCAGATCGCGACTCGATTTAACGACTTATCAGCAAACCAAGAATCAAAAAACCCCTCCTTACACCAGAGAGAAAGGGATGGAAACAAAACTAGTCACAACAGGGCTTGATCCGCGCATCCGCGGACAGGAGCCTTCTCCTCCACCAAAGGAAAAATGGGCTGTACCAAAAATTAGTCATATCACGCAACTCAATCAGCAAATCTACGTTTAGGAATCTTTTCCCACCACCGAAGAACAAAAAAAGGAGTAGGAATCTTCAGAGGCACCCTTGGAAGGGATTTCAAGTATAAAACTGACCACCCTGGACCACCGGAGCGTCTTCTACTTCAAGTCAGCGTATCTGCCGGAGGCTCTGCTCCACCGACACCCGGTTCACCATACTTCAAAATCCCAGTTGGAACTTTGTCATTTTCGCGAACCACCCCAGTTCGGACTTTGTCATTTTCGCGAACCACCCCAGTTCGGACTTTGTCATTTTTGCGAAACACCCCAGTTCGGACTTTGTCATTCTCGGACAATCCATCGAATCTTGAACTTTGTCGTTTGTCACCGTTCCTGGTAGACTTTGCCAGTCACCACAACCCGATACTAAACCCCGCGAATATATATATTTTCTAACTCATTTGTTCAACGATAACCTGTGATTTGTACCTGAACTACGATTGTACCTCATCCGCCAGAATAATATCGCCGTACTTAACTTATATTAAAGATAATACATGTCTGTGTAAATTTGTAACCAGCTTGTGTGACCAGTGGACAATAAATAACCACAAGGACAAATAACCGACGTGAGTAACTAATCCTCTCTTTTTTTTCATAAAACCCCTCATTTTATCCCACCACCTCGCGGCTTCTCGGACCATCGGCCCCGACATTCTCTCCATACCAAGAGACGAGACTTTCGTCCCTGGGTAAAGGACTTAATTATCTTGACCCGAAAGAGAAGTCATACCCGTGTTGCGTCCTCTCCAATTCCGATAAGCTCCCGGGGACGTAACACACACACACACACACACACACACACACACACACACACACACACACACACACACACACACACACACGCGCGCGCGCGCGCGCGCGCACGCGCACGCACGCACGCACACACACACGCACGCACGCACGCACGCACACACGCACGCACGCACGCACGCACGCACGCACGCACGCACGCACGCACGCACGCACGCACGCACGCACGCACGCACGCACGCACGCACGCACGCACGCACGCACGCACGCACGCACGCACGCACGCACGCACGCACGCACGCACGCACGCACGCACGCACGCACGCACGCACGCACGCACGCACGCACGCACGCACGCACGCACGCGTGCGTGCGGTACGTGTATTCAGAGCATGTTTGATGCTTGTGTGGTATTGCTGGGCGGGTTTAGAATACCTTTGATGTGTGTGTGTGTGTGTGTGTGTGTGTGTGTGTGTGTGTGTGTGTGTGTGTGTGTGTGTGTGTGTGTGTGTGTGTGTGTGTGTGTGTGTGTGTGTGTGTGTGTGTGTGTGTGTGTGTGTGTGTGTGTGTGTGCCCGCGCGCTCTGTCGTGTTGTGAACTCAAAAATATTCAAATATACCATATTTCATCATATTTTTCCAATAACTTCAAAACCTCAAACACATGGTTTTTATGGAAAATGTTAGCCTCCCCCGACGAAATATCATCAATGGTAACTAATCGAAGCCGTCCATGCTAAAAAAAAATTTCTTTCGTTGATTTTCGGAAAAGTAATCAAACTGCATAATTACCCCTTTTTTTTCCTAGGGGAAGTTTATGGTTTGATATCACGTCTTTTTTCTCAAAAGTTCCTTATTTATGTTCAGTTGACTATAGGATTTTAGTTTAAATTTCTATGAATTATTTAGGATTTTCGTCTTATAACGTTGGTTTTCACGAAAAAAGACCTATTTTTCGTCAAAATTGTACTGGACATATTTCGTCACAGGTCTGTCCTCGGACTTTGGCGATTTTTCCCCGTGTATTCTAATATGTTTTGTCAATTAGGAACCCAAGAGCACGGCCGCAAGCGGGTTGGAGGGCGGGATATGATTTTCGGCTTATAGCGTAGGTTTCCACGAAAAAAGACCTATTTTTCGTAAAAATTGAACTGGAAATATTTCGTCACAGGTCTGTTCTTGGACTTTGGCGATTTTTTTCCTTGTACTCTAATATGTTTTGTCAATTAGGAACCAAAGAGCACCATGGAAAGCGGGTTGGGGGCCGAGATATGATTTTCGGCTTATAACGTTGGTTTCTACGAAAAAAGACCTATTTTTCATCCAAATTGTACTGAAAATATTTCGTCACAGGTCTCTCCTTGGACTTTGGCGATTTTTTTCCTTGCACTCTAATATGTTTTGTCAATTAGTAACCAAAGAGCACGGTGAAAAGCGGGTTGGGGGCCGAGATATGATTTTCGGCTTGTAACGTTGGTTTCTACGAAAAAAGACCTAAATTTCGTTAAAATTGTACTGGAAATATTTCGTCACAGGTCTGTTCTTGGACTTTGGCGATTTTTCCCCTTGTCTTCTAATATATTTTGTCCATTGGGAACTCAAGAGCATGTAGCAATGCGTGTTGCGGGCTGTGATGTGATTTCCGGCTTATAACGTTAGAAAAAAGAAAAAAAAAAGATCAAATTCAAGACACAACAAATCCAACAGAATTGGCCATTTTTAAATGTCGCTTTTACATTCTGAATCTAGACGTTTTCGTGTCATCCAAAACATGGCCCCGATGAAATATATTTCCAAAGTTTGCAAGTGGCCGCTGAGATCCAATTATCTACAGTTTGATAGTTGCCGAAAAAAGGCACCCGAAAACATCTATTGTGTCAGAACTCAAAGAAGCAAAAAAAACTGAGCGTACTTAATTCTACAGAGCAACGGAAATCAAAGACGTTTAAGGTACCTGCATTGGTTGTGGAGGAATACAATTTCATTTCAGGATAATTTAGAAAGAAATTTAGAAATTAAGAAATTTAGCATGGAATTTAGAAAAAGGAAAATTAAGTTAAATAGTAAAGCTGAAAACTTTTGTGATGAATTTTTGAAATTACATGTTACGGTTGGAGTAAAAAATTAAAATGATTGGCACACATGCTGCGACACAAAAATATCAAAGTTTGAAGGTATTCGCTCCATACCACAGTAATACAAACTTTAATACTATTTGAAAAGAAACACTTTAAAACTTGCTGAACAAAGTTCCATTCCATATTACTATAATCAAAGATAGGGGGTGATAGTAGCACATATACTTATCCACAGAAATTTCAAAGTTCGCAGGTATCTGCTGCGATTCAATGTATCTGCGCAATGAGTTTGGAAGACAGCAATTTCAAATCCATCCATAAATGAGCAACTGAAGACTATTGTAATGAATTTTTCACTTGATATTTATATTACGGTGCGAGTCAAAAAATAAAATGAATGGCACAGTATATAAATTTTATAGTTTGCAGATTTTTGCTGTATTTCAATGATCCAAATCTATAGTATTAGAGTGGAAAGTTGTTAGAAGTCATGATGTTACATTAAAATCACATAGCGCACATAACATTCAGAAATTCTGTAGGTTTCCATGATGTTGGCAGGTATTATACTTAATCGCATCGAAAACTGAGCAACTGTACACTTATTGTAATGAATGTATTCACCAATAATTCCACATTTGCAGTTTGCAGAATAGGAATACTCAACATTCACGTCATTTCATAATTATTGTTGTCAATATCTGTGTTTGCCTACCGTATTCCGAAGATTCAACTTTTCATATTATCAGCAAAAAAAGCATCCAAAGACTTTTTGGAACAAGTTTCAAAATTTATTACCCGACAGAACAGGTGGAAAAAGAATAACTACACTTATATCAAGACCAGAAACTGTTTTCAGTATCTGATGTACAAAATGTGCGATTTTGATGATCATAATTGGAACCCTCTTGAATCACGTTACCACAATCAGCATGAAGAAATAGTAGAAAATCATAGGACACATATTAGGCAACCAATTAATAATATGCATCGATCCGCTGCAAACCGATGGAGTCAAAACAAGGATCGGAAAGAGCAAAGCCAAACTCAATAGGAAAAAAAATATGGGAATATTAGAAAATAATGTTGACACAAGAAATTAATTAGAAAACATTTATTCGATTGGAGTTTCTCACATTATACACTAACAGTTCCGTGTGTTCTTGATTTATTAATTATCAACCATAATATTTCATATCGCAAAAAGAAAATTTGACGTTTTAGGTTGACGAACATTTTTCCTTACAACTTCCAGATCTATTTTTGATAAACTGATTTGGCTTATTTATATTATTCACTAACTATGCGAACGTTTGTTACATTTGTCTCGCACTTCGTAACATCAAACCCCGGCCTGTTCGTTATTACCACACAGCTATCAAAGGGCACTCGTATATATAACCTACATTATTACACATGATATATAATCACTAGGGTGGTCCTTAATGTGGGTGTTGACGAATTTCGATAAGTGCGCCCCCCAGATACGTTCGAAATGAATAAAAAATAATGTGTGTGAAACCCCAGCGCTGTAGTCCAATAAGAAGACGTGCCTGTAAGCTCGTTTTGTTTCCCATTTGAATAACATGGGATTTTCCGACTAATTCAGTCATTATTTTTCCGATGTGCTCCTAAGCATTGAAAAAAAATATTATTCATATAAATCCATTCTGAATTTGCATGTCTACGCGTAAATTCTTTCCCATGGCGTTATTACAACCCTTATGCCCCCCCATCCCCCTCATATTATACTCGACGCAAAATTAATCAACTTTTTGGCCGCTCGGTGCTTAACAGTATTTCACCCATTAAAAAGCAGTTTTGTTTGCGTTATATGTTTAAAAAAATGATAATTGTACATGTAGGAAAAAATATTTATTCGAGTAACCGTAGCAATGAGTAATCTCTTCGGTTCCGTCGCTCGTGTTTAACTCAAGCAACATTTTTCGTTTCACGCACAGTGATATTTCTTAATCAAAAAACGACGTCGCTGCAGTTTATTATAAATTTGATACTTGATATTCCATATCCGAAGTTTGATTTGAGTTGAATTCAAATTATGTTCATTCAGTTTGAATTGTGTTTAATCGAAAATTCTACTCATTCAGAGTATAAATATTGATGAGAAATATTTTCAATATCATAAAAATGTTCATTTTTTAATTCATTGAATTTAAATGAATCCTTAGTCTCCCGGGCTTCAGTGTCAAATTTTCTTATCGCTAGGCGGCAACGAACCGTAATTCAATAGAATTCATCGTAATTCCCGGAAACAGAATATGCGAGTCGGTCGGCCCGAGGATAGCACAGGACGCGCGGAAGCGCCTCTGTTTACAACGAGACGCCGCTTGGCAGAGCACGACGTTTTCTGTCCCGAGCGTGTGTGCGCGAGTCTATGTAAAATTATCATCATTTCGTAGTAGGTTAATTCACAGTTGGTCATTGTACTTTCAATAGTTTCGTTTTGCTATTTTATTCGTGAGTTTGTACATTATTGTGAAATGTACAATGTCTTCGTCACGTACGACACGGTTGAACATTTTTTTAATTGGTGATATTGACACTCAAATGTATGGAAACAAGTTACCGTCTCGAAAACAAGTTTTAAAAGTACTTTTTTTCAACATTCGCGAATTGAAATTAACGCTGCTAGAAAGTGCGACGTTGGTGATAAAAGAAGTAATTGTATTTTGGGAAAAAGCCCGTTTACCGACACAACAATCGCATCGCGCTGTACAAAAATTGATAAATTTATATGAGAAGTGGCGAAAATTGCAAAAAAATGCCGAGAAATTCTTTAACAAAGAAAAAGAGGAAGCTTTCTCCCTCGGACTTAACAACCTATTCGACATCGCCCACGGAAATGTTATGGACATGGTTGATGAGAAGGGAAGAGAATTTTTACTAAACCAAAGGAAGGACGGACGAGTTGGTTATATCGGAGACATCGAAACAATGTACGAGAATGATGAAGAACTCCAGCGACATAAAGAAGAGATTATTCTTCAAAGACTGCGAAAAAGCGAAATGGAGAAAAACTTAGCCAGTAAGTTTTTATTTTTATTGAAATTATTTTTATTTACTGTTGGACGAAACATTTTGTTCCTACGTAATATTTTTTATTTAGATTTGATACGACTCAAAATGATTATAATTTGTTGTAGGAGAATTCGTAGAATTGGCATCAAGTAATGAAGCCTCTCTGAACACACTGAGTCAAAGAAGCGTTGGCACTTATTCTAACGTTTCTATAGAAGATGATATGGATTCGTCGGTTCTCTTAATCGATGAGTCCGAAGCCGGACCGTCGCAGCCCAAAAGGTCCCGTGGGAGCGTAAATATAATTAACGAAAAATTGGTCGCTGTATTAGATAAATGTAAATTGAGCGACAGAGATGCTGTCCATGTAATTGCTGCCGTTGCTCAATCTCTACAATACGATCTCAACTCGTTGGTTCTTAATAGAACGTCAATTCGACGCTACAGAGAAAAATTGCGTGCAGCGAAAGCCATCAATATTAAACGAGTATTTAAAGAAACGGAACTCGATGCAGTCGTCTTACACTGGGATGGAAAAATGCTGCCCAATATATTGAAACGTGAGGTAAATGACAGACTGCCTATCATCATAACGAATGGAAATGTCGAAAAACTTTTGGGAGTACCAGAGTTGGAGGACGGAACTGGGCTATCCCAAGCAAACGCCATATACGAAGTACTTGAAGATTGGGGTCTCTCACATACTGTCAAGGCACTATGCTGTGATACGACAGCCTCTAATCTCGGTCACACAAAAGGCGCGGCAGTCATTTTGGAACAGATTTTGAAACGTGATATTTTATTCTTACCTTGTCGACACCATATATTCGAAATTATTCTAAGAAGTGTTTTCGAACAAAAAATGCCTGCATCGAGCGGTCCAAACGTCGCTATTTTTAAGAGGTTTCAAGAATCGTGGACTAAGATAGATAAAACCTCATGGAAAAGTGGAATCGAGGATGCGGATGTAAAAAAAATATTAATCGAGCATATCGAAAATATTGAATCATTCGTGGAAAAAACTTCGATCAATAGTCAGCCGAGAGAAGATTATAAGGAGCTACTGGAATTAACTCAAATATTTATCGGAATTACTTCGCCTCGTGGTGTTACATTCCGGTTCCCCGGAGCGTATCATCATGCTCGTTGGATGGCAAAGGCGATCTATTGCTTGAAAATATATTTGTTTCGCGAAAGTTTTAAGTTAACTTCAAAAGAACGAAAAGCAATTGCTGGGGTGTGTATTTTTATTGTTTTAATATACGTAAGAGCATGGTTTACAGCTCCATTTGCATCTCAGGCACCGAACCACGACTTGCAGCTATTGAAAAGACTTGATGATTACAAATCAATTGATCCTGATGTTTCTCGAGTTACAATCCAAAAACTCATGAAGCACTTATGGTATCTCAATCCGCAAACTGCAGCGATGTCTTTTTTTGATCGAGAAATATCACTGTGCGTGAAACGAAAAATGTTGCTCGAGTTGAACACGAGTGACGAAACCGAAGAGGATTACCCCAATCGCATAGAGATAAATCCCAAAAATATTAATCTCATACTCGACAAAGAGATGGATTACTTCATATCTTCACAATCGCTAAACTTTTTCACGAGATTCGAAATTAGTACAAATTTTTTGAAACTCGATCCGTCTTTTTGGCCTGAAGATGAGGATTTCAAAAAAGGTTTACATGTGGTCAAACTTTTGAAGGTTGTCAATGATACGGCTGAGAGAGCAGTTCATTTAATGGAAGAATATAACAATATTCTCACAAGGAACGAAGATCAGAAGCAGTATATTCTTCACATTGTCTCGGAATATCGCAAAAGCTTTCCCGATCCAAAAAAACAGACGGTGATAAAACTATTTTAATTTTTGTTATTTTTTCGCAAAAAGTGTTTGGGTTTGTTTTGAAATATGCTAATTGAAATAAATATTTTTTCCTACATGTACAATTATTATTTTTTGAAACATATGACGCAAACAAAACTGCTTTTTAATGGGTAAAATACTGTTAAGCATCGAGCAGCCAAAAAGTTGATTAATTTTGCGTCGAGTATAATATGAGGGGGATGGGGGGGCATAAGGGTTGTAATAACGCCATGGGAAAGAATTTACGCGTAAACATGCAAATTCAGAATGGATTTATATGAATAATATTTTTTTTCAATGCTCAGGAGCACATCGGAAAAATAATGACTGAATTAGTCGGAAAATCCTATGTTATTCAAATGGGAAACAAAACGAGCTTACAGGCACGTCTTCTTATTGAACTACAGCGCTGGGGTTTCACACACATTATTTTTTATTCATTTCGAACGTATCTGGGGGGCGCACTTATCGAAATTCGTCAACACCCCTATTAAGGACCACCCTAATAATCACGCAACTGATGATATATTTACACTGCACAATATTCCGCGCACTCTGGTTTAATTGAAAGATTATCTCAATTGACACTTATTTCCAATCGAACGAAATAATGAAATCTTGAAAAGTTTCGTTTACATATGCATCGCGCATTTTTTTATATTTTTTATTTTCACACACAGATCACAGTCTACATTTACGCGGCCGCTTTTATACCGGTTTAGTATTCCACAAGTTTTAACAAAATAAATATCAATATGCACTTCGTTATAGATGACGTGAAAATAATTTTTATTTTCCCGCACGCACTTCATAACATCATAACCCCAAATGTCAACATGACGTGAAACTTCAGCTGGTGACTTTCGAGTACTTTCGAGCTCTTGAGCTCCTTAGCTTTCCGCCAAACTTCCTTGCTCTTTTTTTTGAATGTCATTGGCCCAAAAATTCTCTCACTCTTCATGGGTTACAACAAAATTTCTCTCACCAGGGATTGGTGATCATGGGGGCCAAGAGGCCTATGTTTGTAGCGGTTGGAGTACGCGTATACAGATACGTAAAATCCTGAATGTGTTAGTAACTTTTGCATAATCTTAAGCCCGTGCAAAGTTTTTTCTCAGAAATTACGACACCGAGCATGCTGATTTTAGACTCATTCGACAGAGAACTTCTTAATTAGCTAAAAGTTCAATTTCCAAAGCCGTACATAACTCATGAGCTTTGCAATTAAAGAAAGTCACATGCCAATTTTACCCCCACCATCGCGAATCGTTTTATTCAGAGAAAATATAGTCTCGGCGAGAGCCTCAGGCCAGCAGACGATAGGGCTGTCAATGTACTTGTCCCGAGACTCTACCGAGTCTCTTGATTTCGAATAACTGATAAATACTTGACCTCGAATTGATATAATACATTTTAGTACTGCACGTAACTTCCGTTATGACTTTTTTTTCATTAACTTTTTTCGTGAAAATAATTATCATGAATTTCATTAAAGTTTTCAATTTGTTGGATAAATATTCCAAATTATCAATAAAAACTTGGCCTCCAATTGATATCATACATTTTTATACTGCATGTAACTTGGATAGTACATTTTTCAATGTCTTCAATATTTATGAATTTTTTTTATTTTTCTTTACAGAATTTTTTCGATTGTTTTTTATTTTTGTTGAATTTTTTCGAACTTTTCAATTTTTCGTTCATTATTTTTATAGAATTTTTTTCCTGGTTCTAAATCTTTTTTCTGTGCCATCCAGAAACAAGAGACCATCAATGTACTTGTCCCAACCTTTTTTTCCCTAGGGGAAATTTATGGTTTGATATCACGCCTTTTTTCTCAAAAGTTCCTCCTTTATGTTATGATGGTTATATGATTTTAGTATAAATTTCTATGAATTATTTTCTTAGTACATTTTTATAGATTCCATTCTCATACGAACATTTTTTATGGGATAATCTTTTTCATGAAATTATCAGCAAATAAGGGACCATCAATGTACTTTTCCCAATCTTATTTTCCCTAGGTATGATGTTCGGCTTATAAAGTTGGTTTCCACCATAAAAGACCAATTTCTCGTAAAAATTGAAGTGAAAATATTCCGTCACAAGTCTGCCCTTGAACTTTGGCGATTTTTTTCCTTATACTCTAATATGTTATGCCTATTAGGAACTCAACAGCATGGAGGAATCCGGGATGAGGCCCGAGAAATGAATTTCGGTTTATAATGTTGGTTTCCACGTAAAAGACCAATTTTTCTTCAAAATTGTACTGAAAATATTTCGGCACTGGTTTGGTCTTGGGCTTTGGTGATTTTTCTCCTTGTCTTCTAATATGTTTTGTCTATTGGGAATCCAAGAGCATGAAGAAATGCGTGTTGTGGGCCATAATATGATTTTCAGCTTATAACGTTGGTTTTCACGAAATAAGATCTATTTTTCGTTAAAATTGTACTGGAAATATTTCGTCACAGGTCTGTCTTTGGACTTTGGCGATTTTTTTCCTTATACTCTAATATGTTTCGTCTATTTGGAAGCCAAGAGCATGGAGAAAAGTGTGTTGCGGGCCGAGATATTATTTTCGGACTATAACGTTGGTTTCCACGAAAAACAACAAATTTCTCGTCAACATTGTACAGAAAATATTCCGTCACACGTCTGTCCATGGAGTTGGGCTATTTTTTTTCTTCTACTCTAATTTGCTATGGTTATTGGGAACCCAAGAGAATGGTAGAAAGCGGGTTGGGGGCCGAGATATGATTACCGGCTTATAACGTTGGTTTCCACGAAAAAGGACCTATTTTTCGTCAAAATTGTACTGGAAATATTTCGGTACTGGTTTGTTCTTCCACGTTGGTGATTTTCCCCCGTATCTTCTAATATGTTTTGTGTAATAGGAACCCAAGAGAGTGAAGAAATGCGTCTCGTGGGCTGTAATATGATTTTCGGCTTATAACGTTGGTTTCCGCGACAAAAGATCTATTTTTCGTCAAAATTGTACTGAAAATATTTCGTCACCGGTCTGTCCTTGGCCTTTGGCGATTTTTTCCAAGTCTTCATACCAAGATAGAACTGATGTAAAGATTTCCTTAATAGAACAGATTTTATTTATCCCTTATCTTCAAAATTCAAATGAAAGATAGATCAAATTCAAGACACGAAAAATCCAACAAATTTGCCTACTTTAAATGTCGCTTTTGCATTCTGAATCTAGAGATTTCATTTCATCCAAAACGTGCCCAGAATGAAATATATTTCCAAAGTTTGCAAGTGGCCGCTGAGGTCCAATTATCCACAGTTTGATAGTTGCTGAAAAAAAGTACCCGAAAACTTCTAACATTTATTATGCCAGAACTCAAAGCAGTAAAAAAAACTAAGCAAACTTAATTCTACAAAGCAACAGAATTCGAAGACGTTTAAGGTACCTGCATTGGTTTTGGAGGAAAACGATTTCAGGACAATTCAGAAATGAATTTAGAAATTCGAAAACTCACAATGGAGTAGAAAAAGGAAAATTGAAGTATCTAGAAAAGCGGAAGACTTTTGTGATGAATTTTCTAGATTACATGATACGGTTGGAGTAAATGATTTGAATGATTGGCACACACGCTGCAAAACAGAAATATCAAAGTTTGGAAGTATTCGCTGTATATCAGTCATACAAACTTCAATACTATTTGAAAAGGAACACTTAAAAACTTGCCGTACCAAGTTCCATTATATATTACCATAGTCAAAGATAAGGGGTGATCCGTCGCATCAAGAGACTCGGTAGAGTCTCGGGACAAGTACATTGACAGCCCTGTCGTCTGCTGGCCCGAGGCTCTCGCCGAGTATACTTTCTCTGAATAAAACGATTCGCCGTGGTGGGGGTAAAATTGGCAAGTGATTTTTTTGAATTACCGAAGTTATGAGTCATCTGAGGCTTTGAAAATTGAACTTTCAGCTAATTAAGAAATTCTCTTTCGATTGCGCCCAAAATCAACACGATCGGTGGCGTAATTGCTGAGAAAAAACTTTGCACGGGCTCAAGATTATGCAAAAGTTACTGACACATCACGAGTTCGACGTATACGTATACGCGTTTTGACGTAGTTAGTGGTAGTAGAGTTGTTGCCTCTACGCATTCTGATTGGCTCAACGATGTCGGCTCCTCCAGCTGCTAGGCCGACCGCGGGTGAGGCTCAAGTGTTAGAAGGCCTAAAATAGCGAACAGGCACTCTGTATATCTATATATGCGTTATACAGAATGCCTGTTCACCATTTTAGGCCTTCTAACTTTTGAGTCGTACCCCGACCGCGCTCAGATGGATATTATATTATATATATATATATAAACCACGCGTCAGTTTTCGATCATCGTATAAAAAAACGGAGTTTTGACATTATGAAATGCGTGTGGGATAAATAAAAAAAACTTTCGTCATCTAACGAAGTGCATAGTACTAAAACCTGTGGAATGCTAAACTAAACCGGTATAAAAGCAGTCGCGTAAATGTAGTCTGTGGTCTGTGTGTGAAAAAGAATAAAATAAAAAAATACGCGGTGCATGTCGACGAAACTTTTTAAGATTTCATTAATTCGTTTGACTGAAAATAGGTTTATCATATATCATTTGTAAATAGGTTATATGATATCAATACATCGATACGCACATCCGAAACCACCCGAGACTTGTTTTCGTACTGAACGTCATTTTGACAGGTGAGGTTATGATCCCCAAAGTGCTGTTGTGTGCGGACTCTAATTAATAAATGAAAATGGTTAGTGAAAATTGGTTAATGTATATTTTGTTAAAACTTGTGGTATACTAAACCGGTATAAAAGCGGCCGCGTAAATGTAGACTGTGATCTGTGTGTGCAAATAAAACATATAAAAAAATGCGCGATTCATATATGTCAACGAAACTTTTCAAGATTTCATTATTTCGTTCGATTGGAAATAAGTGTCAACTGAGATAATCTTTCAATTAAACCAGAGTTCGCGGAATATTGTCCAGTGTAAATATATCATCAGTTGCGTGATTACATATCATGTGTAATAATGTAGGTCATATATACGAGTTTCCTTTGATAGCTGTGTGGTAACGAACCAGCCGGGGTTTGACGTTACGAAGTGTGGGACAAATGTAGCAAACGTTCGCATAGTTAGTGAATAATATAAATAAGGCAAATCAGTTTATCAAAAATAGGTCTGGAAGTTGTAAGAAAAAATGTTCGTCAACCTATAACGTCAAATTTTCTTTTTGCGATCTGAAATATTATGGTTGATAATTAATAAAACAAGAACACACGGAACTGTTAGTATATATAATGTAAGAAACTCCAATCGAATAAATGTTTTCTAATTTATTTCTTGTGTCATCGGTATTTTTGAATATTCCCACATTTTGCTTCCTATTGAGTTTGGCTCTGCTCTTTCCGATCCTTGTTTTGACTCCATCGGTTTGCAGCGGATCGATACATAGTATTAATTGGTTGCCTAATATGTGTCCTATAATTTTCTACTATTTCTTCATGCTGATTCAAGTGGTTTCCGACTATGATCATCAATCGCACATTTTGTATATCAGATTCTTAAAACAGTTTCTGGTGTTGATATAAGTGTTGTTATACTTTTTCCACCTGGTCTGTCGAGTAATAAATTTTGAAACTTCTTCCAAAAAGTCTTTGGATGCTTATTTTGCTGATGATATGAAAAGTCGTATCTTGGGAATGCTGTATGCAAACACAAATTTTGATAACAAAACTTATGGAATGACATGTATGTTGAGTATTTCCACTTTTCAAACTACAAATATGGAATTATTATAAAAAAAATTCATTCGAATAAGTCTACTGTTGCTCAGTTTTGGATGCGATCAAATATAATGCCTACCAACATCCCCAGAAACTTACAGAATTGCTGAATGCAATGTGCGCTATGTCATTTTAATGTAACATCATGACTTTTGACAACTTTTCATTATAATGCTGTAAATTCGGATCATTGAAATACTGCAAAAATCTGCAAACTATACAATTTAAATACTGTGCCATTCATTTTACATTTTGACTCTAACTCTAACATATATATGAAGTAAAAAATTGATTATAAAAGTCTTCAGTTGCTCATTTATGGATAGATTTGAAATTGCTGTCTTCGAAGCTCATTGCGCTTTGCGCATTGCGAATACATTGACTCTGAAATTTCTGTGGATAAATATATATGCGACGGATCACCCCTTATCTTTGATTATGGTAATATGTAATGGAACTTGGTTCGGCAAGGTTTTAAGTGTTCCTTTTCAAATAGTATTGAAGTTTGTATGACTGATATACAGCGAATACTTCCAAACTTTGATATTTCTGTGTTGCAGCATGTGTGCCAATCATTCAAATCATTTCCTCCAACCGTATCATGTAATCTAGAAAATTTATCACAAAAGTCTTCCGCTTTTCTAAATACTTCAATTTTCCTTTTTCTACTCCATTGGGAGTTTTCGAATTTCTAAATTCATTTCTGAATTGTCCTGAAATGGTTTTCCTCCAAAACCAATGCAGGTACCTTAAACGTCTTTGAATTCTGTTGCTCTGTTGAATTAAGTTCGCTTAGTTTTTTTTGCTGCTTTGAGTTCTGGCATAATAAATGTTAGAAGTTTTCGGGTACTTTTTTTCAGCAACTATCAAACTGTGGATAATTGGATCTCAGCGGCCACTTGCAAACTTTGGAAATATATTTCATTGGGGGCACATTTTGGATGAAATGAAATCTCTAGATTCAGAATGCAAAAGCGACATTCAAAGTGGGCAAATCTGTTGGATTTTTTGTGTCTTGAATTTGATCTATCTTTCATTTGAATTTTGAAGAAAAGGGATAAATGAAATCTGTTCTATTAAGGAAATCTTTACGTCAGTTGTTTCTTGGTATGAAGACTTGGAAAAAATCGCCAAAGGCCAAGGACAGACCGGTGACGAAATATTTCCAGTACAATTTTTACGAAAAATAGATCTTATTTCGTGGAAACCAACGTTATAAGCCGAAAATCATATTACGGCCCACAACACGCATTTCTTCATGCTCTTGGGTTCCCAATAGACAAAACATATTAGAAGACAAGGAGAAAAATCACCAAAGTCCAAGACCAAACCAGTGCCGAAATATTTTCAGTCCAATTTTGAAGAAAAATTGGTCTTTTACGTGGAAACTAACATTATAAACCGAAATTCATTTCCCGGGCCTATCATCCCGGATTCCTCCATGCTGTTGAGTTCCTAATAGGCATAACATATTAGAGTATAAGGAAAAAAATCGCCAAAGTTCAAGGGCAGTCTTGTGACGAAATATTTTCACTACAATTTTTACGAAAAATTGGTCTTTTATGGTGGAAACCAACTTTATAAGCCGAACATCATACCGAGGGAAAATAAGATTGGGAAAAGTACATTTATGGTCCCTTACTTGCTGATAATTTCATGAAAAAGATTATCCCATAAAAATTGTTCGTATGAGAATGAAATCTATAAAAATATACTAAGCAAATAATTCATAGAAATTTATACTAAAATCCTATAACCGTCATAACATAAATGAGGAACTTTTGAGAAAAAAGGCGTGATATCAAACCATAAACTTCCCCTAGGGAAAAAAAGGTTGGGACAAGTACATTGATGGTCTCTTGTTTCTGGATGACATAGAAAAAAGACTCAGAACCAGGAAAAAAATTCTATAGAAATAATAAACGAAAAATTGAAAAGTTCAAAAAAATTCAACAAAAATAAAAAATAATCGAAAAAAATTCTGTAAAGAAAAATAAAAAATTTTCAAAAAAATTCATAAATATTGGACAAATTGAAAAATGTACTATCCAAGTTACATGCAGTATAAAAATGTATGATATCAATTGGAGGCCAAGTTTTTATTGATAATTTGGAATATTTATCGAACAAATCGGAAACTTTAATTGAAATTCATGATAATTATTTTCAAGAAAAAAGTTAATGAAAAAAAGTCATAACGGAAGTTACGTGCAGTTCTAAAATGTATTATATCAATTCGAGGTCAAGTATTTATCAGTTATTCGAAATATAATCTCCGGCGACCAATGAGCGTTGAGAATCCTTGTCGGGCTCACAACGTTTTATCAAAATTACTAAAAAAATAATGAAAATAAAATCATTAAAAATTCACATGAAAGTCATTCGTTACTTCAACAAGGTACACACTTTAAAGAATCGATTCCCCTCCGACTTTCACGATCTCCTGGTATTATTCACAACATTCAACTTCGATTGGATTGGTACAAATTATGTTCAAATACGTCTTAAACGTACTTGTCCGGCCCATCACTTTTTATTCAAATTGCTCATTCGAAAACAAATTAGGGCTGTTCTATAATGACAAATATAATAAAATGGATAGAAATAAAAATAATATCTCCAAGTAATTTGAACTTGATTGTTCGCAAGTTCGTATAGCAATATCCACTTCTGATTTTCTTCAGTGAACACATACCATTCGGTAAGAACCAATGAAAATGAGAAATAATCAGGCACATTACTAGAAATTTTCGAACCTACTCAGCCATGAAATGTTTTTTTTTCTATAGTCACGTACACATTTTGATAAATATCACTAGTCGAGTACGACACGTGGATTCCTGGAATTTGGAGAAAAATGATTTTGTTGTGAATTATGACTCCATATAATATAAATAGATTAATCAACTTCATCTTTCATTTTCGTTTCATTTTGACAAGAGCGATTCGAAGGAAAATTATTTTCTCGGGAATTACTGTTTCTTAATATTAACACATGCATTAACTTCGTTTTTGATTTGTTTTCGAATGAGCAATTTGAATAAAAAGTGATGGGCCGGACAAGTACGTTTAAGACGTATTTGAACATAATTTGTACCAATCCAATCGAAGTTGAATGTTGTGAATAATACCAGGAGATCGTGAAAGTCGGAGGGGAATCGATTCTTTAAAGTGTGTACCTTGTTGAAGTAACGAATGACTTTCATGTGAATTTTTAATGATTTTATTTTCATTATTTTTTTAGTAATTTTGATAAAACGTTGTGAGCCCGACAAGGATTCTCAACGCTCATTGGTCGCCGGAGATTATATTTCGAATAACTGATAAATACTTGACCTCGAATTGATATAATACATTTTAGAACTGCACGTAACTTCCGTTATGACTTTTTTTCATTAACTTTTTTCTTGAAAATAATTATCATGAATTTCAATTAAAGTTTCCGATTTGTTCGATAAATATTCCAAATTATCAATAAAAACTTGGCCTCCAATTGATATCATACATTTTTATACTGCATGTAACTTGGATAGTACATTTTTCAATTTGTCCAATATTTATGAATTTTTTTGAAAATTTTTTATTTTTCTTTACAGAATTTTTTTCGATTATTTTTTATTTTTGTTGAATTTTTTTGAACTTTTCAATTTTTCGTTTATTATTTCTATAGAATTTTTTTCCTGGTTTATATATTTATCCACAGAAATTTCAAAGTTCGCAGGTATCTGCTGCGTTTCAATGTATCTGCGCAATGAGCTTCGAAGACAGCAATTTCAAATCTATCCATAAATGAGCAACTGAAGACTTTTATAATCAACTTTTTACTTCATATAGATGTTACAGTTAGGATCAAATAGTAAAATGAATGGCACAGTATTTAAATTGTACAGTTTGAAGATTTTTGCAGTATTTTAATGATCCGAATCTACAGCATTATAATGAAAAGTTGTCAAAAGTCATGATGTTACATTAAAATGACATAGCGCACATTGCATTCAGCAATTCTGTAAGTTTCTGGGGATGTTGGTAGGCATCACATTTGATCGCATCCAAAACTGAGCAACGGTAGACTTATCGGAATAAATTGTTTTCATAATAATTCCATATTTGTAGTTTGCAAAGTGGAAATACTCAACATACATGTCATTCTATAAGTTTTGTTATCAAAATTTGTGTTTGCATACCGCATTCCTAAGATACGACTTTTCATATCATTAGCAAAAAAAGCATCCAAAGGCTTTCTGGAACAAGTTTCCAAATTTATCACTCGACAGACCTAATGGGAAAAGAATAACTACACACTATACCAAGACCAGATTTTTATTTGAAAATCTGATTTACAAAATCTGCAATTCAAGATCATGGTTAGAAACCTCTCGAATCATGTTACCACAATCATCATGAAGAAGGAGTAGAAAATCATAGAACACATATTAGGGAACGAATTAATAATATGAATCGATCCGCTGCAAACTGAGCGGGTGAAAACAAGGATCGGAGAGGGCAGAGCCAAACTGAATATCAAGCAAAATATGGGGATGTTTAAAAATAATGACGACACAAGAAATAAATTAGAAAACATTTATTCAATTAAAGTTTCTAATATCATTCTAACAGTTGCGTGTATTTTTGTTCTATTTATTCGTATATATAACCTATGTACACATGATATATAACCACGCCACTGACAATATATTCGCACTGGACAATATTTCTCGTACTCTGGTTTAATTGAAGGATTATTTCAGTTAACACTTATTTCCAATCGGAAGAAATAATGAAATCTTGAAAAGTTTCGTTGACATATATGCATCGCGGTTTTTTTATATTCTTTTTCACACACACATCACAGACTACATTTACGCGGCCGCTTTTGTACCGGTTTAATATGTCACACATAACAAAATAAATAGTAATATGCACTTCTTTAGATGACGAAAATTGTTTTTTTTATTGATTTCGCACGCACTTCGTAATGTCGTAACTCTGTTCATACGATCAAAAACTGACACATTGTTTGTACATATATATATATGTATATCGGTCGAATTTATGACTGCTGTTACCAGCTGTGCTGCGCCGTGTGCTACGTTCTGAAGTTGACGTCAGATTTCCAATCATCAACAACTAATTTCAACAACCAATCACAACGTCTAAAAATGGATGTCGTCAGATCCAACGAATCAGAAACTCGAGAGCATCAAAGTGCCTTTGATGGTGTTGATAAATACAGACGCATGAATTCTTGAATTCCTGATCATGCTGATTTAGGGCGGAATCGAAAGAGAATTACTCAATTGACTTAAACTTCAATTTTCAAGTTGCTAAATGGCTCCTGAGCTTCGTAATTCAATAAAATCACATGCCTCTTTTACCCCCATCACGGCGAATCTTTTTATTCAGAGAAAGTATAGTCTCGGCGAGAGTCTCGGGCCAGCAGACGACAGGGCTGTCAATGTACTTGTCCCGAGACTCTACCGAGTCTCTTGATATAGTCTCGGCGAGAGTCTCGGGCCAGCAGACGACAGGGCTGTCAATGTCCCGAGACTCTACCGAGTCTCTTGATGGGGCTTCGTTTTTCAGAACGTTTTCAAGCTCGAAATTTCGGTTTTTTATTTCTCATGTTTTATTTGAATTTTTTTCACTTTGCAACAGAATTACAGATTTATATTCTTTTTAATGTGATGTTTTTTCAGGATTTGCGAAATTTTTTTCGAATTGTTCTGTGGAAATTATTTACACGTGGTTATATGATTTTTGTTTTTGGATTTTTTTTTACACTTTTCGTGATATGATCAGGAAACAAGGGACCATCAATGTACTTGTCCCAACCTTTTTTCCCCTAGGTATATACATTTTTCGATGCTAAGTACTCGTATAGTATCCCAGCACGGGCGATGGGGGTCGCAGGGGGCGAAGCTTCCTAGAGTGACGATTAAAATTTTATATGAATTATCATAAGTACCAAATCCCACCCTTTATCGTGCGAAAATGCAAAACCGCGGAAAATCGCGGATCCATAAAAAATCCCACCCTTTGTAGCTACCCCTCTTTCACGATATATATTTATTTAATGTTTTGCATATTTTAGTTTGGGTTTTAAAAAATCTTTGCGCCGATAAGGTTACGTAAAAATGTCTTCGCGCCCCAACGTCTCTGCGCCCGAAAAGCCGCGTCGAATCGTCCTTGCATCTGAATGTCCCCGTGCCCAAACATCTCGTGCCATAAATGGCCCAGTCAGAACAGTTGTGCAGTTGTGCCAAAACGTAACACACCCTTGTATTTTTGGAAATTTGATTTTCAGGAAATTGTCCTTCGGGGAATGGGATTTTCGGGAATTGAATTTTCGAGAAATTGTGTTTTCGGGTAATTGTATTTTCGGGGAATTGTTTTTCGGGAAATTGTATTTTCGGGGAATTGTATTTTCGGGAAATTGTTTTTGGGGAATTGATATTTCGGGAAATTGGTTTCGGGGAATTGAATTTTCGAGAAATTGTTTTCGGGGAATTGTTTTCGGGAAATCGTATTTCGGGCAATTTTTATTTGGGGAATTTTCCGCAAAGCCTCAATCATGCACCTCCTCTACTGTGGTACGTTGCGCCAGCCAGTACACGGCTAGGGGGCAATCTGCACGATGAGAACCGTCCACGGAGGCCCCCAAAGCCGTACACCGCACAACGCAAACCACACAGTGCGCTTATTATTCTAGGTCCTTAGCATAAGAGTGACGAAGGATATATCCTAGCCTAATATTTATAAGATGAAAGTGGGTAAAAGTATCGTATTAGGATACTAAAACTATGTATATAAGAAATCAAAGAAAGCCTTATCTCGATACATTTCAACGTATGGAGATTATTATAATGTAAATTATAAGAATGAGTTAGTTAATACGTTCATATTTCTGATCGACTAGCGGTTATTGTTTATGGTATACTGAAACGGCACTCCCTTTTATCCTATCGAGTAAGAGAGCTATGGGGATTCTGGACCCCCCCGCACCGCTTCCCCCCTCGGCCCCTCCACTTGATCCAGAATCCCCATAGCTCTCTTACTATAGCGTGTTCCCCTCGCAACCGAGGGTCCCCGTGCCATGAGTTGACCTGCCTATAGGTTCGGAAAGAGGGAAGGGAGGTGAGAAAAGAGAGGGATAGCTAGAAAGATGGTAAGTGTAAGAGAGAGAGAGAGAGAGAGATGGATAGATCAGTATGAATGAATAGAAAATGTATTTTATGTATAGCATGTTCTATGCAACAGAGTCCCCCCCTCCCGCAAAATCATACAACTCAGCAGAGATCTGGCTATAGACTTAGAGGGTAAAGTATTGGGGTGAGAGAGAAAAAGAAAGATGGTTAAATCGAGAATAATGAGGAGAGTGATAGAGAAGGATTGTCAAAAACTGAGGAAAGATGGTAATGAAATAAGAATGATTCATTTGTATCAATCAATTTTTATATTATAATGACAAAATACATCTAGAATTAATTTTAACGCTTAATTTTTAAAACTATGAGTTTTTTCTTCTTAATGGTGATTGTCTGTTTTCTGAAACAGATTAAAAGAAAAAGAAACTTTGAGTCACAAAATTTCTCAAAAACAATGAGAATATGTGGAAAAGATCATACTTACTTTTCGTTACAACTGATTGCAATCCGGACAAATCTCTTGTGTTATGAGTTGAAAGAGTCTGGTCCCGCAGTCTTCGCAATATCCAACGGAAAGCGCGTCATAAGAACCACGCTCATGTTTACGGGTGATTCAAAGGATGGAAAAGCGATCTCCACCAATTTCCAAGATACAGACACCACACAGTTTTTCGCCACGTTCGGCCTTATAATATACGGAGATTGCGCAAATTTCCGATGTGCGGTCAAGAGCATTTTTTTGCTCCTCACTGAACACACGCTTAACCCTCTCAGACCGAGACCTATTTCGCGTTGACGGAAAATGATTCCCTTCATAATTTTATCTCAAAATACTTTCTAGTTTCCGAATCCATTGTGACATTTCGGTTTTTTTGTTGGGAAATATGAATTTTGGAATGTTCGCTGCGCGCAGCACCAGGTTCTTGGGGAGCAAAATCAGGAAAATTTACGAATGAATCTAGCACCGAATACCTTAAATACATCATATTAGCTTCCCTTTGAAAGGAAATAACGTTTGGAGTACGAAAAAAAAATATATACCCACTTTTCTTTTGCGATAACTAAAGCACCTTTTCACACAACGCCAGCTCAATATGAAACGCCGACTTCGTATTGATATTTCGATGAGTTAAAGCAGTTTATCTCTTGGTTTAGGAGTATCTAAGGTGCAATCTAACCTTGCTTCATGGAAATAGGCAGTTAGAACCCCGACCTTACTGACCGATGCAGTTTTATTGGGCCTGGAAGCGCGTGTTGCGTAGAAGCAACATACGGTCCGAGAGGGTTAATTTTTTTTGATTCACAATTTTCACTCATTTTTTTTTTACTGTTTTTCAAGAATATTTTTTTCACCCTCACAAATTTATTGTTAAAATGCTTATAACAAGCAAAAACTATTCACATGGAATTGTTTCAGGTAGTCCGATGATTATACCCTTGCTCGACTCGCTCGGGAAAATGTCTGAAGACTAATGAGTGGAGTTTAAAATTTTGATGAAGCTCAGTATTTCCCTCATCTCCCCCCTCCCATCCTCAGATAATTTTTTGCTAGATGCTATGGCGGAAAAAAGTGTTTTTTTCCACACAATTTTTGGGGGGAAAAATCCACGCCGCAAAGGGTGTCTTAGCAGACGTCATGGAGGTCCAAACCATTTTCGTCAACATATACCTGTATAGCATATTGACGATGCCGGATGTTTCTGATGAAAGGGAACACGGTCAATATATTCGAGTTTATTATCTTGAAGAGCTCCAACGACATTTCCGAATATTTTCAAAACTCATCAGCATCATCTCGACCGATAAGGGAGGCTCAATCTTGTAGCACCTCCCCCGCTCCCCCTCTCCTTCACAATTACTTTAACTTTTCTTCTTCTCTATTGGTGAGAAAAATCACTTTTTCCCCACATAGAGATAAATCAGAAGGTTTTTATTCTGAGGGCTCATCGAGAAGTATCATAGTTTTAGTCAGGTAGTTGTCCTGCTTGTACTTCAATAAAATTTTAGTGCTTCGCACCCATGGCTTTTGCGGGAGAAGAGAAGAACTTGTGTGAGCAAGCTGCATCGCTTCGTTCAATAGAAGAATATACTGCTTGGGAAAAGAAATGTGATGATTTGATTGATTTACTGAAAGCTGTTGTGCCCGTACATCGCACTCATTAAAACAAATTAAGCACTCTCAGCGCAAACGCAGGAATGTTGAAATATCGATGCTCCCGAACGAGCGCATCGACCCTCGATGTCGACATCGAAACTTCTAGAAGGAAATCCAGGTTATATTCGCACGAGAAGGGGAAAACCCTCAAGTCTATAAATTTACCAACTAACCAAAATTCGACAGTCTTTGACGAGAATTGTAACGATTGGTCTCGAGGCAATAAAACCTCGAATTTGTAACTTCTTAAATAAACTTATTGTTAACTTGTTGTAAAAGTATCGAGTTGGAGTTCAGCTCTTTTGGCCTAAATCCCTTAAATACTCGTCCTTGATAACTCGTCCCTTCGCGACGGTCTTCGCGGACACAACATTGGTGGCAGCGGTGGGATAGCCACTACTCGAGAAACCCGACACGTCTACGATAGTCAAACGGAAGGGATTCAAATTGCTGAGGAGGACCGATAATTCTAGAAAAGTCGATATATCGAACGGACGTTCGATCACCGATCATCGCATCCAAGGCAGACCGATCTACGTCAAGATTCAACCCAAAATACGACTGGAGCAGGAGCGGAAGAAATTCAGCACTACAACAAATCTGGACATCATGTTAGCGATCATCTTACTGTAAGTGACGGAACATTTCTAAATAACATTGTAATCCGCCAAAGCCAGATCGTATATAAAAATTTATATGTCAGACGACGAGTACGCTAAACGTCTCAAATTACCGGGCGTAAGCACTATTTCGCGTTCGCTCAATTCATTTTTCGACGATAAACTCGACTACAATCGCGAAAGAAAAAACGAAATCACCTCGCAAAGTAGAAGGCGACGAAGTAGCGCCCAATTTTTAAATCGATCTCCGACATCGGAAGACGATTATTTAGACGCGGAAAATACGCCGGAAAATTCGGTAGTAGAAACAACAAATCCTTTAGTATCAACAATGGTTGAAACAGTAAATTTAGACACAACGGGAGATAATCAGAATTCCGGAAATCTCGGAAATAGTCGAAATAATAATCCCGGAAATCCTGGAAATAATGGCGAAAATAATAGAGGAAATAATTGTCAAAATTCCTCGCCAAATCACTCGCGAACTAACAGACTTCGAGGCTCAATGTCTCTTAAAGAAGCGCGTAGTTTAATTCCTCGATTCGATGGTTCAAAACCAGAAGAAGCGCGAGAACTTGTAGATTCTTTTGCTCACGTCAACAAACATATTTTAGAGGAGGACCAAGAGATTCTCCTGGAATCAGTGTTAACAACGAAACTAACCGGTAGAGCCCGAGCAGAAGTAAGATATAAAAATATTCCAAATTTCGAAACATTTAAATCCGTTATGTTAGAAATATTCTGCGGTACGAGAACCGTAGGAGCCCTTCAAACAGAGCTGTATTCTTGTCGACAGAAATTTAATGAATCAGTAAAAGAATTCGGAAGAAGAGTAGAAGACACAATGATGGAACTAATTGATGCAAGTATAAAAAAGCACTCGACAATGATCGAACAAATGGCGGTAGAAAAGCACATACGCGAAGTAGCCCTTTCGAGTTTCGCGCAAGGTCTCAAACGCGAATACCAAACCATTATTAAAGTTAGGGCATATCCAACACTTAATGAAGCAATCCCAGCCGCGATTGACGAAGAAAAGATACAACAGGGAACTCGTAGAGAACCTGGAAATACGACTATTTGCAGTAAGTGTAATAAGAAGGGTCACATTGCGTGCGACTGTAGAAGCTCAGGGAATAAAAACGGTTATAACGGTAATAATGGTAACTACAATCAGTTTAACCAAAATAAAAGCATAAATTCAGTCTTCTGTAATTATTGCAAAAAACCAGGTCATGTCTATGACGACTGCTGGAACAGGAAAAATAAAAACGGCGATCAAAGAGGAAATAATCGGAGTAACCAAAATAGAAATCAAGGAAACAGAAGAAATAATAATAATCAAAATAATCGCGAAAATCAAGGAAGCAGGGGTAAAAACAGAGGTTATCAAAGTAATAGACCAAATAATGGTCCAAATAATAATCCAAATAATCAAAATAAAAATCAGTCTCAAAATCAGTCAGGTAACGCGGAAGAAAAGAAAACGATAGGGTCGTTGAACCTCAGTCTCCTTGCACGTACGGCCGAGCGAAAGAACACGCACGTCAGCTGTTTGGAGGCCGAGCGAGCTACAGGCTCACCCACACCTCAGGCAAACCAAACGCGAATAAAACTAGAAATAAATTCTTTCGGTTCCTGGGGAATGGCTAGCGATTTTTATATCACGTCACCGCACGCTATAAATTCAGCTCTCCTTTTGAAAGCTGATACGGGAGCCCAATGCAGCATAATTAAAAGAGGCGCCCTAAAAGAAGATACCGAAATAATCGACGAAACCGTCGAACTGACTGGCGTCGGAGGACAAGCCTTCAACGCCCTGTGTAAAGTCATACTCGAGATCGAAACGCCCGCCGTCAACATTCTTCACGGATTTTTCGTCGTCGACAACGACGTTCCAATCAAAACAGACGGAATCCTGGGACTCGATTTCATGAAAAAACACAAGGTCGACATATTGGGTGGCCGTATAATCAAAATATATGGTCACGTCGAGCCTTTGGTGAACGGTTCGGAGAAATTAAAATTACCCCCCCGTTCTGAGAGTATTCACTACGTGAAAACAAAAAAACTGGCAATCGGATGCGTAGCAGCCAGAGAAATTGAAAAAGGAATAAAAATAGGACAAGGGACGGTTCACGAAAAAAGTATGATTTTCCCCATATCTTTTCTAAACACGTTAGACCAGGAAGTCTCGATCGAAAGACCGACGGTCGAAATCGAAGAAATAGGAAGCGTCCAAGAACAAAATCAAACGAAAACAGGCGAAACGGCGAGCGGTCCAGTCAAGGAAGAAATCTACGTCACCAACGCCGAAGAAAAAGGTAACAGAGTAAGTCGAATAATGATGCAAATTGGTGAACATTCGCACCTCAACAAAGAGGAAGAAAAATTTCTACAAGAATTTTGCCAGGAATTCGGAGATGTATTCCACCTGAAAGGAGAATCTTTAGGAAATACGAGCTTAGTAGAACATCGCATCTACACGAAAAAGGACACCGTACCAGTCAATATTCGACCGTACCGACTGCCCGAGAATCATAAACAAGAAGTGATGACTCAGACGCAGGAAATGCTTAAAGCCGGAATAATTAGGCCAAGCAGAAGTCCGTGGAACGCGCCATTACTGGTCGTTCCTAAAAAAGCAGACGCTCAAGGTAACGTCAAGAAGAGAGTCGTAGTTGACTTCAGAAAATTGAACGAGGTCACCGAGGGAGATTCTTACCCTCTGCCCAATATCACAGAGATCTTGGATCAATTGGGAAAAGCAAAGTACTTCACCACACTTGATCTTGCCTCTGGATTTCATCAAATTCCGATGGCGGAAGAAGACAAACAAAAAACTGCCTTTTCAACTCCGTTGGGCCACTACGAATACAATCGAATGCCTTTCGGATTAAAAAACGCACCACCGACTTTCCAAAGATTGATGGATGCTGTTTTGACAGGTCTTCAGGGTCTCAAATGTTACGTTTACCTGGACGATATCGTAATACACGGATCAAGTTTCAAGGAACACAACGAACGACTATGAGATGTCTTCAAATGGTTGAGAGAAGCTCAATTAAAAGTGCAACCGAAGAAATGCCAATTTCTGAGAAAAGAAACGCAATATTTGGGTCACATCATCACAGAAGTGGGAGTGAAACCCGATCCGGAGAAAATCAAAGCTGTAAAAAATTTTCCTTCACCAAAAAATGTTAAAGAAGTCCAATCATTCCTGGGACTCGCAGGATACTACAGGAAATTCATTCAAGATTTTTCAAAACTCGCAAAACCATTAACAGAGCTGATAAAAAAGGACAGAAAATTCGAGTGGAACGAGCATACGCAGGCAGCGTTCGAGACGTTAAAAGAAACACTCAGCACCGCACCAATACTTCAATATCCCGACTTCACGAAGCCGTTCGTCGTCACCACCGACGCATCGGACAAGGCAATCGGAGCTATCTTATCACAGGGAAAAGTAGGGGAAGATCTACCAATTTGTTATGCGAGCAGAACGCTAAACAAAGCGGAAAGAAACTACTCAGCAACGGAAAAGGAAATGCTGGCAATAGTTTGGGCTGTACATCAGTTTCGCCCGTACATTTATGGAACGAAATTCACTATCGTTACCGATCATCAACCCCTCACCTGGTTATTCAACGTAAAAGATCCAGGCTCCAGACTAATGCGGTGGGGAATAAAATTAGAAGAATACACATACAAAATTGAATATAAAGAAAGCAAAAAGAACACTAATGCTGACGCACTGAGCCGCATATACGCAATCACGCGCAGTCAAAACAAAAACACAGATCAGCCGCAAAAAGAAGGAAGAGGAAGGCCGCGAAAAATCAGAGCCGACGCGACTCCATCTTCTTCAACAACACCAGCCTCCTCGGACAATCGGTCCAGCCCTAATCATAATGGCCGACTTGATAATCAGCCGAGTGTGGCTGAAGATAAAAATGAGACGCATATAGTGGACAGCGACGAAGGAGATAGCGAGAGTGAATCCGAACACCTCGACTCCGACGCGACGGACCTGTCAGAGAAAGACAGAAAAACAATACTACGAGAGTATCACGACACGCCTCTCGGAGGACACCCCGGAGTAAAAAGAATGACTCAACGAATTCAAGAAAAGTATCGTTGGCCGGGAATGAAAAAGGAAATAAAAGAATACGTAGCGAAATGCGACAAATGCCAAAAGAATAAAGTAACGAAACTAAATCGAGCACCGATGATTATCACCGATACCCCAGAAAGAGCATTTGAAAAATGCGTGGTCGATATAGTAGGACCTCTACCCGAAACCGACCGGAGAAATAAATATATTCTAACAGCACAATGTTTATTAACAAAATTTTCCGAAGCAATTCCATTGGAAAATCAGGAGGCACAAGAGGTAGCAAGGGCATTGACCACTCGGATCATTTGCCAGCATGGACCTCCTCAAACCATTCTCTCCGATCAAGGAACGAATTTTCTGAGCGACGTTTTTAAGGAAACGTGCAAATTATTATGCATCAAGAAAATTCAAACAACTGCATATCATCCGCAATCAAACGGAGCATTGGAAAGATCCCATCGCACTCTGGCAGAATATTTAAAACATTTCGTTCAAGAGGATCAAAGGGATTGGGATTTATGGCTACCATACGCCATGTATACGTACAATACAACACCTCACTCATCTACAGGATTCACCCCGTATGAATTGAGGTATGGTCAAAAACCTGTTTTACCGACTGCACTAAAAGAGCTGCCGAGAACCACATACTCGTACGACGACTATGCAGCCGAACTTCGAGAACGACTCCGGGCGACTTGGCAAGTCGCAAGAGAAAAATTAATGGAAAAAAAGGAGAAGATAGCGGAAAAACAATGGGAAACAGCAAAAAACACCGAATACCGCGTTGGCGATAAAGTACTGCTGCTCGACCCAACAGTTCGTCGAGGCAGATCAGCAAAATTAACACCAAAATGGACAGGACCATTTGAAATAAAAAGTAAGGATTCATCAGTGAACTACAGTATCGGCAGGGGACGCAAAACTGTTCGAGTACACGTGGAGCGAATCAAGCCCTACGTTACCCACTAGCCGACCGTGGTAAGCCTCGCCGGTATTACAGCACACGCGAAACATAATATACAAAATCTTTTTTCTCGCAAAATATATAGCACATAAACAGAAAAAAAAATATAAAATAAAAATATATAAGATAAAAATAAAATAATATGAAGAGAATATATACATAAAAGGAAATAAAGGGACCAACACATCCGAAGTACAAAAACAAACGGGTCGATTTATTACACAGAAATATATAAAACAAAACACATTTTTTATACAGTCTAATCCGCATCATATGCGGAGGCGACGCCCAAAGGGTGGGACCAAGCCGGATGATCCCAGTCATCCTCCGGGTGGAGCTGGCCCCATCTCCACTCGAACATCCATCGAATAAACCCGATGTCGAACCCCTCGGTATCCCACGGCCGACCAAATTCGTCGTTGGGCTCAGCCCGACAATACCGACGGTACTCGGCAAAATCCTCAATAAATTCCTGCAACAAAAAAGGAAGAGGGGATTAAATAAAATAAGAAATAATACAAATAAAAATAAATAAAATGAACGAAAATAACTTACAATAAATTCCTCACGGAAAACACGTGCCGCAAACTCCAGCGTGGTGCCACGACGCCGTTTCGGCAAAGGGGGCCCATACAAAACGCGCTGAAAAGAAAGAAAAAGAAACATGTTAAAAAGGAAAAAATATATATTCATAAAAACAAATTCATTGTATAGATCCATCCATTATATATATATCTATACACAATCCATTTTAATCTAAACTCACCGACACTTCCTTACGGCGGGTCTCCGCTACGATAAAAAACATTGCCTCTCTTAAATTAATATGGACAATATTCGCCATTTTACTCGCAAACGAAACACACTCAAAGACGATAGTACACTAAGTGAATACGAGAAACATTCGCGGTAAAATGAAAGCTCAAAACGCAGATTCAGCGAATTGACAAGTAGTCAGAAAAGAAACAAAAAATAAGGTCAAAATCCTTTCAAAACAGTAACCACCCGACGCACTTACCGACATCGAGATAAGTTGATTTCTACCGTACCGACCGACTAGCGACTAACTCAAACAACCCATTACAAGTGTGCGAGCGCAATAGCAGTCGTAGGAGGGATCGAGTCATCGGTAATCAATGAATATCGAATCAACAATTTTCAAACATCGCCAGGAATATACTTCGAGGAAATAGGATCATTATATTTGGTAAAAGGAACATGGAAATTAGTAATCCACATGGATCTACACTATATGGAAAGAAAAGCAGACGTTTTATTCAAAACACTAGAAACTATGGAAAAATTATGCAACAAAACGACTGACGATTCACTATGTTCCACCGTAGACAGCACATTAAAACCGTTATTGAAGAAAGTCAGTTCCTCAATAACAGCGATATACAACTTCGTAGGCACAGGAGAAAGTAGAAACAAAAGAGGATTAATTAACGGTCTAGGAACAGTAATCAAAGCAATAACTGGGAATCTCGACCAAGATGACGCAGAAAAAATAGACAAAAACATTGACGACATAATAACAAGACAAAAAACTGACGAAGATATGTTAAAGGAAAATGTACAAATTCTACAATCTACACTAAAACTCTACAACGAATCTACTTCCGAAATAATAGACAAAATGGACAATTTAATGCATATGATAGAAAGAATTAAAAACACGGTAGAAGGTCAATTTTCAACAATAAAAAGGAAACAAATGATAGACGAAAACATAAACATATTTACAACGACAGTCGAAGCTTTTACAAGCGACGTAAATCAACTAGCAAACTTTTTAACAGAAATTTACAATAGAACAATAAACCCTACGGTAATTTCACCTAAGCAGTTGGCCGACTATCTAATAGAAGCAACTCCCTACATTCCTAAAGGATTAAACTTTCCAACAAACGTCAAGAGTAGTGAAATGACTAACTTACTGAAAACAGCAGAAATTACTAGCTATACAGCAAAACTACGATTTGTTCTAATCATAAAATTCCCTTTAATCGAAAGTTCAATTTTGAAAGTCAACAAAGTCTACCCACTACCTACGAAAATCAATGAAAATCAATTCCAATTCATAGAAACTACATCTAAAATAATAATCGTTGACAACTACAAAAGAATGTATATAACAATGTCCGAAGAAGATTTAAACAAAGCCAGAAAAGTCGACAATATCTATTATTACAAACCTAAACAGTCACTGCAAACAATAAACGGCAATACGCCATGCGAAATAGCGATTTATTTAGGAAATAATCCCGAAAAACTATTATGTAATCAACGAATTGTAAAACTCGAGAAAATATTAATAATCGCACTGGAAAAGGAAGGTAGATGGCTATTCGTAGCCCCAAAACCCGAAAGCGTAAGAATAGATTGTAAAAATAAATCTACGACACACGAAATAATCCACAATACAGGATTACTGGCTTTGGACGGAGAATGTTCCGCCACATCAATAAATTTTCAATTGTTATCTTTAAACGAACTACGACAACACGAATTTATAACATTTATACCACTATATAATCTAACAAATGCGATTGGAATGGTAAACGCTAATCACCCAATTTTCAATTACAGCGTACCATCAAAAATAATTACTAATCCACTGGAAACGAATAAATTAGGCGAACGAATTGAAATTCTTCAGCAAAAACTAAAAGAAGAACCGAATATTTGGGCACATCCTTATCACATAATTGGAAATTACTCTCTAAGTGCCATTAGCATGACTCTGATCATCATAATAATTATCATTTTAACAATTTTTAAAGCTAAACATTGTCAAAGAGTTCGATTAATACAACAAACTAATGACATCGAACTAGCCCCGACTTTCGTGGCAAGACCAAAAATCATAGAAGAACTTGCATCTAGACCTACTGATGAAAAAATTTACATAACTAAGGCACGCCCAAAAAACAAAAATAATGCCACACAAAACGCTTCATTATAACCTAAACATAATCCTACTAAAAGTGGAAAAGGAATTAAAAAAGGGAAAGCATATTCAAGTTTCACACAAATTTAATTATTTTAATTCCGTGCGAAAAATAGCCGAAATAAATTTCGTCTCCCAAAGGGGGGAGGGATGTTGTGCCCGTACATCGCACTCATTAAAACAAATTAAGCACTCTCAGCGCAAACGCAGGAATGTTGAAATATCGATGCTCCCGAACGAGCGCATCGACCCTCGATGTCGACATCGAAACTTCTAGAAGGAAATCCAGGTTATATTCGCACGAGAAGGGGAAAACCCTCAAGTGTATAAATTTACCAACTAACCAAAATTCGACAGTCTTTGACGAGAATTGTAACGATTGGTCTCGAGGCAATAAAACCTCGAATTTGTAACTTCTTAAATAAACTTATTGTTAACTTGTTGTAAAAGTATCGAGTTGGAGTTCAGCTCTTTTGGCCTAAATCCCTTAAATACTCGTCCTTGATAACTCGTCCCTTCGCGACGGTCTTCGCGGACACAACAAAGCGGAATCTCAGGTGAAACGTATACGATTGAGACTTGGTTATTATCAATATGTGGCGGCTCAAATTATGCGTTTGGAAGGTTTAAAATATGTGACGAGTCAACGTTTTATCCACATTGGTGCGGGCAATTATAATGGATTGATCTGGCGAGAGACGGAGAGTGCATTCGCAAATCGCTTGATAACCGGTGCTGTGATCAATCAAAAACACATTGATCCAAGACTCTTCCTCTCAGACGCAGGTGAAATAGTTATTGAAAAAGTGCAAAACTTCATTGCTGAACATGATTTTGTGAAAGTGAATACGCTATTCAACGGTGATTTCATGACAGGGGAAAAACAAATGTATAAAAGCATAAATACGCGAAATGTAGAACTTTTCAAAACATCTGATTTGAGTGAGTGGTATGCTCAACATATTGTTGAGCCTACATTGACTTTGCTTGATGAATTTCAAGAACGTGACAGTGGGTGGTCTTTAACTCGCATATTAAATCTAACAGTTAATATTAATAAATATAAACCTTTGAGTGCGGGATGCCACATTAGATTGCCACGACATATAGCCTCGAAGAAGGCAATTGTCAATGTAAAATCTCAAGACAATGCATGTTTTGCTTGGGCCGTGGTAGCCGCTCTCTATCCAGCAGAGAGTCACAGCGACCGAACAGCGTCATACCCCCACTACTCCACAGTGTTGAATTTAGCCGGGATTTCTTTCCCCGTAGCCGTGAACCGCGTGAAAAAATTTGAAAAACTTAACGATCTCTCGATAAACGTATATGGAATGAAAAAGGATACGGTGGCACCAATTCATGTAACATCTAATAAGAAGGATAGGCATGTGAACTTGCTGTACATTGAAGATCAACATCCTGGCAACATTGGACACTATGTGATGATAAAGAATCTAGCTCGTCTGGTGGGCTCGAGTTTAAGCAAACATCGACCGTGCAAATACATCTGTGATCGGTAAGTTGTGAAAAGGAGTGGAGATAAATTTTAATCATAGATCTTGAAAAACATAATCAATAATTTTTCAATTTTACAGCTGTCTACACTATTTCCCATCGATTGAGAAACTACATTCGTATGAAATAGATTGCGGTCAATTGAATGAATGCGCTGTGAAACTGCCCAACGAACTTGACAAATGGTTAAGTTTCACAAACACCAATCGAAAAGAGCGACATCCATTTGTCGTTTATGCAGATCTGGAGTGCATCCTCATGAAGACTGAAGATGAAGAGAAGAAAAAACAACATCATTGGGCATTCAGCGCTGGATATTATGTAAGCTGTTCATACGATGAAAAATTGTCGGGTTATTATTCTCCTCGCGGTAGTAATTGTATAGAATGGCTTGTAAAGGAGTTGAGAGACTTGGCATTGAAAGTGGAAAAAATTTTATTGCGCACGATCCCCATGAATGAGTTAACACCGGCTGAATGGAAAAAATTTCGTGAGGATAGGAATTGCCATATTTGTGAGAAACCGTTCGAAAAACAAGAGCAACGTGTGCATGATCATTGCCATCGAACGGGGCAATTCAGAGGTCCAGCACACTCTAATTGTAATTTAAATTATCAAAATTCCTTCGTCATTCCGATAGTATTTCACAATTTGTCAGGGTACGATGCTCATTTTATCATCATAGAAGTGGCCACTGCATTCACGGGGAAAGTTGACGTTCTCCCTCTGACAAAAGAAAAATACATTTCATTTACAAAGACCGTGCAGATATCGAAAGACACACGGAAGAATATAAAACTGCGCTTCATTAATTCTTTCAAATTTCTAAGCACAAGTCTAGACAAACTAGTATCACTATTAACCATAGATAAACTCAAAATTTTAAAATCTCAATTTCAAAGTTTATCCGCAGATGATTTCATGCTCTTGACTCGAAAAGGAGTATTTCCATATGAGTACATTGATAGTATGGAAAAATTAGATGAGACCTGTCTTCCAGTTCAAGGTGCATTTTATAGTTCATTGACTAACGAGACAATCGATGATTCAGAGTATGCACACGCGAAAAATGTGTGGGAGAGATTTTCACTTCGAACGCTCGGTGAATACAGCGATTTGTATCTAAAGACGGATATTCTTCTATTAGCTGATATATTTGAAAATTTTCGTGATACATGCCTACAAAGATATACTCTCGATCCAGCACATTATTACACGCTTCCCGGATTCTCCTGGGATGCAATGATGAAAAAAACGGGGATTAAATTCGAGTTACTCACGGACATTGACATGGTGCTATTCATTGAGAGAGGTATACGAGGAGGTTTGAGTCAATGCTCTTGCAGGTATGCGAAAGCAAATAATAAGTACATGAAATCGTTCAATCCATCGGAACCCTCATCATATCTAATGTATTATGATGTGAATAACTTGTATGGATGGGCAATGACGGAATGTTTGCCTCATTCTAAGATTCAGTGGGTTTCTGATATTACAAATTTTAACATTGAATCGATCGCTGCAGATTCACCAATCGGCTACATCCTCGAAGTTGATTTAGAATACCCTGAGAATTTACATGATACACACGTCGACTTACCGTTTTGTCCAACACATGATAAACCTCCGGGTAAGAAGCAGGAAAAGTTGCTTGCAACGGTCCATGAAAAAAAGCGTTATGTAATTCACTATCGTGCTTTACAACAGTGTCTACATCATGGATTGAAAATTACAAAAATCCATCGAATATTGCAATTCGAGCAATCCCCCTGGCTTCAATCATACATTGAATTGAATACGTATTTTCGAACTCAAGCGAAGAACGAATTTGAAAAAACAATGTTCAAATTGATGAACAATGCGGTGTTTGGCAAAACACTGGAAGACGTACGCACGCATGTACAAGTGAAAATTCTAACGCAATGGGATGGTCGATATGGTGCAGAGGCAATGATTGCAAAGCCAAATTTTCATAGTCGCAGCATATTCGCGGAAAATCTCATCGCAGTGGAATTGCGTAATCTCGAGGTGAAATTCAACAAGCCTATATATGTTGGAATGTCGATTTTGGACATTTCAAAGACATGCTTGTATGAATTTCATCATGATTTTATGGTTCCATTATATCATGACAAGTGTAAAGTTTTGTATACAGACACTGATAGTCTTATATATCACATTCACTGTGAAGATGTATATGAGGATATGAAGCGAAATATTGAAAAATTTGACTCGAGCGACTATCCAAGTGATAATGTATATGAAATCCCGTTGGTCAATAAAAAGGTCCCAGGTCTCATGAAAGATGAGAACAATGGGGCTATTATGACTGAATTCGTGGGCCTTAGATCTAAAATGTATGCAACACGCGTGGAGGGTAAAAAAGAAACGAAAAAGGTGAAGGGAGTGAAGAGTAATGTTGTCGCTAGAACAATAACCTTTGACGATTATATGAAATGCTTAGAGCATGATATTGAAATAACTCGTAGTCAGTCTTGTATAAGATCATTTTTACATCAGGTATATACAATTTCAGAGACAAAAACTGCTCTGAGTCGTCACGACGATAAACGATATATCATTCCAGGAAGTGTGCAAACTCTACCATGTGGACATTATCGAGTGCCATTGTAAATAATAGCTTAAGGAAAGTCATGAAAGCGAGAGAGAGAGAGAGAGAGAGAGAGAGAGAGAGAGAGCGAGAGTGTAGTGATATCTAATGTACATTTCCTGTATATTTTTCACACATAATAAAAATAGTTTTATCAAACCATTGATGTTTCCTCTTTTTTCTATCAATTAGCAGTTTTTCCAGACCCAGAGCATGTTAACACATGCTGTTATTTCAGGATAAATTTCCCATGGTATTTTTTCATATAAAATACCAAAACGTTTTCCTTTGACAGACCATCGATACCTGCTCACGTTTCCAACCTGGGGAACGGTTAAGCTTTCAACGCATTCGAAGAGTGGGCCAGAGAGAGAAAGATTAAAATGACTGAGGCACCTGCTCAGGCTAGGATGATACCTAAGGCTCAAAATCTGCGTTGTTTAACGTTTGCCTTTTTCCGCATCTCCCCCATACCCTTCTTCTCGCAGTTCTCTTCCTTACTTTCTACAATTTTTTTTACTCATTAGGAGGATACACTACCTATTTTTTCCCACTCTTATCCCCCATTCACATTGTTTTTTGGGGAAAAAAATTTTTCAGGGAGAGAAAATTTTGGAAAGAAAAACTTCCCTCATTCAACCGTAGTACTTACCACAGTACGTTTCGCAATTTTTTCAAATCATCCGTCTCAAAAAGTATTCATCATGTATTATGAAAACTTCAATACTGACAAGTTGGTCGGACCATATCATTATGTACGCATTTCCAGCGTGCTCAATCCGAGCCAAGTGTGTGTTCATATATTCGGTGAAGACAACAGTTTAGTGCATCGAGTGTTGGAAGCAGTCAACGATATACCCCTTGATCATGCAGAGGTTCATCCCATTCTCGAGGAAGAGTGCACCCGGGGAAGGCTCTTCTCTATCGTGAGGAGGAAATAACACATTATCGGGCCACGGTCATCCGCCGAGCGGGAGTGGATAATGTGATTGTTTGGCTCGGTGATTATGGCTTCGAAATCACGGTGAAAATCAATGAACTTTTCACACCACCAAGATGGACATTCGAAGTGCCATATCAGGCGGTAGTGTGTGGGATCCGTGGCATTGGACCGATTGGTGTGGACTATGAACCATTACACATCGAGAGTGTTGATGCAGCGATTAAAGGTGTCGGCTGGACTCTTGAAATATCACAAGAGGAAACCAACACCGATGCAGTGTGGGGACGGCTCATAAAGAATTCGGAGGACCCGGACGAACGCATCGACTATGTCGATCTCGTTTACAGCCTCTCAGCTGGTCGAAAATCCAACGACACGACACCATTCGAGTTTGCTGCTGCAGGATCGTGGTTCTGCAGCGTATATGAGCAAACTAACAAATTTGCTAACTTCGCGAATGGTGAGGATGATGATGATGATGATGATGGAACTCATCCAGTTGGTGATGCAGATGACCAGATATCATTGTTTGATGACGATGATGATATGTGGTTAAATTTCGACTTGGAAGAAGAGGAGATGGACGCGATGGCAGCGGGCGAGGAGGAGGAGGAGGAGGACGATAACTTGAGGGCTCCACCAATGCATCCCGAGGAAATCCGATTCCTTCAACAATGGGGTGTGTTGGAAATACCAATGTTGGAGGAGGAGGAGGAAGAGGCTAGTGACTCCGACAATTCCATCGACTTATGTTGAAGAAAAAAGTGTGTGTGTGTGTGTGTGTGTATTATATTGTTGATAACCTTTCATATATTTTGTCAAAATATATTTTTCACGAAATATTTTTTCTTAATAAAAATAATAAAATCTAATATCCAAAAAACATAATAAGCCTGTCTCTGAGTCATTTTTTTATTTACTACTCCAATATATCACCCTCCCAGTTAGTAATTTCAAGTCAACGTGAAAACGAGTGAGGTAGAACGCGAGAGAGAGAGAAGAATAAGAAAATTACCTGCACCATCCGAGGGAAAGGACTGTGTAAAGGGAGTGAGCGTGAGAGGGGAGAGATACATAGAAAAGGAAAAACTACGGGGCACTTTTCCTTTTTTTTTTCATTTCATTTTATTGCACCAGCATCAATCCATGAATTCTGGCTATCGTCGAAACCGAGCCATTTTACAAATATCTTATTGCCACGCCTCTTAACTCCTTTTTCTATGAGATAAATATCAGGATATTTCACCTTTAAAAGTTCATGCTCGTAAAAACCGCCGGCAATGACCTCGTCTTGGTAATCTTTTAAATGGTAAGTTATTGGGTTAGTTCTTCTTACACGGGAGACGGTAAATATTTCAGTTGTCCAATTTGGCGTATAACCTTTATCGAAAACATTTTTAAACTTACTTATACGCACTTTATCACCTATTTTAAATTTTGCTCGTTTTTTCACCACCTCTATTGGGTTATAAACGCTATGTAAAAGTCGTTCTTCATTCGCGATGTTAACATCTTTCGGCTTCATTTTTGTCGTACTATGAATAGTATTATTATAATTCTTAATTAAAGTACTAAGAATATCTAACCATTTCCAATTGCCGCGAAGACTAAATTGTAGCCACATTTTATTTTTGAGTGTGCGATTGAAGCGTTCGCAAATCGAAGCTTTTAAATTGCTAAATGTTGAATATAAATTTATATTATATTTTTTCATTAAATTCTTAAAGTCCATATTGTAAAACTCTTTGCCACGGTCGACATGAAGATTTTTCGGTACACGTCCTTTGCGGAAAATTGATTCCATAACGGCGGTGACATCTTTCCTACTCTTACTCTTCAACGGTGCGGCCCAGGCGAATTTGGAGAAAATATCGATGGGGGTAAGTAAAAATTTATACTTGGAGCTGTATTGTGCGTATGCGGTCATATCCACAAGATCAGCTTGCCAAGTCTCATCCAGGCCGCGTATATCCACTCGTTGACGTGGATAATTTCGTCGAGCTGGCTTATGCAGCTCCTCCACCACGGCACGCTTCCTATCACTCATTTTCTCTCGTCAGTCGCAACACGTCTTACCACATTTTCATGATTGAGTATTGTTGGCTTTTTCTTCGATCATTTCACTTCAGTTTGATTGTAAAATTTTGAAGTCACTTTTAAGCTTTGCAACTGCACTTTCCAAATTTTGCATCTCCTTTAACAGGATGGGGAGATCATCTTTTATTTGCTTCGCGATCGCATTTTCCAAATTTTTCATCTCCTTGCGTAGAGTGGTGAGATCATCTTTTACACGCTTCTCTAGAGCAGCCACATTCGATTCGCACCTTTGCGTCGTTATATGAGTCACACCATGAGTTATAGAATGAATGTGTTTACTTAATACACCGAGTGTTACAACATCTCTGGCATTTATTGGGTCGCCAACGTTTCCCAATCGTTTTCGTTCCAAATTAAAATGACCGTCTGGGGTTTTATTGAATCCAACACCTGGTTTACCCGGAGGACCTGCACCACGTCTACTCAGCTTTCGTCCAAACACATCGACTGTCATGTTGGGAATGCGGATGAAAGCAAGCCCTCACATGTTAATAAATGATTTCAGCTTCGCGCAATTCTTCAATAATTGAAATAATTTCATTCGAATGCGATGAGTTTCCGGCTGCTTGCGATGCGAGTAATAAGCGAAGACGATCCACTAGTTCATTCGGATCGTCCCAATGCACGTAGTCGATAGAGGTATGCTTGCGTGCCACCTTATACTTGGGCAGACCAACACTATCACCCCCACCACCACCTTTTTTATATCCACCATTGCTATGCAGCATATTGGATATATAATTTTTGAATTTATTACTTTTATCATGGCGTACTGCACCATTACGTTTATAAAATTTTCTATGAGCATTCGTTGAAATAATAATTTTTTGATATTTCTCCAAGTCATTTGGTGTTAAATATTTGAGCTCAGGCTCTTTTTTAAACAATAATTCGATCAAACCAATACTTTTTGGATACTTTTCCGCTCCAACTGATATATGATCGAGTTCAAAATGAATTGGTGAATTGCCAATCATCAATTTATTCTGAGCGAGATTTCGTACACCATACAAGCAGTCTAATTTCGTCTTTTTATCATCATTATCATCATTATCATCATCATTATTATTAGTTGAGGGCACATTCTCATCGACAATTACATCATGCCATTCATCATCATCATCATCATATTTTGGAGAAATGTTATGTAACATGTTGTCTTGTATTTCTTCAAAGATTTGAGGCTGCTCTTCACCCCTCTTCTCCACCTTAACATTCACACGTTCCTTCTTAATTTTATCTTTTGGGTTTTTTGTATATGACACTAGCTCTTCTAACGGCTCAACAATCGGTTTAAATACATCATGCATTTTCTGCTGAACACTGTCTCGTCCACTTTTTAACATTCGATGTTTCCGTCTGATTGCATCACTTGCCTTGGCAAGTTCACTCAATACAACCTTCTCCTTTAAAAGTTCTTTGCTCTTCATGTTGACATGAGCAAGTCAGACTTCAGACTGTTCTATAAACACTAAAGAACAATCATTTATTATCATCATTATCATCCTCAGTGAGGAAGAAATCAAATCCTCTTCTATATCTTCCAGCATTCATTTCACTATCCTTGTCAATCGTGATGAATCCATACTTTTCCGACTTCCAACACTTTATACACATGTTTTTGAAGCAGCATAAGTCATATCGGTATTCACATGATCATTATACACATGTTTGAGGTTCATGTCGTCTTGCTTGAACAGCACAACAAAATTTGCATTATCTCTCACAAGATGTTTCGGGATACGCGTGTACGTTTGACATAGATAAAAACTGTCTACAATCTCATGTCTCCCCATGGAAAAAAATGCTCGCACATTATCCTGCTTTTCACATGCTATATCGTCAAAGATAAATATTGAGTTTGGTCGAGCATCATTTGGTGCAATGACTTGTTCATGCTCGTTGAAAGGAAAAAAAATTCACTCCATCCACGGGTTGAAGCATTTGCTCAAGCAATCTATATTTTGGCTGCTTCAACGATTTGGAGTAGAGATAAATGTTTTCAAATCTCAGACCATTTGGATGTATTAGTAGCGTGAGTAATGCATTAGTCTTTCCACAATTCGATGGTCCACAAAATATGGCGCGAATACTGTCGGGTAGTAGATTTCCATGACGCTTCTTCACACCCGCACCCGCTCCAACGACAAATTCATCGAAATTTATGATGGGGAGTTGACCGCCGCCACCACCACCACCACCACCACCGCCACCACCACCACCACCACCGCCACCACCACCACCATCACTTGAAACTTGTTTCTTGGGCACCATCTCATACGCGACTAATTGAAAACCCTATAAATACACCATTATAACATCTGCAATGATCAGTTAAGAACGACCTGTCCAACGGTGATGATCATACATCATAAGTCGGGTAAAGGTTTAATCAACGATCTCATCAACAATCTTCCCATAGAATTACATTTACCGGGCTATCAATATTGTGGACCTGGCACAAAGTTGGTCAAACGTCTTGCGCGTGGTGATCCTGGAATAAACCCGCTGGATACAGCTTGCAAAGAGCACGATATTGCATACTCGAAAAATCGACATAATTTAGAAGCGAGGCATTTGGCCGACAAAGTTTTGTTTGAACAAGCGTGGCAACGAGTCATCGCAAAAGACGCTAGTATCGGTGAGAGAGCAAGCACTTTGGCAGTAACGAACATTATGAAGGCGAAAAGAAAATTCGGTATGGGCATGGAGTCGTTGAATAAGAAGAAGAAGAAGACGAGAAAAACTGCGGCAAAAAGTGTTTGCTTGAAGAAGGTCATTAGTGCAGCACGAAAAACTATGATTCGAAGTGATGATCCTCGTAAAGTGGTCTTGTCCGCACTAAAAGGGGCTCGTGCCAGCGTGAAAGGTGTCAAAGTACGCACACCTCGAGTGTTACCTGTTCCCCCGAAAACCGGGGGTCTGCTACCCTTTCTCATTCCAATCTTTGCCGGTCTCAGCGCTGCAGGTACTTTGTCTGGTGGTGCAGCCGCAATAACAAATGCTGTGAATAATGCTCAATCGGCTAAAGAACAATTGGAAGAAAACAAACGTCATAATCGAACCATCGAGGCGATTGCTTTGGGCAAAGGTTTAGTAATGAAACCATTTAAGCAGGGTTTGGGCCTTCATATTTCACCAAAAAAAAACGCATAATCACGCTACCACATCGGCCACTCACCAATCATGATCTACTAAAGTATGTGAGAATCATGAAAATTTCAAATTTTCGAGGAGTTTACATGCGAGATACTCTACCTGCGAGTGGACCACTGAAACGCGAATCTACCATTGTGAATTTGGATGAAAATGTTGGTCCTGGCACGCATTGGGTTGCTTTCAAAAAAACTGGTGGGAAAATCATGTATTTTGACAGTTTTGGAAATCTCCCACCTCCACCCGAACTCATGAAATACTTCAATGTTGGTAGCGTGAAATATAATTATAAAAAATATCAAGAATATAATACCGTAATATGCGGATATTTATGTTTAAAATTTTTGTGTGGTCAGTTGAATCGTCGAGGCAAATACACACTATATAAATGAGGAATACAAGTCTAATAGTTTAGTTCTAATTTGTAAGCATCATGGATGATAGCTTAACAATCACCATATCTGGATCGTCATCTGTTCTCGAGGCGCAATTCTTTCCACCTATCGTGCTATCACCCGACAAAAATTATACTCTCGGCCTCGTTGAGCTACTCACATTCAATTCAATTCCCAATATCGACATTGGCTCGAATGAGTTTCATGTTGGACCACATACATTGATCATACCAACGGGTAGTTATGAAATAGAGGACATTGAAAATTACTTAAAATCTGAACTAACTCGTAAAAACATAAAAATTCAGTTCAAACCGAATAATAATACACTACGCAGTGAACTGGAGTGTGATCAACCTATACATTTTCCATCTAAAAACTCGATTGGACCCCTGCTGGGCTTTGCATCGCGCTCATTGGAAGCCAATAAAAGACATGTGTCTGATCTGCCAGTATCCATTCTCAAAGTGAACGCCATACGAGTCGAGTGCAATATAACCACTGGTGCTTACATTAACGGACAAAAAGTGTATACAATTCATGAATTTTTCCCATCTGTACCGCCAGGCTATAAAATCATTGTAGTACCATCAAGCATCATATATCTACCTATTACAACTCGTTCAATCGACAATATACAACTTCGTATTGTTGATCAAGACGGTGATTTGGTAAATTTTCGCGGAGAAATCATCACCGTACGACTGCACATAAAATCTCGATGGGCATAATTTACAATAGAGTGGACAATATTAATAAGCCACCGGCATGGAATTGCAGAATCAGTCATCGATCATCGCTCAAAGCGCTAACACCGCAAAATCGTCTACTCTTGAAGAATTTGGGTCTCAGAGTTCGTGGGCTACGCGTGTGAAGAATTATCTACTTTGTGCATTGTGCATCTGTTGTGTGAAATGGAAGCGGAAATTGTAAACATTCAAACACCCGTAGTGTTCGATGAATCCATTATACATTATGAAGTTCATGCTCATCAACCATATGCGTCATCAACATACAACAATAGCGATGAAATACGTATTTCAATCCAACATCAAGATTTATCAATTCTACCGAGCAAAAGTTCTATTCACATTTGTGGAAAATTGACAAAGCCAGATGGAGCAGCGTTAACTTCAACAAATTTCGTTAACAACGGCATTTGTCATTTATTCGAGGAGGTGCGTTATGAACTTAATGCAGTTGAAATCGATCGTAATAAGAATGTGGGTATTACATCCCTCATAAAAGGATACACCTCGCTTTCGTCGGCGAGGAGTACAATGCTTGAAAACACCGGTTGGCTTGATGTTGCGGAGATGAAACAAATTGCAGATGCGGCGGGCAACTTTGACATATGCATACCGCTGAGTATGCTGCTGGGCTGAAGATTATCGAAAAATGGTTGTGAATGCAAAGCATGAATTGATTTTAACGAGATCACGTTCCAATGATAATGCAGTAATTCAAACGACTGCGCAGGATTATAAAATTACTCTACAAAAAATCGAATGGCTTGTTCCGTATGTTACCATAGCAGATCAGAAAAAAATTCAGCTTTTAAAATTCATCGCTAAAGACCCGCCAATTCCAATGAGCTTTCGCACCTGGGAATTGTATGAATATCCGATGCTACCTGCTACAACGAAACATGTATGGTCTGTTAAGATATCGACACAGCTGGAGAAACCTCGATATGTAATCTTGGCATTCCAAACAGGTCGGAAGAATAATAAACGGCAGAATGCAAGTAATTTTGATCATTGCAACGTGAGCGATGTGAAATTATACCTCAATTCACAATGTTATCCTTATGGCAATATGAATCTAAATATAGCACAAAATCAGTATGCATTGCTCTATGACATGTATACAAATTTTCAATCGATGTACTATAATAAGGAGGCTGAGCCGTGGCTGACGAAAGCAAATTTTTTGACATATGCTCCTCTCATAGTCATTGACTGCTCAAAGCAAAATGATTCTCTCAAGTCTGGACCTGTCGATGTACGTCTCGAATTTGAAATGAAGGAAAATGTACCAGCGTCAACGTGTGCATACTGCCTCATACTGCATGATCGTATCGTCGAATACACTCCCTTGAGTGGTGGGGTAAAAAAATTAGTATAAGATCATTGTTACGAGTTGACTAAACATCAGTCGCGATGGACTTTATCGTGGATCTACAAGGTTTCAAGGGACCCACCAACGACTTTATCCTCAAAGAAATATCAATTTTTCGTGCTAACAACAAAAATGCTGAACCTCTTACATTATTCTTCGAATCGCCATATGCATGGCATACTCTACCAGCTAAATATAAGACAATGAACAAATGGTTGGAACGAAACTATCATGGAATATCATGGGACTATGGAAATCTACCATATGATACAACAAAAGTTATAATTCAAACCACCTTACAACGAGCCCGAGTAATATATGTGAAAGGATGTGAAAAATCTTTGTGGCTGAAAAGTTTGTTGGATCTATCAACGGAGATTATCGATTTAGAGACTCTGGACTGTCCATCGCTGCAGAAGTTGCCAAAAGTTCACGTCAATTGTCCCCACCACCACCACCACCACCACCACCACCACCACCACCACCACCACCACCACCACCACCGCCGCCGAAATGAAAATTCAAAATATAACTGTGCGAATGAAAATGTGAAATCTCTAAGGAGTTGATTATATGTATATCTAACATTATGTGAACGTGGGATTCTTCAATGAAAAATAAAACATTTTTTCGATGATAATATGTGACTTTTCTTCGTTTTTATTATCAACTCCCTTCTCATCAGCGTAGCATACAATATTATGATTATTAAGATTATTCACAACAATGATACACTTCTTCTCCTGTTTTCACTCTGAAGATTTTGCAATATGTTTAAACTCAATTTTACTCCACTTGTCGGCAAATGTTTCCATATAGAGTTCCCTTGAACGAGCTGCCTCCAACAATTGTTTGAATCCCTCCACATCCTGGTCAAAAGCCTCGGCAAGTCGTCCAGGTAGAAAGACTGAGAACTCGCCTCCGATGTCAGCGACGTATCGTTTGCCAAATTTGGTTTTCACCGATCGAATATTGTGGATTGGATAATCTGTTTTAACTTCAAGCTCGATCAACTTCTTCCACGGTAGATTCTCCAATGTGGCAACTTTGTTCAGAGATTTGAAGTCCATTTTCTTTTTTCGAAGAGTTAAAAAGATTGTGAGCGAGAGTGAGATTAACGTCCAACTCGGAGCTGATGTACAGGGTGAATGACAAAGCTCTCGATTCCCTTTTTCATTTTCAAAATCATCCATTTCCGCTCCCCCTCCACCTTCTCGATGCGCAGGTTCAAACATATCACCAAACTTCCACCTCCACATCTCGCACCCATCGTTATCATAATACGGCTCGGGAAAACAGGTTTTTTTTCCACTTTCTTGGATTTTCTTCTTTGTCTCCATTTATATACTTTTCCCTACAAAGATATTGACTTGAGCTCAGTTAGACTCTTCACTCTCTTCTCTACATTTTCTACAATTTCGACGTAGAGGTGCAGGACCATCTATATGATTGCCCACCGAATTGGTATTCCAATGTTCATAGCATCGACGAAAAAATTTAATTTCACTGTCAGATTTGTAATATTCCGGCAAACGCTCCTACAATATGTCGGTAAAGTCGCTGAAATATTTCTTAAACATTGTTGGTGATATTATTTGAAGTTCTTCAGACGATATTTCACTAGGATCTCGAATGCGATAAACCACATATATATTCATAAGTTCTTCCATCATGTAACACTTTTCACAATTGCGACGTATAGGCCATGGAGCATCAATATGAGTTCGTACCCATGGAGGATTAAAATGATCTTGACACCAATGATATGACTGCACCTCACTATCATTTTGCAAATGTTCAGGCAATCGATCCCACAGAACGGGAATATATTTATTATAATATTTTACAAGCAAAGCCTTGGGAAACCATACAAGTTCATTTTTTGTCAGTAACCACGGCTCTTTTGATGGATGGACTGCATACATACTTGCACATCTATCCATTTTGAAATCTACTTTGGAAATGATTATTCTATGAAAAAAACGATACATAAAATGCATTTTCTATTCATTCATACTAATCTATCCATCCCTCTCTTACACTTACCATCTTTCTAACTATCCCTCTCTTTTTCACACCTCCCTTCCCCCTCCCGCCGAACCTACAGACAGGTCAACTGAACGCACGGCGACCCTCGGTTGCGGGGGGAACACGCTATAGTAAGAGAGCTATGGGGATTCTGGATCAAGTGGAGGAGCCGAGCGGTGCGGGGGGACCCCGCGCCGCTTCCCCCCTCGGCCCCTCCACTTGATCCAGAATCCCCATAGCTCTCTTACTCTATCGTAATATCACATTTGAATCCCGCGCCACGCGAGCTCGTACTTAGCCGCTCGACGCGACTCTCCGTGGCTCAACGTAAAGGCCTTAGTAAGAAAAGTCTTTTCTCTCGTAATTACTCTCATTATATGTTTTAATGACTCAATCAATTCCATTTTTATGCCAGGCAAGATTTAATTAAACAAAACAAATAAAAAATGTAGTGTAAAAGGCAATTGAGAGTGTCCAGATAAAACTTGTCCAGAAAAGTCCTATTGCGTGCTAGATCTAACGGAAATAGCCAGTCATGAATAAGCGTTTGGATCTATGAGAAATATTGATCCAAATTGACTGTTCAGAAATTAGCGAGGTTTCGGTGCCGGCGAGCGCTCGCCCCACCGCGGGCGTTGCTAGCTCGCGGGCTCGGGAATTTGGGAAACGGGAGACAATGGGCTTTTCGTGCTCTAGTTCTCACGCTCTCGCGGGGGGTTAGCACGTACTGGACACGCAATTCGGGCGCGATCGACGGGACGTGTGGCGCATGCCCACGGCGCGTCTTCATCGATCTCCATATTGATTCATTAGTCTTCGATCCGGTCGTACAGCGTGCTGACGTGATCCGTGTTCTTCACTCTTTCTTTTGGCAACATTTCACACATTTCGGGTGCCATTCGAAAAAATATTGTGCTCAACGCATTCGGGACATTATCTGCTACAATTTGACACATTTTCTGGGACCTATAAACGCGGGATTACTCCTATATTTCACCATCAAATAAAGAGCCATCTTTTTACACATTTTACACCGACCTGCATTGCGTCATTTATTTTCCCACCAATACCAGATCTTCACGCAACACTGACAATAATTTATTAATTTAACGATTGCAACAAGAAAATTTGATTTATTTGATTTTGAAAAAGCAAAATATGATTTTTGGTTCATAAAAACATCTAATTTGATCGAAAAATCATTATTGCCATAAAAGCGAGGGAAAACAGCTTCAAGCTTACCCAACCACGTCGAAATAGAAATCGGCTGGCCAATCAATGAATTTAGCGAGCAAAATTCTGGTTGGAGATTATTTTTCTTAACGAATCAAAGTTCGAGTTATTTTTAGACTGAATTATCATTATTATTTCATTGTCTGAACGAGTATAAAAGGCCGTGCGGAGCAACCACGGCAGCTCATTCTTGAATCAGCTCTCGCTTTAGTACAGAGGTAGTGACTCTGGAAACAAGCTCCAACAAAACCGACCAAAAATACTCCAAATTTCACGCCGAGAAGAAGGGGATTGTGCGATTCCGTGCAATTGGCAGATTCGAGGGTGAAATTCCTTTCCACTCACACGAAGAAGGGAGGGGCTGGTGCGATTCCATACTGGTTGCAGATTTCTAGTGTGAGCACCTTTTCCATTCATTATTGAGAGGGAAGGGACCCTGCGATTCCGTAGGGTCTGCAGATTCTCAATTTTGATGTTTCCACTCCTATGCTAAAGAGGGAGTAGTAATTTATTTCGAAAGCATAAGCTTCTGCTATTCTCCTTGAAGCGAGGGCTGTTTGATTAAAATTAAAAATTATTTTGATTGTCCAAAAATTTAATCAATCTCAGTTGTTTTGTATCGAGTCAAAGCCCAAACACATTTAAAATTATATAGAATCACAGGATAAATCAGATTGATTGAATTTGAAAATTAAGAAAGTAGGAACTAATTTCTGAGCTCACAGATAACATTTACAAATTAATTAAAGAATCAGCAAAAGAGAGCAGAAATGAATAAAACTGGACAACTTTCTTGACATAAGAGAGTGAGACCACGCGTAAATTGGACAAGTTTGGTGAAACTAGGGAAATATTTTAATTTACACCATAAAACACCAACGATTTGCATCACATTCTCATTTGTTTAATAAAATTACTTTGAATAAACACTATTATTATATTTTCACACACAAATTCTTAGTCTCTCGTTCATTTCATGCCTACTCCCAAAAATTTAGTAGCTCGAACACACGCGTAGCGGGTCACGTCTAAAAGCGTACCGTTACAATACTTATAAAAAATGTAAAAAAAAATTCATAAAAAAAATTATGAAGCAAAATGCAAATAATTTCAACAGAACAATTGGAAAAAATTTCACAAATTTTGAAAAAAACATTGCATTAAAACAAATACAAATCTGTAAGTATTTTGTAAAGTGAAAAAAATCAAATAAAACATGAGAAATAAAAAACCGAAATATCGCGCTTGAAAATAATTTGAAAAACGATGCCCCATTTTTCTTATTTTATTCTAACAACTAAATCAATTTAAAAAAATTCCATCTAATTTACTTACAGCAATAAAATTAATGAATATCAATTCGAGGCCAAGAATTTCTAATAAATTGAAAAAAGTTACCACTTGAGTTACGTGCAGCACTAAAATTTATGATATCAATCGGAGGACAAGTGATTTATGATTAACTCTAAATTTCAAGATTATGGACTTGTTTTAAGTAAGAAGCTTTTAAATTCAAAAAAATCACGTGAAAGCTAATCATTTCTTACTCTATAGTGGCAGAGACTTATAAGAAAATCAATTCTTTTCAGACTTTCAGGAATTTCTGGTATTATTCACAATATTCGACGTCACGATTGGATCGATACAAATTATGTTTAAATATCAGTTTAAGTACTTGTCCGGCCCATCACTATTCATTCAAATAAAAATCAGGGCTTTTCTAGAAATGAGAAAGCAATTATATACATGCAGAGGGAATTTATAAAATAATCTTTAAATAATTTTTATTTGAATGCACTAATTCAATAAGAATGAAAACGAGTTGTCTTGTAATATACAAGGGATATTATTGTACATCGATAAATGGAAAAAATTTTACACAATAAACATGTTGAAGCTTCCAAAATAACTCTCCAGGTTATATTCAATGACGGCAATTTTTACTTCTTACATCTTCCAGCGAACAAATTCCATTCGGTATAAGTACTAACCTATATACTATTAAGAACATAGAACTAAAAATAAAACGCATTTTAATAAATTTTTAACCGGGTTCTGCCGTACAATGTCCTTTTTCTAGGAGTGATTTTTATTTGAATGAATAGTGATGAGCCGGACAAGTAACTGATATTTAAACATAATTTGTATCGATCCAATCGATGTCGAATATTGTGAATAATACCAGAAGTTCCTGAAAGTCTGAAAAGAATCGATTTTCTTATAAGTCTCTGCCACCATAGAGTAAGAAATGATTAGCTTTCACGTGATTTTATTGAATTTAAAAGCTTCTTACTTAAAACAAGTCCATAATCTTGAAATTTAGAGTTAATCATAAATCACTTGTCCTCCGATTGATATCATAAATTTTAGTGCTGCACGTAACTCAAGTGGTAACTTTTTTCAATTTATTAGAAATTCTTGGCCTCGAATTGATATTCATTAATTTTATTGCTGTAAGTAAATTAGATGGAATTTTTTTTAATTGATTTAGTTGTTAGAATAAAATAAGAAAAATGGGGTATCAATTTTTTAAATATTTACAAGCGGGATATTTCAGATTTTATATCTCATGTTTTATTTGAATTTTTTCACTTAACAAAATACTTTCAGATTTGTATTTTTTTTAATGTAATGTTTTTTTCAAAATTTGTGAATTTTTATCCAATTGTTCTGTTGAAATTATTTACAGTTGGCTTCATAATTTTTTTTATGGGATTTTTTTTCACATTTTTCGTGATATGATAAGGAAACAAGGGACCATCAATGTACTTGTCCCAAACTTTTTTTCCCTAAGGGAATTTCGGCGGTTTTATAGGACATATGAAGAGACTCGGTAGAGTCTCGGGACAAGTACATTGACAGCCCTGTCTTCTGCTGGCCCGAGGCTCTCGCCGAGACTATACTTTCTCTGAATAAAACGATTCGCGGTGGTGGGGGTAAAATTGGCATGTGATTTTCTTTAATTGCGAAGCCTATGAGTTATGTACGACTTTGAAAATTGAACTTTCAGCTAATTGAGAATTTCTCTATCGAATGAGCCCAAAATCAGCATTATTGGTGACGTAATTGCTGAGAAAAAACTTTGCACGGGCTCAAGATTATGCAAAAGTTACCAACACATTCAAAAATGGATGTGTCTGTATATTATATTATAACACCATCAAAGCCACTTTGATGCTATCAAGTTTCTGATTGGTTGGATCTGACGACATCCATTTTTAGACGTTGTGATTGGTTGTTGAAATTAGTTGTTGATGATTGGAAATCTGACGTCAACTTCATAACGTAGCACACGGCGCAGCACAGCTGGTAACAGCAGTCATAAATTCGATCGATATCAAGAGACTCGGCAGAGTCTCGGGACAAGTACATTGACAGCCCTGTCGTCTGCTGGCCCGAGGCTCTCGCCGAGACTATATTATCTCTGAATAAAACGATTCGCGGTGGTGGGGGTAAAATCGACATGTCATTTTCTTGAATTGCGAAGCTCAGGAGTTATGTCGCAATTTAAAAATTGAACTTTCAGCTAATTAAGAAATTCTTTTTCGATTTACATATATATATGTACAAACCATGTGTCAGATCGCATGAACAGAGTTTCGACATTACGAAGTGCGTGCGGGATAAATAAAAAAATAATTTTCGTCATCTAAAGAAGTGCATATTACTATTTATTTTGTTAAAATTTGTGATATATTAAACCGGTGTCAAAGCGGCCGCGTAAATGTAGTCTGTGATGTGTGTGTGAAAAAGAATATAAAATATGCGCGATGCATTTGTCAACGAAACTTTTCAAGATTTCATTATTTCGTTCGATTGGAAATACGTGTTGACTGAAATAATCCTTCAATAAAACCAGATTACGAGAAATATTGTCCAGTGCGAATATATCGTGACTGGCGTTGTTATATATCATGTGTAAAAAGGTTATACATACGAATAAATAGAACAAAAACACACGCAACTGTTAGAATGATATTAGAAACTTTACTTGAATAAATGTTTTCTAATTTATTTCTTGTGTCATCATTATTTTTAAACATCCCCATATTTTGCTTGATATTCAGTTTGGCTCTGCCCTCTCCGATCCTTGTTTTCACCCCATCAGTTTGCAGCGGATCGATACATATTATTAATTCGTTCCCTAATATGTGTCCTATGATTTTCTACTCCTTCTTCATGATGATTGTGGTAACATGATTCGAGAGGTTTCTAACCATAATCTTGAATTGCACATTTTGTAAATCAGATTTTCAAAAAAATTTCTGATCTTGGTATACTGGGTAGTTATTCTTTTCCCATTAGGTCTGTCGAGTGATGAATTTGGAAACTTGTTCCAGAAAGGCTTTGGATGCTTTTTTTGCTGATGATATGAAAAGTCGTATCTTCGGAATGCGGTGTGCAAACACAAATTTTCATAACAAAACTTATGGAATGACATGTATGTTGAGTATTTCCACTTTGCAAACTACAGATATGGAATTATTATAAAAAAAATTCATTCCGATAAGTCTACTGTTGCTCAGTTTTGGATGCGATCAAATATAATGCCTACCAACATCCCCAGAAACTTACAGAATTGCTGAATGCAATGTGCGTTATGTCATTTTAATGTAACATCGTGACTTTTGACAACTTTTCATTATAATGCTGTAGATTCGGATCATTGAAATACAGCGAAAATCTGCAAACTATACAATTTATATACTGTGCCATTCATTTTACATTTTGACTCTAACCGTAACATCTATATGAAGTAAAAAATCGATTATAAAAGTCTTCAGTTGCTCATTTATGAATAGATTTGAATTTGCTGTCTTCGAAGCTCATTTCGCAGATACATTGAACTGCAGCAGATACCTGCGAACTCTGAAATTTCTGTGGATAAATATATATTCTACGGATCACCCCTTATCTTTGATTATGGTAATATGTAATGAAACTTGGTTCGGCAAGTTTTTAAGTGTTCCTTTTCAAACAGTATTGAAGTTTGTATGACTGATATACAGTGAATACTTCCAAACTTTGATATTTCTGTGTTGCAGCGTGTGTGCCAATCATTCAAATCATTTACTCCAACCGCATCATGTAATCTAGAAAATTCATTACAAAAGTCTTCAGCTTTTCTAAATAATTCAATGTTCCTTTTTCTATTCCTTTCCGAGTTTTCGAATTTCTAAATTCATTTCTAAATTGTTCTGAAATGGTTTTCCTTCAAAACCAATGCAGGGACGTTAAACGTCTTTGAATTCTGTTGCTCTGTTGAATAAAGTTCGCTTAGTTTTTTTTGCTACTTTGAGTTCTGGCATAAAAATTGTTAAAAGTTTACGGGTACTTTTTTTCAGCAACTATCAAACTGTAGATAATTGAACCTCAGCGGCCGTTTCCAAACTTTGGAAATATATTTCATTGGGGGCACATTTTGCATGAGACGAAATCTCTAGATTCAGAATGCAAAAGCGACATTTAAAGTAGGTGAATGTTGTGAATAAAGTATTATTCACAACATTCAACTTCGATTGGATCGGTACAAATTATGTTCAAATACGTCTTAAACGTACTTGTCCGGCCCATCACTTTTTATTTAAATGCTTCTGCGATTTTTTATTTCCATAAATTTTTTAGTAATTTTGATAAAACGTTCTGAGTCCGACGAGGATTCTCAACGCTCGTTTGTCGCCGGAGATAATATTTCGAATAACTGATAAATACTTGGCCTCGAATTGATATAATACATTTTAGTACTGCACGTAATTTCCGTTATGACTTTTTTTTCAAGAACTTTTTTCTTCAAAATAATTATCATGATTGATAAGTGGCTCCTATGCATAAAACGTCAATTTTTCAATTAATGTTTCCGATTTGGTCGATAAATATTCCAAATTATCAATAAAAACTTGTCCTCCAATTGATATCATACATTTTTATACTGCATGTAACTTGGATAGTACATTTTTCAATTTTAGGTTATATATACGAATAAATAGAACAAAAACACACGCAACTGTTAGAATGATATTAGAAACTTTACTTGAATAAATGTTTTCTAATTTATTTCTTGTGTCATCATTATTTTTAAACATCGCCATATTATGCTTGATATTCAGTTTGGCTCTGCCCTCTCCGATCCTTGTTTTCACCCCATCAGTTTGCAGCGGATCGATACATATTATTAATTCGTTCCCTAATATGTGTCCTATGATTTTCTACTCCTTCTTCATGATGATTGTGGTAACATGATTCGAGAGGTTTCTAACCATAATCTTGAATTGCACATTTTGTAAATCAGATTTTCAAAAAAATTTCTGATCTTGGTATACTGGGTAGTTATTCTTTTCCCATTAGGTCTGTCGAGTGATGAATTTGGAAACTTTTCCAGCAAGCCTTTGGATGCTTTTATTGCTGATGATATGAAAAGTCGTATATCTTAGGAATGCGGTGTGCAAACACAAATTTTGATAACAAAACTTATAGAATGACATGTACGTTGAGTATTTCCACTTTGCAAACTACAAATATGGAATTATTATAAAAAAAATCATTCCGATAAGTCTACTGTTGCTCAGTTTTGGATGCGATCAAATATAATGCCTACCAACATCCCCAGAAACTTATAGAATTGCTGAATGCAGTGTGCGCTATGTCATTTTAATGTAACATCATGACTTTTGACAACTTTTCATTATAATGCTGTAGATTCGGATCATTAAAATACTGCAAAAATCTGCAAACTATACAATTTAAATACTGTGCCATTCATTTTACATTTTGACTCTAACTGTAACATCTGTATGAAGCAAAAAATTGATTATAAAAGTCTTCAGTTGCTCATTTATGGATAGATTTGAAATTGCTGTCTTCGAAACTCATTTCACAGATACATTGAACCGCAGCAGATACCTGCGAACTCGGAAATTTCTGTGGATAAATATATATGCGACGGATTACCCCTTATCTTTCATTATGGTAATATGTAATGGAACTTGGTTCGGCAAGTTTTTAAGTGTTCCTTTTCAAATAGTATTGAAGTTTGTATGACTGATATACAGTGAATACTTCCAAACTTTGATATTTCTGTGTTGCAGCGTGTGTGCCAATCATTCAAATCATTTACTCCAACCGCATCATGTAATCTAGAAAATTCATCACAAAAGTCTTCCGCTTTTCTAAATACTTCAATTGTCCTTTTTCTACTCCATTGTGAGTTTTCGAATTTCTAAATTCATTTCTGAATTGTCCTGAAATCGTTTTCCTCCAAAACCAATGCAGGTACCTTAAACGTCTTTGAGTTCTGTTGCTCTGTTGAATTAAGTTCGCTTAGTTTTTTTTGCTGCTTTGAGTTCTGGCATAAAAAATGTTAGAAGCTTTCGGGTACTTATTTTCAGCAACTATCCAACTGTGGATAATTGGACCTCAGCGGCCACTTGCAAACTTTCGAAATATATTTCATTCTGGGCACGTTTTGGATGAAATGAAATCTCTAGATTCAGAATGCAAAAGCGACATTTAAAGTGTGCATATCTGTTGGATTTTTCGTGTTTTGAATTTTATCTATCTTTCATTTGAATTTTGAAGAAAAGTTATAAATAAAGTCTGTTCTATTAAGGAAATCTTTACGTCAGTTCTTTCTTGGTATGAAGACTTGGAAAAAATCGCCAAAGGCCGAGGACAGACCGGTGACGAAATATTTCCAGTACAATTTTGACGAAAAATAGATCTTTTGACGCGGAAACCAACGTTATAAGCCGTAAATCATATTACAGCCCACGAGACGCATTTCTTCACTCTCTTGGGTTCCTATTACACAAAACATATTAGAAGATAATGGGGAAAATCACTAACGTGGAAGAACGAACCAGTGCCGAAATATTTCCAGTACAATTTTGACGAAAAATAGGTCCTTTTTCGTGGAAACCAACGTTATAAGCCGAAAATCATATCTCGGCCCCCAACCCGCTTTCTACCATTCTCTTGGATTCCCAATAAGCATAGCATATTAGAGTAGAAAAAAAAAATAGCCCAAGTCCATGGACAGACCTGTGACGGAATATTTTCTGTACAATGTTGACGAGAAATTTGTTGTTTTTCGTGGAATCCAACGTTATAAGCCGGAAATCATATCTCGGCCCGCAACACACTTTTCTCCATGCTCTTGGGTTCTAAATAGACGAAACATATTAGAGTACAAGGAAAAAAATCGCCAAAGTCCAAAGACAGACCTGTGACGAAATATTTCCAGTATAATTTTGACGAAAAATAGATTTTATTTCGTGGAAACCAACGTTATAAGCTGAAAATCATATTATGGCCCACAACACGCATTTCTTCATGCTCTTGGATTCCCAATAGACAAAACATATTAGAAGACAAGGGAAAAAATCACCAAAGTCCAAGACCAAACCAGTGCCGAAATATTTTCAGTACAATTTTGAAGAAAAATTGGTCTTTTACTTGGAAACCAACATTATAAACCGAAATTCATTTCTCGGGCCTCATCCCGGATTCCTCCATGCTGTTGGGTTCCTAATAGGCATAACATATTAGAGTATAAGGAAAAACATCGGCAAAGTTCAAGGGCAGACTTGTGACGAAATATTTTCACTACAATTTTTACGAAAAATTGGTCTTTTATGGTGGAATCCAACTTTATAAGCCGAACATTATACCCTGGGAAAATAAGATTGGGAAAAGTACATTGATGGTCCCTTATTTGCTGATAATTTCATGAAAAAGATTATCCCATAAAAAATGTTCGTATGAGAATGAAATCTATAAAAATGTACTAAGCAAATAATTCATAGAAATTTATACTAAAATCCTATAATCGTCCTAACGTAAATGAGGAACTTTTGAGAAAAAAGGCGTGGTATCAAACCATAAACTTCCCCTAGGAAAAAAAAGGTTGGGACAAGTACATTGATGGTCTCTTGTTTCTGGTTGACATAGAAAAAAGATTCAGATACAGGAAAAAAATTCTATAGAAATAATAAACGAAAAATTGAAAAGTTCAAAAAAATTCAACAAAAATAAAAAAGAATCGAAAAAAATTCTGTAAAGAAAAATAAAAAATTTTCAAAAAAATTCATAAATATTGTAACGTAACCTCCACCTGAGCGACCGAATCGACTCGAACCCGAACATAACCTTAAAAAGGGGCATCGCGACGCGGCGCGATGTTTTGACCGAGCGCGTACAACGACCGGTGAGACGCGTCACTGTTGGCCGGCGGCGGCTGTACTGGAGGGCAATACAAAGGCCCGATACGAGCGGCGGAGCGCGACACTAGCGGCGCCGCGTATTAAAAACTCGAACTATTATATGTTTTTGTTTTGTTAATTAAAATTCAACGCAATTTCGTAAAAGATTGTAACTAGGCTCAAATGAAGCGGAAAATTATAACGAGTCGAAGAAAAATAAGGGAAAGATTATTTCTTTTAGAAAATTGGTGTAAATTCAAATAAAACAAGACGCGTGTTTATGACGCATGCGCGGATAGAGCGTTAATGGGCTATATGACGCGTACGTGACTTTTAGCGATTGTAATTATTTGAATCATATTAAACGAAGTAACAATGTTAAAAAATGAAGGAAATTAAATAATAACTAATCAAATCGAAGTTTTTATTGTTGAAAAACAGAATAAGCTGAAAATCATAAAAAGCGGTAGTCCGCGCATCGTATGTTAGCCCGCGCAACCAACGGGTGAGCGTGAATCATGGCAACGGGCCAATCAGAGAAGGCGTTAGAAATAGATGCACAGAACCGATCCGAAAATCGAAAATTCGGCGTTTGATAATTTTATGGTGGGGACACGGGTATAAGAAGCGCTGCGCGACTCATTCGGCAGGCAGTCCTTCCTCAAAATTCTGACTCGGAACAAAAAGGCTGACCTCAAACATTCTTCCTGATTTTAGCAAGCAATCTAACCTATCCTAATTTTCCTGGATGCCTGGATTCTCGGAGCGATTCGGCGACGTCTCGATCCCATAATCCAGGGTCCACACCTAACCTCTAAATTTTCCAAGCTTTCCGTTGCACGGAGTTCTCGGAGCGATTCGGCGACGTCTCGATCCCATAACACGTGGACGGCAAGTTACCTTAACCTTCCAAATGCTCAGACTCTCGGAGGGATTCGGCGACGTTTCTATCCCATAGCCTGGGGTTTGTTCCTTAACTGAACCTATTTTTTTTTTTTTTTATTATTCTTTTGCCTGCTATAATCAGGAATGATTTTTCTTGTAAATTGATTTGTAAATTTGTAAATTCTCTTTTTAAATTCAAAATTGAAATTAATCGAGTCCGAGTCAAACAAAACCAAGATTTCTGTAAAGTTTGTAAATCTTGTAAATTTCAAATAATTAAAAAGGCCGCGGTACGAATTTGAGGTTATATCGCGTCAAACCTATAATCATTTTTTTTAATGTATAAAATCGAAACTACTATTTTGAAAAGCGAGCGAAAAAAACGTGTAAATTAAAAATTTGATCAATTCGAAAAACGGCGAGCGCAATCGAAATTTCCCCAATTATCGAACGCAATCAAAATAATAAATAAAAAAATCAATGATCCTGTAAAATCGATAAAAGTTGAATAAATCCGAATTGCTAAAATTGTTAAAATCGAAATTCCGCGTTCTCACGTTTCTTTCATACCTGCTCCTTTTAAAATTAAGGTAGCTCGAACCGACGCGTGGCGGCGTTCAGGCCAGGTCGGCAAGAGCGTTTCGTTACAATATTGAACAAATTGAAAATTGTACTATCCAAGTTACATGCAGTATAAAAATGTATGATATCAATTGGAGGCCAAGTTTTTATTGATAATTTGGAATATTTATCGAACAAATCGGAAACTTTAATTGAAATTCATGATAATTATTTTCAAGAAAAAAGTTAATGAAAAAAAAGTCATAACGGAAGTTACGTGCAATACTAAAATGTTTTATATCAATTCGAGGTCAAGTATTTATCAGTTATTCGAAATATAATCTCCGGCGACAAATGAGCGTTGAGAATCCTTGTCGAGCTCACAACGTTTTATCAAAATTACTAAAAAATTAATGAAAATAAAATCATTAAAAATTCACATGAAAGTCGTTCGTTACTTCAACAAGGTACACACTTTAAAGAATCGATTCCCCTCCGACTTTCACGATCTCCTGGTATTATTCACAACATTCAACTTCGATTGGATCGGTACAAATTATGTTCAAATACGTCTTAAACGTACTTGTCCGGCCCATCACTTTTTATTCAAATTGCTCATTCGAAAACAAATCAGAAACAAAGTCAATGCATGTGTTAATATTAAAGAACAGTAATTCCCGAGTAAATAATTTTCCTTCAAATCGCTTTTGTCAAAATGAAACGAAAATGAAAGATGAAGTTGATTAATCTATTTATATTATATGGAATCATAATTCACAACAAAATGATTTTTCTCCAAATTCCAGGAATCCACGTGTCGTACTCGACGAATGATATTTATCAAACTGTGTACGTGACGATTGAAAAAAAAACATTGCATGGCTGAATAGGTTCGAAAATTTCTTGTAATGTGCCTGATTATTTCTCATTTCCATTGGTTCTTACCGAATGGTATGTGTTCCCGGAAGGAAATGAGAAGTGGATATGGCTATACGAACCTGAGAACAATCAAGTTCAAATTACTTGGATATATTATTTTTATTTCTATCCATTTTATTATATTTGGGATTATAGAACAGCCCTGATTTTTTTTCGAATGAGCAATTTGAATAAAAAGTGATGGGCCGGACAAGTACGTTTAAGACGTATTTGAACATAATTTGTACCGATCCAATCGAAGTTGAATGTTGTGAATAATACCAGAGGATCCTGAAAGTCGGAGGGGAATCGATCTTTAAAGTGTGTACCTTGTTGAAGTAACGAATGACTTTCATGTGAATTTTTAATGATTTTATTTCCATTAATTTTTTAGTAATTTTGATAAAACATTGTGAAACCGACAAGGATTCTCAACGCTCATTTGTCGCCGGAGATTATATTTCGAATAACTGATAAATATTTGACCTCGAATTGATATAATACTTCTTAGTATTGCACGTAACTTCCGTTATGACTTTTTTTTCATTAACTTTTTTCTTGAAAATAATTATCATGAATTTCAATTAAAGTTTCCGATTTGTTCGATAAATATTCCAAATTATCAATAAAAACTTGGCCTCCAATTGATATCATACATTTTTATACTGCATGTAACTTGGATAGTACATTTTTCAATTTGTTCAATATGTATGAATTTTTTCGAAAATTTTTTAATTTTCTTTACCGAATTTTTTTCGATTCTTTTTTATCTTTGTTGAATTTTTTTGAACTTTTCAATTTTTCGTTTATTATTTCTATAGAATTTTTTTCCTGGATCTGAATCTTTTTTCTATGTCATACTTTTATTTCATAAACAACTATTTTCATTCGAACGTGAGGACACGGCAATATTTCGATTGAATTTCTTTCTCCTATACATTCGTTCCCTTCTATTTCTTTGCTAATGTCCTTTACAAAGTCGAACATTTTATGACACGGTGCCGGAGTTGTGTACATCGTGTCAAGCTCTAGTTTCCCGAAGTGTTATTATTACAATTTATATTTGGTCGTTCGATTTGACTCGGATGGTTTGGCGGTTGATTATTCGGTGGGGGGAATCGAATGTCCGGTAGCGGAATTTGTCCGTGATTACATGCGCAATTTTGCCACCACGGATTGCGATTATTATTTATTGGAAAATATGCTTCTGGATTTTGTCCATTGCTTGTGTTTCTTTGATTCTTATATTTAGGTCTCCCGTACGGATTGTACATTTCTCTCTGATTTTGAAAATGCGTTGGTTTTTTGTTAACCGCAATCTGATTTATTTTGGGCGTTTGTGCGTAATATTGACTTTCAACTTCTCTGCTCCGCACAAAATCCTCTTGAGCTAAATCTAATTGCGCCAATGCTTGAGCCACTAAATTCGTGTCGTTATAATTTAACGTCGCTAGATTTTTTCTTGTCCGCGGAGGAAATTGTTGTGCAATCGTATAATTAGTCTCATACGCCGTTAACGGTGGTTCAAAATTTCGGGCTTCTTTTATTTGTTTGTAAAAATAATTTTGCATGCTGCCTTCATTTTCTTTATATTTCCGTGTGGCCCACGTACTTTTAAATCGCACTTGGATCGGTATATCATAAAATTCTTTCTTAAAAGCATTTTTAAACATTTCAAACGTTAATATTTCGCTTTTATTAATCTCATACCAAGTTTTAACTCTACCTTCCACAATGGTTTCCAATAAAATCAATTTGTTTTCCGCGCGGCAATTTTTTAATCGTAAATATCGCTCGACCTCTCCCAAATACTCTATAGGATTTTTGCTTTCCTTAAATTTCGGCACGTCTACGTTAATATTTAGATTTTGTAACTGCGTAAATATTCCTGTGACCATCTCACCATTTACATTTTCGTTCGCCCGTCCAGGTCCATTTTGCGCTACATTTACGTTTCTCGTCCCTTGTGCTGTTCGAAGGTTCTTAAATTCTATTCTCTCTTGTAGGAGACGCTCTAGCTCTTCTCGAATCCTTTTCCATTCCTCTTCGATATTCATCTCTTCGCGTCGAGTTTCTGGCATTTCTGGTGATCCTTGCCTACTAATATTTTGAATTGCGTTTAATCTTTTTTTTGGAATTGCTTTGGGTGAATCGGCTTTGCGTTTGATAAGCCTTGTTACTTTTACACTTGATAGCGACTCGTTCCCACTTTTATCTTTTGCTCTGGTTATTCTCGGTGAGACCGGTCGCTTTATTTTCGGCATATATTTTACTATTTCTCGTCAAGTACATTTATCAACGTTACTAATTGGTAATAATTGTTTTTCTTTTTATAACTCAATACTTATCTCAGACGGGCTTGGTTCTGCCGTAAGTTGGGCGCCAAATTTAGAAGTTTTATTTGTTTTTGTTTTTGGTATTCGTTATAGGGACGCTGTTTAGGGTGTCGATGGTACTAGTTGGGAGAGAGAGTTGAAATGTGACCATTATACTTTTAATATTTCGAGTTTATTTGACTGTTCCTTCGACGGACGAACACCTACTGACTATCTCGGCTACTATGAAGTGTCTCTCGACCGCTCGAGACTCGTCCCCCTCTCTACATACTCACACATACATTTATTCCTAGCATTCGTGGGCCCACTATCACTCACTACAAATGATTTTTCTTTTTATTTTTCATTTGGATTTTTTTTTTATTTCTTACGTTTTATTAGAATTTTTCGACACTTGACAAAATAATTACAGATTTGTATTTTTTTAACGTAATATATATTTTTTCAGGATTTGTGAATTTTTTTTTAATCGTTCTGTTGAAATTGTTTATAGTTGGTTAAACAATTGTTTTTATGGATTAGTAATTCCGAATTTTAACCATATGAAATTATTCTAATAAGTGTTGAAATCTAATAAAATCCCGTCAAAGTTATATATTGCTCTATGGTGGCATAGACTTATGAGGGATTCTCTGTGGAACCGGCTACTTTTTTTTCGACCATCTCAAATCTATCCTATAACTGATTTTATCAAAGTACTACTAAAAAGCACTCTATCTGAATTTCTTTCAGATTTTTCAATTCATAATTTCAGAAAATACCGTTTTTTTTCAAATGAGTATATCTCGGAAACTTGCAGTAACTGAAAAAGATGATTTCACATTAAAATTGTCGTGTCATATTGGCTTTCGAGCAGACGACTCTAAATAATTTTTAAAAAGTGATGGGCTGGACAAGTACATTTAAGACGTATTTGAATATAATTTGTACCGATCCAGTCGAAGTTGAATGTTGTGAATAATACCCAGGGATCCTGAAAGTCAAAGGGGAATTGATTTTTGAAAGTCCGTAAGTTCTTAAAGAAACAGATGACTTTGATGTGAATTTTTAACGTTATTTATATGTTATGGTTAAAAAGAAATGGGTTGACATCGATCTTATTATTGGGAAGCAAGATTTTGGGATTTTTTATGGCCATTGATTTTTTAGAACTTTAATAAATTTTAGTACTGAACGTAACTTCTGTTATGACTTTTTTTCATGAACTTGTTTTTTCTCGAAAATAAATATATTTTATAAAAAAAATATAGCGCAATGAGTTTGGAAGACGACAATTTCAAATCCATCCATAAATGATCAACTGAAGACTTTTGTAATGAATTTTTCACTTCATATTTATGTTACAGTGAGAGTCAAAAAGAAAAATGAATGGCACAGTATATAAATTTTATAGTTTGCAGATATTTGCTGTATTTCAATGATCCAAATCTATATAGTATTATGGTGAAAAGATTTTAGAAGTCATGATGTTACATTAAAATGACATAGCGCACATAACATTCAGAAATTCTGTAGGTTCCCATGATGTTGGCAGGCATTATACTTGATGGCATCTAAAACTGAGCAACTGTAGACTTATCGTAATGAATATTTTCACCAATAATTCCACATTTGCACTTTGCAGAATAGGAATACTCATCATACACATTATTTCATAAGTACTGTTGTCAAAATTTGTGTTTGCCTACCGCATTCCGAAGATTCAACTTTTCATATTATCAGCAAAAAAAGCATCCAAAGACTTTTTGGAACAAGTTTCAAAATTTATTACTCGACAGACCAAGTGGAAAAAGAATAACTATACTTATATCAAGACCAGAAACTGTTTTGAGAATCTGATGTACAAAATGTGCGATTGATGATCATAGTTAGAAACCTCTTGAATCACGTTACCACAATCAGCATGAAGAAATAGTAGAAAATCATAGGACACATATTAGGCAACCAATTAATTATATAGATCGATGCGCTGCAAACCGATAGAGTCAAAACAAGGATTGGAAAGAGTAGAGCCTAACTCAATTGGAAGCAAAATATGGGAATATTCAAAAATAATGATGACATAAGAAAGAAATTAGAAAACATTTATTCGATTAGAGCTTCTCACATTATATATACTAACAGTTCCGTGTGTTCTTGTTTTATTAATTGTCAACCATAATATTTTTCCTTACAACTTCTAGACCGATTTTTGATAAACTGATTTGCCTTATTTATATTATTCACTAACTATGCGAACGTTTGATACATTTGTCCCGCACTTCGTAACATCAAACCCCGGTCGGTTCGTTACCACACAGCTAAATATCAAAGCGAACTCGTATATATAACCTACATTATTACACATGATATATAATCACGCAACTGATGATATATTTACACTGTACAATATTCCGCGCACTTTGGTTTAAATGAAAGCAGATTATGTCAGTTGACACTCATTTCCAATCGAACGAAATATCGAAATCTTAAAAGTTTCGTTTACATATGCATCGCGGTTTTTTTATTTTCACACACAGATTACAGGCTACATTTACGCGGCCGCTTTTATACCGGTTTAGTATACCACAAGTTTTAACAAAATAAATATTTATATGCACTTCGTTAGATGCCGCGAAAATTATTTTTATTTTCCCGCACGCGCTTCATAACATCATAACCTCAAACGTCAACATGACGTGAAACTTCGGCTGGTGACTCTCGAGTACTTTCGAGCTCTCGAGCTCCTTAGCTTTCCGCCAATCTTCCTTGCTCTTTTTATTGAATGTCATTGGCCCAAAAATTCTCTCACCCTTCATTGGTTGCAACAAAATTTCTCTCACCAGGGATTGGTGATCATGGGGGCCAAGAGGCCTATGTTTGTAGCGGTTGGAGTACGCGTATACAAATACGTCAAATCCTGAATGGGTTAGTAACTTTTGCATAATCTTAAGCCCGTGCAAAGTTTTTTCTCGGAAATTACGACACCGATCATGCTGATTTTGGGCTTATTCGACAGAGAACTTCTTAATTAGCTAAAAGCTCAATTTTCAAAGCTGTACATAACTCATGAGCTTCGCAATTAAAGAAAATCACATGCCAATTTTACCCCCAACCACCGCGAATCGTTTTATTCACAGAAAGTATGGTCTCCGCGAGAGCCTCAGGCCAGCAGACGACAGGGCTGTCAATGTACTTGTTCCGAGACTACCGAGTCTCTTGATGAAAAGTGATGGGCCGGACAAGTACTTTTAACACATATTTGAATATAATTTGTATCGATCCAATCGACGTCGAATTCTGTGGATAATACCAGGAGATCCTAAAAGTCTGAGAAGAATTGATTTTCTTATAATTCTCGGCAACCATAGAGTAACAAATAAATTTAGCTTTCATGTGATTTTTTTTGGATTTAAAAGCTTCTTAGAACAATTTCATAATGTTAAAATTTGGAGTAACTCATAAATTACTTGTCCTCCGATTGATATAAATTTTAATGCTGTAAGTAACTTAGATGGAATTTTGTCTAAAATTGATTCAGTTGTTAGAATAAGATAAGAAGAACGGGGCATCGTTTTTCAAAACGTTTTCAAGCTTGATATTTCGGTTTTTTATTTCTCATGTTTTATTTGAATTTTTTTCACTTTGCAAAAGGATTACAGATTTGTATTCTTTTTAATGTGATGTTTTTTTCAGGATTTATGAAATTTTTTTCGAATTGTTCTGTTGAAATTATTTACACTTGGTTTTATGATATTTTTTGGAATTCTTTTCACACTTTTCGTGATATGATCAGGAAACAAGGGACCATCAATGTACTTGTCCCCACCTTTTTTTCCTAGGGGTATATACATTTTTCGATGCTGAGTACCCGTATATTATCCCAACGCGGGCGATGGGGGTCGCAGGGGCGAAGCCCCCGAGGGTGACGATTAAAATTTCAAATTAGTTACCATGAGTACCAAATCCCATCCTCTATCGGGCGAAATTGAAAAACCGCAGAAAATCGCGGATCCATAAAAAATCCCACCCTTTGCAGCTACCATTCTTTTCTTCAGCGTTCACGATATAATTTTATTTGATGTTTTGCATATTCTAGTTTTTATTTTAAAAAATCTTAGCGCCGATAAGGTTACGTAATAATGTCTTCGCGCCCCATCGTCTCTGCGCCCGAAGAGCCGCGTCGGAAGGTCCTCACATGTGAATGTCCCCGTGCCCAAAAATCTCGTGCCACAAATGGCCCCGTCAGAACGGTGTGCCAAAACGTAACACACCCTTGTATTTTTGGAAATTTGATTTTCAGGAAATTGTCCTTCGGGGAATGGGATTTTCGGGAATTGAATTTTCGAGAAATTGTGTTTTCGGGTAATTGTATTTTCGGGGAATTGTTTTACGGGGAATTGTGTTTTCGGGAAATTGTTTTTGGGGAATTGATTTTTCGGGAAATTGTTTTCGGGGAATTGAAGTTTCGAGAAATTGTTTTCGGGGAATTGTTTTCGGGAAATTGTATTTCGGGCAATTGTTATTTGGGAAATTTTCTGCAAAGCCTTAGGTCTACCTATGCCATCTATTCACGTTCATTCGCTTTCTTCGCGTATTCTTACAGTTTCATAAACAACATACAGAATTTATCATAAAGAGGAAGAAAGATAACGTTACGTTTTTTCCTTAGGTTTATAAACATTGAGCCTTCGGCGGTAGACGAGGAACAAACAGTTGCTGACGCTATCAGCAAAAATGAACATCACAATATCACCTTAGCCAATAACGTCATTCGGAGTTCTTCCACCAATTCCGATGCTATCGACAAAAAAGAGTTGACGAATGCTACGACGACAAGCTCACTTTTGTCTACCAAGTTATGGCCCGAGAACAAAAACGATGAACCCAAAGAGGTAATACGCATCATTAGATACTTAACCAAAATACATTTTCTCGCTGAATAGAAAGAAGTGGGAACGAACGAAAATATTTTGTACGATACAATAATGTTCATTTAGGGGTTGTTGGGTCATGGAATATTTACATCGTCCACTGAAGGCAAGGCCAATGTTACAGCCAAAGAATCTGTAGATGAAAAGGAATCCTCTCCAGATAACATAATTCAACCTTTAAAAAGTCAAGTTCCCGACGTTGAAAAATTTGTTCATGCAGGTTGGTTTTATGGGAATTAATACAGCTCACTCCCAGCTGATTCTGTCATCGTTGCCGTTATATCTAACAATCTATAACAAATTGCAAAACCTCCAGTGTTTCCAGAAGATGAATACATCGTTGAGTATTCATTGGAATATGGTTTTCTTCGTCTATCTCCTGCTGTACGACAAAGGCACAATATTCCAGTCAAGATCGTCACGTTAGATCCGCTCAATGATAAATGCTTTGGTGATGCCTTTTCTCGATTCATCCTCGATGAATTGCTTGGCTATGACGACTTGCTCATGGCTAGCATCAAAACGCTTGCTGAACACGAGGACAACAAAGGCTTCCTTCGGTAAAGTCCATTCATTCAACTCAATCAACTATTTTTTGTTGCTCCACAACACCGAATTTGACTAACGAGAATTTTTATTTTGTAGAAATGTTATAACGGGTGAACATTATCGATTCGTTAGCATGTGGATGGCCAAAACTTCATACCTCGCGGCATTTTTCATAATGCTTCTTTTTGTAAGTATAAGTACTCTATTAAATGCTAAGTCCATAAGAGACGAAGAAGGGTTGGTTTGAATTGAATTTTTTGCTGCTACGAACCTACACTGAAATGTAAGATTTAAGATATTTAAGATATTTAATATGAAAGAAAATCTATGTGACAAACAGGGTTGCAAAATTTGTAATGAAAAAGTGATGCATCACTCATTACTTTTTGAATTTGTAATGGAAATGAAATCCATCACTCATTACTTTGAATTTTGTAAAGTGAAAAATTTTTCTTACTCATCACATTGCATTTAGCAATGGTATCATATTTGCTTCAGACATTGCAGTACATTTTTTAAGCAAGGGTTTTTACCATGGGTCAAACTGACCCAATGGTCGTAATGACGTGTTACTCGGCTACCAGTCGATGTAACGCTGTTCGTACCAGGGAAAAATGACCCGATGGCAGTTGCAATGTGTTACTGGACTACCTGTACGTGTAATGCAGTGCGTGTAATGCAAGGGTCAGAATGACCCATTGGCACTATCCACGTTATACTTGGCTACCAGTCGGTGTAACGTTATTCGCACCGGGTCAAAATGACCCAATTGCAGCAACAAGGTGTTCCTGGGCTATCTGTACGTGTAATGCAGTGGCCCCTGAGTCAAAATGGCTCAAAGGTAGTACGACGTGTTCTTCGGTACCAGTCGGTGTACCGCTATATAAACAGGATCGAAATGTCCCAATGGTTGACGCGACAACGGTAAGTGTAACAAACTTGTTGCACTATATCAGTAATAATATAATATTCCATTATAGTAACAGGTACGTGTCCGTGACTATACCAAAAATGTTTGCAAATGAAATTACCTTGAAAATTTTTTCAACTATGTGCAATTTGGGACGATAAGGTAATGAACGCTTTTGTACAATTATTCTCAAACGAAATTCATAATTAAACGTGAATAATTATAGTCAAACATAGAGACGTCATATTGATTTTGAAAAATTTATCAAAAAAAAGAAATTGAAGTTGCTCTCCAGTGACAATATTAGTTAAAAATACGACTAGACAAATATTTATGGAATATATCAAGAGACTCGGTAGAGTCTCGGGACATGTACATTGACAGCCCTGTCGTCTGCTGGCCCGAGACTCTCGCCGAGACTATACTTTCTCTGAATAAAACGATTCGCCGTGGTGGGGGTAAAAGAGGCATGTGATTTTATTGAATTACGAAGCTCAGGAGCCATTTAGCAACTTGAAAATTGAAGTTTAAGTCAATTGAGTAATTCTCTTTCGATTCCGCCCTTAATCAGCATGATCAGGAATTCAAGAATTCATGCGTCTGTATTTATCAACACCATCAAAGGCACTTTGATGCTCTCGAGTTTCTGATTCATTGGATCTGACGACATCCATTTTTAGACGTTGTGATTGCTTGTTGAAATTAGTTGTTGATGATTGGAAATCTGACGTCAACTTCAGAACGTCGCACACGGCGCAGCACAGCTGGTAACAGCAGTCATAAATTCGACCGATATACATATATATATTGTGACGTGACATTTCGCCCCGCCACGTCCGTACGAACCCGTGTCGACCAGTGGACCGGTATACGGCCCATACTTTTGCCGACGCCCGCCGCCCGCCTGTTTCATTCGGATGAAGATTCTTTAGTTTTAACTGCGTCACGTAACGTTAACTTTGCCTTACTTTGAATTCTTGAATTTCTTCCTTTGTATTATTTATTGCCTACTTGCGCACACGCCATCACGAATTGCCTGTAAAAAGAGAGGGAGACGCGCATTTGCAGTACCTACTTGTATGCTATCTTTTGTCGATCGTCGACGGACTTGAGGTCGAATCTTTGTTTCGCGACTGTGCCTCGTGGGAGTTCCCTCGGGATCACCGAAGTACCTCGTTTCCTCTTTCCCCCCCTCTGCCGACCGCGCGCGCGGGTCGCGCTTTCGCGTGCTCAATTTCTCTGTGTGGGGTTCGCGGGGACTTTCCTGTCAGCGTATCGGGGACTGGGCTCCGCACAACCAAGCTCAGTCCAGTGGGCGGTCAGAGGATCACGCCGGTTTTATCGGCCAATTTGAACGCCTCCCGTGACCTCTTCGCCGAAACAACCGAGAATTGTCCCGTCCACCGTCGTCCGCCCGGGCACTACAGTTCGTTCAAACCGGCGCCTCGTCCAGTGGGGCTCGGGATTATCCATCGGGAGTCGGGGTGTAATCTTTGCCTGGTGGCGCCTAGTGGACCCACCGTGGCTCGAAGGGACGCCCCGAGTCGCGAGGGAGGTCTCCCCCCGGCTCCCCGGTAACGTCGGCCGAGTCCCCAAGAGGAACAGTGTCCGGGCCTTGACAAAACCACCGAACGCGGTCGGGAACTTTGCCCGCAAAACCCTTCATTTTTTTTGAATCCGGCGTTAGCCACAACCGAGCGCGTGAGAGGTTAACTCTCCCACGTGCTCGATTTTCGTATTTGCCGCGGGAAGCGCGGTGCGCGAGCAACCACAAGTCCGCTCGTGAGGCGCGAGAGCGTGGCCCATAGCGTGCGGCCCGGCGGAGAGGGGGAAGTGCCGAGACGGCGCACCGGCCAACGCGCTAGTCAGTCTTCATCTGAACAGCACGGCGGACGGTGCCTACTACCTGGCCTGCAGGGATCTCTCGGTAAGCACGCTCCTCATGTTTCTCTTCATTCCTGTTCTCGTGTCTCGAGTCCGTTTTTCGTATAATGTCGCTTCTAGGGGATCGAGTCCCTGACATTTATTTGTAGATTGTGCCTGACGAGAGATCGTGGAAGGGAATTGTCGGCCTCGCGGCCGGCAATCGTCCCGACTCTTTCTCCATCGTCTCGCGGATATTTCTGGGATGGAACACGAGGACAGGAGCGATATTGTTTGGCCAATTGCTGATTCCGCTTATTCCTTTCACTAGTTTTCGCCTCAAGTCTCTAGCCGTCGCGTTATTTCATTTTTCGTCATGTTACCTGGCATCTAGCGCGCGTGCCGGTGCCCTGCCTATCTCTCTCTCTTTCGCGATGTCGCGCTTCGGGACGTACGGCGTTGAGCCCCGGCGTTGTCTATCATATTGTTTCATGTGCGCTCTTTTCCGTCTCGCGTGTTACCCCTTCGTTGTAATTGAACTAATTTGATTTGTCCTCGGTATTGCCCTCGCGTGGCGCACTGAGTCGATTATAATATCTCTCTGTCTAATTTTACCTGCGCTTACCTACAGCCTCCGCGGCTGTTCAATCTTTTCCTGCGCTTTACCTACGGTACTCGCTACCGGTTACCTGCGCCTTACCTCCGGTACTCGCTACCGGCTACCTGCGCTTTACCTACGGCGCCTGTCGCCGTTTGTCCTCGACCGGCGCTCTATCTACGGCCTTCGGCCCCTGCGGATGATACCTACGCGTTATCGTTTAGTTCTGAGGCACTCAATGTAATCTCTACACGTTTTCTTAAAAATTTCTTGTCGGCATTAAACGGTGAATAAAATTGTTAATAATTTACTGGATCCATTGACTTGTGTCGGCTACATTCTTTCGTGTCGTGAATGGTTGTCTTTTCCCCAAGTACCCTCCCCTCTACCTTTAGTACCTCAGATTCGAGCTGAGTAGTCGGGTCATCCTTCGTCACGCGGGGAATCACGGGGTCGTGAGTCATCTTCCAATTCGGGTGGGCAAAACTACGTCGATTTTCATCGGCGGTACGCTTGTACCTGGCGCCCAGCCCACCCGGGGCCGTGTGGACCCGTGATTCTCCTCACCGTGAGCGGAGAAGGGGCGAGGCGACCCTCCCGGAGAAAATGTCTCGTTACAATATGTACAAACCATGTGTCAGTTTTTGATCGTATGAACAGAGTTTCGACATTACGAAGTGCGTGCAGGATCAATAAAAAAATAATTTTCGTCATTTAAAGAAGTGCATATTACTATTTATTTTGTTATTTGTGATATATTAAACCGGTATCAAAGCGGCCGCGTAAATGTAGTCTGTGATGTGTGTGTGAAAGAGAATATAAAAAAACCGCGATGCATATATGTCAACGAAACTTTTCAAAATTTCATTATTTCGTTCGATTGGAAATAAGTGTTAACTGAAATAATCCTTCAATTAAACCAGAGTACGAGAAATATTGACCAGTGCGAATATATTGTCAGTGGCGTGGTTATATATCATGTGTAAATAGGTTATATATACGAATAAATAGAACAAAAATACACGCAACAGTTAGAATGATATTAGAAACTTTAATTGAATAAATGTTTTCTAATTTATTTCTTGTGTCGTCATTATTTTTAAACATCCCCATATTTTGCTTGATATTCAGTTTGGCTCTGCACTCTCTCCGATCCTTGTTTTCACCCGCTCAGTTTGCAGTGGATCGATTCATTTTATTAATTCGTTCCCCAATATGTGTTCTATGATTTTCTACTCATTCATGATGATTGTGGTAGCATGATTCGAGAGGTTTCTAACCATGATCTTGAATTACACATTTTGTAAATCAGATTTTCAAAAAAAAATCTGATCTTGGTATAGTGTGTAGTTATTCTTTTTCCATTAGGTCTGTCAAGTGATAAATTTGGAAACTTTTCTAGTAAACCTTTGGATGCTTTTATTGCTAATGATATGAAAAGTCGTATCTTAGGAATGCGGTATGCAAACACAAATTTTGATAACAAAACTTATAGAATGACATGTATGTTGAGTATTTCCACTTTGCGAACTACAAATATGGAATTATTATAAAAAAAATTCATTCCGATAAGTCCACTGTTGCTCAGTTTTGGATGCGATCAAATATGATGCCTACCAACACCCCCAGAAACTTACAGAATTGCTGAATGCAATGTGCGCTATGTCATTTTAATGTAACATCATGACTTTTGACAACTTTTCATTATAATGCTGTAGATTCGGATCATTAAAATACTGCAAAAATCTGCAAACTATACAATTTAAATACTGTGCCATTCATTTTACATTTTGACTCTAACCGTAACATCTATATGAAGTAAAAAATCGATTATAAAAGTCTTCAGTTGCTCATTTATGGATAGATTTGAAATTGCTGTCTTCGAAGCTCATTTCGCAGATACATTGAACTGCAGCAGATACCTGCGAACTCTGAAATTTCTGTGGATAAATATATATTCTACGGATCACCCCTTATCTTTGATTATGGTAATATGTAATGGAACTTGGTTCGGCAAGTTTTTAAGTGTTCCTTTTCAAATAGTATTGAAGTTTGTATGACTGATATACAGTGAATACTTCCAAACTTTGATATTTCTGTGTTGCAGCGTGTGTGCCAATCATTCAAATCATTTACTCCAACCGCATCATGTAATCTAGAAAATTCATCACAAAAGTCTTCAGCTTTTCTAAATAATTCAATGTTCCTTTTTCTATTCCTTTCCGAGTTTTCGAATTTCTAAATTCATTTCTAAATTGTTCTGAAATGGTTTTCCTTCAAAACCAATGCAGGTACCTTAAACGTCTTTGAATTCTGTTGCTTTGTTGAATTAAGTTTGCTTAGTTTTTTTTGCTGCTTTGAGTTCTGGCATAATAAATGTTAGAAGTTTTCGGGTACTTTTTTCCAGCAACTATCAAACTGTGGATAATTGGACCTCAGCGGCTACTTGCAAACTTTGGAAATATATTTCATTGAGGGCACGTTTTGGATGAGACGAAATCTCTAGATTCAGAATGCAAAAGCGACATTTAAAGTGGGCAAATCTGTTGGATTTTTCGTGTCTTGAATTTGATCTATCTTTCATTTGAATTCTAAAGAAAAGGGATAAATAAAATCTGTTCCATTAAGGAAATCTTTACATCAGTTCTTTCTTGGTATGAAGACTTGGAAAAAATCGCCAAAGGCCGAGGACAGACCGGTGACGAAATATTTTCAGTACAATTTTGACGAAAAATAGATCTTTTGTCGCGGAAACCCACGTTATAAGCCGAAAATCATATTACAGCCCACGAGACGCATTTCTTCACTCTCTTGGGTTCTTATTATACAAAACATATTAGAAGATAAGGGGGAAAATCACCAACGTAGAAGAACAAACCAGTGACGAAATATTTCCAGTACAATTTTGACGAAAAATAGGTCCTTTTTCGTGGAAACCAACGTTATAAGCCGAAAATCATATTATGGCCCACAACACGCATTTCTTCATGCTCTTGGATTCCCAATAGACAAAACATATTAGAATACAAGGAGAAAAATGACCAAAGTCCAAGACGAAACCAGTGCCGAAATATTTTCAGTACAATTTTGAAGAAAAATTGGTCTTTTACGTGGAAACCAACATTATAAACCGAAATTCACTTCTCGGGCCTCATCCCGGATTCCTCCATGCTGTTGAGTTCCTAATAGGCATAACATATTAGAGTATAAAGAAAAAAATCGCCAAAGTTCAAGGGCAGACTTGTGACGAAATATTTTCACTACAATTTTTACGAAAAATCGGTCTTTTATGGTGGAAACTAACTTTATAAGCCGAACATCATACCTAGGGAAAATAAGATTGGGAAAAGTACATTGATGGTCCCTTATTTGCTGATAATTTCATGAAAAAGATTATCCCATAAAAAATGTTCGTATGAGAATGGAATCTATAAAAATGTACTAAGCAAATAATTCATAGAAATTTATACTAAAATCCTATAACCGTCATAACATAAATGAGGAACTTTTGAGAAAAAAGGCGTGATATCAAACCATAAACTTCCCCTAGGGAAAAAAAGGTTGGGACAAGTACATTGATGGTCTCTTGTTTCTGGATGACATAGAAAAAAGATTTAGAACCAGGAAAAAAATTCTATAGAAATAATAAACGAAAAATTGAAAAGTTCAAAGAAATTCAACGAAAATAAAAAACAATCGAAAAAATTCTGTAAAAAAAAATAAAAAAATTTCAAAAAAATTCATAAATATTGAAGACTTTGGAAAATGTACTATCCAAGTTACATGTAGTATAAAAAAAAGTAAAAAAGGCACGCCAAGTATTAAAAGGTCGTGATCGTCGTTTTAAATGATTTTCTATATTCGCATTGTCAATAAATGAATTTAAAAAAATGTTTAACTGTGAAAAAATATGAGATCTATTGTAATATATACAGCGAATGAATTACGTTTCCTGTAGGAATTCTGAATTTTGGAAATAAAAAAAAATGAGATCATTTTCTAACGTAGCCAAGTACAGTGAATGAATTAAGGTTCTTGTGGAATTCATTCGTGTACACTTGTAGCCCTAATCCCTCACTTATTCAGAAAAATTTTCCAGCAAATGTCACAGAGCAACAAAGGTTTCTCGAATGATTCTGCAATTATTAAGAGATTATCATCTGTTTTATGCTAGCTCGAATTATAAACTTAAAACAGTTTACGCGTACAAGTGCATGCATTGTATCTATACGATGACCGGTACTTTTAACACATATTTAAACATAATTTGTATCGATCCAATCGACGTCGAATTTTGTGAATAATACCAGAGGATCCTGAAAGTCCGAGAAGAATCGATTTTCTTATAAGTCTCTGCCACCATAGAGTAAGAAATGACTAGCTTGCATGTGATTCTTTTGGATTTGAAAGCTTCTTAGAACAATTCAATAATGTAAAAATTTGGAGTTACTAATAAAATACTTGTCCACCGATTGATATCATAAATTTTAGTGCTGCACGTAATTCAAATGGTAATTTTTTTCAATTCATTAGAAAATACTTGGCCTCGAATTGATATAATAAATTTTAATGTTGCACGTAAATTAGATGGAATTTTTTTCAATTGATTTAGCTGTTCGAATCAAATAAGAAGAATGAGGCATCGGTTTCTAAAATGATTTCAGGGGCGATTTTTCGGTTTATTATTTTTTACTTGTTATTTGATTCTTTTGACACTTTAAAAAATAGATGCAGATTAGTTTTTTTTTAATATAACGTTTTTTCAAGATGTGTAAAATTTTTTTCGAATTGTTCTGTATTTTTTTTATGAAATAATTTCTTTTACAATTAAAAAAAAATTTTGTTTAAATTTTTTTTTATGGGTGGAATTATCAGCAAACGAGGGACCATCAATGTACTTGTCCCAACCTTTTTTTTCCCTAGGGGAAGTTTATGGTTTGATATCACGTCTTTTTTCTCAAAAGATCCTTATTTATGTTCAGATGACTATAAGATTTTAGTTTAAATTTTTATGAATTGTTTATAATTTTCGGCGTATAACATTGGTTTTCACGAAAAAAGACCTATTTTCCGTCGAAATTGTACTGAAAATGTTTCAATAGAGGTTTATTCTTGGACTTTGGGGATTTTTCTCCTTGTCTTCTAATATGTTTCATCCATTGGGAACTCAAGAGCATGGAGCAATGCGTGTTGCGGGCTGAGATATGATTTTCGGCTGATAACGTTAGGAAAAAGAAAGGAAAAGAGGAAAAATAGATCAAATTCAAGACACAACAAATCCAACAGAATTGGCCCTTTTTAAATGTTGCTTCTGCATTCTGAATCTAGACGTTTTCGTGTCATTCAAAACGTGTCCCTGATGAAATATATTTCCAAAGTTTGCAAGTGGCCGCTGAGATCCAATTATCCACAGTTTGATGGTTGCTGAAAAAAGGCACCCGGAAACATTTATTATGTCAGAACTCAAAGAAGCAAAAAAAACTAAGCATACTTAATTCAACAGAGCAACCGAAGTCAAAGACGTTCAAGGTATCTCCATTGGTTTTGGCGAAAAACAATTTCAGGAGAATTCAGGAATGACTTTAAAAGTTTAAAAACTCAGAATAAAATAGAAAACGGAAAATTTAGGAATTTAGAGAAGCTGAAGACGTTTGTGATGAATTTTTGAGATTACATGTTACGGTCGGAGTAAAGAATTTAAATGATTGGCACACATGCTGCGACACAAAAATTTGAAAGTTTGGAGGTATTCGCTTCATACCACAGTAATACAAATTTCAATAGTATTTAAAAAGAAATAATTTAAAACTTACTAAACCAAGTTCTATTACTCATTCCCATAATCAAAGATAGGGGGTGATACTTAACACACATATTTATGCACAGAAATTTCAGAGTTCGCAGGTATCTGATGCGATTCAATGTATCTGCGCAATTAGTTTGGAAGACAGCAATTTCAAATCCATCCATAAATGAGCAACTGAAGACTTTTCTAATGAATTTTTCACTTTATATTCATGTTAAGGTGAGAGTCAAAAAGTAAAATGAATGGCACAGTATATTAATTTTATAATTCGCACATTTTTGCTGTATTTCAATAATCCAAATCTATAGTATTATAGAGAAAAGTTGGCAAAAGTCATGATGTTACGTTGAAATGACATAGGAAACATTGAATTCAGAAATTCTGTATGTTCCCATGGATGTTAGCAGGCATTATATTTGATCGCATCCAAAACTGAGCAACTGTAGACTTGGCGTAATGAATCTTTTCACTAATAATTCCACATTTGTAGTTTGCAAAGTGAGAATACTCAACATACATGTCATTTCATAAGTATTGTTGTCAAAATTTGTGTTTGCCTACTGCATTCCAAAGATTCGACTTTTCATATGATCAGCAAACAAAGCATCCAAAGACTTTTTGGAATAAGTATCAAAATTTGTTACTCGATAGACCAGGTGGAAAAAGAATAACTGCACTTATATCAAGACCAGAAACGGTTTTGAGAATCTGATGTACTAAATGTGAGATTGATGATCATAGCTGGAAACCTCTTGAATCACCTTACCACAATCAGCATGAAGAAATAGTAGATAATCATAGGACACATATTAGGCAATTAATTAATGATATGTATCGATCCGCTGCAAACCGATGGAGTGAAAACAAGGATCGGAGAGGGCAGAGCCAAACTGAATATGAAGCAAAATATGGGAAACATGAGAAATAAATTAGAAAACATTTATTCAATTAAAGTTTACAACATCATTCTAACAGTCCTGTGTGTTTTTGTTGTATTTATTCATATATATAACTTGACGCCTTCATATATATAACCTAGCCACTGACGATATATTTACACTGAACAATATTTCTCGCACTCTGATTTAATTGAAAGATTATTTTATCTAACGCTTATTTCCAGTCGAACAAAATAATGAAATCTTGAAAAGTTTTCGTTGACATATGCATCGCGCATTTTTTATATCCTTTTTCGCACACATATCACAGACTACATTTACGCGGCCGCTTTGATACTGGTTTAGTATATCACAAAATTTAACGAAATAAATAGTAATATGCACTTCGTTAGATGACGAAAATTATTTTTAGTTATCCCGCACGCACTTCATAACATCATAACCCCAAACGTCAACATGACGTGAAACTTCGACTGGTGACTTTCGAGCTCTCGGCATGTGACGTCAGTCCGCGACACCGCCGCGAAGTTAGACCGAGGGACATGAGGCCTTTGATGGTATTATATACAGACATGTCAAATTTCTAAATGTGTTAGTAACTTTTGCATAATCTTGAGTCTGTGCAAAGTTTTTTCTCAGCAATTACGCTACTGATCGTGTTGGTTTCGGGCTCATTCGAAAGAGATTTTGAAATTTAGTCTCTAAACTAATTTTCGCTTAACGAAACATCTCTTGAGCTCCGCAATTCGAGAAAATGACATGCCAGTTTTACCCCCACCACCGCGAATCGTTTTATTCAGAGAAAAGATAGTCTCGGCGAGAGCCTCAGGCCAGCAGACGACAGGGCTGTCAATGTACTTGTCCCGAGACTCTGCCGAGTCTCTTGATAATAACATTCGAGAATGTGGTTCAGGAAATTCTGAAATATTTTTCCCCATAGTATCAAAGTTTGTACTGCCAGTATGCAGCGGGTACCTGTAAACTTTGATATTTCTGTAAAGCAGCCGGTGTAGAAATCATTTCACTTTTTGGTATTGACTGTAGTATATAAACAGAGAAAGTCATTACTAAAGTCTTCAGTCGCTTATTACTGAATAGGTCTGAAATTGCTGTCTTCGAAAGCCAATGCACAGATACATCAAACAATTTTGAGCTCTGTTGGCTGTTAAGCGTACTGTCTTTATTACTTTCAGTATTGGCATAATTAAGTTAATGAATCTGTGGTCTGTAGGAAAATGAAGATGAATGAACCGCCGCGGATACTTGCAAACTTTGAAAATTCTGTGTATTAACATATGCGTCAGATATTATCGCTTCGCATTTTGGATTATGGAATATGGACATAAATGAATAATAAAAATTACAGAAGAAATATAAAATATGGATATATATAATGTGACGAAACACCCGCGCGACGGCCCGAGCCCGTCGAAACTAACGAAACTCCGCGATCTTTAGATCGCGGACAAAACATCGCGGCGACCACGTCGTCGTTATTGACAGGTGGCGGCCATCTTAGGCCGGTAGGCATGAGCCCGAGCGGGGCAACCGGCACCGCTCTGAACTTCGCCGCGCTATATTCTTCAGAAATTAATTCTTTTCGTAATTTGTTATTTTAAGTCGCCCGAGCAAGTAATTACGATCAAAATCATCAGAAAAATAACACGAATGTAAGAAAAATGATCACAAGTCAAATTAATAGTATAAAAAACAATCATAATGAAAAATGTAAAAAGCGACTACGACGCATTCGCGGGGAGAGCGTCGATGGGCTATAGGACGCGTACGTGACTTTTAGCGATTATAATTTTACGAATCATATTAAAACAACTAACAATGTTAAAAAATGAAGGAATTTAAATAATAATGGATCAAATCGAAGTTTTTGTTGTTGAACATCGTAATAAGCTGTAAATCAAGAAAAGCGGTAGTCCGCGCATCGTATGTTAGCCCGCTCGACCAACGGGCGAGCGTGAATCATGGCAACGGGCCAATCAGAGTAGGCGTTACAGAAAGGTGCGCAGAACCGATCGAAAACGGAGATTCTCGGCGCTCGAGAATTTTATGGTGGGGACACGGGTATAAGAAGCGCTGCGCGACTCATTCGACAGACAGTTCTCCCTGGCTAAAGAATCAACTCGGACCTCTCTTAGTACACTTCGACATCAGCCTCAGCAATACTAAACCTATCCTCAAAATTTTTGGGGTTCCCGTAGCGCGGACTCTCAGATCGACTCAGTGACGTTTCGATCCCATAGCCCGTGGACGGTGAATTGCCTATTTCCTTGGATGCCTGGATTCTCGGAGTGACACGGCGACGTCTCGATCCCATAATCCAGGGTCCGCACCTAACCTCTAAAAAATTTCCGGCTTTCCGTTGCACGGAGTTCACGGATCGATTCGGTGACGTCTCGATCCCATAACACGTGGACGGGAGGTTACCTCTACCCAGTAAATGCACGGACTCTCGGAGGGATTCGGTGACGTTTCTATCCCATAGCCCGTGGTTTACATCCTACCTTTTCACTTTTTTATATCTTTCTTATTGTCGAGGAGGATTAAAAATTCATTCTGTTATCAAAAATTAAATTCTCGTTTGAAAAACATTGTCCGAGGTGGTCCAGGTAGGGAGATCTAGACCCATTTTAGAAAATAATAATCCAAGAGACGATAGTTTAAAATTTATTTTATATCGAGTAAAAAAAAATTCAAAATTATAAAAGTGAGAAATACCTCTAGTTCATTTTAAAAGAAAGCGTAACAGGACATCGAAAAAACCGCGTCAAACGAATTATAGCTCGAAGCATTGAATCGAGAGGTTTTTAAGCTCGAGGCGTGTCGAAAGATTAGAACGAACGCGACCATTTAATATAAAATTGTTTTATTTCTAATTATTATTTTTGTACAATTAAATTCCGAAAATTGAGAAATTAAAAATTATCTCAGACAGAGAATTTGCAACGTTTTCGGGTCTTTCGGGTCTTTTTCTCGCCAGATCCGATTAAACAAAGCAAGACAGTTTAAAAACAAAAAACACAAAATTGTTTTAGAATTAGCGAGCTAAGGCGCAAAATTTCTTTTATTTTTGTCAAAATTCGGCCTAATAATTGAATAAAATTGATTATTTTTATATTTTACCAAAATCAACAGTGTCCGCGTTTTCTTCATACCTGCTCCTTATTATTAAGGTTGCTCGAACCGACGCGTGGCGGCGTTCAGGCCAGGTCGGCTAGAGCGTTTCGTTACAATAAATAATAAGTAAATAAACATAATACAAAAATAATCATAAATGTTACAAAAAGTCAGCGGTGGCTCATTTAAGAATGGCATAACATTTTATGGTTTCAGAATGCCATGCATACATAAAAAAATAAGCGATTCTGTTGGTCTAGAGATACTATATTATTTCTTGCTCCTATTGAAACTCGGTTGGTACATGCAGAATTTGAAAATTTTGTGCATCGACATGTGTGCATTCACTTTGCATATCTGGCTATAGTGATATGAATAAAAGTGAATTCATCAAAAAGTCATTGGAAAGCTCATTTTAAATGCAATAAAAATTTCTATCTTCAGAATGCAATATATATAATATCTCAAAACTGCCAATTCTGTTGGATTTTTTTAAATTTTATCTATCTCTCACTTGAATTTTGGAGAAAAAGGATCGAATAAATCTGTTCTACGAAAGAAGTCTTAACATTCCTTCATTCCTGGTATGAAGACTTGGGAAAAATCGCCAAAGTCTAGGGATAGATCTGTGCCGATAATTTTTTACATCAAATTTTACGAAAAATAAGCCCTTTTTCATGGAAACCAAAGTGACAAACCGAAAATAATATCTCGGCCTCCAATGCGCATTCCACGGTGCTCTTGGGTTCCCAATGAGCATAACATATTAGAGTACAAGGGAAAAAATCACCAAAGTCCAAGGACAAATATGTAACAAAATATTTTCAGTACATCTTTGACAAAAAGTTGGTCTTTGTTCGTGGAAACCAAAGTTACAAGCTGAAAATCATATCTCGGCCTCCAACGCGCATTCCTCCGTGCTCTTGGGCTCTTAATAAGCATAAAATGTTTGAGTAGAAGGGAGAAATCGACAAAGTCCCAGAACAGACCTGTGATAAAATATTTTTAGTTCAATTGTCACGAAAAGTTTGTCTTTTTTCACGGAAACCAAAGTTGCAAGACGAAAATCATATCTCGGCCTCCAACGCGCATTCCTCCGTGCTCTTGGGTTCCCAGTGGGCATAACATATTATAGTACAAGGAAAAAAATCGCCTAAGTCCAAGGACAGACTTATGACGATATTTTTTCTGTACAATTTTGACGAAAATTTGGTCTTTTTTCGTGGAAACCAAAATTTTTAACCGAAAATCATACCTCGGCACCCATCCCGGATTTCTCCATGCTCTTAGGTTTCTAATGGCCATAATATATTAGAGTAAAGCGAAAAAAATCGCTAAAGGCCAAGAACAGACCTGTAACGAAATATTTTCAATATAATTTTGACGAAAAATCGGTCTTTTTTTCTCGGAATCCGACGTTAAAAGCCGAAAATCATATTCCTGCCACCAACATGAACTTCCTCATGTTCTTGGGTTCCTAATGGACATAACGTGACGTAAAAAAAAAACGCGCCTGGAACTCTACCCCTACGGTGGTGCGGAAAAGAGATCACAGTATCATATCATCATCGTGCGTGTTTAAAATCTTTGAAAATGTACTAACGAAATAATATTCTTAAAAAACATACTAACAAAATAACACATGAAAATTGAAATTGAAATTCTATAGCCATCAATATGAAATGGAGGAAGTCGAGAGAAAAAACGTGATATCAAACCCCAAAATTCCCCTAGGGAAAAAAGGTTAGAACAAGTACATTGATGGTCCCTTGTTTCTGGATGACATAGAAAAAATATTCAAAACCAGGAAAAAAATTCTATAGATGTAAAAAAAGAAAAATTTAAAAGTTCAAAAAAATTCAACAGAAATAAGAAACAATCGAAAAAAATTATATAAAGGAAAATAAAAAATTTTCAAACAAATTCATAAATATTGAGCAAATTGAAAAATGTACTATCCAAGTTTCATGCAGTATAAAAATGTATTATATCAATTGGAGGCCAAGTTTTTATTGATAATTTGGAATATTTATCGAACAAATTGGAAACTTTCATTGAAAAATTGACGCTTTATGCATAGGAGCCACTAATCATTCATAATAATTATTTTCGAGAAAAAAGAAGTTCGTGAAAAAAAAGTCATAACGGAAGTTACGTGCAGTACTAAAATTGATTATATCTATTCGAGGCCAAGTATTTATCAATAATTTGAAATATAATCTCCGGCGACAAATGAGTGTTGAGAATCCTCGTCGGGCTCAGAAAGTTTCATCGAAATTACTAAAAAATTAATGGAAATAAAAAATCGTAGAACCTTTCTTTCGAATAATAAGAACCATATCAACACATTTCTTTTAACCTGAACATATAAAAATCGTTAAAAATTCACATGAAAGTCATTCGTTACTTCAAGAAGGTACAGACTTTAAAAAATCGATTCCCCTGCGATTTTCAGGATCCCCCGGTATTATTCACAACATTCAACTTCGATTGGATCGGTACAAATTATGTTCAAATACGTCTAAGGGTACACCGACATTCTCATCAGTAATTGCATCATGCCAAATATCATCTTTGAAAGAAATATCTTGCTTCATGCTATTTTCTCCAAAATTTGGAGACTCTTCCTCCTCCTCCTCCTCCTCCTCCTTTTTAATATTTACACGTTCATTCTTAATTTTAGGTTTTTTCGTATATAAAACTAGTTCTTCTAATGGTTCAACAATCGGTTTAAACACATCTTGCATTTTCTGCTGAGCACTATCACGTCCGCTTTTCAACATTCGATGTTTTCGTCTGGTTGCATCACTCGCCTTGGCAAGTTCACTCAATACAGCCTTCTCCTTTAAAAGTTCTTTGCGCTTCATGTTGACACGAGTAAGTCAGACTTTAGACTGTCTTGTAAAATCCAGGGGAACAATTATTTATCATCATCATCATCGACAGTGAGGAAAGAATCAAATCCCCTTCTATATCTTCCAGCATTCAACTCACTGTTCTTGTCAATCGTGATGAATCCATACTTGTCCGATTTCCAACACTTGACACACATTTTTTTGAAACTTGCATAAGTCATATGAGTATTGACATGATCATTATATACATGTTTGAGGTTCATATCATCTTGCTTGAGTAGCACTATAAAATTTACGTTGTCTCTCACGAGATGTTTCGGAATACGAGTATACTTCTGACATAGATAAAAACTATCCACAATCTCGTGTCTTCCCATGGAAAAAAATGCTCTCACGTTGTCGTGTTTCTCACACGCTATATCGTCAAAGACGAATATGGAGTTTGGGCGAGCTTCACTAGGTGCCACAACTTGTTCATGCTCGTTAAATTGAAAAAATTCCACTCCTTCCACAGGTGTAAGCATTTGCTCGAGCAATCTGTATTTTGGCTGCTTCAACGATTTCGAGTATAGATATATATTCTCAAATCTCAAACCATTTGGATGTATTAGGAGCGTGAGTAAGGCATTCGTTTTTCCACAATTCGAGGGGCCACAAAATACGGCTCGAATGCTGTTAGGTAGTAAGTTTCCATGACGCTTTTTCACACTACCCGCTCCAACAATAAATTCATCGAAATTTATTATGGGGAGTTGACCGCTCGAAACTTGTTTCTTCGACTTCATCTCGCATGCGACTGATTGAAAAAATCATATAAATGCAACTTTATAATGTTGGAATAGTCAGTCGAGTTGTGACCACTGCAGAGTGATGATTGTACATGATAAACCTGGTAAAGGTTTGGTAAACAGTATAATCAACAATCTTCCCGTGGAACTACATCTACCGGGCTATCAATATTGTGGACCTGGTACGAAATTGATTAAACGTCTTGCTCGTGGTGATCCTGGTATAAACCCGCTGGACGCTGCTTGTAAAGAACACGATATAGCATATTCGAAAAATCGTAAAAACTTGGAAGCACGACATCTGGCGGATAAAATTTTGGCTGAACAAGCCTGGCTACGTGTAACCTCGAAAGACGCACGTCTTGGTGAAAGAGCAAGTGCTTGGGCCGTGACAAACATTATGAAGGCGAAAAAGAAATTTGGTCTAGGTATGAAACGAGTGACGAAAAAAACCAAAAAAAGTGTTTGTCTGAAAAAGATCATTAGTGCCGCAAAGAAAGCCATGATTCGTAGTGGTGACCCCCGTGGAATCGTCATGTCAGCATTGAAAGGTGCGCGTGCCAGTGTTAAAGGTGGTAGAGTACGCACGCCTCGGGTTCTACCTGTACCTCGCAAAATCGGCGGTTTATTGCCCTTCCTCGTACCCATCTTTGCCGGCCTTAGCGCCGTTGGTGCACTGTCTGGTGGAAGTGCTGCAATAGTCAAAGCTGTAAATGCTGCTCAAGCGGCTAAAAAGGAATTGGAGGAAAGTAAACGTCACAACAGAACACTCGAGGCCATCGCTTTGGGTAAAGGTTTACATCTGAAACCATACAAACAGGGTTTGGGTCTTTACCTCGGGACAAAAAACGTATAATCACGCTACCACATCAACCACTCACCGACATCGACCTGCTAAAGTATGCGAGAGCCATGAAAATTCGTAACTTTGAGTGGCGTTTTCATGCGTGACACTTTACCTGAAAATGGACCACTCAAGCAAGAATCAGCAATCGTGAATTTGGGTGAAAATGTGGGCCCTGGGACACACTGGGTTGCATATAAAAAGACTGCACAACGAATCACATACTTTGATAGTTTCGGCAATCTCCCACGTCCACTCGAACTCATGAGATACTTCAATGTTGGTAGCGTGAAATACAATAATAAAAAGTATCAGGAATATGACACAATAAAATGTGGACATTTATGTTTGAAATTTTTGTGTGGACAACTAAATCGACGAGACAATTATGCACTATATAAATGAGGACTATGGAGCTGCGTATTTAGTTCTAAATCTGCGAGCATCATGGATGATAGTTTGACGATCACCATTACTGGATCATCCTCCATACTCGAGGCACAATTTTTTCCACCCATCGAACTATCGCCCGACAAAAATTATACTCTTGGACTCGTCGAGCTGCTCACATTCAATTTGATTCCAAATATCGACATTGGTTGCAATGAATTTCACGTTGGAAATCATGTGGTGACCATTCCAACGGGCAGCTATGAAATTGAAGATATTGAAAATATTTGAAAACTGAGTTGGCATCTAAAAACATACAAATTCAGCTTAAGCCGAATAATTATACGCTACGCAGTGAAATTGAGTGCAATCAATCGATTGATTTTACATCCAAAAATTCAATTGGACCTTTGCTGGGTTTTACGTCGCGTCGATTGGAGCTCAACAAAAGACATGTGTCTGATCTACCCGTGTCCATTCTCAAAGTGAACGCCATTCGAGTCGAGTGTAACATAACCACTGGTGCATACATCAACGGGCGAAAAGTTCATACAATTCACGAATTTTTCCCATCTGTACCGGCCGGCTATAAAATCATCGAAGTACCGTCAAGCGTCATTTATCTACCAATCACAACTCGTCGCATTGACAATATACAGCTTCGTATTGTCGATCAAGACGGAGATTTGATCAATTTCCGCGGTGAAGTCATCATCATAAGACTTCATATAAAATCTCAATGGGCATAATTTACAATCATCGTACTGGCAATTTTAATAAGCCAACATGGGATCGCGAAAGCAGTCGTCGATCAACGCTCAAAGAGCTAACACCTCAAAACCTTCTGCTATTGAAGAGTTTGGGTCTCAAAATTCGTGTAGTTCGCGTGTGAGAAATTATCTGCTTTGCTCGTTGTGCATCTGCTGCCTGCAATGGAGGAAGAAATCGTAAACATCCAGACACCCGTCATGTTTGATGAATCCATCATACATTATGAGGTTCATGCACATCAACCATACGCATCGTCAACATACAACAACAGTGATCAAATACGTATTTCAATCCAGCATCAAGATTTATCAATTCTACCGAGTAAAAGTTCAATTCACATTTGCGGCAAACTGACAATGCCGGATGGTACAGTGTTGGCTGCAACGAATTTCGTTAACAATGCCATTTGTCATTTATTCGAGGAACTGCGTTATGAACTTAACGCCGTTGAAATCGATCGTAATAAGAATGTGGGAATCACATCTCTTATGAAAGGATATACATCTCATTCGTCGGCGAGAAGTACAATGCTTGAGAACACTGGTTGGGTCGATGTCGATGAGACGAAACCGATTGTGGACCCAGCAGGCAACTTTGACATATGCATACCACTGAGCATGCTGCTGGGATTTGCTGAAGATTATCGAAAAATGGTGGTGAATGCAAAGCACGAATTGATTTTGACTAGATCACGTTCCGATGATAATGCCATAGTTCAACCAGCTGCTGAAGATTATAAAATTACACTACCAAAAATTGAATGGCTCGTTCCATACGTCACCGTGGCCGATAAACGGAAAATTCAACTGTGGAAATTCATCGCCAAAGATACTCTAATTCCAATGAGTTTTCGTACGTGGGAATTGTAAGAATATCCAATGTTACCGGCGACATCGAAACACAAGTGGTCAGTCAAGACATCAACGCAGCTGGAAAAACCTCGATATGTGATCCTGGCATTCCAAACAGGACGAAAAAATAATAAGAGGCAAATTGCGAGTAATTTTGATCATTGCAACGTTACTGATGTAAAATTATACTTGAATTCACAATGTTATCCTTATGGTAATATGAATTTGAATATACAACAAAATCAGTATTCAGTACTGTACGATATGTATACAAACTTTCAACCGATGTACTACAATAAGGAGACCGAACCATGGCTTACAAAAGCGGATTTTCGCAAATTTGCACCTCTCATTGTGATTGACTGCTCGAAGCAGAACGATTCTCTCAAGTCTGGACCTGTCGATGTGCGCCTCGAATTTGAAACAAGCACAAATATTCCAGCACAAACATGCGCATACTGCCTCATTCTACACGATCGCATCGTTGAATACAATCCTGTGAGTGTTGGGGTGAGAAAATTGGTATAAAACCGTACCATCAACTTCTTCGGCCAACAGTCATCATGGATTTTGTCATCGATCTACAAGGCTTCAAAGGCCCCATCAATGAGTTTATACTCAAAGAAATTTCAATCATTCGTGCGGACGTGAAGAATGCTGAACCTCTCACACTTTTCTTCGCACCACCGTATGCATGGGATTCTCTACCGACAAAGTATAAAACGACAAACAAATGGCTGGAACGTAATTTCCATGGATTATCATGGGAATTTGGTGTTATACCATACGTTGCGGCAAGAGGAATAATTCAAACTATCTTACGCGGCGCTCATACCATCTTCGTAAAAGGCTGCGAAACGTCTTTATGGCTGACGAACTTTTTGGATCTGTCAACGGAGATTGTCGTTTTGGAGACTTTGGACTGCCCATCGTTGAAAAAACTGCCGAAAAATCCATCGAAATGCGACCATCACCACCACACCAACGAATCGAAATTTAATTGTGCAACGAAGAATAAATGTGTAATTTTATTTATACAATATTCCTCCTCCTCCTCCTCCTTCAACATACATTTCATCGGTGATTCAGATATATACATTTTTGCGTTGAGAATATTAGAAATCTCTTTGAGAAAATTCAGTAGCGTTCCAATCACCACCGAGATATTTCATGTATAGTTGTCCACAATGAGCCGTTTCCAGAAGTTTCTCGAATACCGCTGGATTTTGGTCGAATGCCTTGACAACTCGCGGTGGCAGGAATACAGTGAATACATTCCCGATTTCGGCGACATATCTTTTTCCCCATTTGGTATTTGCTGTCCTCACGTCCGAGACGCGATATTCTTCGTTGACTTAGAGTTCTTTCAGCTTCTTAGCGGGGAGATACTCTGACTTTGCGATGATATTGTTGATGGCAGAGAACTCCGTTATGGATGTAGTATTTTGAGTTTTTTTTCAAACAGGTTCAAACGTCATCTATATTGGAATCGATGCAATCTCCTCCGGTGGTCCTTTTTTCTGTGCAGGCTCTTTGATTCCGCCGACGTTATGAACAGGTGCATTCTAAAGTTGTTCAAACACGTTCACAGCATTTCCTACAATTTCGACGTTGCGAAGCCGGACCGTCAATATGATCGTCCATCGATGATACATTCCAATTTTCAACGCAACGACGTAATAATGCAATCTTACTATCGGATTTGTAATATTCGTGTAAACGATCCCACAGAATATCTGTATATTCACTAAAACATTGTTTAAAGACGGTAGGAGATATAATTTGGAGCTCCTCCGATTTCATTTCACAGGGATTTTTTATGCGTAGAGTCGTATAGATATTCACAAGTCATTCCATTATGTGACACTTTTTACAATCTCGACGTTTAGGTCTACAAGAATCAATATGAGTTCGCATCCAGGGTTGATTGGAATGATCGAAACACAATTGATATGATTGCTCATCAGCATCACACTGCAAATACTTGGGTAAACGATCCCACAACGAAGGAATGGAATTACTATAATGCTTTAAAAGCAAAGCCTTCGGCAATGACTCAAGTTCATTTTCCGTTAATGTCGATGGATCTTTCGCTGGATGGATAGCATACATACTCGCACACCTTTCCATCGCGACGTTTACTTTCAGAATAAGCGTTCGATGTAAAAATTTTTTTTCTCGGAAAACATTCAAACAACTCTCAAGTCAAAAGTTCGGGGAAGGGCAGGTGCATTTTGAAAAAGAAATTTCATCGGATCTTACGCCATCTCAGAAATGTAGAGATATGTAACACCGGACATTTATCATGGGACGTCGTGTGACGTGCAATTCTCGGAATAACAATGTATTTGTTCAAAGATACAAGTCTCAAGTGAAAAGTCGGGGGAGGGGCATTCTTAAAAGAAATCTCATGGAAACTAGCACCATCTCACGAATACAAAAATATGTAGAACACATAAATTTGTCATTAGAGGAGTGCTTTGGTCCGATAATTGAGATCATTTCTGAAAAGAGCAGGTCACTTTTTCAAAAGAAAATTCCGTCCAATGCAATCTGATGATCACACCGGAAACATAAATCAGTCATTCGAGGAGTGCGGCAATCTTTTGTCGTCAAAGTGCCACCGCACCCCCGCTGTCCGAGAACGTTCTGCCTCCACATAGCATACAGCCCCGCAACGATCCCCGCGCTCCCCCGTCCCAGCTCCACCCTGAGAGCCCCATGGCTTAGAACTGGCATAGCCTTACTACTGATGAATTTTTGAGATTACATGTTATGGGTGGAGTAAAAAATTTGAATGATTGGCACACATGCTGCGATACAAAAATATGAAAGTTTGAAGGTATTCGCTCTATAGCGCAGTAATACAAACTTCAATACTATTTGAAAAAAAAAAACACTTTAAAACTTGCTGAATCAAGGTCCATTACATATCACCATAAACGAAGATAGAGGGTGATACTTAGCACATATATTTATCACGATGCTGAAGTTTCCAACGTTGGAGTCCAACGAAATGAACGAAAAAAACTTTTGTGATTTACCAATTTTTTATTTCTCGAATCGTTGGTCCAGCTTGAAAATTGATTTTTGCTGTATTTCAATGATCCAAATTTATAGTATTATAGTGAAAAGTTGTTAAAACTCATGATGTTACATTAAAATGACATAGCGCACATAACATTCAGAAATTCTGTAGGTTTCCATGGATGTTAGCTGACATTATACTTAATCGCATCCAAAACTGAGCAACTGTAGACTTATCGTAATGAATGTTTTCATCAATAATTCCACACTTGCAGTTTGCACAATAGGAATACTCAACATACACGTCATTTCATAAGTATTGTTGTCAAAATTTGTGTTTGCCTACCGCATCCCGAACCAATGGAGTGAAAACAAGAATCGGAAAGAGCAGAGCCAAACTCAATAGGAAGCATGATATGGGAATTTTAAAAAATAATGATGACACAAGAAATAAATTAGAATACATTTATTCGGTTGGAGTTTCTCACATTATATACTAACAGTTCCGTGTGTTCTTGTTTTATCAATTATCAACCATAATATTTCAGATCGGAAAAAGAAAATTTGACTTTATAGGTTGACGAACATTTTTCCTTACAACTTCCAGACCTATTTTTGATAAACTGATTTGCCTTATTTATATTGTTCACTATAACTATGCAAACGTTTGTTACATTTGTCCCGCACTTTGTAACGTCAAACCCCGGCCGGTTCGTTACTACACAGCTATCAAAGGGAACTCGTAGATATAACCTACATTATTAGGCTTGCTACACACGGTCAATAATATAGCGCAATATAGGTGATTGCACAATATTATTGAATGTGTAGATGTAGTATTGAAACATTACGCAATCATTGAACAGAAGTTTGAGCTATTTTAAATTTATAGCGCACTACACACCATACAAACTTATCGTGCAATATTACTGTGCAATATTATTGACTGTGTGTAGCGGGCCTAACAGACGATAACAGATGGTATACAAGAAAATATTGAGGACTATCACAAATTCTTTCATCGGCGATTGGTCGAGACGGATAGATTCTCACCGGTGATTTCTTGTGATGGGCATCAAGAGGCCCTTGTATGTATCGGTCTTAACCCATATACAGATGCGTCAACTCCGTAAATGTGTTGGTACTGTTGCATAATCTTGAGCCCGTGCAAAGTTTTTTCTCAGTAATTACGCCACCGAACATGCTGATTTTGGGCGTAATCGGAAGAGAATTTATTAATTGGCTCAAACTTCAATTTTCAAGTTGCGAAATGACTCCTGAGCTTCATTATTCTACAAAATAACATGTCGATTTTACCCCCACTACCATGAGTCGTTTTATTCAGAGATAATATAGTCTCGGTGAGTGCCTCGGGCCAGCAGACGACAGGGCTGTCAATGTACTTGTCCTGAGATTCTACCGAGTCTCTAGATGAATCAATGAAACGCAACTTAATATTTTTTCTATAATCTTTCGATGTTATAACGGTTTTCGATAAAGAAATATACTTTTCTTTTGTTATAGGTAGTAAATCGGCTTTCCCCTTAAACGCCGTAGCTACTTCTTTTATAATAAAATGAGTATCGTAGCCCGACAAATTATGGAAAACTATGGGGATAAAGAAAGTCTCTTGATATTTTAAATTAGTCTTGGTGCGCTGGACCTGTGAATTTGCCTGTTAAATGGCAATGATCGCGTACTCGAATATCACCCTGTACGAATGGTTTCTCACAGATATGACATTCCTTATTTTCTCGGAATTTTCGCCACTCTTGCGGAGTCAATTCTTTCATCGGAATGATGGTATATAAAATGGTAGCTACTTGTTTTGCCAATTGTTCTAGTCTACGTATGAACCATTGAACTCAGTCCTTGCCCCGATGTGTATGATACCCTGACAATGATTCGTCATAGGAGCAGTTGACGTAGTGGTTTTTTTCAAAATGCACTCGAGGTCGGCATACACGATGAACGGTAGAAGCTCCTTTCTATTCACGTTCTTAAATTCCAACTATTTGTCATGTGCATTAGGCAGCAGAATCGCGCAATCGTTCTTCTCGCCACAATCCACCTCATGTGATCGAAGCTTCTCATGAGATGAAAAATAATGAAGGCATCTATAAAGGAGCAGAAAAAAAACATTTTTTGATTACTCAGAAATCTTGATTATATTTTAAGAATCTTTATATATAGTAGTATACTGATATCACTTACCGATCACAGATGTATTTTCGACTATTGTGATTATTCAGTTGCTTGCCCACTAAATAGGATAGATTTTTAATCCATGCTAAGTGTCCCACATTTGTATCCATCACATCTTCTATGTACAGCAAATTGATGTGTCGCTCCTTTTTTTGTTTACGCAATCGAATAGGTTGAACAACATCATTCGGTGCACTATATATATTTATCGAGAGGTTGTTGAGGCTCTCAAATTTTTTTATTTGATCTAAAGACATGGGGAAGTTGATACCCGCAAGATTTAAGATCGTTGAGTAGTGTGGATATGATGATGAGCGATCACTATGATTGGCGGCGGGATGGAGGGCCGCAACGATCGCCCAGCCGAAACACGCGTTATCATTGAATTTCACATTGATCACTGCTTTTTTCGATCTAATGTGTTTTGATAATGTTATATGACAACCCGCACGCATAGAATTATACTTATTAATGTTCACAGTTAAATTCAAAATTGAACTTAATGTCCAACCACTATCACTTTCTTGAAATTCATCGAGGGATTTTAGCGTTAGCTCAACAACATTATTTCGATACCAATCCCTTATATCACATGTTTCGAGCAGTGCAACTATCTTTGTAATTATATTTTTATTTGCATACCTGCCATTCACCGTGAACTCGCCATTAAATTCGGTATTAACTTTTATGCTGTTATGTTTGGAAATATTGTCCACCACTTGCAATGCCACCAAGTCGTATGAGTCTTGAAGGAATTTTCGTGGATCGATGTAATTTTTATTAATCACAGCATCGGTTAGCACACGATTTCCAAACGCTGTGTCGACTTCACACCACACCAAGTTTCGATCATTTAACCCATCACCCGTATGAATGAACTGGGAACGGGTTGTTGTTTTCAAAGTTTCTAAACGTACAATTCGTGCAATTAATGAACGTTGTGACGCTATGTTTAATCGAGCACGTTTGGAAGAATTTTCGCCACTCAACAATGCGATAAACGCATCACACTGTTCTTCCCACGCAATATATTCTTCCACCGATTGTAACGAAGCCGCACGATTACTTAAAAACTTTTCCATATCATCAACATCATTGACGTTTGCCATGGTGATAAGGAGAATATGAAACTAAACTTCGATGTGGACTCGAAGAAAACTCGATCCCGAATGTCTCGATTTTTGAAATCATCTCGACAAAATTAACAGCATCCCTCCAAACTTTTTCCCAATAGTTAACTTTTTTCTAGGAGAGGGGGTGTATATGTGAGGGAGAACTGTATATGTGAGGGTTGAAACCTGTTGGCATTTCTTTTACATGTTCCTATGATTACTCTAGATTGATGTTAGGAAAAAAATGTGGGTGGGCTTAGATTTTTTTAAGAGGAAAAAACTTAAGAACATCTTTTGCGGAAACAATGGGTCAATCATGAACAAGCAGATGCATGCACTCCTATCGATTATAGCGTGAAAGTCGGTCCCTAACTCAAAGAGATCTTCATTCCTTTAACGTTTCGTTACACCCCCACGGTTTGACATCTTTCTTTAAAACTATCCTTTTACCAAGTATGATGTAAGAATCGAAAATACGAAGATGAAAATCTATTAGTAGGTTTCGACATTTCTTCGACATGATAATAGCAGTAACCAAGCTCGGGAAAAATTGTGGGTGGGCGGCTATTCGGAGAAAAAACCTAGGAGACATCTTTTTCGGAAACAATGTAGTGAAATGCAGGAGCTCCCGACTTTATAAACTATACCATGAAAAAAAAACTTGGTCCGCCTTTTGCCGAAAGACTTAATTAAAAAGGTCAGGGATGACGATTGCATTTCTTTCCAAAGTTTCACTAAAACCAGAGGACATCTTTTGGTGAACAATGGATAAATTCTGGGAATGCAGGTGCTAGTATTTCTGAACCTTGTAAATGTAGAAGTCGGTTCCCCCTTTTTTTCATCAAAGACTTAAATTTAATTAGTAAAGGTCCTTGCAATGACTGAAACAAATCTTTCGTTTCGGAGGTCATAAATCCTATACTTTATTACTACCGCACAGGTTGCTGCTGTTTCTTAGGGATGAAGAGATGAGTGGCTTCCTCTGATAGCCATTTCATGGAATTCTGCTTTGAGAAAAACCTGGGTGAAAGTTCATGTAAAAAAAACCCACTGTTCAAAAAACTTTTGCTAAAAGTTATAAATTTTATTGTCTCACTCCCTCTCACACTCTTCACTTGACCATCACCCCCTCCTCCCTCTCCACGTCGCCTCCAGCCTCTTCCTCTCTCTCTGTCTCTAATCATGCCCTCCACAACGGTTCCCCCTCCACACCCTGCCCCGCAACAGTCTCCGCGCTCCCCCCATCCCCGCACCCCCCTGAGATCTCTGGTCCAGGTCTCTCTTCGGTTCTCTACTCGCATTGCATTTTAATTAACAAAAGAAAAAAATATTGTAGTTCAAGTTTTTAATACGCGGCGCCGCTAGTATCGCGCTCCACCGCTTGTATCGGGCCTTTGTATTGCCCTCCAGTACGGCCGCCGCCGCCCAGCAGTGACGCATCTCACCGGTCCTTGTACGCGCTCGGTCAAAACATCGCGGCGCGATGTTTTGTCGAGGTTATGTTCGGGTTTGAGTCGATTCAGCTCCTTCAGGAGGATGTTACGTTACAATATTTACCATCAGTTTTGAATAGTCTCAAGGTTACTCAATCAGAAATGTACAAATAGAGTCACTTAAAAAATTTAAAATAGAAAATTTCAAAAATCCACGAAAATTCCGAAAAAAACCTCGAGCATTCAGAAAAATGCGCACATTCGATTCGTAAAAAAAAAACAAGAGTTTACTGTAAAATTGTTAAAAAATTATTTTATTAAACAATTTATTAATAACTTTCAATAACTAAATCAATAATAAATATTATTATTGATACCAAATATTGCTGAATATTTTCAGATTTTTATTGCATCATGAAGTACGGAAATTCCGATCAGGTACAATTTATCGGCTGGGCTATCCATCCAGTAATACCTTAAACGCTTATAAGTCGGAAACGGTTTGAGATACAGGGCTACCGTTTTGCTCAGATGTTAATCTATACTGTAACATTTAATTATTGGGAATAGTGAAAGATGACGGAATCAATTTTTTGTAGAGCAGAGAATGTCCAAATCAAAAAAAATAAAGACAAAGCGAGAGCATGGATTCGGACAAAATGGATATATATATATTGTAACGGTACGCTTTTAGCCGTGACCCGCTACGCGTGTTTTCGAGCTACTAAAAATTTAGGAGCAGGCATGAAATGAACGAGAGATTAAGAATTTGTGTTTGAAAATATAACAATCGTGTTTATTCAAAATAATTTGGTTGAACTTGGTTAATGCGGTGCAAATCGTTGGTGTTTTGTGGTGTAAATGATAATACCTGCCCAATTTCAATAAACTTGTCCAATTTATGCGTGGTGTCGCTCTCTTACGTCAAGAAACTTGTCCAATTTTAATTATTTCTGCTCTCTTTTGCTAATTCTTATCAATTCTGGTCTGTGAGCTCAGAAATTAATGCCTAATTTTTTTTTTTTTAATTTAATCAATCCGACTAATTCTCTGCTTCTATACAATTTTATATGATCTTTGCGGACTGGCTCGATACAAATCAACTGAGATTGATTAATTTTTGGACAAACAAAAATAAATTTTCTTTTTCTATCAAAGTTTGTCTCTGTTAAATAATTGAAATAATTTGGAGAATGGAATCAGTTCTCGCCTCCAAGAGGATCATGAAGCTTTTATTTTCGAATTAAACTAATCTTTTGCTTCCAACAAAATAAAATCAAAAATGGGTTGAGGAAAAGGGGCCTATGCCAAGAATCTGCAGACCGTACGGAATCGCACCGTCCCCTCCCTCTTTAGCATAGGAAAGATGGATCAAGTTAGAGAATCTTCAGACCCCACGGAATCGCAAGGTCCCCTCCCTCTCTAACTGAATGAATGGGAAATCACCCTCGAATCTTTGGCCTGAACGGAATCGCTCAGTCCCCTCCCTCTCGGCGTGATTGGAAAGGAATTTCACCCTCGAATCTGCAGATCGTACGGAATCGCACAATCCCCTCCCTCTCGGCGTGAAATTTGGAATTTTATAGGGTGTTGGTTTGTTGGAGCTTGTCTTCCAGAGTCACTACCTCTGTATTCGAAGCGAGAGCTGATTCAAGAATGAGCTGCCGTTGCTGCTCCGCACGGCCTTTTATACTGATTTAGACAAAGGAATAATGATCATAATTCACTCTAAAAATAACTTGAACTGTGATTCGCTTGGAAAATAAACTCGAACCAGAGTTTCGATTCCTAAATTCTGGGATTGGTTCTCCAATTCCCGCTCGAACTGTGATTGGACAAACTAGAGGCTGTTTTCCCTCGCTTTTGTAAAATAAATGATTTCTGTGTGAAAATAAATGTTTTTAACGAACAAAATTTGTATTCCACTTTTTTAAGTTTCAATGGATCAAGTTTGTCTTTAGTAAACGTGAAATTAATAAATTGTCATCATTTCGTAGCATTATTTCTCCCAGAACCAAGTGCTCGCTCGTGACTGGTCATTTCCGTTGGAGCCTGCACGCAATTGGAGTTTTCTGGACAAGTTTTACCTGAACTCTCCTAATTGTCTTTTCGACTGGATTTTTAATTTGTTTAATTCAATTGAACCTTGCCTTTTCTGAAAATGAAATTAATAGTGTCTTTGAGACATAAAATAAGAGTAATTGTGAGAGAAAAGAGTTTTTCTTATTAAAGCAATAGCCTTTACGCCGAGCCACGGAGAGTCGCGTCGAGCGGCTAAGTACGAGCTCGCGTGGCGCGGGATTCGCCGCACTATATTTTTCGGAAATTAATTCTTTTCGTAATTTGTTATTTTAAGTCGCCCAAGCACATAATTACAATCAAAATTATCAGAAAAATTACACGAGTGTAAGAAAAATGATTACAAGTCAAATTAATAACATAAAATCTAATCACAATGAAAAATGTAAAAAGCGACTACGACGCATGCGCGGGGAGAGCGTCAATGGGTTATAGGACGTGTACGTGACTTTTAGCGATTATAAGTTTACGAATCATATTAAAACAAGTAACAATGTTAAAAAATGAAGAAAATTAAATAATAACGGATCAAATTGAAGTTTTTGTTGTTGAACATCGTAATAAGCTGAAAATCATAAAAAGCGGTCGTCTGCGCATCGTATGTTAGCCCGCTCGACCAACGGGCGAGCGTGAATCATGGCAACGGGCCAATCAGAGAAGGTGTTACAAAAAGGTGCCCAGAACCGATCGAAAACGGAGATTCTCGGCGCTCGAGAATCTCGTGGTGGGGAACTGGGTATACGAAGCGCTGCGCGACTCATTCGGCAGTCAGTTCTCCCTGCCTACAAGACCAGCTCAGATCTCCTGAACAGTTTAGACTCTGAACTCTGCTCAAATAATCATAAACTCCTTTTTCCTAAATTATCCCGGATGCTTGGAATCTCGGAGCGATTCGGTGACGTTTCAATCCCAGAGTCCAGGGTCCGCACCTAACCTTCAATTTTTCCTAAATTTTCCTGGATGCTTGGAATCTCGGAGCGATTCGGTGACGTTTCAATCCCAGAGTCCAGGGTCCACTCTTAGTTTTCTCCAAATTTCCGTTGCATTGGATCTCGGAGCGATTCGGTGACGTTTCAATCCCAGAGCCTGTGGTCTACGCTATTCTGGCCTATTTCACGTAGATTTTTATCTTTTCATTGTATGATTGTAAAGAGTAGAGCTGGAATTCTTTTTGATTAATTAAAAATTCTAAATTCACATTTGGCGTAAACTTTATCTGAGTTGATCTGGCAAGGAGATCTTACGAAAAATATAATCCAAGAAGCAATAGATAAAATTTGAGTTATATCGAATCAGAAACGAAAGAAAGAATTGTTAAAGCGAATAGTATTCCTGAATTTATTTCCTTTAAAAAAGAAAAAAAAGCGAGCGATCGAAAATTAGAATCAGTGAACTATAGCATGAAACGTTGAATGAAATTGAAAATTATCTCAGACAGAGAATTTGCAACGTTTTCGGGTCTTTCGGGTCTTTTTCTCGCCAGATCCGATTAAACAAAGCAAGACAGTTTTAAAAACAAAAAACACAAAATTGTTTTGGAATCAGCGAGTCAAAGCGCAAAATTGCTTTTATTTTTGTCAGAATTCGGTCAAATAATTAAATAAAATTGATTATTTTTATATTTTATCAAAATTAACAGTGTCCGCGTTTCCTTCATACCAGCTCCTTATTATTTAGGTTGCTCGAACCGACACGTGGCGGCGTTCAGGCCAGGTCGGCAAGAGCGTTACGTTATAATATATATATATTTATCTCAGCAATCGAATTCAGTCATACAAAAAAATAACCGACAAGATCAGTCTCGTGAATCGGCATAAATAAATGTAAAGAGAGAGAAAAATTTCGATATTTCGAATACGCGACGCAAGTCAAAAGAAAAAAAACAAAACAACAAAAAAAAATATGTCTCTGTATCTTTCGAGATATTCGCTCGCTCACATACACTCAGATTTCCACGCACACACATACATCGCCTCACAATTATTATATTTTTTCACTTTGTCCGGAACATTCAGATTTAAGAAGTATTGAAAAATGTCTGAGTCACTTATCTCGGGATCGTCGAATTGTAGAGAATCCCTCGTTGACTCTAATGCTCCGGGTACCTCGGAAAGATCTATGCACGTCGTTCAAATGTATCAATGTTCCGGAAAATCGTTCTTGGTCCGTGGGAGATAATTGGGGCGGCCAAGCCCAGTAACACCCAGATGAGTGCGAAGAGTGATGATCTAGCGATCGCTCGTTACGTGGTTGTCCCTTTGACGATCCCGGAGCAAGAGAGCTAGAATTTTGGCAGGTGCGAGCTCGCGAAAATCCGGAGTGCGTGAGGAGGGAGAAACGCGCTCCCAAAATCGAAGCGTTTCGATCATTGGATCGATGGACGGGAACTCGCGCGAAGTACAAATCGAAAAGTTTGTCTCACAATACAAGCTCTTCATTTTCTGATAATTTTGTCAGAATTTATAAAAAAATTACGAATCCTACGACATTTTGAAATTTTTATAAAAAGGGTGTCGACGCTCTAACTTTCCAAAATTTTAAGATTTATTAATATTTTTTTTTTTTTTTATAAATAGACCATCATAATAGGAAGATTGGAATAAATTTTATGATTTTTTGAATTGTACGAAAATATGAGTTTTCCAAAAAATCGTCTAACCGCTTCAATTTTTGGAAATTTTGTAAGATATTGTGTATAAGTTTGTACTTCCTCTATACTTTCCAGCAAAGTTGTCGGAATTATTTAATTTCAATGTAAATAGAAAAATGATGAAAATTGTAAGTTGCAAACTGTTTTTTCTGACGGCTCGTCATATAGTTTTTTGTTATGGATTTAAACAAAGAGATAAATTTAAGTTCGTAAAAGAAGGTAAAGAAAATACATGATTTCCTCGTATACAAAAAAATACTGCAAATAAAAATTTGCAAATTGCTTCCTCAAGATGGTCAAGACGCACGATGCTCAAAGCTTCCTCTATGAGGAAGCCAGAATGAAAAATATAGCACCTCATAGAGTAAGCTTTGAGCATCGTGCATCTTGACCATTTTGAGGAAGCAATTTGCAAATTTTTATTTGCACCATTTTTTCACGATATGATAAGGAAACAAGGGACCATCAATGTACTTGTCCAAACCATTTTTCCACTAGGGTACTAGTAGTAGTCAAACAGTAATGAATAGTTAAAGAAGCTAAAAGTAAGTAATAAAATTATTTTTTCGTATAAAATGATAAAACCATTGGAATATTCATGGCTTTTACAAATTGCACAATTTTAAGCAATATTGAGAAACCGAGCAAAACGAAAAAGTATTAGCCGATGTGATTCGAAAAATGTTGCATAATGTTAGGGATTTTCAAAAATTTCGGAAAAGTGGGATTATCTCGGATACTATTAAATTTTTACTAATGCCGCCGGAAAAAATCATAAAAATAGCTAAAAAATTGACTTTTTAAGAATTTCGAACATCTACAGCCATCAAAATTTGATCAATCTCGTTCGAATTTGGAAGGTGGAGTTTTTTTAAAACCGACTTTTCTGGAAAAAAAAGACAGCCAAATCGCTGACCCAAGCGTGCAGGCTGCGGTCGATAAGTAATGGATATCTCCATATTTTATATTATCATATGAGCGGATCCTAATAATCATATAAGGCGACCTAATAACTTTCTAGTCTCGAATTGGAAGAATCATTCAATATTGCAACAAGTAAAAAAAGGTAAAAAGGTAAACCAAATGGTGAAAGCAAACATCAGAGTGGATGAATTGATGCACACTTCGAGGAGCGGCGGCATGATTAAAATTTGATCCTGTTATAATTTTTTCTTGACCATAGAACCAATTGGATATCATTCCCATGACCTTGAAATACTGTTTGAGCAAAAAAAACCAGAATTTTCGCAAGTTATAGACTGGAGTTACCGCTTAAAATAAAAATTATCAGATTATCACCGTCGTCTCTTAGTTTCGAAATAAATAAAATTTTGTGTATTCAATTCATGTATCTCGGTGCCCTACTTACAGCTAGTTATTATTTGAATATCATAAATAAAACCACACATCAATAATTTCTACATAAGAAATGTCTGTTGTTGTTTAATTTCAGACGGTATCGATTTCAATGCTGCTGCGCTTTTCACACCATCAGATCTTTATATTTATTGGTAAGTGGAATAAAAGCATGCGTCAATAAATCAAAACCGACGGCTTATAGATTATTCTTTTGGAGTCAGTAAACTAATGACTGAAATAAATAGTGATTTTTATCGAGACGATAGAATAATTCGAAAGCGTACAACACATAAAGGTTTTCATCAAAAAGTATAAACTTTTGATGAGAAAAAGAAGAACAACCGAAGATAAATAATAGAACTTCGTCAATATGCAAATCAATTTCACAAATGTATTTGAGATGAAATCCATATAGTCCAGTCACCTTAGGAAAAGTTTTATTCAAGACATCTGGAGGTAAGCCAATTTTGTTATAGGTTATTTTGACCCATAGGAATATAGCCCTGAGTTTTCATAAAAATCCATCCTGGCTTTTAACAATAAAAAATTATTGAAAAAAAATCGGTTTTTTTGAGTGAACATTTTTGGAATGCGTTCTATGGAAAAAAGTTTTAGATAAAAGTTGTTCATCGAGAGACTCGGTAGAGTCTCGGGATAAGTACATTGACAGCCCTGTCGTCTGCTGGCCTGAGGCTCTCGCCAAGACTATACTTCCTCTGAATAAAACGATTCGCAGTGGTGGGGGTAAAATTGGCATGTCATTTTGGTCAATTGTGAAGTTCAGGACCCGTTTCACAACTTGGAAATTGAAGTTTTAGCTAATTAATAAATTCTCTTTCGATTAAGCCCAAAATCATCATGATCGGTGGTGTAATTTCCGAGAAAAAACTTTGCACTGGCTTAAGATTATGCAAAAGTTACTAACACATTCAGAATTTGACGTATCTGTTTATGCGGACTCTGACCGCTATAAACATAAGCTCCTTAGCTCCCATGATTACCAATCCCCGTTGAGAGAAATTTTGTTGCAGCCAATGAAGGGTGACAAAATTTCTGGGCCAATGACATTTAATAAAAAGAGCAAGGAAGGTTGGCGGAAACTTAAGAAACTCGAGAGCTCGAAGAACACCAGCTGAAGTTTTACGTCATGTTGTCGTTCAGGGGTTATGATGTTATGAAGTGCGTGCGGGATAAGTAAAAAATATGAGTGTGCTTTAGACCACTCAACTGAAGTAAAACTTTTTTCGCAACGTACAGATGTATGGGTCATTCCACCAATTATGGAATTAATTTGTGCCAGAGGGTCTGAAAGTTGTAAGGCTATGCCAGTTCTAACCCACGGGGCTCTCAGGGGGGAGCGGGGACGGGGGAGCGCGGGGACCGTTGCGGGGCTGCACGGCATGTGGAGGGGAAGGTTCTCGCACATCGGGGGTGCGGCGGCACTTTGAAGAGACAAAAGATTTTTTTACACCCTCTAATGACTGATTTATGTTTCTGGTATATCAGATTGAACGGAATTTTCTTTTTAAAGTGCTCTTGCCGAAGATGATCTTAATTATCGGACTCCGTGACGAAAGATGTTTACATGTCACACTAATGACAAATTTATGTGTCCGGTGTTACGTATTTTGTATTGTGGCGCAAGTTCCGACAAGATTTCTTTTTCAAAATGCCCCTCCCCCAGTTTTTGCTAAGAGGAATATATTGTTTTTTTCTGAGAAAAAATGAAAGTTTGCATCAGACTGGAAGTATTTGCTCTCAATGACAGATTTATGTGTCCTGTGTTACATTCCTGAGATGGCGATTTCTTTTTTCAAAATGCCTCTCCCTCGACAAATTTATGTGTCCTGTGTTGCATCTTTTGTATTCCTGAGGTGGTACAAGTTTCGACGAGATTTCTTTTTTCAAAAACTAGTTTTAACTCAGAGATTTCAGGGGGAGTGCGTTGCGGGGGCTGTGTGGAGGTCCTCAGGGTAGTGAGGAAGTGGAGGGGGGATGCAGTGGTCCTGCTTGCAGTATTGGATAGACAAAAGTATATTCGAGGAAAAAAGAATTCGCTGATGCCCAATAACAGATTTATGTTTCCGGCATAGAAAAGTCAGTTGCGACGAAAAGTGTTCTCAATTATTGGTATCCGTGACGAAGGAGACCCCTAATGCGAGATTTATGTGTCCTGTGCTACATTCCTGAGATGGCAATGAGATTTCTTTGGGAAATGCGCCTGCCTTCCCACCCATTTTTAGCTTAAAAGTTGTCAAGAAGAATGTTTTCCGAGAAAAACTATAAAAATTTTCACATTGGACTAGAAATCTTTACAGAGATGCACAATGACAGATTTATGTGTTCGCTGTTGCACATGGGCCGGACAAGTACTTTTAACACATATTTAAACATAATTTGTATCGATCCAATCGACGTAGAATTTTGTGAATAATACCAGAGGATCCTGAAAGTCTGAGAAGAATCGATTTTCTTATAAGTCTCTGCCACCATAGAGTAAGAAATGACTAGCTTGCATGTGATTCTTTTGGATTTAAAAGCTTCAATAATGTCAAAATTTGGAGTTACTAATACAATACTTGTCCACCGATTGATATCATAAATTTTAGTGCTGCACGTAATTCAAATGGTAACTTTTTTTAATTCATTAGAAAATACTTGGCCTCGAATTGATATAATAAATTTTAATGTTGCACGTAAATTAGATGGAATTTTTTTCAATTGATTTAGCTGTTCGAATCAAATAAGAAGAATGAGGCATCGGTTTCCAAAATGATTTCAAGGGCGATTTTTCGGTTTATTATTTTTTACTTGTTATTTAATTCTTTTGACACTTTAAAAAATAGATGCAGATTAGTTTTTTTTTAATATAACATTTTTTCAAGATTTGTAAAATTTTTTTCGAATTGTTCTGTATTTTTTTTTATGAAATAATTTTTTTTACAATTAAAAAAAAATTTTGTTTAAAGTTTTTTTATGGGTGGAATTATCAGCAAACGAGGGACCATCAATGTACTTGTCCCAACCTTTTTTTCCCCTAGGGGAAGTTTATGGTTTGATATCACGTCTTTTTTCTCAAAAGATCCTTATTTATGTTCAGATGACTATAAGATTTTAGTTTAAATTTCTATGAATTGTTTATAATTTTCGGCGTATAACGTTGGTTTTCACGAAAAAAGACCTATTTTTCGTCGAAATTGTACTGAAAATATTTCGATAGAGGTTTATTCTTGGACTTTGGTGATTTTTCTCCTTGTCTTCTAATATGTTTCGTCCATTGGGAACTCAAGAGCATGGAGCAATGCGTGTTACGGGCCGAGATATGATTTTCGGCTGATAACGTTAGGAAAAAGAAAGGAAAAGAGGAAAGATAGATCAAATTCTAGACACAACAAATCCAACAGAATTGGCCCTTTTTAAATGTTGCTTTTGCATTCTGAATTTAGACATTTTCGTATCATTCAAAACGTGTCGCCGATGAAATATATTTCCAAAGTTTGCAAGTGGCCGCTGAGATCCAATTATCTACAGTTTGATAGTTGCTGAAAAAAGGCACCCGGAAACATTTATTATGTCAGAACTCAAAAAAGCAAAAAAAACTGAGCGTACTTAATTCAACAGAGCAACGGAATTCAAAGACGTTTAAGGTATCTGCATTGGTTTTGGAGAAAAACAATTTCAGGAGAATTCAGGAATGAATTTAAAAGTTTAAAAACTCAGAATAAAATAGAAAACGGAAAATTTAGGAATTTAGAAAAGCTGAAGACGTTTGTGATGAATTTTTGAGATTACATGTTACGGTTGGAGTAAAAAATTTAAATGATTGGCGCACATGCTGCGACACAAAAATATGAAAGTTTGGAGGTATTCGCTTCATACCGCAGTAATACAAACTTCAATAGTATTTAAAAAGAAATACTTTAAAACTTACTAAACCAAGTTCTATTACTCATTCTCATAATCAAAGATAGGGGGTGATACTTAACACACATATTTATGCACAGAAATTTCAGAGTTCGCAGGTATCTGCTGCGATTCAATGTATCTGCACAATAAATTTTGAAGACAGCAATTTAAAATCTATCCATAAATGAGCAACTGAAGACTTCTGTGATGAGTGTTCACTTCATATATATGTTACAGTTAGTTTTAAAAAGTAAAATGAGTGGCACAGTATATCAATTTTATAATTCTCAGATTTTTGCTGTATTTCGATAATCCAAATCTATAGTATTATAGAGAAAAGTTGGCAAAAGTCATGATGTTACGTTGAAATGACATAGCGAACATTATATTCAGAAATTCTGTATGTTCCCATGGATGTTAGCAGGCATTATATTTGATCGCATCCAAAACTGAGCAACTGTAGACTTAGCGTAATGAATCTTTTCACTAATAATTCCACATTTGTAGTTTGCAAAGTGGGAATACTCAACATACATGTCATATCGTAAGTATTGTTGTCAAAATTTGTGTTTGCATACCGCATTCCTAAGATACGACTTTTCATATCATCAGCAAAAAAAGCATCCATAGGCTTTCTGGAAAAGTTTCCAAATTTATCACTCGTCAGACCTAATGGGAAAAGAATAACTACACACTATACCAAGACCAGATGTTTTTTTGAAAATCTGATTTACAAAATGTGCAATTCAAGATCATGGTTAGAAACCTCTCGAATCATGTTACCACAATCATCATGAAGGAGTAGAAAATCATAGAACACATATTAGGGAACGAATTAATAATATGAATCGATCCGCTGCAAACTGATGGGGTGGAAACAAGGATCGGTGAGGGCAGAGCCAAACTGAATATCAAGCAAAATATGGGGATGTTTAAAAATAATGACGACACAAGAAATAAATTAGAAAACATTTATTCAATTAAAGTTTCTAATATCATTCTAACAGTTGCGTGTATTTTTGTTCTATTTATTCGTATATATAACCTATGTACACATGATATATAATCACGCCACTGACAATATATTCGCACTGGACAATATTTCTCGTATTCTGGTTTAATTGAAGGATTATTTCAGTTAACACTTATTTCCAATCGAACGAAATGATGAAATCTTGAAAAGTTTCGTTGACATATGCATCGCGCATTTTTTATATTCTTTTTCACACACACATCACAGACTACATTTACGTGGCCGCTTTGATACCGGTTTAATATATCACAAATAACAAAATAAATAGTAATATGCACTTCTTTAGATGACGAAAATTATTTTTTTATTGATCCCGCACGTACTTCGTAATGTCGAAACTCTGTTCATACGATCAAAAACTGACACATGGTTTGTACATTATTATATGTATATCGATCGAATTTATGACTGCTGTTACCAGCTGTGCTGCGCCGTGTGCTACGTTCTGAAGTTGACGTCAGATTTCCAATCATCAACAACTAATTTCAACAACCAATGACAACGTTTAAAAATGGATGTCGTCAGATCCAACCAATCAGAAACTCGAGAGCATCAAAGTGCCTTTGATTGTGTTGTAAATATAGACGCATAAATTCTAGAATGTGTTGGTAACTTTTGCATAATCTTGAGCCTGTGCAAAGTTTTTTCTCAGCAATTACGCCACCGATCATGCTGATTGTGGGTGGAATCGAAAGAGAATTTATTAATTAATCTCCAGTTCAATTTTCAAAGCCTCAAATGACTCAGGAGTTTCGTAATTGAACAAAATGACATGCCAATTTTACCCCCACCACCGCGAATCGTTTTATTCAGAGAAAAGATAGTCTCGGCGAGTTCTGGCCAGCAGACGACAGGGCTGTCAATGTACTTGTCCCGAGACTCTACCGAGTCTCTTGATTATGTCAGAACTTAAAGAAGCAAAAAAAACTGAGCGTACTTAATTCAACAGAGCAACGGAAATCGAAGACGTTTAAGGTACCTGCATTGGTTGTGGAGGAAAACAATTTCATTTCAGGATAATTTAGAAATAAATTTAGAAAATCAGAAATTTAGCATGGAATTTAGAAAAAGGAAAATTAAGTTAAATAATAAAGATGAAAACTTTTGTGATGAATTTTTGAAATTACATGTTACGTTGGAGTAAAAAATTAAAATGATTGGCACACATGCTGCGACACAAAAATATCAAAATTTGAAGGTATTCGCTCCATACCGCAGTAATACAAACTTCAATACTATTTGAAAAGAAACACTTTAAAACTTGCTGAATCAAGTTCCATTACATATTACCATAATTAAAGATAGGAAGTGATAATTAGCACATATATTTATCCACAGAAATTTTAAAGTTCGCAGCTATCTGCTGCAATTCAATGTATCTGCGCAATGAGTTTCGAAAACAGCAATTTCAAATCATTTTCATTCAATTTCAAATCAAATTTTAAAGCATTAATGAGCAACTGAAGACTTTTCTAATGAATTTTTCACTTCATATTTATGTTGCAGTGAGAGTCAAAAAGTAAAATGAATGGCAAAGTACACTGTTAAAAAAATTTTTTTCAAACAAGTAACTTTTTTTTAATGCAAATAAATGAATTACTTGTATATTATCTAGTAATTCATTATTGTTTCCATGTAAATATGTTTTTGACATAAATTTAATATTTTTATGAAAACAAATATAAATTTCTTAAAAATAATGGACCGTTAATAGACGAGATTGCACGTTCACTACAAACAATGCGTCAATTTAATTCGGCTGACTAAATAAAAATTTCGACAGAGCTTTCGAATTTTTGCAGCCAAAGTATGTTTTGTTCGAAATTTAAAAAGTGTACAATCTTAATTTAGAAAGTAATTTCTTTCTTCTTCCTGGAATACAAATTTTTTCGATTAAAGTTTTTTATTTTTATACCGAAGAGTAATGTGATTGCTGGAATAAAAGTCAATTACTTGTTTCAAGTACGTTGCGTGTTTCCAATGGAAAATATTGCATATTTCTCATGAGTAATTTCCATGTATGTCATCAAAATAAAATATTGCCACCAAAAATATTATTTATTTACCACGAAAATATATTATTTGCTATTGGCAGCAATTCTGTATTTAATTTAAATAACGGTATTTAGTTTCAAGAACCTTTATTATAACGACTAATCAATAACTGCCAAAAAAATGAATTTCCCTCAAATAATTTGAATTACTTGGAAAAAGAATTTTTTTTTAACAGTGTATATAAATTTTATAGTTTGCAGATTTTTGCTGTATTTCAATGGTCCAAATCTATATAGTATTATAGTGAAAAGTTGTTCAAAGTCATGATGTTACATTGAAATGACATAGCGCACATAACATTCAGAAATTCTGTAGGTTTCCATGATGTTGGCAGGCATTATACTCACTCGCATTCAAAACTGAGCAACTGTAGACATATCGTAATGAATGTTTTCACCAATAATTCCACATTGCACATACACGTTATTTCATAAGTATTGTTGTCAAAATTTGTGTTTGCCTACCGCATTCCGAAGATTCAACTTTTCATACTATCAGCAAAAAAAACATCCAAAGACTTTTTGGAACAAGTTTCAAAATTTATTACTCGACAGACCAGGTGGAAAAAGTATAACTACACTTATATCAACACCAGAAACTGTTTTGAGAATCTGATATACAAAATGTGCGATTGATGATCATAGTCGGAAACCACTTGAATTACGTTACCACAATCAGCATGAAGAAATATTAGAAAATCATAGGACACATATTAGGAAACCAATTAATAATATGTATCCATCCGCTGCAAACCGATGGAGTCAAAACAAGGATCGGATAGAGCAGAGCCAAACTCAATAGGAAGCAAAATATGGGAATATTCAAAAATAATGATGACACAAGAAATAAATTAGAAAACATTTATTCGATTGGAGTTTCTCACATTATATATACTAACAGTTCTGGGTGTTCTTGTTTTATTAAATATCAACCATAATATTTCAGATCGCAAATAGAAAATTTGACGTTATAGGTTGACGAACATTTTTTCTTACAACTTCCAGACCTATTTTTGATAAACTGATTTGCCTTATTTATATTATTCACTAACTATGCGAACGTTTGTTACATTTGTCCCGCACTTCGTAACGTCAAACCCCGGCCGGTTCGTTACCACACAGCTATCAATACAAAGGGAACTCGTATATATGACCTACATTATTACATATGATATGTTATCACGCAACTGATGATATATTTACACTGGACAATATTCCGCGAACTCTGGTTCAATTGAAAGATTATCTCAATTGACACTTATTTCCAATCGAACGAAATAATGAAATCTTGAAAAGTTTCGTTGACATATGCATCGCGCATTTTTTTATATTTTTTAGCACACACAGATCATAGTCTACATTTACGCGGCCGCTTTTATACCGGTTTAGTATACCACAAGTTTTAACAAAATAAATATTAACCACTTTTCACTAACCATTTTCATTTATTAGAGTCTGCACAACAGCACTTTGGGGATTATAACCTCACCTGTCAAAATGACGTTCAGTATGAAAACAAGTTTCAGGTGGTTTCGGATGTGCGTATCGATGTATTGATATCATATAACCTATTTACAAATGATATAAATGATAAACTTATTTTCAGTCAAACGAATTAATGAAATCTTAAAAAGTTTCGTCGACATGCATTTCATTTTTATTTTATTCTTTTTTACACACGACAGATCACAGACTACATTTACGCGACTGCTTTTATACCGGTTTAGTTTAGCATATTCCACAGGTTTTAGTACTATGCACTTCGTTAGATGACGAAAGTTTTTTTTATTTATCCCACACGCATTCCATAATGTCAAAACTCCGTTTGTTTATACGATGATCGAAAACTGACGCGTGGTTTATATATATATATATATATATAATATAATATTCACGGAGTCTGAGCGCGGTCGGGGTAAGACTCAAAAGTTCTTCTTCTTCTACTTTTTGGCTAGACTCCAGACCGTGAGCTTGGCGTGAGGCTAGCCTGGCCACTGGAGTGACTCCGCTTCGGCCATTGTTCGGCTCAAATCTGGCAGTAGTGGATACGTACTCATTTCCTGTCGTTATCAATTACATGGCGTTTCCAGTTCTGTTGACGTGTCTTGTGTGCCGGTTGTTTATCTCGTTGTTTAGTGACTAAGTTTGGTGTTGCTTTACTATATTTCGAGTATTTATCTTGTTTTCTTTGACCTTTTCTTGTTGTTAATTTTAGTTTTCGTTTTATTTCATTTTCTCATTTTCATTTATATAGGTTATTTTTTTTTGTTTCGTTTTTTATTATTATTATTTTTTTAAATAAATAGTTTTTAGGTTAACTAATCTCTCTCTATATTTAAATCTGATTGATTAACATTCGGATTATGTAACGTATAGCCCAAATTAATAAAGAAAGGAGGTGTTCAGTAGGTCAAGTATGTGTTATCTTTTATTTTCTCTGCAAACTTTTTAATAGCTTTTAGCACTTTCTCGGACTGAGAGAAGGAAAGACTCCGGATTTCTAGTGGAGGTCGCACATTTAGTTTGATCAATTCCCCCAGGAGTGTGTCCGAGTGCTCTCTGTTCAATTCGCATTCCCAGAAGACATGGTTTATACTTTGTTCTGGATGTCCGCATGGACACTCCTTGTAGTCAACAAGGCCTATCCTGTAAAGGTGATTATTTACACCTATGTGCCCTGTTCTTAGTCTATTTATTAATGTGATGGATTTACGTTCTAATGACATATCCTTCCACCAAGGAGTATTCGTGTTGGGATTACTGTATTTGTAATAGAGAGTTCCTTTATTACTAAATGTATCCTTCATACTAATTTGTTCTTCGTCCAGTATTTTTTTTTGCAGATCTTTGGCAATTGTTCGCGGAGTTAAGTTAATGTTTATGACTGAACCTTTCTCTATTGCCGCCTTGGCTAAGCCGTCTACTACTTCATTCCCTTCAATTCCCTTGTGAGAGGGGCACCACAGAAATTCTACATTTCTGTTTGTTAGGGAGATACGATACGTGAGGGGTTTTATTTCTGCTATTAGTGGGTGCGATTTAGCACTGATCCCTGTGTAATCTAGGGCTGTGATTACGCTTAAGGAGTCTGTTATAATTAAGATATTTTTCTTGTTTGATCTATTTTTCATGAATTTCAGGGCTTCTGTGATAGCGCGACTCAAAAGTTAGAAGGCCTAAAATGGCGAACAGGCATTCTGTATAACGCATATATAGATATACAGAATGCCTGTTCGCTATTTTAGGCCTTCTAACACTTGAGCCTCACCCGCGGTCGGCCTAGCAGCTGGAAGAGCCGACATCGTTGAGCCAATCAGAATGCGTAGAGGCAACAACTCTACTACCACTAACTACGTCAAAACGCGTATACGTATACGTCGAACTCGTGATGTGTCAGTAACTTTTGCATAATCTTGAGCCCGTGCAAAGTTTTTTCTCAGCAATTACGCCACCGATCGTGTTGATTTTGGGCGCAATCTAAAGAGAATTTCTTAATTAGCTGAAAGTTCGATTTTCAAAGCCTCAGATGACTCATAACTTCGGTAATTCAAAAAAATCACTTTCCAATTTTACCCCCACCACGGCGAATCGTTTTATTCAGAGAAAGTATACTCGGCGAGAGCCTCGGGCCAGCAGACGACAGGGCTGTCAATGTACTTGTCCCGAGACTCTACCGAGTCTCTTGAACATATTAGAAGACAAGGAGAAAAATCACCAAAGTCCAAGACCAAACCAGTGCCGAAATATTTTCAGTACAATTTTGAAGACAAATTGGTCTTTTACGTGGAAACCAACATTATAAACCGAAATTCATTTCTCAGGCCTCATCCCGGATTCCTCCATGCTGTTGAGTTCCTAATAGGCATAACATATTAGAGTATAAGGAAAAAAAAATCGCCAAAGTTCAAGGGCAGACTTGTGACGGAATATTTTCACTACAATTTTTATGAAAAATTGGTCTTTTATGGTGGAAACCAACTTTATAAGCCGAACATCATACCTAGGGAAAATAAGATTGGGAAAAGTACATTGATGGTCCCTTATTTACTGATAATTTCATGAAAAAGATTATCCCATAAAAAATGTTCGTATGAGAATGGAATCTATAAAAATGTACTAAGAAAATAATTCATAGAAATTTATACTAAAATCCTATAACCGTCATAACATAAAGGAGGAACTTTTGAGAAAAAAGGCGTGATATCAAACCATAAATTTCCCCTAGGGAAAAAAAGGTTGGGACAAGTACATTGATGGTCTCTTGTTTCTGGATGGCATAGAAAAAAGATTGAGAACCAGGAAAAAAATTTTATAAAAATAATGAACGAAAAATTGAAAAGTTCGAAAAAATTCAACAAAAATAAAAAACAATCGAAAAAATTCTGTAAAGAAAAATAAAAAAAATTCATAAATATTGAAGACATTGAAAAATGTACTATCCAAGTTACATGCAGTATAAAAATGTATGATATCAATTAGAGGCCAAGTTTTTATTGATAATTTGGAATATTTATCCAACAAATTGAAAACTTTAATGAAATTCATGATAATTATTTTTACGAAAAAAGTTAATGAAAAAAAAGTCATAACGGAAGTTACGTGCAGTACTAAAATGTATTATATCAATTCGAGGTCAAGTATTTATCAGTTATTCGAAATATAATGTCCGGCAACAAATGAGCGTTGAGAATCCTTGTCGGGCTCACAACGTTCTATCAAAATTACTAAAAAATTAATGGAAATAAAATCATTAAAAATTCACATGAAAGTCATTCGTTACTTCAACAAGGTACACACTTTACAGAATCGATTCCCCTCCGACTTTCAGGATCCCCTGGTATTATTCACAACATTCAACTTCGATTGGATCGGTACAAATTATGTTCAAATACGTCTTAATCGTACTTGTCCGGCCCATCACTTTTCATTCAAATTGCTCATTCGAAAACAAATCAGGGCTGTTCTATAATGACAAATATAATAAAATGGATAGAAATAAAAATAATATCTCCAAGTAATTTGAACTTGATTGTTCGCAAGTTCGTACAGCACTTCTCATTTTCTTCAGTGAACACATACCATTCGGTAAGAACCAATGAAAATGAGAAATAATCAGGCCCATTACTAGAAATTTTCGAACCTACTCAGCCATGCAATGTTTTTTTTTCGATCGTCACGTACACATTTTGATAAATATCACTAGTCAAGTACGCCACGTGGATTCCTGGAATTTGGAGAAAAATGATTTTGTTGTGAATTATGACTCCATACAATATAAATAGATTAATCAACTTCATCTTCCATTTTCGTTTCATTTTTACAAGAGCGATTTCAAGGAAAATTATTTTCTCGGGATTTACTGTTCCTTAATATTAACACATGGATTAACTTCGTTTTTGATTTTTTTTTCGATATAAAATAAAAAAAGTATAGAATAAAAAGTGATGGGCCGGACAAGTACGTTTAAGACGTATTTGAACATAATTTGTACCGATCCAATCGAAGTTGAATGTTGTGAATAATACCAGAGGATCCTGAAAGTCGGAGGGGAATCGATTTTCTTATAAGTCTCTGCCACCATAGAGTAAGAAATGACTAGCTTGCATGTGATTCTTTTGGATTTAAAAGCTTCTTAGAACAATTCAATAATGTCAAAATTTGGAGTTACTAATACAATACTTGTCCACCGATTGATATCATAAATTTTAGTGCTGCACGTAATTCAAATGGTAACTTTTTTTAATTCATTAGAAAATACTTGGCCTCGAATTGATATAATAAATTTTAATGTTGCACGTAAATTAGATGGAATTTTTTTCAATTGATTTAGCTGTTCGAATCAAATAAGAAGAATGAGGCATCGGTTTCCAAAATGATTTCAAGGGCGATTTTTCGGTTTATTATTTTTTACTTGTTATTTAATTCTTTTGACACTTTAAAAAATAGATGCAGATTAGTTTTTTTTAATATAACATTTTTTCAAGATTTGTAAAATTTTTTTCGAATTGTTCTGTATTTTTTTTTATGAAATAATTTTTTTTACAATTAAAAAAAAATTTTGTTTAAAGTTTTTTTTATGGGTGGAATTATCAGCAAACGAGGGACCATCAATGTACTTGTCCCAACCTTTTTTTTCCCTAGGGGAAGTTTATGGTTTGATATCACGTCTTTTTTCTCAAAAGATCCTTATTTATGTTCAGATGACTATAAGATTTTAGTTTAAATTTCTATGAATTGTTTATAATTTTCGGCGTATAACGTTGGTTTTCACGAAAAAAGACCTATTTTTCGTCGAAATTGTACTGAAAATATTTCGATAGAGGTTTATTCTTGGACTTTGGTGATTTTTCTCCTTGTCTTCTAATATGTTTCGTCCATTGGGAACTCAAGAGCATGGAGCAATGCGTGTTACGGGCCGAGATATGATTTTCGGCTGATAACGTTAGGAAAAAGAAAGGAAAAGAGGAAAGATAGATCAAATTCTAGACACAACAAATCCAACAGAATTGGCCCTTTTTAAATGTTGCTTTTGCATTCTGAATTTAGACATTTTCGTATCATTCAAAACGTGTCGCCGATGAAATATATTTCCAAAGTTTGCAAGTGGCCGCTGAGATCCAATTATCTACAGTTTGATAGTTGCTGAAAAAAGGCACCCGGAAACATTTATTATGTCAGAACTCAAAAAAGCAAAAAAAACTGAGCGTACTTAATTCAACAGAGCAACGGAATTCAAAGACGTTTAAGGTATCTGCATTGGTTTTGGAGAAAAACAATTTCAGGAGAATTCAGGAATGAATTTAAAAGTTTAAAAACTCAGAATAAAATAGAAAACGGAAAATTTAGGAATTTAGAAAAGCTGAAGACGTTTGTGATGAATTTTTGAGATTACATGTTACGGTTGGAGTAAAAAATTTAAATGATTGGCGCACATGCTGCGACACAAAAATATGAAAGTTTGGAGGTATTCGCTTCATACCGCAGTAATACAAACTTCAATAGTATTTAAAAAGAAATACTTTAAAACTTACTAAACCAAGTTCTATTACTCATTCTCATAATCAAAGATAGGGGGTGATACTTAACACACATATTTATGCACAGAAATTTCAGAGTTCGCAGGTATCTGCTGCGATTCAATGAATCTGCACAATAAATTTTGAAGACAGCAATTTAAAATCTATCCATAAATGAGCAACTGAAGACTTCTGTGATGAGTGTTCACTTCATATATATGTTACAGTTAGTTTTAAAAAGTAAAATGAGTGGCACAGTATATCAATTTTATAATTCTCAGATTTTTGCTGTATTTCGATAATCCAAATCTATAGTATTATAGAGAAAAGTTGGCAAAAGTCATGATGTTACGTTGAAATGACATAGCGAACATTATATTCAGAAATTCTGTATGTTCCCATGGATGTTAGCAGGCATTATATTTGATCGCATCCAAAACTGAGCAACTGTAGACTTAGCGTAATGATGAAGTTGATTAATCTATTTATATTATATGGAGTCATAATTCACAACAAAATCATTTTTCTTCAAATTCCAGGAATCCACGTGTCGTACTCGACTAGTGATATTTATCAAAATGTGTACGTGACTATAGAAAAAAAAACATTGCATGGCTGAGTAGGTTCGAAAATTTCTAGTAATGCGCCTGATTATTTCTCATTTTCATTGGTTCTTACCGAATGGTATGTGTTCACTGAAGAAAATCAGAAGTGGATATTGCTATACGAACTTGCGAACAATCAAGTTCAAATTACTTGGAGATATTATTTTTAATTCTATCCATTTTATTATATTTGTCATTATAGAACAGCCCTAATTTGTTTTCGAATGAGCAATTTGAATAAAAAGTGATGGGCCGGACAAGTACGTTTAAGACGTATTTGAACATAATTTGTACCGATCCAATCGAAGTTGAATGTTGTGAATAATACCAGGGGATCCTGAAAGTCGGAGGGGAATCGATTCTTTAAAGTCTGTACCTTGTTGAAGTAACGAATGACTTTCATGTGAATTTTTAACGATTTTTATAAGGTCTGGTTAAAAAGAAATGGTTTGACATCGTTCATATTATTCGAAAGAAAGATTCTGCGATTTTTTATTTCCATTAATTTTTTAGTAATTTTGATAAAATGTTCTGAGCCCGACGAGGATTCTCAACGCTCATTTGTCGCTGGAGATAATATTTCGAATAACTGATAAATACTTGGCCTCGAATTGATATAATACATTTTAGTACTGCACTTAACTTCCGTTATGACTTTTTTTTCAAGAACTTTTTTCTTGAAAATAGATCTTTTGTCGCGGAAACCAACGTTATGAGTCGAAAATCATATTACAGCCCACGAGACGCATTTCTTCACTCTTTTGGGTTCCTATTACACAAAACATATGAGAAGATAAGGGGGAAAATCTCCAACGTGGATGAAAAAACCAGTGCCGAAATATTTCCAGTACAATTTTGACGAAAAATAGGTCCTTTTTTGTGGAAACCAACGTTATAAGCCGAAAATCATATCTCGGCCCCCAACCCGCTTTCTACCATTCTCTTGGGTTCCCAATAAGCATAGCATATTAGAGTAGAAGAAAAAAAGTAACCCAAGTCCATGGACAGAACTGTGACAGAATATTTTTTGTACAATGTTGACGAGAAGTTTGTTGTTTTTCGTGGAAACCAATGTTATAGGCCGAAAATCATATTACGGCCCACAACACGCATTTCTTCATGCTCTTGGGTTCTCAATAGACAAAACATATTAGAAGACAAGGAGAAAAATCACCAAAGACCAAGACCAGACCAGTGCCTAAATATTTTCAGTACAATTTTGAAGAAAAATTGGTCTTTTACGTGGAAACCAACATTATAAACCAAAATTAATTTCTCGGGCCTCATCCCGGATTCCTCCATGCTGTTGAGTTCCTAATAGGCACAACATATCAAGAGACTCGGTAGAGTCTCGGGACAAGTACATTGTCAGCCCTGTCGTCTGCTGGCCCGAGTTCGCCGAGACTATACTTTCTCGTATCTAAACGATTCGCGGTGGTCGGGGTAAAATTGACATGTGATTTTCTAGAATTGCAGAGCCCAGGAGATTTTTTGTAAAGCGAAAATCAGTTTGGAGACTAATTTTCAAAATCCCTTTCGAATGAGCCCAAAGTCAATGTGATCGGTGCCGTAATTGCTGAGAAAAAACTTTGCACAGGCCTAAGATTATGCAAAAGTTACTAACACACTTATGAACTAGAGGTATCTGTATACGCGTTCTGACCGACACATATAAGAGCATTTGATGCCCTTCAGAGCCAATCCACACCGAGAAAATACCGGTTTCAACCAATCGCCGATTAGAAAACTTCTCATGGGTCCTGTCGTCTGTCTTCACACCGTCGGTCTTCTTGTCACATCATCGGTCCCATGTTTATTTACGAAACTCGGACTCTCGGTCTTCGTGTCACATAATTTATATCTACTGTCAAAATAATTTCTTTCGGTCACCGTTTGCGTAAATTCGTTCATCGCTTATAAAATAAAATTTCGGGAAAACAGTGCGAGATGTGTAAATTCGATTCACAGTTCTTATATAACTATAAAATGTTTTATGCGAATTTCGTGAAAATAGTGCGGTTTAGTTCAACTCAGTGAAACCCTATGAGACGCTCATGTAGTTCAAAACACAAATGCACGATGATTTATAAGAAGAAGTTGTTCGATCTGTTCTCTCGAAACTTGCTTTAAATGAGCAATTCATTACTAAAGGATATTAAAAAAAAACCATTTCAAACGCAATGAATAAAAAAATGAATCTGTTAAATCATGGTAATGCGTGAAAAACGTTTGGTTCAAAGGAACAAAACGTGGTCAAATAAATGCAAAAGTGACGAGTACATCGGATGACGAGTGAAAAAAATTCAAAACATAATAGTATGTAAAAAAAATTACGAAACCAATTGTAAATAATTTCAACAAAACAATTAAGAAAAGCTTTTACAAATCATGAAAAAATATTATATTAAAACTAAATACAAATCTGTAATTATATTGTAAAGGGAAAAAAAATTTAAATAGGACGTGAGAAATTCAATCTTACGGGAAGCACCCGGAACTTGAGAAAATTCAAGTGAATCAAAAAAGTTACCATCTGAGTTATGTGCAGCACTACAATTTATGGCATCAATCGGAGGATAAGTATTTTATTAGTATATAATACATAATTTTTCACAATATGAAATTGTTCTGAGAAACGTTCAAATCCAAAAAAAATCGCATCGAAGGTAAAAGTCATTTGTTACTCTATGGTGGCAGAGACTTACTTAGAAGAAAATCGATTCTTCTCAGACTTTCAGGATCCCCTGATATTCACAATATTCGACGCCGATTTCGTATCGGTACAAATTATGTTTAAATATGTGCTAAAAGTACTTGTCCGGCCCATCACTTTTCATTCAAATTGCTCATTCAAATAAAAATCAGGGCTCTTCTAGATCTGATGGATCACATCTATGCGTACAGAGGGAAACAGAGGGAATTAAAAAAATTACCTCCAAGAGATTTTAACTTAATTGCATTCATTATAAAAAATGCAAACAAATTTTTCTGTAATATCCAAGAGATATTATTGTGTATTTATGAAAAAGTATCCTTCGCACGATAAGCATTGTCCAGCCTCCAAATTAACTCCCCAGTTTATATTGAAATGACGGCAATTTTTACTACACATTTTATTCTTCAAACGAATTTTATTCGTTATAGCAACTAATCTATTCTATTACTGAAGATATTCAGCTGATAATAAATAGCAATTCAATCAATTCTCGAGCAGATTCGTCTGTACAATTTCATTTTTTTATGGTCACGTACACAATTGCACTTTGTTGAAATCAACATTAAAAAATGAGTGCGACACGGGCATTTCTTGAAATTCGATGAAAAGTGATTCCCTAGTGTATTACTATATACACTTTCTTAAAAAAAAATTTTCGATATATCGGAATGTAAAGTCTCTATCCGTTGCAATGGTTTTGTTTACTCGATGCCATGAATTGTTGCGAAGAGATAGTTGCCGCGCTGCATATGTGGAATGATGTCCAAATTCAAGTGGGCGTGTAACGCCAGCGTTAATGCTAGTTCCATAAAAATAACGCAGAAATTAACGTCTAGTTTGATTTTTATTTGAATGAGCAATTTGAATGAAAAGTGATGGGCCGGACAAGTACTTTTAGCACATATTTAAACATAATTTGTACCGATACGAAATCGACGTCGAATATTGTGAATATCAGGGGATCCTGAAAGTCTGAGAAGAATCGATTTTCTTCTAAGTAAGTCTCTGCCACCATAGAGTAACAAATGACTTTTACCTTCGATGCGATTTTTTTTTGGATTTGAACGTTTCTCAGAATAATTTCATATTGTGAAAAATTATGTATTATATACTAATAAAGTACTTATCCTCCGATTGATGCCATAAATTGTAGTGCTGCACATAACTCAGATGGTAACTTTTTTGATTCACTTGAACTTTCTCAAGTTCCGGGTGCTTCCCGTAAGATTGAACCATCCATGAAAAAAACTTTAAAACAAAATTTTTATAAAAAATGGGCAAAAAAATTATTTTATAAAAAAAATACAGAACAATTCGAAAAAAATTTCACAAATCTTGAAAAAGCATTATCTTTAAAAAAAACTAAACTGTATCTCTTTTTTAAAGTGTTAAAAGAATCAAATAACAAGTAAAAAATAAAAACCGAAAAATCGCGCTTGAAATCATTTTGGAAACCGATGCCTCATTCTTCTTATTTGATTCGAAGGGCTAAATCAACTAAAAAAAATTCCATCTAATTTACGTGCAGCATTAAAATTTATTATATCAATTCGAGGCCAAGTATTTTCTAATAAATTGAAAAAAGTTACCATTTGAGTTACGTGCAGCACTAAAATTTATGATATCAATCGAAGGACAAGTAATTTATGAGTAACTCCAAATTTCAACATTATGGAACTGTTTTAAGAAGCTTTTAAATCCAAAAAAATCACATGCAAGCTAGTCATTTCTTACTCTATGATGGCAGAGACAATCGATTTTTTTCAGACTTTCAGGAGCTACTGATATTATTCACAATATTCGACGTCGATTGGATCGATAGAAATTATGTTGATACTTAGTCGCATCGAAAACTGAGCAACTGTACACTTATCGTAATGAATGTTTTCACCAATAATTCCACATTTGCAGTTTGCAGAATAGGAATACTCAACATACACGTCATTTCATAAGTATTGTTGTCAATATTTGTGTTTGCCTGCCGCATTCCGACGATTCAAATTTTCATACTATCAGCAAAAAAAACATCCAAAGACTTTTTGGAACAAGTTTCAAAATTTATTACTCGACAGACCAGGTGGAAAAAGTATAACTACACTTATATCAACACCAGAAACTGTTTCGAGAATCTGATATACAAAATGTGCGATTGATGATCATAGTCGGAAACCACTTGAATCACGTTACCACAATCAGCATGAAGAAATAGTAGAAAATCATAGGACACATATTAGGCAACCAATTAATAATATGCATCGATCCGCTGCAAACCGATGGAGTCAAAACAAGGATCGGAAAGAGCAGAGCCATAGTTAAAAAGAAAAAAGACAGCGCAATTGAAAGAGAACAGAAATCAAAATTGTTTCATGTATCTGTGCATTAGTTTCTGAAGACAGTAATTTCAGATCTATTCAGAAATAAGTAGGTGAAGACTTTAGTAATGAATATCTTCGTTAATATATTCCAGTCGGAACCAAAAAGCTAAAAGATTGGCATACCTGCTATTTCACAGAAATATCAAAGTTCATAGGTACTTGCTACGTACCAGTTATACAGACTTTGGTGCTATAGGGAAAAACACTTCAAAATTACATGAACCACATTTTTGAAACTTATTATGACACATTCAAAAAAAAAGTGACAGATACGATGCATGTTGAAGCAAGCAAAATGCTGTAATTTTGTATGTCTCCATGGTTATCCGCAGACAAAATATTTGATCACATCCAAAAATGATCAGGTGTAGACTTACAGACATGAATTTTTCAACCCACAATGCCAATCGCAAACATGGTCTGGAAATATTCAATATACATGTCGCTTCATCACGTTGTCGAACTTTAGAGGTGTTCATTGCATTTCGAAGATACAAATTTTGATAACATGAAAATTAAGCACCCAATGACTTATTGAAATAAATTTCCAAATTTATCATGTAACAACTCAAGTGAATATATCTATACATTATTACATGGCTCAAAGATTTTTCAAAACTTGGGTGTATGAACAAGCAATTATGAAGGCTTTTTGTTATAAATATTTCAAATTATCTTGTTGAAATTAATATAAAAAAATAGAAATATGAATATCTCTCGTATTGTCTGGAGAACAAATAGAAATTGGTATGACAATACACTGTAAGCTAAGGAGGTGGAAAAAAGGGACCGGTGAACACAGCCAAACTAAATGAAAGAAATTATGACAACAACACATTGAATTACTTGACCAAAGTTTTTTAAAATTTATTTGAATTCGTTTACACACAACCATCCACCTCTTTCTTTAATGTAATTACATAACATAGAATTTCTGTTTGGAAAGAACGTTTTAGAGGTTATAATGAACGAACGTTTTTTTTCTCATTGTTATTATTATTATTATTCAACACTAATTAGTCACGTCATTAATAATATCGATTCCTTCCACTTTTCAATAACCACTTTTATTTTTCTACACTCTGCACGCAACAGCACTCCGGCGGTCATAACCTCAAACGTCAACATGACGCGAAATCTCGGAAATTTGCTATCTATGTATATATTACGATATCGAAGTAGAACAGATAATTCTTAATTTTCACGACACACATTATTCACGTTTTCACTTCTCAATATTTTACTCACTCTCAGTACACTGTATGAGATCAATTAATCCACTTTTGAGGTTTTATTTATTATAGATATTATTGTCGTGAATTGGGCTCGAAACTTATTGAAACTTCTTTTATGAAAAAAATAAAATTGATTATATCCACTGCTATTTCCAATAATGTTTTATTTATTTAACCGAAATTTGCAAATCTTGCACCGTTGATCCACGGGGCTACGATCGCAATCACTTTATAATAACATAACAGACGATAACAGACGGTATACAAGAAAACATTGAGGACTATCAGAAACTTTCTCATCGGCGATTGGTCGAGACGGATAGATTCTCACCGGTGATTGGTTATGATGGGCATCAAGAAGCCCTTGTATGTATCGGTCTGAACCCATATACGGATACATCAGCTGCGTAAATGTGTTGGTACTTTTTGCATAATCTTGAGCCCGTGCAAAGTTTTTTCTCAGCAAATACGCCACCGAGAATGCTGATTTTGGGCTCGTGCGACAGAGAACTTCTTAATTAGCTTAAAGTTCAATTTTCAAAGCCGTACATAACTCATGAGCTTCGCTATTAAAGAAAATCACATGCCAATTTTACCCCCACCACCGCGAATCGTTTTATTCAGAGAAAGTATAGTCTCGGCGAGAGCCTCGGGCCAGCAGACGACAGGGCTGTCAATGTACTTGTCCCGAGACTCTACCGAGTCTCTTGATTTCTCACGTCCTATTTAAATTTTTTTTCCCTTTACAATATAATTACAGATTTGTATTTAGTTTTAATATAATATTTTTTCATGATTTGTAAAAGCTTTTCTTAATTGTTTTGTTGAAATTATTTACAATTGGTTTCGTAATTTTTTTTACATACTATTATGTTTTGAATTTTTTTCACTCGTCATCCGATGTACTCGTCACTTTTGCATTTATTTGACCACGTTTTGTTCCTTTGAACCAAACGTTTTTCACGCATTACCATGATTTAACAGATTCATTTTTTTATTCATTGCGTTTGAAATGGTTTTTTTTTATATCCTTTAGTAATGAATTGCTCATTTAAAGCAAGTTTCGAGAGAACAGATCGAACAACTTCTTCTTATAAATCATCGTGCATTTGTGTTTTGAACTATATGAGCGTCTCATAGGGTTTCACTGAGACTACTGTCCAGGTGACATCAAACATAAATGTACTTTTCTCCAATTTTTTAACAGCACTCGTGCTGTTACTTATGAGTATAGGGGCTAGGCCGGTTCTAAGCCAGGGATCTCAGGGGGGTGCGGGAACGGGGGAGCGCGGGGTCTGCAGCGGGCGAGGGGTCTGTAGAGGGGGGACCGTCAGGAGAGAGATGGAAGATGAATGTGAGAGAGATGGGAAAAATGATCCGCAGTGGTGGTGGCAGGGTCTGTAGTGGGGGAGTTTGTAGAGGGATCGCGGGGGTGAAGAAGAGAGATGAATGAATGGGTGTAAAAGAGAAGGAAAATGGGAGTTGGGGAAATATTGTTTTTTAATATTGCATACGCTTGACAAAATTTATTAAAAATTAGAATTGTATTACAATACATTTCCATGGAATGAACGTATGCTTTAGTAAATTAATTAAATATATAGATTGAAAATACTATTTACTCTATTTTAACATTATAATACAATTTACAGATAAACATATATTGTTTTTTTAACTCTATGTCGCTCCATTTCCTGGAACACAAAGAAAAACCCAAATTCTTAATTTTCTGTTTTTTTTTTTCATTGCGACAAAAAAGGGTAATGATCAAAACTACTCACCATTATTTTTTACACACTCCGCATGTATTATACGCGATGAAGAGTGTGAGCGGCCGATCACAGTTGTAACACCAGAGGTCTCCCAAGACCTCGTAGGGCCCGACGTGGTGTTCAAAGTGGGCCACAGCACGCCCATAGGTTTCCGGGTCCCGTATGAAACAATCGACACAAATGCGATTCTGCATACGGTCTGCATAATAAGATTTTATTCTGCAGACCCGGTCTGACGGTACCATGGCCAACGCCGTCGGTCGTGACAGCAGCCGTTGAGTCGATTCCCCTTCATCGACGGAGGAATCTGACTCGAAACCGTCGTCAGGTGGATTACCCTCCGCCGGCTCGATCTCGTGGAACTCCACGTCCTGACCGTAATATTGAAAGTCGCGCTCCATTTCATCGAGCATGTCGAGGACTTCATCGTCCTCAACATTGTTCTCGAGTTCAATATCATCACCACCACCACCACCATGATATGCGAAATCGTCATCCTCATCCGGCATATCGTTTATGTCGTTATTGGCAATTCCGACATCGTCGTCATCATCGTTGGAGATGTCAATAACCATCACATCGTGTCCTTCATCACGCACATGATAATTTACAGGATCCTCACAAACTTCGACACTGTCTTCCGAAATGTCAATAACCATCACATCATCTACTTCACGCACTGCACTATCGTTATCCATGAGATCAACGATCTCCACAGCACTTTCAAATGATTTTGCGCTCTGAGACATTTTTTTTTCTCGTGGAAAAAAAAAATGAAAATTTGTAGCAATGAGACGGGTGAAGTCTTCGAAGGTTTTTCGCGGAATGATTATTTTGCCATAAGGGAAATGCCCTTTTAAAACGTTTACAGGAGAAAAAGGTGGGGGGGAATATTGACACAATAGGGTGAAATTTTCAAGCCTTGCCACTTCCGTAGGCTACATCTTCTAGGAGACGTGGAGCGACTTTTCCCATTGTAAAATCGTATTCGATTACGATTGAAAAAGCATTTGAAAAAAAAATGTCCAACTAGAAATTTTTACTCAATGAGAGGGTGCTCACCCACATCCTTTCCCTTGACCTATTATTCACGTAGACTGATGTGGCAAAAGTAAAGGCAAACTAATTTCCATTTTTACGAAATTTTCATTCTTATGCTACCATAATATGAAAACAGGTGACTACGTGAAAAGAGCGGCCACAACATTTCTTCGCAGTAACATGAAAGAAAAAATTTGAATCAGATAATCTCAATGTCTTCTAGGAGACGTGGAGCGACTTTTCACATTGTAAAATCGTATTCGAACACAATTTGAAACATAGTGTTTGGAAAAAAAGTCCAGCTAGAAATTTTTACTCAACGGGAGGGTGCTCACCCACATCCTTCCCCTTTGACTTATTGTTCATGTAGACTGATGTAACGAAAGTATAAACCTGCTAATTTCCATTTCCATTAAATTTTCTATCTTACACTCCCACAATGCTGACTATATGAATAAAAAAAGCTATCACATTTTTTTCAAAACATTTTTTTTCACAGTGACATAAAAGAAAAAAATTCAACAGACTTGCATTTCTAGCACCACATTTTTCTCCCCTCCGCCTTGTTAACAAAAAAAAAGAAAAAATTGTTGACTTCACGGGGGAAAAAAAAGCAGCAACATTTCTTCGTGATAACAAAGGAAGAAAAAAAAATTTGAAACTAATAGATTTACATCGCTATGTCTGCATCTTCCCATTCATATTTTAAACTCTCACCTTATTAAGAAAAATGGCTTTGTGGAAAAAAAATAAAGTAGCAACATTTTCAATGTTTTTCATGCTAACATGGAAAGAAAATATTCAAATAAGTTTACATCAATACTCTCACATTTTTTTTTTTAATCGTAAATATATAAGAGAGATGATCATGATTTTGTTAGCAACATTTTCAAAGTTTTCACACTTTGCGACGGATCGTCTTCGAGTCAACAATGTAGTTTATACTTTTTCGTTTTCAACAACCATGGCTCAAACCAACGGTATCGATATTGAAAGACTGTTACGTGAACAAGTAGCTTCCATAAAGTCGGTGGAAGAATATAATTATTGGGAAAAACAATGTCTCGAATTTATTGAATCGTTGGAAGAGCAAGTTTCACCGAATAAACGCCCTCGATTGAGCACGGGACATCAGCACTCTGTAACTGCGAGAATAATACGCTTGCAAGGGTTACTGGAAGTCACACGTTCACAGTTTCAACATATCGGCGCAGGACTAAACGATCGAGGATTAGTCTGGAAAGAAATTGATTCGGCGTTCGCAAATCGCGTAGTGACTGGCGCCGTAATCAATCGAAATTACATTGTACCACGCCAGTTCTTGAAGGATGCATACGAATTGGTTGAAAAGCGAGTGAAAGACTGTATAGTAAAATTTAATAGCATTAAAGTTAATACGGAGTTCAATGCCGAGTTTGCTACGGGTGATCAGCGTGCTCATAAAAGTATCAATACGGCTAATGAGGAACTTTTTCAAACGTCGAATGTAAAAGAGTGGTATGAAGAGCGAGTGATGGAGCCCACTTTGGCATCACTCGATGAGTTTCAAGAATGTGATAGTGGATGGACATTGGTTTCAATCACCAATCTCACTGTAAATATTAATAAATATAATCCAATGCGTGCGGGATGTCACATTCGATTGCCGCGAAAAATAATGTTGAAGAGAGCCGTTGTCAACGTTAAATCAAATGACAACGCATGTTTTGCATGGGCTGTGGTTGCCGCTCTCCACCCAGCTGAACAGCATGCTGATCGTCAAAGTTCGTATCCCCACTACTCGACGATTCTGAATCTTCAGGACATTGACTTTCCGATGACACTGAATCAAATAAAAAAATTTGAACAATTGAACGATGTCTCGATAAATGTGTATGGTATAACGAAAAGTGGTATTGCACCTCTTTACATTACCAAGTGGAAAAGAGGGAGACACGTCAATTTGTTGTACATTGAAAACGAGGAAGGGGACAGAATTGGCCACTTTACACTGATTAAAGATCTATCCCGCTTAGTGAGCAGCCAACTGAGCAGCAAGAATCATAAAAAATATATTTGTGATCGGTAAGTAAATTTCTATACTCATATGTGCAACATTTTTTTTTCCCCTCAAAAATATATTCATGATCATTTTACAGGTGTTTGCAGTATTTTTCAATGGAGAGCAAGCTACGAGCTCATGAGGTGGATTGTGGCAAGATGAATGATTGTGCTATACGATTACCGGCGGAAAACGATAAATGGTTGGAATTCACAAACCATAATCGGAAGGAGCGCCTACCATTCATCGTTTATGCTGACCTGGAGTGCGTATTAGAGAAGACTGGTGAGAGAGAAAGAGAGATGAATAGGCAGCACCATCATAAAGTTTTTAGTATAGGCTTTTACGTTAGCTGTTCATACGACTCATCATTATCGGGATATTATTCACGTCGTAGTGAGGATTGTATTGGGTGGTTCGTTGAACAGTTGAAAGAATTGGCACTCCGCGTGGAAAAAATTTTACTAACGAATGTCCCGATGAAGGAATTATCGCCAGCGGAATGGAAAAAATTTCGAGAGGACGTAAATTGTCATATTTGTGAAAAACTCTTTGTTGAGAAAGAACAACGTGTACGCGATCATTGCCATCTAACGGGGCAGTTTCGAGGTCCGGCTCATGGCAATTGCAATTTAAATTACAAAAATTCATTTTTCATTCCAATTGTTTTTCACAATCTATCGGGCTATGACGCGCATTTCATAATAAAGGAGGTGGCCACAGCGTTTGAGGGGAAAATCGATTTACTCCCTTTAACAAAAGAAAAATACATTTCTTTTTCAAAAACAGTTAAATCATCGTCACATGACTATAGGAAACAGATAAGACTCCGTTTCATTGATTCATTCAAATTTATGAGTTCGAGTCTTGATAAATTAGCATCGCTCCTATTGATTGACCAACTTAAAGTTTTAAAATCACAATTTTCAAATATTTCACACGATGATTTCACTCTTTTGACGAGAAAAGGAGTCTTCCCGTATGAATACATAGACTGTTTTGAAAAATTAAATGATACAGAGCTTCCACCTCGGGATGCTTTTTACAGTTTTTTAGCAGACACAACAATTTCTGAAAGTGAATATCAACATGCACAAACAGTTTGGGAGCGATTTTCAATTCAAACGCTGGGGGAATATAGCGATCTTTATTTGAAAACGGATGTCCTTTTACTGGCAGACATTTTTGAAAATTTCCGAGTTAGTTCTCAACAAAGTTATGGGCTTGACCCAGCATATTATTTCACTCTCCCGGGGTACACCTGGGATGCTATGCTTAAATTTACTGGAATAAAATTTGAACTACTCACCGACATTGATATGGTATTGTTTATTGAAAGAGGTATACGCGGGGGTTTAAGTCAATGTTCGAGGAGATATGCACGTGCAAATAACAAGTACATGGAATCTTTCGATCCATCACAAGCTTCCACATACCTTATGTACTATGATGTAAATAATCTGTATGGAAGTGCAATGAAAACGTCATTACCATATCGAGATTTTGAGTTTCTCGAAGACATCTCGAACTTTGATATAAACTCTCCAGATCCGACAAAAGGTTATATACTGGAAGTTGATTTGGAGTATCCGGCGCACTTGCATGACAAACACAAAGACTTGCCTTTTTGTCCTGAACATGGAAAACCACCGGGTAAGAAACAAGAAGAGTTACTTGCAACCGTTTTCGATAAAGAGCGCTATGTTATCCATTACCGAACTCTACAACACTGTCTAAGTCATGGGCTCATACTCAAAAAAATACATAAGATATTGCAATTTGCTGAAGCTCCATGGCTGGCAGGCTACATTGATCTGAACACACAATTGCGAACGCGTGCAACGAATGATTTTGACAAAAATATGTATAAACTAATGAATAATGCAGTTTTCGGTAAAACGATGGAAGATGTGCGCGAACGTAAAAATGTTTCATTGTTAACAGAGTGGGATGGTAGATATGGAGCGGAAGCGATGATTGCAAAACCGAATTTCCACAGTCGCAGTATCTTTGCTGAAGACTTGATAGCCGTTGAATTGCGTAAGCTTGAGGTGAAATTTGACAAACCAATATACGCAGGCATGTCAATTCTCGAAATATCGAAAACATGGCTGTATACGTTTCATCATGAGTTTATGACTCCAAAGTATGGGGATAAATGTTCAGTAATGTATACAGATACAGATAGGTTGATATATGAAATTGAGTGTGATGACGTTTATCGAGATATGCGCGAAAATATCTCCAAATTTGATACGAGTGACTATCCCATTGACAATGCTTACCATATTCCGCTTGTCAATAAAAAGGTTCCGGGTCTCATGAAGGACGAGAATAATGGATCCATTATGACGGAGTTTGTGGGGCTCAGGTCAAAAATGTATGCCACGCGTGTCGAGGGTAAAAAAGATGTAAAGAAGGTCAAGGGTGTGAAGAGCAATGTTGTTGCGAAAACAATAAACTTTGACGATTTTGTAAAATGTTTAAACGAAGAGACTGAAGTGACACGTTGCCAATCAGCAATTCGTTCAACATTACATCAGGTATATACCATCTCAGAAACAAAAATTGCCCTGAGCCCACATGATGACAAGCGTTATATTATACCGGGGACGGTGGAGACATTGCCGTGGGGTCACTACAAGATCCCCATGTACTCAAACATTTCCGAAGAAGAGATGCAGATTTAATATCTGTCAAAAATTTGATATAGTTGAAATGTAAATATGTAAGCGTGAGAGAGAGAATATTTTTGTTCAATATTGTACATTTGTGTGTCGAATAAAAAGAACCAGGTCTACAAGCCCCTTTTTTTTCATTCTACCTGCTTTTCTAAACTCAGACCTCTACAATATAAGGCTTGAGCATACGAGTCTCGAGAATTGGAGGGGTATGCTATAGAAAGAAAAAAAAATCAGCAAGTCCTTTTTTTTCACATTTTTTTTTTATTTTTTCATTTTTACACATCATCCTTATTTATCCAACTATTGTGAGCGTCATCAAAACCTAACCATTTAACAAGCAACTGACTACCACGTTTTTTCAATACTTTTTCTACAAGATATATATCAGGATATTTAACAGGAAGTAGCTCTTGTTCGTAGAAACTGCCTGCAATAGGCTCCTCTTGATAATCTTTTATATTATATGTGACTGGATTGGTTTTTCTCACTTGATATATTGTGAAAATTTCCGTTGTCCAGTTTGGAGTATAACCTTTCTCAAATACATTCTTAAATTTACTTATACGCACTTTATCTCCAATTTTTAATTTAGCTCGCTTCTTTCCCACTGCAGTTTGATTGAAAACATTACGCAATAGTTGTTTCTCATTCGTTGCGTCAACATCTTTCGGTTTCATTCTAATCGTATGATGTATAGTATTATTATATTTTGTAATTAACATATCAAGAATATCGATCCATTTCCAGTTTCCGCGAAAACTAAATTGAATCCACATTTTATTCTTAAGTGTACGATTGAAGCGCTCACAAATTGATGCTTTCAAGTTGCTAAATGTAGAATACAAGTGTATATTATACTTTTTCATCAGAGCCTTAAAGTTCGTATTATAAAATTCTTTTCCTCGATCGACGTGAAGATTTTTCGGTATGCGTCCTTTGCTGAGAATCGTCTCCATTGCAGCACTCACATCTTTTCCACTTTTACTCTTCAACGGTGCAGCCCAGGCGAATTTGGAGAATATATCGATGACGGTGAGGAGAAATTTATACTTGGAGTTGTGTTGTTCATATGCAGACATATCTACAAGATCAGCTTGCCAAGTCTCATCCAGGCCACGTATATCCACATGTCGACGTGGATAATTCCGCCGAGCTGGCTTATGCAGTTCTTCAACCACCGCAAGCTTCTTTTCACTCATTTTTTTTTCTTCTCCCCCACGGTCCTCATCAATTGCTGAAGATAAGAGTCTGGAGGACTTTTCACTGACTTATCATTAGATGATCTCGTAAAAGCTTCATATCATCATGAAGTTCTGAGATTTCTCTCTTTATATTATCAATTTTTTCACGGAGATAGGCGAGCTCGGTTCTCACACGCTTTTCTGCAGCCGCCACATTCGATTCACACTTTTGATTCGTTGTATGAGTCACACTATGAGTTATAGAATGAATGTGTTTACTGAATGCTTCGAGTGTTACAACATCTCGAGCATTTACTGGCTCGCCAACGTTGCTCAGTCGTTTTCGGTCCAAGTCGTAATGACCGTCTGATGTAATTTTGAATCCAGCACCTGGTTTACCCGGAGGCCCTGCACCACGTCTACTCAACTTTCGTCCAAACACATCGACGCTCATGTTGGGAATGTCGATGAAAGCAAGCTGTCACGCGTTAATAAATGATTTCAGCTTCACGCAACTCCTCGATAATCGATATAATTTCATTAGAATGTGATGAATTTCCAGCAGCTTGCGATGCGAGCAATAAGCGAAGACGATCCAGTAGTTCATTCGGATCATCCCAATGAACATAGTCGACAGCGGTATGCTTTCGTGCTACCTTATACTGAGGCAGAGCACCACCCTTCTTATCGTTGCTACCGAGCATTTGGGATATATAATTTTTAAATTTACTACTTTTATCCTGACGTACTGCACCCGTGCGTTTATAAAATTTTTTATGAGCATTCGTTGTGATGACAATTTTCTGATATTTCTCCAAGTCATTTGGTGTTACATATTTGAGTTCAGGCTCTTTTTTAAACAACAGTTCCACCAAGCCAATACTTTTGGGATACTTTTCATCTCCAACCACTATATGCTCGAGTTCGAAATGAATTGGTGAATCACCAATCATTAATCTGTTTTGAGCGAGATTTCGTACTCCATACACGCCATCCAATCTTGTTTTGTTATTACTACGCAGTAGACTTAAATATTCACGTATCAAATTATCAACATCTTCAGATGATTCCAAATTATCGTCATCATCATCATGATTATCATTATTTTTAGTTACGGATACATGGACATTCTCATCAGTAATTGCATCATGCCAAATATCGTCTTTGAAAGAAATATCTTGCTGCATGCTATTTTCTCCAAAATTTGGAGCCTCCTCTTCCTCCTCCTCCTCCCTTTTAACATTTACACGTTCATTCTTAATTTTAGGTTTTTTCGTATATGAAACTAGTTCTTCTAACGGTTCAACAATCAGTTTAAACACATCTTGCATTTTCTGCTGAGCACTATCACGTCCACTTTTCAACATTCGATGTTTTCGTCTGATTGCATCACTCGCCTTGGCAAGTTCACTCAATACAGCCGTCTCCTTTAAAAGTTCTTTGCGCTTCATCTTGACACGAGTAAGTCAGACTTTAGACTGTCTTGTAAAATCCAGGGGAACAATTATTTATCATAATCATCATCATCATCATCATCGACAGTGAGGAAAGAATCAAACCCCCTTCTATATCTTCCAGCATTCAATTCACTGTCCTTGTCAATCGTGATGAATCCATACTTGTCCGATTTCCAACACTTGACACACATTTTTTTGAAACTTGCATAAGTCATATCCGTATTGACATGATCATTATATACATGTTTGAGGTTCATATCATCTTGCTTGAATAGCACTATAAAATTTGCATTGTCTCTCACGAGATGTTTCGGAATACGAGTATACGTCTGACAGAGATAAAAACTATCCACAATCTCGTGTCTTCCCATGGGAAAAAATGCTCTCATATTGTCCTGTTTCTCACACGCTATATCGTCAAAGATGAATATGGAGTTTGGGCGAGCTTCACTAGGTGCCACAACTTGTTCATGCTCGTTAAATTGAAAAAATTCCACTCCTTCCACAGGTTTAAGCATTTTCTCGAGCAATCGGTATTTTGGCTGCTTCAACGATTTCGAGTATAGATATATATTCTCAAATCTCAAACCATTTGGATGTATTAGGAGCGTGAGTAAGGCATTCGTTTTTCCACAATTCGAGGGGCCACAAAATACGGCTCGAATGCTGTTAGGTAGTAAGTTTCCATGACGCTTTTTCACACTACCCGCTCCAACAATAAATTCATCGAAATTTATTATGGGGAGTTGACCGCTCGAAACTTGTTTCTTCGACTTCATCTCGCATGCGACTGATTGAAAAAATCATATAAATGCAACTTTATAATGTTGGAATAGTCAGTCCAGTTGTGACCACTGCAGAGTGATGATTGTACACGATAAACCTGGTAAAGGTTTGGTAAACAGTATAATTAACAATCTCCCCGTGGAACTACATCTACCGGGCTATCAATATTGTGGACCTGGTACGAAATTGATCAAACGTCTTGCTCGTGGTGATCCTGGTATAAACCCGCTGGACGCTGCTTGTAAAGAACACGATATCGCATATTCGAAAAATCGTGAAAACTTGGAAGCACGACATCTGGCGGATAAAATTTTGGCTGAACAAGCCTGGCAACGTGTAACCTCGAAAGACGCAAGTCTTGGTGAAAGAGCAAGTGCTTGGGCCGTGACAAACATTATGAAGGCGAAAAAGAAATTTGGTCTAGGTATGAAACGAGTGATGAAAAAGACCAAAAAAAGTGTTTGTCTGAAAAAGATCATCAGTGCTGCAAAGAAAGCCATGATTCGTAGTGGCGACCCCCGTGAAATCGTCATGTCAGCATTGAAAGGTGCGCGTGCCAGTGTTAAAGGTGTTAAAGTACGCACGCCACGGGTTCTACCTGTACCTCGCAAAATCGGCGGTTTATTGCCCTTCCTCGTACCCATCTTTGCCGGCCTTAGCGCAGTTGGTGCACTGTCTGATGGAAGTGCTGCAATAGTCAAAGCTGTAAATGCTGCTCAAGCGGCTAAAAAGGAATTGGAGGAAAGTAAACGTCACAATAGAACACTCGAGGCCATCGCTTTGGGTAAAGGTTTACATCTGAAACCATACAAACAGGGTTTGGGTCTTTACCTCGGGTCAAAAAACGTATAATCACGCTACCACATCAACCGCTCACCGACATCGATCTGTTAAAGTATGCGAGAGCCATGAAAATTCGTAACTTTCGCGGCATTTTCATGCGTGACACTTTACCTGAAAATGGACCACTCAAGCAAGAATCAGCAATCGTGAATTTGGATGAAAATGTGGGCCCTGGGACACACTGGGTTGCATATAAAAAGACTGGTCAACGAGTCATATACTTTGACAGCTTTGGCAATCTCCCACCTCCACCCGAACTCATGAGATACTTCAATATTGGTAGCGTGAAATACAATTATAAAAAGTATCAGGAATATGATACAATAATATGTGGGCATTTATGTTTGAAATTTTTGTGTGGGCAACTAAATCGGCGAGGCAATTATGCACTATATAAATGAGGACTATGGAGCTGCGTGTTTAGTTCTAAATCTGCGAGCATCATGGATGATAGTTTGACGATCACCATTACTGGATCATCCTCCATACTCGAGGCACAATTTTTTCCACCCATCGAACTATCGCCCGACAAAAATTATACTCTTGGACTCGTCGAGCTGCTCACATTCAATTCGATTCCAAATATCGACATTGGTTGCAATGAATTTCATGTTGGAAATCATGTAGTGACCATTCCCACGGGTAGCTATGAAATTGAAGATATTGAAAAATATTTGAAAACTGAGTTGGCATCTAAAAACATACAAATTCAGCTTAAGCCGAATAATTATACGCTACGCAGTGAAATTGAGTGCAATCAATCGATTGATTTTACATCCAAAAATTCGATTGGACCTTTGCTGGGTTTTACGTCGCGTCGATTGGAGCTCAATAAAAGACATGTGTCTGATCTACCCGTGTCCATTCTCAAAGTGAACGCCATTCGAGTCGAGTGTAACATAACAACTGGTGCATACATCAACGGGCGAAAAGTTCATACAATTCACGAATTTTTCCCATCTGTACCGGCCGGCTATAAAATCATTGAAGTACCGTCGAGCGTCATTTATCTACCAATCACAACTCGTCGCATTGACAATATACAACTTCGTATTGTCGATCAAGACGGAGATTTGATCAATTTTCGCGGTGAAGTCATCACCATAAGACTTCATATAAAATCTCAATGGGCATAATTTACAATCATCGTATTGGCAATATTAATAAGCCAACATGGGATCGCGAAACCAGTCGTCGATCAACGCTCAAAGAGCTAACACCTCAAAACCTTCTACTATTGAAGAGTTTGGGTCTCAAAATTCGTGGAGTTCGCGTGTGAGAAATTATCTGCTTTGCTCGTTGTGCATCTGCTGCCTGCAATGGAGGAAGAAATCGTAAACATCCAGACACCCATCATGTTTGATGAATCCATCATACATTATGAGGTTCATGCACATCAACCATACGCGTCGTCAACATACAACAATAGTGATGAAATACGTATTTCAATCCAGCATCAAGATTTATCAATTCTACCGAGTAAAAGTTCAATTCACATTTGCGGCAAACTGACAATGCCGGATGGTGCAGCGTTAGTTGCAACGAATTTCGTTAACAATGCCATTTGTCATTTATTCGAGGAAGTGCGATATGAACTGAACGCCGTTGAAATCGATCGTAATAAAAATGTGGGAATCACATCTCTTATGAAAGGATATACATCTCATTCATCGGCGAGAAGTACAATGCTTGAAAACACCGGTTGGGTCGATGTCGATGAGACGAAACCGATTGTGGACGCAGCAGGCAACTTTGACGTATGCATACCACTGAGCATGCTGCTGGGATTTGCTGAAGATTATCGAAAAATGGTGGTGAATGCAAAGCACGAATTGATTTTGACTAGATCACGTTCCGATGATAATGCAATAGTTCAACCAGCCGCTGAAGATTATAAAATTACACTACGAAAAATTGAATGGCTCGTTCCATACGTCACCGTGGCGGATAAACGGAAAATTCAACTGTTGAAATTCATCGCCAAAGATACTCCAATTCCAATGAGTTTTCGTACGTGGGAATTGTATGAATATCCAATGTTACCAGCGACATCGAAACACGTGTGGTCAGTCAAGACATCAACGCAGCTGGAAAAACCTCGATATGTGATCCTGGCATTCCAAACAGGACGAAAGAATAATAGGAGGCAAAATGCGAGTAATTTTGATCATTGCAACGTTACTGATGTAAAATTATACTTGAATTCACAATGTTATCCTTATGGTAATATGAATTTGAATATAGAACAAAATCAGTATGCAGTACTATACGATATATATACAAACTTTCAACCGATGTACTACAATAAGGAGGCCGAACCATGGCTTACAAAAGCGGATTTTCTCAAATTTGCACCTCTCATTGTGATTGACTGCTCGAAACAGAACGATTCTCTCAAGTCTGGACCTGTTGATGTGCGCCTCGAATTTGAAACAAGCACAAATATTCCAGCACAAACATGCGCATACTGCCTCATTCTACACGATCGCATCGTTGAATACAATCCTGTGAGTGGTGGGGTGAGAAAATTGGTATAAAACCGCACCATCAACTTTTTCGGCCAACAGTCATCATGGATTTTGTCATCGATCTACAAGGCTTCAAAGGACCCATAAATGAGTTTATACTCAAAGAAATTTCAATCATTCGTGCGGACGTAAAGAATGCTGAACCTCTCACACTTTTCTTCGCACCACCGTATGCATGGGATTCTCTGCCGACAAAGTATAAAACGACAAACAAATGGCTGGAACGTAATTTTCATGGATTATCATGGGATTTTGGGGTAATACCATACGATGCTGCAAGAGGAATAATTCAAACTATCTTACGCGGCGCTCATACCATCTTCGTAAAAGGCTGCGAAAAGTCTTTATGGCTAACGAACTTTTTGGATCTGCCAACGGAGATTGTCGATTTGGAGACTTTGGACTGCCCATCGTTGAAAAAACTGCCGAAAAGTCCATCGAAATGCGATCACCACCGCCACACCAACGAATTGAAATTCAATTGTGCAACGAAGAATGTAAAATCTTTGCAAAGCTGGTTATACGTATATCATGCATTATGTAATAGAGGGATCTTTGAATAAACAAAAAAAAACATTTTTTTTTCATATACGTGTTATTTTATTTATACAATGTTCCTCCTCCTACTCCTTCAACATAATATACATTTCATTGACGATTCAAATTTTTGTTGAGAAATATTAACAATCTCTTTGAGAAAACTCAATTGCGTTCCAATCACCACCGAGGTATTTCATGTAGAGTTGTCCACAATGAGCTGTTTCCAGAAGTTTCTCGAATACCGTTGGATTCTGGTCGAATGCCTTGACAACTCGAGGCGGCAGGAATATGGTGAATTGATTCGCGATTTCGGCAACGTATCGTTTTCCCCATTTGGTATTTGCTGTCCTCACGTCCGAGACGAGATATTCCTCGTTGACTTGCAGCTCTTTCAGCTTCTTGGAAGGAAGATACTCTGACTTGGTGATGATTTTGTTGATTGCGGCGAACTCCATTATGGATGTAGTTTTTTTTTGAGATTTTTCTTCAAAGAGCAAGTCTTGACTCAACTTTACGAAGATGTGGAATGATGATTTTTTCTTCTGGACTCTGCTATTTGTAGTTTTTCCATCTATCCCTACCCCAAAACTGAATCATCCGCTACTACACATTTTTTTTCCACGTTGAAAAAACAGGTTCAAACTTGATCAACGCTCGCATCGATGCAGCCTCCCCCGACTATCCCTCGGCTCATCCGTTTTTGACTTCACCAAGGTTGTAAACACCTGCATACTTGTTCAAACACGTTCAGAGCATTTCTTACAATTTCGACGGAGAGGTGCTGGACCGTCAATATGGTCATCCATTGATGATGCATTCCAATGTTTAATGCAATAACGTAACGATACAATTTCACTATCAGATTTATAATGTTCTGGCAAACGATCCCACAGAACATCCGTAAAGTCACTGAAATATTTCTTGAACGTTGATGGTGATATAATTAGAAGTTCTTCTGTCGTAATTTCACGAGGATTTCTTAAATGATAAATTGCATAAATATTCACTAGTTGCTCCATGATCAAACATTTTTCGCACTCTCGACGTAGTGGTCCTAGATTATCAATATGAGTCCGTTCCCATGGTGGATTAAAATGATCGTGACAATATTGATAAGACTGAACCTCACTATCACTTTGCAAATGTTCAGGTAATCGCTCCCATAATGACGGAATGAATTTACTATAATATTTTATGAGCAGAACCTTAGCAATCGATTCGAGTTCGTTCTTAGTCAGCATCCAATGTTCTTTCAACGGATGGATTGCATACATACTCGCGCATCTATCCATCTTGAGATTAACTTGTGAAATGATTTTTATTTTTTCCTTCCAAGTCGTTTTAAAAATTTACACACACCCACTTCCATTTTAACAACTAGTTTATATATACTTGTCAAAAAAAAATGTTTATCTGTAAATTGTATTATAATGTTCAAATAGAGTAAATTGCATTTTCAATCTATATATTAAATCAATTTTCTAATGTATACGTTCACTTCATGGAAATTTATTGTAATAAAATTCTAATTTTTGATAAATTTTGTCAAGCGTATGCGATATTTAAAAACCATATTTCCCCAACTCTCATTTTCCTTCTCTTTTTACACCCATTCATTCATCTCTCCCCCCCCCCCCCCCCGTTTGGTGATCCCTCTACAAACTCCCCCACTACAGACCCTGCCACCACCACTGCGGATCATTTTTCCCATCTCTCTCACATTCATCTTCCATCTCTCTCCTGACGGCCCCCCCCCCCCTCTACAGGCCCCTCGCCGGCTGCAGACCCTACCCCCCGCTGCAGACCCCGCGCTCCCCCGTTCCCGCACCCCCCTGAGATCCCTGGCTTAGAACCGGCCTAGCCCCTATACTCTTATGGTTTGATTTGACTACTTTTTGTGCGCTGTGAACTTGAAAAAATTTTACAGGATATTGGAAAATCAAATACTTCATATTAGGGCATAATATAGATGACATTCTGTTATTATTAATTCATTTTTTGTTCGTACCAAGAAATGCACACTACATGTATGAGTAACATATGTAGGGTTTATTCACTGAGACTACGGTTCAGATGTAATGATCATATTATCACCCATCAGAGTGTACTTGCGAAAAGACATTTATTGAAAAATTTTTTAATTAAAATTATTCCCTGTCTCATTGAAAGAGATATCAAAAAAAAGGAAACAAAAATTTTTTAATCAAATTACGGCTAGTTTATTTAAAAACTCAAAAAATTACAATGAATAATAAATTTCGATGTCGTTAAATAACGACAGGATTTCAATGACTAAGGCACTCGAATCTTTTTTCAAGATAACGTGATATTGATCGATTGGAATAATTAAATCCAACATAGGGGGTCACCCCGCATGGCGGCCGAATTTTGTAGGGTTTTTTTGCAATTTTCTTGCGGCAAAGAAAAAAAACATAGACTTTTGAAATTTAAAGGGTTTATTCAATGCTATTTCAACTCGATGGTAGAATTTTTTAACTCTGATATCTCTGGTAGATTCGGTGTAAAGCTACTCCACAGGAACCCATATGTTTCTTCATAGTCTCCACGATTCTAGGGGATCGGTTTATCTGAGATCAAAAAACCAAGGAGCGTTTGGATTAGTAAAGCAGTGGTTACCACCTGAATTAAAATTATACAGAAATATTAAACATTGAAGGATTTTTCCGTTTAGAAAAACCTTATTTCAATTTTTCAAAATGTTGCATAGCTCAATAATCCTTCAATTTCGATATTTCTGTATGATGCTAGTTCAGGCAATAGCCCACTGCTTTACAAATCAAAACGCTCCTCGGTTTTTTGATCGCAGATAAACGGAACTCCCGGGAATCGTGGACACCATGGAGAAGCATATGGGATCCTGTGGATTAATTTTACATGGAATTAAGTTGAGACATCACAGTTAAAAAATTCTATCATAAAGTTGAAATACCAATGAATAAACTCTTTAAATTTTAAGTCTGTGTTTTTTTCTCGTCGCAAAAAATCGAGGAAACCCCAAAAAATGCGGCTGCCATGGGGGGTGACCTCCTCTAGCCGAATCAGTTTTTTTGAAAATAAAAATCGTTTTATTACGCATGCAAGTTGTTTTAGGTATTTTAATACCCACTAGGGTGGTAGTTATTGGGATCAAATTTATTTTACCCTTTTCGCCCCCTAAATTGGTTCGAAATACATAAAAAGTAATGCTGTAATTTTGTCAGATTTGTAGAACAATGCTCAACCCTCGACCATGGGGGTTGAAGTTTTCTGTTCATAATACATGGAATTTTTCTGCGTTTGTGGTCACGATTATACTGTGGGCCTCAATACATTTGGAAAATCTTGAAATTTCCATAAATTGTTTTACAAGCATGTTGCTACACGAAAAAAATTTTCAAAACTCCTACCCTTAAAATTTTATATAGCATTACTATAAGAACCCATTAATGCGCAAAACGACAATTTTGGACACACAGTTTCAAGTACGCAGTTTTAACTAAAGAACAAAATCTGATATAGGGGATTTTTGAGAGTGCTCTTTCAGAATCTTGCATTTATTTTGTAAAATTAAATCAAAATCTTCATTATTTATTCGTTTTTAATTGAAAAGTCAAGATTTCCTAACATTTTTTTTTTCAAAGCGATTTCCCTTACTGTTGCTGCTCTCAAATAACCATATTATCGCCAGCAAAGATGTTCTTAAGGTCTGACGAGTCCAGAACATTGGTTATAAACACTTTTTTCAAACTCAGTTTTTGCATAATGGCGGCTTTTGCAAAACAGCATGATGAAAATCTGTATGATTTTTTTTCTCGAAAGTCTTGACATAACAAAGAAATGTTCCAGAACAAAAAGTATTGAGAATCTTCTAAAGAATACGGGTGATTTTTTTCAAAAATTTTCTAGCTATTTTACCACCCTAATACACACATATACACACACGCGGACATATTTTATTTCGAACTTAAATTTTACTTTGTTGGAATTGAAGTGAAAACTCTCCGTGATTATCAATTTAGTCCTTTTGATGAAAAAATTTCCACCAATGCAAAAAAATACTGATTGCCTCAGTTTCGATTTGCCAATAGGAATTTTGTAATCAAGCACTTTCGAATAGTCTGTTATACGTTTACAGACAATGCGATTATACTGCCTTTCTATATTTTTGTAGTCCCTGGCTCTTTTTCGTCATTCCTGTTTTGGGTTATTTTATTACAAGACGATGCCGCGTCTTTAGATATTCTGCAATAACAAACATCGACAAGTCTGATGATACAATCAGAGAGAGAGCTGATGAGAAAGAGCGAAGGCATGGATTTTTATTTCTAATGTTTCAGAATCCGGACTACATCTCAAGATATATATAGAAAAAATCTAACCTTTCTAAATATTTTTACCATCAATCCGAACGTTGTTGACAATTTTCGGTTTTTTTTTCCGTTACACAACACTCTTGGATTCCTCGGTCTTTATCTCTTTCTTCTTCACTTTTTTCTCACCACTTTCACTAAAACTGTAACGATACACGTTACACACACGGCAAGCGCCCGTGTGCGTAAGAACAGTCGAGTCCGACGCCCCACCACGGCGAGGGAAACCCCGCGCCGCGTGCCCCGTCGCACCACGGAGTGGACACTATATAAGGCGACACCTCCGTGGCCAATTACCTATCATTTGATCCAAAAACTCCAACCCTATAATACACTCTCGGCGTGTCTCCTGGCATAGCGTCCAGCTATCACGCTTCCTTAGGAAAGCCCATCCTACCTCGAATATCGTGTCTCCTGGCACAGCGTCCAGCTATCATGATATTCTCCTCGATCTCGGAAACGAGTGTCTCTCGGCATAGCGTCCGACTATCACTCGGGAACGAAATCACCCTAAGATCTCCGTGACAAGTGTCTCTCGGCATAGCGTCCGACTATCACTTGCCATAGAAATCTAAACTCCTTGGCACAGCCCAGGCCACTCTTAGATATAAGTTCTCGGCAAAGCCCATGCCACGTAGTTTATAAGTCTCGGTACAGCCCATACCTCATTAGTATACTAAGTCCTCGGTATAGCCCATGCCATTCTAAACGCAGCACCCACTTCATCATTTCGAAACACACTAAATCAAGCATTATCCCAACGCCATTCGTGAGCCACCCGATAGATCAGAAAAAACCGAGTTATGTGTTAAAAGTCTCTCGACATTGCGTTCGACTATCCTTTGACACATAAATCGTTCGAAGAATTCCTTTATTGTCGTGTCTCTCAGCACAGCGCCTGACTAGCACACAATCAAGGGAATTCCCAAGTCCCCACCTCCAGACTACCAAAACATCGAATCCTCATCCTAACCGATGATGAAAAAGTGCGACAGTACGTGCCGCATGTAAACACGGCAGCCGACGCGCTCCTGAGGTTGTATTCCTATCTCTCTCTCTCCTTCTTATCTGCCTGTCCGAAGATCCACACAGCTGAGCCGGTCAATAACCCCAGATCAGACGGCCAGCACAACAAATAAGAATTAAAAGTCGGCATCCCCGAACCCGCGAAGCGGCTGGTAGACATTTGTTTCGTTTCAAAAACATTGTACTGCTTTTATTTATTTTCTACAGAACCGGAAAAAATTGGAACAGTTTCCGTGAATTGTAACATTCGCGATCTTTATAACCTCATTTAGTTAGCATTGAAATAACACACCATACGTCATATCATAACGGAAATATATAGGTATATACTTGTACTACCGACCGGGATATCGGTGAACTGTCAAATCGCGATCTTTATAACCTCATCATCTATCAGCATAAACAACACACCATACGTCATACGACACGAAAATGTATAGGTATATATTGGTATTATGGCACCAGAAAAAAAATATATCGGTATATAAAATGTATTATGGCACCAGATTTGTCACTAGATATAAAACAAATAAACATCAAAAATGTGTGCGAAAATCCGACCCATTTTTTGATGCAATTAAAAAATAAATAATTAATATCTCTTCAACGCGTCAACCTACAGAGTTCGATGAGGTCGCAATCGAAAGAAAAAAAATAATAAAAAATATGTCAACGTATAATATTCTCCGAAATGATATAGTTAATTAATTATTGAAGAAACAAATTTTGAAAATTTTCGAAAACAATTGGAAACGCTATTGCTCCGGTAAAGAGTCTCTGGCAGCAACTCGTCATATCTTATAAATGTACTTGTCTCAGAGTCGCTGCCGCGACTCTAGATCTCATGGCTATGTGTTCGCAAGTGTTTGTCAATATATAAACATTAATGTTGGGAAATGTCACCTTGTATAAACACTTTGACTTTTACGTTCATTTTGTGACATAATTTTCTTGCAATCATTTGTTCTTATTTCGTTAAATTTTCAACAGGAATTGCGAGAAAAAAAAAATTTCGTTCATTATAACCTCAAACGCTCTTTTCAAACTGTGTGTCTTCCTAAATTGTATGTCATGCAATTATATTGAAAAAAAAACACGCGAAATTGGTTGTATATAAATGAAATCATATTAATTAAAAAAAATGTTGATTAAATAAAAGTGTCTAATCCAATGTATTCTAATATCTTCTTTCATTGAGTTTGGCTGTACTCTCCACTCCCTTTTTTCTACCTCCTTAGCTTACAGAATATCCCTACCAATTTCAATTCATTATTCTCTAGATAATATGTGTGTTGTGGGTATTGGTATTTTCTTGTAATGATTTCAACAATATAATATGAAAAATATATAACGAAGAGTCTAGTTTATACAATTTGGGCCGAGTAAATGCATACATATTCCCTTGAGTTCCATGATCAATTTGGAAATTTATATCAAAAAGTTATTGGGTGCTTTATTTCTCGTCATATTAAAGTTTGTATTGTTGAGATGCGATGGACACCTCTAAAGTTTAAGAACGTTATGAAAGGACATATATAGTGTGTATTTCTACTTCATGTTTGCAATTGGCATTATGGGTTGAAAAATTCATGTCTGTAAGTCTACGCCTGATCATTTTTGGATATGATCAGATATTTAGTCTGCGTATAGCCATGGAGACATACAAAAGTACACCATTTCGCTTGCCTCAACATGCACCATGTATTTCACTTTTTTTCTCAAATGTGACATAATAACATTCGAGAATGTGGTTCAGGAAATTCTGAAATATTTTTCCCCATAGTATCAAAGTTTGTATTACCAGTATGCAGCGAGTACTTGTAAACTTTGATATTTCTGTAAAGCGGCCGGTGTGGAAATCATTTCACTTTTTGGTATCGACTGTAGTATATAAATGGAGAAAGTTATTACTAAAGTCTTCGGTCGCTTATTACTGAATAGGTCTGAAATTGCTGTCTTCGAAAGCCAATGCAAAGATACAACAAACAATTTTGATTTCTGTTGGCTGTTAAGCGTACTGTCTTTGTTACTTTTAGTATTGACATATTACTTTTAGTATTGGCATAATTAAGTCAACGAATCTGTCGTAAACTTTTGGTCTGTAGGAAAATGAAGATGAATGAACCGCAGCGGATACTTGCAAACTTTGAATATTCTGTGTATTAACATGTGCGCCAGATATTATCATTTCGCATTTTTGATTATGGAATATGGACATATATAAATAATCAAAATTACAGAAGAAATATAAAATATGGATATATATAGAAATAATAAGTAATAAAGATAATAAAAAAATAATCATAGCAGATGTTACACAAAGTCAGCGGTGGCTCATTTGAGAATGGCATATCATTTTATGGTTTCAGAATGCAATGCATACATCAAAAAATAAGCGATTGTGTTTGTCTAGACACACTATACTGTTTCTTGCTCCTATTGAAACTCGGTGGGTACATGCAGAATTTGAAAATTTTGGAAAGTCATTGGAAAAGTCATTGGAATTGAAAAGTCATTGGAAAGCTCATTTCAAATGAAATAAAAATTTCTATCTTCAGAATGCAATATATAAAATATCTTAAAACTGCCAATTCTGTTGCATTTTTTTTGAATTTTATTATCTTTCCCTTGAATTTTGGAGAAAAGGGATCGAAAAAATCTGTTTTATGAAAGAAGTCTCCACATCCCTTCATTCCTGGTATGAAGACTTGGAAAAAATCGCCAAAGTCTAGGGATAGATCTGTGCCGATAATTTTTTACATCAAATTTTACGAAAAATAAGTCCTTTTTCGTGGAAAACAAAGTTGTTAACCGAAAATCATATTTCGGCACCCATCCCGGATTTTTCCATGTTCTTGGATTTCTAATGGCCATAATATATTAGAGTAAAGAAAAAAAAACGCTAAAGGCCAAGGATAGAACTGTGACGTAAAAAAAACGCGCCTGGAACTCTACCCCTGCGGTGGTGCGGAAAAGAGATCACAGTATCATATCATTATCGTGCGTGTTTAAAATCTTTGAAAATGCACTACCAAAATGATATTCTTAAAAAACATACGAACCAATTAACACATGAAAATTGAAACTTAAATTCTAGAATAAGCCATCAAAATGAAATCGAGGAAGTCGAGAAAAAAAACGTGATATCAAACCCCAAAATTCCCCTAGGGAAAAAAGGTTGGGACAAGTATATTGATGGTCCCTTGTTTCTGGATGACTTAGAAAAAATATTCAAAACCAGGAAAAAATTCTATAGATGCAAAAAACGAAAAATTAAAAAGTTCAAAAAAATTCAACAAAAATAAGAAACAATCAAAAAAATTCTATAACGGAAAATAAAAAATTTTCAAAAAAATTCATAAATATTGAACACATTGAAAAATGTACTATCCAAGTTTCATGCAGTATAAAAATGTATGATATCAATTGGAGGCCAAGTTTTTATTGATAATTTGGAATATTTACCGAACAAATCGGAAACTTTGATTGAGAAATTGACGTTTTATGCATAAGAGCCACTAATCATTCATAATAATTATTTTCGAGAAAAAAGAATTTCGTGAAAAAAAATGAGTGTTGAGAATCCTCGTCGGGCTCAGAACGTTTCATCGAAACTACTAAAAATTTAATGGAAATAAAAAATCGTAAAATCTTTCTTTCGAATAATAAGAACGATGTCAACCCATTTTTTTTAACCAGAACATATAAAAATCGTTAAAAATTCACATGAAAGTCATTCGTTACTTCAAGAAGGTACAGACTTTGAAAAATCGATTCCCCTCCGACTTTCAGGATCCCCCGGTATTATTTACAACACTCAACTTCGATTGGATCGGTACAAATTATGTTCAAATACGTCTTAAACATACTTGTTCGACCCATCACTTTTTATTCAAATTGCTCATTCAAATAAAAATCAGGGCTCTTTTAGATCTGATGGATCTAAAAGGGCCGGACAAGTACTTTTAACTCATATTTAAACATAATTTGTATCGATCCAATCGACGACGAATATTGTGAATAATATCAGAAGCTCCTGAAAGTCTGAAAAAAATCGATTTTCTTATAAGTTCTTGCCACCATAGAGTAAGAAATGACTAGCTTGCATGTGATTTTTTTGGATTTAAAAGCTTCTTAGAACAATTCCATAATGTTGAAGTTTGGAGGTACTCATAAATTACTTGTTCTTCGATTGATATCATAAATTTTAGTGCTACACGTAACTCAAGTGGTAACTTTTTCAATTCATTAGAAAATACTTGGCCTCGAATTGATATAATAAATTTTAATGCTGCACGTAAATTAGATGGAATTTTTTTCAATTGATTTAGCTGTTCGAATCAAATAAGAAGAATGAGGCATCGGTTTCCAAAATGATTTCAAGCGCGATTTTTCGGTTTTTTATTTTTTACTTGTTATTTGATTCTTTTGACACTTTAAAAAATAGATACAGATTAGTTTTTTTTACAGATAATGTTTTTTTCAAGATTTGTGAAAATTTTTTCGAATTGTTCTGTATGTTTTTTTATAAAATCATTTTTTTTGACAATTTAAAAAGAAAATATTTTTAAAGTTTTTTTCATGGATGGAATTATCAGCAAACGAGGGACCATCAATGTACTTGTCCCAACCTTTTTTTCCTAGGTATTACATACCTAGGGCAGGAAAATAAGGAAAGTCGGCCGAGGCGAAGCCGAGGCTGACAAACATGTGGTCTGAGACTTTACTTTTTCCTGCCCGAGGTGTGTATACGATTTTTCTGTCCGACGCGGGCGGAAAGTGGCAACTTTCGGCCCGCTGCGCGGAGGGCAGAAATAGTATATTACACTACAAGGGCAGAAAGTTTGAAATTCCTGCACTGCGCGTCATAATGCCCGAGGTGAAGCCGAGGGCATTTGAAGCGCAGTTCAGGGCTTTCAAACGTCTGCCCGTGTGGTGTATACTATTTTTCTTTACAGCCGGTCGAAAGTACGTTTCTTCTGAAATGTTCATCTATCGATAGATGTTTTGATGCCTGCCCCGACATTTGCGGCACGAGCGAAGCGAGTGCCAGCTGGTCGGGGGCAGGCATCAATACAAAAAACAGCAAATATAATTAAATAAAAAGTTCAAACTTATGCCATTTTTATATTTTAGGTTATAAATAACGGAACAAGTATAAATAATCGAACGATACAATTATTATAGTTTAAAGAAGACGTACTATGTCTAGTCGTCTGGAAATCGTATGAATAATAAGGTTATGTTATGAAAACAGCGCTAAACTGCTACAAGTCCGGATGGTCCGGACTACGGATTACGAATGTACACACGACAAAAGTTCTCAGCAGCAATATATAATCCGGACGAATAGGCTAATGCTAAATATACGGTAACCGGACGATCAGACAATGCGTTTAAAGAAAAGTGTGTACTTTCATAATGTGTCACTGCTTTTGTTAAATTTATTCTACGCATTTTCATTTTTCGCTACATGCAGTTAACAATTTTTCTATGAATATTTCCCGCTACTATACTTGATTCGATTACATTATTTTTTGTCGTCGCATCGATTTCATCTGGAAGAATAAATGCATATTATTCGCCCGGACATGTAGCAATTTAGCGCTGTTTTGGTAACATAACCTTATTCATACGGTTTCCAGACGACTAGACACGGTCTTTCTCAAAAACTGTGTAGGCAATATTGATTTAAACGTCAAACGTTAAAAAAATCACGTCAATAAAACTATGTCAAACCTTTCGGAATGCAGACAAAATTGTTTGCTCCCGCTGAGACAAATGATGGGCGTGCAGTTTTGACAGTGCAGAAATGTTGTACTTTCGGTACTAAAATTGGCGCAAAAACTGCGTACTTTCGACCGAGGTGTAAAGAAAAAGTCATTTGTTACTCTATGGTGACAGATACTTAGAAGAAAATCGATTCTTCTCAGATTTTCAGGATCCCTTGGTATTCACAATATTCGATGTCGATTTCGTGTCGGTACAAATTATGTTTAAATATGTGCTAAAAGTACTTGTCCGGCCCATCACTTTTCATTCAAATTGCTCATTCAAATAAAAATCAGGGCTCTTTTAGATCTGATGGATCACATGTATGCCTACAGAGGGAATTGAGAAAATTATCTTCAAGAGATTTTAACTTAATGGCATTCAATTTTTCTGTAATATACAAGAGATATTATTGTGTATTGATGGAAAAATACCCGTCGGACGATAAAAATTGTCAAGCTTCCAAATTAACTCCCCAGTTTATATTGAAATGACGGCAATTTTTACTTCACATTTCCTTGTTCAACCGAATTTTATTTGTTATAGCAACTAACCTATTCTATTACTGAAGATATTCAACTGATAATAAATCGCATTTTAATAAATTTTCGAGAGGATTCGTCTGTACAATCTCGTTTTTTTTATTATCACGTACACAATTGCACTTTGTTAAAATCAACATAAAAACATGAGTGAATTGTTGCGAAGAAATAGTTGCCGCCGAGCATATATGGAATGATGTTCGAATTGACGTGGGCGTGTAACGGCAGCGTTAATACTAGTTCCATAAAAATAATACATTAATTAAGGTCTAGTTTGATTTTTATTTGAATGAGCAATTTGAATGAAAAGTGATGGGCCGGACAAGTACTTTTAGCACATATTTAAACATAATTTGTACTGACACGAAATCGACATCGAATATTGTGAATACCAAGGGATCCTGAAAATCTGAGAAGAATCGATTTTCTTCTAAGTATCTGTCACCATAGAGTAACAAATGCCTTTACCTTTGATGCGATTTTTTGGTAACTTTTTGATTCACTAGAACTTTTTCAAGTTCCGGATGCTTCCCGTAGGAATGAATTTCTCACGTTCTATTTGAATTTTTTTTTCCTTTACAATATAATTACGAATTGGTATTTCTTCTAAATATAATGTTTTTTTCACGATTTGGGAAAGCTTTTCTTAATTGTGTTGTTGAAATTATTTACAGTTGGTTTCGTAATTTTTTTTAATACATATCATTATGTTTTTAATTTTTTTCATTCGTCATCCGATGTACTCGTCACTTTTGCATTTATTTGACAACGTTTTGTTCATTTGAACACCAACCGTTTTTCATACATTACCAAGATTTAGCAGATTCAATTTTTTTTATTAATTACGTTTGAAATGGTTTATTTATGACCTTTAGTGATGAATTGCTCATTTGAAGCAAGTTTCGAGAGAATAGATCGAACAACTTCTTATAAATCATCGTACATTTGTGGTTTGAAGTACATGAGTGTCACACGGGGTTTCACTGAGACTACTGTCCAGGTGACATAAAACATAAATGTACTTGTCTCCAATTTTTCAACAGCATTCGTGCTGTGACTTATGATTTGATTTGACTACTTTTTGTGCACTATGAACTTGACAAATTTTTACAGGATATGGGAAAAATCTTCATGTTAGGTAATGATCATCTTTCCCATCAGAGTGTACTTGCGAAACGACATTTATTGAAAAAATTTATAACACGAATGCTGTTAAAAAGTTGGAGACAAGTACATTTATGTTTGATGTCACCTGGACAGTAGTCTCAGTGAAACCCTATGTGACACTCATGTAGTTCAAAACACAAATGCACGATGATTTATAAGAAGTTGTTCGATCTGTTCTCTCGAAACTTGCTTTAAATGAGCAATTCATTACTAAAGGATATTAAAAAAAAACCATTTCAAACGCAATGAATAAAAAAATGAATCTATTAAATCATGGTAATGCGTGAAAAACGTTTGGTTCAAAGGAACAAAACGTGGTCGAATAAATGCAAAAGTGACGAGTACATCGGATGACGGGTGAAAAAAATTCAAAACATAATGGTATGTAAAAAAAATTACGAAACCAACTGTAAATAATTTCAACAAAACAATTAAGAAAAGCTTTCACAAATCATGAAAAAATATTATATTAAAAAAAATACACATCTGTAATTATATTGTAAACGAAAAAAAAAATTTTAATGGGACGCGAGAAATTCATTCTTACGGGAAGCACCCGGAACTTGAGAAAGTTCGAGTGAATCAAAAAAGTTACCATCTGAGTTATGTGCGGCACTACAATTTATGGCATCAATCGGAGGATAAGTATTTTATTAGTATATAATACATAATTTTTCACAATATGAAATTGTTCTGAGAAACGTTCAAATCCAAAAAAAATCGCATCGAAGGTAAAAGTCATTTGTTACTCTATGGTGGCAGAGACTTACTTAGAAGAAAATCGATTCTTCTCAGACTTTCAGGATCCCCTGGTATTCACAATATTCCACGTCGATTTCGTATCGGTACAAATTATGTTTAAATATGTGCTAAAAGTACTTGTCCGGCCCATCACTTTTCATTCAAATTGCTCATTCAAATAAAAATCAGGGCTCTTCTAGATCTGATGGATCACATCTATGCGTACAGAGGGAAACAGAGGGAATTAAAAAAATTACCTCCAAGAGATTTTAACTTAATTGCATTCATTATAAAAAAATGCAAACAAATTTTTCTGTAATATCCAAGAGATATTATTGTGTATTTATGAAAAAGTATCCTTCGCACGATAAGCATTGTCCAGCCTCCAAATTAACTCCCCAGTTTATATTGAAATGACGGCAATTTTTACTACACATTTTCTTCTTCAAACGAATTTCATTCGTTATAGCAACTAATCTATTCTATTACTGAAGATATTCAGCTGATAATCAATCGCAATTCAATAAATTTTCGAGCAGATTCGTCTGTACAATTTCGTTTTTTTATGGTCACGTACACAATTGCACCTTGTTCAAATCAACATTAAAAAATGAGTGCGACACGGGCATTTCTTGAAATTCGATGAAAAGTGATTCCCTAGTGTATTACTATATACCCTTTCTTAAAAAAAAATTTTCCATATATCGGAATGTAAAGCCTCTATCCGTTGCAATGGTTTTGTTTACTCGATGCCATGAATTGTTGCGAAGAGATAGTTGCCGCCGAGCATATTTGGAATGATGTCCAAATTCAAGTGGGCGTGTAACGCCAGCGTTAATGCTAGTTCCATAAAAATATCGCAGAAATTAACGTCTAGTGTGATTTTTATTTGAATGAGCAATTTGAATGAAAAGTGATGGGCCGGACAAGTACTTTTAGCACATATTTAAACATAATTTGTATCGATCCAATCGACGTCGAATTTTGTGAATAATACCAGAGGATCCTGAAAGTCTGAGAAGAATTGATTTTCTTATAAGTCTCTGCCACCATAGACTAACATATGACTAGCTTTCATGTGATTTTATTGGATTTAAAAGCTTCTTAGAAGAATTTAATAATAAAACGTTGTGAGCCCGACTAGGATTCTCAACGCTCATTTGTCGCCGGAGATTATAAATTGAAAAAAGTTACCACTTGAATTACGTGCAGCATTAAAATTTATGATATCAATCGGTGGACAAGTATTTTATTAGTAACTCCAAATTTTGACAATATTAAATTCTTCTAAGATGCTTTTAAATCTAAAAAAATCACATGAAAGCTAGTCATATGTTACTCTATGGTGGCAGAGACTTATAAGAAAATTAATTCTTCTCAGACTTTCAGGATCCTCTGGTATTATTCACAAAATTCGACGTCGATTGGATCGATACAAATTATGTTTAAATATGTGTTAAAAGTACTTGTCCGGCCCATCACTATTCATTTAAATAAAAATCAATCATGAAAAAATGGAATTGTATGGCAGAATCCGGTTAAAAATTTATTGAAATGCGATTCATTATTAGTTTAATGTTCTTAATAATAGTATAGGTTAGTTCTTATTCCGAATGGAATTCGTTTGCTGGAAGACTAAGTGAGAAGCAAAAATTGCCGTCATTGAATACAAACTGCAGAATTATTTTTTAAACTTGAACATATATATTATGTACAATTATTTTCATTTATCTATGGACAATAATATCCCTTGTATATTGCGGAACAATTTCTTTGCTTTTTTTATTAAATTAGTGCAATTACATAAAAATTACGTGAAGATAATTCTCTCAATTCCCTCTGCATGGATACTTGTGATCCATCAGTTCTAGACACGCACTGATTATTATTGGGATGAACAATTTAAACGGAAAGTGATGGGCCGGACAAGTACTTTTAACACATATTTAAACATAATTTGTATCGATCCAATCGACGTTGAATTTTGTGAATAATACCAGAGGATCCTGAAAGTCTGAGAAGAATTAATTTTCTTATAAGTCTCTGCCACCATACAGTAACATATGACTAGCTTTCATGTGATTTTTTTAGATTTAAAAGCATCTTAGAAGAATTTAATATTGTCAAAATTTGGAGTTACTAATAAAATACTTGTCCACCGATTGATATCATAAATTTTAATGCTGCTCGTAATTCAAGTGGTAACTTTTTTCAATTCATTCGAAAATACTTGGCCTCGAATTAATATAATAAATTTTAATGCCGCACGTAAATTAGATGGAATTTTTTTCAGTTGATTTAGCTGTTCGAATCTAATAAGAAGAATGAGGCATCGGTTTCCAAAATGATTTCAAGACCGATTTTTCGGTTTTTTATTTTTCACTTGTTATTTGATTCTTTTGACACTTTAAAAAATAGATAAAGATTAGTTTTTGTTTTAATATAATATTTTTTCAAGATTTATGAAGTTTCTTTCGAATTGTTCTGTATTTTTTTTTATAAAATAATTTTTTTTACAATTTTTAAAAAAATTTGGTTTAAGTTTTTTTTATAGATGGAATTATCAGCAATCGAGGGACCATCAATGTACTTGTCCCAACCTTTTTTTTCCTAGGGAAAGTTTATGGTTTGATATCACGTCTTTTTTCTCAAAAGTTCCTTATTTATTTTCAGTTGACTATAGGATTTTAGTTTGAATTTCTATGGATTATTTATAATTTTCGTCTTATAACGTTGGTTTTCACGAAAAAAGACCAATTTTTCGTCAAAATAGTACTGAAAATATTTCGTCACAGGTCTGTCCGTGGACTTTGGCAATTTTTTTCTTTGTACTTTGATATGTTTTGTCAATTAGAAACCCAAGCGCACGGTCACAAGCGGGTTGGAGGCCGGGATATGATTTTCGGCTTATTACGCTGGTTTCCACGAAAGAGGACCTATTTTGCGTCAAAATTTTACTGGAAATATTTCGTCACAGGTCTGTTCTTGGACTTTGGCGCTTTTTTTCCTTTTATCCTAATATGTTTTGTCCATTGGGAACTCAAGAGCATGTAGCATTGCGTGTTGCGGGCTGAGATGTGATTTCCGGCTTATAACGTTAGAAAAAAGAAAGGAGAAGAGGAAAGGCAGATCAAATTCAAGACACAACAAATCCAACAGAATTGGCCATTTTTAAATGTCGCTTTTGCATTCTGAATCTGGACCTTTTCGTGTCATCCAAAACATGCCCCCGATGAAATATATTTCCAAAGTTTGCAAGTGGCCGCTGAGATCCAATTATCTACAGTTTGATAGTTGCAGAAAAAAGGCACCCGAAAACATTTATTGTGTCAGAACTCAAAGAAGCAAAAAAAACTGAGCGTACTTAATTTTACAGAGCAACGGAAATCAAAGACGATTACGGTACCTGCATTGGTTGTGGAGGAAAACATTTCATTTCAGGATAATTTAGAAACAAATTTAGAAATTAAGAAATTTAGCATGGAATTTAGAAGAAGGAAAATTAAGTTAAATAGTAAAGCTGAAAACTATTGTGATGAATTTTTGAAATTACATGTTACGGTTGGAGTAAAAATTAAAATGATTGGCACACATGCTGCGACACAAAAATATCAAAGTTTGAAGTTATTCGCTCCATACCGCAGTAATACAAACTTCAATACTATTTGAAAAGAAACACTTTAAAACTTGCTGAACAAAGTTCCATTCCATATTACTATAATCAAAGATAGTGGATGATACTAGCACATATACTTATCCACAGAAATTTTAAAGTTCGCAGCTATCTTTTGCAATTCAATGTATCTGCGCAATTAGTTTGGAAGACAGCAATTTCAAATCCATCCATAAATGAGCAACTGAAGACTTTTCTAATGAATTTTTCACTTCATATTTATGTTACGGTGAGAGTCAAAAAGTAAAATGAATGGCACAGTATATAAATTTTATAGTTTGCAGATTTTTGCTGTATTTCAGTGATCCAAATATATAGTATTATAGTGAAAGGGTGTTAGAAGTCATGATGTTACATTAAAATGACATAGCGCACATAACATTCAGAAATTCTGTAGGTTTCCATAATGTTGGCAGGCATTATACTCAATCGCATCCAAAACTGAGCAACTGTAGACTTATCGTAATGAATGTTTTCACCAATAATTCCACATTTGCAGTTTGCAGAATAGAAATACTCAACATACATGTTATTTCATAAGTATTGTTGTCAAAATTTGTGTTTGCCTACCGCATTCCGAAGATTTAACTTTTCATACTATCAGCAAAAAAAGCATCCAAAGACTTTTTGGAATATGTTTCAAAATTTATTACTCGACAGGCCAGGTGGAAAATGTATAACTACACTTGTATCAACACCAGAAACTGTTTTGAGAATCTGATATACAAAATGTGCGAATAATGATCATAGTTGGAAACCACTTGAATCAGGTTACCACAACCAGCATGAAGAAATGGTAGAAAATTAAAGGACACATATTAGGCAACCAATTAATAATATGTATCGATCCGCTGCAAACCGATGGAGTCAAAACAAGGATCGGAAAGGGCAGAGCCAGACTCAATAGGAAGCAAAATATGGGAATATTCAAAAATAATGATGACACAAAAAATAAATTAGAAAACATTTATTCGATTGGAGTTTCTCACATTATATATACTAACAGTTCCGTGTGTTCTTGTTTTATTAATTATCAACCATAATATTTCAGATCGCAAAAAGAAAATTTGACGTTATAAGTTGACGAACATTTTTTCTTACAACTTCCAGATCTATTTTTGATAAACTGATTTGCCTTATTTATATTATTCACTAACTATGCGAACGTATGTTACATAAGTCCCGCACTTCTTAACGTCAAACCCCGGCCGGTTCGTTACCACACAGCTATCAAAAGGAATTCGTATATATAACCTACATAATTACACATGATATATAATCACGCAACTGACGATATATTTACACTGAACAATATTCCGCGCACTCTGGTTTAATTGAAAGATGATCTCAGTTGACATTTATTTCCAATCGAATGAAATAATGAAATTGTGCTGTCGCGGTGAAATAAATGTAAGTTGGCAACATTGTTATGCTTCGTAAGCATGCGCGCCCGAGGCCGTACTGCTCCATATGTTAAGACAGTCAGTCTCGTCCGGATCTCCGCCATATATTGACATGTAACGTGCTAACTGAGCGGCTCTGCCGATGTAATTAATAAAGAGAAAAGATCTTTTCAAAAACGTGTCTTGAATGCAACGCCGGGTAAAACCCAAAGCCCCAAGACACCACAGTGGCGACGAGGATAACGGAAAAAAGAAATAATTAAGGATCGCAGTGATACAAGGCGATTATATACGGTGACTGAAACGTGGTCAGAAGCAACATGGCTGACGAGGAGATGAAACGGAAGCTGGCGCGAGAACTAAAGGAACTCGAAAAGGCCAGAGCTGAGATAGCGGAGAAAAATCTCCAATTGGCAGAAAGTCGCAGACAATTGGCGGCAGATCAGCAAAATTTGGCTGCACAACAGAACCAATTACGGGAACGGGAACGAAACTTGGGAACATCGCAGGCTGTACAAGGACAGACTCAACAAGTCGTAACGTCAAGAATCGGCGAATTGAAGGAGTTCAATATACAAGAAGACTGGGCACTATGGAATGAGAGGTTAGAGCAATTTTTTTTCGCTAATGATATACCTGACACAAAAAAAGTCTCTCTTCTCATCACACTTCTCGGAAGCGAAGGGTATGCATTGCTCCGGAATTTAAGTGCTCCAATTAAGCCGTCGGAAAAGTCGTTCGATGAATTAAGTGAAATGATGAAAAATCATCTACAGCCGAAACCAAGTGTCATTACAGAACGTTTCAAGTTCAAAGAATGTCGTCAAAAAGAGGGCGAAGACATTAAATCGTACTTGGCAAAATTAAAGGAATTATCTACATTCTGTGAATTTGGTAATAACCTAAATTATCATTTAAGAGACCAATTAGTGTGGGGCCTCAGCAATTCTTCGATACAAAAACGGTTGCTCGGTGAACCAGAGCTTACATATATGCGAGCAGTTGAGTTAGCTCTCGCATTGGAATCTGCTTCGAGAGACGTGGCGCAAATGGGAGCTTCTCACAGGAACTCATCGGAACGAGTCAATTATATGGGCTCAAGAAGATCATCGCAGTCGTCACAATCATCACAATCATCGCAGTCATCTGGCAACAGAAGTACCGACAACAGAGGAAATCGTTGTAGTTGTTGTGGAAGAACGAACCACAAATTTAGCGTATGTAGATTTAAAAATTATTCTTGTAATGTTTGCAAAAAGAAGGGTCATTTATCAAACGTTTGTAGAGAAAACAAAAGTTATCAAAAGAAAAGGGACCAAGCGAATAAAATAAATAATTTAAATAATAATGGCGAAAAGAGACAAAATTATATTGGCGAACATGAAATTAATGATTTTGACAATTTGCTTCATTTGAAAACGGAAAAAAAAGAGTGTAATGAAAAAGAATACGAAGGAATTTTCAATATTGAGCCAATCAGAATTAAATTGACACTCTTAGAGGAGCAAATAGAATTTGACGTGGACACAGGGTCCGATGTTGCAGCAATTTCTGAAAATTTTTTCAAGAATCACATAAAATTAAGGAAATTGAAGCTAAATAAATCAAATCGGAAGTTTCGATCTCATCCAGGGCAAGTGATAATACCGCGGGGTTGTATAATGGTAAAAGTAGCATTGGGTGAAATTGAAAAGGAATTGGAGTTATATGTTTTGCCGGGTAATGGTCCACCGCTCATTGGTCGAACGTGGATAAATGCATTAAAAGTACCAGTGGCAAAATTGTTAGAAAATAAAGGAAATTCGAATATTGAATGGCTTGACAATAAGAAGGAAGGGAAGCTGGAAGCTTTTATTAACGAATTTGACTCAGTTTTCTCAAATAAATTGGGGAAATATAACAAAAGAAAATTTAAGTTGCATTTGAAAGAGAACGTGAAGCCGATATTCGTCAAACCTAGGCCGATTCCGTATGCAATGAAAGAAAAAGTCGAAAAAGAGTTGAACCGATTGATTGAAGAGGGTATTATTGAACCAGTTGAGAGTAGCGAATGGGCTACGCCTATTGTGCCGGTGCCAAAGAGTAACGGGGAGTTGAGATTGTGCGGTGATTATAAAGTCACACTCAACCCTCATATTAAAGTGGATCGCTATCCAATTCCACGAGTACAAGACCTTTTAGCAACGCTAAATGGGGGCACGATTTTCTCGAAAATCGATCTCTCTCAAGCGTATCAGCAGGTGGAGTTGGATGAAGAATCGAAATTGTTAGTAACAATCTCTACGCATAAGGGCCTATTTGTATATAATAGACTTTGTTTTGGAGTATCTTCGGCACCGGGACTATTTCAAAGAGAGATGGAAAAAATATTAAGTGGTATTGAAGGGGTTATATGTTTCTTTGACGATATCTTGATTTCCGGGGAAACTCGCGAATCACATGATGAGAGATTTCGAGCCGTGTTAAATAGATTAGAAAAATGCGGATTAACAGTCAAAAGGGAAAAGTGCGAGTTTGGTAAAAGGAGTATTGAATTTTTGGGGTACGTTTTAGATGCCCAAGGTACTCATGTATCTCCTGAAAAAACGAGAGCAATTAGCGATGCGCCAGCTCCGAAGGATTTGACTCAATTGAGAGCATTTCTAGGTATGATCAACTACTATGCCAAGTTTATCAGGAATTACTCCAAAATCGTTAGCCCGTTATATAATCTCTTACAGAAAAATGTTCAATGGAAATGGGGTTGGCAAGAAGAAAACGCTTTTAGGGCCGCAAAACAGAGCCTCATGCAATCGAAGGTTTTGGCTCATTTTGATTTAAAATTGCCCATTAAAATAGCGTGTGATGCGTCTCCATTCGGGTTGGGTGCGGTAATCTCCCATGTTTACAAAGATGGCTCCGAAAGACCCATAGCTTTCGCGTCACGAGCGCTGTCGAAGGCCGAGAAGGGGTATTCACAGTTAGACAAAGAGGCTTTAGGACTTATATTTGGAGTCAAGAAATTTCATCAGTACGTCTATGGGCGTCATTTTACGTTGGAGACCGATCACAAGCCCCTAGTGTACATTTTCGGTTCAAAACAGGGTTTACCACAAATGTCAGCAAATCGCGTACAGCGCTGGGCCGTGTTATTGTCAGCTTATGATTATGAGATTAAATTTATAAAAGGAAAGGACAATGCCCGAGCTGACGGTTTATCCCGAGTGCCTCTGAATAATAGTGAGTTGGATTGTAGTATGGAAAAAAAAGAATATTCTTATTTGAATTGGGTTTCCAACGGAATTAAATCGATTGATGCCGAACTTGTAGAAAGAGAAACTGGCGACGATAAAATATTGAGTAAAGTCCGAGAGTTTGTAAAGAAGGGGTGGCCGGAATCAATCTCGGATGAATTTAAAGCATATAAAAATAGATCGAAAGAACTAACAATAGAAGGAGGCTGTGTCATGTGGGGTCACAGAATTGTCATTCCCCTAGCATTGCGTAGCGCCCTTCTAGATGAATTACATGGTATTCACATGGGGATAGTGAAAATGAAAACAATGGCAAGGTCATTTGTGTGGTGGCCAGAATTGGACAAAGATATTGAACAAGTGGCTAAAATGTGTAAATTGTGTTTAGAGTCCGCGGAAAATCCGCCCAGAGCAGTATTACACCCTTGGAAGTGGCCAGAAGGTCCATCCTATAGGATTCATGCAGATTTTTTGGGCCCGATTGAAGGCCAAATGTTTTTAATAATTGTGGATTCATTTTCGAAATGGGTGGATGTTAAAGAAATGTCAAACATCACGTCAGAGTCCACAATTCGGGCCTTTCGTGAATATTTCTGTAGTTGGGGATTTCCTCTGACTCTAGTCACGGACAACGGTCCGAGTTTTTGCGCAAAAGACTTCGACGATTTCTTGAAACAATACAACATAAGACATGTTAAAACTGCGCCGTATCACCCTGCGTCGAATGGTGCAGCCGAAAACGCAGTACGCACGTTTAAGAATAAATACAAACTATTACTGAAAGAAGGAAATTCGAAGAACGAAGCGCTTTGTAAATATTTATTTTATATTAGAGCCACTCCCCATTGTATGACGAATTGCAGTCCTGCGGAATTGCAAATAGGACGGAAATTTAGAACTAAGTTAGACTACTTGAGACCGACGTTGCGATACGAAATTGAGCAGAAACAAAAGAAACAAATAAAATCTTTTCATGGCAATAGAACGGCGACGTGGCAAAATGAACAATTTGTAATGGCTAAAGATTACGCGAATAATTCGTGGAAGAGAGCACAGGTAATGGAGCGTCTCACTCCGGTGACTTATAACATTCAAACGGATGATAATCGTTCGTGGAAGCGGCATACCGATCAAATAAGGTCATGTGATGTTGCGGTTAAAAATTGTAAACAAGCATCCAAGTCGATTTTATCGAATTATAAGAATACGAATGAGGTCGAACCGGAGGTAGCGAACGATCAATCCTTTTCTATAGCATCTACAGTGCCTCTGGATCCATTAAAAGGAAGTAGTGGGGAAAATGTCAACACTGCACCTGCCAATTCAGCGCTTCCATTGCGGCGATCAAATAGGGTTCCTAAACCCGTTGTGAAACTAAATCTGTAATACATGAATTCCGTGTGTGAGTGGGTTCGTTAGGCTTAATGTTTAATAGTCTGTATGATCGAGCTACTCGAGTATTTTCCAAATTAGGAATGTGTAATATGTCCACGAAATTAAGAAGGAAGGATTGTGCTGTCGCGGTGAAATAAATGTAAGTTGGCAACATTGTTATGCTTCGTAAGCATGCGCGCCCGAGGCCGTACTGCTCCATATGTTAAGACAGTCAGTCTCGTCCGGATCTCCGCCATATATTGACATGTAACGTGCTAACTGAGCGGCTCTGCCGATGTAATTAATAAAGAGAAAAGATCTTTTCAAAAACGTGTCTTGAATGCAACGCCGGGTAAAACCCAAAGCCCCAAGACACCACAGAAATCTTGAAAAGTTTCGTTGACATATGCATCGCGCATTTTTTATATTTTTTATTTGCACACAGATCACAGTCTACATTTACGCGGCCGTTTTTATACCGGTTTAGTATACCAGAAGTTTTAACAAAATAAATATTAACCACTTTTCACTAACCATTTTCATTTATTAATTAGAGTCCGCACACAACAGCACTTTGGGGATCATAACCTCACCTGTCAAAATGACGTTCACTATGAAAACAAGTCTCGGGTGGTTTCGGATGTGCGTATCGATGTATTGATATCATATAACCTATTTACAAATGATATAAATGATAAACTTATTTTCAGTCAAACGAATTAATGAAATCTTAAAAAGTTTCGTCGACATGCACCGCGTATTTTTTTATTTTATTCTTTTTTACACACGCCGGATCACAGACTACATTTACGCAACTTTATACCGGTTTAGTTTAGCATTCCACAGGTTTTCGACAGGCAACCTGTGGAATGCTAAACTATCTCATCTAACGAAGTGGTACTATGCACTTCGTTAGATGACCAAAGTTTTCTTTATTTATCCCACACGCATTCCATAATGTCAAAACTCCGTTTGTTTATACGATGATCGAAAACTGACACATGGTTTATATATATATATATATATATATATATAATATAATATTCACGGAGTCTGAGCGCGGTCGGGGTAAGACTCAAAAGTTAGAAGGCCTAAAATGGCGAACAGGCATTCTGTATAACGCATATATAGATATACAGAATGCCTGTTCGCTATTTTAGGCCTTCTAACTCTTGAGCCCCACTCGCAGTCGGCCTAGCAGCTGGAGGAGCCGACATCGTTGAGCCAATCAGAATGCGTAGAGGCACAACTCTACTACCACTAACTACGTCAAAACGCGTATACGTATACGTCGAACTCGTGATGTGTCGGTAACTTTTGCATAATCTTGAGCCCGTGCAAAGTTTTTTCTCAGCAAATACGCCACCGAGAATGCTGATTTTGGGCTCATTCGACAGAGAACTTCTTAATTAGCTTAAAGTTCAATTTTCAAAGGCGTACATAACTCATGAGCTTCGCTATTAAAGAAAATCACATGCCAATTTTACCCCCACCACCGCGAATCGTTTTATTCAGAGAAAGTATAGTCTCGGCGAGAGCCTCGGGCCAGCAGAAGACAGGGCTGTCAATGTACTTGTCCCGAGACTCTACCGAGTCTCTTGATTTTGAATAACTGATGAATACTTGACCTCGAATTGATATAATACATTTTAGTACTGCACGTAACTTCCGTTATAACTTATTTTTCATTGACTTTTTTCGTGAAAATAATTATCATGAATTTCATTAACGTTTCCAATTTGTTCGATAAATATTCCACATTGTCAATAAAAACTTGGCCTCCAATTGATATCATACATTTTTATACTGCATGTAACGTGGATAGTACATCTTTCAATTTGTTCAATATTTATGATTTTTTTTGAAAATTTTTTATTTTTCTTTACAGAATTTTTTTCGATTGTTTTATATTTTTGTTGAATTTTTTTGAACTTTTCAATTTTTCGTATATTATTTCTATAGAATTTTTTTCCTGGTGCTGCATCTTTTTTCTATGTCATTTAGAAACAAGAGACCATCATCCTAACCTTTTTTTCCCTAGGGGAAGTTTATGGTTTGATATCACGCCTTTTTTCTCAAAAGTTCCTCATATTATATATAATCTATACTCCTATAACCGTCATGTTGTGACGGTTATAGCATTTTAGTATAAATTTCTATGAACTATTTGCTTAGTACATTTTTATAGATTCCATTCTCATACGAACATTTTTTATGGGATAATCTTTTTTATGAAATTATCAGCAAATAAGGAACCATCAATGTACTTTTCCCAATCTTATTTTTCCTGGGTATGATGTTCGGCTTATAAAGTTGGTTTCCACCATAAAAGACCAATTTTTCGTAAAAATTATAGTGAAAATATTTCGTCACAAGTCTGCCTTTGAACTTTGGCGATTTTTTTCCTTATACTCTAATATGTTATGACTATTAGGAACTCAACAGCATGAAGGAATCCGGGATGAGGCCCGAGAAATGAATTCCGGTTTATAACGTTGGTTTCCACGTAAAAGACCAATTTTTCTTCAAAATTGTACTGAAAATATTTTGGCACTGGTTTGGTCTTGGACTTTGGTGATTTTTCTCCTTGTCTTCTAATATGTTTTGTGTAATAGGAACCCAAGAGAGTGAAGAAATGCGTCTCGTGGGCTGTAATATGATTTTCGGCTTATAACGTTGGTTTCCGCGACAAAAGATCTATTTTTCGTCAAAATTGTACTGAAAATATTTCGTCACCTGTCTGTCCTTGGCCTTTGGCGATTTTTTCCAAATCTTCATACCAAGAAAGAACTGATGTAAAGATTCCCTTAATAGAACAGATTTTATTTATCCCTTTTCTTCAAAATTCAAATGAAAGATAGATCAAATTCATGACACGAAAAATCCAACAAATTTGCCCACTTTCGATGTCGCTTTTGCATTCTGAATCTAGAGATTTCATTTCATCCAAAACGTGCCCTCAATGAAATATATTTCTAAAGTTTGTAAGTGGCCGCTGAGGTCTAATTATCCACAGTTTGATAGTTGCTGAAAAAAAGTACCCGAAAACTTCTAACATTTATTATGCCAGAACTCAAAGCAGCAAAAAAAACTAAGCGAACTTAATTCAACAAAGCAACAGAATTCAAAGACGTTTAAGGTACCTGCATTGGTTTTGGAGAAAAACCATTTCAGGACAATTCAGAAATGAATTTAGAAATTCGAAAATTCACAATGGAGTAGAAAAAGGAAAATTGAAGTATTTAGAAAAGCGGAAGACTTTTGTGATGAATTTTCTAGATTACATGATACGGTTGGAGTAAATGATTTGAATGATTGGCACACATGCTGCAACACAGAAATATCAAAGTTTAGAAGTATTCGCTGTATATCAGTCATACAAACTTCAATACTATTTGAAATGGAACACTTAAAAACTTGCCGAACCAAGTTCCATTACATATTACCATAATCAAAGATAAGGGGTGATCCGTCGCATATATATTTATCCACAGAAATTTCAGAGTTCGCAGGTATCTGCTGCGGTTCAATGTATCTGCGCAATGAGCTTCGAAGACAGCAATTTCAAATCTATCCATAAATGAGCAACTGAAGACTTTTGTAATAAATTTTTCACTTCATATTTATGTTACAGTGAGAATCAAAAAGCACAGTATATAAATTTTATAGTTTGCAGATTTTTGCTGTATTTCAATGATCCAAATGTATAGCATTATAGTGAAAAGTCGTTAGAAGTCATGATGTTACATTAAAATGACATAGCGCACATAGCATTCACAAATTCTGTAGGTTCCCATGATGTTGGCAGGCATTGTACTTAATCGCATTCAATACTGAGCAACTGTAGACTTATCGTAATGAATGTTTTCACCAATAATTTCACATTTGCAATTAGCAGAATACGAATACTCATCATATACATCATTTCATAAGTATTGTTATCAAAATTTGTGTTCGCCTACCGCATTCCGAAGATTTATCTTCTCATATTATCAGCAAAAAAAGCATCCAAAGACTTTTTGGAATAAGTTTTAAAATTTATTACTCGACAGACCAGGTGGAAAAAGAATAACTACACTTATATCAAGACCAGAAACTATTTCGAGAATCTGATGTACAAAATGTGCGATTGATAGTTGGAAACCTCTTGAATCACGTTACCACAATCAGCATGAAGAAATAGTAGAAAATCATAGGACACATATTAGGCAACCAATTAATAATTCCGCTGCCAACCGATGTAGTCAGAAAAAGGATCGGAAAGAGCAGAGCCAAACTCAATAGGAAGCAAAATATAGAAATATTCAAAAATAATGATGTCACAAGAAATAAATTAGAATACCATTATTCGATTGGAGTTTCTCACATTGTACACTAACAGTTGAGTGTGTTTTTGTTTTATTAATTACATCGGTACACAAAAAAAAAGTGGTAAGTACCTAGAACCGCACCCATCAATCTCTACGTATTTTGGTCCGCTGAATCCGAATCCGGAGTCAGATTGGGCAATAAACTTCCAAAATTTTGAGTAAATTCCAAAAAACCGCAAAAATTGCGGAAAATCGCTGTTAAGAGCATAATAAAAGTTCTCTTCGCCTTACGCGGGGGTGTTTTTCATGTAATTTGACGCGCTGAATCTGAATGGAGGGTTAGATTGACTGATACATCTCCAAAATTTTTAGTAAATTCCAAAAAACCGCAAAAATGACGGAAAATTGCTGTCTAAAGCATGATAAAAGTTGTCTTCGACCTTTATCGGGGGTGTTTTTTTATGTAATTTGATGCGCTGAATCTGAATCTGGAGTCAGATCGGCTGATATACCCGCAAAATTTTAAGTAACTGCAAAAATCTCTAAAAATGGGTCAAAATCGCTAGCATGGGTAGAAGAAAAGTTTTATTGATCTAGATCGAGTACGCTCCTTTTGTATTTTGATGCGCTGAAACCGAAACCGGGCGTCTATTTAACTCGTACGTCTCTAAAATTTTACTTCCATGGAAAAAACCGGCTAAAATTGTTCTTTATGAATTTCGAGCAGCTCAATGCGAATCCAGTAGCTAGTAGTCGCGATCATACATATTTCGGTCGAAGATCGAAAATAACAAAAAAATAGCAAAAAAACGTCAATAATAGTTTTTTAAATGTTTTACATATGCATGATTCATCTTAAACTGTACACAAATAAAAAGATCTATATATTCTGTATGCAATAAACTAGAAACTGGGGAAAATTGTATAAAAAACTTGAATATAAAACTATCGCAGGCATGATTGTTCTTTCAATTCTGCTTAATTGATTTTTTTCCACTTTCCACAATAATATGAGAATAAAAAAATCTTCATCTATCCTAAACCGTCCTTCTCTTGTAACGGATTCTTTTCTCTTCGAACGACCTATGCAGTGGGTTTCTCTTCCTATTTCTATCTTCTCTTTCTCTTTCTCTCTTTAGCGTCCAGCAAAAATCTGCCATCATATTGATATTCCACCTTCCCTGATACCGATTTTCCATTTCGCTGATGTCTTGATGAAATCTTTCTCCTTGTTCTTCACTTAGATCTCCAAGGTTTTCAAGAAAGTAGTCGAGGTGGGAGTGTAGAAAATGCAGCTTGAGATTCATCAAGCAACCCAAGTTTCTAAAATTTTCCAACAACTCTTCAACTAAATCCTGGTAATTGTCAATTTTTTCATTTCCCAAAAAGTTCTAAGAAACTTTTTTGAAAATTTGCCATGCTGCCTTTTCAGTATCGTTCATTTTTTTAATGAAATTTCCGTCGCCAAATAAACTACGAATTTGTGGTCCATCAAATATACCCTCCTTTAATTTTGCATCACTCATAGCGGGAAGCTTTTCTCCCATATACTGGAAACAATCGCCATCTTTGTCCACAGCTTTGACATACTGCTTTATAAGACCAAGCTTAATGTGGAGTGGTGGTAGCAGATATTTCAAAGGATCGATCAATGATGTTCGTATGATGTTATTACGGACTAGATCGAAGTTTGTTCTTGTTGGCCACCCTTTCTGAACATAGTGTTTTTTTCTGTCTCTACTGTCCCATAAAGCTAAAACGATAAAAGGATTTTTTGTGAACCCCGATTGTTGACCTAAAAGCAGTGTTGCAATTTTAAGATCACCACAAATTTGCAATTGATGTTCCGAATACTTTATTTTCTCCAATACCAATTGTAAATTTTCGTAATTTTCTTTCAGCTTGGTCGAGTGAGCTATTGGAATAGGAGCATATGTGTTTCCGTTGTGGAGTAGAACGGCTTTGAGACTTCTCTTTGACGAATCAATGAAGAGTCTCCACTCGACGTATTTGTAAATGTTAGGTTTGAATTTATCCATTAAGCCTTTCACATCTGAACAAAACACAGAACACCAATGAATTCTCTTCGTCGTTTGTGAAGAATTGCCGAAACTCTTTCTCCCTGTCACGATAAAAATAAGCCGATGTTCCTTTCGGTAGCAAGTTTTTCTTTTTAAATGCTGCCGCTAAGTATTCAACTCCGTCCTTCGGCAGTCCTAAATCTCGTATGAGATCATTCAATTCTTCTTGGTTGAGGGTTTGGGGAGCTTTTCTTTCATCATCTGGGAGGGAATCGTCATCTTCGGAACTTTCTGCTTGATAGATCTCGGCAACATCTATGACTATCTCTTCATCAGAAAGCTCCACATCCATCGGTTCGGTAGTTCTGATTTCATCCACGCCCACTATTTTTGTTGGTTTCTGCACTGATGATACATTGGCATACACAATTTTACTTCTGGAATTTTTCGTGAAACCAGTGATGTCGGTCATACAAACATAGCAATTCCCTTGACCTATCAGTGCAGATCGTATCATAGGTTTTGTGAATTGCAAGGACTCTTGCTTTCTGGACTTATTCCATCGTATTAACATTGTCTTACACCGACCACAAACTGTATGTGGTATCCAATTCGCACTCCAGTCTACTATTTTAATACCGAAGCAAACTTCATAAAAGAATTTTAATCATGCCTGCGATAGTTTTATATTCAAGTTTTTTATACAATTGTCCCCAGTTTCTAGTTTATTACATATTTATTTATTTATTGCATAAATTGTTGCATATTTATTGCATACACTATATAGATATTATTAAAAAGAGTTATATTCTTTTGACAATGTTTCAAGTTCCAAGTTTCATTAAGTCATTAGGTCAAGAGACTCGGTAGAGTCTCGGGACAAGTACATTGACAGCCCTGTCGTCTGCTGGCCTGAGGCTCTCGCCGAGTATACTTTCTCTGAATAAAACGATTCGCGGTGGTGGGGGTAAAATTCGCTTGTGATTTTCTTAAATTACGAAACTCATGAGTTATGTATGGCTTTGAAAATTGAACTTTTAGCTAATTAAGAAGTTCTCTGTCGAATGAGCCCAAAATCAGCATGATCAGTGTCGTAATTTCTGAGAAAAAACTTTGCACGGGCTTAAGATTATGCAAAAAGTTACTAACACAATCAGGATTTGACGCATCTGTATACGCGTACGCCAACCGCTACAAACATAGGCCCCTTGGCCCCCATGATCACCAATCCCTGGTGAGAGAAATTTTGCTGCAACCAATGAAGGGTGAGAGAATTTTTGGGCCAATGACATTCAATAAAAAGAGCAAGGAAGTTTGGCGGAAAGCTGAGGAGCTCGAGAGCCGAGAGCTCAAAATCACTCGAAAGTCACCAGCCGAAGTTTCATGCCGTGTTGACGTTTGGGGTTATGATGTTAGGAAGTGCGTGCGGGAAAATAAAAATAATTTTCGCGTCATCTAACAAAGTGTATACTAATATTTATTTTGTTAAAACTTGTGGTATACTAAACCGGTATAAAAGCGGCCGCGTAAATGTAGACTGTGATCTGTGTGTGAAAATGAAAAATATAAAAAAATGCGCGATGCTTATGTCAACGAAACTTTTCAATATTTCATTATTTTGTTCGATTGGAAATAAGTGTCAACTGAGATAATCTTTCAATTAAACCAGAGTGCGCGGAATATTGTCAAGTGTAAATATGTCGTCAGTTGCGTGATTATATATCATGTGTAATAATGTAGGTTATATATGTGAGTTCCCTTTGATAGCTGTGTCGTAACGAACCGGCCGGGGTTTGACGTTACGAAGTGTGGGACAAATGTAACAAGCGTTCGCATAAGTAGTGAATAATATAAATAAGGCAAATCAGTTTATTAAAAATAGGTCTGAAAGTTGTAAGGAAAAATGTTCGTCAACCTATAACGTTAAATTTTCTTTTTCCGATCTGGAATATTATGGTTGATAATTAATAAAACAAGAACACACTCAACTGTTAGTGTATAATGTGAGAAACTCCAATCGAATAAATGATTTCTAATTGATTTCTTGTGTCATCATTATTTTTAAATATTCCCATATCATGCTTCCTATTGAGTTTGGCTCTGCTCTTTCCGATCCTTGTTTTGACTCCATTGGTTTGCAGCGGATCGATACATATTATTAATTCGTTGCCTGAGATGTATCCTCTGATTTTCTACTACTTCTTCATGCTGATTGTGGTAACGTGATTCAAGAGGTTTCCAACTATGATCATCAATTGCACATTTTGTACATCAGATTCTCAAAACAGTTTCTGGTCTTGATATAAGTGTAGTTATTCTTTTTCCACCTGGTCTGTCGAGTAATAAATTTTGAAACTTGTTCCAAAAAGTCTTTGGATGCTTTGTTTGCTGATAATATGAAAAGTTGAATCTTCGGAATGCGGTAGGCAAACACAAATTTTGACAACAATACTTATGAAATGACGTGTATGTTGAGTATTCCTATTCTGCAAACTGCAAATGTGGAATTATTAGTGAAAACATTCATTATGATAAGCCTACAGTTACTCAGTTTTGGATGCGATTAAGTACAATACCTGCCAACATCATGGAAACCTACAGAATTTCTGAATGCTATGTGCGCTATGTCATTTTAATGTAACATCATGACTTTTAACAACTTTTCACTATAATACTATAGATTAAGATCATTGAAATACAGCAAAAATCTGCAAACTATAAAATTTATATACTGTGCCAATCATTTTACTTTTGGACTCTCACCGTAATATAAATATGAAGTGAACAATTCATTACAAAAGTCCTCAGTTGCTCATTTATGGATGGATTTGAAATTGCTGTCTTCCAAACTCATTGCGCCGATACATTGAATCACAGCAGATACCTGTGAATTTTGAAATTTCTGTGTATAAGTATATGTGCTAAGTATCACCCCCTATCTTTGATTATGGTAATATGTAATGAAACACGGTTCAGCAAGTTTTAAAGTGTTTCTTTTCATATTGAAGTTTGTATGACTGCGGTATGGAGCGAATACCTTCAAACTTTCATATTTTTGTATCGCAGCATGTGTGCCAATCATTTCAATTTTTTACTCCAACCGTAACATAAGATCTCAAAAATTCATCACAAACGTCTTCAGCTTTTCTAAATTTCTAAATTTTCCTTTTTCTATTCTATTCTGAGTTTTTAAATTTCTAAATTCATTTTTAAATTCTCCTGAAATTGTTTTTCTCCAAAACCAATGCGCAGGTACCTTAAACGTCTTTGAATTCCGTTGGTCTGTTGAATTAAGTACGCTCAGGTTTTTTGCTTCATTGAGTTCTCACATGATAAATGTTTCCGGGTGTCTTTTTTCTGCAACTATCAAACTGAAAATAATTGGATCTCAGCAGCCACTTGCAAACTTTGGAAATATATTTCATCGGGGCACGTTTTGGATGACACGAAAATGCAATTCAGAATTCAAAAATTATTTAGAATGCAAAAATGACATTCAAAAATGGCCAATTCTGTTGGATTTGTTATGTCTTAAATTTGATCTATCTTTCCTCTTTTCCTTTCTTTTTTCTAACGTTATAAGCCGAAAATCATATCTCGGCCCGCACCACGCATTCCTCCATGCTCTTGTGTTCCCAATGGACAAAACATATTAGAAGACAAGGGGAAAATCATCAAAGTCCAAGAACAGACCTGTGACGAAACATTTTCGATACATATTTGACGAAAAATAGGTCTTTTTTCGTGCAAACCAAAGTTACAAGCCGAAAAGCATATCACGGCCTACAACCCGCTTTCCACCGTGCTCTTTGCATTCCCAATGAGCATAACATATTAGAGTACTAGAAAAAAATCCCCAAAGTCCAAGAATGAACATGTGACGAAATATTTCTAGAACAATTTTGACGAAAAATAGGTCTTTTTTCGTGAAAACCAACCTTGTAATCCGAAAATCATGAATAAATAGAAAATCATGAATTCATAGAAATTTAAACTAAAATGATATGGTCATCTGAACATAAATAAGGAACTTTTTAACTCCCGACTGCCCGCAGGGCCAAAAGACGGGAGAGTAGTAAGGCTATACCAGTTCTAACCCATGGGGCTCTCAGGGGGGAGCGGGGACGGGGGAGCGCAGGGACCGTTGCGGGGCTGCACGGCATGTGGAGGGGAAGGTTCTCGCACAGCGGGGGTGCGGCGGCACTTTGAAGAGACAAAAGATTTTTTTACACCCTCCAATGACTGATTTATGTTTCCGGTATATCAGATTGAACGGAATTTTCTTTTTAAAGTGCTCTTGCCGAAGATGATTTTAATTATCGGACTCTATGACGAAAGATGTTTACATGTCACACTAATGACAAATTTATGTGTACGGTGTTACGTATTTTGTATTGTGGCGCAAGTTCCGACAAGATTTCTTTTTCAAAATGCCCCTCCCCCAATTTTTGCTTAGAGGATTATATTGTTTTTCTCAGAAAAAATTAAAGTTTGCATCAGACTGGAAGTATTTGCTCTCAACGACAGATTTATGTGTCCTGTGTTACATTCCTGAGATGGCGATTTCTTTTTTCAAAATGCACCTGCCCCTCCCTCGACAAATTTATGTGTCCTGTGTTGCATCTTTTGTATTCCTGAGGTGGTACAAGTTTCGACGAGATTTCTTTTTTCAAAATTGGATCATTACTGAAGTCGAGGTCGAGATGGAAAGATGTGCAAGTATGTATGCTATCCACCCGGCGAAACATCCATTGGCATTAACAGCAAATAAACTTGAATCATTACCGAAGGCTTTGCTTTTGAAGTATTATAGTGCATTCATTCCTGTTTTATGGAATCGTTTACCCAAGTATTTTCAGTGTGATAGTGAAGTGCAATCATATCAATTGTGCTACGATCATTTTAATCAACCCTGGCTTCATACGCATATTGATACTTGTAGACCTAAACGTCGAGATTGTGAAAAGTGTCACATAATGGAACGACTTGTGAATATCTATACGACTCTACGCATAAAAAATCCCTGTGAAATGACATCGGAGGAGCTTCAAATTATATCTCCTACCGTCTTTAAACAATGTTTTAGTGAATATACAGATATTCTGTGGGATCGTTTACCCGAATATTACAAATCCGATAGTGAGATTGCATTATTACGTCGTTGCGTTGAACATTGGAATGTATCATCGATGGACGATCATATTGACGGTCCGGCTCCGCAACGTCGAAATTGTAGGAAATGCTGTGAACGTGTTTGAACAAGTTTAGAATGCACGTGTTCATAACGTCGGCGGAATCAAAGAGCCTGTACAGAAAAAAGGACCACCGGAGGAGATTGCATCGATTCCAATATAGATCACGTTTGAACCTGTTTGAAAGCGTGTGCAAGGGGATGATCCAGTTTTGGGGTAGGGATAGATGGAAAAACTACAAATAGCAGAGTCCAGAAGAAAAAAGCATCACTTCACGTCTTCGTAAAGTTGAGTCAAGACTTGTTCTTTAAAGAAAATCTCAAAAAACTATATCCATAATGGAGTTCTCCGCCATCAACAATATCATCGCAAAGTCAGAGTATCTCCCTGCCAAGAAGCTGAAAGAACTCCAAGTCAACGAAGAATATCGCGTCTCGGACGTGAGGACAGCAAATACCAAATGGGGAAAAAGATACGTCGCCGAAATCGGGAATGAATTCACCGTATTCCTGCCACCGCGAGTTGTCAAGGCATTCGATCAGAATCCAGCGGTATTCGAGAAACTTCTGGAAACGACTCATTGTGGACAACTATACATGAAATATCTCGGTGGTGATTGGAACGCTATTGAATTTTCTCAAAGAGATTTCTAATATTCTCAACGCAAAAATGTATATATCTGAATCACCGATGAAATGTATTTTGAAGGAGGAGGAGGAGGAGGAATATTGTATAAATAAAATTACACATTTATGAAAAAATTGTTCTGTTTATTCCAAGATCCCTCTATTACATAATGCATGATATACATATAACCAGCTTTGCAAAGATTTTACATTCTTCGTTGCACAATTAAATTTCGATTCGTTGATGTGGTGGTGATGGTCGCATTTCGATGGACTTTTCGGCAGTTTTTTCAACGATGGGCAGTCCAAAGTCTCCAAATCGACAATCTCCGTTGACAGATCCAAAAAGTTCGTCAGCCATAAAGACTTTTCGCCGCCTTTTACGAAGATGGTATGAGCGCCGCGTAAGATAGTTTGAATTATTCCTCTTGCAGCATCGTATGGTATTACACCAAAATCCCATGACAATCCATGAAAATTACGTTCCAGTCATTTGTTTGTCGTTTTATACTTTGTCGGCAGAGAATCCCATGCATACGGTGGTGCGAAGAAAAGTGTGAGAGGTTCAGCATTCTTCACGTCCGCACGAATGATTGAAATTTCTTTGAGTATAAACTCATTGATGGGTCCTTTGAAGCCTTGTAAGATCGATGACAAAATCCATGATGACTGTTGGCCGAAGAAGTTGATGGTACGGTTTTATACCAATTTTCTCACCCCACCACTCACAGGATTGTATTCAACGATGCGATCGTGTAGAATAAGGCAGTATGCGCATGTTTGTGCTGGAATATTTGTGCTTGTTTCAAATTCGAGGCGCACATCAACAGGTCCAGACTTGAGAGAATCGTTCTGCTTCGAGCAGTCAATCACAATGAGAGGTGCAAATTTGAGAAAATCCGCTTTTGTAAGCCATGGTTCGGCCTCCTTATTGTAGTACATCGGTTGAAAGTTTGTATACATATCGTAGAGTACTGCATACTGATTTTGTTCTATATTCAAATTCATATTACTATAAGGATAACATTGTGAATTCAAGTATAATTTTACATCAGTAACGTTGCAATGATCAAAATTACTCGCATTTTGCCTCTTATTATTCTTTCGTCCTGTTTGGAATGCCAGGATCACATATCGAGGTTTTTCCAGCTGCGTTGATGTCTTGACTGACCACACGTGTTTCGATGTCGCCGGTAACATTGGATATTCATACAATTCCCACGTACGAAAACTCATTGGAATTGGGGTATCTTTGGCGATGAATTTCAGCAATTGAATTTTCCGTTTATCCGCCACGGTGACGTATGGAACGAGCCATTCAATTTTCCGTAGTGTAATTTTATAATCTTCAGCGGCTGGTTGAACTATGGCATTATCATCGGAACGTGATCTAGTCAAAATCAATTCGTGCTTTGCATTCACCACCATTTTTCGATAATCTTCAGCAAATCCCAGCAGCATGCTCAGTGGTATGCATACGTCAAAGTTGCCTGCTACGTCTACAATTTGTTTAGTCTCCTCAACATCGAGCCAACCGGTGTTCTCAAGCATTGCACTTCTCGCCGACGAATGAGATGTATATCCTTTGATGAGAGATGTGATTCCCACATTTTTATTACGATCGATTTCAACTGCGTTAAGTTCATAACGCACCTCCTCGAATAAATGACAAATGGCATTGTTGACGAGGCTCGTTGCAGCTAACGCTGCACCATCCGCCTTTGTCAGTTTGCCGCAAATGTGAATTGAACTTTTACTCGGTAGAATTGATAAATCTTGATGCTGGATTGAAATACGTATTTCATCACTATTGTTGTATGTTGACGATGCGTATGGTTGATGAGCATGAACCTCATAATGTATGATGGATTCGTCAAACATGACGGGTGTCTGGATGTTTACGATTTCTTCCTCCATTGCAGGCAGCAGATGCACAACGAGCAAAGCAGATAATTTCTCACACGCGAACTCCACGAATTTTGAGACCCAAACTCTTCAATAGCAGAAGGTTTTGAGGTGTTAGCTCTTTGAGCGTTGATCGACGACTGCTTTCGCGATCCCATGTTGGCTTATTAACCTTTTAAGCGGCAATAACGCCATATGGCGCACATTTTTTCTGGGCCCAAAGCGGCAATGACGCCATATGGCGCACATCGATTATCTCGTGATTAAGTCAATCAATTATCACCAAATTTGATACTCGAGGGTTTCTGGGGTCGCTGATTACGAATCCACTCTCAAAATTTCGAAATTCGAAATGGCGGATCCAATATGGCGGCCGAAAATGCAAAAATTCATTCGAATCGGATAAAAATTGGTACTCGGGGGTTTTCGGGGTCGCTGATTACGAATCCGCTCTCAAAATTTTGAAATTCAAAATGGCGTATCCAATATGGCGGCCTAAAATTAAAAATTCATTTTAATCGGATAAAAATTGGTACTCGGGGGTTTTTAGGGTCGCTGATTACGAATCCGCCCTCAAAATTTCGAAATTCAAAATGGCGGATCCAATATGGCAGCCGAAAATGCAAAAGTTCATTCGAATCGGATAGGCATTGACATTCAGGGGTTTTCGGGATCGCTGATTACGAATCCGCCCTCGAAATTTCGAAATTCAAAATGGCGGATCCAATATGGTGGTCAAAAATCCGAAAATTCATTTGAATCGGTCGAAATTTAGTATTCTTCGGGGTCGCTGATTACGGAGTATATAAATTGAAAATAGAAGATTCTCTATGACACATATGAATTGATCATGTAAAATTTTTGCAATGGCACCTTTCTCTTCATATTGATTTTATATTAACCCTGAGTTTTTCAAGTTTTATATGTGAATAAATGTAACACAAATACTATTCAAAATTGCCCCGTGCATGGTCGGCATATGAGATATTGTTTTCGAATTATAAATTTTGAGGACGGATTCGTAATCAGTGACCCCGAAAACCCCCGAGTACCAATTTTTATCCGATTCAAATGAATTTTTCATTTTCGTCCGCCATATTGGATCCGCCATTTTGAATTTTGAAATTTCGAGGGCGGATTCGTAATCGATGACCCCAAAAACCCCCGAGTACCAATTTTTATCCGATTCAAACGAATTTTTTATTTTCGGCCGCCATATTGAATCCGCCATTTTGAATTTCGAAATTTTGAGAGCAGACTCGTAATCAGCGACCCCAAAAACCTCCGAGTACTAAATTTCGTAACAATCTGAATACTTTTTTTTTCCCGCATTTTGGGCACTATGAGGCGAATTGGTTCTGCCGCTTAAAAGGTTAATATTGCCAATACGATGATTGTAAATTATGCCCATTGAGATTTTATATGAAGTCTTATGGTGATGACTTCACCGCGGAAATTGATCAAATCTCCGTCTTGATCGACAATACGAAGCTGTATATTGTCAATGCGACGAGTTGTGATTGGTAGATAAATGACGCTCGACGGTACTTCGATGATTTTATAGCCGGCCGGTACAGATGGGAAAAATTCGTGAATTGTATGAACTTTTCGCCCGTTGATGTATGCACCAGTGGTTATGTTACACTCGACTCGAATGGCGTTCACTTTGAGAATAGACACGGGTAGATCGGACACATGTCTTTTATTGGGCTCCAATCGACGCGACGTAAAACCCAGCAAAGGTCCAATCGAATTTTTGGATGTAAAATCAATCGATTGATTGCACTCAATTTCACTGCGTAGCGTATAATTATTCGGCTTAAGCTGAATTTGTATGTTTTTAGATGCCAACTCAGTTTTCAAATATTTTTCAATATCTTCAATTTCATAGCTGCCCGTTCGAATGGTCACCACATGATTTCCAACGTGAAATTCATTGCAACCAATGTCGATATTTGGAATCCAATTGAATGTGAGCAGCTCGACGAGTCCAAGAGTATAATTTTTGTCGGGCCATAGTTCGATGGGTGGAAAAAATTGTGCCTCGAGTATGGAGGATGATCCAGTAATGGTGATCGTCAAACTATCATCCATGATGCTCGCAGATGTAGAACTAAACACGCAGCTCCATAGTCCTCATTTATATAGTGCATAATTGTCTCGTCGATTTAGTTGTCCACACAAAAATTTCAAGCATAAATGCCCGCATATTATTGTATCGTATTCCTGATACTTTTTATAATTGTATTTCACGCTACCAACATTGAAGTATTTCATGAGTTCGGGTGGAGGTGGGAGATTATCGAAGCTGTCAAAGTATGTGACTCGTTGACCATTCTTTTTATATGCAACCCAGTGTGTCCCAGGGCCCACATTTTCATCCAAATTCACTATTGCTGATTCTTGTTTGAGTGGTCCATTTTCAGGCAAAGTGTCACGCATGAAAACCCCACGAAAGTTACGAATTTTCATGGCTCTCGCATACTTTAGCAGATCGATGTCGGTGAGTGGTTGATGTGGTAGCGTGATTATACGTTTTTTGTCCCGAGGTAAAGACCCAAACCCTGTTTGTATGGTTTCAGATGTAAACCTTTACCCAAAGCGATGGCCTCGAGTGTTCTATTGTGACGTTTACTTTCCTCCAATTCCTTTTTAGCCGCTTGAGCAGCATTTACAGCTTTGACTATTGCAGCACTTCCATCAGACAGTGCACCAACTGCGCTAAGGCCGGCAAAGATGGGTACGAGGAAGGGCAATAAACCGCCGATTTTGCGAGGTACAGGTAGAACCCCAGGCGTGCGTACTTTAACACCTTTAACACTGGCACGCGCACCTTTCAATGCTGACATGACGATTTCACGGGGGTCACCACTACGAATCATGGCTTTCTTTGCGGCACTAATGATCTTTTTCAGGCAAACACTTTTTTTGGTCTTTTTCGTCACTCGTTTCATACCTAGACCAAATTTCTTTTTCGCCTTCATAATGTTTGTCACGGCCCAAGCACTTGCTCTTTCACCAAGACTTGCGTCTTTCGAGGTTACACGTTGCCAGGCTTGTTCAGCCAAAATTTTATCCGCCAGATGTCGTGCTTCCAAGTTTTCACGATTTTTCGAATATGCGATATCGTGTTCTTTACACGCAGCGTCCAGCGCGTTTATAATAGGATCACCACGAGCAAGACGTTTGATCAATTTCGTACCAGGTCCACAATATTGATAGCCCGGTAGATGTAGTTCCACGGGGAGATTGTTGATTATACTGTTTACCAAACCTTTACCAGGTTTATCATGTACAATCATCACTCTGCAGTGGTTACAACTCGACTGACTATTCCAACATTATAAAGTTGCATTTATATGATTTTTTCAATCAGTCGCATGCGAGATGAAGTCGAAGAAACAAGTTTCGAGCGGTCAACTCCCCATAATAAATTTCGATGAATTTATTGTTGGAGCGGGTAGTGTGAAGAAGCGTCATGGAAACTTACTACCTAACAGCATTCGAGCCGTATTTTGTGGCCCCTCGAATTGTGGAAAAACGAATGCCTTACTCACGCTCCTAATACATCCAAATGGTTTGAGATTTGAGAATATATATCTATACTCGAAATCGTTGAAGCAGCCAAAATACCGATTGCTCGAGCGAATGCTTAAACCTGTGAAAGGAGTGGAATTTTTTCAATTTAACGACGAGCATGAACAAGTTGTGGCACCTAGTGAAGCTCGCCCAAACTCCATATTCATCTTTGACGATATAGCGTGTGAGAAACAGGACAACGTGAGAGCATTTTTTTCCATGGGAAGACACGAGATTGTGGATAGTTTTTATCTCTGTCAGACGTATACTCGTATTCCGAAACATCTCGTGAGAGACAATGCAAATTTTATAGTGCTATTCAAACAAGATGATATGAACCTCAAGCATGTATATAATGATCATGTCAATACGGATATGACTTATGCAAGTTTTAAAAAATTGTGTCAAGTGTTGGAAATCGGACAAGTATGGATTCATCACGATTGACAAGGACAGTGAGTTGAATGCTGGAAGATATAGAAGGGGATTTGATTCTTTCCTCACTGTCGATGATGATGATGATAAATAATTGTTCCCCTGGATTTTACAAGGCAGTCTAAAGTCTGACTTACTCGTGTCAACATGAAGCGCAAAGAACTTTTAAAGGAGACGGCTGTATTGAGTGAACTTGCCAAGGCGAGTGATGCAATCAGACGAAAACATCGAATGTTGAAAAGTGGACGTGATAGTGCTCAGCAGAAAATACAAGATGTGTTTAAACCGATTGTTGAACCATTAGAAGAACTAGTTTCATATACGAAAAAACCTAAAATTAAGAATGAACGTGTAAATGTTAAAAAGGAGGAAGAGGAGGAGGAGGAGGAGGAGAAGGAGGAAGAGTCTCCAAATTTTGGAGAAAATAGCATGAAGCAAGATATTTCTTTCAAAGATGATATTTGGCATGATGCAATTACTGATGAGAATGTCGGTGTACCCTTAACTAAAAATAGCGATAATGATATTCATGAAGATAATAATGATGATGATGAGGACGATGATAACTTGGAATCATCTGGAGATGTTGATAATTTGATACGTGAATATCTGGGCTTACTGCGTAGTAATAACAAAACAAGATTAGATGGCGTGTATGGAGTACGAAATCTCGCTCAAAACAGATTAATGATTGGTGATTCACCAATTCATTTCGAACTCGACCATATAGTGGTTGGAGATGAAAAGTACCCCAAAAGTATTGGCTTGGTGGAACTGTTGTTTAAAAAAGAGCCCGAACTCAAATATCTAACACCAAATGACTTGGAGAAATATCAGAAAATTATCATCACAACGAATGCTCATAAAAAATTTTATAAACGCACGGGTGCGGTACGTCAGGATAAAAATAGTAAATTTAAAAATTATATATCCCAAATGCTCGGTAGCAACGATAAGAAAGGTGGTGCTCTGCCTCAGTATAAGGTAGCACGAAAGCATACCTCTGTCGACTATGTTCATTGGGATGATCCAAATGAGCTGGTAGATCGTCTTCGATTATTGCTCGTGTTACGTCCTGAAGGGACGAACGTAATTGGGAAATTTACTTAGTTTTCGCTGCCACCAACCTACACAGAGTGTAGGATTTTTGAAATGTGAAATATTTAGTAGATCTTTTGTTTGGTCTAAACGAAATTAAAATAATTGGATAATTATGGGAATAACCGAAATATTGAAGTGATTAAGTAATCGAAATAATTTAAGAGATAACGAAAGGGTGCCTATATGGTCCCGTACGGGCCCCGAAGCAGGAGATTGGGTCGCTCAAATAATTATTACTCGGGAAATCAGATTTATTGACATGGAAGTAGAAGGTTTGACGAGAACAGAAATAGTTGTGAAAAGTATGCGAAAAGGAAAGATACAAAAGGTTTACATCACACGAACGGGAACAATTCTCCCATTCCGCTCCGCACACAATAACCGCGCCTTCGTTTGACGCGCGGTTCACACACACGCACAGAATTAACTTGGTTTTATGAAGAATAACAAAATGAGAAATAAACTTAACAAAAGGGTGCACGCAAAAGTCTGCAAGACTCGGCAAAAGAACGTCCGTGAGGCAAGGGGCAGTGTGTTGCTCACTTCGCGTTTGTTAACGGAAAACAGACTTATGGTTCTCTGTGCGGTTCACCAATCTTTCAGGATTTACTACCCCGCCGCGAGCTTGCTGAATTACGGAGTTATCCAAGTGGACGACCGAGAGTCTGTAGCGAGCAATCGGAACTAATGTACAAAAATCCTCGCCACGGCGACGAGAGCTCGAAAGCGATCGTCGTGACGGGGTTTTCAGCATCTCAGCACTTTAGTCGTTCCCATGGATAGGTCCCTCGAACTCGCGATCAGGCGATGCTGATCGGGCGGATTCCGAGGGCTTCCGGCCAGCGGCGACACGAGGCAACGCGCATAGGTCGCACTCAAGGACGCTCCGTTGTCAAGTCGCGCAGTTGTCGGAGAAGGCCGTCGTCACGAACCGCGTATATTGAAATCACACGCGGGACGTGACACTCGCATCGCAAGCTGCTGGAAATTCATCACATTCGAATGAAATTATATCGATTATCGAGGAGTTGCGTGAAGCTGAAATCATTTATTAACATGTGATGGCTTGCTTTCATCCACATTCCCAACATGAGCGTCGATGTGTTTGGACAAAAGTTGAGTAGACGTGGTGCAGGTCCTCCGGGTAAACCAGGTGCTGGATTCAAAATTACATCGGACGGTCATTACGACTTGGAACGAAAACGACTGAGCAACGTTGGTGAGCCAGTAAATGCTCGAGATGTTGTAACACTCGGTGCATTCAGCAAACACATTCATTCTATAACTCATAGTGTGACTCATACAACGAATCAAAAGTGTGAATCGAATGTGGCGGCTGCAGAAAAGCGTGTGAGAACCGAGCTCGCCTATCTCCGTGAAAAAATTGATAATATAAAGAGAGAAATCTCAGAACTTCATGATGATATGAAGTTTTTACGAGATCATCTAATGATAAGTCAGTGAAAAATCCTCCAGACTCTTATCTTCTGCAATTGATGAGGACTGTGGGGGGGAGAAGAAAAAATGAGTGAAAAGAAGCTTGCGGTGGTTGAAGAACTCCATAAGCCAGCTCGGCGGAATTATCCTCGTCGACATGTGGATATACGTGGCCTGGATGAGACTTGGCAAGCTGATCTTGTAGATATGTCTGCATATGCACAACACAACTCCAACCATAAATTTCTCCTCACCGTCATCGATATATTCTCCAAATTCGCCTGGGCCGCACCGTTGAAGAGTAAAAGTGGAAAAGATGTGAGTGCTGCAATGGAGACGATTCTCAGCAAAGGATGCATACCGAAAAATCTTCACGTCGATCGAGGAAAAGAATTCTATAATATGAACTTTAAGGCTTTGATGAAAAAGTATAATATACACTTGCATTCTACATTTAGTAATTTGAAAGCATCAATTTGTGAGCGCTTCAATCGTACACTTAAGAATAAAATGTGGATTCAATTTAGTTTTCGCGGAAACTGGAAATGGATCGATATTCTCGATACATTAATTATAAAATATAATGATACATTACATCGTACGATAAAAATGAAACCGAAAGATGTGAACGCTGAGAATGAAAAACAATTATTGCACAATGTATACAATAGATCTGAAGTAGGAAACCAAGCAAAATTAAAAATCGGCGATAAAGTGCGCATAAGTAAATTTAAGAATGTATTCGAAAAAGGTTATACACCAAACTGGACAACTGAAATTTTCTCAATATATCGAGTGAGAAAAACTAATCCAGTTACATATAATATAAAAGATCATCAAGATGAGCCCATCGCAGGTCGTTTTTACGAGCAAGAGCTGCTTCGAGTAAAATATCCCGACATATATCTCATCAAGAGACTCGGTAGAGTCTCGGGACAAGTACATTGACAGCCCTGTCGTCTGCTGGCCTGAGGCTCTCGCCGAGACTATCTTTTCTCTGAATAAAACGATTCGCGGTGGTGGGGGTAAAACTGTCATGTCATTTTCTAGAATTGCGGAGCTCAAGAGATGTTTTGTTAAGCGAAAATTAGTTTGGAGACTAAATTTCAAAATCTCTTTCGAATGAGCCCGAAACCAACACGATCAGTAGCGTAATTGCTGAGAAAAAAATTTGCACAGGCTCAAGATTATGCAAAAGTTACTAACACATTTAGAAATTTGACATGTCTGTATATAATACCATCAAAGGCCTCATGTCCCTCGGTCTAACTTCGCGGCGGTGTCGCGGACTGACGTCACATGTCGAGAGCTCGAAAGTCACCAGCCGAAGTTTCACGTCATGTTGACGTTTGGGGTTATGATGTTATGAAGTGCGTGCGGGATAACTAAAAATAATTTTCGTCATCTAACGAAGTGCAAATTACCATTTATTTCGTTAAATATTGTGATATACTAAACCAGTATCAAAGCGGCCGCGTAAATGTAGTCTGTGATATGTGTGCGAAAACGGATATAAAAAATGCGCGATGCATATGTCAACGAAAACTTTTCAAGCTTTCATTATTTTGTTCGACTGGAAATAAGCGTTAACTAAAATAATCTTTCAATTAAATCAGAGTGCGAGAAATATTGTCCAGTGTAAATATATTGTCAGTAGGCTAGGTTATATATATGAAGGCGTCAGATTATATATATGAATAAATACAACAAAAATACACAGAACTGTTAGAATGATGTTGTAAACTTTAATTGAATAAATGTTTTCTAATTTATTTCTCATGTTTCCCATATTTTGCTTCATATTCAGTTTGGCTCTGCCCTCTCCGATCCTTGTTTTCACTCCATCGGTTTGCAGCGGATCGATACATATCATTAATTAATTGCCTAATATGTGTCCTATGATTTTCTACTATTTCTTCATGCTGATTGTGGTAACGTGATTCAAGAGGTTTCCAGCTATGATCATCAATCTCACATTTTGTACATCAGATTCTCAAAACAGTTTCTGGTCTTGATATAAGTGTAGTTATTCTTTTTCTACCTGGTCTATCGAGTAACAAATTTTGAAACTTATTCCAAAAAGTCTTTGGATGCTTTGTTTGCTGATCATATGAAAAGTCGAATCTTTGGAATGCAGTAGGCAAACACAAATTTTGACAACAATACTTATGAAATGACATGTATGTTGAGTATTCCCACTTTGCAAACTACAAATGTGGAATTATTAGTGAAAAGATTCATTACGCTAAGTCTACAGTTGCTCAGTTTTGGATGCGATCAAATATAATGCCTGCTAACATCCATGGGAACATACAGAATTTCTGAATATAATGTTCGCTATGTCATTTCAACGTAACATCATGACTTTTGCCAACTTTTCTCTATAATACTATAGATTTGGATTATTGAAATACAGCAAAAATCTGAGAATTATAAAATTGATATACTGTGCCACTCATTTTACTTTTTAAAACTAACTGTAACATATATATGAAGTGAACACTCATCACAGAAGTCTTCAGTTGCTCATTTATGGATAGATTTTAAATTGCTGTCTTCAAAATTTATTGTGCAGATACATTGAATCGCAGCAGATACCTGCGAACTCTGAAATTTCTGTGCATTGTAACTCAATTTTCCCCGCGAGGGTACGATTGGTCCCTTCTCGGCTCACCCGTCTCGTCGGCTCACACGACTCTCCGGCCACGAGAGTGAATTGGGCGCCAGGTACGAAGTACCGTCGATTACTCGACTTTAATTTTATTCACTCTCTACGATGGTAACGCCAACAGATCACGATACTCAGAATGCGCGAGAGACACGAGTGACCGAGGACGGTCCGGCTACTCAGCTCAAACTGAGATACATAAGGTAGAGGGGGGAATCCTTGGGGAAAAGTAGCAATCAGGAACGCAAAATAACATAATCGACACAAGATAGTAATTTGACAAAATATTCACAATTTATTCAACTCCGTGACGACGCGTAGAGTTACAAGAAAGACATTAACATTGAACGCCGTGAACAATCGAGAACAACATAGTCAAATACGAGATTCGGTAAATTTTAATGATCGGACAAAAGTTCAAGCCATATAATACAAGTGACGGGTAGAATCTGGGTAATGAAATTAATAGAACTGATCTGTCGCTTCGCATATTCGCACGCCTCATATTCGTTATTCGACACCCACGAATTGAGTGCCCCAGGTAAACGCAGGTAACACGTAACCAGCCGCAAGGGCCGTAGGTAAAGCGCAGGTAAAGTTCATCAGCCGCGAGGGCTGGAGGTACGATTAATCAGCCACGAGGCCTGTAGGTAAAAGGTAACCGGTAACAAGTACCGTAGGTAATGCGCAGGTAAAGTTCATCAGCCGCGAGGGCTGGAGGTACGATTAATCAGCCACGAGGGCTGTAGGTAAAATCAATCAGTCGCGAGGACTGTAGGTAAAGTTAATCAGTCGCGAGGACTGTAGGTAAAGCTAGTCAGTCGCGAGGACTGCAGGTAAAGCTAATCAGTCGCGAGGACTGTAGGTAAAACGCAGGTAAAATACGAGTGTGAGAAAATGCGAGCGACAAGGTAACGAACGATTGATAAAGAATTTAAGTAACAGTTAACATAATAAAAGAATAAGGTATCGGAGAGCGGCAATACGCTGCACGCCGGTTCAACTACGAGAGAATAATAATACGCGATACAGAAGAAAGGAACGAAATATAATAATAAACGAAGACGCTACTAACCGCCGTATAGTCCGTAGCGCGACAACAAGTGCGAGAGAGAAAGCACGAAAACATCGCGCGACCGGGCGCGCTCGCTAGAGCCCTCGGCGCGTGCAAGGAGAGAGAGACAGAGATACTCGAAAGATATTGCGCGTTATATTCAGCGCGTTTACACTACGAAAACTCAAAAGATATAAATCTAATAACGACAATTTTTATGAAACGATTGAACCAACTTAAGGGAATCGATTTGCCTAGTTGAGCGTTACATCCTCAAAATTCGAGACCCGGGAAGTATCGGCCGCAATCTCGCACGATACTTCGACTCGTAAGTCTCTCGAAACGCCATATAAATCTGAACTAAAACCCGGAACTAGATTCCGAAAAAGAAAACATGAAAAAGCTCAACAAGACAAACGATTCGGGGAGATAAAGAACGGACTTACCGAGGGATCCAACTCGCCGCACAAAGGAAAGGCTTGGTGATGTTCGCCGGAACGCAGACTCGTCAGTACGGTGCTCGGAATTAGACTAATTGTGCGCAGTGTTGCCACTCGAAGATTGTATCCCGTACTAGGCGGCGGCAAAGAAACGTACTAAAACGTAACAAATGAGGAGAGGGGGTAAAAGCATACGGAATAACCGAATTTTCATGTATACGAGTTTATATGAGAGGTTTTCTAATTAAACGTTTGATAAATAAATAAGAAGTTTTAATAACCAACAATTTTTATTCGATTATAACATTTCAATATAAATAATATAATATCACATGGTTTTTGGCTCTTCTATTGATATCTGTAATAAAATTATTTTTTTATAAAGTAAAATAATATTTACTTAAAATAAAGCTGGCAAGACTCGGAAAGATTATTTCGTTTTTGAAAGCAGTGAAGCTGAAGGCTCCCATGTATGGCATAAATCATTGCGCAAAGACTCCTTGGCATGCAAAATGCTTTCGCACGTATCAACATGCAAGCGATTGCGTGTTTTATTTTTTATTAAATTAAGTTGAGAAAATATCCTCTCAGCTGCCGCCGAAGAATGTGGCAGACAGAGTATCCCCTTAACCAATTTAATTAAATTTGGAAACATCGGAACATCCAGTTGAGAGTTCAGCTCGAAAACGTTAGTCCAAAAATCTTCGAGTGAATCATTTTTGTGGGTTTCCATTTCTTGCAAATCGGCCAAAAGTCGCCATTCATTATTGACCTTTTCTATATCACTCACAAGGTGTGGAAAAAACTTGAGTGCTTCGGTGGCAATACTGCCGATCTCTCCGGATAAGACTGTAGTCGGATTGAAATAACTTACAAAAGACAGAACCGGATCTTCGAAATCGAATCTTTTTTTTATTTGCTCTGCGTATACCACGTACCACGTGAGGTATACGCCGAAAAACCGAAGTGCACGAAGACCAATGACTATAACACCGACAGTGACAGTACCCAGTACCCATAGTATGAAAACGTACTAGATACGCCAGCGGCGTAATAACGTACTAAATGGGGGCACAAGGTAATAGATTTAGTACAATTGTACTAAATTGGCAACACTGATTGTGCGTGCGAGCGGTCCTCGGTGTTCGGCGCTCTCCCCACCACTCGGACCCAGCACCGCAGCGCTCACACGCCGGGCGCGAACTAGCGTTCGGCCTCCCGGCTCGCGTATTCGCGGTAAATTCAAAAGTGAAGCGCGTACGGAAATTACTTTCCGCACCGCTTTTACGCTATTCTTAATTGCACGATGTTCCTCGCTGCTCTCGCCTCTTCCGCCCACGTGAAACGCTCCTCCCGACTAAATGGCTGTGATCCGAGTACCTTTCCTCTTGGGGATCCGGCGGGCATCTCTGAAAAGGCAGAGGGGAGGCCTCCCTCATGACTCCAGACGTCATGAAGTCACGGTGGGCCCACGACGATAAGCCACCAGGCAATTGCAGCACCTCTCCTCCAGGAAACTCCCCCGAACCCCACCGACCGAGGCGCCGTATTGCACGGACCGTGGCACCCGAATTCACAGCTGTGCGGACGGTGCAACTCTCGGTTGCTACGGCGGGAGAGGCACGGGCGGCGTTCAACGGATGGCCTATGCCAGCGTGTCCTCTCAGCAGTCCGCAGGTCGAGAATGATGTTCGAAGCTCGAAGACGATGTGAGAAGAGTGCTCCCCGCGGGTGAGATCGGTTTGAACAGCGAGGTAGTGCGGGAGGTATAAATTAGCGATGCGCTCGGTCCAACGTGGCGGAGGCAGGGCCAAACCTCGGAAACTACAGTAGATTTCTGAAATATTGTAATCAAGGTAACTCACGAAAACTGAACTCTTTCTCTCTCTTCCCAACACGGGCCGGGAATAGGTAAAACCAAAGGTAATTGTCGCGCAACAGATAATAGGCGCGAATTCTTAAAATAAATCTTAACATTACGTAGCGGTGAGTCTCGTTCCGAACAGCGCCCGACGAGTCGCAGTGGCGTCAAAATGGGCCGCAAACCCGGTCCACTGGTCGACACGGTTCGCACGAGTGGCGGGGCAAAATGTCACGTCACAGCATAAATATGTGTGTTAAGTATCACCCCCTATCTTTGATTATGAGAATGAGTAATAGAACTTGGTTTAGTAAGTTTTAAAGTATTTCTTTTTAAATACTATTGAAGTTTGTATTACTGCGGTATGAAGCGAATACCTCCAAACTTTCATATTTTTGTGTCGCAGCATGTGTGCCAATCATTTAAATTTTTTACTCCAACCGTAACATGTAATCTCAAAAATTCATCACAAACGTCTTCAGCTTTTCTAAATTCCTAAATTTTCCGTTTTCTATTTTATTCTGAGTTTTTAAACTTTTAAATTCATTCGTGAATTCTCCTGAAATTGTTTTTCTCCAAAACCAATGCAGATACCTTAAACGTCTTTGAATTCCGTTGCTCTGTTGAATTAAGTACGCTCAGTTTTTTTTGCTTTTTTGAGTTCTGACATAATAAATGTTTCCGGGTGCCTTTTTTCAGCAACTATCAAACTGTAGATAATTGGATCTCAGCGGCCACTTGCAAACTTTGGAAATATATTTCATCGGAGACACGTTCTGAATGATACGAAAATGTCTAAATTCAGAATGCAAAAGCAACATTTAAAAAGGGCCAATTCTGTTGGATTTGTTGTGTCTAGAATTTGATCTATCTTTCCTCTTTTCCTTTCTTTTTCCTAACGTTATCAGCCGAAAATCATATCTCGGCCCGTAACACGCATTGCTCCATGCTCTTGAGTTCCCAATGGACGAAACATATTAGAAGGCAAGGAGAAAAATCACCAAAGTCCAAGAATAAACCTCTATCGAAATATTTTCAGTACAATTTCGACGAAAAATAGGTCTTTTTTCGTGAAAACCAACGTTATACGCCGAAAATTATAAACAATTCATAGAAATTTAAACTAAAATCTTATAGTCATCTGAACATAAATAAGGATCTTTTGAGAAAAAAGACGTGATATCAAACCATAAACTTCCCCTAGGGAAAAAAAAGGTTGGGACAAGTACATTGATGGTCCCTCGTTTGCTGATAATTCCACCCATAAAAAAAACTTTAAACAAAATTTTTTTTTAATTGTAAAAAAAATTATTTCATAAAAAAAAATACAGAACAATTCGAAAAAAATTTTACAATTCTTGAAAAAATGTTATATTAAAAAAAAACTAATCTGCATCTATTTTTTAAAGTGTCAAAAGAATTAAATAACAAGTAAAAAATAATAAACCGAAAAATCGCCCTTGAAATCATTTTGGAAACCGATGCCTCATTCTTCTTATTTGATTCGAACAGCTAAATCAATTGAAAAAAATTCCATCTAATTTACGTGCAACATTAAAATTTATTATATCAATTCGAGGCCAAGTATTTTCTAATGAATTAAAAAAAGTTACCATTTGAATTACGTGCAGCACTAAAATTCATGATATCAATCGGTGGACAAGTATTGTATTAGTAACTCCAAATTTTGACATTATTGAATTGTTCTAAGAAGCTTTCAAATCCAAAAGAATCACATGCAAGCTAGTCATTTCTTACTCTATGGTGGCAGAGACTTATAAGAAAATCGATTCTTCTCAGACTTTCAGGATCCTCTGGTATTATTCACAAAATTCGACGTCGATTGGATCGATACAAATTATGTTTAAATATGTGTTAAAAGTACTTGTCCGGCCCATCACTATTCATTCAATAAAGAATCAATCATAAAAAAACGAAATGGCACGGCAGAATCTCGTTAAAAGTTTGTTGAAATGCGATTCATTATTAATTTAATGTTCTTAATAATAGTATAGGTTAGTTCTTATTCCGAATGGAACTCGTTCGCTGGAAGAATAAGTGGGAAGTAAAAATTGCCGTCATCGAATGTAAACTGCAGAGTTATTTTGGAAGCTTCAACATATACATTATGTACAATTTTTTTCATTTATCGATGCACAATAATATCCCTTCTATATTGCGGAATAATTTGTTTCCGTTTTTTATTAAATTAGTGCAATTAAGTAAAAATGACTTGAAGATTATTCTCTCAATTGCCTCTGCATGAATACTTGTGATCCATCAGTTCTAGACAAGCCCTGACTTTTATTTGGATAAACAATTTAAACGGAAAGTGATGGGCCGGACAAGTACTTTTAACACATATTTAAACATAATTTGTATCGATCCAATCGACGTCGAATTTTGTGAATAATACCAGAGGATCCTGAAAGTCTGAGAAGAATCGATTTTCTTATAAGTCTCTGCCACCATAGAGTAAGAAATGACTAGCTTGCATGTGATTCTTTTGGATTTGAAAGCTTCTTAGAACAATTCAATAATGTCAAAATTTGGAGTTACTAATACAATACTTGTCCACCGATTGATATCATGAATTTTAGTGCTGCACGTAATTCAAATGGTAACTTTTTTTAATTCATTAGAAAATACTTGGCCTCGAATTGATATAATAAATTTTAATGTTGCACGTAAATTAGATGGAATTTTTTTCAATTGATTTAGCTGTTGGAATCAAATAAGAAGAATGAGGCATCGGTTTCCAAAATGATTTCAAGGGCGATTTTTCGGTTTATTATTTTTTACTTGTTATTTAATTCTTTTGACACTTTAAAAAATAGATGCAGATTAGTTTTTTTTAATATAACATTTTTTCAAGAATTGTAAAATTTTTTTCGAATTGTTCTGTATTTTTTTTTATGAAATAATTTTTTTTACAATTTTGAAAAAGTGTTGAAGAAACGTGGTAGTCAGTTGTTTGTAAAGTGGCTAGGTTTCGACAAAGCACACAATAGTTGGATAAATAAAAATGATTTGTAAACGATAAAGATGGAAAATTCAAAGTCTGATTTATTTTTACGACCCTTTCCCAATCAAGTTCTCCGCACGAAGAGCAGATTTGAAGGAAAAAGAATGACAGTTTCACAAAAAAATTTATTTAACATCAATTACAAAATATATATATATTCCAAATGTACAAATTTTTTGAGGAGAAAAGTCCTCCATTACAGAATTTTTATTACAATGTATAAATGTTGAGAACAAGTTCCCACTCTCACAATTTTTTTCGCATTCAATGTACAAATATATTCTCTCAATCTTTAACACTCATGAGCACACATTCGTATGATCTATGACTCCATAGCTTCTGGAAATTCAGGAATACTGTAATGGCCCCATGGCAACGTGTCTACCGTTCCAGGTATGACATACCGCTTGTCATCGTGTGGACTTAGAGCAATTTTTGTCTCCGTGATGGTATAGACATTGTGTAATGTCGAGCGAATTGAAGATTGAGAACGTTTCATCTCGATCTGCTGATTAAGGCATGTCACGTAATCCTCAAATCTTATGGTTCTCGCAACAACATTACTTTTTACTCCTTTTGCTTTTTTAACATCGTTCTTACCTTCAACTCGCGTCGCATACATCTTCGATCTAAGTCCAACGAATTCAGTCATTATGGCCCCATTGTTTTCATCTTTCATGATACCCGGGACCTTTTTGTTGACTAGCGGTATACCATAGATGTTGTCATGGGGATAGTCACTAGTGTCATATTTGTCGAGATTACATTTCATGTCCTCGTACACATCTTCACATTCAATATGGTAAATTAAACTATCAGTATCCGTATACATGACTTTACATTTATTTTGATACATCGGCATCATGAACTCGTGGTGGAATTCATATAAACAAGTTTTTGAAATGTCTAAAATAGACATGCCAACATATATCGGTTTGTTAAACATGACTTGGAGATTTCGCAACTCTACAGCGATTAAATTTTCCGCAAAAATACTTCGACTGTGAAAGTTAGGTTTAGCGATCATAGCCTCTGCTCCATATCGACCTGCCCATGGCGTTAACAGTTTAACTTGGACGTGACTACGAACATCCTCCATGGTTTTTCCAAACACAGCATTATTCATTAATTTGAATAGATTTTTTTCAAAATCATTTTTCGCACGTGTACGAAATTGTGTATTCAAATCAATGTATGTTTTGAGCCAGGAAGATTGCTTAAACTTCAAGACTCTGTGGATTTTCGTGATTTTCAAACCATGTTTTAAACACTGCTGCAATGCACGATAATGTATGACATATCGTTTTTTCGCATTCACCGTTGCAAGAAGCTTCTCTTGCTTCGAGCCCGGAGGTTTATCATGCGTTGGACAAAATGGCAAATCACTATGTGCATTGTGCAAGTGTTTTGGATATTCCAGATCAACTTCAAGTATATAACCAATTTCAGAGTCTGATGGCAGAGATTCAACGTTGAAGTTTGCAAGATCTTCAATCCATTCGAAATCTGCATAAGGCAATGCTTGACTCATTGCCCATCCATACAAATTGTTAACATCAAAATACATCAAGTATGATGATGGAATAGATGGGTCATATGAGTTCATGTACTTGTTATTGGCACGAGCATGTCTTTTGGAGCATTGACTAAGACCACCTCGAATACCTCTCTCCACGAACAATACCATGTCGATGTCAGTGAGCAATTCAAACTTTACCTTTGTATATTTCATCATGACATCCCAGGTATATCCGGGGAGAGTATAGTAAAACGCAGGGTCAAGACCGTAACTTTTCAGGCAAGTATCGCGGAAATTCTCAAAGATATCGGCTAAAAGTAATACGTCAATCTTTAAGTGTAAATCGCTATATTCACCGAGCGTTCGCATTGAAAATCGTTCCCACACATTTTTCGCATGTGCATACTCCTTTTCGGAAACTGTTGAATCAGTTAAAGAGCTGTAAAATGCTTCTCGCGGTGGAAGCTCCGTTTCATCCAACTTTTCCAAACTATCAATGTACTCGTATGGAAAGACACCTTTTCGTGTTAATAAATGAAAATAGTCTAAATCTTGAAATTGTGATTTTAAAGTTAAGAGTTTGTCCGCAGTTAAAAATGAAGCTAGTTTATCGAGACTTGTATTGAGAAATCTGAAAGAGTCGATGAAACGTAATTTTATATTTTTCCGCGTGTCTTTGGATGTTTGAACCGTTTTCGAGAAAGAGATGTACTTTTCTTTTGTTATTGGGAGCAAATCGATTTTCCCCGCGAACGCAGTTGCCACTTCTTTAATTATAAAATGTGCATCATAACCGGATAAATTGTGGAAAACTATTGGCATGAAAAACGAATTCTGATAGTTTAAATTACAATTTGAATGAGCCGGACCTCTGAATTGTCCTGTCAGGTGGCAATGATCGCGGACACGCTCATCACCCTCGACAAAAGGCTTCTCACAAATATGACATTCTTTTTCTTCCCGAAATTTCCTCCACTCTTGCGGAGACAATTCTTTCATTGGAATGTTTGTAAGAAGAATTTTTTCTACCCGCAAAGCTAATTGCTTAAGTTCTTCTACGAACCATTCCACACAATCCTCACCCCTTCGTTCGTGGTATCCCGACAGCGAATCATCGTAGGAGCACTTGACATAATATCCAACGCTGAAGACACGATGATGTTGGCTCTTATTTTTCTCCCTCTCATCAGCGTTGGTCTTCTCCAGGATACATTCGAGGTCGGCATATACCACGAACGGGAGACGCTCCTTACGATTGGCGTTCGTGAATTCCAGCCATTTGTCGTTTTCGCCCGGTAGTCGAACAGCACAATCGTTGAGTACGCCGCAATCAACCTCATGAGACTGTAGCTTTTCGATGGTTGAAAAGTAATGCAGGCATCTGTAACAATAAAATAAATTTCAAATTTTTAAAAACGTTTCATCATTATCGCAACGAATGAAATTTTTTACAGTTGTATATTAATTTACTTACCGATCACAGATATATTTCTTGTGCCCATCAGTATTAAGTTGAGAGTTGACTAGTCGGGATAAATTCTTGATCCACGCAAAGTGTCCAATTCCACATCCCGACACGTCTTCAATGTACAGCAAGTTGATGTGGCGCTCTTTTTTCTCCTTGCTCACGCGGACTGGTAAAATGACTTCCTTGTTCTCGCTATAGACGTTGATTGAGAGATTATTCATCTTTTCAAATCTCCCAATCTGGTCCAACGTCATAGGGAAGTTGATGCTTCGGAAGTCGAATATCGTCGAATAATGCGGGTAAGAAGATGTGCGATCGCTGTATCGGTCTACCGGATGAAGAGCAGCAGTCATTGTCCATCCAAAACACGCATTATCCGTCGATTTCACATTCACTACCGCTCTTTTCAACTGTATCCATTTTACCAATGAAACGTGACATCCTGCACGTAAGGCATTATATTTGTTGATGTTCACTGTTAGATTGGTTATGGATGTCAAGGTCCAGCCGCTGTCACTCTCTTGGAACTCCTCGAGCGATTTTAGAGTCGGCTCCACGACTCGCTTCTGATACCACTCACTCAGGTCCGATGTTGTGAAAAGTTCAACATTTGCCGTGTTGACACTTTTATTCGCCCGCTTATCACCCACGGTAAACTCTCCGTTAAACGAAGTGTTCACTTTGATGCTATTGTGTTTACGAATATGAGCCTGCACTTGTTCTTCAACAAGCTCATACGCATCCAATAGAAACTTTCGTGGGTCGATATGAGTAGTAAGGCTACGCCGGTTCTGGCTCAAATGGGGGCGAGGGGGGAGCGGTGTGCGGGGAAGCGCCAGGGCCAGAGGGGGGCAGCGAAGGGGGAAGCCGCGCGCCGTAGGGCCGTGTGTGTGTGTCGCACACATTCTCGCGGCCCTTGAAAAAGAAGGAGAGATAGAGCCGACGGTGAGTGTGAGAGAGATGGAATGAGAAAAATCGTGTTAATTTATGACCAGTGCGTTACGGATTTGTCTTCGCCTCGGATGCAGATAAGGGCGGGGAGGGGGGGGGGGGGTATAACGAAGGGTCTGCCGTTGGAGAGAGAGGTGTGAGAGAGATAGAATGACCGTAGAGAGCAAAAGCATGAGAGAGACGGAGTGAACGAGAAAAATATTCTCTAAGAGTTTTGAACTCTGGGTGTATGTCGAGATGTAAACATTCAGTTTGAAATGCCACTGATTCGTCATCGCTCATGTGCGGGCCGGATGGGGAAGGGTCTGCAGCAAAATTATTCTACAATAATTCTATAAGAGGTCTCAAGATTTTTTCGACATTTTGTTGTTTTTTTTTTTTTCAAGACTTCAGTATGAAAAGTATTCTCAAGATGGATAGATGTGCGAGTATGTATGCGATCCATCCGTTGAAAGAACATTGGATGCTGACTAAAAATGAACTCGAATCAATTCCTAAGATTCTGCTCATAAAATATTATGGTAAATTCATTCCATCGCTATGGGATCGATTACCTGAACATTTGAAGAGTGATAGTGAAGTTCAGTCTTATCAATATTGTCACGATCATTTTAATCCACCGTGGATGTCGACTCATATTGATGCTCTAGGACCAATACGTCGAGAGTGTGAAAAATGTTGGATCATGGAACAACTAGTGAATATTTATGCAATTTATTGTATACGGAGCCCTCGTGAAATGACGGCGGAAGAACTCCTCATTATATCACCATCAACGTTCAAGAAATATTTCAGTGACTTTACGGATGTTTTGTGGGAGCGTTTTCCATATTACTACAAATCCGACGTTGAAATTCAATCGTTGCGTCGATGCCATGATCATTGGAATACGTCTTCGATGGAAGATCACATTGATGCTCCGGCCCCTCTACGGAAAAATTGTAGAAAATGTCGGGAGAGGGAGGACATGCATGAGGTAGAGGGGGAATAACCCTAAAAATTCAAGAGAAATCGAGAGCAACGTCGTCGTCAGTCAGCTGCTGCATTAGTTCGAGAGCAGACGAGAAAAAAAAAATCACTCTTCAAAAATGGAGTTTACATCTTTGAACAAAGTTGCCACGCTGGAAAACAACATACCAACGAAGAAGCTGATTGAACTTGAGGTCGGGACTGATCATCCAATTCATCATATTCGATCGGTGAAAACGAAATTTGGAAAACGATACATCGCCAACATCGGAGGTCAATTCATGGTTTTTCTACCGGGGAGACTTTCCGAGGCTTTCGACCAAGACGAGGATGAATTCAAAAAGCTGTTGGAGGCGGCTCAAGCGAGAGAACTCTACATGGAAACGTTTGCCGACATATGCAGTAAAATTTTGTTCAAACATATTCCAAAATCTTCGTGAAGAGAAAAAAATGAATAATTGTGATCATTATTGAAAAATCATACTAATAATAGTAATAATAATATGAAATATTGTAGACTAATTGGAGGAGGAGGAGGAGGAGGAGGGCTTGCAATAAAAATATGGAAAAAGTCTCATCGTAGAAATGTTTTGTTTATTTGAAAATCCCTCGTTCACACAATGCTAGATATACATATAACCAACTTCTGAGCGATTTCACATTCGCATTCGCACAATTGTATTTCGGATTGTTATGGTGATGGTGAGGACAATCGAGGCGACTTTTCGGCAACTTCTGCAACGATGGGCAGTCCAGAGTCTCCATATCGATAATTTCCGATGACAGATCCAAGAAATTCTTCAGCCACAAAGACTTTTCGCTCCCTTTCACGTATATAGCACGAGCTCGTTGTAAGATTGTTTGAATGATTATTTTCGCTGTTTTGTATGGTAGACCCTCATAGTCCCATGAAATCCCGTGAACATTTCGTTCCAACCATTTGTTTGTTATTTTATATCGACCGGGTAGCGCGTCCCAAGTACATGGTGATTTGAAGAACAGCGTTAGAGGTTTATAAATTTTGTCGTTGGCTCGAATAATTGATATTTCTTTCGGGATAAATTCATTGCGTGAGCCCTTAAAACCCTGGAGATCAACGATAAAGTCCATCTCGACTGACGATTAGTAAAATCATCACCATGACTTTATACCAATTTTTTCACCCCACCACTCACAGGATTGTATTCAACGATGCGATCGTGTAGAATGAGACAGTATGAGCATGTTTGAGCAGGAATATTTGTGCTTGTTTCAAATTCAAAGCGTACATCAACAGGCCCAGACTTGAGAGAATCGTTCTGCTTCGAGCAGTCAACCACAATGAGAGGAGCATATTTGAGAAAATCCGTTTTTGTAAGCCACGGTTCGGCCTCCTTATTGTAGTACATCGGTTGAAAGTTTGTATACATATCGTATAGTACTGCATACTGATTTTGCGGTATATTCAAATTCATGTTACCATAGGGATAACATTGTGAATTTAAGTATAATTTTACATCGGTAACATTGCAATGATCAAAATTGCTCGCATTTTGCCTTTTAACGCTCTTTCGTCCTGTTTGGAACGCCAGGATCACATATCGAGGTTTTTCCAGCTGTGTGGATGTCTTGACATACCACACGTGTTGCGATGTCGCTGGTAACATTGGATATTCATACAATTCCCACGTACGAAAACTCATTGGAATTGGAGTATCTTTGGCGATGAATTTCAACAGTTGAATTTTCCGTTTATCTGCCACGGTGACGTATGGAACGAGCCATTCAATTTTTCGTAGTGTAATTTTATAATCTTCAGCGGCTGCTTGAACTATTGCATTATCATCGGAACGTGATCTAGTCAAGATCAATTCGTGTTTTGCATTCACCACCACTTTTCGATAATCTTCAGCAAATCCCAGCAGCATGCTCAGTGGTATGCATACGTCAAAGTTGCCTGCTACGTCTACAATTTGTTGAGTCTCCTCAACATCGAGCCAACCGGTGTTCTCAAGCATTGCACTTCTCGCCGACGAATGAGATGTATATCCTTTGATGATAGATGTGATTCCCACATTTTTATTACGATCGATTTCAACTGCGTTAAGTTCATAACGCACCTCCTCGAATAAATGACAAATGGCATTGTTAACGAAATTCGTTGCAACTAACGCTGCACCATCCGGCATTGTCAGTTTGCCGCAAATGTGAATTGAACTTTTACTCGGTAGAATTGATAAATCTTGATGCTGGATTGAAATACGTATTTCATCACTATTGTTGTATGTTGACGACGCGTATGGTTGATGAGCATGAACCTCATAATGTATGATGGATTCGTCAAACATGACGGGTGTCTGGATGTTTACGATTTCTTCCTCCATTGCAGGCAGCAGATGCACAATGAGCAAAGCAGATAATTTCTCACACGCGAACTCCACGAATTTTGAGACCCAAACTCTTCAATAGCAGAAGGTTTTGAGGTGTTAGCTCTTTGAGCGTTGATCGACGACTGCTTTCGCGATCCCATGTTGGCTTATTAATATTGCCAATATGATGATTGTAAATTATGCCCATTGAGATTTTATATGAAGTCTTATGGTGATGACTTCACCGCGGAAATTGATCAAATCTCCGTCCTGATCAACAATACGAAGTTGTATATTGTCAATTCGCCGATTTGTGATTGGTAGATAAATGACACTCGATGGTACTTCGATGATTTTATAGCCAGCCGGTACAGATGGAAAAAATTCATGAATTGTGTGAACTTTTCGTCCGTTGATGTATGCACCAGTTGTTATGTTACACTCGACTCGGATGGCGTTCACTTTGATAATGGATACCGGCAAATCAGACACGTGTCTTTTATTGGGTTCCAATCGACGCGATGTAAAACCCAAAAGAGGTCCAATAGAATTGTTCGATGTAAAATCAATCGATTGATCACACTCAATTTCACTACGTAGCGTATAATTATTCGGCTTAAGCTGAATTTGTATGTTTGTCAACTGAGCTTTCAAATATTTTTCAATATCTTCAATTTCATAGCTGCCCGTTGGAATGGTCAACACTTGCGTTTCAACATGAAATTCATTGCAACCAATGTCAATATTTGGAATTGAATTGAACGTGAGCAGCTCGACGAGTTTAAGAGTATAATTTTTGTCGGGCGATAGTTCGATGGGTGGAAAAAATTGTGCTTCGAGTATGGAGGATGTGCCAGTGATGGTAATAGTTAAACTATCATCCATGATGCTCGCAACTTTAGAACTAAACACATAGCTCCATAATCTTTATTTATATAGTTTATAATTGTCTCGCCGATTCAGTTGATTACACAAAAATTTTAAACATAAATGTCCACATATTATCGTGTCATATTCTTGATATTTTTTATAATTATATTTCACGCTACCAACATTAAAGTATTTCATGAGTTCGGGTGGAGGTGGAAGATTGCCAAAGCTGTCAAAGTATGTGATTCCTCGGCCAGATTTTTTATAAGCAACCCAGTGTGTACCAGGTCCCACATTATCATCCAAATTAACGATTGCTGATTCTTGCTCGAGTGGTCCGTCCGCAGGTAAAGTGTCACGCATGAAAACACCGCGAAAGTTACGAATTTTCATGGCTCCCGCATATTTTAGCAGATCGATGTCGGTGAGTGGTTGATGTGGTAGCGTGATTATACGTTTTTTGACCCGAGGTAAAGACCCAAACCCTGTTTGTATGGTTTCAAGTGTAAACCTTTACCCAAAGCGATCGCCTCGAGTGTTCGATTATGACGCTTACGTTCGTCCAATTCCTTTTTAGCCGCTTGAGCAGCACTTACAGCTTTGACTATTGCAGCACTGCCACCCGACAATGCTCCAACAGCGCTAAGACCGGCAAAGATGGGTACGAGGAAGGGTAATAAACCGCCGGTTTTTTGAGGAACAGGTAGAATCCTAGGCGTGCGTACTTTAACGCCCTTTACACCAGCTCGCGCACCTTTCAGTGCAGACATTACGACTTTACGAGAATCATCACTACGTATCATTGCTTTCTTCGCAGCACCGATAATCTTTTTCAGGCAAACACTTTTCGGGCGTTTCATACCCAATCCAAATTTCCTCTTAGTCTTCATAATGTTCGTCACAGCCCAAGCACTTGCTCTTTCACCGAGACTCGCGTCTTTCGAGGTTACACGCTTCCAAGCTTGTTCAGCCAAAACTTTATCTGCCAAATGTCTTGCTTCCAAATTGTCGCGATTTTTCGAATATGCGATATCGTGCTGTTTGCAAGCTGCGTCCAGCGGATTTATACCTGGATCACCACGAGCAAGACGTTTGGCCAATTTTGTGCCAGGTCCACAATATTGATAGCCTGGTAGATGCAATTCCACCGGGAGACTGTTAATTAGACTGTTGACAAGACCTTTGCCATGCACAATCATTACCACGCGGTGGTCGCAATACGACTGATCAGTATTATATTATAAAGTCGCATTTATATGATTTTTTAATCAGTAGCATGCGCGATGAAGATGAAGAAACAAGGTGGTCAACTTCCCGTAATAAATTTCGATGAACTCGTAGGTGATGCAAAGAAAGTGAAGCGTCATGGGAACATACTACCTAGTAGCATTCGTGCCGTGTTTTGTGGACCATCGAATTGTGGAAAAACGAATGCTCTACTTACGCTCCTGATACATCCAAACGGTTTGAGATTCGAGAACATTTATCTCTACTCGAAATCGTTGAAACAGCCGAAATATCGACTTCTCGAGCAAATGCTCAAACCCGTGAAAGGAGTGGAATTCTTCCCATTTAACGAGCATGAACAAGTTGTGGCCCCCAGTGAAGCTCGACCAAACTCAATATTTATCTTTGATGATATAGCATGCGAAAAGCAGGATAATGTGAGAGCATTTTTTTCCATGGGGAGACATGAGATTGTGGACAGTTTTTATCTATGTCAAACGTATACCCGTATCCCGAAACATCTTGTGAGAGATAATGCAAATTTTGTTGTACTATTCAAGCAAGACGATATGAATCTAAAACATGTGTATAATGACCATGTGAATACTGATATGACTTATGCGTGCTTCAAAAACATGTGTATAAAGTGTTGGAAGTCGGACAAGTATGGATTCATCACGATTGACAAGGAGAGTGAATTGAATGCTGGAAGATATAGAAGAGGATTTGATTCCTTCCTCACCGTCGATGATAAATGATTGTTCTTTCAGTTTTAAAGACAGTCTAGAGTCTGACTTGCATACGTCAACATGAAGAGCAAAGAACTTTTAAGGGAGAAGGCTGTATTGAGCGAACTTGCCAAGGCAAGTGATGCAATCAGACGGAAACATCGAATGTTGAAAAGTGGACGTGATAGTGCTCAGCAGAGAATGCAAGATGTGTTTAAACCGATTGTCGAACCATTAGAGGAGCTAGTTTCATATACGAAAAAACCGAAACTTAAGAGTGAACGTATGAATGTTAAGAAGGAGGAGGAGGAGGAGGAGGAGTCTCCAAATTTCGGAGAAAATAGCATGCAGCAAGATATTTCTTTCAAAGACGATATTTGGCATGATGCAATTACTGATGAGAATGTCCATGTATCCGTAACTAAAAATAATGATAATCATGATGATGATGACGATAATTTGGAATCATCTGAAGATGTTGATAATTTGATACGTGAATATTTAAGTCTACTGCGTAGTAATAACAAAACAAGATTAGATGGCTTGTATGGAGTACGAAATCTCGCTCAAAACAGATTAATGATTGGTGATTCACCGATTCATTTCGAACTCGATCATATAGTGGTTGGAGATGAAAAGTATCCCAAAAGTATTGGCTTGGTGGAACTGTTGTTTAAAAAAGAGCCTGAACTCAAATATATAACTCCAAATGACTTGAAGAAATATCAGAAAATTGTCATTACAACGAATGCTCATAAAAAATTTTATAAACGCACGGGTGCAGTACGTCAGGATAAAAATAGTAAATTCAAAAATTATATATCCCACATGCTGCGTAGCAACGATAAGAAGGGTGGTGCTCTGCCCCATTACAAGGTAGCACAAAAGCATACTTCTATCGACTATGTTTATTGGGATGATCCGAATGAACTAGTGGATCGTCTTCGTTTATTGCTCGGATCGCAAGCTGCTGGAAACTCATCACATTCGAATGAAATCATATCGATTATCGAGGAATTGCGTGAAGCTGAAATCATTTATGAACATGTGAGGGCTTGCTTTCATCCACATTCCCAACATGAGCGTCGATGTGTTTGGACGAAAGTTGAGTAGACGTGGTGGTACAGGTCCTCCGGGTAAACCAGGTGCTGGATTCAAAATTACATCAGACGGTCATTACGATTTGGAACGAAAACGATTGGAAAACGTTGGCGACCCAATAAATGCCAGAGATGTTGTAACACTCGGTGCATTAAGTAAACACATTCATTCTATAACTCATAGTGTGACTCATATAGCGAATCAAAGGTGCGAATCGAATGTGGCTGCTCTAGAGAAGCGTGTAAAAGATGATCTCGCCACTCTACGCAAGGAGATGAAAAATTTGGAAAGTACAATCGCGGAGCAAATAAAAGATGATCTTACCATCCCGTTGAAGGAGATGAAAGATTTGGAAAATGCAATCGCGGAGCTTAAAAAGTGAAAAGTTGCGAGAGAATGAGCGTGCCGCGGTGGTAGAGGAGCTACACAAGCAAGCTCGACGAAATTACCCACGTCGACGAGTGGATATACGCGGTCTGGATGAGACTTGGCAAGCTGATCTTGTCGATATGTCTGCATATGCACAACACAACTCCAAGTATAAATTTCTCCTCACCGTCATCGATATATTCTCCAAATTCGCCTGGGCCGCACCATTGAAGAGTAAAAGTGGAAAAGATGTCACCGCTGCAATGGAATCAATTCTCAGCAAAGGACGCATACCCAAAAATCTTCACGTCGATTGAGGAAAAGAATTTTACAATACGGACTTTAAGGCCCTGATGAAAAAGTATAATATACATTTGTATTCAACATTTAGCAACTTGAAAGCATCAATTTGTGAGCGCTTCAATCGTACACTCAAGAATAAAATGTGGATGCAATTTAGTTTTCGCGGAAGCTGGAAATGGATTGATATTCTCGAAACCTTAATTGAGAAATATAATGCTACACAGCATCATACGATAAAGATGAAACCGAAAGATGTGAACGCTGCGAATGAGGCGCAACTATTGCATAACGTATATAATAGAACTGTGGATGGGGAGAAACCAGCAAAATTCAAAATTGGCGATAAAGTACGCATAAGTAAATTTAAGAATGTATTTGAGAAAGGTTATACGCCAAATTGGACAACGGAAATTTTTACAATATATCGAGTGAGAAAAACTAATCCAGTTACTTATAATATAAAAGATTATCAAGAGGAGCCCATCGCAGGTGGTTTCTACGAGCATGAGCTGCTTCGAACAAAAAATCCCGACACGTATCTAATTGAAAAAGTGTTGAAGAAGCGTGGCAGTCAGTTGTTTGTGAAATGGCTAGGTTTCGACAATACACACAATAGTTGGATAAGTAAGGATGATTTGTGAACAATAAAGATGAAAAATTCAAAGTCTGGTTTATTTTAACGACCTTTCCCCCACGAACAGCAGATTCGAAGGAAAAAGAATGACAGAGATTCACAAAAAATTTTATTTTACATCAATTACAAATGTACAAGTTTTTGAGGAAAATTCTTCTCTTACAGAATTTTCTTATTTCGTATAAATGTCCTCACTCTCACAATTTTTTTTTTTTTTCGCCTTCAATATACTCTTAATCTCCAACACTCGTAAGCACACATTCACAATGCCTCCATAGCTTCTGAAAATTCGGGAATACTGTAATGGCCCCATGGCAACGTGTCTACCGTTCCAGGTATAACATAGCGCTTGTCATCGTGTGGACTTAGAGCGATTTTCGTCTCCGTGATCGTATAGACATTATGTAATGTTGAGCGAATTGAAGATTGACAACGCTTCATTTCAATCTGCTCACCGAGGCATTTCACATAATCGTCGAATGTTATGGTTCTCGCAACAACATTACTCTTGACTCCTTTAGCTTTTTTAACATCGTTCTTGCCCTCAACTCGCGTCGCATACATTTTCGATCTCAATCCAACGAATTCAGTCATTATGGCCCCATTGTTCTCATCCTTCATGAGACCCGGGACCTTTTTGTTCACAAGCGGTATGCCATAGACGTTGTCTGGGGGATAGTCACTGGTATCATATTTGTCGAGATTACATTTCATGTCCTCATATGCATCTTCACACTCAATATGGTAAATTAAACTATCAGTATCTGTATACATGACTTTACATTTATTCTGATACGTCGGCATCATGAATTCGTGATGGAATTCATATAAACAAGTTTTTGAAATATCTAAAATGGACATGCCACCATATATCGGTTTGTTAAACATGACTTGGAGATTTCGCAACTCTACAGCGATTAAATTTTCCGCAAAAATACTTCGACTGTGAAAGTTAGATTTAGCAATCATAGCTTCTGCTCCGTATCGACCTGCCCATTTCGTTAAAAGTTTAACTTGAACGTGACTACGAACATCCTCCATGGTTTTTCCAAACACAGCATTATTCATTAATTTGAACAGATTTTTTTCAAAATCATTTTTCGCACGTGTACGAAACTGTGTATTCAAATCAATGTATGTTTTGAGCCAGGAAGATTGCTTAAACTTCAAGACTCTGTGTATTTTTGTGATTTTCAAACCATGTTTCAAACACTGCTGCAATGCACGATAGTGTATGACATATCGTTTTTTCGCATTCACCGTTGCAAGAAGCTTCTCTTGCTTCGTGCCCGGAGGTTTATCATGCGTTGGACAAAATGGCAAATCACTATGTGCATCGTGCAAGTGTTTTGGATATTCCAAATCAACCTCCAGTATATAACCAATTTCAGAGTCAAGTGGATGAGACTCGATGTTGAAGTTTGCAATGTCTTCAATCCATTCGAAATCTGCATAAGGCAGTGGTTGACTCATTGCCCATCCATACAAATTGTTCACATCAAAATACATCAAGTATGACGATGGAATAGATGGATCATACGAGTTCATGTACTTGTTATTGGCACGGGCATGTCTTTTGGAGCATTGACTAAGACCACCTCGATTACCTCTCTCCACGAACAATACCATATCAATGTCTGTGAGCAATTCAAACTTTACTTTGGTATATTTCATCATGGCATCCCAGGTATATCCGGGGAGAGTGTAGTAAAACGCAGGGTCAAGACCATAACTTTTTAGACAAGTGTCGCGGAAATTCTCAAAGATATCGGCTAATAGTAATACGTCAGTCTTTAAGTATAAATCGCTGTATTCACCGAGCGTTCGCGTTGAAAATCGTTCCCATACATTTTTCGCATGTGCATACTCCTTTTCGGAGACTGTTGAATCAGTTAAAGAGCTGTGAAATGCTTCCCGCGGTGGAAGCTCCGTTTCATTCAACTTTTCAAAGCTATCAATATACTCGTACGGGAAGACACCTTTCCGCGTTAAGAAATGAAAATGGTCTACATCTTGAAATTGTGATTTTAACGTTACGAGTTTGTCGGCAGTTAAAAAAGATGCTAATTTATCGAGACTCGTATTGAGAAATCTGAAAGAGTCGATGAAACGTAATTTTATATTTTTCCGCGTGTCTTTGCCTGTTTGAACCGTTTTCGAGAAGGAGATGTACTTTTCTTTTGTTATCGGAAGCAAATCGATTTTCCCCGCGAACGCAGTTGCAACTTCTTTTATGATGAAATGCGCATCATAACCGGATAAATTATGAAAAATTATTGGCATGAAAAACGAATTTTGATAGTTTAAATTACAATTTGAATGAGCCGGACCTCTGAATTGGCCTGTCAGGTGGCAATGATCGCGAACACGCTCATCACCCTCGACAAAAGGTTTCTCGCAAATATGACACTCTTTGTCTTCCCGAAATTTTTTCCACTCTTGCGGAGTCAATTGTTTCATTGGAATGTTCGTTAGGAGAATTTTTTCAACGCGCAAAGCTAATTGTTTTAGTTCTTCGACGAACCATTCCACACAGTCCTCACCTCGGCGCTCGTGATATCCCGATAATGAATCATCGTAAGAGCACTTTACGTAATATCCAACGCTGAAGACGCGATGATGTTGGATCTTGTTTTTCTCTCTCTCTTCAGCGCTGGTCTTCTCCAAGATACACTCGAGATCGGCGTATACCACGAACGGGAGACGCTCCTTCCGATTGGCGTTCGTGAATTCTAGCCATTTGTCGTTTTCACCCGGTAGTCGAACAGCACAATCGTTGAGTACGCCGCAATCCACCTCATGTGACTGCAGCTTTTCGATGGTTGCGAAGTAATGGAGGCATCTGTAAAATTTCAAATTCTTTTTAATATTTTGTCACAATTATAAAGGGGAAAAGAAGTACACTCGTATAACAATTTACTTACCGATCGCAAACGTATTTCTGGTGCTCATTAGTATTGAGTTGTGAGCTGACGAGCCGAGATAAATTCTTGATGTAAGCAAAGTGTCCAATTCCACATTCTGACACGTCTTCGACGTAAAGCAAGTTGACATGTCGCTCTTTCTTCTCCTTGCTCACCCGCACTGGCAGAATCACATCCTTCTTCTCGCTATACACATTGATTGAGAGATTATTTAATTTTTCAAATCTCCCAATTTGATCCAACGTCATAGGAAATTTGATGCCTTGGAGATTAAATATCGTCGAATAATGTGGATATGAAGATATGCGATCACTGTTTTGTTCTGCTGGATGAAGTGCAGCAGTCATTGCCCATCCGAAACACGCATTATCTCGTGATTTCACATTAACGACTGTTTTCTTCAAGAGTATGCGTTTCGCCAATGGAATGTGACATCCCGCACGCAAAGCATTGTACTTGTTGATGTTCACTGTTAGATTGGTTATTGATGTTAGGGTCCAGCCACTGTCACTCTCCTGGAACTCCTCGAGCGATTTCAGAGTTGGCTCCACGACTCGCTTCTGATACCACTCTCTCAGATCCGATGTTGTAAAAAGTTCAACATTTCCCGTGTTGATACTTTTATTCGCCCGCTTATCACCCACGCTGAACTCTCCATTGAACGAAGTGTTCATTTTAATGCTGCTATACTTGCGTATATGAGCACTCACTTGTTTTTCAACAAGTTCAAATGCATCCAGTAAGAACTTCCGTGGGTCGATGTGATCACGATTAATTACAGCTCCGGTTGACAAGCGATTTCCGAATGCGCTCTCGATTTCTCGCCATATTAATCCACAATCATTCGATACTCCGCCGCCCCAATGTATGAAGCGTTGACGTGTTACCTGCTTCAAACATTCGAGACGTAAGATTTGCGAAGTGACCGAGTGGTGATATCCCAGTCGTGGTCGTTTCGATCGAACTTGCTCCTCCAACGATTCGATGAGGGTATCACATTGGTGTTCCCACACCCAAAATTGCTCCAACGTCCGCAGGAGAGTTGCTCGCATACGCAGCAATTGCTCGGTAGCAATGTCGACGGTGAGAGACATGATGCACTGAACGGAATTCGACTCGTAACTGTTACGTCGTCTCAACAGAGTCTGGACCTTCCTCAAAATTGTTTCATTTTATATACGCGTTTTTTTTCGGTTCTGAGGTGGGGATGAGTAGGAGGGAGGAAAAATCTTGACTTTTCTGGAAACTCGAATGTGATTCCCAAGATCTAATCGAGAAAGTGGAGGAAGTGCGGTTGACTTCAAAAAATCCCTTCTTACACTTTTTGAGAAATGCCTCTGCAGGTTAAAAAATGTGCAACAGCGAACACATAAATCTGTCATTGTGCATCTCTGTAAAGATTTCTAGTCCAATGTGAAAATTTTTATAGTTTTTCTCGGAAAACATTCTTCTTGACAACTTTCAAGCTAAAAATGGGTGGGAAGGCAGGCGCATTTCCCAAAGAAATCTCATTGCCTTCTCAGGAATGTAGCACAGGACACATAAATCTCGCATTAGGGGTCTCCTTCGTTACGGATACCAATAATTGAGAACACTTTTCGTCTCAACTGACTTTTCTATGCAGGAAACATAAATCTGTTATTGGGCATCAGCGAATTCTTTTTTCCTCGAATATACTTTTGTCTATGCAATGCCGCAAGCAGGACCACTGCATCCCCCCTCCACTTCCTCACTACCCTGAGGACCTTCACACAGCCCCCGCAACGCACTCCCCCTGAAATCTCTGAGTTAAAACTAGTTTTTGAAAAAAAGAAATCTCGTCGAAACTTGTACCACCTCAGGCATACAAAAGATGCAACACAGGACACATAAATTTGTCGAGGGAGAAGCATTTTGAAAAAAGAAATCGCCATCTCAGGAATGTAACACAGGACACATAAATCTGTCATTGAGAGCAAATACTTCCAGTCTGATGCAAACTTTCATTTCTTCTCAGAAGAAAACAATATATTCCTCTAAGCAAAAATTGGGGGAGGGGCATTTTGAAAAAGAAATCTTGTCGGAATTTGCGCCACAATACAAAATACGTAACACCGGACACATAAATTTGTCATTAGTGTGACATGTAAACATCTTTCGTCACGGAGTCCGATAATTAAGATCATCTTCGGCAAGAGCACTTTAAAAAGAAAATTCCGTTCAATCTGATATACCGGAAACATAAATCAGTCATTGGAGGGTGTAAAAAAATCTTTTGTCTCTTCAAAGTGCCGCTGCACCCCCGCACCTTCCCCTCCACATGCCGTGCAGCCCCGCAACGGTCCCCGCGCTCCCCCGTCCCCGCTCCCCCCTGAGAGCCCCATGGGTTAGAACTGGTATAGCCTTACTACTCGGGAGTTATGCGTTTCACTGCGATCAGTGGGTGGGGGGATATTCCTTTGTCGCCAGTTTTCTCGAAAACGGTGATAGTTGTCGTAACCAATTTTGTGCTTGTCCTTCTGTGAGTGGCAGAGAGTGTTCTAAAGCAAATTTAATCAAAATCTATTGAATATTTTCCTTTTTAATTGATATTTACGCTATACTCAGTATAAATATATCGCATCATATTCGACTATCGACTACTTCACGCTGTTCTGGATCGCCTTTCATTCAGCTCTCAGCTATTAGCGATCCGCACTACCGATGGCGGCGCTCATGTCCCACGGAAATATGGCGCTATTGAAGTGCAATTTTGGACAACAATTATGCATGATTTTTATTAGTTTTTTTTTCCTAAATTATTTCTGGAATTAACGACTCGAATGCAAAAAAAATGTACCACTGATTTGTTACTCTTCCAATTTTTTTTTTCTATTACTCAACCCATGAATCGAGACGTCTGCTGTTTGTTGTGGACACTGCATGTGAAACGGAGAATGCAAGCTGATGCGAAGCTAATAAACAAATTGGGAAACTTGACAAAAGAAAGACTTATTGTGTGCAGGACACTGAATTGTCGGATATTCAGCTCACAGTGATGTTACAACATTGTGTCACATTTTTGGACATTTTTTCTCGAAGTACATGTTCAAAATATACAGTACTTATTAGGACAGTTAATCATTCATTTTTTTCTTAGTACAACATGTACAATTAATACGACGATCGAAAAAAAAATCGACAATTTCATTAACTTTTTTTCATTCAATAAGACTGATTTGATGGTATTCTACAAAAAAACCAAAAAATAACGATTGATAGGCAAAAATAAAGGAAGAAAACTCCCGACTGCAAAAATTATATAGTGTATTGAAAAATATAGTGAAAACGAGAAAATATCATGTAAAATAATAATAAAAATTATTGGGACTGAGAAATCGTAGTGAACTTTGAAAATTATGAAATAATAAATGTTTTAGTAATAAAAAAAATGAGTGTTCGAAAAAACAACTTTGTTAAAAAAATGTTTGAAAAAAAGGTTTAAAAAAAATTTATGTTATAAAAAACAACTTTGTAAAATATGTTAAAAAAAAATTTGTGGTAGTAAAACAACTTTGTAAAAATAATGTTTAAAAAAAACATATAAAAAACTCCCGACTGAAAAATTGTATAGCGTATTTAAAATAAAACGAAGTCGAGAAAAAAATGAATGTTAGAAGAAAACAATATTGTAAAAAAAGGATATGCGTTTCCAGAAAATGATTTTTTCTTAAAAAAATTGCAGTAAACTTTGAAAAGACTTAAATAAAAATAGATTAATAATAAGATAGATAAGAAACCATTTAATACAACTCCCTCGAGATTCGATTTTTATGGTTAATATCGATTGATGGTAGTTAAGTCATTTATATATGAAAATAAAAATTTTAATATAGTAATTGTCGAAGTTGAATGATTGTACAAAGAATGAAGGTGATAATAAAACAAAAAATTTTACACACAAACAACTGAAATATGTTATAATCATAATGGAGTTTAATATTTGTCGGGAGAAGTCTCTAATCAAATCATTGAGTAAGAGTGATGGGCCGGACAAGTACTTTTAACACATATTAAACATAATTTGTATCGATCCAATCGACGTCGAATTTTGTGAATAATACCAGAGGATCCTGAAAGTCTGAGAAGAATTATTTTTCTTATAAGTCTCTGCCACCATAGAGTAACATATGACTAGCTTTCATGTGATTTTTTTTTTATTTAAAAGCTTCTAAGAACAATTCCATAATGTTGAAATTTGGAGTTACTCATAAATTACTTGTCCTTCGATTGATATCATAAATTTTAATGCTGCACGTAACTCAAATGGTGACTGTTTTGAATTGATTAGAAAATACTTGCACGTAAATTAGATGGAAGTTTTTTTAATTGATTTAGCTCTTCGAATAAAATAGGAAGAATGAGGCATCGGTTTCCAAAATTATTTCAAGCGTGATGTTTCGGTTTTTTATGTTTTACTTATTATTTGATTCTTTTGACACTTTAAAAAATAGGTACAGATTAGTTTTTTTTTAATATAATGTTTTTTCAAGATTTGTGAATTTTTTTTCGAATTATTGTGTATTTTTTTTTTTATAAAGTAATTTTGTTTACAATAAAAAAAAAAAATTTCATATTTTTTTTACGGATTAATGCTTATTGTTGATGAAAATTCCAAAATGCATCGGATTTTTCCACCTTCCATTTATAATTTCTTTTGGTGCATTAATTTATTTTTTTTTGAGAATGCAATATAAATACAGATTCAAAGTTATTCGAAGTAAGTATAAATTGAAACGTCTAATGTAATTGAGTTGCAAAAATTGAGTGGAAATGATGTTTGGAATAATGGATCATAGCCGTACAGTAAGGGTAACCTCCTTTTCCGTTCTGCCGGTATCATAGGATGTTACCCTTACTGTAGAGCTATCCATTATTCCAAACATCATTTCCACTTAATTATATTAGACGTTTCAATTTATACTTAATTCAAATAACATTAAATCTGAATTTATATTGCATTCCTCAGGAAAAAAAATTAATGCCCCAAAAGAAATTATAAATGGAAGGTGGAGAAATGCGATGCATTTTGGAATTTTCACCAACAATTTCTTTCTGAGGCATTATCTAATGACACGATGAAACTTGGAACTTTTTTTGTTATATAACGATTCACTCGACCGAAATTGCAGTTTTCTCTAAGAATAACCTCGTAATGTAGTATTATTATAAATTATTCAATTTTTTAATAAACTAACAACACGATATTATACTAAATCACATGATTTCCGAAAAAGTTTCCACAGCGTTTTGTGACAACGTCAATAGTTTCGCCGGAAAAGTGAAAAAATGTCGAAATTTTCTTCAAAGCCAATTTTGACGTTGAATAACTTTCGTAGGAGTAGGTTTAGCGTAAAACGCCAAGAGACTTTTTTTATAGAGCGTTCAAATCCCTACAAAAAAACCACCTTGGGCGTTGTCGTACCCTCACCCGTTACCGAGGAATAAAATTCAAAAGCAGCTAGTAACGTCTTCCCTGTGTTATTTAAATGGACAATAGAAAATCGCGATGAGTGACCTCTAAAAAATTTTTTTAAGGACTCAAATTTTGTCAGGCATCTTTTTTCACCTCACTGCAATAATTGAAATCCGGGCTTTGAAGAAATAAAAATAGTCGATTTTTTTGAACCACCCTAATATAGATATATATGCATGTATAGATATACAGAATGCCTGTTCGCTATTTTAAGCCTTCGAACTTTTGAGCCCCACCCTTCGAATTCACGGTTAATTCGACGCGTCCACCTCTCAGTATTAAGTAAAATACATAAAACCGTACAATATATTCACACTCATCAATCCAAAGCTCATGATAGTTTATCGTCTAATCCTTGATTGTTTTTATAATTGAATAATATGAATGGAATCTCTGAAAAATCTTATGAGTAGTAGATTAGCGGCACTACGAAATAAGTTAATTACCAAAATCCACAACATTGAGAAAAAAATATCACTCTTGATTGAATTTTCATTGTGTTGAGTGAATTTGGAAATTGCTAATACGATGCTTAATTTTTCAGTGGACCTTTTTCAGATGCTTGAGTTCAACGTTACAGCATCCTTCCCAGCAGCATCTTTTTTCACAGTGATTCTTGCTCTAGTTGGTAAGTTCAACAACTCGCTGAATCTCTCAAAACTATTTTATGGACGTAATTGTATTAATGTTCATAAGTAAAATCGTTGTAAAGGAAAAAAAATTTATTCAAGAACCAAATTTTGACTTATGCTGCGATCACATATCAAATTATTCCACTGCGAATTCCGTATTGTTTTATAACTCTATTGATCATATTCAGCACTTTTTATATTCGGACCATTTTTTATGATACTGTAATCGAATGATAATATGATAATACGACACAATCTTGAACAAACGATATCGAAAAGATGCCACTTCAATCTTGCAAATATTTCTATTCACATAATTGTTTTTCATCCCCAATATTCTAATAAATCTTGATCTCAACCCCAAAAATTATGAAAAATTGCAGTTTTTAGTGTGAACAAATTTTTATCGATCTAAATCAAGAATCTTTTTTCCTGTTTTTGATGCACTAAATCTGAATTTGGGGTCACATTGGCTGATATATACCCGAAATTTTAATTAAATGGCAAAAAATCGATGAGAATGGGTTTAAATCTCAAAAAATCACTATCAAGATACTCAGTAGAGTCTCGGGATAAGTACATTAACAGTCCTGTCGTCTGCTGGCCTGAGGCTTTCGCCGAGACTATACTTTCTCTGAATAAAACGATTCGCGGTGGTGGGGGTAAAACTGGCATGTCATTTTCTGAAATTCAACAGCTCAGGAGAAGTTTTGTTAAGCAAAAATTGGTTTAGAGATTAATGTTCAAAATCCCTTTCGAATGAGCCCGAAACCGACACGAACCGTAGCGTAATTGCTAAGAAAAAACTTGGCACATGCTCAAGATTATGCAAAAATGACTAACACAACCCCGATTCGATGTATACGTATAAGCGTTCGACGTAGTTAGTGGTAGTAGAGTTGTATCTCAACGCATTCTAATTGGCTCACCGATCTCGGCTCACTTCAGCTGACTGACCGCGCTCCCTGAACGCATATATATCTATATTGCAATGCTTTTCGCAGTTGAGCGACAAATTAACCCAATCCTTTTATTGTTGGGCGCCAGCCGAGGATTTATCCTCGACAAAATTTTTATTTAAGGGTGAATGATATAATAGTCGAAATAATTAGAAATTGATCAAATTTGGTGATAATGTTCTTCAACATCAAGTGCGAAAACACGAATTTTTTCAAAATTTTCTTCTGTTTAGTTATCGAGTAATTACGCATTAAAGCAGATTTCTTATGCCCAGGCATAAGAAATCATACATTCCAGAATGTATATCTATATATATGGAAACTCTATGCTTATACACGTGAACTTTAGTGATCAATTACTCGATAACTGTACAGAAGAAAAATCTTAAAAAATTTGTATTGTCAAATTTGGCACTAAAGAATATGTTCACCAAATTTTATAAAATTCTGATCATTTTGAATTTTTTTATGTTTTTAGCATGGTTTAGCATGGCAACATTGTATCGCCTGTGCAATATATCCTTAATTAAACAAAAGAGATAGGCTCGAGAATCGAACTCGCGGTGAGAGCTTTGAGTTAGCGTCCCATCGCTCGATGTTTTGAATCTCGTACTCGATGACCACCGAGATCTACGATGAAATGACGGACGATCTTCTATATTTGAACTGCCCAATTTCTCTGCTCTCGCTTCCTTAATTTTTCGAAGCTCGTTGCTCGCTCATAAAATGTTTAAATGTGAAACAAAAAAAAATAAAATTCATAATATTGGTTATTTTATCGTCTGAGACTTTTGAGGAGTATTCGTTCGTGAGGAATTCAGACAACATCGAACAACACCTTCCCCTGAGCCATGTTTGATGAATTATACACTTTTAAGTGACGAGCAGAATTGCCACGTCACAATATCAAGAGACTCGGTAGAGTCTCGGGACAAGTACATTGACAGCCCTGTCGTCTGCTGGCCTGAGGCTCTCGCCGAGACTATATTTTCTCTGAATAAAACGATTCGCGGTGGTGGGGGTAAAATTGGCATGTGACTTTCTTTAATTGCAAAGCTCATGAGTTATGTACGGCTTTGAAAATTGAACTTTTAGCTAATTAAGAAGTTCTCTGTCGAATGAGTCCAAAATCAGCATGCTCGGTGTCGTAATTTCTGAGAAAAAACTTTGCACGGGCTTAAGATTATGCAAAAGTTACTAACACATTCAGGATTTTACGTATCTGTATACGCGTACTCCAACCGCTACAAACATAGGCCTCTTGGCCCCCATGATCACGAATCCCTGGTGAGAGAAATTTTGTTGCAACCAATGAAGAGTGAGAGAATTTTTGGGCCAATGACATTCAAGAAAAAGAGCAAGGAAGTTTGGCGGAAAGCTAAGGAGCTCAAGAGCTCGAAAGTACTCGAAAGTCACCAGCTGAAGTTTCACGTCATGTTGACATTTGGGGTTATGATGTTATGAAGTGCGTGCGGGAAAATAAAAATAATTTTCACGTCATCTATAACGAAGTGCATATTGATATTTATTTTGTTAAAACTTGTGGAATACTAAACCGGTATAAAAGCGGCCGCGTAAATGTAGACTGTGATCTGTGTGTGAAAATAAAAAATATAAAAAAATGCGCGATGCATATGTAAACGAAACTTTTCAAGATTTCATTATTTCGTTCGATTGGAAATAAGTGTCAATTGAGATAATCTTTCAATTAAACCAGAGTGCGCGGAATATTGTGCAGTGTAAATATATCATCAGTTGCGTGATTATATATCATGTGTAATAATGTAGGTTATATATACGAGTGCCCTTTGATAGCTGTGTGGTAATAACGAACAGGCCGGGGTTTGATGCTACGAAGTGCGGGACAAATGTAACAAACGTTCGCATAGTTAGTGTTTTGTTTGTTTGAATGATTTAATGACTCCCCTAAGGGTTACATCCTCCTGTTTCACATTTCCTCTTTCTTATTCTATTCCTTCTTATTCTACCTTACATCTAACGCGTCGTCCTACTTCTATCTTACTTTACTATCGCCTTTATTCGCCTTCTACCTTTCCATTTTCCATTCCATCTATTTCTACCTTTTTACATTTTTTTCCCTTTACATCCTTATTGCTCTATTCATTTTATTTCGGCCTTTGTGTTCCTTCTCCTCCCTCTCTCTCCTCTCTCACTCCCCCCCTCTCCCTCTCCCTCTCCCCGTCTCCGACTTCCGTTTCCGCCCTTTCATTCCATTCCTTCTTTCATTCATCTGACCTCTTCTTTCATCCCCTCGGTCTTCGCTTCTCCCTCTCCTCCTTTCTTCCATCTTCTTCATCCATCCCTTTCCTTCTTGATCCAGAATCTCCCTAATTCTTTCTTCTACTCCTCTCTCTGACTCCTCCCCTCCACCACATCTATCTAATACATGCTCCCATGTTTCTTCCTCTTCCTCACATATTCTGCATTTTTTCTCTTCTACCCCTTTGCAGTATTGGCCCTCTCTCATTTCGTTCCCCAATCTATATCTCCCTATCCTTCTGTATCTTTCCTCCCCCCAACCTGACCTCAAGTATTTTGGGACTTCCTCTGTTCTTATCTCTCTATACCATCTGTTGTATTTCGAATCCCTTATCCTCCTTTCCCTTTCTTCTCTCTGTTCTTCCCTGTCTCTCTCCATCCATTTTTCCATTTTTTGTCTTTCCTCCACCCTCCCCTTTTCCCTGCTTTCCTTTCTTCTTTTTTCCCATCCCGATAGCTCCCTGTTTCCTTGCTCTCTCCTTCTAGTCTCTTCCCAACAGATTCTCGCTAATTCGCTTCCCCTCCCCTCCTCTAATTTTTCCTCGTACTTCCATGCCCTCCTAGCCGCTCTTGTCCTTATTTTCTCCCTCTTCGTCTCCTCCCTTACCATGTACCCTGGTGTTGTCCATTCTAAGCCCATCGTCCACCTTATATACCTATCTTACAGCTTTTCCATTCCCTGCCACTCCTCCCATCCCCATATTTCCACTCCGTATGCCATCACCGTCCACATCAGCGAGTCGTAAAGCCACATCCTCCTCTCTCAGTTCTTTCCGAATTTTCTTTTCCCGATCCCCCACACCTGTCTCATTACTATCGCCGCTTTCCTAACTCTATCTTTTATATGCCTTTCTAACCCCCCGTTACTCTTAAACCAAAAGCCTAAATATTGCACTTCCCTCACTTCCTCTATTCTTCTATCCTTCCACTTCCGTTCTATCTTTTTCCTTCTCCCCCCTCCCTTCCTAAAAACCATCACCTTCGTCTTCTCCGTGTTCAGCTCCAGTTTTTTCTCCTCTAGATATCTCTCCAACCTGCTCATCATTCTTTTCATCTCCCCCTCCCCTTCCGCCAGTATCACTACATCGTCCGCACACGCCAACGTGCAAATTCTTCTTCCCCCAATCTTTACCCCCCCCCCCATCTCCCCCTTGCCATTTCCTCCTCTAGGTCCGATATCAATACATTGAATAATGCCGGACTCAGTGGGCAGCCCTGTCTCACCCCCCTGACGGTCCAGAATTCCTCCCCTACCACTCCCCCTACCCTTACTTTATTCCTCGTTTCCTCATAAATCTCTCTAACCCTTTCTCTTATCCCTTCCCTTACTCCCCTTTTTTCCATCGTTTCTACCAACACCTTTCTGTCCACTGAGTCAAACGCCGCCTTTAAATCCACAAACATCGCTATTACTTTCCCTTTTTTTTCCACACATCTTCTGCCCACCAGGTAATTCATCACGTATATGCAGTCTATTGTTCCAGTCCCTCTTCTAAAGCCCGTTTAATTCGGTGGCACAATCCCCTTCTATTCTATCTCCCTCTCCAGTCTTCTTGCTAACACCGTCGCATATATCTTATATAGCGACGGCATTACCGTAACCCCCCTATACTCCTCCACCCTCTTTCCTTCCCCTTTTTTTCACTATTGGTACTATTATCCCCTCCTCCCATTCATTAGGCCACCCCTCTCCCCTCCACACTCTTCTGCATATCTCCCACGCCCTTTCTTCCGTCCTTTCCCCTCCGTATTTCCATGCTTCGTTCGGTATTCCGTCCCCTCCCACCGCTTTCCCCTCCTTTATTTTCTTTATCGCCTTCTTTATTTCCTCTCTGCTTATTTCCTCCTCCTGCCCTTGCCTCTCCCTGTATATCCTTCTCTCCTCCCTTTGCTCTCTTCCCCCCAATAGTTCCATAAAATATCTTTTCCACTCCTCCAGTGATATTCTCTCGTCTATTTTCTTCCTAATTTTCCTCCCCCTGTTCACTATCTCCCATACCTTCTCCTCTGTCCTAGCCTCTGCTATCTCTCTAATCAATCTATCCTGTTCCTCTTTTTTATTTGCTTCACACAGCTCCTTGTATTCCCTCCTTTTCTCCCTGTACTCTTCTCTTCCCACCCGTTCCTCCCTCCAACCTCTTAGTGCTCTTCTCAGCTCCATCTTTCTGCCTATGCACTCCTCGTCCCACCATCCGCCTCTCTTTTTTTGTTCCCTCTCTTCCTCTATTTCCTCGCTCTCCCTCATCACTCTTTTTATCTTCTCTTTTGTCCTTTCTGCTGTTGCCTGTATGTCCCCTTCTTCCCACTCTATTCTTTCCATCTTCCTCCTATATTCTTCTTTCTTTCTCTCCGACCATTTTCCGCCCTTCCCTTTCCTTATCTCCCTCTCTACTCTTCCCCCCTTCTTCCTTCCTCCCTTCCTTTTATTGTCACCACCAAAGGCTGGTGGTCCGACTCCACCCTGTCTTCCACTATTACGTTCCTTACTTTTCCTCTCGTTCTCTCATCCCCTATTACGTAGTCTATTACCGTTTCTCCTCTTCCTCCTGTGTATGTATTCTCCCCTTCTTCGTCTCCCTCTATATTTCCGTTCAGAATCTCCCACCCCGTTTCTTCCACCAATTTTATTAGTTTCTTTCCATCCCCGTTTTTTACACTATCTTTTGATTTCCTCTCTATTCTCCCTTCCTCTACTCCTTTTACTCTCCCCCCTCCCTTCCTGTTCTCGCGTTAAAATCCCCTCCTATTATCGTCGTTTCCGTACTCTCTTGCCGCTCCATCCACTGCCTCATCTTCCTTATTTTTTTCCCCATATCTCCTTGTACATACACTCCTACTATGTATACGCGTACTTCAACCGCTACAAACATAGGCCTCTTGGCCCCCATGATCACCAATCCCTGGTGAGAGAAATTTTGTTGCAACCAATGAAGAGTGAGAGAATTTTTTGGCCAATGACATTCAAGAAAAAGAGCAAGGAAGTTTGGCGGAAAGCTAAGGAGCTCAAGAGCTTGAAAGTACTCGAAAGTCACCAGCTGAAGTTTCACGTCATGTTGACATTTGGGGTTATGATGTTATGAAGTGCGTGCGGGAAAATAAAAATAATTTTCACGTCATCTATAACGAAGTGCATATTGATATTTATTTTGTTAAAACTTGTGGAATACTAAACCGGTATAAAAGCGGCCGCGTAAATGTAGACTGTGATCTGTGTGTGAAAATAAAAAATATAAAAAAATGCGCGATGCATATGTAAACGAAACTTTTCAAGATTTCATTATTTCGTTCGATTGGAAATAAGTGTCAATTGAGATAATCTTTCAATTAAACCAGAGTGCGCGGAATATTGTGCAGTGTAAATATATCATCAGTTGCGTGATTATATATCATGTGTAATAATGTAGGTTATATATACGAGTGCCCTTTGATAGCTGTGTGGTAATAACGAACAGGCCGTGGTTTGATGTTACGAAGTGCGGGACAAATGTAACAAACGTTCGCATAGTTAGTGAATAGGCATGATTACGATATCTTTGGCGCCTTTATTTGACCCTGGTTTATTGATATTTGGCCCAAAATAAGACTTTTTTCAAGAGTGACAAAATCCGAAATTCGGCGATTAAAGGGGGTGAAACAGGGGGTTGAATGTCGAAGCATTATTGTTTGTAGTTCCTACTTTTGACCATACAGCCTCCATATTCGATTGAAAATGCGACTTTTTCTCGAAAATGCGGTTTTAAAGGATGGAAGAGGAGGGTGTTAAAATTTGGTTGTAAATATATTTGAACATCATTTTTTGTTGTATCTTTCATTTTCTCTATGAAAAAATTCCATTAAAAATTAGTATAAACTTCCGAAAAACTGTTACTTCTGATTGGATTCAAATTTGGGACAGACCTTCTTATTAACGATATAAGGGACCCTATGAAAAGGAATTTTGGGGTACCGCAAAATTTTTTGAGATATTGAATTTTGAAAATCGTTAATTTGCTCAATCATGTATATACAAACATGTAATGCATACGGTAAACGCCACTACTACTACAAACACACACGTGGGCGTGGAGCACTTTCCATGTGTGTGTGGAATCGTTGGGTGGGTCTGGAACACCTTCGATGTGAGTGTGGAATCGTTGGGTAGGTCTGGAGCACCCCCGATGTGTGTGTGGAATCGTTGGGTGGGTCTGGAACACCTTCGATGTGAGTGTGGAATCGTTGGGTGGGTCTGGAGCACCCCCGATGTGTGTGTAGAATCGTTGGCCGGGTCTGGAGCACCTTCTATGTGTGTGTGGAATCGTTGGCCGGGTTTCGGAGCACCTTCGATGTGTGTGTGTGGAATTGTTGGCCGGGTCTGGAGCACCTTCGATGTGTGTGTGGAATTGTTGGCCGGGTTTGGAGCACCTTCGATGTGTGTGTGGAATCGTTGGGTGGGTCTGGAGCACCTTCAATGTGTGTACGGACTCCTTGGGGGGGTTTGAACACCTTGGATGTGTTTACGGACTCCTTGGGTGGGTTTGAAGCACTTTCGATACGTGTATGATACCATTCAGTGTTGATTAGTATTAGGTGCTCTTAATTTCATTTTTCCGTCATATGCTTGAAAATTAACTTAATGATTTGTTATTTGAGGAGTTAATTTGTGACTGCCTGTACTAAAAAAATTGATAGCCCGAAGTATCGTAACGTACATTCATTAAAATCTGTTACCATTCATGTATGCTTCATATATTATTGCTAAAATTATTAAACACAAGCCACTAACGCGCGTATGAGGATTTGCTTATCTGATCATCGATCTATCACGCATACGGTCATACGGATATTTTCTGATTCCGAAAATACTGACTCCAAAAATGTCAGCGGAGCATCCGAACATTCATGCAAAACTGAAATTTTTCTCGATTTTCCATTCCTTTGAGCCCCTCACTAAAAGCTCCGATGCAGCACAACGTTTCTTAGAAGAGGTGCATTGCATTCCATCGAGGATTAGCCAACCTCCGAAATGCTGCGATCTGCCAATGCGAGTAGAGGAAATGAAAAGTACAAAGCTTGGCTGGATATGGAGATGCGCTTCTTATAGCTCTAAAAAAAATTAAAGAAGAAGCAAACTGCTTGTCGAAAAACGATTAATCCAAGTATGAATACTTTTTTCGAGGGAACGTTATGTCGGGTTGCTCTCAATGACATTCTAGCCATAATTCTTTGCTTCGTAATGCAAATGAAGGTGACTGACGTTATTAAGCATGTAACGAATTGGCGTCAAAGCAAGGATGATGAGACAGTGAGCAATACTACGGTGTCTGATTACTACTCATATTGTCGTGAGATTGCTGAAGTCATCAGCAACAATTGCGAAATACGGCTAGGTGGTGCTGAGAAGACCATTCAAATAGACGAAACTTTCCTAACTAAAAGGAAGTATCATCGTGGTCGTATTACAAAGCAGATGACGATCGTGGTTCTGGGCATGTACTGTAAGGAGGACAAAACGGGTCTGTTCTTCAAGGTCGTCGGTAAAAGTAAGGCTGATCTATGGCCTCTAATTAAGAAGCACGTAGATCCCATGACCACAACCGTTTGCACTGATTCGGCAAAACAATACCACGGTATTGAGAAATTGTTCGCATTTCAGTACAAATCATAGCAAGGGTGAGTACGTTGAGAAGGGAAACCCCAAAAATACGATGAACGACCTCGAGAATCAAAATAAATTGTTAAAAAGAAACATTGTCTGCCGACGATCGGAAAAGCTCCTTCATCAATATATGGCTCTATTTTTCTACCAGAAAAATATCCTCGAAAAAAAAATACCCCGGTGATCTCAGATAATGACCTTGCTCGAAGACATCACGAAAGTGTATCCTGGATACGTTGATGGGGAGTTAAAAGAAGAAATGTTTTTGAAAGATATTGAAGTACCCACAACGAAATCGGAGGAGATTGAACATCTGATCCCAGAAAAAAAACGACTGAGGAGATGATCGACAACGCAACCGACGAGGAAATGGATGCCGGTAGGGACAGCTCATAAATACATACACACACACACACACACGCACACACACACACACACACACACGCGCGCGCGCGCGCGGACACGCGGACACGGACACGGACACGGACACGGACACGGACACACGGACACACACGCGGACACACAGACACACACACGGACACGCACACATAGCAGAAAGGGTTTGGAGTCATTAAATACTGCGGAAATGACGGGCCGCGGGTCCTAATCTCTGCAAACACACACACGCAAAACGGCCCTTTTTAGGGCCAGGTATTCTTACAGACGACCTCCACGCGGTGAATTCTGGGTAACGCAAATAGTGGACTGCCGTTTTTGTTTGTATTGAAAGATACGAGTTTTAGAAAAGCGAACAAAGAATTACGACAAAACAATATGAAACGCAGTGCAAATTGAATGTACGTCGAAAATCGACAAATTACATTTTTTTCTTCTTCGAAGCGCTGTAAATCCAAAACTAAAGCTTAAAATGAAAAAAGTTATTTTTGTTTTTCGTATTTTTTTGGCCCATTTTTCATAACCCAACCATCAAATGCAGGCGCCAAAGATACCGTAATCTCCACAAAATAATCTTTCAATTAAATCAGAGTGCGAGAAATATTGTCTAGTGTAAATATATCGTCAGTAGGCTAGATTATACATATGAAGGCGTCAGATTATATATATGAATAAATACAACAAAAACACACAGAACTGTTAGAATGATGTTGTAAACTTTAATTGAATAAATGTTTTCTAATTTATTTCTCATGTTTCCCATATTTTGCTTCATATTCAGTTTGGCTCTGCCCTCTCCGATCCTTGTTTTCACTCCATCGGTTTGCAGCGGATCGATACATATCATTAATTAATTGCCTAATATGTGTCCTATGATTTTCTACTATTTCTTCATGCTGATTGTGGTAACGTGATTCAAGAGGTTTCCAGCTATGATCATCTATCTCACATTTTGTACATCAGATTCTCAAAACAGTTTCTGGTCTTGATATAAGTTTAGTTATTCTTTATCCACCTGGTCTGTCAAGTAACAAATTTTGAAACTTATTCCAAAAAGTCTTTGGATGCTTTGTTTGCTGATCATATGAAAAGTCGAATTTTTGGAATGCAGTAGGCAAACATAAATTTTGACAACAATACTTATGAAATGACATGTATGTTGAGTATTCTCACTTTGCAAACTACAAATGTGGAATTATTAGTGAAAAGATTCATTATTCGAAGTCTACAGTTGCTCAGTTTTGGATGCGATCAAATATAATGACTGCTAACATCAATGGGAAAATACAGAATTTCTGAATTCAATGTTCGCTATGTCATTTCAACGTAACATCATGACTTTTGCCAACTTTTCTCTATAATACTATAGATTTGGATTATTGAAATACAGCAAAAATCTGCGCATTATAAAATTGATATACTGTGCCACTCATTTTACTTTTTAAAACTAACTGTAACATATATATGAAGTAAACACTCATCACAGAAGTCTTCAGTTGCTCATTTATGGATAGATTTTAAATTGCTGTCTTCAAAATTTATTGCGCAGATACATTGAATCGCAGCAGATACCTGCGAACTCTGAAATTTCTGTGCATAAATATGTGTGTTAAGTATCACCCCCTATCTTTGATTATGAGAATGAGTAATAGAACTTGGTTTAGTAAGTTTTAAAGTATTTCTTTTTAAATACTATTGAAGTTTGTATTACTGCGGTATGAAACGAATACCTCCAAACTTTCATATTTTTGTGTCGCAGCATGTGAGCCAATCATTTAAATTTTTTACTCCAACCGTAACATGTAATCTCAAAAATTCATCACAAACGTCTTCAGCTTTTCTAAATACCTAAATTTTCCGTTTTCTATTTTATTCTGAGTTTTTAAACTTTTAAATTCATTCCTGAATTCTCCTGAAACTGTTTTTCTCCAAAACCAACGCAGATACCTTAAACGTCTTTGTATTCCGTTGCTCTGTTGAATTAAGTACGCTCAGTTTTTTTTGCTTCTTTGAGTTCTGACATACAAATATTTCCGGGTGCCTTTTTTCAGCAACTATCAAACTGTAGATAATCGGATCTCAGCGGCCACTTGCAAACTTTGGAAATATATTTCATCGGGGACACGTTTAGAACGACACGAAAATGTCTAGATTCAGAATGCAAAAGCAACATTTGAAAAGGGCCAATTCTGTTGGATTGGTTGTGTCTTGAATTTGATCTATCTTTCCTCTTTTCCTTTCTTTTTCCTAACGTTATCAGCCGAAAATCATATCTCGGCCCGCAACACGCATTGCTCTATGCTCTTGAGTTCCCAATGGCCGAAACATATTAGAAGACAAGGAGAACAATCACCAAAGACCAAGAATAAACCTCTATCGAAATATTTTTAGTACAATTTTGACGAAAAATAGGTCTTTTTTCGTGAAAACCAACGTTATACGCCGAAAATTATAAACAATTCATAGAAATTTAAACTAAAATCTTATAGTCATCTGAACATAAATAAGGATCTTTTGAGAAAAAAGACGTGATATCAAACCATAAACTTCCCCTAGGGAAAAAAAAGGTTGGGACAAGTACATTGATGGTCCCTCGTTTGCTGATAATTCCACCCATAAAAAAAACTTTAAACAATTTTTTTTTTTTAATTGTAAAAAAATTATTTCATAAAAAAAAATACAGAACAATTCGAAAAAAATTATACAAATCTTGAAAAAACGTTATATTAAAAAAAAACTAATCTGCATCTATTTTTTAAAGTGTCAAAAGAATCAAATAACAAGTAAAAAATAATAAACCGAAAAATCGCCCTTGAAATCATTTTGGAAACCGATGCCTCATTCTTCTTATTTGATTCGAACAGTTAAATCAATTGAAAAAAATTCCATCTAATTTATGTGCAACATTAAAATTTATTATATCAATTCGAGACCAAGTATTTTCTAATGAATTGAAAAAAATTACCATTTGAACTATGTGCAGCACTAAATTTTATGATATCAATCGGTGGACAAGTATTTTATTAGTAAATCCAAATTTTGACATTATTAAATTCTACTAAGAAGCTTTTAAATCCAAAAAATCACATGAAAGCTAGTCATATGTTACTCTATGGTGGCAGAGACTTATAAGAAAATCGATTCTTCTCAGACTTTCAGGATCCTCTGGTATTATTCACAAAATTCGACGTCGATTGGATCGATACAAATTATGTTTAAATATGTGTTAAAAGTACTTGTCCGGCCCATCACTATTCATTCAATAAAGAATCAATCATAAAAAAACGAAATGGCACGGCAGAATCTCGTTAAAAGTTTGTTGAAATGCGATTCATTATTAATTTAATGTTCTTAATAATAGTATAGGTTAGTTCTTATTCCGAATGGAACTCGTTCGCTGGAAGAATAAGTGGGAAGTAAAAATTGCCGTCATCGAATGTAAACTGCATAGTTATTTTGGAAGCTTGAACATATACACTATGTACAATTTTTTTCATTTATCGATGCACAATAATATCATTTCTATATTGCGGAATAATTTGTTTCCGTTTTTTATTAAATTAGTGCAATTAAGTAAAAATTACTTGAAGATAATTCTCTCAATTCCCTCTGCATGAATACTTGTGATCCATCAGTTCTAGACAAGCCTTGACTTTTATTTGGATAAACAATTTAAACGGAAAGTGATGGGCCGGACTAGTACTTTTAACACATATTTAAACATAATTTGTATCGATCCAATCGACGTCGAATTTTGTGAATAATACCAGAGGATCCTGAAGGTCTGAGAAGAATCGATTTTCTTATAAGTCTCTGCCACCATAGAGTAAGAAATGACCAGCTTGCATGTGATTTTTTTGGATTTGAAAGCTTCTTAGAACAATTCAATAATGTCAAAATTTGGAGTTACTAATACAATACTTGTCCACCGATTGATATCATAAATTTTAGTGCTGCACGTAACTCAAATGATAATTTTTTTCAATTCATTAGAAAATACTTGGTCTCGAATTGATATAATAAATTTTAATGTTGCACGTAAATTAGATGGAATTTTTTTCAATTGATTTAGCTGTTCGAATCAAATAAGAAGAATGAGGCATCGGTTTCCAAAATGATTTCAAGGGCGATTTTTCGGTTTATTATTTTTTACTTGTTATTTGATTCTTTTGACACTTTAAAAAATAGATGCAGATTAGTTTTTTTTTAATATAACGTTTTTTCAAGATTTGTAAAATTTTTTTCGAATTGTTCTGTATTTTTTTCATGAAATAATTTTTTTACAATTAAAAAAAAAAATTGTTTAAAGTTTTTTTTATGGGTGGAATTATCAGCAAACGAGGGACCATCAATGTACTTGTCCCAACCTTTTTTTTCCCTAGGGGAAGTTTATGGTTTTATTATCTTCATGAATATCATTATCACTATTTTTAGTTAAGGGTACACCGACATTCTCATTAGTAATTGCATCATGCCAAATATCATCTTTGAAAGAAATATCTTGCTGCATGCTATTTTCTCTAAAATTTGGGGACTCTTCCTCCTCCTTTTTAACATTTACACGTTCATTCTCAATATTAGGTTTTTTCGTATATGAAACTAACTCCTCTAACGGTTCAACAATCGGTTTAAACACATCTTGTACTTTCTGATGAGCACTATCACGTCCACCTTTCAACATTCGATGTTTTCGTCTGATTGCATCACTCGCCTTGGCAACTTCACTCAATACAGCCGTCACCTTTAAAATTTCTTTGCGCTTCATGTTGACACGAGTAAGTCAGACTTTAGACTGTCTTGTAAAATCCAGGGGAACAATTATTTATCATCATCATCATGATCGACAGTGAGGAAAGAATCAAATCCCCTTCTATATCTTCCAGCATTTAATTCACTGTCCTTGTCAATCGTGATGAATCCATACTTGTCCGATTTCCAACACTTGACAAACATTTTTTTGAAACTTGCATAAGTCATATCCATAATGACATGATCATTATATACATGCTTGAGGTTCATATCATCTTGCTTGAGTAGCACTATAAAATTTACGTTGTCTCTCACGAGATGTTTCGGAATACGAGTATACTTCTAACATAGATAAAAACTATCCACAATCTCGTGTCTTCCCATGGAAAAAAATGCTCTCACGTTGTCCTGTTTCTCACACGATATATCGTCAAAGATGAATATGGAGTTTGGGCGAGCTTCACTAGGTGCCCCAACTTGTTCATGCTCGTTAAATTGAAAAAATTCCACTCCTTCCACAGGTGTAAGCATTTGCTGGAGCAATCTGTATTATGGCTGCTTCAACGATTTCGAGTATAGATATATATTCTCAGATCTCAAACCATTTGGATGTATTAGGAGCGTGAGTAAGGCATTCGTTTTTCCACAATTCGAGGGGCGACAAAATACGGCTCGAATGCTGTTAGGTAGTAAGTTTCCATGACGCTTCTTCACACTACCCGCTCCAACAATAAATTCATCGAAATTTATTATGGGGAGTTGACCGCTCGAAACTTGTTTCTTCGACTTCATCTCGCATGCGACTGATTGAAAAAATCATATAAATGCAACTTTAAAATGTTGGAATAGTCAGTCGAGTTGTAACCACTGCAGAGTGATGATTATACATGATAAACCTGGTAAAGGTTTGGTAAACAGTATAATCAACAATCTTCCCGTGGAACTACATCTACCGGGCTATCAATATTGTGGAGCTGGTACGAAATTGATCAAATGTCTTGCTCGTGGTGATCCTGGTATAAACGCGCTGGACGCTGCGTGTAAAGAACACGATATCGCATATTCGAAAAATCGTGAAAACTTGGAAGCAAGACATCTGGTGTAACCTCGAAAGACGCAAGTCTTGGTGAAAGAGCAAGTGCTTGGGCCGTGACAAACATTATGAAGGCGAAGAAGAAATTTGGTCTAGGTATGAAAGGAGTGACGAAAAAGACCAAAAAAGTGTTTGCCTGAAAAAGATCAATAGTGCCGCAAAAAAAGCCATGATTCGTAGTGGTGACCCCCGTGAAATTGTGATGTCAGCATTGAAAGGTGCGCGTGCCAGTGTTAAAGGTGTTAAAGTACGCACACCTCGGGCTCTACCTGTACCTCGCAAAATCGGCGGTTTATTGCCCTTCCTCGTACCCATCTTTGCCGGTCTTAGCGCCGTTGGTGCACTGTCTGGTGGAAGCGCTGCAATAGTCAAAGCTGTAAATGCTGCTCAAGCGGCTAAAAAGGAATTGGAGGAAAGTAAACGTCACAACCGAACACTCGAGGCTATCACTTTGGGTAAAGGTTTACATCTGAAACCATACAAACAGGGTTTGGGTCTTTACCTCGGGACAAAAAACGTATAATCACGCTACCACATCAACCACTCACCGACATCGATCTGCTAAAGTATGCGAGAGCCATGAAAATTCGTAGCTTTCGTGGCGTTTTCATGCGTGATACTTTGCCTGAAAATGGACCATTCAAGCATGAATCAGCAATCGTGAATTTGGATGAAAATGTGGGCCCGGGGACGCACTGGGTTGCATATAAAAAGACTGCGCAACGAATCACATACTTTGATAGTTTCGGCAATCTCCCACCTCCACCCGAACTCATGAGATACTTCAATGTTGGTAGCGTGAAATACAATTATAAAAAGTATCAGGAATACGATACAATAATATGTGGGCATTTATGCTTGAAATTTTTGTGTGGACAACTAAATCGACGAGACAATTATGCACTATATAAATGAGGACTATGGAGCTGCGTGTTTAGTTCTAAATCTGCAAGCATCATGAATGATAGTTTGACGATCACCATTACTGGATCATCCTCCATACTCGAGGCACAATTTTTTCCACCCATCGAACTATCGCCCGACAAAAATTATACTCTTGGACTCGTCGAGCTGCTCGCATTCAATTCGATTCCACGTATCGACATTGGTTGCAATGAATTTCACGTTGGAAATCATATGGTGACCATTCCAACGGGCAGCTATGAAATTGAAGATATTGAAAAATATTTGAAAACTGAGTTGACATCTAAAAACATACAAATTCAGCTTAAGGCGAATAATTATACGCTACGCAGTGAAAGTGAGTGCAATCAATCGATTGATTTTACATCCAAAAGTTCAATTGGACATCTGCTGGGTTTTACGTCGCGTCGATTGGAGCTCAATAAAAGACATGTGTCTGATTTACCCGTGTCCATTCTCAAAGTGAACGCCATTCGAGTCCAGTGTAACGTAACCACTGGTGCATACATCAACGGGCGAAAAGTTCATACAATTCACGAATTTTTTCCATCTGTACCGGCCGGCTATAAAATCATCGAAGTACCGTCGAGCGTCATTTATCTACCAATCACAACTCGTCGCATTGACAATATACAACATCGTATTGTCGATCAAGATGGAGATTTGATCAATTTCCGCGGTGAAGTCATCACTATAAGACTTCATATAAAATCTCAATGTGCATAATTTACAATCATCTTATTGGCAATATTAATAAGCCAACATGGGATCGCAAAAGCAGTCGTCGATCAACGCTCAAAGAGCTAACACCTCAAAACCTTCTACTATTGAAGAATTTGGGTCTTAAAATTCGTGGAGTTCGCTTGTGAGAAATTATCTGCTTTGCTCGTTGTGCATCTGCTGCCTGCAATGGAGGAAGAAATCGTAAACATCCAGACACCCGTCATGTTTGATGAATCCATCATACATTATGAGATTCATGCACATCAACCATACGCATCGTCAACATACAACAATAGTGATGAAATACGTATTTCAATCCAGCATCAAGATTTATCAATTCTACCGAGTAAAAGTTCAATTCACATTTGCGGCAAACTGACAATGCCGGATGGTACAGTGTTGGCTGCAACGAATTTCGTTAACAATGCCATTTGCCATTTATTCGAGGAAGTGCGTTATGAACTTAACGCCGTTGAAATCGATCGTAATAAGAATGTGGGAATCACATCTCTTATGAAAGGATATACATCTCATTCGTCGGCGAGAAGTGCAATGCTTGAGAACACTGGTTGAGTCGATGTCGATGAGACGAAACCGATTGTGGACGCAGCAGACAATTTTGACGTATGCATACCACTGAGCATGCTGTTGGGATTTGCTGAAGATTATCGAAAAATGGTGGTGAATGTAAAGCACGAATTGATTTTCACTAGATCCCGTTCCGATGATAATGGAATAGTTCAAGCAGCCGCTGAAGATTATAAAATTACACAACGAAAAATTGAATGGCTCGTTCCATACGTCACCGTGGCAGATAAACGGAAAAATCAACTGTTGAAATTCATCGCCAAAGATACCCCAATTCCAATGAGTTTTCGTACGTGGAAATTGTATGAATATCCAATGTTACCGGCGACATCGAAACACGTGTGGTCAGTCAAGACATCAACGCAGCTGGAAAAACCTCGATATGTGATCCTGGCATTCCAAACAGGACGAAAGAATAATAAGAGGCAAATGCGAGTAATTTTGATCATTGCAACGTTACTGATGTAAAATTATACTTGAATTCACAATGTTATCCCTATGGTAATATAAATTTGAATATAGAACAAAATCAGTATGTAGTACTCTACGATGTATACTCTACGATATGTATACAAACTTTCAACCGATGTACTACAATAAGGAGGCCGAACCATGGCTTACAAAAGCGGATTTTCTCAAATTTGCACGTCTCATTGTGATTGACTGCTCGAAGCAGAACGATTCTCTCAAGTCTGGACCTGTTGATGTGCGCCTCGAATTTGAAACAAGCACAAATATTCCTGCTCAAACATGCACATACCGTCTCATTCTACACGATCGCATCGCTGAATACAATCCTGTGAGTGGTGGGGTGAGAAAATTGGTATAAAACCGTACCATGAACTTCTTCGGCCAACAGTGATCATGGATTTTGTCATCGATCTACAAGGCTTCAAAGGACCCATCAATGAGTTTATACTCAAAGAAATTTCAATCATTCGTGCAGATGTGAAGAATGCTGAACCTCTCACACTTTTCTTCGCACCACCGTATGCATGGGATTCTCTGCCGACAAAGTATAAAACGACAAACAAATGACTGGAACGTAATTTTCATGGATTATTATGGGATTTTGTTGTAATACTATACGATGCGGCAAGAGGAATAATTCAAACTATCTTACGCGGCGCTCATACCATCTTCGTAAAAGGCTGCGAAAAGTCTTTATGGCTGACGAACTTTTGGATCTGTCAACGGAGATTGTCGATTTGGAGACTTTGGACTGCCCATCGTTGAAAAAACTGCCGAAAAGTCCCTCGAAATGCGACCACCACCACACCAACGAATCGAAATTTAATTGTGCAACGAAGAATGTAAAATCTTTGCAAAGCTGGTTATACGTATATCATGCATTATGTAATAGAGGGATCTTTGAATAAACAAAAAAAATTTTTCATAAATGTGTAATTTTATTTATACAATATTCCTTCTCCTCCACCTCCTTCAACATACATTTCTTCGGCGATTCAGATATATAAATTTGTGCGTTGAGAATATTAGAAATCTCTTTGAGAAAATTCAATAGCGTTCCAATCACCACCGAGATATTTCATGTATAGTTGTCCACAATGAGCCGTTTCCAGAAGTTTCTCGAATACCGCTGGATTCTGGTCGAATGCCTTGACAACTCGCGGTGGCAGGAATACGGTGAATTTATTCCTGATTTCGGCGACATACCTTTTTCCCCATTTGGTATTTGCTACCCTCACGTCCAAGACGAGATATTCCTCGTTGACTTGGAGTTCTTTCAGCTTCTTGGCGGGGAGATACTTTGACTTTCCGATGATATTGTTGATGACAGAGAACTCCATTATGGATGTAGTTTTTGAGTTTTTTTTCACAAAGAGCAAGTCTTGACTCAACTTTACGAAGACATGAAGTGATGCTTTTTTTTTCTGGACTCTGCTATTTGTAGTTTTTCCATCTATCCCTACCCCAAAACTGAATCATCCTCTTCCACACGCTTTCAAACAGGTTCAAACATGATCTATATTGAAATCGATGCAGTCTGCTCCGGTGGTCCTTTTTTCTGTACACGCTCATCTCTTTGATTCCGCCGACGTTATGAACACGTGCATTCTAAACTTGTTTAAACACGTTCAGAGGATTTCCTACAATTTCGACTTTGCGGAGCCGGACCGTCAATATGATCGTCCATCGATGATACATTCCAATGTTCAACGCAACGACGTAATAATGCAATCTCACTATCGGATTTGTAATATTCGGGTAAACGATCCCACAGAATATCTGTATATTCACCAAAGTAGTCCTTGAAGATGGTTGGAGATATAATTTGGAGCTCCTCCGACGTCTTTTAACAGGGATTTTTTATCCGTAAAGTTCCATAGATGTTTACAAGTCGTTTCATAATCGAGCACTTTTCACAATTTCTATGTCTGGGTCTAACTGAATCAATATGAGTTCGCACCCAGGGTTGATTAAAATGATCGAAACACAATTGATATGATTGCACATCCGCATCACACTGCAAATACTTGGGTAAACGATCCCACAACGAAGGAATAGAATTACTATAATGCTTTAAAAGCAAAGCCTTCGGCAATGACTCAAGTTCATTTTCCGTTAATGTCAATGGATCTTTTGCTGGATGGATAGCATACATACTCGCACACCTTTCCATCGGGCCGTTTACTTTCAGAATAAGCGTCCGATGTGAAATTTTTTTTTTCTCGGAAAACATTCAAACAACTCTCAAGTCAAAAATTCGGGGAAGGGCAGGTGCATTTTGAAAAAACGAAATCTCGTCGGATCTTGCGCCATCTCAGGAATTTAGAGATATGTAACACCGGAGATTTATCATTAGACGTCGTGTGACGTGCAATTCTCGGAATAACAATATATTTTTTCAAAGATACAAGTCTCAAGTGAAAAGTCGGGGAAGGGGCATTTTCAAAAGAAATCTTATGGAAACTGGCACCATCTCAGGAATGCAAAAATATGTAAGACACATTAATTTGTCACTAGAGTAGTGCTTTGATCCGATAATTGAGATCATTTCTGAAAAGCGCAGGTCACTTTTTTAAAAGAAAATTCCGTCCTATGCAATCGGATGATCACACCGGAAACATAAACCAGTCATTCGAGGAGTGCGGCTTTTGTCGTCAAAGTGCCGCCGCACCCCCGCTGTCCGAGAACCTTCCCCCTCCACATACCATGCAGCCCCGCAACGGTCCCCGCGTTCCCCCGTCCCCTCTCCCCCCCTGAGAGCCCCATGGATTAGAACTGGCATAGCCTTACTACTCTTCTTCAATTTTTTATATTTTCGTATAATTTTAGTATTTCGAAAGGAATACTTTTTATTTGTAAGGAGTTAAATTATTAGATGAATACATTACCTAGGAAAAAAAAGGTTGGGACAAGTACATTGATGGTCCCTCGTTTGCTGATAATTCCATCCATGAAAAAAACTTTAAAACAAAATTTTTATAAAAAATGGGCAAAAAAATTATTTTATAAAAAAAATACAGAACAATTCGAAAAAAATTTCACAAATCTTGAAAATGCATTATCTTTAAAAAAAACTAAACTGTATCTATCTTTTAAAGTGTTAAAAGAATCAAATAACAAGTAAAAAATAAAAACCGAAAAATCGCGCTTGAAATCATTTTGGAAACCGATGCCTCATTCTTCTTATTTGATTCGAAGGGCTAAATCAATTTTAAAAAATTCCATCTAATTTACGTGCAGCATTAAAATTTATTATATCAATTCGAGGCCAAGTATTTTCTAATAAATTGAAAAAAGTTACCATTTGAGTTACGTGCAGCACTAAAATTTATGATATCAATCGAAGGACAAGTAATTTATGAGTAACTCCAAATTTCAACATTATGGAACTGTTTTATGAAGCTTTTAAATCCAAAAAAATCACATGCAAGCTAGTCATTTCTTACTCTATGGTGGCAGAGACAATCGATTTTTTTCAGACTTTCAGGAGCTACTGATATTATTCACAATATTCGACGTCGATTGGATCGATAGAAATTATGTTTAAATATGAGTTAAAAGTACTTGTCCGGCCCATCACTTTTCATTTAAATCAAATAAAAATCAATCATAAAAAAACGAAACTGTGCGGGAGAATCCGGTTAAGAATTTATTGAAATGCGATTTAGGTTAGTTATGCCGAATGAAATTCGTTCGCTGGAAGAAGTGAGAAGTAAAAACTGCCGTCATAGCAATACAAAGTAAAATGAGTGGCACAGTATATCAATTTTATAATTCTCAGATTTTTGCTGTATTTCAATAATCCAAATCTATAGTATTATAGAGAAAAGTTGGCAAAAGTCATGATGTTACGTTGAAATGACATAGCGAACATTATATTCAGAAATTCTGTATGTTCCCATGGATGTTGGCAGGTATTATACTTAATCGCATCGAAAACTGAGCAACTGTACACTTATCGTAATGAATGTTTTCACCAATAATTCCACATTTGCAGTTTGCAGAATAGGAATACTCAACATACACGTCATTTCATACGTATTGTTGTCAATATTTGTGTTTGCCTACCACATTCCGAAGATTCAACTTTTCATATTATCAGCAAAAAAAGCATCCAAAGACTTTTTGGAACAAGTTTCAAAATTTATTACTCGACAGACCAGGTGGAAAAAGTATAACTACACTAATATCAAGACCAGAAACTGTTTTGAGAATCTGTTGTACAAAATGTGCGATTGATGAACATAATTGGAAACCTCTTGAATCACGTTACCACAATCAGCATGAAGAAGTAGTAGAAAATCATAGGACACATATTAGGCAACCAATTAATAATATGCATCGATCCGATGCAAACCGATGGAGTCAAAACAAGGATCGGAAAGAGCAGAGCCATAGTTAAAAAGAAAAAAGACAGCGCAATTGAAAGAGAACAGAAATCAAAATTGTTTCATGTATCTGTGCATTAGTTTCTGAAGACAGTAATTTCAGATCTATTCAGAAATAAGTAGGTGAAGACTTTAGTAATGAATATCTTCGTTAATATATTCCAGTCGGAACCAAAAAGTTAAAAGATTGGCATACCTGCTATTTCACAGAAATATCAAAGTTCATAGGTACTTGCTACGTACCAGTTATACAGACTTTGGTGCTATAGGGAAAAACACTTTAAAATTACATGAACCACATTTTTGAAACTTATTATGACACATTCAAAAAAAAAGTGACAGATACGATGCATGTTGAAGCAAGCAAAATGCTGTAATTTTGTATGTCTCCATGGTTATCCGCAGACAAAATATTTGATCACATCCAAAAATGATCAGGTGTAGACTTACAGACATGAATTTTTCAACCCACAATGCCAATCGCAAACATGGTGTGGAAATACTTAATATACATGTCGCTTCATCACTTTGTCGAACTTTAGAGGTGTTCATTGCATTTCGAAGATACAAATTTTGATATCATGAAAATTAAGCACCCAATGACTTATTGAAATAAATTTCCAAATTTATCATGTAACCAACTCAAGTGAATATATCTATGCATTTACATGGCCCAAAGATTTTTCAAAACTTGGGTGTATGAACAAGCAATCATGAAGGCTTTTTGTTATAAATATTTCAAATTATCTTGTTGAAATTAATATAAAAAAATAGAAATATGAATATCTCTCGTATTGTCTGGAGAACAAATAGAAATTGGTATGACAATACACTGTAAGCTAAGGAGGTGAAAAAAGGGACAGGTGAACACAGCCAAACTAAATGAAAGAAATTATGACAACAATACATTGAATTACTTGACCAAAGTTTTTTAAAATTTATTTGAATTCGTTTACACACAATAATCCACCTCTTTCTTTAATGTAATTATACAACATAGAATTTCTGTTTGGAAAGAACGTTTTAGAGGTTATAATGAACGAACGTTTTTTTTCTCATTGTTATTATTATTATCCAACACTAATTAGTCACGTCATTAATAATATCGATTCATCCTTCCACTTTTCAATAACCACTTTTATTTTTCTACACTCTGCACGCAACAGCACTCCGGCGGTCATAACCTCAAACGTCAACATGACGCGAAATCTCGCAAATTTGCTATCTATGTATATATTACGATATCGAAGTAGAACAGATAATTCTTAATTTTCACGACACACATTATTCACGTTTTCACTTCTCAACATTTACTCGCTCTCAGTACACTGTATGAGATCAATTAATCCACTTTTGAGGTTTTATTTATTATAGATATTATTGTCGTGAATTGGGCTCTAAACCTATTGAAACTTCTTTTATGAAAAAAATAAAATTGATTATATCCACTGCTATTTCCAATAATGTTTTATTTATTTAAACGAAATTTGCAAATCTTGCACCTTTGATCCACGGGGCTACGATCGCAATCACTTTATAATAACATAACAGACGATAACAGACGGTATACAAGAAAACATTGAGGACTATCAGAAACTTTCTCATCGGCGATTGGTCGAGACGGATAGATTCTCACCGGTGATTGGTTATGATGGGCATCAAGAAGCCCTTGTATGTATCGGTCTGATCCCATATACGGATACGTCAGCTGCGTAAATGTGTTGGTACTTTTTGCATAATCTTGAGCCCGTGCAAAGTTTTTTCTCAGCAATTACGCCACCGATCATGCTGATTTTGGGCGCAATCGAAAGAGAATTTCTTAATTAGGTGAACGTTCAATTTTCAAATTACGACATAACTCCTGAGCTTCGCAATTCAAGAAAATGACATGTCGATTTTACCCCCACCACCGCGAATCGTTTTATTCAGAGATAATATAGTCTCGGCGAGAGCCTCGGGTCAGCAGCCGACAGGGCTGTCAATGTACTTGTCCCGAGACTCTGCCGAGTCTCTTGATTCGACGCCCCGGCGTCTCCAAATGTATTTCTCTCATAATTTCACTATATTCTTCCTACAAATAAAAAGTCTTTCTAGTTCATTGGAAATTCAATTGAAATGTATTTCTTTTATACTAAAAACATATAATTGATATAGGTAAAATACACTCTGATTGTATTTTAAATATACAGGGTGTCCCATTTTAATCTTACACCTGGCTTTTCTCGGAAAATATTGCTCGGATCAAATATTGTGTAGAACAAAACTTTTAGGGGCTGAAGGGGGACGTATGATAAAAATTGGTTTGTGGATCCAAAATTCAAAATGGCGGCGTTAGAATGGCCGACATGTTTTTTTCGAATGGAAACATAACTTTTTTTCATCACCAAAATATTTTTCAGCGCAAAACCAACAACTTTTGTTGAAAAAATTTTTTGATTAAGTCCATATTTATCAACATCATTTTCAACTATTTCAAAGGTATCCAGGATGTACCGCGAAGAGATCTTTAACGTACCAAGTGCAAGTGCGTTTGCGTGTAAGGAGCATATCAACGATTTCGTTGGGACTGAAATCAGCCATTGTTGCTAATTTTCAGAATTTTCCTCTCATTTAAGAACTTTTAAAGATCTCGAGAATCAAGAATTTTTCTCTGATTTCAGAACCTTTACAAACTTTCGATTTCGTCTCTTGCTAATGGCTGCGGAGTCAGAAGATAAACGTTTCAATCAATTTTTCATCCGTGGGCGATCACAATGACTTCTAAAATAAAAAATTCTTCTCTGATTTAAAACTCTAAAGTAAGAGCACTACGCAAAGTCAGACTATGTCAGTACTACCAATGATGTTTTCTTTAATCTCTTACAAAGTGAACTTACCTTTAATCGTAAGCGAGGCTTACGCTTAAAGATAAGTACACGCAAGCGAGGCTTTCGCTTAAAGATAAGTTCACGTAAGCGAGACTTACGCCTACTTTTGAGTTGTAAATCAGAGAAGAATTTTTTATTTTAGAAGTCATTGTGATCGCCCACGGATGAAAAATTAATTGAAACGTTTATCTTCTGACTCCGCAGCCATTAGCAAGAGACGAAATCGAAAATTTGTAAAGGTTCTGAAATCACAGAAAAATTCTTGATTCTCAAAATTTTTAAAAGTTCTTAAATTAGAGGAATATTCTGAAAATTAGCAACAATGGCTGATTTCAGTCCCAACGAAATCATTGATATGCTCCTTATTTTAGGGAGGTGTCGGGGCAATTACTTCCGAGCTGAAAATTTGTATCGACGTGAATATCCTGATCGTCGTCACCCATCACGGCAGACAATCCGAACCCTTGAGCAGCGAGCGAGGGCAGGTCGGATGATCCGCCACCGTCGACATTTCCCAAACGTCAATAGTTTTGGTGGATTGCATGAAGCCCGAAACATGGCTATTTTAGCCATGATAGCAATTGATCCTCATTTGAGTGCCAAAGTGATCTCGGAACGACTGGGGTTTGCCAAATCGACAGTGCACCGTGTATTGAGAGGTGCGAAACTTCACCCGTACCGACTACAATTCCACCAAGACACTCCTAATCCAGATCCGTTGCGAAGGGTGGCGTTTTGTCGGTGGGCGTTGAGACAAATCGAGCGATCCAGGGACTTTTTTCGATATGTTATGTTCAGTGATGGATCCACTTTCAACAACCGTGGTCAAGTGAACCGATGGAACTTTCGGTATTGGTCTGATCAGAATCCACATTGGTTGAGACAGATCGATCACCAGCATCGATGGAGTTTGAACGTATGGTGTGGTATTGTGAACGGGCAATTAATAGGTCCCCATTTTTGCGAGGGAAATGTGAATTCTGTCCGTTACCTTGATTTTCTATCAAATGAACTGCCTCTTTTGCTAGAAGATCTGGATTTGGAAACACGTCAACAGATGTGGTTTCAGCAAGACGGTGCACCCGCTCACTGGGCTCATGTTGTTCGAAATCATTTGGATACAACATTTGGTCAACGGTGGATTGGTCGAGACGGTCCTGTAAATTGGCCTCCAAGGTCACCAGATCTTACGTCTCCTGATTTCTTCTTGTGGGGGTACTTAAAAGACGCTGTCTACCGTCAAGCTCCAACAACACGAGAGAACATGAAGGAGCGGATAAGAGCTGCCTGCCGTGCGATCCTGAGAGATGTTCTCCTACGTACAGTTAATGGTTTTGAGAGAAGAGTTCAGGCATGTTTAAACATGAATGGAGGGATCTTTGAACATCTCTAGGGAGGGATCAGAGTACACTCACAAGGAGGCTTTGGAGTCCGAAAATACTACGGTAGTGACGAACCGCAGAGACCTAATCCTTGTGAGCTCGTACCTATGAGCCTAAAGGCATTACATGCCTTTCTTTTTTAAAAAAGTTGAAAAATAAAATGAAAATAAAAAAACACACACACATGCACCTCCACGTATGCACGCATATGCAGACGCACACGCAAACGCACTTGCACTTGGTACGTTAAAGATCTCTTCGCGGTGCATCCTGGATACCTCTAAAATAGTTGAAAATGATGTTTTCATTTAAAAAATATGAACTTAATCAAAAAATTTTTCCAACAAAAGTTGTTGGTTTTGCGCTGAAAAATTTTTTGGTGATGAAAAAAAGTTATGTTTCCATTCGAAAAAAACATGTCGGCCATTCTAACGCCGCCATTTTGAATTTTGGATCCACAAACCAATTTTTATCAAACGTCCCCCTTCAACCCCTAAAAGTTTAGTTGCACACAATATTTGATCCGAGCAATATTTTCCGAGAAAAGTCAGGTGTAAGATTAAAATGGGACACCCTGTATATCTGATTATTTTTCCGAAACATAGAAATGGGATTGGACAAAAAAATGTAGACATATATGTAAATATATATTGGTATTTCGAGATTGCAACCTAAATTTTTTTCTCGATATGTATTCGCAAAGACAATTCATCGGATATACTTATCCCGCCACGGGGACTGATGGTTCACATCAACGAAGCAGTTGATCGTTGGAAATCGATGACCGCGCCACACGACAGAATTTTGGAGAACTAAAATTTTGCAAGGTCGATATCTTGACGATAACTTTTGTTTACGACAATTTCAAAATCAAAATTCGTTGACAATTTTGCATCGATTTCGATGCAAGAAGGCTCAAACTGTTCGTTTTGATTTTGCGCTTCCGCTGACTAGCCGGATTTTCGATATATCAATTATTTTCAGAGTAATCGTAAGATTACTCCGATTGTAACAAAAAAAAAAATTTTTTTTGGAATTTCAAAAAATCGCTCTGTCAGCGGATTTGTACTATTCCACTGCATACGCAGTTCAATTTTCATCGAAATCGGATGAGTGGTGTGGACGAATTTCGCAATCGAATTTTCGAAGCGAGTGATCCATCCCCTTAAGGTTTCAACCATTGTTGATACTAAGGGATTTGTGGTAGTTTCTAATACGGTATTTTCCGGCGTATTTTCCACGTCTAAATAATCGTCTTCCGATTTCGGAGATCGATTTAAAGATTGGACGCTACTTCGTCGTCTTCGACTTTGCGAGGTAGTTTTGTTTCTTTTTTCGCGATTGTAGTTGAGTTTATCGTCGAAAAATGAATTGAGCAATCGCGAAATAGTGTTAACGCCCGGTAATTTGAGACGTTCAGCGTACTCGTCGTCTGACATATAAATTTTTATATACGATCTGGCTATGGCAGATTACAATGTCATTTGATAATGTTCCATCACTTACAGTCAGATGATCGCTAACATGATGTTCAGATTCGTTGTCGTGTTGAATTTCTTGCGCTCCTGCTCCAGTCGTATTTTGAGTTGAATCTTGACGTAAATCGGTCTGCCTTGGATGCGATGATCGGTGATCGAACGTCCGTTCGATTTATCGACTTTTCTAGAATTATCGGTCCTCCTCAGCAATTTGAATTCGTTCCGTTTGACTATTGTAGACGTGTCGGGTTTCTCAAGTTGTGGCAATCCCATCGCTGCCACCAATGTTGTGTCTGCGAAGACCGTCGCGAAGGGACGAGTTCTCAAGGACGACTATTTAAGGGATTGAGGCCAAAAGAGCTGAACTCCAACTAGATACTTTTACAACAAGATAACAATAAATTTATTTAAGAAGTTACAAATTCGAGGTTTTATTTCCTCGAGACCAATCGTTACAATTCTCGACAAAGACTGTTGAATTTTGGTTAGTTGGTAAATTTACATACTCGGGGGTTTTTCCCCCTCTCGCGATAAATGGCGTGATATTCTTTCTCGAAGTTTCAATGATGACATCGAGGGTCGATGTGCTCGTTCGGGAACGTCGATATTTCGGCGTCGATGCATTTATGCTGAGAACGCTTAACTTATATACTCTTTATTTTAGGAGTGCGATGTACGGGCACAACAGTTTGATACGTAAAAAAAATGGTTTATTAAATAGTTTTAACTGTAGAATCTATAAGTTCCTAAAAAAAATCATCATCATCATCATCATTCAAGTACAAAGATGAAATGTTTTTCAGGAATGGAAGCGATCATGGCGGAATTTTTCAACGATGGAACAACAGCCTTTTATGTTATTCTTATAGTCTGGGTAGCCGACCAGTATGACGTTATCTGCTGCCACACAGACATCACAAAGAGGCATTGGCTCAGGTACGATTCATTGTTGATATAAAACTGACCGTTTTATGACGTAGTTATATATTTCGAAATATCTATGATTTCGGTTGTATCGTTATTCCCCGCCATGGCGTATCGATGGATAAACCTGATAACTGCCAGTTACCTCGGTATTCAGCATTTTTTGGGACTCTAATCAAAAGACTCGGTAGAGTCTCGGGACAAGTACATTGACAGCTGTCCCGAGCTCACCGAGATTTTATCTTTTCTCTGAATAAAACGATTCGCGGTGGTGGGGGTAACATTGGAATGTCATTTTGTTGTTAAAAAATTCTATTTCGATTGCGCCCAAAATCAGCATTATCGATGGCGTAATTGCTGATAAAAAACTTTGCACGGGCTCAAGATTATGCAAAAATTACCAACACATTCAAGAATTTATGTTTCTGCATTTACAACAACGTCAAAGGCACTTTGATGCTCTCGAGTTTCTGATTAGTTGGATCTGACGACATCCATTTTTAGATGTTATGATTGGTTGTTGAAATTGTTGTTGTTGACAACGTCAGAATGTAGCACGGCAGCACAGCAGACATTTAAAAAAGACGTAGCATGGTAACAGCAGACATAATTTCGGTCGAAAGACGAGTGTCAGTGTATAAAAGTTGTGATTGTAAAAATGTAGTCTAGCTGTCATTGTAAAGAAAGTTCAGTTAATAACTGAGTGAATAAAGGAAAAAACAGACGTTTTTCAGAAATTGCAGTTGTTTTGTGCAGTTATCATAATATAAATAAGGATAGCACATTTGTAAGATTTTACGTCATGTTGACGTTTGAGGTTATGATCCTCAGAGTGCTGTTACGTGCGGAGTGTAAAAAATGAAAATGGTTATTAAAAAGTGGAAGGAATCGATATATTTAATGACGTGACTAATTAGTGTTGAATAATAATACTAATGAGAATAAAATGTTCGTTCATTATAACCTCTCAAACGTTCTTTCCAAACAGAAAATTTATGTTGTGTAATTAGATATAAAAGAAAAGTATGAGTATGTAAATAAATGCAAATAAATTTTGTAAAACTTTGAACAAGTAAAACTGTCTAATCCAATGTATTGTTGTCATATTTTCTTTCATGTAGTTTGGCTGTGTCCACCTGGCCGTTTCTCCCACCTCCTTAGCTTACAGTGTATCAATACCAATATCTATTTATTCTCTAGACGATATGTGAAACATGTGTATTTATATTTCCTCATATTGATTTCAACAACATAATTTGAAAAATTTATAACAAAAATTCTTCATGATTGCTTGTTTACATATACACCCGAGTTTCAAAAAATCTTTGGGCATGTTAATGCATAGATATTCACTTAAGTTGTTACATGATGAATTTCGAAATTAATTTTAATAAAGCATTGCGAAGCTTAATTTTCATGATATGAAAATTTGTATCTTCGAAATGGAATGAACACCTCTAAAGTTCAACAAAGTGATGAAGCGACACGTAAATTGAGTATTTCCAGACCATGTTTGCGATTGGTATTATGGGTTGAAAAATTCATGTCTGTGATCAAACATTTTGTGTGCGGATATCCATGGAGACATACACAATTACTGCATTTTGCTTGCTTCAACATGCAGCGTATTTGTCACTTTTTTCTTGAATGTGACACCCCTAGGGAAAAAAGGTTGGGACAATTACATTGATGGTGTCGTATTTGCTGATAATTTCAACCATAAAAAAAAAACTTGAAAACCAATGCCTCATTCTTCTTATGTGATTCGAACAGCTAAATTAATTGAAAAAAATTCCACCTAGTTTACGTGCAGCATTAAAATTTATTATATCAATTCGAGACCAAGTATTTTATAATGAATTGAAAAAAGTTAGCACTTGAATTACGTACAGCCCTAAAATTTATGATATCAATCGGCGGACAAGTATTTTATTAGTCACTCCAAATTTTGATATTATTAAATTGTTCTAAGAGGCTTTTAAATGCAAAAAAATCACATGAAAGCTATTCATTTGTTATTCTATGGTGGCAGAGACTTATAAGAAAATCGATTCTTCTCAGACTTTCAGGATCCTCTAGTATTATTCACAAAATTCGACGTCGATTGGATCGATACAAATTATGTTTAAATATGTGTTAAAAGTACTTGTCCGGCCCAACACTATTCATTCAATAAAAAATCAATCAAAAAAATGAAATTGCACTGCAGAATCTGGTTAAAAATTTATTTAAATGCGATTTATTATTAATTTAATGTGCTTAATAATAGGATAGGTTAGTTCTTATTCCGAATGGAATTCGTTCGCTGGAGAATAAGTGGGAAATAAAAATTGCCTTCATTGAATATAAACTGGAGAGTTATTTTGGAAGCTTGAACATATATAACCCCAAAATTCCCTAGGGAAAAAAGGTTGGGACAAGTACATTGATGGTACCTTGTTTCTGGATGACATAGAAAAAATATTCAAAACCAGGAAAAAAATTCTATAGATGTAAAAGAGGAAAAATTTAAAAGTTCAAAAAATTTCAACAAAAATAAGAAACAATCGAAAAAAATTCTATAAAGGAAAATAAAAAATTTTCAAAAAAATTCATAAATATTGAGCAAATTGAAAAATGTACGATCCAAGTTTCATGCAGTACAAAAGTGTATGATATCAATTGGAGGCCAAGTTTTTATTCATAATTTGGAATATTTATCGAACAAATTGGAAACTTTCCTTGAAAAATTGACGTTTTATGCATAGGAGCCACTAATCATTCATAATAATTATTTTCGAGAAAAAAGAAGTTCGTAAAAAAAAACTCATAACGGAAGTTACGTGCAGTACTAAAATTGATTGTATCTATTCGAGGCCAAGTATTTATCAATAATTTGAAATATAATCTCCGGCGACAAATGAGTGTTGAGAATCCTCGTCGGGCTCAGAATGTTTCATCGAAATTACTAAAAAATTAATGGAAATAAAAAATCGTAGAACCTTTCTTTCGAATAATAAGAACGATATCAACCCATTTTTTTAACCTGAACATATAAAAATCGTTAAAAATTCACATGAAAGTCATTCGTTACTTCAAGAAGGTACAGACTTTAAAAAATCAATTCCCCTGCGATTTTCAGGATCCCCCGGTATTATTCACAACATTCAACTTCGATTGGATCGGTACAAATTATGTTCAAATACGTCTTAAACGTACTTGTCCGGCCATCACGTTTTATTCAAATTGCTCATTCCAAAAAAAATCAAAAATGTAGTTAATCCATGTGTTAATATTAAAGAACCGTAATTTCCGAGAAAATAATTTTCCTTCGAATTATAGGAATCGCTCTTGTCGTACTCGACTCGTGATATTTATCAAAATATGTACGTCACTATCGAAAAAAAAACATTGCATGGCTGAGTAGGTACGAAAATTTCTTGTAATGCGACTTATTATTTATCATTTTCATTGGTTGCTACCGAATGGTATGTGCTAGCTGAAGGAAATGAGAAGTGGAAATTGCTATTATTGCAATACGAACTCAAGAACAATCAATTTCAAATTACTTGGAGATATTATTTCTATTTCCATCCATTTTATTATATTTGTGATCATAGAAGAGCCCTAATGTTTTTTGGAATGACCAATTTGAATAAAAAGTGATGGGCCGGACAAGTACGTTTAAGACGTATTTGAACATAATTTGTACCGATCCAATCGAAGTTGAATGTTGTGAATAATACCGGGGGATCCTGAAAATCGCTGAGGAATCGATTTTTTAAAGTCTGTACCTTCTTGAAGTAACGAATGACTTTCATGTGAATTGTTAACGACTTTAATATGTTCAGGTTAAAAAAAATGGATTGATATCGTTCTTATTATTCGAAAGAAAGGTTCTACGATTTTTTATTTCCATTAATTTTTTAGTAATTTCGATGAAACATTCTGAGCCCGACGAGGATTCTCAACACTCATTTGTCGCCGGAGATTATATTTCAAATTATTGATAAATACTTGGCCTCGAATAGATACAATCATTTTTAGTACTGCACGTAACTTCCGTTATGACTTTTTTTTCACGAACTTCTTTTTTCTCGAAAATAATTATTATGAATGATTAGTGGCTCCTATGCATAAAACGTCAATTTTTCAAGGAAAGTTTCCAATTTGTTCGATAAATATTCCAAATTATGAATAAAAACTTGGCCTCCAATTGATATCATACACTTTTGTACTGCATGAAACTTGGATAGCACATTTTTCAATTTGCTCAAAATTTATGAATTTTTTTGAAAATATTTATTTTCCTTTATAGAATTTTTTTCGATTGTTTCTTATTTCTGTTGAATTTTTCTGAACTTTTAAATTTTTCCTTTTTTACATCTATAGAATTTTTTTCCTGGTTTTGAATATTTTTTCTATGTCATCCAGAAACAAGGGACCATCAATGTACTTGACCCAACCTTTTTTCCCTAGGGGAATTTTGGGGTTTTATTATTATTCAACAGTAATTAGTCACGTCATTAATAATATCGATTCCTTCCACTTTTCAATAACTACTTTTATTTTTCTACACTCTGCACGCAACAGCACTCCGGCGATCATAACCTCAAACTTCAACATGACGCGAAATCTCGAAAATTTGCTATCTATATATATATTACGATATCAAAGTAGAACAGATAATTCTTAATTTTCACGAATCATTATTCACGTTTTCACTTCTCAACATTTACTCGCTCTCAGTACACTGTATGAGATCAATTAATCCACTTTTGAGGTTTTATTTATTATAGATATTATTGTCGTGAATTGGGCTCGAAACTTATTGAAACTTCTTTTATGAAAAAAATAAAATTGATTATATCCACTGCTATTTCCAATAATGTTTTATTTATTTAAACGAAATTTGCAAATCTTGCACCGTTGATCCACGGGGCTACGATCGCAATCACTTTATAATAACATAACAGATGATAACAGACGGTATACAAGAAAACATTGAGGACTATCAGAAACTTTCTCATCGGCGATTGGTCGAGACGGATAGATTCTCACCGGTGATTGGTTATGATGGGCATCAAGAAGCCCTTGTATGTATCGGTCTGAACCCATATACCGATACGTCAGCTGCGTAAATGTGTTGGTAGTTTTTGCATAATCTTGAGCCCGTGCAAAGTTTTTTCTCAGCAATTACGCCACCGATCATGCTGATTTTGGGCGCAATCGAAAGAGAATTTCTTAATTAGCTGAAAGTTCAATTTTCAAATTGCGACATAACTCCTGAGCTTCGCAATTCAAGAAAATGACATGTCGATTTTACCCCCACCACCGCGAATCGTTTTATTCAGAGATAATATAGTCTCGGCGAGAGCCTCGGGCCAGCAAACGACAGGGCTGTCAATGTACTTGTCCCGAGATTCTACCGAGTCTCTTGATTATGCACAATTTTTTTCATTTATGGATGCACAATAATATCCATTGTATATTGCGGAACAATTTGTTTCCGTTTTTCATTAAATTAGTGCAATTAAGTAAAAATTAATTGAAGATAATTCTCCCAATTCCCTCTGCATAAATACTTGTGATCCATCAGTTCTAGACAAGCCCTGATTTTTATTTGGATAAACAATTTAAACGGAAAGTGCTGGTCCGGACAAGTACTTTTAACATATATTTAAACATAATTTGTATCGATCCAATTGACGTCGAATTTTGTGAATAATACCAGAGGATCCTGAGAGTCTGAGAAAAATAAATTTTCTTATAAGTCTCTGCCACCATAGAGTAACAAATGACTAGCTTTCATGTGATTTTTTTTCATTTAAAAGCTTCTTAGAACAATTTAATATCGTCAAAATTTGGAGTGACTAATAAAATACTTGTACACCGACTGATATAACAAATTTTAAGGCTGCACGTAATTCAAGTGGTAACTTTTTTCAATTACAAAATACTTGGCCTCAAATTGATATAATAAATTTTAATGCTGCACATAAATTAGATAGAATTTTTTTCAATATATTTAGCTGTTCGAATCAAATAAGAAGAATGAGGCATCGGTTTCCAAAATGATTTTAAGCGCCATTTTTCGGTTATTTATTTTTTACTTGTTATTTGATTCTTTTGACACTTTAAAAAACAGATACAGATTAGTTTTTTTTTTAAATAATGTTTTTTGAAGATTTGTGAAATTTTTTTCGAATTGTTCTGTATTTTTTTATAAAATATTTTTCTTTACAATTTTTTTTTTTAATTCTTTTTAAAAGTTTTTTTTATATATGGAATTATCAGCAAACGAGGGACCATCAATGTACTGGTCTTAACCTTTTTTACTAGGGGAAGTGTATGGTTAGATATCTCGTCTTTTTCTCAAATGTTCCTTATTTGTGTTCAAATGACTATAGGATTTTAGTTCAAATTTCTATCAATTGCTTATGATTTTCGACTTATAAACTTGGTTTTCACGAAAAAAGACCTATTTTTCGTCAAAGTTGTACTGGGAATATTTCGTCACAGGTCTATCCTTGGACTTTGACGATTTTTTTGTACTTTATATGTTATGCTTTTTGGGAATCTTCGGCTTATAACGTTGGTTTCCACAAAAAAAGAACTATTTTTCGCCTAAATTGTACTGGAAATATTTTGTCACAGGTCTATCCTTGGACTTTAGCAATTTTTTCCCTTGTACTCTAATATGTTATGCTTATTGGGAACCCAAGAGCACGGTGGAAACCGGGCTGGAGGGCGAGATATGAATTCGGTTTGTAACTTTGGTTTCCACTAAAAAAGACCTATTTTTCGTCAAAATTGTACTGGAATTATTCCGTCACAGGTCTGTCCTTGGACTTTGGCGATTTTTTTCCTTGTACTCTAATACGTTATGCTTATTGGGAACCCAAGAGCTTGCTAGACTATACTTTCTCTGAATAAAACGATTCGCGGTGGTGGGGGTAAAATTGGCATGCGATTTTCTTTAATTGCGAAGCTCATGAGTTATGTACGGCTTTGAAAATTGAACTTTAAGCTAATTAAGAAGTTCTCTATCGAATTAGCCCAAAATCAGCATTCACGGTGGCGTATTTGCTGAGAAAAAACTTTGCACGGGCTCAAGATTATGCAAAAGTTGCTAACACATCACAGATTTCACGTATACGTATACGCGTTCGACGTAGTTTAGTGGTAGTAGAGTTGTGTCTCAACGCATTCTGATTGGCTCTCCGATCTCAGCTCAATCCAGCTCACCGACCACGTTCAAACTCTATAAGGCCCGCTACACACAGTCAATAATGTTGCACAATAATATTGCACAATAAGTTTGTATGGTGTGTAGCGCGCCATAAATTGAAGATCGCTCATACTTCTATTCAATGATTGCGATTGCGCAATATTCCAATACTACATCTACACGTTCAATAATATCGTGCAATCACCTATATTGCGCAATATTATTGACCGTGTGTAGCAGGCCTAACGTTTAGCACTCTAGCGACCGACCACGTTCAGACTCTACGAAAGCTTATATATTTATAACAAACGTTATTTTCGGACATAACGAAGTGCGGTATGAAATTAATAAACAAACGCAGTTTCGACATAACGAAAATTAACTAAACTCGGTATAAATTTTAAAAAAAGTTCGTCGTCTAGTGAAGTGCATTCCATATCTATTATTTTATTATTTATTTATTTTAAATGATAGTGTGGTGTCATAATATTACGAAAACTGGACGTCCTAGTAACTTCAATGTGAAAAGTGTCAATGGTGTGATCGAAAAACTCTCCGAGTTCTCAAATATTATTCTTCGAAAATAAAACCGAAACATAACCTACTTTCGAGCCTAATCATCGTTTCAAAGCATGTTTTAATGAATGTACAATATATATCTATATATATTGTACAGCCATATCTGTCAGTTTTTGATGGTATGAGCAAAAGAGTAGCAACAGCGATCTAAATAATAAAATTCCGGAGAAAACAGTGCGAGATGTGTGAATTCGATTTAAAGTTCTTACATATACTGTAACGAAACGCTCTTGCCGACCTGGCCTGAACGCCACCACGCGTCGGTTCGAGCAACCTAAATAATAAGGAGCAGGTATGAAGGAAAACGCGGAAACCAAGAATTCTTGTTGAAAATTAAAATAATCAAATTTATTCAAATAACTGATTGAATTTTGACAAAAATAAAAAGCTTCGCGATTGCTTTTGATGATTAAAACAGTTTGGTTTTTTTTTTATATTGTCTTGCGTTGTTTTACCGGATCTGGATAGAAAAAGACCCGAAAGACCCGAAAACGTTACAAATTCTCTGTCTGAGATAATTTTTAATTTCTCAATTTTCGAATTTTAATTGTACAAAAATAATAATTAGAAATAAAACAATTTTAAAATTAATGGTCGCGTTCGTTCTAGTCTCTCGACACGCCTCGAGCTTAAAAACCTCTCAATTCAATGTTTCGAGCTATAATTCGTTTGACGCGGTTTTTCCGATGTCCTGTTACGCTTGTTTTCTCTAAAAAAATATAAATGAATCCAAGAGGATCTCTTCGCTTCTACAATTATTCAATTTTTTGACTCGATATAATTTTAACTCGATCTATCGCCTCTTGGATTTTTGTTAATTTTCTAATTTGCGTTAGGTCTCCGTACCCGGCCAACTCGGACAAGATTTTTATCAAATTTGAATTTAGAATTTTAATTAACCCAAAAAAATAATTTTACAGCTCTGCTTTTAACGATCATAAAATGACAAAATAGAATCTACTATGGAATATGACAGGATAGCGTAGACCACAGGCTCTGGGATTGAAACGTCACCGAATCGCTCCGAGATCCTGTGCATCCACTAGGTTAGGTAATTCACCGTCCACGGGCTCTGGGATTGAAACGTCGCCGAATCGCTCCGAGATCCCGTGCAACGGAAATTTGGAAAAACTAAGAGTGGACCCTGGACTCTGGGATTGAAACGTCACCGAATCGCTCCGAGATTCCAGGCATCCAGGAAAATTTGGAAATTTTAGAGGTTAGGTGCGGACCCTGGACTCTGGGATTGAAACGTCACCGAATCGCTCCGAGATTCCAGGCATCCAGGAAAATTTAGGAAAGGAATTTATGAATTTTAAAGCAGAGTGCTTGGTCAGTGTTGTCAGAGAGGTCCGAGTTGATCCTTGAGGCAGGGAGAACTGAATGCCGAATGAGTCGCGCAGCGCTTCTTATACTCGTGTCCCCACCATGAAATTCTCGAGCGCCGAGAATCTCCGTTTTCGCTCGGTTCTGCGCACCTTTCCATTACGCCTACTCTGATTGGCCCGTTACCATGATTCACGCTCGCCCGTTGGTCGAGCGGGCCAACATACGATGCGCGGACTACCGCTTTTTATGATTTGCAGCTTATTCCGATGTTAAACAATAAAAACTTCAATTTGATCAATTATTACTCAATTTCTTCTTTAATTTGGCATTGTTATTTGTTTTAATATGATTCGTAAAATTATAATCGCTAAAAGTCACGTACGCGTCCTATAGCCCATCAACGCTCTGCCCGCGCATGCGTCGTAGTCGCTTTTTACATTTTTCATTATTACCTTAATTTTGTTACATTGATTTGACTTCAGAACATTTTTCTTAAACTCGTCTTATTTTTCTGATGATTTTGATCATATTCACGTGCTCGGGCGACTTAAAATATAAAAAGTACAAAAAGAATTAATCTCGATAAAATGTCGCGCGGCGAAGTTCAGAGCGGCGCCGGTAGCCCCGCTCGGGCTCATGCCTACCGGCCTAAGATGGTCGCCACCTGTCAACAGCGACGAGCGTGGTCGCCGCGATGTTTTGTCCGCGATCTAAAGATCGCGGAGTTTCGTTCGTTTCGACGGGCTCGGGCCGTCGCGCGTGTGTTTCGCTACAATACCTATAAAATGTGTTATGTAAGTATCGTGAAAACAGTGCGGGTTAGTTTACTCCCATGTCAATAATTTGCGAGTGTTTATTGATATATAAAATATCAGTGTTGAAAAATTTCTACTCGTATAAACACATTGACTTTACGTTTGTTTACGAGATAATTTTGTTGCAATCCTTTTTCTTATATTCTTTTAAATTTTCAAAGTGGGTTGCGAGCAAAAAATGTTTGTTCATTATAACCTTAAACGCTCTTTTGAAACAGAAATTTTATGTCGTGTAATTATATTAAAGAAAAAACACGCGCAATTGGTTGAATGTAAATGAATTCAAATAAATTTTTAAAAACTTTTATCGAATAAAAGTGTCTAATCCAATATATTGTTGTCATATTTTCTTGCATTTAGTTTAGTCGTGCCCTCCAGTCCCTTCTTTCCACCGCTTTAGCTTACAGTGTATCCATACCAATTTCTGTCCATTCTTTAGACAATATGCGTGTTGTGTATTCCAATTTCCTCATATTGATTTCATCAACATAGTTTAAAAATTTATGACAAAAACTGTACATCATCGCTTGTTCATACACTCAAGTTTGAAACGACGCTGATGTTTTCAACTTTGGAGTCCAACGAAATGAACGAAAAAAAACGTTTGTAATTCACCAATCAAGAGACTCGGTAGAGTCTCGGGACAAGTACATTGACAGCCCTGTCGTCTGCTGGCCCGAGCTCGCCGAGACTATCTTTTCTCTGAATAAAAAGATTCGCGGTGGTGGGGGTAAAATTGGCATATCATTTTGTTCAATTACGAAACTCCTGAGTCATCTGAGGCTTTGAAAATTGAACTGGAGATTAATTAATAAATTCTCTTCCGATTCCACCCATAATCAGCATGATCGGTGGCGTAATTGCTGAAAAAAAAACTTTGCACAGGCTCAAAATTATGCAAAAGTTACCAACACATTCTAGAATTTATGCGTCTCTATTTACAACACAATCAAAGGCACTTTGATGCTCTCGAGTTTCTGATTGGTTGGATCTGACGACATCCATTTTTAGACGTTGTGATTGGTTGTCGAAATTAGTTGTTGATGATTGGAAATCTGACGTCAACTTCAGAACGTAGCACACGGCGCAACACAGCTGGTAACAACAGTCATAAATTCGATCGATATACATATAATATGTACAAACCATGTGTCAGTTTTTGATCGTATGAACAGAGTTTCGACATTACGAAGTGCGTGCGGGATAAATAAAAAAATAATTTTCGTCATCTAAAGAAGTGCATATTACTATTTATTTTGTTATTTGTGATATATTAAACCGATATCAAAGCGGCCGCGTAAATGTAGTCTGTGATGTGTGTGTGTGAAAAAGAATATAACAAATGCGCGATGCATATGTCAACGAAACTTTTCAAGATTTCATTATTTCGTTCGATTGGAAATAAGTGTTAACTGAAATAATCCTTCAATTAAACCAGAATACGAGAAATATTGTCCAGTACGAATATATTGTCAGTGGCGTGGTTATATATCATGTGTACATAGGTTATATATACGAATAAATAGAACAAAAATACACGCAACTGTTAGAATGATATTAGAAACTTTAATTGAATAAATGTTTCTTATTTATTGCTTGTGTCGTCATTATTTTTAAACATCCCCATATTTTGCTTGATATTCAATTTGGCTCTGCCCTCTCCGATCCTTGTTTTCACCCCATCAGTTTGCAGCGGATCGATTCATATTATCAAGAGACTCGGTAGAGTCTCGGGACAAGTACATTGACAGCCCTGTCGTCTGCTGGCCCGAGGCTCTCGCCGAGTCTATACTTTCTCTGAATAAAACGATTCGCGGTGGTGGGGGTAAAATTGGCATGTGATTTTATTGAATTTCGAAGCTCAGGAGCCATTTAGCAACTTGAAAATTGAAGTTTAAGCCAATTGAGTAATTCTCTTTCGATTCCGCCCTAAATCAGCATGATCGGTGTTGTAATTGCTGAGAAAAAACTTTGCGCGGGCTCAAGATTATGCAAAAGTTACCAACACATTCAAGAATTTATGCGTCTGTATTTATAAACACCATCAAAGGCACTTTGATGCTCTCGAGTTTCTGATTCGTTGGATCTGACGACATCCATTTTTAGACGATGTGATTGGTTGTTGAAATTAGTTGTTGATGATTGGAAATCTGACGTCAACTTCAGAACGTAGCACACGGCGCAGCACAGCTGGTAACAGCAGTCATAAATTCGACCGATATACATATATATATGTACAAACCATGTGTCAGTTTTTGATCGTATGAACAGAGTTTCGACATTACGAAGTGCGTGCGGGATCAATAAAAAAATAATTTTCATCATCTAAAGAAGTGCATATTACTATTTATTTTGTTATTTGTGATATATTAAACCGGTATCAAAGCGGCCGCGTAAATGTAGTCTGTGATGTGTGTGTGAAAAAGAATATAAAAAATGCGCGATGCATGTATGTCAACGAAACTTTTTAAGATTTCATTATTTCGTTCGATTGGAAATAAGTGTTAACTGAAATAATGCTTCAATTAAACCAGAGTACGAGAAATATTGTCCAGTGCGAATATATTGTCAGTGGCGTGGTTATCAAGAGACTCGGTAGAGTCTCGGGACAAGTACATTGACAGCCCTGTCGTCTGCTGGCCTGAGGCTCTCGCCGAGACTATCTTTTCTCTGAATAAAACGATTCGCGGTGGTGGGGGTAAAACTGGCATGTCATTTTCTAGAATTGCGGAGCTCAAGAGATGTTTTGTTAAGCGAAAATTAGTTTGGAGACTAAATTTCAAAATCTCTTTCGAATGAGCCCGAAACCAACACGATCAGTAGCGTAATTGCTGAGAAAAAAATTTGCACAGGCTCAAGATTATGCAAAAGTTACTAACACATTTAGAAATTTGACATGTCTGTATATAATACCATCAAAGGCCTCATGTCCCTCGGTCTAACTTCGCGGCGGTGTCGCGGACTGACGTCACATGCCGAGAGCTCGAAAGTCACCAGCCGAAGTTTCACGTCATGTTGACGTTTGGGGTTATGATGTTATGAAGTGCGTGCGGGATAACTAAAAATAATTTTCGTCATCTAACGAAGTGCATATTACTATTTATTTCGTTAAATTTTGTGATATACTAAACCAGTATCAAAGCGGCCGCGTAAATGTAGTCTGTGATATGTGTGCGAAAACGGATATTAAAAATGCGCGATGCATATGTCAACGAAAACTTTTCAAGATTTCATTATTTTGTTCGACTGGAAATAAGCGTTAACTAAAATAATCTTTCAATTAAATCAGAGTGCGAGAAATATTGTCCAGTGTAAATATATTGTCAGTAGGCTAGGTTATATATATGAAGGCGTCAGATTATATATATGAATAAATACAACAAAAACACACAGAACTGTTAGAATGATGTTGTAAACTTTAATTGAATAAATGTTTTCTAATTTATTTCTCATGTTTCCCATATTTTGCTTCATATTCAGTTTGGCTCTGCCCTCTCCGATCCTTGTTTTCACTCCATCGGTTTGCAGCGGATCGATACATATCATTAATTAATTGCCTAATATGTGTCCTATGATTTTCTACTATTTCTTCATGCTGATTGTGGTAACGTGATTCAAGAGGTTTCCAGCTATGATCATCAATCTCACATTTTGTACATCAGATTCTCAAAACAGTTTCTGTTCTTGATATAAGTGTAGTTATTCTTTTTCCACCTGGTATGTCGAGTAACAAATTTTGAAACTTATTCCAAAAAGTCTTTGGATGCTTTGTTTGCTGATCATATGAAAAGTCGAATCTTTGGAATGCAGTAGGCAAACACAAATTTTGACAACAATACTTATGAAATGACATGTATGTTGAGTATTCCCACTTTGCAAACTACAAATGTGGAATTATTAGTGAAAAGATTCATTACGCTAAGTCTACAGTTGCTCAGTTTTGGATGCGATCAAATATAATGCCTGCTAACATCCATGGGAACATACAGAATTTCTGAATATAATGTTCGCTATGTCATTTCAACGTAACATCATGACTTTTGCCAACTTTTCTCTATAATACTATAGATTTGGATTATTGAAATACAGCAAAAATCTGAGAATTATAAAATTGATATACTGTGCCACTCATTTTACTTTTTAAAACTAACTGTAACATATATATGAAGTGAACACTCATCATAGAAGTCTTCAGTTGCTCATTTATGGATAGATTTTAAATTGCTGTCTTCAAAATTTATTGTGCAGATACATTGAATCGCAGCAGATACCTGCGAACTCTGAAATTTCTGTGCATAAATATGTGTGTTAAGTATCACCCCCTATCTTTGATTATGAGAATGAGTAAAACCATAAACTTCCCCTAGGGAAAAAAATTTTGGGACAAGTACATTGATGGTGTCGTGTGTGCTGATAATTCCATCCATAAAAAAAAACTTGGAAACCGATGCCTCATTCTTCTTATTTGATTCGAACAGCTAAATCAATTGAAAAAAATTCCATCTAATTTACGTGCAACATTAAAATTTATTATATCAATTCGAGGCCAAGTATTTTCTAATGAATTAAAAAAAGTTACCATTTGAATTACGTGCAGCACTAAAATTTATGATATCAATCGGTGGACAAGTATTGTATTAGTAACTCCAAATTTTGACATTATTGAATTGTTCTAAGAAGCTTTCAAATCCAAAAGAATCACATGCAAGCTAGTCATTTCTTACTCTATGGTGGCAGAGACTTATAAGAAAATCGATTCTTCTCAGACTTTCAGGATCCTCTGGTATTATTCACAAAATTCGACGTCGATTGGATCGATACAAATTATGTTTAAATATGTGTTAAAAGTACTTGTCCGGCCCATCACTTTCCGTTTAAATTGTTTATCCAAATAAAAGTCAGGGCTTGTCTAGAACTGATGGATCACAAGTATTCATGCAGAGGGAATTGAGAGAATAATCTTCAAGTCATTTTTACTTAATTGCACTAATTTAATAAAAAACGGAAACAAATTATTCCGCAATATAGAAGGGATATTATTGTGCATCGACAAATGAAAAAAATTGTACATAATGTATATGTTGAAGCTTCCAAAATAACTCTGCAGTTTACATTCGATGACGGCAATTTTTACTTCCCACTTATTCTTCCAGCGAACGAGTTCCATTCGGAATAAGAACTAACCTATACTATATTATTAAGAACATTAAATTAATAATGAATCGCATTTCAACAAACTTTTAACGAGATTCTGCCGTGCCATATCATTTTTTTATGATTGATTATTTCTTGATTATTGATTATTTATGATTTTATATTTCTTCATGCTGATTGTGGTAACGTGATTCAAGAGGTTTCCAGCTATGATCATCAATCTCACATTTTGTACATCAGATTCTCAAAACAGTTTCTGTTCTTGATATAAGTGTAGTTATTCTTTTTCCACCTGGTATGTCGAGTAACAAATTTTGAAACTTATTCCAAAAAGTCTTTGGATGCTTTGTTTGCTGATCATATGAAAAGTCGAATCTTTGGAATGCAGTAGGCAAACACAAATTTTGACAACAATACTTATGAAATGACATGTATGTTGAGTATTCCCACTTTGCAAACTACAAATGTGGAATTATTAGTGAAAAGATTCATTACGCTAAGTCTACAGTTGCTCAGTTTTGGATGCGATCAAATATAATGCCTGCTAACATCCATGGGAACATACAGAATTTCTGAATATAATGTTCGCTATGTCATTTCAACGTAACATCATGACTTTTGCCAACTTTTCTCTATAATACTATAGATTTGGATTATTGAAATACAGCAAAAATCTGAGAATTATAAAATTGATATACTGTGCCACTCATTTTACTTTTTAAAACTAACTGTAACATATATATGAAGTGAACACTCATCATAGAAGTCTTCAGTTGCTCATTTATGGATAGATTTTAAATTGCTGTCTTCAAAATTTATTGTGCAGATACATTGAATCGCAGCAGATACCTGCGAACTCTGAAATTTCTGTGCATAAATATGTGTGTTAAGTATCACCCCCTATCTTTGATTATGACAATGAGTAATAGAACTTGGTTTAGTAAGTTTTAAAGTATTTCTTTTTAAATACTATTGAAGTTTGTATTACTGCGGTATGAAGCGAATACCTCCAAACTTTCATATTTTTGTGTCGCAGCATGTGTGCCAATCATTTAAATTTTTTACTCCAACCGTAACATGTAATCTCAAAAATTCATCACAAACGTCTTCAGCTTTTCTAAATTCCTAAATTTTCCGTTTTCTATTTTATTCTGAGTTTTTAAACTTTTAAATTCATTCCTGAATTCTCCTGAAATTGTTTTTCTCCAAAACCAATGCAGATACCTTAAACGTCTTTGAATTCCGTTGCTCCTGTTGAATTAAGTACGCTCAGTTTTTTTTGCTTCTTTGAGTTCTGACATAATAAATGTTTCCGGGTGCCTTTTTTCAGCAACTATCAAACTGTAGATAATTGGATCTCAGCGGGCACTTGCAAACTTTGGAAATATATTTCATCGGAGACACGTTTTGAATGATACGAAAATGTCTAAATTCAAAATGCAAAAGCAACATTTAAAAAGGGCCAATTCTGTTGGATTTGTTGTGTCTAGAATTTGATCTATCTTTCCTCTTTTCCTTTCTTTTTCCTAACGTTATCAGCCGAAAATCATATCTCGGCCTGTAACACGCATTGCTCCATGCTCTTGAGTTCCCAATGGACGAAACATATTAGAAGACAAGGAGAAAAATCACCAAAGTCCAAGAATAAACCTCTATCGAAATATTTTCAGTACAATTTCGACGAAAAATAGGTCTTTTTTTCGTGAAAACCAACGTTATACGCCGAAAATTATAAACAATTCATAGAAATTTAAACTAAAATCTTATAGTCATCTGAACATAAATAAGGATCTTTTGAGAAAAAAGACGTGATATCAAACCATAAACTTCCCCTAGGGAAAAAAAAGGTTGGGACAAGTACATTGATGGTCCCTCGTTTGCTGATAATTCCACCCATAAAAAAAACTTTAAACAAAATTTTTTTTTAATTGTAAAAAAAATTATTTCATAAAAAAAATACAGAACAATTCGAAAAAAATTTTACAAATCTTGAAAAAATGTTATATTAAAAAAAAACTAATCTGCATCTATTTTTTAAAGTATCAAAAGAATTAAATAACAAGTAAAAAATAATAAACCGAAAAATCGCCCTTGAAATCATTTTGGAAACCGATGCCTCATTCTTCTTATTTGATTCGAACAGCTAAATCAATTGAAAAAAATTCCATCTAATTTACGTGCAACATTAAAATTTATTATATCAATTCGAGGCCAAGTATTTTCTAATGAATTAAAAAAAGTTACCATTTGAATTACGTGCAGCACTAAAATTTATGATATCAATCGGTGGACAAGTATTGTATTAGTAACTCCAAATTTTGACATTATTGAATTGTTCTAAGAAGCTTTCAAATCCAAAAGAATCACATGCAAGCTAGTCATTTCTTACTCTATGGTGGCAGAGACTTATAAGAAAATCGATTCTTCTCAGACTTTCAGGATCCTCTGGTATTATTCACAAAATTCGACGTCGATTGGATCGATACAAATTATGTTTAAATATGTGTTAAAAGTACTTGTCCGGCCCATCACTATTCATTCAATAAAGAATCAATCATAAAAAAATGATATGGCACGGCAGAATCTCGTTAAAAGTTTGTTGAAATGCGATTCATTATTAATTTAATGTTCTTAATAATAGTATAGGTTAGTTCTTATTCCGAATGGAACTCGTTCGCTGGAAGAATAAGTGGGAAGTAAAAATTGCCGTCATCGAATGTAAACTGCAGAGTTATTTTGGAAGCTTCAACATATACATTATGTACAATTTTTTTCATTTGTCGATGCACAATAATATCCCTTCTATATTGCGGAATAATTTGTTTCCGTTTTTTATTAAATTAGTGCAATTAAGTAAAAATGACTTGAAGATTATTCTCTCAATTCCCTCTGCATGAATACTTGTGATCCATCAGTTCTAGACAAGCCCTGACTTTTATTTGGATAAACAATTTAAACGGAAAGTGATGGGCCGGACAAGTACTTTTAACACATATTTAAACATAATTTGTATCGATCCAATCGACGTCGAATTTTGTGAATAATACCAGAGGATCCTGAAAGTCTGAGAAGAATCGATTTTCTTATAAGTCTCTGCCACCATAGAGTAAGAAATGACTAGCTTGCATGTGATTCTTTTGGATTTGAAAGCTTCTTAGAACAATTCAATAATGTCAAAATTTGGAGTTACTAATACAATACTTGTCCACCGATTGATATCATAAATTTTAGTGCTGCACGTAATTCAAATGGTAACTTTTTTTAATTCATTAGAAAATACTTGGCCTCGAATTGATATAATAAATTTTAATGTTGCACGTAAATTAGATGGAATTTTTTTCAATTGATTTAGCTGTTCGAATCAAATAAGAAGAATGAGGCATCGGTTTCCAAGTTTTTTTTTATGGATGGAATTATCAGCACACACGACACCATCAATGTACTTGTCCCAAAATTTTTTTCCCTAGGGGAAGTTTATGGTTTGATATCACGTCTTTTTTCTCGAAAGTTCTTTATTTATGTTTTGATGAATATATAATTTTAATTTAAATTGCTATGAATTATTTACGATTTACTGCTTATAACGTTGTTTTTCACGAAAATAGACCTATTTTTCGTCAAAATTGTACTGGAAATATTTCGTCACAGGTCTGTTGTTAGACTTCAGCGATTTTTTTCCTTGTACTCTAATATGTTTTGTCAATTAGGAACCCAAGAGCACGGTGGAAAGCGGGTTGGAGGCCGAGATATGATTTTGGCTTGTAACATCTGATTCGTCGAAAAAAGACTGATACCGCACAATCAGTATACTAGTGAAGAACATTATACACTAATGCTGTAGGATTGTAATATATTTGATATTTTCTTACGGTTCGAAATCATTTTTGTTTTGTGATTTAAGAAGTTTTGTTTACATTTTTTGTGGTATAATGCGAAAACGGGCGATCATCAATGTAATTGTCCAAATTTTTTTTCTCCGAGAGAGGATTTTCACGGCTTGATATCAAATCTTTTTTCTGTGGTAGTTCTAAACCACAAAAAATATTCTTAAATAAGATTTTATCAAGTTCTCCAATGTTTCTATTGTGATATTTAAAAATAATTCTCCTTTCTCCAATGCTTTTCTTTAAGTTTTGTACAATTTATAACAGTTTGATATTCTTCGAATGTTTGAAGTGATATCCTCAATTTTTCAACCATTTCGAACGTGTCTATAATTTTGTGGGATTAAAATCATATTCCGTAAGGTTTTTCAATATTTTGTATCATTGTGGAATTTTCCCCCTTCATTTATAAATTTTGTTTTCATCTGTTTTGATGAAATCATTGTGAATAAAGAAAACATGAAGATTTTTCAATGAAACGAATTTTTGGATTGATTTTCCTTAAAATTTGACAGAAGGAGAAAGAAAAATATATATATAAAGTTCACCAAGTCCACCAGAATTCACAATTTTCACATATGTTTATTGAATTCTAATGCTAGTTATTTTTATTTCATTAAAAAACGTGCTTCCAAGGACTTTTGGAAGCAATCTTTTCCATTCGTATTATCATTCCCAGAGATAGAAAGTTGACGCACCCACGTCGATGCACAAAATTTTCAAACTCTGCATGTAGCCACCAAGGTTCAACCGGACAAAAGAAAAAGTATGACGTGCGTCAAGACCAACAGAATTGCTTACTTTTTAATATGAGCATTGCATTTTGAAAACATAACTTCTTATGCCATTCATAAACAGGCCATCGCTGACTTTTTGTATCATTCATCATTATTTTTTATTATTGATTATTATTTAAATCCATTTCCAAATCCTATAATTCATGTATAATTTTTATTATTTGTAGATATCCATATTCCATAATCAAAAAAAGGAAGTACTAATACCTGGCATGCATGTCAATACACAGAATTTTCCAAATTTGCAAGTATTCGCTGCGATTTATTAATCTAAATTTTGATACAGACAGAAAAAATTACCACCGATTCATAAAATTTATTATACCAAACCTAAAAGGAAAAAAGACAGCGCACTTGAAAGTGAACAGAACGCATAATTGTTTCATGTATCTCATTCACATATTACAGTTGGAACCAAAAAGTGAAAAGATTGGCACACCTACCGCTTCGCAGGGATATCAAAGTTCATATAGGTATTCGCTGCGTACCAGTAATACAAACTTTGGTGCTATGGGGCAAAAAACTTTAAAATTACCCGAACCACATTTTTGAAACTTATTATGGCATATTCAATAAATAAAGTGACGGATACGCTGCATGTTGACGTAAATCAAATAGTGTAAAAAGTGACAGATACGCTGCATGTTGAAGTAAATCAAATAGTGTAATTTAGTATGTCTCCATGGTTATACACAGACAAAATATTTGATCACATCCAGAAATGATCAGGCGTAGACTCACACACATGAATTTTTTAATCCATAATACCAATCGTAAACATGGTCTGGAAATACTCAATATACGTGTCGCTTCATCATGTTGTCAAATTTAAGATGTGTTCATTGCATTTGGAAGATACAAATTTTGATATCACGAAAAATAAGCAACCAATGACTTATTGAAATGAATTTCCAAATTCATCATGCAACAATTCAAGTGAATATCTATGTATTTACATGGCCCAAAGATTTTTTAAAACTCGTGTTTGTAAAAAAGCAATCATGAAAACTTTTTGTTATGAATTTTCCAATTTATTGATATCAATATGAGAAAATAGAAATACGAATGTCACTCGAATTGTCTAGAGAATGAATAGAAATTGGTATGGATACACTGTAAGCTAAGGAGGTGGGAAAAAGGGCCCGGTGAACACAGCCAAACGAAATGAAAGAAAATATGACAACAATACATTGAATTAGACACTTTTACTTGACCGAAGTTTTTCAACATTTATTTGCATTCATTTACATACAATCACGCATATTTTTTCTATAATGTAATTACACAACATAAAATTTCTGTTTGGAAAGAACGTTTGAGAGGTTATAATGAGCGAAAGTTTATTTTTCTCACATAACTCCCGTTGAAAATTTTTGAAAAACCAGAACCAGGATTGCAACAAAATTATGTCATAAATAAACGTAAAATCAAAAAATTTGTACAAGGAGAAATTTCCCAATACTAATATATGTTCTATATAACAAACACTCGCGAACCGATTGCGATGAGCGTAAACTAACCCACATGGTTTTCACAAAGCATACATAACATTTTTTTTTTATAGTCTTATAAGAATTTTGAATCGAATTCATACAGCTCGCACTATTTCTCCGAAATGTTATCATTCAGATCGCTGTTGCTATTAATTTGCTCATGCCATCAAAAACTGACAGATCGATGTACTATATATCACGTCAAAGTCACTATGTGTCTGGTTTTCGTAATACTGTATGACACGACATACCACTATTTTTAATAAAATGAATACATATTTAACACTTTATTGGATGAAAAATATTTTTTTGTCACCCCGTACTTCGTAATGTCGAAAATCCGTTTGTTATAACATCAATAACTGACGGCTGACTGATGGCCTTGTATATATATTCATAAACTGTATTCCGCTGGAACGGTACAGCAAGTGTCCTGATCAATCACAGCTCATTATTTCTGTAGCCGGGATCCCGGGACCCGAGTTTCCATAGAAATGGGTTATAGCTGGCATCAAGAGGCCTTTGATGGTGTTCTGTACAGACACAGTAAATCCATAGATGTGTTAGTAACTTTTGCATAATCTTGAGCCCGTGCAAAGTTTTTTCTCAGCAATTACACCACCGATCGTATTGATTTTAGGCGCAATCGAAAGAGAATTTCTTAATTCGCTGAAAGTTCAATTTTCAAATTGCGACATAACTCCTGAGCTTCGCAATTCAAGAAAATGACGTGTCAATTTTACCCCCACCACCGAAATTTACTTTATTCAGAGATAATATAGTCTCGGCGAGAGCCTCGGGCCAGCAGACGACAGGGCTGTCAATGCACTTGTCCCGAGACTCTACCGAGTCTCTTGATAAATTTTAAAAAACTTTGGTCAAGTAATTCAATGTATTGTTGTCATAATTTCTTTCATTTAGTTTGGCTGTGTTCACCGGTCCCTTTTTTCCACCTCCTTAGCTTACAGTGTATTGTCATACTAATTTCTATTTGTTCTCCAGACAATACGAGAGATATTCGTATTTCTATTTTTTTATATTAACTTCAACAAGATAATTTGAAATATTTATAACAAAAAGCCTTCATGATTGCTTGTTCATACACCCAAGTTTTGAAAAATCTTTGGGCCATGTAAATGCATAGATATATTCACTTGAGTTGTTACATTATGAATTTGGAAATTTATTTCAATAAGTCATTGGGTGCTTAATTTTCATGATATCAAAATTTGTATCTTCGAAATGCAATGAACACCTCTAAAGTTCGACAAAGTGATGAAGTGACATATATATTGAATATTTCCAGACCATGTTTGCGATTGGCATTGTGGGTTGAAAAATTCATGTCTGTAAGTCTACACCTGATCATTTTTGGATGTGATCAAATATTTTGACTACGGATAACCATGGAGACATACAAAATTACAGCATTTTGCTTGCTTCAACATGCATCGTATCTGTCATTTTTTTTTGAATGTGTCATAATAAGTTTCAAAAATGTGGTTCATGTAATTTTGAAGTGTTTTTCCCTATAGCACCAAAGTCTGTATAACTGGTATATAGCAAGTACCTATGAACTTTGATATTTCTGTGAAATAGCAGGTATGCCAATCTTTTAACTTTTTGGTTCCGACTGGAATATATTAACGAAGATATTCATTACTAAAGTCTTCACCTACTTATTTCTGAATAGATCTGAAATTACTGTCTTCAGAAACTAATGCACAGATACATGAAACAATTTTGATTTCTGTTCTCTTTCAATTGCGCTGTCTTTTTTCTTTTTAACTATGGCTCTGCTCTTTCCGATCCTTGTTTTGACTCCATCGGTTTGCAGCGGATCGATGCATATTATTAATTGGTTGCCTAATATGTGTCCTATGATTTTCTGCTATTTCTTCATGCTGATTGTGGTAATGTGATTCAAGAGGTTTCCAATTATGATCATCAATCGCACATTTTGTACAACAGATTCTCAAAACAGTTTCTGATCTTGATATAAGTGTAGTTATTCTTTTTCCACCTGGTCTGTCGAGTAATAAATTTTGAAACTTGTTCCAAAAAGTCTTTGGATGCTTTTTTTGCTGATAATATGAAAAGTTGAATCTTCGGAATGCGGTAGGCAAACGCAAATATTGACAACAATACTTATGAAATGACGTGTATGTTGAGTATTCCTATTCTGCAAACTGCAAATGTGGAATTATTGGTGAAAACATTCATTACGATAAGTCTACAGTTGCTCAGTTTTCGATGCGATTAAGTAAAATACCTGCCAACATCATGGAAACCTACAGAATTTCTGAATGTTATGTGCGCTATGTCATTTTAATGTAACATCATGACTTCTAACAACTTTCCACTCTAATACTATAAATTTGGATCATTGAAATACAGCAAAAATCTGCAAACTACAAAATTTATATACTGTGCCATTCATTTTATTTTTTGACTCGCACCGTAACATAAATATGAAGTGAAAAATTCATTACAAAAGTCTTCAGTTGCTCATTTATGGATGGATTTGAAATTGCTGTCTTCCAAACTCATTGCGCAGATACATTGAATTGCAGCAGATACCTGCGAATTTGGAAATTTCTGTGGATAAGTATATGTGCTAAGTATCACCCCCTATCTTTATGGTAATATGTAATGGAACTTTGTTCAGCAAGTTTTAAAGTATTTCTTTTCAAATAGTATTAAAGTTTGTATTACTGCGGTATGGAGCGAATACCTTCAAACTTTGATATTTTTGTGTCGCAGCATGTGTGCCAATTATTTAAATTTTTTACTCCAACCGTAACATGTAATTTCAAAAATTCATCACAAAAGTTTTCAGCTTTACTAATTATCTTAATTTTCCTTTTTCTAAATTCTATGCTAAATTTCTGAGTTTCCTAATTTATTTCTAAATTATCCTGAAATGAAATTGTTTTCCTCCACAAGCAATGCAGGTACCTTAAACGTCTTTGAATTCCGTTGCTCTGTTGAATCAAGTACGCTCAGTTTTTTTTACTTCTTTGAATTTTGACATAATAAATGTTTCCGGGTGCCTTTTTTTCTGCAACTATCAAACTGTAGATAATTGGATCTCCGCGGCCACGTGCAAACTTTGGAAATATATTTCATTGCGGGCATGTTTTGGATGACACGAAAATGTCTAGATTCAGAATGCAAAAACGACATTTAAAAATGGCCAATTCTGTTGTATTCGTTGTGTCTTGAATTTGATCTATCTTTTCTCTTTTCTTTTCTTTTCACTAACGTTATAAGCCGAAAATCATATCTCAGCCCGCAACACGCATTGCTACATGCTCTTGAGTTTCCAATGGACAAAACATATTAGAAGACAAGGAGAAAAATCACCAAAGTCCAAGAACAAACCTTTATCGAAATATTTCCAGTACAATTTTGACGAAATTTAGGTCTTTTTTCGTGGAAAGTAGAGTAACTAGGGGAGATCTAACCTATTGGATCTCAGGGGGGAGCGGGGACGGGGGAGCGCGGGGACCGGCGCGGGGACTGCTGCGGGGCAGGGTTCGAGGAGTGTGGATGGGATGTGTTGCGGGGCAGGGTCTGAGGAGTCTGGTGGGTATGTGTTGCGGGGGTGTGTGGAAGTGGATGGTTAAGTGGAGAGAGAGAGAGAGAGATGGAAAGATGGGGGTGAATGTCACCGTTTTGGAGGATTCAGGGTAGACTTTTTAAATATCCATCATTAGATCAAATTGTTAATTTATTCCTATTACTACTTACATTTTCTATTATTCTTGATATTACTAATATGCTTATTATTACTATTATTCTTATTATTATTATTCTTATCAATATTATATTCTTATTTTGATTTTTATAAATCTTATAGTTATACGTATTCTTATAATATACATTCATATTATAAAGAGCCTCCTGCAACAAAAAAAAAATCGAAAATTCTTAATTTTTTATTCAATTTATTCAGCAAAAAAAAACGTTAAAGAATGAAAATAACTCACCATCAATACATGCATATCCTGCACATCCTATCAGCGATGAATAAGGAGAGCGGCCTCCCACAGTTACTACACCACCGGCCATCGAGGCTGTCATAAACCCCTTGCAGGTACGTGAAGTGCGCAGTCACCACCCCGTAGACTTCAGGGTCGCGGATAAAACAGCCCGCGCACACGAAGTAGTCCCGTTCATCCGCGTAATACGATTGAATACGACAGCTTTGAGACATCGGTGTAATGGTTGCTACCGACTCTAGCTGCCGCATCATCGCTAGATGCGAATTACATTCATCCATACCAATTTCATAATTGGGTGATGCAACCCGTTCACTATCGGGGAACTCGAAAGGCCCTTCATAAAGCGATAAATCGTCCTCCGTTTCATCACTCATTACACAATTCACGTCCCTTTCTTCATCCGCAATATGAAATTCGTTGTGAACACAATCGCCGTCACTAACTGAAGCTGCACTCGTACTTTCATTAGGTTCAAGATCGATGACTTCAATTTCGCGCTCGTAAACATCCTCATTCGTGAGGTCGATAACTTCAAATGCAAACATTTTTTCTATTTTTTTTATTTTCGCGAACTTCGAAACAAAACTTCGATGAGTCAGAAGAGACGTAGAGAGCAGAGTGATTTTCCTCGTGAGAAAAATGTCCTTTTAACTCTTCGTAGAAAGAAAGAAAGAGAGGGAGGATTCTGCATACTCTCAACACTTTAACGAATAGCAAGCATTGAATCCCCTCCAACGACTTTCCACCAAAATTAGAAAATGTACAACTGAACTTTTCCAGCAAAAAAAAAACTTCTACTGCTGGGAAAAAAATTTAAGGACCCGCAATGACCTGCGAGTGAGGAACGAAAAGGAGCGGAAGTTTTTTTCAACCATTTCAAACTACCCATGAAATTCATAATCAAATTTATGACATTCGAAGTATGTCGAATATCCGCCATGGTGTAACTAACTAAGATTTACTGACACTGAAAAAAAGTGTTTCGAAAACTTTCTACGGAAATGCCCACCCACGCAACTTTTCTCAAACCAGATTTATCTTGATCACTTAATGGGTTTTTAGGGGGACGAAGTATTAAAAAAAATATCATGAAATGATTTGGGGTAGTAGAACGGAAATTCTAATGATGAAAGTGGGGAGGGAAATATTTAAAAGACATTGGAATAAAAAATGGGATCATTTCTGAAGTCGAGGTCGAGATGGAGAGGTGTGCAAGTATGTATGCTATCCACCCGGCGAAACATCCATTGGCATTAACAGCAAATGAACTTGAATCATTACCGAAGGCTTTGCTTTTGAAGTATTATAGTGCATTCATTCCTGTTTTATGGAATCGTTTACCCAAGTATTTGCAGTGTGATAGTGAAGTGCAATCATATCAATTGTGCTACGATCATATTAATCAACCCTGGCTACATACGCATATTGATTCTTGTAGACCTAAACGTCGAGATTGTGAAAAGTGTCACATAATGGAACGACTTGTGAATATCTATACGACTCTACACATAAAAAATCCCTGTGAAATGACATCGGAGGAGCTTCAAATTATATCTCCTACCGTCTTTAAACAATGTTTTAGTGAATATACAGATATCCTGTGGGATCGTTTACCAGAATATTACAAATATGATAGAGAGATTGCATTGTTACGTCGTTGCGTTGAACATTGGAACGTATCGTCGATGGATGATCATATTGACGGTCCTGCTCCTCAACGACGACATTGTTGGAAATGTTGCGAAGGCCCGAACGTGTTTGAACAAGTTTAGAATGCAGGTGTTCAAAACGTGTTCGATCAAGTTTAGAATGCACGTGTTCATGACGTCGGCGGAATCAAAGAGATGACCCGTCTGAGCCGATACAGAAAAAAGAACCACCGGAGGAGACTGCATCGATCATAATATAGATCACGTTTGAACCTGTTTGAAAACGTGTGGAAGGGGATGATTCAGTTTTGGGGTAGGGATAGATGGAAAAACTACAAATAGCAGAGTCCAGAAGAAAAAAGCATCACTTCACATTCTCATAAAGTTGAGTCAAGACTTGCTCTTTGTGGAAAAATCTCAAAAAAACTATATTCATCGTAAAATGGAGTTCGCCGCAATAAACGACATCATCGCAAAGTCCGAATATCTTCCTACTAAGAAGTTGAACGAGCTCGAAGTCGATGGGGAATATCTCGTCTCGGATGTCAGGATCGCAAACACCAAGTGGGGCAAAAGATACGTTGCCGAAATCAAGAATGAATTCAACATATTCCTGCCGCCACGAGTCGTAACGGCATTCGATCAGCATCCTGCTACATTCAAGAAACTCCTGGAAACAGCTCATAACGGGGAACTTTATATGAAGTATCTCGGTGGCAATTTGAAGGCAATCAAATTTTGTCAAAGAGAAGTTTAATGTTTCTCAACAAATAGAAAAAATGTAAATAGTATATGTAAATCTTCGATATAGTGTGAGTAATGTTGAAAGAGGAGGAGGAGGAGGAAGAGTATTATATAAAATAAAAAAAAAAACACACTCATATATGGAAAAAAAAATGTTTTGTTTATTCAAAAATCCCTCGTTTGCACAATGCATGATATACATATAACCAGCTTTTCAAAGATTTTACATTCATCGTTGCACAATTGAATTTCGATTGGTCGGTATGATGGTCGCATTTCGATGGACTTTTCGGCAGTTTTTTCAACGATGGGCAGTCCAAAGTCTCCAAATCGACAATCTCCGTTGACAGATCCAAAAAGTTCGTCAGCCATAAAGACTTTTCGCCCCCTTTTACGAAGATGGTATGAGCGCCGCGTAAGATAGTTTGAATTATTTCTCTTGTAGCATCGTATCGTATTACACCAAAATCCCATGATAATCCATGGAAATTACGTTCCAGCCATTTGTTTGTCGTTTTATACTTTGTCGGCAGAAAATCCCATGCATACGGTGGTGCGAAGAAAAGTGTGAGAGGTTCAGCATTCTTCACGTCCGCACGAATGATTGAAATTTCTTTGAGTATAAACTCATTGAGGGGTCCTTTGAAGCCTTGTAGATCGATGACAAAATCCATGATGACTGTTGGCTGAAGAAGTTGATGGTACGGTTTTATACCAATTTTCTCACCCCACCACTCACAGGATTGTATTCAATGATGCGATCATGTAGAATGAGGCAGTATGCGCATGTTTGTGCTGGAACATTTGTGCTTGTTTCAAATTCGAGGCGCACATCAACAGGTCCAGACTTGAGAGAATCGTTCTGCTTCGAGCAGTCAATCACAATGAGAGGTGCAAATTTGAGAAAATCCACGTTTGTAAGCCATGGTTCGGCCTCCTTATTGTAGTACATCGGTTGAAAGTTTGTATACATATCGTAGAGTACTGCATACTGAGTTTGTTCTATATTCAAATTCATATTACCATAAGGATAGCATTGTGAATTCAAGTATAATTTTACATCAGTAACGTTGCAATGATCAAAATTACTCGCATTTTGCCTCTTATTATTCTTTCGTCCTGTTTGGAATGCCAGGATCACATATCGAGGTTTTTCCAGCTGCGTTGATGTCTTGACTGACCACACGTGTTTCGATGTCGCCGGTAACATTGGATATTCATACAATTCCCACGTACGAAAACTCATTGGAATTGGGGTATCTTTGGCGATGAATTTTAACAGTTGAATTTTCCGTTTATCCGCCACGGTGACGTATGGAACGAGCCATTCAATTTTCCGTAGTGTAATTTTATAATCTTCAGCGGCTGGTTGAACTATTGCATTATCATCGGAACGTGATCTAGTCAAAATCAATTCGTGCTTTGCATTCACCACCATTTTTCGATAATCTTCAGCAAATCCCAGCAGCATGCTCAGTGGTATGCATACGTCAAAGTCGCCTGCTACGTCTACAATTTGTTTAGTCTCCTCAACATCGAGCCAACCGGTGTTCTCAAGCATTGCACTTCTCGCCGACGAATGAGATGTATATCCCTTGATGAGAGATGTGATTCCCACATTTTTATTACGATCGATTTCAACGGCGTTAAGTTCATAACGCACCTCCTCGAATAAATGACAAATGGCATTGTTGACGAGGCTCGTTGCAGCTAATGCTGCACCATCCGCCTTTGTCAGTTTGCCGCAAATGTGAATTGAACTTTTACTCGGTAGAATTGATAAATCTTGATGCTGGATTGAAATACGTATTTCATCACTGTTGTTGTATGTTGACGACGCGTATGGTTGATGAGCATGAACCTCATAATGTATGATGGATTCGTCAAACATGACGGGTGTCTGGATGTTTACGATTTCTTCCTCCATTGCAGGCAGCAGATGCACAATGAGCAAAGCAGATAATTTCTCACACGCGAACTCCACGAATTTTGAGACCCAAACTCTTCAATAGCAGAAGGTTTTGAGGTGTTAGCTCTTTGAGCGTTGATCGACGACTGGTTTCGCGATCCCATGTTGGCTTATTAATATTGCCAATATGATGATTGTAAATTATGCCCATTGAGATTTTATATGAAGTCTTATGGTGATGACTTCACCGCGGAAATTGATCAAATCTCCGTCTTGATCGACAATACGAAGCTGTATATTGTCAATGCGACGAGTTGTGATTGGTAAATAAATGACGCTCGACGGTACTTCGATGATTTTATAGCCGGCCGGTACAGATGGGAAAAATTCGTGAATTGTATGAACTTTTCGCCCGTTGATGTATGCACCAGTGGTTATGTTACACTCGACTTGAATGGCGTTCACTTTGAGAATGGATACGGGTAGATCGGACACATGTCTTTTATTGGGCTCCAATCGACGCGACGTAAAACCCAGCAAAGGTCCAATCGAATTTTTGGATGTAAAATCAATCGATTGATTGCACTCAATTTCACTGCGTAGCGTATAATTATTCGGCTTAAGCTGAATTTGTATGTTTTTAGATGCCAACTGAATTTTCAAATATTTTTCAATATCTTCAATTTCATAGCTGCCCGTTCGAATGGTCACCACATGATTTCCAACGTGAAATTCATTGCAACCAATGTCGATATTTGGAATCGAATTGAATGTGAGCAGCTCGACGAGTCCAAGAGTATAATTTTTATCGGGCGATAGTTCGATGGGTGGAAAAAATTGTGCCTCGAGTATGGAGGATGATCCAGTAATGGTGATCGTCAAACTATCATCCATGATGCTCGCAGATTTAGAACTAAACACGCAGCTCCATAGTCCTCATTTATATAGTGCATAATTGTCTCGTCGATTTAGTTGTCCACACAAAAATTTCAAGCATAGATGCCCGCATATTATTGTATCGTATTCCTGATACTTTTTATAATTGTATTTCACGCTACCAACATTGAAGTATTTCATGAGTTCGGGTGGAGGTGGGAGATTACCGAAGCTGTCAAAGTATGTGACTCGTTGACCATTCTTTTTATATGCAACCCAGTGTGTCCCAGGGCCCACATTTTCATCCAAATTCACGATTGCTGATTCTTACTTGAGTGGTCCATTTTCAGGTAAAGTATCACGCATGAAAACACCACGAAAGTTACAAATTTTCATGGCTCTCGCATACTTTAGCAGATCGATGTCGGTGAGTGGTTGATGTGGTAGCGTGATTATACGTTTTTTGTCCCGAGGTAAAGACCCAAACCCTGTTTGTATGGTTTCAGATGTAAACCTTTACCCAAAGCGATGGCCTCGAGTGTTCGGTTGTAACGTTTACTTTCCTCCAATTCCTTTTTAGCCGCTTGAGCAGCATTTACAGCTTTGACTATTGCAGCACTTCCACCAGACAGTGCACCAACGGCGCTAAGGCCGGCAAAGATGGGTACGAGGAAGGGCAATAAACCGCCGATTTTGCGAGGTACAGGTAGAACCCGAGGCGTGCGTACTTTAACACCTTTAACACTGGCACGCGCACCTTTCAATGCTGACATGACGATTTCACGGGGGTCACCACTACGAATCATGGCTTTCTTTACGGCACTAATGATCTTTTTCAGGCAAACACTTTTTTTGTCTTTCTCGTCACTCCTTTCATACCTAGACCGAATTTCTTTTTCGCCTTCATAATGTTTGTCACGGCCCAAGCACTTGCTCTTTCACCAAGACTTGCGTCTTTCGAGGTTACACGTTGCCAGGCTTTTTCAGCCAAAATTTTATCCGCCAGATGTCGTGCTTCCAAGTTTTCACGATTTTTCGAATATGCGATATCGTGTTCTTTACAAGCAGCGTCCAGCGCGTTTATACCAGGATCACCACGAGCAAGACGTTTGATCAATTTCGTACCCAATATTGATAGCCCGGTAGATGTAGTTCCACGGGGAGATTGTTGATTATACTGTTTACCAAACCTTTACCAGGTTTATCATGTACAATCATCACTCTGCAGTGGTTACAACTCGACTGACTATTCCAACATTATAAAGTTGCATTTATATGATTTTTTCAATCAGTCGCATGCGAGATGAAGTCGAAGAAACAAGTTTCGAGCGGTCAACTCCCCATAATAAATTTCGATGAATTTATTGTTGGAGCGGGTAGTGTGAAGAAGCGTCATGGAAACTTACTACCTAACAACATTTGAGCCGTATTTTGTGGCCCCTCGAATTGTGGAAAAACGAATGCCTTACTCACGCTCCTAATACATCCAAATGGTTTGAGATTTGAGAATATATATCTATACTCGAAATCCTTGAAGCAGCCTAATTGCTCGAGCGAATGCTTAAACCTGTGGAAGGAGTGGAATTTTTTCAATTTAACGAGCATGAACAAGTTGTGGCACCTAGTGAAGCTCGCCCAAACTCCATATTCATCTTTGACGATATAGCGTGTGAGAAACAGGACAACGTGAGAGCATTTTTTTCCATGGGAAGACACGAGATTGTGGATAGTTTTTATCTCTGTCAGACGTATACTCGTATTCCGAAACATCTCGTGAGAGACAATGCAAATTTTATAGTGCTATTCAAACAAGATGATATGAACCTCAAGCATGTATATAATAATCATGTCAATACGGATATGACTTATGCAAGTTTCAAAAAAATGTTTGTCAAGTGTTGGAAATCGGACAAGTATGGATTCATCACGATTGACAAGGACAGTGAATTAAATGCTGGAAGATATAGAAGGGGATTTGATTCTTTCCTCACTATCGATGATGATGATGATGATAAATAATTGTTCCCCTGGATTTTACAAGACAGTCTAAAGTCTGACTTACTCGTGTCAACATGAAGCGCAAAGAAATTTTGAAGGTGACGGCTGTATTGAGTGAAGTTGCCAAGGCGAGTGATGCAATCAGACGAAAACATCGAATGTTGAAAAGTGGACGTGATAGTCCACAGCAGAAAATGCAAGATGTGTTTAAACCGATTGTTTAACCATTAGAAGAACTAGTTTCATATACGAAAAAACCTAAAATTAAGAATGAACGTGTAAATGTTAAAAAGGAGGAAGAGGAGGAGGAGGAGGAGAAGGAGGAAGAGTCTCCAAATTTTGGAGAAAATAGCATGCAGCAAGATATTTCTTTCAACGATGATATTTGGCATGATGTAATTACTGATGAGAATGTCGGTGTACCCTTAACTAAAAATAGTGATAATGATATTCATGAAGATAATAATGATGATGAGGACGATGATAAGTTGGAATCATCTGGAGATGTTGATAATTTGATACGTGAATATTTGGGTTTACTGCGTAGTAATAATAAAACAAGATTAGATGGCGTGTATGGAGTGCGAAATCTCGCTCAAAACAGATTAATGATTGGTGATTCACCAATTCATTTCGAACTCGATCATATAGTGGTTGGAGATGAAAAGTATCCCAAAAGTATTGGCTTGGTGGAACTGTTGTTTAAAAAAGAGCCCGAACTCAAATATGTAACACCAAATGACTTGGAGAAATATGAGAAAATTATCATCACAACGAATGCTCATAAAAAATTTTATAAACGCACGGGTGCGGTACGTCAGGATAAAAATAGTAAATTTAAAAATTATATATCCCAAATGCTTGGTAGCAACGATAAGAAAGGTGGTGCTCTGCCTCAGTATAAGGTAGCACGAAAGCATACCTCTGTCGACTATGTTCATTGGGATGATCCAAATGAGCTGGTAGATCGTCTTCGTTTGTTGCTCGCATCGCAAGCTGCTGGAAATTCATCACATGCGAATGAAATTATATCGATTATCGAGGAGTTGCGTGAAGCCGAAATCATTTATTAACGTGTGAGGGCTTGCTTTCATCCACATTCCCAACATGAGCGTCGATGTGTTTGGACGAAAGTTGAGTAGACGTGGTGCAGGTCCTCCGGGTAAACCAGGTGCTGGATTCACAATTACATCGGACGGTCATTACGACTTGGAACAAAAACGACTCAGCAACGTTGGCGAGCCAGTAAATGCTCGAGATGTTGTAACACTCGGTGCATTCAGCAAACACATTCATTCTATAACTCATAGTGTGACTCATACAACCAATCAAAAGTGTGAATCGAATGTGGCGGCTGCAGAAAAGCGTGTGAGAACCGAGCTCGCCCATCTCCGTGAAGAAATTGATAATATAAAGAGAGAAATCTCAGAACTTCATGATGATATGAAGTTTTTACGAGATCATCTAATGATAAGTCAGTGAAAAATCCTCCACACTCTTATCTTCTGCAATTGATGAGGACCGTGGCGGAGAAGAAAAAAAAATGAGTGAAAAGAAGCTTGCGGTGGTTGAAGAACTGCATAAGCCAGCTCGGCGGAATTATCCACGTCGACATGTGGATATACGTGGCCTGGATGAGACTGGGCAAGCTGATCTTGTAGATATGTCTGCATATGCACAACACAACTCCAACCATAAATTTCTCCTCACCGTCATCGATATATTCTCCAAATTCGCCTGGGCCGCACCGTTGAAGCGTAAAAGTGGAAAAAATGTGAGTGCTGCAATGGAGACGATTCTCAGCAAATTGCGCATACCGAAAAATCTTCACGTCGATCAAGGAAAAGAATTTTATAATATGAACTTTATAGCTTTGATGAAAAAGTATAATATACACTTGTATTCTACATTTAGCAACTTGAAAGCATCAATTTGTGAGCGCTTCAATCGTACACTTAAGAATAAAATGTGGATTCAATTTAGTTTTCGCGGAAACTAGAAATGGATCGATATTCTCGATACATTAATTATAAAATATAATGATACATTACATCGTACGATAAAAATGAAACCGAAAGGTGTGAATACTACGAATGAAAAACGACTGTTGCGTAACGTATACAATAGATCCGAAGTTGGAAACCAAGCAAAATTTAAAATCGGTGATAAAGTACGCATAAGTAAATTTAAGAATGTATTCGAAAAAGGTTATACACCAAACTGGACAACGGAAATATTTACAATATATCGAGTTAGAAAAACTAATCCAGTTACTTATAATATAAAAGATCATCCAGATGAGCCGATCGCCGGTGGTTTCTACGAGCAAGAGCTGCTTCGAGCGAAAAATCCCGACATATATCTCATTGAAAAAGTGTTGAAGAAGCGTGGCAGTCAGTTGTTTGTAAAATGGCTAGGTTTCGACAATACACACAATAGTTGGATAAGCAAGGATGATCTATGAATAAAGAAAATGGACACGGAAACGTTTCGACTCTGTTTTTTTTTTTTTATGACCACTCCCTATACATGCAGCGGAGCTTGAAACATAGCAGGTATAAGAAAAAAGGACACATTGAGCTTGGTCGGAGATTTTTTTTTTATTTCACTTCCAATGTACAAACTCTCTCTCGCTCTCACCCACTCATACTTATTTACATCGCTTTCAAAGACATTACGGTATGTCACGGTGACCCCATGGCAAAGTATTCATTGCGCCAGGAATAATGTACCGCTCATCGTCATACGGACTTAGAGCTATTTTTGTTTCCTTAATAGTATATACATTGTGTAATGTGGACCTTATCGAAGATTGAGTGCGCTTCATCTCAATTTCCTCATTTAAACATTTAGTGTAGTCGTCAAAAGTTATAGTTCGCGCTACAACATTACTATTAACACCCTTTGCTTTTTTTACATCATTCTTACCTACAACTCGTGTTGCATACATTTTTGACCTAAGTCCGACGAATTCGGTCATAATAGCCCCGTTATTCTCATCTTTCATGAGACCGGGTACTTTTTTATTAACTAGCGGTATACCGTATTTATTATCTATAGGGTAGTCACTTGTATCGTATTTACTAAGATTATTCTTCATATCATTATATACATCGTCACACTCAATATGATAGATTAAACTATCGGTGTCAGTGTATAAGATTTTACATTTGTTCTGATATAACGGGGACATGAATTCATGATGGAATTCATACAAACATGTTTTTGATATATCTAGAATAGACATTCCAACATATATTGGCTTATTAAACTTGACCTGCAAGTTCCGAAGTTCTACAGCAATTAAATTTTCAGCGAAAATACTACGACTATGAAAGTTGGGTTTCGCAATCATGGCTTCAGCACCATATCTTCCTGCCCATTCCGTTAAAAGTTTCACTTGTACATGACTTCGAACATCCTCCATAGTTTTCCCAAAAACCGCATTGTTCATTAATTTGAAGAGATTTTTTTCAAACTCATTCTTTGCATTTGTTCGAAATTGGGTATTCAGGTCGATATATTTCTGAAGCCACGATGATTGCCTAAATTTCAAAATCCTATGTATTTTTGCGAGTTTTACACCATGTTTTAGACATTGCTGTAACGCGCGATAATGTATGACGTAACGCTTTTTCGCACTAACTGAGGCAATGAGCTTCTCCTGCTGTTTACCCGGAGGTTTTTCATGCGTCGGACAGAATGGTAAATCACTATGGATATCATGTAGTTCTTCTGGATATTTGAAATCGACCTCAAGCAGATAACCATGTGTACCATTCAATGGAATTGATTCGACATCGAAATTTTCAACATTTTCAATAAATTCGAACTGATCGTAGGGCAATGCTTGGCTCATTGCCCATCCATATAAATTATTAACGTCATAATACATTAAATACGTAGACGGTTCCGACGGATCATAAGATGGCATGTATTTATTATTGGCGCGGGCATATCTACCACTGCATTGGCTTAGACCTCCACGAATGCCTCTTTCCATAAATAAGACCATGTCAATATCTGTGAGCAATTCGAATCTGATCTTTGTGTATCGCATCATTGCATCCCAGGTGTATCCAGGAAGTGTATAATAATATGCGGGATCGAGACCGTAACTTTTCAAACAGGTGTTACGAAAATTTTCAAAAATGTCAGCTAGCAATAAAACATCGGTTTTTAAATATAAATCACTGTATTCTCCAAGTGTTTGAGTGGAAAATCGCTCCCAAACGGTCAAAGCATGAGCGTACTCATTTTCCGATACCGTTGAATCGGTTAAAGAACTATAGAATAATGCTCGCGGTGGAAGTGCCGTTTCCTCCAGTCTGTCAAAGCTATCGATGTACTCGTATGGGAATACACCTTTTCGCGTTAACAGATTGAAATTATCGGTATCTCGGAATTCAGATTTTAAAACCGTGAGTTGATCAGGAGTCAAGAAAGATGCTAATTTATCAAGACTTGTGTTCAGAAATCTATATGAATCAATGAAGCGCAACTTAATATTTTTTCTATGATCTTTCGAAGTTATAACGGTTTTCGAAAAAGAAATATACTTTTCTTTCGTTATAGGTAGTAAATCAGTTTTCCCCTTAAACGCCGTAGCTACTTCTTTGATGATAAAATGAGCATCGTAGCCCGACAAATTATGGAAAACTATGGGGATGAAGAAAGACTCTTGATATTTTAAATTACAGTCTTGATGCGCTGGACCTCTGAATTTGCCTGTTAAATGACAATGATCGCGTACTCGAATATCACCCTGTACGAATGGTTTCTCACAGATATGACATTCCGTATTTTCTCGGAATTTTCGCCACTCTTGCGGAGTCAATTCTTTCATCGGAATGATGGTATATAAAATGGTTGCTACTTGTTTCGCCAATTGTTCTAATCTACGTACGAACCATTGAACGCAGTCCTCGCCCCGATGTGTGTGATACCCTGACAATGATTCGTCATACGAGCAGTTGACGTAGTATCCCACGCTGAAGACTTGGTGATGTTGATATTTATTGCGGTCCATATCTTCAGCCGTGGTTTTTTTCAAAATGCACTCGAGGTCGGCATACACGATGAACGGTAGAAGCTCCTTTCGATTCACGTTCTTGAATTCCAACCATTTGTTATGTGCATTAGGCAGCAGAATCGCGCAATCGTTCATCTCGCCACAATCCACCTCATGTGATTGGAGCTTCTCATGAGATGAAAAATAATGAAGGCATCTATGAAGGAGCAGAAAAAAACATTTTTTGATTACTCACAAATTTTTATTATATTTTAAAAATCGTATATATATATAGTGGTATACCGATATCACTTACCGATCACAGATGTATTTTCGACCGTTGTGAGCATTCAGCTGCTTGCTCACTAACTGCGATAGATTTTTAATCCATGCGAAATGTCCCATGTTTACATCCCTCGCATCTTCTATGTATAGTAAATTGATGTGTCTCTCCTTTTTTTGTTTGCTCAAGCGAATGGGTTGCACCACATCATTTGGTGCACTATATATATTTATTGAGAGGTTGTTGAGATTCTCAAATTTTTTCATTTGATCTAAAGTCATGGGGAAATTGATACCCGCAAGATTTAAGACCGTTGAGTAATGTCGATACGATGATGGGCGTTCGCTATATTTTGCGGCTGGGTAGAGTGCCGCAACCACCGCCCAGCCGAAACACGCGTTATCATTGGATTTCACATTGATCACAGCTCTCTTCGATATAACATTTTTTGATAATGTTATATGACAACCCGCACCCATAGAATTATACTTATTTATGTTAAGAGTTAAATTTAAAATTGAACTTAATGTCCAACCGCTCTCACTCTCTTGAAATTCGTCGAGTGATTTTAACGTCGATTCAACCACTTTCTTTTGGTACCAATCACTTATATCACACGTTTCAAATAGTTCAACAGTCCTCGTAATAATACTTTTATTTGCACGCCTGCCATTCACAGTAAACTCGCCATTGAACTCAGTATTTACTTTTATACTATTATGTTTAGAAATATTGTCCATCACTTGCAATGCTACCAAGTCGTATGAATCTTGTAGAAATTTTCGCGGATCGATATAATTTTTATTAATCACAGCACCGGTTAGCACGCGATTTTCGAACGCTGTGTCAATTTCACACCATATCAAGTTACGATCATTCAATCCATCACCCGTGTGAATGAATTGTGAACGCGTTGTTGATTTCAAAGTTTCTAAACGTATAATTCACGCAATTAATGAACGTTGTGACGCTATGTTTAATCGAGCACGTTTGGAAGAATTTTCGCCACTTAACGATGCGATAAACACGTCGCACTGTTCTTCCCACGCAATATATTCTTCCACCGATTGTAACGAAGCCGCACGATTACTTAAAAACTTTTCCATATCATCATCATTGAAATTTGCCATGGTGATGCGGAGAATACGAAACTAAACTTCGATGTGGTCTCAAAGAAAACTCGATCCCGAATGTCTCGAGTTTTGAAATCATCTCGATAAAATTGACATCATCCCTCCAACCTTTTTCCTTAAAAATTGACTTTTTAAGAGTGGGGGTGTATATGAGAACTGTATATGTGAGGGTTGACCTGTCGGCATTTCTTTTACATATTCCCATGATTACTCTAGATCGATGTTAGGAAAAAAATGTGCGTGGACGAACATGTTTTTACGAGGAAAAAAAAACGTGGAGACATCTTTTGCGGAAACAATGGGTCAATCATGAACAAGCAGGTGTATGCACTTCGGACGATTATAGCGTGAAAGTCGGTCCCTAACTCAAAGACATCTTCATTCCTTTAACGTCTCGTTATACCTCCACGAATCGGCATCTTTCTTTTAAACTATCCTTTTACCTAGTATGGTGTAAGAACGGAATATACGAACATAAACATCTATTAGTACATTTGACATGATAATATCAGTAAACAAACTCGGGAAAAATTGTGGGTGAGCAGCTATTCGGGGAAAAAATCTAGGAGACATATTTTTCGGAAACAATGTAGTGTAAGTGCAGGTGCTCCTGACTTTATAAACCATACCATGAAAAAAAGTCGGTTGCCGAAAGACTTAATTAAAAAGGTCATGGATGACGATTGCATTTCTTTCCAAAGTTTCACAAAAAAACCAGAGGACATCTTTTTGAGAACAATGGATCAATTCTGGGATGCAGGTGCTAGTATTTTTGGAACCCTGTAAACGTAGAAGTAAGTTCCCCCCCCCCCCCCCCCCTTTTTTCATCAAAGACGTAAATTTAATTAGGAAAGGTTCTTGCAATGACCAGAACAAATCTTTCGTTTCAGAGGTCATAAATCCTATACTTTATTACTACCGCACAGGTTGCTGCTGTTTCTTAGGGTTGAAGACATGAGTGGCTTCCTCCGATAGCCATTTCATGGAATTCTGCTTTGAGAAAAACCTGTGTGAAAGTTCATGTAAAAAAACCCCACTGTTCAAAAGACTTTTGCTAAAACTTATAAATTTTATTGTCTCACTCCCTCTCTCACACTCTCCAATTGGCCATCACCCCCTCCACCCTCTCCACGTCGCATCCAGCCTCTTCCTCTCTCTCTCTGACGATCCCCTCCGCAACGGTTCCCCCTCCATACCCTGCCCCGCAACAGACCCCGCACCGGTCCCCGCGCTTCCCCGTCCCCGCACCCCCCCTGAGATCCCGTGGGTTAGATCTCCCCTAGTTACTCTACTGTGGAAACCAACGTTATAAGCCGAAAATCATATCTCGGCCTCCAACCCGCTTTCCATCGTGCTCTTTGGTTCCTGATTGACAAAACATATTAGAGTACAAGGAAAAAAATCGCCAAAGTCCAAGAACAGACCTGTGAAGAAATATTTCCAGTTCAATTTTTACGAAAAATAGGTCTTTTTTCGTGGAAACCTACGCTATAAGCCGAAAATCATATCCCGGCCTCCAACCCGCTTGCGGCCGTGCTCTTGGGTTCCTAATTGACAAAACATATTAGAGTACAAGGGAAAAAATCGCCGAAGTCCGAGGACAGACCTGTGACGAAATATTTCCAGTACAATTTTGACAAAAAATAGGTCTTTTTTTCGTGAAAACCAACGTTATAAGACGAAAATCATAAGTAATTCATAGAAATTTAAACTAAAATCCTATAGTCAACTGAACATAAATAAGGAACTTTTGAGAAAAAAGACGTGATATCAAACCATAAACTTCCCCTAGGAAAAAAAAGGTTGGGACAAGTACATTGATGGTCCCTCGCTTGCTGATAATTCCATCCATGAGAAAAACTTTAAAACAAAATTTTTATAAAAAATGGGCAAAAAAATTATTTTATAAAAAAAATACAGAACAATTCGAAAAAAATTTCACAAATGTTGAAAAAGCATTATCTTTAAAAAAAACTAAACTGTATCTATTTTTTAAAGTGTTAAAAGAATCAAATAACAAGTAAAAAATAAAAACCGAAAAATCGCGCTTGAAATCATTTTGGAAACCGATGCCTCATTCTTCTTATTTGATTCGAAGGGCTAAATCAATTTAAAAAAATTGATCTAATTTACGTCCAGCATTAAAATTTATTATATCAATTCGAGGCCAAGTATTTTCTAATAAATTGAAAAAAGTTACCATTTGAGTTACGTGCAGCACTAAAATTTATAATATCAATCGAAGGACAAGTAATTTATGAGTAACTCCAAATTTCAACATTATGGAACTGTTTTAAGAAGCTTTTAAATCCAAAAAAATCACATGCAAGCTAGTCATTTCTTACTCTATGATGGCAGAGACAATCGATTTTTTTCAGACTTTCAGGAGCTACTGATATTATTCACAATATTCGACGTCGATTGGATCGATAGAAATTATGTTTAAATATGAGTTAAAAGTACTTGTCCGGCCCATCACTTTTCATTTAAATCAAATAAAAATCAATCATAAAAAAACGAAACTGTACGGGAGAATTCGGTTAAAAATTTATTGAAATGCGATTTAGATTAGTTATGCCGAATGAAATTCGTTCGCTGGAAGAAGTGAGAAGTAAAAACTGCCGTCATAGCAATACAAACTGGGGAGTTATTTTGGAAGCTTCAACATATTTAATGTGCAAAATGTTTTTTATTTATCGATGCACAATAACATCTTTTGTATATTACAGGACAATTCGTTTCCATTCTTATTAAATTAGTGCAATTAAGAGAAAATTACTTGAAGATAACTCTCTAAATTCCCTCTGCATGAATATTTGTGCTCCAACAGTTCTAAAAAAGCCCTGATTTTTATTTAAATATAATAAGTTTAATGGAAAGTGATGGGCCGGACAAGTACTTTTAACTCATATCTAAACATAATTTCTATCGATCCAATCGACGTCGAATATTGTGAATAATATCAGTAGCGCCTGAAAGTCTGAAAAAAATCGATTGTCTCTGCCATCATAGAGTAAGAAATGACTAGCTTGTATGTGATTTTTTTGGATTTAAAAGCTTCTTAAAACAGTTCCATAATGTTGAAATTTGGAGTTACTCATAAATTACTTGTCCTTCGATTGATATCATAAATTTTAGTGCTTCACGTAACTCAAATGGTAACTTTTTTCAATTTATTAGAAAATACTTGGCCTCGAATTGATATAATAAATTTGTAATGCTGGACGTAAATTAGATCAATTTTTTTAAATTGATTTAGCCCTTCGAATCAAATAAGAAGAATGAGGCATCGGTTTCCAAAATGATTTCAAGCGCGATTTTTCGGTTTTTATTTTTTACTTGTTATTTGATTCTTTTAACACTTTAAAAAATAGATACAGTTTAGTTTTTTTAAAGATAATGCTTTTTCAAGATTTGTGAAATTTTTTTCGAATTGTTCTGTATTTTTTTTATAAAATAATTTTTTGCCCATTTTTTATAAAAATTTTGTTTTAAAGTTTTTTTCATGGATGGAATTATCAGCAAACGAGGGACCATCAATGTACTTGTCCCAACCTTTTTTTTCCTAGGGGTTAACTTGTGTTGTTACATTATAAATTTGGAAATTTATTTCAATAAGTCATTGGGGGCTTAATTTTCGTGATATTGAAATTCGTATCTTCAAAATGCAATGGAGATCTCTAAAGTTTGACAACGTGATGAAGCGACATGTATATTGAGTATTTCCACGTCATGTTGGTGATCGGCATTATGAGTTGAAAAATACATGTTTGCAAGCCTACAGTTGATGATGTTTGGATGCGATCAAATATTTTATCTGCGTATAATCATGGAGACATATAAAATTAATCCATTTTGCTTGCTTTAACATGCACTATATGTCTTTTACTTTTTTTCTTGAATGTGACATAATAACTTTTCAAAATGTAGTTCAAGAAATTCTGAAATGTTTTTCCCTTTAGAATCAAAGTTTGTATTACTGGTATGCAGCGAGTTCCTTTAAACTGTGATATTGCTTTAAAGCGGCAGGTATGCCGATCATTTCACTTTTTGGTTTAGACTGTAGTGTATGAACAGAAAAATTTACTACTAAAGTCTTCAGCTGCTTACTTCTGGATAGTTCTGAAATTGCTGTCTTCAAAAGCCAATGCACCTATACATCAAACAATTTGGAGTTCTGTTTGCTTTTAAGTATGCTGTCTTTTTTACTTTTAGTTTTGGCATAGTTAATTTAATGAATCTGTGGTAGGAAAATAAAGATGAATAAATCACAGTGGATACTTTCAAACTTGGAAAATCCTGCGTATTGACATGTGCGTCAAGTATAATCATTTACTATTTCTGATCATGGAATATGGTGTAACGGTACGTTTGTGCTAATGCACGCCGTTACGCGTGAGTTCGAGCTTTATATCGAAATAAAGAGCGGGCATGAAAGAAAAACAAAAGTATAATTGAATTGTGTTGAAATTAACAAATAATTTATTCAATTTTAAATGCTTTGAACCAATTTACAACAATAAAGAATTCTTGTTCGATATCATGTTTTTGTTTTATTTTATTTTGCATGAAAAATTCGCACGATCATTAATTTCCGATATTTTTCTCTCGCATGAAGGAATTTGATTTAAATTTCGCAGTAATTCAAATTTCTGATAATTCTTGCCATAATAATCTCTCGCTAACGCTTATTGATCTTAAATAATTTTTAATTGAGCTATGATTCTTAGAGACTCAGTTTTTGATTCTATACAATACAAGTTTATTTTGACGAGTGAATCATCGTTTTGTCTTCACTCTTAAAGACTCGATACAATCCAATTAAATCGTTTTCAGTGAGTTAATTCGTTTTGATTAATTTAATAAGCTCAATTTGATTTGAAAATGATATTTTGTTTGACTCGCAAAATTCTATTAATCGATGTCTCGTTTGGAGAATAAAGAAACGTGCTTGGTTTTATTAATTTTAATGAATTTAATCAATTAAATCGCCACTCAGAGAACAATGATTTTTGATGGAAAAGAGTCCACCCAGAGATCTTGAGACAGAACGAACCCGAACTGTCCCGGCCCTTCTGGCGTGGAAAGGTAGGAACTCTACCCAAGAATCTTGTGACCGAACGAAATCGAACGGCCACGGCCCTCTTGGATAGAAAAAGGATAGGAAATCTACCAGGAATCTTGAGACAGAACGAAATCGAACTGTCCCGGCCCTCCTGGATAGATCGGAGACTCACCTAGGATTCTTGAGTTCAAACGAAATCGAATGAACCCGGCCCTCCTAGCGTGAGGAGAAAAGGTGTTATTCTGTTTGAATTCTGAGTGTTAATGAGCGATGTTATTTTGCTCTTTGTTCTGAGAGCTATTTAAATGAGCGAAAAAATTTTTATGTTTCTTTATTCTCTTCAATTAAGGCGAGTGCACGCGGCGAGATCCGGAGGCAAGACTGGCTTTTTGTTTTGGCATGCGAGTCGAGCTCTCAGGGATTCGAGACGTGACTGGCTCTTAGCGTGGCGAGATTAGAGACGAGACTAGCTACCGGAGCTTCTGCGCTTGGGTTTTTATACTCTCCCGAACAAAGGAAATAATAATAATAACGCGCTTGGACTTTGTCCCTTACTCCAATTCGCTGCGCGATTTAATCTCGAACCAGGGACTCCCACTCTAAATTCTCTGATTTGTGCGCTAACTCCCCCGCGTGGGTCCCAATTGGCCGAGTCGAGCTGCAGTCACACTGCGCATGTGCGAGAATCTAATGAAATTTAATAAACTCAATTTTTATTGTTTTTATGCGCGATTCGTATCTTTTTCAATTATTTTGCTATGATTTCTAACAAATTTCTAAACAATAACATTTTTATTTCATTTTAATTAATTATTTGCTCGTGACTGCGTTTATTGCACGTGCCTGTGAAAGTAGGTCATCGCGCATGCGCATTGTGCACGCTCGATCTTTCAAAGAAAAGTTTTCTTAAGTTTTTAAAAAATTTTATCCTGAAATTTTCACCCATTTGTTAAAAAGACGTTTCTTTAATGATCCGCATTAATTTTCTGAACAAGAAAAGGTTTATTTAATTAAAATTGAATAAAATAAAGAATTTCACGAATCTAGGGAATTTTGTGGAATGGAAATTGAGTTGGCAGCGCTGAGCGCCTCGCTTCCCGAGCGCCGCTTCGCGAAGTGACAGTTTTTCAACATGGCCGCCGGTGTAAACACTCGTGCGTGCCATGTCGTTGAAATAAAGTTCTCGAGTCGGTGTTTCGCTTCAATGGATATATATTAAAATAAACAATGAAAATAATTCAAAATGCTACAAAATGTCATCGATGGCTCATTCATGATAGGTATAAGAATTTATGGTTTCAGAATGCAATGCATATATTGAAAAATATGCAATTATGTTGGTCTTGACTCGTTTTATACTCTTTCTTTCTCCAGTTGAACCTTGGTGGTTACAGGCAGACATTGAAAATTTTGTCCATCGACATATGTGCATCCACTTTGAATCTCGGAGTATGGTAATATGAATATAAAAAAATGCTTTGAAAAGACATTAGAAGCACATTTTTGAATGAAATAAAAGTATCTAGATTCAGAATGCAATATATATATCTAAAAACTGTCAGTTTTGTTGGATTTGGTGAGCATTATATGTGTTTTCTCTCTCTCTCTCTTTCTCTCTCTCTTTCTCTTTCTCTCTCTCTCTCTCTCTCTCTCTCTCTCTCTCTCTCTCTCTCTCTCTCTCTCTCTCTATCTCTTTCTATCAAATTTTGGAAAAAAAACAATCAAAAAAATTTGTTTTACTGAAAATCTTCAGGTTTTTTTTTATCAACAATTATTTTAACAAAAAAATTAAAAACAAAATTTATCAATAAGAGAAACAAATTCAACTATGATGGACAAAGATTATAAACCTTATGGAGAATAATTTTAATTTCACAAAATGGTGAAAACATTCGAAATTGTTGAAAAATTCAGGGGTTCACTTTAAATATTGTAACGGTCCTTTTGGTGACAGAACACCCTTGCTTCCCTTTTGCAATACCTGCCCCACGTTGGGCGCCAAAGTTGTAACGGTCCTTTTGGTGACAGAACACCACGTTACGCGTAGATTCGAGCTTAGTGTAGATTACGAAGCAGGTATGAAAGCAAAACAAGAGTGATGCGAGAAGACGTTGAAGGATAACAAAAGATATTTTTATTCAGAGTCTGTGTTTGTTTTGTGTTGGTGTATAAAAACAGATTTGATATTCCGCATGTCCAATCCCAGCAATTTTTCGAATTATAACTTAAACGCTCGCAAAGATTCTATAAATGATAAGTTTATAGTAACTCAAACGCTCACAAAGATTCTATAAATGATAAGTTTATAATAACTCAAACGCTCACAAAGATTCTATAAATGATAAGTTTATAATGACTCCAACGCTCGCAAAGATTCTATAAATGATAAGTTTATAATGACCCAAACGCTCGCAAATGAATAAAGTTTCGTAAAATTATGAAAGTTCGCAACTATAATGGGTTTCGCAAAGAGGAAACAAAATAAGAGAGTTCACAAATATAATAAAATTCCGCAAAATTATAGAGATTCGCAAATATGATAGAGTTTCCCCAGATTGAGAAAATTCGGAATTGATAATCTTTCGCACTTTTTATGACAATTCATAAAGATCCGAAATTTTGAAGAAGATTCATAATTGATTGAGTTTCGCAATTTTAATTGATAAAGTTTCGCAATTTTAATTTGTAAGATTTCGCAATTTTAATTGATAAATGATAAATATTCGCAATTTTAATGTATAAAGTTTCGCAATTTTAATTTATAAGATTTCGCAATTTTAATTGATAAATGATAAATATTCGCAATTTTAATTTATAATTGATAAAGATTGGCAATTTTAATTCATAATTGATAAACTCTAAACTCAGGAAGCCAAGATTTTTGACGAATGGATTTGAACCCACCCAGGATTCATAGAGTAGCACGTATCCGCACTACCCGGGCCCTCCTGGGATGAGTGGTAAGGAGTCCACCAAGAATCTTTTGATCGAACGTACCCGCTCGATCGCAGCCCTCTTGATAGACAAGGATGAGTAATCTAGCCAGAAATCTGGTTGTGACACGTATCCGCGCCACACCCGCCCTCCTGACTAGATCGGAGACTCACACTAACAGTCCTGATCCCAAACGTCCCCGAATGGTGCCTGCCGTGTTAGCGTGAGTTGGTGGTATGAGAATGCTTCCTGAGTGTTTTCTTTATATTTTACGTATGCGGACTCTGGTTTTCCAGGCCAGAGTCGGCGTAATTGCGTGGGCGGATCTGAGTTGCTCAGTCTCAGATCGGCGTGCGGAAGCGAGTCAAGCGTGATGAGGGCAAGACTGGCTACTGAGGCCAGTTTCCATGGGCTCTTTATACTCACGCGAAACAACGACCAACCATCATAATAATTTTGTCGCATTGCGACACTTACGCCCATTCACCAATCAAGTTCATCTCAAACCTTCTTAAATTTCCCGATTGGTTAAATTTTGTGTCGTATGTTCTTTGCTATTGGTTGATTGGCTCGGACCTCTTGATTGGCGAATGTGCGCTTGTTGCCTGAAGCGCGCGAAGTACATTCAAATTTGAAAGGATCTGTGATAATTTCATTTTAGAATTTTTCTTAATTTTAATTTCATTTTCTTTAAGGAGGTTCCATCATTTGAAATGGGTATAGTTTCGCAATAACTTGGATGCTTATTTGTATTGGGTTTGCTTTTGTTTTATTGAAATTTAACGAAATTGTTTTACGCTCGAATCTATGCGAGGATCTCTGTGCTGATGGGTCGATAACGCGTCCAGGCGCTGTCGCCTCTATTGATTAATTGTCGTACCGCGCTCTAGCGCGTCGGTACAATAGGTTGCGGTGTGATCGATGGGTGTGGATCGTCTCAATATATACAAAATATCAAACTCGTTATAAAATGCACAAAACGAAAATCATTGGAGAAATTAATTTTGAACATCACATCAAAACTTTCAAAAACTTTAAGAAACCTTATCGAAAAATATTCCATTACAATTAAAAAAATCACAAAAAAAAAAATTTGATATGAAACTATAAAAATCCCTCCTCGATGAAAAAAAATTCGGACGAATACATTGATGATCGCCCGTTTTCGCATTAAATCTCAAAAAATGTAAATCGAAGTTCTCAAACTTCGCAATGAAAATGATTTAAAACGGTGAAAAAATATCAAATGTATTAACAATCTATGGCACCCGAAGACCTTACTTGTAAACATTTTAAAAACTGATGCACTGTGCTCCTAATTTTATTCTGACAGAGAAATAATAACTAAACAATGAATTGGAACAGTTTCCATCTACGTTACATGCGCACTAAAATTTATGATATCACTTTGAGGCCAAGTATTTATTGGTAATTGGAAAATTGAAATCAAAATCCTATAGCCAACGAAAAAGATAAAGGAACTTTAGAGAAAAAAGTCGTGATATAAAACCGCCAAAATTCCCATAGGGAAAAAAAGGTTTGGACAAGTACATTGATGTTTCCGTGTTTCCTGATCACATCACGAAAAATGTGATCAAAATTTTATAAAAAAAAAAAAATGAAGCCAACTGTAAATAATCTAACAGAACAAGTGGAAAAAATTTCACAAATTTTGAAATAAAAAAAACATTACATTAAAAAAAAATATAAATGTGTAATTATTTTGTAAAGTGAAAAAAATTCAAATAAAACATGAGAAATAAAAAACCGAAATATCACGCTTGAAAACATTTTGAGAAACGGTGCCCCATTTTTCTTATCTTATTCGAATAATAAAATCAATTCAAAAAATATCCATCCAAGTCACTTCCAGCAATAAAATTAATGATATCAATTCGAGGCCAAGTATTTTTTAATAAATTGAAAAAGTTACCACTTGAGTTACGTGCGGAACTAAAATTTATGATATCAATCGGAGGACAAGTGATTTATAAGTAACTCCAAATTTCCAGATTATGGAATTGTTTAAAGAAGCTTTTAAATCCAAAAAAATCATATGAATGCTAATCATTTCTTACTCTATGGTGAGAGAGACTTATACGAAAATCGATTCTTTTCAGACTTTCAGGAACTTCTGGTATTATTCACAATATTCGACGTCGATTGGATCGATACAAATTATGTTTAAATATGAGTTAAAACTACTTGTCCGGCTCATTGAATGGATCATTGAAATAGAGCAAAAATCTGCAAACTATAAAATTTATATACTGTGCCATTCATTTTACTTTTTGACTCTCACCGTAACATAAATGTGAAGTGAACAATTCATTACAAAAGTCTTCAGTTGCTCATTTATGGATGGATTTCAAATTGCTGTCTTCCAAACTCATTGCCCAAATACGGGTGGGGGTCAAAACAGCGAGCGATCAAAATAGCGAACAGGCATTCTGTATATCTATTGTAGCGAAACACACGCGCGACGGCTCGAGCCCGTCGAAACGAACGAAACTCCGCGATCTTTAGATCGCGGACAAAACATCGCGGCGACCACGCTCGTCGCTGTTGACAGGTGGCGGCCATCTTAGGCCGGTAGGCATGATCTCGAGCGGGGCTACCGGCGCCGCTCTGAACTTCGCCGCGCGATATTTTATCGAGATTAATTCTTTTTGTATTTTTTTTATTTTAAGTCGCCCGAGCACGTGAATATGATCAAAATCATCAGAAAAATAGTACGAGTTTAAGAAAAATGATCTGAAGTCAAATCAATGTGACAAAATTAAGGTAATAATGAAAAATGTGAAAAGCGACTAAGACGCATGCGCGGGCAGAGCGTTGATGGGCTATAGGACGCGTACGTGACTTTTAGCGAATTATAATTTTACGAATCATATTAAAACAAATAACAATACCAAATTAAAGAAGAAATTGAGTAATAATTGATCAAATTGAAGTTTTTATTGTTTAACATCGTAATAAGCTGCAAATCATAAAAAGCGGTAGTCCGCGCATCGTATGTTAGCCCGCTCGACCAACGGGCGAGCGTGAATCATGGCAACGGGCCAATCAGAGTAGGCGTAATAGAAAGGTGCGCAGAACCAAGAGAAAACGGAGATTCTCGGCGCTCGAGAATTTTATGGTGGGGACACGGGTATAAGAAGCGCTGCGCGACTCATTCGGCATTCAGTTCTCCCTGCCTCAAGGATCAACTCGGACCTCTCTGACAACACTGACCAAGCACTCTGCTTTAAAATTCATAAATTCCTTTCCTAAATTTTCCTGGATGCCTGGAATCTCGGAGCGATTCGGTGACGTTTCAATCCCAGAGTCCAGGGTCCGCACCTAACCTCTAAAATTTCCAAATTTTCCTGGATGCCTGGAATCTCGGAGCGATTCGGTGACGTTTCAATCCCAGAGTCCAGGGTCCACTCTTAGTTTTTCCAAATTTCTGTTGCACGGGATCTCGGAGCGATTCGGCGACGTTTCAATCCCAGAGCCCGTGGACGGTGAATTACCTAACCTAGTGGATGCACAGGATCTCGGAGCGATTCGGTGACGTTTCAATCCCAGAGCCTGTGGTCTACGCTATCCTGTCATATTCCATAGTAGATTCTATTTTGTCATTTTATGATCGTTAAAAGCAGAGCTGTAAAATTATTTTTTTGGGTTAATTAAAATTTTAAATTCAAAATTGATAAAAATCTTGTCCGAGTTGGCCGGGTATGGAGACCTAACGCAAATTAGAGAATTAACAAAAATCCAAGAGGCGATAGATCGAGTTAAAATTATATCGAGTCAAAACAAAATTGAAAAATTGTAAAAGCGAAGAGATCCTCTTGGATTCATTTATATTTTTTTTTTAGAAAACAAGCGTGACAGGACATCGGAAAAACCGCATCAAACGAATTATAGCTCGAAGCATTGAATTGAGAGGTTTTTAAGCTCGAGGCGTGTCGAGAGACTAGAACGAACGCAACCATTAAATTTAAAATTGTTTTATTTCTAATTATTATTTTTGTACAATTAAAATTCGAAAATTGAGAAATTAAAAATTATCTCAGACAGAGAATTTGCAACGTTTTCGGGTCTTTCGGGTCTTTTTCTCGCCAGATCCGGTAAAACAACGCAAGACAATATAAAAAAAAAAAACCAAACTGTTTTAATCATCAAAAGCAATCGCGAAGCTTTTTATTTTGTCAAAATTCAATCAGTTATTTGAATAAATTTGATTATTTTAATTTTCAACAAGAATTCTTGGTTTCCGCGTTTTCCTTCATACCTGCTCCTTATTATTTAGGTTGCTCGAACCGACGCGTGGCGGCGTTCAGGCCAGGTCGGCAAGAGCGTTTCGTTACACTATATATGCATATATAGATATACTGAATGCCCTGTTCGCTATTTTGTCGTTCGTTGTTTTGACCCCCACCCCCCAGATATATTGAATCGCAGCAGATTCCTGCGAACTTTGAAATTTCTGTGAATAAGTGTATGTGCTAGTATCACCCCCTATCTTTAATTATGGTAATATGTACTGGAACTTGATTCAGCAAGTTTTAAAGTGTTTCTTTTCAAATAGTATTGAAATTTGTATTACTGCGGTATGAAACGAAAACCTTCAAACTTTCATATTTTTGTGTCGCAGCATTTGTGCCAATCATTCAAATTATTTACTCCAATCGTAGCATGTAATCTGGAAAATTCATCACAAAGGTCTTCAGTTTTTCTGAATTTCTTAATTTTCCTTTTTCTATTCTATTCTGAATTTTTCCATTTCTGAATTCATTCCTAAATTCTCCTGAAATTGTTCTTCTCCAAAACCAATGAAGGTACCTTAATTGTTTTTGAATTCTGTTGCTCTGTTGAATTAAGTACGCTCAGTTTGTTTTGCTTCTTTGAGTTCTGACATAATAAATGTTTCCGGGTGTCTTTTTTCGGCCACTTGCATACTTTGGAAATATATTTCATCGGGGACACGTTTTGAATGACACGAAAATGTCTAGATTCAGAATGCAAAAGCAACATTTAAAAATGGACAATTCTGTTGGATTTGTTGTGTCTAGAATTTGATCTATCTTTCCTCTTTTCCTTTCTTTTTCCTAACGTTATCAGCCAAAAATCATATCTCGGCCCGCAACACGCATTGCTCCATGCTCTTGAGTTCCCAATGGACGAAACATATTAGAAGACAAGGAGAAAAATCACCAAAGTCCAAGAATAAACCTCTATCGAAATATTTTCAGTACAATTTCGACGAAAAATAGGTCTTTTTTCATGAAAACCAACGTTATACGCCGAAAATTATAAACAATTCATAGAAATTTAAACTAAAATCTTATAGTCATCTGAACATAAATAAGGATCTTTTGAGAAAAAAGACGTGATATCAAACCATAAACTTCCCCTAGGGAAAAAAAGGTTGCGACAAGTACATTGATGGTCCCTCGTTTGCTGATAATTCCACCCATAAAAAAAACTTTAAACAAAATTTTTTTTTAATTGTAAAAAAAATTATATCATAAAAAAAATACAGAACAATTCGAAAAAAATTTTACAAATCTTGAAAAAACGATATATTAAAAAAAAACTAATCTGCATCTATTTCTTAAAGTGTCAAAAGAATCAAATAACAAGTAAAAAATAATAAACCGAAAAATCGACCTTGAAATCATTTTGGAAACCGATGCCTCATTCTTCTTATTTGATTCGAACAGCTAAATCAATTGAAAAAAATTCCATCTAATTTACGTGCAACATTAAAATTTATTATATCAATTCGAGGCCAAGTATTTTCTAATGAATTGAAAAAAATTACTATTTGAATTACGTGCAGCAGTAAAATTTATGATATCAATCGGTGGACAAGTATTTTATTACTAACTCCAAATTTTGACATTATTGAATTGTTCTAAGAAGCTTTCAAATCCAAAAGAATCAGATGCAAGCTAGTCATTTCTTACTCTATGGTGGCAGAGACTTATAAGAAAATCGATTCTTCTCAGACTTTCAGGATCCTCTGGTATTATTCACAAAATTCGACGTCGATTGGATCGATACAAATTATGTTCAAATATGTGTTAAAAGTACTTGTCCGGCCCATCACTATTCATTCAATAAAGAATCAATCATAAAAAAACGAAATGGCACGGCAGAATCTCGTTAAAAGTTTGTTGAAATGCGATTCATTATTAATTTAATGTTCTTAATAATAGTATAGGTTAGTTCTTATTCCGAATGGAACTCGTTCGCTGAAAGAATAAGTGGGAAGTAAAAATTGCCGTCATCGAATGTAAACTGCAGAGTTATTTTGGAAGCTTGAACATATACATTATGTACAATTTTTTTCATTTATCGATGCACAATAATATCCCTTCTATATTGCGGAATAATTTGTTTCCGTTTTTTATTAAATTAGTGCGTTTAAGTAAAAATTACTTGAAGATAATTCTCTCAATTCCCTCTGCATGAATACTTGTGATCCATCAGTTCTAGACAAGCCCTGACTTTTATTTGGATAAACAATTTAAACGGAAAGTGATGGTCGAATATTGTGAATAATACCAGGGGATCCTGAAAGTCTGAGAAGAATCGATTTTCTTCCAAGTCTCTTCCACCATAGAGTAACAAACTACTATACCTTCGATGTTTTTTTTTTGGATTTCGCGCTCCTTGAAACAATTTCATAATGTTCAAACTCGAAATTACTCCCAAAACGCTTGTCCTCCGATTGCTATCATAAATTTAATTCGACACGTAACTCAAATGGTAACTTTTTTGATTCATAAGAATTTTCTCAAATTTTGATGATACCCGTAAGAATGAATATTCTGAATTATCATTAAATACTTGGCCTCGAATTGATATCATAAATTTTAATGCCGAAGGTAACTTATAGATGGAAATTTTTTTCAATTGATTTTTTTAAATTTTTCATTTTGGTTTTTCGTTTTTTTTCTTACGTTTTATTAGAATTTTTTGACACTTCAAATAATAATTACAGATTTGGATTTTTTTTATTGTAATGTTGTTTCATGATTTGTGAAATTTTTTTCGAATTTTCGTGTGGAAATTATTTACAGTTGGTTGAATAATTTTTTTAATGCAATTTTTTTTCACATTTTCCGTGATAATAATTATTTTCGAGAAAAAAGAAGTTCGTGAAAAAAAAGTCATAACGGAAGTTACGTGCAGTACTAAAATTGATTATATCTATTCGAGGCCAAGTATTTATCAATAATTTAAATATAATCTCCGGCGACAGATGAGTGTTGAGAATCCTCGTCGGGCTCAGAACGTTTCATCGAAATTATTGAAAAATTAATGGAAATAAAAAATCGTAGAACCTTTCTTTCGAATAATAAGAACGATATCAACCCATTTTTTTAAACCTGAACATATAAAAATCGTTAAAAATTCACATGAAAGTCATTCGTTACTTCAAGAAGGTACAGACTTTAAAAAATCGATTCCCCTGCGATTTTCAGGATCCCCCGGTATTATTCACAACATTCAACTTCGATTGGATCGGTACAAATTATGTTCAAATACGTCTTAAACGTACTTGTCCGACCCATCAATTTTTATTCAAATTGCTCATTCGAAAAAAAATCAGGGCTCTTCTATGATGACAAATATCATAAAATGGATAGAAATAAAAATAATATCTCCAAGTAATTTGAACTTGATTGTTCTCGAGTTCGTATTGCAATAATAGCAATTTCCACTTCTCATTTCCTTCAGCGAGCACATACCATTCGGTAGCAACCAATGAAAATGATAAATAATAAGTCGCATTACAAGAAATTTTCGGACCTACTCAGCCATGCAATGTTTTTTTTTCGATAGTCACGTACATATTTTGATAAATATCACGAGTCGAGTACGATAAGAGCGATTCCTGTAATTCGAAGGAAAATTATTTTCTCGGAAATTACGGTTCTTTAATATTAACACATGGATTAATTTCGTTTTTGATTTTTTTTGGAATGAGCAATTTGAATAAAAAGTGATGGGCCGGACAAGTACGTTTAAGACGTATTTGAACTGTAACAAGATTTTCCCGGGAAGATACGATCTGTCCCTTCTCGGCTCACTCACCTCGCCTCGCGCTTCTCTCCGGCTACGAGGATGAACTGGGCGCCAGGTACCAAGTACCGTCGAATGAATCGACTTGATTTTCGTCAATCCTCGTGATAGTAACGCAACGCAAAATTAAAGTCTAGAGTGCACGAGGGGCACGAGTGACCGAGGACGATCCGACTACTCAGCTCATCTGAGATACAAAAGGTAGAGAGGGGGATCCTTGGGGCAAAGTAGCGGTCACGAAATACAAAAGAAATAGCCCACAACAAAATATAAAATTCGAAACAGTATGCGTCATTTATTCACAATTTTTAGCGGAAAACAAATTATACAGGAGAAAAATACGAGATCGCCATTTCATTTTCAACAAAATAATATTTCAGGAAACGATAGTCTAGATTAGCCAGTTAAACGGAACAAGATAATAATTCGGAAAAATGGTAATTTTAATTCGCCATCGCGTTGGCCCTGTTTACAAGTAGGTAACTAAACGTCGCCAACGACCTACCCGAGTTCGCAAGGTAACTACAGGCAATAGGCAATAGGTAATAGGTAACTGCTATGACGGAAATTGTAACGCATTGGTCACTAAGGCAGGGTAGGCAACAAAGTGACCACGGTGAGACAATTCCAGGTAGATTACGCGGGTGTCGTAAGTAGCGCAAAGGCAAAAGGTAATCGACACCTGGTAATTTACTACCCAATAATTCATCCGCGAGCTAACCTACCACATGGCGACAGAAATCACAAAAGATAGAAGTCCGCGATTTTGGGCAATGCACGGACGCAACGCGAAAGACAAAAGATAGGAGAAATTATGATCGACGACGGAGAATAACGCAATTTTACAATAGAATACTTCAAAAGAGGTAACAGAAAATACGTCGATCGTGAGACAAGAAATAATGCAATAGCAGGTACGAAAGAATGCGCAATATAAAAGAAACGAAAGAAAAATACTGAAAAATAATGCCTTGACTAACCGCCGTACATCCCGAACGCGACAATGAGAAAGAGAGAGACACAACGAAAACATCACGCGGCTAGCGCGCTCGTTAGAGCTCTCGACACGTGCAGAGAGAGAGAGAGAGAGAGACAAAAGAGAACTCAAACTTTACTGCGCGTAATATTCAGCGCTTTATCAAAACTCGAACGAATAATCGTTCACACCATCTTCGAAATCAGATAATAATGCATTGAACCAGATTAAGAGGGAATCCTCTGATAGAGTTGAGCATCTCAATAAACCACACGAAAAATAATGGAGATTGTGAAGTAGCGGCCGCAATCTCGCTCGCTACTTCGCCACACAGGTCTCCCTCAAAGAAAAGGCCACCAGGCAACAAAACTCAAAGAAAACCGGAACTAAATTCCGAAACAATACGCTCAACTCTACCAAAGAACCCGGGGAGAAAGAGTAGTGGGCTTACCGAGGAGATCACTCGTCGCACCCGAAGAAAAGACAAAAGAGACCTAGATGACTGCAGACTCGGACTTCTGACTCGCCGGTGAGGTGATCGGAACAAGACTAATTGTGCGAACGAGTGGTCCTCAATATTCGGCGCCATCCCCACCACTAGGCGCACGAACCGCAGCGCTCACACGCTAGGCGTGAGCCAGAGCATAGGCTCGTAGTTCACGCTTTCGCGGGAATTCAAATTAAGACGCGCCACGTCGGTAATTTGCCTCCCTATTGCTCTCACCTCTCCCGTCCGTTTGAAACATTCCTCCCGACTTAATTACCGTGATTCGAGTGCCTTTCCTCTTGGGGATCCGGCGGGCAGCTCTGAAGGACCGAGGGGAGGCCTCCCTCATGACTTCGGACGTCTAGAAGTCATGGTGGGCCCACGACAAAAACCACCAGGCAAAACAGCACCTTGGCTCCAGAAAACTCCCCCGAATCCCACCTGACGAGGCGCCGTATCGCACGGACCGTGGCACCCGAATTTGCGGTGTAGCGGACGGTGTAACTCTCGGTTACTGCAGCGGGAGAGGCACGGGCGGCGTTCAACGAATGGCCTATGCCAGCGTGTCCTCTCAGCCGTCCACTGGTCGAGAATGATGCTCGTAACTCGAAGACGGTGTGGGAGGGTGTTTCTCGCGAACGAGATCGGGTCGAACAACAGCAAAGCATCGTCACAATAGAAGACGGTTCGCAAACCCAGTCGCGGGGGCGACACCAAATATCCCAAAACGACAATGAAATTGTACTTTAAATAAACGTCAGATTAAATCCAAAAATAGATAACGAAATTCTCTCGCTTCCTGCCACGTAGGTAACAGGTAGCTAAAATTAACTAAAATCTCTCAAATCGGTAATGTAGGCGGTTTTTCGAACTTAATACAATAATTACGCAATAATGAGTCCGGCTCCGACCAACACCCGACGAGTCGAAAAGTCGTGGAAAATGGGCCGTACACCCGGTCCACTGGTCGACACAATTCATACGAGTGGCGGGGCAAAATGTCACGACACAGAACATAATTTGTACCGATCCAATCGAAGTTGAATGTTGTCAATAATACCGGGGGATCCTGAAAATCGCAGGGGAATCGATTTTTTAAGTATAAGACGGCTAACCGAATGACAAGCGAACTACTGCTAACAGTATAATCGTGACTCTAGGTACGGAACGGACTGCCACGAAGATGAGAAATCTCGCCCTTTTATAGGAGCCAAAATCTGAAATTAGTGGGGGAAACGGAAGTGTTTTAAGCCTTTTGGATTCTCAGATCTAGTTTAGGGGAACTGGATGTGTCATCTTCGTAGTGTTGTTTTCGTGTAGTGTCAGGTTGGGGCTTTAAGTTTATGGCCTAAGCGTCTTGGGTCCAAGGGTCGCTCGGTGGTTTGTTGTGTATACAGGGTTTCGAGTGTCGATGCATGGGTGTGGTCGTCGTGTGCCGCGTACAGATGAATGACCTGACTATATATATCAATGGCTAAGGCTCGAGTGGGAGCGCTTATAAGTCCGGTAGTTGATTAATCTAATATTAATTATAATATAATTAAACAAAAATTTACGTCGGTTGTGACAGTAATCAATATCTAACAAGGAAAGGTACTTTAGTGTCCGCCTCCGATTTTGATAATTTTTTTCTATGTTATAGTCCATCCAAAAATAAGAGACACGTATTTTTTTTTATCGGCCGAAAGTTATTTTTAAGGGGTGAAATCAACCCTCAAAGTTCGGCATGTTTTGCGTCTGGTAGAGTGTTTCATATAGAAGCACTCAACCGATCGAAACGAAACCAATTGCAAAATGTTTGGCATGTCAAATAACCCATATGACATGTCCATCTTCTTATGCACCCTTACGGCAAAGGGATGAACCACCCCCGAATGTTCAGAATTTTTTCGTATAACAAAAACTTACAATCCAATTTTAATAACACAAACGACATTTTGCAGAGCAAAAAAAAATAAAATCGACGTGTTTTCGGGTTTTCCTCAGATCAAAAAAATTAAGGGGGTAAAACACCCTTAAAAGTTCAAATTTTGTTTTGAGCACTGACCCCTTCCAGTTTTAGTATTCTTTTCATAGAATGTAGCTTATCAAAAAATAAGAAACACGTATTTTTTTTTATCGTCCGAAAGTTATTTTTAAGGGGTGAAATCAACCCCCAAAGTTGGGCATGTTTTGCATCTGGTAGAGTGTTTCATATGGAAGCACTCAACCGATCGAAACAAAACCCATTGCAAAATGTTCTGCATGTCAAATAACCTATATGACATGTCCAACTTCTTATGCGCCCTTACTGCAAAGGGGTAAACTACCTCCGAATATTCAGAATTTTTTCGTATAATAAAAACTTACAATCCGATTTTAATAAAAGAAATGCCATTTTGCAGAACAAAAAAAAATGGACGTGTATTTGGTTTTCCTCGGATCAAAAAAATTAAGGGGGTAAACCAGTCCTAAAATCTTGAATTTCACTTTGCGAATCGAAATGTTTACAATTCAATTCATATGGTTCCTTTATCATTGCGTATCGACTTATATGTTGAATAATATTTATTTCACATATTCATTGGCTGACATCATAATCGTATAGGGAATCGAATACTTTGACATGCTTTACGTGAGAAGTGTTAGTTTTCGTTCTATTTATATAAGTTTATATTTTGAATGATTTACGAAAACAAAATAAAACTCAAATATCGAGAGCCGCATTGACAATTCCCCGCCCAGAAGGCAAACAAAGCTGACTCAAGCCTTGCCATATTCTTATCCATATCAAGAATCGCTATAGCGGCTCGTAGCCATGTATTCTTAAAAAAGCCAGCTCACTCAGCCTAATGCTTGAGAGATATCCGAAAAAATAAAAAAATCTGTTTTTGTGATGATGTCAGATTAAGCCACCCACTCAAGATGAAGAAGCTAAAACTGACTTTATATTACTCTAGAAGTTTAGTTGCTGTTTAATTATTTATCTATCACTATCGTGTCCGCTATTGTGAATAACGTGTTGTCATGAACATGTCTATCAACCCAATGAACGTAATAAGACTGTTGCTTCTTACATTTGAAGTAATGAACATTCCTGACAGTCCTGTTAACAATAATGAAGTGGAATTGAAAGAAAGTTTCGAGAGAATTCTGAAGGCTTCTATGGCAGAGTTCAATCGGTTAGAAATCGTGGAAGATACGACATTAGATTTTCAAGAACCGTTTAAAGATGTCATAGTAGAACCTGTAGAACGAAAACTAACACTTCTCACGTAAAGCATGTCAAAGTATTCGATTCTCTATACGATTATGATGTCAGCCAATGAATATGTGAAATAAATATTATTCAACATATAAGTCGATACGCAATGATAAAGGAACCATATGAATTGAATGTCAACATTTCGATGCGCAAAGTGAAATTCAAGATTTTAGGACTGGTTTACCCCCTTAATTTTTTTGATCCGAGAAAAACCAAAAAACACGTCCATTTTTTTTTGCTCTGCAAAATGGCATTTCTTTTATTAAAATCGGATTGTAAGTTTTTATTATACGAAAAAATGCTGAATATTCGGGGGTGGTTCACCCCTTTGCCGTAAGGGTGCATAAGAAGTTGGACATGTCATATAGGTTATTTGACATGCAGAACATTTTGCAATGGGTTATGTTTCGATCGGTTGAGTGCTTCCATATGAAACGCTCTACCAGATGCAAAACATGCCCAACTTTGGGGGTTGATTTCACCCCTTAAAAATAACTTTCGGCCGATAAAAAAGAATACGTGTTTCTTTTTTTTTGATAAGCTACATTCTATAAAAAGAATACTAAAACTGGAAGGGGCCAGTGCTCAAAACAAAATTTGAAATTTTAAGGGTGTTTTACCCCCTCAATTTTTTTGATCTGAGGAAAACCCGAAAACACGTCGATTTTATTTTTTTTTGCTCTGCAAAATGGCGTTTGTTCTATTAAAATCGGATTGTAAGTTTTTGTTATACGAAAAAATTCTGAACATTCGGGGGTGGTTCACCCCTTTGCCGTAAGGGTGCATAAGAAGTTGGACATGTCATATGGGTTATTTGACATGCCAAACATTTTGCAATTGGTTTCGTTTCGATCGGTTGAGTGCTTCTATATGAAACACTCTACCAGACGCAAAACATGCCGAACTTTGAGGGTTGATTTCACCCCTTAAAAATAACTTTCGGCCGATAAAAAAAAATACGTGTCTCTTATTTTTGGATGGACTATAACATAGAAAAAAATTATCTAAATCAGAGGCGGACACTAAAGTACCTTTACTTGTAAGACGACAGCTTTATAGTTATTTGTGTCCAGTGATATCTGTTCATGGTCTTCTATAACGTCAGAACCAGCTTTCTCAATGCAGATTGTTAAATTGCCGATCTAGATATCGATAACTATGAGGAAATATATTGCAAACCATTGCACCGTCTACCTAAATATCGGAAAATATAAAATTGTCGAATATATATTGAAAAATATGAAGGCATCCACCTAGACGTCGAAAACCCTATAGTCGCCAACCTAGACATCGAAAACAAGCCGTCGACTAAGATAACGAAAATCATGCAGTCGTCAATCTAGACATCGAAAACCATGCGGTCATCAACGTAGATATCCTTAGAAAAACTCACCGCACCATCGGAAACTATGGAGCCGTGGACCTTCATACCGGAAACCATAGACAAATTCACCTCAACATCGGAAACTATGAAGCTATCGACCGGGATAGTGAAAACTATGAAGTCGTCGATCTAGTCCACGAAAACCATGGGAAAACATACCTGGACATTGAAAACTACGGAGCCGTTGATCTAGACCTCGAAACGCATGAAAAACATACCAGGACGACGAAAGCCATGCAGAAATATACCTAGCCATCGAAAACCATGGAGCTGTCGACGTAGACGTCGAAAACAATGGAGCCGTCGACCTAGACCATGAAAACCATGGAGAACCATATCCAAACCTCGAAAACTATGGAATTGTTGACTTAGCATCAAAAACCATGGCGGAATATACCTGGACCACGAAAACCATGGAGGAATATACCTAGGTATTGAAAACTATGTAAACACATACCTAGACATCAAAAGTTATATAGTCATCGACCTAGATCACGAAAATGATGGAAAAATATACCTAGAGAACAAAAACTATGCAAATACAGACCTAGCCATCGAAAACTGTGGAGCCGTCAACCTAGACCACAAAAACCATCGAGAAACATATCTAGACATCGATAAGTATGATGCCGGCGACCTCACGCACTAAAACCATGAAAAAAAAAGAAAACCATGGAGGGACATACCTAGACATAAAAAAAAATCATGGAATAATACACCTGGACATCGAAAACTATGTAGAAACATACTTAGTCGACGAAAGCCAAGGAGAAGCATATCCCGCAAATGAACAGTATTGAGCTGTCCACGTAGACATCGAAAACCATGGAGAAACATATCCAAATATCGAAAACCATGGAGGAATATACCTGAATCACGGAAGGCATGATGGAACATGCCTAGATATTGAAAACCACGGAGGAATAAACCTAGACATCGAAACCTATGGAGGAATTATCCTAGACCACGAAAACCCGAGAGAAACATACCTGGACACCAAAAACTATGGAGTCGTCGACCTCGACGGCGAAAACCATGAAGAAACATACCTAGACCACAAAAACCATGAAGGAACATGTCTAGACATTGATAACCATGGAGGAACATACCTAGACATCGAAATCCACCGGTAGAAAACCAAACTGCCGGGGGACCATATCCTTTCGTGAAGCAGGACCAGGGAAACGCCTAAACATTGCGCCCGAGACGATGGGCTTGGTTAAAAAAGAGCCACAACGAGGTGAAACGGAGGATGAACTACAAAAAGCTGCAATGGAAGAAGTTAACGAAAGACATAAAAGGAATGTAAAGAAACGGGAACGTAAAAAGAAAAATAAAAAGGAACAACCAGGAAACACGGAATCAATAGCTCTGGAAATAATCGAAAAAAAGGTACCAAAATCAAAGGATGGTCACCCGAATTTTACAAAAGGGAAGAAGAAATGAAGATTCTGGAAACCACCTATGAAAGTCCCCGAGATTACTTGATGGAGGAGGGAATAATCAAACTGGACAACAATGAAATTTATCCCAGGTGCCCTGTTCTTCCGATTAAATTGGAAGGTACATTTGTGAACATGTTGATCGATAGTGGGAGCGAAGTCTCGTGCATATCCGAGGATTTTTATAACCGGATGGAAAAGAATTTCAAAAACTGCCCGCGGTTACCAGTGATCGGCGGGGAAGTTAAAGGCGCCTTTAGCGGTAACAATAGCCGGATAAAAAACCAAATAATTGTCGAGGCCGAAACTAATGGCAAATTTACGACGAAATTACGACGAGATGCACTCCTCGGAATAGATGGGATGATTCAATTAAAAATTGAAATAAACACCACAAAAGGGCAAATATTGGTGCAGAAAAAGGTCGTACTTCTACTAGACGAAGGGCTGTGGACAAATCCTGAAAGCAGAATAGAACCAAATAATAATGAAACAGATAATCCATCTATAAATGTGCAATCAACAATCAGGCTTGATGAGGAAGAAATCACCGAACAACAGGTGGATGAGAAGATCGCTGAATGTGAGTGTATGCCTCCAGAGATTAGAATCCCCTTTAAAAATCTGATTTTCTGGTTTCGGCACATATTCACGAAAAGGCCCGGAAAAATGGTTCCTTACGTTCACAAGCTTGTCATGAAGGACCCAGAACCTTACATGGACCGATCTTACCCTGTCCCGATGCAATACAGGAGTAAAGTGAACGGCGAGATCAATAAAATGCTTGGACATGGGGTGATTGAGCGAGCAACAAACCGTTTCATAAACCCACTCGTCACAGTGATAAAAAAAGATGGGTCAATCCGACTTTGTCTTAATGCAAAGCAATTAAACAGATATTTGGTCGAGGATTACGATTCTGTACCACCCACGTTAGAAATATTCCAAAGATGTGGGGGTATTAAACTCGTGTCAAGCCTCGACATGACAAGCAGTTTTTGGCAGATCCCACTTCATGAAGTATCCCGAAAATATACGACCTTCCTACATGAAGGGAAATGCTATCAATTCACGGTCACCCCGTTCGGATTGAAAACGAGTACCGCTAGTCTATTCAAAGGACTTGACATCGTCCTACAAGATTTGGGGGACTCACAAAGAAACATAGGGAGGTCGACCCCTCCGATTTTTATCTAATCAAGAGACTCGGTAGAGTCTCGGGACAAGTACATTGACAGCCCTGTCGTCTGCTGGCCCGAGGCTCTCGCCGAGTATACTTTCTCTGAATAAAACGATTCGCCGTGGTGGGGGTAAAATTGGCAAGTGATTTTTTTGAATTACCGAAGTTATGAGTCATCTGAGGCTTTGAAAATCGAACTTTCAGCTAATTATGAAATTCTCTTTAGATTGCGCCCAAAATCAACACGATCGGTGGCGTAATTGCTGAGAAAAAACTTTGCACGGGCTCAAGATTATGCAAAAGTTCTGATTGGCTCAACGATGTCGGCTCCTCCAGCTGCTAGGCCGACCGCGGGTGAGGCTCAAGTGTTAGAAGGCCTAAAATAGCGAACAGGCATTCTGTATATCTATATATGCGTTATACAGAATGCCTGTTCGCCATTTTAGGCCTTCTAACTTTTGAGTCTTACCCCGACCGCGCTCAGACTCCGTGAATATTATATTATATATATATATATATAAACCATGTGCCAGTTTTCGATCATCGTATAAACAAACGGAGTTTTGACATTATGGAATGCGTGTGGGATAAATAAAAAAAACTTTCGTCATCTAACGAAGTGCATAGTACTAAAACCTGTGGAATGCTAAACTAAACCGGTATAAAAGCAGTCGCGTAAATGTAGTCTGTGATCTGTCGTGTGTAAAAAAGAATAAAATAAAAATGAAATGCATGTAGACGAAACTTTTTAAGATTTCATTAATTCGTTTGACTGAAAATAAGTTTATCATTTATATCATTTGTAAATAGGTTAAATGATATCAATACATCGATACGCACATCCGAAACCACCTGAAACTTGTTTTCATACTGAACGTCATTTTGACAGGTGAGGTTATAATCCCCAAAGTGCTGTTGTGCAGACTCTAATAAATAAAAATGGTTAGTGAAAAGTGGTTAATATTTATTTTGTTAAAACTTGTGGTATACTAAACCGGTATAAAAGCGGCCGCGTAAATGTAGACTATGATCTGTGTGTGCTAAAAAATATTAAAAAATGCGCGATGCATATGTCAACGAAACTTTTCAAGATTTCATTATTTCGTTCGATTGGAAATAAGTGTCAACTGAGATAATCTTTCAATTAAACCAGAGTTCGCGGAATATTGTCCAGTGTAAATATATCATCAGTTGCGTGATAACATATCATATGTAATAATGTAGGTCATATATACGAGAGGATACGAGGATACATATATCCCTTTGTATTGATAGCTGTGTGGTAACGAACCGGCCGGGGTTTGACGTTACGAAGTGCGGGACAAATGTAACAAACGTTCGCATAGTTAGAGAATAATATAAATAAGGCAAATCAGTTTATCAAAAATAGGTCTGGAAGTTGTAAGAAAAAATGTTCGTCAACCTATAACGTCAAATTTTCTATTTGCGATCTGAAATATTATGGTTGATATTTAATAAAACAAGAACACACAGAACTGTTAGTATATATAATGTGAGAAACTCGAATCGAATAAATGTTTTCTAATTTATTTCTTGTGTCATCATTATTTTTGAATATTCTCATATTTTGCTTCCTATTGAGTTTGGCTCTGCTCTATCCGATCCTTGTTTTGACTCCATCGGTTTGCAGCGGATGGATACATATTATTAATTGGTTTCCTAATATGTGTCCTATGATTTTCTAATATTTCTTCATGCTGATTGTGGTAACGTAATTCAAGTGGTTTCCGACTATGATCATCAATCGCACATTTTGTATATCAGATTCTCAAAACAGTTTCTGGTGTTGATATAAGTGTAGTTATACGTTTTCCACCTGGTCTGTCGAGTAATAAATTTTGAAACTTGTTCCAAAAAGTCTTTGGATGTTTTTTTTGCTGATAGTATGAAAAGTTGAATCTTCGGAATGCGATAGGCAAACACAAATTTTGACAACAATACTTATGAAATAACGTGTATGTTGAGTATTCCTATTCCGCAAACTGCAAATGTGGAATTATTGGTGAAAACATTCATTACGATATGTCTACAGTTGCTCAGTTTTGGATGCGATTGAGTACAATGCCTGCCAACATCATGGAAACCTACAGAATTTCTGAATTTTATGTGCGCTATGTCATTTTAATGTAACATCATGACTTTGAACAACTTTTCACTATAATACTATATAGATTTGTACCATTGAAATACAGCAAAAATCTGCAAACTATAAAATTTATATACTTTGCCATTCATTTTACTTTTTGACTCTCACTGCAACATAAATATGAAGTGAAAAATTCATTAGAATAGTCTTCTGTTGCTCATTAATGCTTTGAAATTTGATTTGAAATTTAATGAAAATGATTTGAAATTTAATGAAAATGATTTGAAATTGCTGTTTTCGAAACTCATTGCGCAGATACATTGAATTGCAGCAGATAGCTGCGAACTTTAAAATTTCTGTGGATAAATATATGTGCTAATTATCACTTCCTATCTTTAATTATGGTAATATGTAATGGAACTTGATTCAGCAAGTTTTAAAATGTTTCTTTTCAAATAGTATTGAAGTTTGTATTACTGCGGTATGGAGCGAATACCTTCAAATTTTGATATTTTTGTGTCGTAGCATGTGTGCCAATCATTTTAATTTTTTACTCCAACGTAACATGTAATTTAAAAAATTCATCACAAAAGTTTTCATCTTTATTATTTAACTTAATTTTCCTTTTTCTAAATTCCATGCTAAATTTCTGATTTTCTAAATTTATTTCTAAATTATCCTGAAATGAAATTGTTTTCCTCCACAACCAATGCAGGTACCTTAAACGTCTTTGATTTCCGTTGCTCTGTTGAATTAAGTACGCTCAGTTTTTTTTGCTTCTTTAAGTTCTGACATAATAAATGTTTCCGAGTGCCTTTTATCTGCAACTATCAAACTGTAGATAATTGGATCTCAGCGGCCACTTGCAAACTTTGGAAATATATTTCATCAGGGGCATGTTTTGGATGACACGAAAACGTCTAGATTCCGAATGCAAAAGCGACATTTAAAAATGGCCAATTCTGTTGGATTTGTTGTGTCTTGAATTTGATCTGTTTTCCTCTTTTCCTTTCTTTTTTCTAACGTTATAAGCCGGAAATCATATCTCAGCCCCCAACACGCATTGCTACATGCTCTTGAGTTCCCAATGGACAAAACATATTATAAGACAAGGGGAAAAATCGCCAAAGTCCAAGAATAGATCTGTGACGAAATATTTCCAGTACAATTTTGACGAAATTTAGGTCTTTTTTCGTGGAAACCAACGTTATAAGCCGAAAATCATATCCCGGCCTCCAACCCGCTTTCGACCGTGCTCTTTGGTTCCTATTTGTCAAAACATATTAGAGTACGAAGAAAAAAATTGCCAAAGTCCAAGGACAGACCTGTGACGAAATATTTTCAGTACAATTTGGACGCAAATTAGGTCTTTTTTCGTAGAAACCAACGTTATAAGACGAAAATCATAAATAATTCATAGAAATTTAAACTAAAATCCTATAGTCAACTGAACATTAATAAGGAACTTTTGAGAAAAAAGACGTGATATCAAACCATAAACTTCCCCTAGTTCTTAGCTGGCGGTGATTATAACGCAAAACACCCTTGCTGGGGGTCGAGACTCACCACTCCGAGAGGCCGAGAGCTCCGAAAAGCCATAGCGGAACATAATTGTAGTCAACTGTCGACTGGCCAACCGACCTACTGGCCTTCAGATATACACAAAATACCCGATGTCTTAGACTTTTTCGTTACTAAAGGAATATCAAATATGTACACGCACGTAGAATCTAGTCTAGACCTCTCATCTGATCACACCCCAGTGATATTAACGCTAAGCAGTGGGATTGTGTACAAAGAAGCACTCCCGTTCCTTCACAATAAAAAAACGGACTGGATAGCCTTTCAAGATAAACTGAACAAGAACATAAACTTACATGTATCATTAAAAAATAAGGAGGAGATAAAGGATGCTACAGAATATATAACTCAATTGATTCAAGAATCAGCCTGGGCGTCAACGCCTGAAGCAACTCCTAAGGAATTAACCAACAGCTATACAAGAAATATCAAAGGAAAAATAGCTCAAAAGAGAAGACTTAGAAGAATTTGGCAACTAAGTAGGAATCCAATTGATAAAACAAATTACAATAGAATTACCCGTGAACTTAAAAAACTTATCTATGACTACAACAACGGTATTGTGGAACAGAATCTATCCAATCTTACAAACACGGCGAGCACCGACTATTCCCTATGGAAAGCCACCAAAAGGCTTAAACGGCCACAACAACACAACCCACCGATTAAAAAACCAAATGGAGACTGGGCCAAACGTGACGTCGAAAAAGCAGAGATATTCGCCAATCATCTAGCCGCAGTATTCACCCCCGTACCAACTCAACTGGATAATGAAGCCATACTACAATTCCTGGAATGTCCTTTACCTATGAATCTACCAATTAAACACTTCTCTCCTTCAGAAGTAAAACGAACAATCCTAACAGAAATAAAAAAACTCTAAAGCGCTCGGGTATGACCTAATCACTGGAGCAATACTCAAAAAACTGCCCAGAAAAGCCCTAGTTTTTATAACTACACTGTACAATGCAATCCTACGCACCTCCCACATCCCCAATCAATGGAAAGTGGCACAAATCGTTATGATCTCAAAGCCAGGTAAGCCGCCAAACGAACTGACATCCTATCGTCCCATAAGCCTGCTGCCAATCTTCTCCAAACTTCTCGAGAAACTACTACTGACAAGGATCAGGACACTAATAGCTAACGACAAACTCATTCCTGACGACCAATTCGGCTTTAGAAATGGCCACTCAACCATTGAACAAACAAATAGAGTATTCAATACCATCTCCCAGGCAATAGAGGAAAATAAATACTGCTCCTCGATATCCAGCAGGCATTCGACAAAGTCTGGCACGACGGACTACTCTATAAAATAAAACAAAAACTACCGCAGTTTTACCTTCTGCTTAAATCCTACTTAAGCGACAGATGCTTCCAAGTACGTCACGGACAAGATCTTTCAGAATTGAACCCCATCCAATCCGGCGTCCCACAGGGTAGTGTCCTAGGGCCTATCCTCTACACACTGTACACCGCTGACTTACCCATAAGAAGGGATATCGTAGCGGCTACATTTGCCGACGACACCGCGATACTTGCGGTCCACCAAAACCCTGGGACTGCATCCAAAAATCTACAAAGGGAACTTCGTGAAATAGAGGACTGGCTGGACACGTGGCGCATAAAAGTCAGTGAAACTAAATCTGTACAGGTTACTTTCGCCACAAAAATAGGCGACTGTCCAAAAGTCAAGATGCACGGACACCCACTGCCAACCACCAACGACGTGAAATACCTGGGTATGCATCTCGACAGAAGGCTAACGTGGTCAAAACATATTAAAGCAAAAAGAAAAGAGCTGGACCTAAAAAATACGTAAAATGTATTGGCTAATTGGCCGTAACTCAAAGCTATCCCTAAACAACAAACTCAACATCTACAAAATAATCCTCAAGCCGGTGTGGACATACGGAATACAGTTATGGGGGACGGCCAGTAACTCCAACCTAGAGATCATGCAAAGGTTCCAATCCAAAACACTGAGAATGCTACTCAATGCCCCCTGGTACGTCAGCAACGCCACCATCCACAGAGACCTCGGAATAAATACGATAACGATGGAAATCAAACACTACAGCGAAAGATACGAAGAACGGATACAAACCCACTCCAACCAGCTGGCCAGAGCTGTCTTAGACCCCAACCAAATCACTAGAAGGCTTAAGGAGGCTCGGTCGCGAATGCCTGCGCAACAGAAAAAAATAATTTTTTAATATCTCATAGTTAGATTATCAATAATGACATGTGCAAAATTTCAGATGGGGTCATCGACCATTTAAGAACGAAAAAAATAGTGAAAGTTAGGATTTTTAACACGGGTCTTATGGAAGAGTCATTCTCAAAACGCGTGTCCTAAAAGGATATATATGCACTTACGCAACAGAAATAAACAAAAAAATAGAGTATTGTTCTCCAAATCGTAAGGATTCAGAATATATCAAAAAAGTTTGGAGTTATCGACCTATCTAAAAAGATATTGACTGTTAAAATGTCTACAAACTCGATGTTCTGGGACGTTTCGTGACGGTGAGACGATTCCGCAACGTCGCAGAAATCAGATATTCAGCACAGCGCTGAAGCGCATGCGCGATATTTGAAGCATCGACTGTCTAACCTGGAATTTGTGAAAAACACACGCACGTCCGGGCGTGTGTATACGCGTACATAGAGGTTAAAAAACGAATTAATTGTATAAAAACGTCAAGTTTTAACGATTAACACATAATTTATATACTTATTTTTCAACAATAATAAATAATGTTATATATCACAGGTAAATGAGACCGAAAAAAAATCGTAATAGATCGTTGAGTATTTCTGTATGAAATCAAGTCATTTTCAGCTGTTGAATTATTTTCTCTATATTTCGACGTTGCCACTTTTTTGTGAGCAGGATCGTAACGTCAAACTGTACCTTTTTTCTGTTCTGTTTTTATTGATGTGTGACTGATTATTTCTGTTTTAAATGATTAATAATCGTTTTATAATGCATTGTGGTAATGCAAATATGCGCATTTAAAAAAAAAAACGGGGTGCCCCGTTCATGCACCCACAGAACCCGGCCCTACGCGACCGAGCTTCCTTAAGAAATTCAAACCGATCGACCTACGAGAAAGGTTCAATTAATCTCCGTAAAAAATCGTACTGCGAAACCCAGAGATAATAAGCATCGATGGATGCTTACTCTGAAATCATAAACCACCCTGGATACCATCACAATTATTTATTATTATGTACATAACAGATTATAATTTGACAATAAAAGACAAAAAAAAAATTACTAATGTAACCTCAAAAAAAAAAAAAACTTACATTAAACAGGGAACTAGAAAACAAACATAACTACGAAATGATTCAAATTTAAGTATTTTATTCCGTGCGAAAAAGTAGCCGAAATGAATTTCGTCTCCCGAAGGGGGGAGGGATGTTGTGCCCGTACATCGCACTCCTAAAATAAAGAGTATATAAATTAAGCGTTCTCAGCATAAATGCATTGACGGCGAAATATCGACGTTCCCGAACGAGCGCATCGACCCTCGATGTCATCACCGAAACTTCGAGAAAGAATATCACGCAATATTGTCGTGAGAGGGGGAAAAACCCCCAAGTCTATAAATTTACCAACTAACCAAAATTCGACAGTCTTTGACGAGAATTGTAACGATCGGTCTCGAGGCAATAAAACCTCGAATTTGTAACTTCTTAAATAAACTTATTGTTAACTTGTTGTAAAAGTATCGAGTTGGAATTCAGCTCTTTTGGCCTAAATCCCTTAAATACTCGTCCTTGATAACTCGTCCCTTCGCGACGGTCTTCGCGGACACAACAGCTCCACTAATCGATTCGATATTAATTTGGGTCCATTCAGTATAGTTTATTTGACGTAATCTTGTTGCGCATTAATTAATTAAGTTTGAGTTTTGTAATGTCGAATTTTTGATATCGAATTTTGGTAGTACGCACTGGAATATTCCACGCAGCTATGTTTCTCTCTCTCCCTGCACGCGTTGAGGCTCTAGCGAACACGGTCGTTCGCGCGATGTTTTCGCTCTGTCTCTCTCGCACTTATTGTCGCGCGTCGTCTATACGGCGATTTATTCTGTCTTTTGTATTGCGTATTTTTCAGCCGTTCCTTTTGCGTTCGCAGTTATTTCCTTTTCTCTATTTCGTGACGATCGTATCATTTTGTGTCTCTCTATGGCGAATTATCTTACGGCACACTTCCGTTCCCTCTGTTACCGTTTCAAAGATTATCTTGCTATTAGTTTCTGTGATTTATTTTATCGTATAACGCCGCTATCTTCGTATTATCGTACTGATCGTTCGGGAATTTCGGTGTTACCTCGCGCTTAGCCGAAGTCGCCTCACTATTACCTTCGATTACCTTTCGTCGCGAATTATTTTAGGGTTACCTAGCGTCAATTACCTTGCCTATGTTGCCTATGACGCTCTCGCGAATTATTTTAGGGTTACCTAGCGTCAATTACCTTGCCTATGTTGCCTATGACGCTCTCGCGAATTATTTAGGGTTACCTAGCGTCAATTACCTTGCCTATATTGCCTATGACGCTCTCGCGAATTATTTTCGGGTTACCTGGTGTCGATTACCTTTTACCTGAATTTACCTAAGACACCGTTTGTTCTGGCGTTGGTTACCTTTTACCTGTTACCTAAGGCATCTGCTCGTCAGATCGCTGATTATCTTTTACCTACAATGCCAGAGCGTCGGTCGTCGATTACCTACGACACCCGCGAAATTGCGATGCGATTACCTATTACCTGAATTACCTGATGAATTCGAGTAAGCCACGCGCCGAAACCGCGTTGTCGTCCGATACGTATTGGCCATGCGATTCTAGCGAGCCGAAAATTGAATTTCCTTTTCAACTCTTATTTTATGTAGAACCCAATCTCGCGAGGATTCATCTTTTACTGTACTTTTTTTTATTTGAATAAATTGTGAATCTTTTCGGAATCTTCTGTCTGTGTCGATTATTTGCTTTGCGTTGTGAATTGCTACTTTTCCTCAAGGATCCCCCCCCTCTACCTTTTGTATCTCAGATGAGCTGAGTAGTCGGACCGTCCTCGGTCATTCGTTCCCCTCGTGTACTCTAAATTCTAGATTTGCGTTGCGTTACGATCGCGAGAATCGACGAAAATAAAGTCGATTAATTCGACGGTACTTTGTACCTGGCGCCCAGTTCATTCTCGCAGCCGGAGAGTGATACGGGAAGGAGCGGATGAGCCGAGAAGGGACTGGATCGTACCCTTGCGGGGAAAATCTACATTACAATGGATATACATACTATACTTTATAATTAAATCTAATTTTCTATATTTTTCTGAACGGGGCTCTGCGGCAGGAATTCCTTTCGAATGTACAACATTCTATGGTCTATAGCTTATCACATTTAAATCTATGCTTTATTTCCTTCATAATAATTAAATCGTAACTCACAAAGGGGCGATGTGGAAATTATCGATACGGGGATGATCTCGCGTAGAAATATGGTCAAAGGTAAACTTATTTTCGAGTTTGAAGATATTCCAATAATATATATAAGTGGTACAACAATATAATTGAGAATAAAAATGTTTTTATAATGATATTGAGTATTATATTATATTAATAATTATATTATATATATATAATATTAATAATTATAATGATATAAAGTATTACGACGAAAGGGGTGATTTACCCCCTTAAAAGCGAATTTTTCCGAAAAACCCCGAAATACGTATCGACTAATTTTTCGACCTCTACAAAATGCAGTTGGTACCGTTCGAATCGGAAGAATAGTTTTTATGGTACAGAATAAAATTTTCGCATTAGAGGTTGTTCACCCCTTAAAAACCCTTTCCCCTAAAAAGTCTTGGGCGCGTTTTCGATGATTTATCAATATAAATATTTTAGCGTTGGTTTCATTCGAATACCTAAAGCGCTTATATGCAAAACTGAGAAACCACCCCGTGAGGTGCCCATCTTCGGGGGTTGTTTTCACCCCGTTAAACCGTTTATGGGCCGATAAGAAAAAATACGTGTCTCTTAGTTTTCGATGTACTACAACATATATAAATTAGATCAAAATCGGAAGGGTCGACCTCCCTATGTTTCCTTGTCAGTAATCAATTTTGTGGATGAACTGCTGTGCATTTCGAGAAATCCAATGGATCACATAGGACATCTTACTCAGCTGTTTCGAAGGTTCGAGGACCATGGTATGACCCTCAACTTTAAGATGTCAGCATTTTTTCACCAAGAAATGTACTTCTTGGGACATATTTTGACAATCGGAGGTCTAAAACCACAGCTTGAGAAGATAAAAGCAATCCACGAATTTCCAGCACCGAAGAATCAAGAGACGCGGTAGCGGCTCGACGCCAAGTATTAAAAGGAAAAACTGCAGCGCAAAAGAAAAGCCAGCGCGAGCCCTGCCGCTACTCTTATATACGCGAATATGCCGGTTTTATGACGTCACAGAATTTTCAAATGGTTCTCACAAATAAACCATTTCATAAAAGAACTTGAAAATTTGTGACGATTTTTTTTCGATTTTTCTCTTTCCATTGGTCTTTGTTGCAAGTAAATCCGTCCAGTAGATCCTGAGATATGTAACGTTAGTGATTTAAAATCCATCATTTCGGGATTTTCATTTTCTTAGAGACAGAGGGGCGTAAGTTACGCTTGTTTACATTTGGACTTACGTCCTTTGCACGATTTCTTACTTTTGTCACACTCTACGTCACGCACTACGCTGAACGCGGCTACCCCCTCTCCTTCTGCGTCGCCGAGCGAGAGAGACAGAGAATGGGCGCACAGCGGGGGCAATACCAGCTCCTGGTTTGCGCATAAAATATGTATATAATTATATAATATATATTTTATTTATTAATATTAATTAATAATAAAATATTATTATAATAAATATTTTATTATAATTAATATATAATATAATATAATATATATTATATTATACAATATATAATATAAAATGATAATAATATAAGAAAACAAAAAAATTGAATAATACGAATAACATTAAATAATAAATAATAAAAATAAAAAAATATAAAATTCTGGTCGACGCCGCTGGATTTTTCGAGGATGTCTAGGGCGATAGCTCACGGGTTTTGGAGGACTAGGTTTAGGTACATTCTATCGCGATTTTCGATTTCTAGGTGGACGACCCCATAGTTTTTTATGTCCAGATATATTCCTCCATGGTTTTCGCGATCGAGGTTGACGGCTCCACAGGTTTCGATGTCCAGGTATGTTTCTCCATGGTTTTCGTGGTCTCGGATAATTCCTCCATGGTTTTCAATGTCTAGGCATGTTTCTTCATGGTTTTCGTGGTCTAGGATAATTCCTCCATGGGTTTTGATGTCTAGGTATATTCCTTCATGGTTTTCGATGTCTGGATATGTTCCTACATGGTTTTCGTGGTCCAGGCATATTCCTCCATGTTTTTCGTCGTCCAGGTATATTCCTCCATGGTTTTCAATGTTTAGGCATGTTTCATCATGGTTTTCGTGGTTCAGGTATATTCCTCCATGGTTTTCGATGGCTGGATTTGTTTCTCCATGGTTTTCGTGGTCTGGGTATGTTTCTTCATGATTTTCGCAGTCGAGGTCGACGGCTCCACAGTTTTCGATGTTCAGGTATGTTTCTCTCGGGTTTTCGTGGTCGAGGATAATTCCTCCATGGTTTTCAATGTCTAGGCATGTTTTATCATGGTTTTCGGGGTCGAGGTCGACGGCTCCACAGTTTTCGATGCCCAAGTATGCTTCTCCATGGTTTTCGTGGTCTAGGATAATTCCTCCATGGGTTTTGATGTCTAGGTATATTCCTTCATGGTTTTCGATGTCTGGATATGTTCCTACATGGTTTTCGTGGTCCAGGTATATTTCTCCATGGTTTTCAATGTATGGATATGTTTCTCCATGGTTTTCGTGGTCTGGGTATGTTTCTTCATGGTTTTCGCAGTTGAGGTCGACGGCTCCACAGTTTTCGATGTTCAGGTATGTTTCTCTCGGGTTTTCGTGGTCGAGGATAATTCCTCCATGGGTTTCGATGTCTAGGTATATTCCTCCATGGTTTTCAATGTCTAGGCATGTTTCTTCATGGTTTTCGTGGTCTAGGATAATTCTTCCATGGGTTTTGATGTCTAAGTATATGCCTTCATGGTTTTCGATGTCTGGATATGTTCCTACGTGGTTTTCGTGGTCCAGGTATATTCCTCCATGGTTTTCGATGTATGGATATGTTTTTCTATGGTTTTCGTGGTCTACGTAGATTCTTCCATGGTTTTCGTGGTCCAGGTATATTCCTCCATGGTTTTCAATGTCTAGGCATGTTTCATCATGGTTTTCGTGGTTCAGGTATATTCCTCCATGTTTTTCGATGTCTGGGTATGTTTCTCCATGGTTTTCGTGGTCTAAATTGATGGTTCCACAGTTTTCGATGGCTAGGTCTGAGTTTCCATAGTTTTTGTTCTCTAGGTATATTTCTTCATCATTTCCGTGATCTAGGTCGATGACTCCATACTTTTCGATGTCTAGGTATGTGTCTATATATTTTTCAATGTCTAGATATATTCCTCCATGGTTTTGGATGTCCAGGTATATTTCTTCATAGTTTTAAATGTCTACGTATGTTCCTTCATGGTTTTCGTGGTCCAGGTATATTCCGTCATGGCTTTTGATGCTAGGTCAACAATTCCATAGTTTTCGATGTTTGGTTATGGTTCTCCATGGTTTTCATGGTCTAGGTCGACGGTTCCATTGTTTTCGATGTCTACATCGACAGCTCCATGGTTTTCGATGGCTAGGTATATTTCTCCATGGCTTTCGTCGCCTTGGTATGTTTCTTCATGCTTTTCGAGGTCTAGATCAACGGCTCCGTAGTTTTCAATGTCCAGGTATGTTTTCCCATTGTTTTCGTGGACTAGGTTGACGACTTCATAGTTTTCACTATCCCGGTCGATAGCTCCATAGTTTCCGATGTCAAGGTGAATTTGTCAATGGTTCCCGATATGAAAGTCAATGGCTCCATAGTTTCCGATAGTGTGGTGAGTTTTTCTAAGCTTTTCGATATCTAGGTCGTCGGCTCTATAGTTTACGATGTCTAGTTTGGCGACTATAGGGTTTTCGATGTCTAGGTGGATGCCTTCGTATTTTTCAATATATATTCGACAATTTTATATTTCCCGATATTTAGGTAAACGGTGCAATGGTTTACGATATATTTCCTCATAGTTATCGATATCTAGATCTGCGATTTAATAGTTTGCATTGACGAGGCAGGTTCAGACGTTACAGAAGACCATTAAAAAAATATCACTGGACACCGATAACCATAAAGCTGTGGTCTTATAGACATTGAATACCATGGAAACATCTCCTTGGACGTTGCAAACCATTGACAGTATCCATGTCAACATGGAATCCATGAATGAAAAGAAGATAGTTTCAAAAATCATTTTTCCAAGTAAACAAGTGGAACTTTTCAAAAAAAGGAATAGGAAATGAAAATATCATCCCATTGCATAGGAATTTCCCAATCTTTCATTGGAAAATTCGATTTGCTGAATGGATAAACAAAATCGTCACCATTATTGCTTGTAAAAGGTTTCAACTCACATGAACATAACCGCACAGTTTTCGTCCGTCTATATAGAAAAATTGGCTGTGTCGATTGCTTTTGGCACATAGAGAAAAGCACTCAACTTGAAACAAATCGTTTTAAAAATTTTCGTCGAAGACAATGAATGTATTTTTTTTCTTAAGTAAATATTGTCACGCCTCTAAAAAATAAGCTAAATTAGAAAAAAAAATAATTGACAAAGTAAAAAAAGAACGCCAATTATTAAAAGGTCGCGACCGTAGTTTCCAATAATTTTCTATATTTGTATTATCAATAAAAAACTTCAAAATAGAAAAAAAAATGAGATCGTTTTCTGAAGTTGACAAATATAGTGAATGAAAGACGATTCCTATATAATTGTCACGTCTCGCAAAAAGAAGTGAAATCAGTAAATATTAAAACTTCAAAAAGTAAAAAAGGCACGCCAAGTATTAAAAGGTCGTGACCGTCGTTTTAAATGATTTTCTATATTCGCATTGTCAATAAATAAATTTTAAAAAATGTTTAACTGTGAAAAAATATGAGATCTATTGTAACATATACAGTGAATGAATTACGTTTCCTGTAGGAATTCTGAATTTTGGAAATAAAAAAAAATGAGATCATTTTCTAACCATGCACGCCAAGCTTGTGTGTAATGTTGAAAATGAATTTGTGCAGTTCATCGTATAGATACAATGTATGCACTTGTACGCGTAAACTGTTTTAAGTTTATAACCCGTGCTAGCATAAAAACAGATGATAATCTCTTAATAATTGCAGAATCATTCGAGAAACCTTTGTTGCTCTGTGACGTTTGCTGGAAAATTTTTCTGAATAAGTGAGGGATTAGGGCTAAAAGTGTACACGAATGAATTCCACAAGAACCTTAATTCATTCACTGTACTTGGCTACGTTAGAAAATGATCTCATTTTTTTTTATTTCCAAAATTCAGAATTCCTACAGGAAACGTAATTCATTCACTGTATATGTTACAATAGATCTCATATTTTTTCACAGTTAAACATTTTTTAAAATTTATTTATTGACAATGCGAATATAGAAAATCATTTAAAACGACGGTCACGACCTTTTAATACTTGGCGTGCCTTTTTTACTTTTTGAAGTTTATAAAACAACTCAGAGGATTTTTGGGGTTGGTAAATTTTTATACAAAATTTACAAACAAACATGCGGATAAAACAGTACCTCTACTGGAACTATTGAAGAAAAATGAAAAATGGGATTGGAACGAGAAAAGACAAAAATCTTTCGAAGAAATAAAAAAACTTTAAAGTGTGATGCTTGGGCATGCAGACGTTACCAAACCATATGTTTTAACGACAGATGCAAGCGAATATTCACTAGGAGCAGCGGTCTTTAGCCAGGAAGATTGCAATGGCGAAATGGGAGTAATTTCCTTCGCGAGTCGAACTTTGAAAGGGGCAGAACTCGGTTATACAACCACCGAGAAAGAGGTACTCGCCATCGTATGGTCGTTACAAAAATTTAGAACATATTTATTGGGCGCAAAAATAAAGGTGGTAACAGATCATAAGGCTCTTTTGTTCTTAAAATCCTGTCGTTTTGTGGGCGATCACTTATTACGATGGGTACTCCTCCTACAGGACTACGACCTTGAAGTTGAACACCATCCCGGAGTTACAAACAAAGTGGCGGATATGCTGAGCCGGCCAGATAATGGAATATATGAAAAGGAAAAGAGGAAAAACAAAGAAATTATCATTGCGACAATTCTGGTAAGCGAACCGAGCAAAGAGCTCGAAGAAAGCATGCTAACTTTTGGAGATGTCCAGAAAGAGAATCCTAGAATTCAAGAGCTATGGAAAGCGGTCGAAGAAAATCCCGACACCTTTCGAAATTATCGAATTTTGAATAACTGCTTCCAAAAAAGAATGAGGAATGGTGATTGGAAATTCGTGCTCCCAAATGTTATAATGGAATGTTTTATCGAGGACATGCACCGTTTATATGGGCATCAGGACGCAACAAAGCTTTTCAGACTTTTAAACGAAGAATTTACGAATCCACATATGGCGAGAAAAATTCGGTAAGTAGTGGCCACATGCGATCGTTGCCAGAGAATGAAAGTCCCGAATCAAACAAATTATGCGCAAATGCAAACAATAATCCCTGAGGGCCCAAGGGATTTGCTATCAATTGATTTTTACGGACCACTACCAACATCGACAGGAGGCGTAAAACATATTCTCGTGGTAATCGATGCTTTTACCAAATTTGTCAAATTATATGCGCTTAAGAAAGCCAACACGATTACGACAATACGAAGAATATTCAATGACTATATTCCAAAGTATGGCAAACCGAAAATAATTCAGTTCGATCATGGGACCCAATTCACCTCAAAAACATGGCAAGAGCATCTACAAAAAGAAAGCATAAAAGGAATATTTTCGTCGATTCGACATCGTCAAGGAGACATCGTGGAACGAGTTAATCGCGAGCTTGGAAAATTTTTTCGAACATTCCTGGAGGATAGACATACCGGGTGGGTCAAATGGTTACCGGTAATAGCAACGTGCATCAATGATCTACACCACGAAACTACTGAATTCACTCCCACGGAACTCCAGACCAAGAAGAAGCCTTACAGGATATGGAAAGAATGGCTAAAAGTAACGCCAGAAGATGAGATCGATAAAATTCCATATGAAGAGAAAGTTAAAATGGCGAGAGATCGAATTCAAAAAAAGGGATTAGCCCGTGCCGCAAGATTCAATAATTCCCACAAAACAGTGAGTTTCGAAGAAGGGGAACTCGTCCTAGTAAAAGCGCTAACGATGTCGGATGCACAAAAACAAATCACCGCGAAATTCTAACCTTTATACGAGGGACCCTACCGTATCGATAAATGCGTGGGGATCGCGACATATTTCCTCAAGGATCCGATAACGCGCAAAGATCACGGCAAATTCCACGGTTGCCTTTTAAAGAAATACAAAACCAAGGACAAGCATTCCCAAAATTCAAACGAATAATAATAGCGAGCAACGCCACACCTCGATCACTCAAGCAACTAAGATTATTGAATAATAATTGTTAATAATCAGTACACGCTCAAAGACATCAACTATAAGACCCAAAAAGCTATAAAAGGGAGCAACAATCGATAAACGATCCTCTCTTCTCAACGAACACGAAGATAAGTATAATGCACGGGAATTCCACACCAACCCTCATGGTACAGAAAGACGAGAACCGAAAAAGGAAACGTAGTCTCCGCCGAAAAATATTCAAAAACCAGCAAAAACTAAAACTCCAAACCATCGAAAATAAAATACAACAAGAAAAAGAACAAGAAAAGGAGCGGGAGGAAACGGATTACGAAATAAAGAAATTGACGGATGCGGAAGTCAAAAATTGGTATCCGGGAAAGTCCTTAGGACTCTAAACGCACGCGTAGTGAGGAGACGGTTCATTAAAAAGCACGTGCACCGGATCTATCATCAATTGGACAAAAGTGAATACTGAGCAACACACGTGTAGATCAGCAACCGCGGAGTGAGGAAACAAGTGTGATTTACGAAAATTATCCTGCTTATGCTATGCATGGCACATATAATGAAGCGAACATCATGGGAGTGATATCTCCGGAGCAAATGTGCATCATGTTAGATTTAGAGGACGATGTGTGCGAAGGGATTTTTGAAAGAGTGGCGGAGTACAAAAAAAAACCATGAAGAAATTCACTCGTGCATAGAGGAGGAAATCTTCCAAGGAGCTGCCCTGCTTTACTACCAAGAAGACCATTTCAAACTAGCAACGGCTTTAGAAAGCTTCCACGGAGAAATAAGAGTCTGGCTGGGTGATGTAGGACGCGAGAGTGCTACAACATTAGAAAACTGTTACACCACCACAAGGGAAGCTGTATCCATCCCGTTCCAGGGAAGTATTTGTGGTGTGAGAGGAATAACGCCAAGGAATGGAAATAAATATTCGCACGAGGCCATATCTGTTGCATATGAATGGGCACAAACTGAAACATGGCGACTCGAAGTAGCTGAGGAGTCAATAGGGACTGACGCAATATGGGGAGAACTTTTCCTTGAGGAGGGCGCATACGAAGGTACCTCCTACAGTGAGATTATCCTGAGTTCAGGAACAGTTCGTCCAACGAAAAGATGACCGCGTTTTGAATGGCAACACTGTGGAGCAGAATGGGGCAGTGTGTACAGGCATCTGGAAAAGGAGAGACGGATAAAAGGAGACGATGGGTACGCACGATATTTGGAGAACACGTCCGTAGCATCGGCAGGACCCCCACCATCTGTCGTATATGGAGAAGCAGTGGAAGATGAAGAAGATGAAGAAGAACCACTAGAAGCAAACCCGGAACTTCTGGCCCAATGGGACGAGCTCAAGGAGTTAAAAAGTGACGATGAAGAGAGTGATCGGAATTCAATAAAATCAATTGACGACGAACAATAAAATGAGTGAGACACATCGAATATGCAGTACGCAAAGTGCGAAAATTTCCTTTTTTTTATTACTATTATTTTTTTTCTGACAAAGAGACTCTTTAATTTACCCAACTGAAGTTTCAATTTTCTCTTACTTTATGCGACAAAATGTATACTGACGAATAGAAATACGAGCAAATGAAAAACTTGTTCATATATTTTTTTTGTTATTGAATAAAAATAATCAAAAAAAAGAAAGCCAACTTAAATGAAGTAAAGAAGGAGAGCATGCACATTTATTCAAAATGATATTGATACATGCAACAATAAATACGAAAACAAAGCACTTCAGGCTATAGAGCAAAGATATAAAATCAAGCATTAGCGGGGTAAAGTGTCCACCAGACAAACCCTCAAGGGGTCTCCAGTTGATCCTCAGCACCTGTAAGGTGGATTCTCCCTTGGATAGACCCTCGACGTGGCTCCGGTTGATCCTCCGTAGAATCCAGGGGGACAATGTAACGGCATACTTATGTGCCGCAGTCCCAGTGTAGAGTATAAGTTCTCTTCTACGTTATTATTATTTGTTGTCCGCTGGGCTGTTGTTGATTTGGCTTTCGACGGCTGCTGTTATTTCTCATTTCTGTAGATTCGTTAAATAGGATTTTTGGATACGGATGTTGGTAATGAAGGATCCGCCACAGCTGTGGTTTTTAAAAGAATGGTTTTGGGATGCGTTTCGTCTCGGGTATAGTGGCAGACTCATCAGTGGGGCTGTGCCTACTGTACCCTACCCCAGACGCTTGTGGATGAAGGGTTCTGGGATGGACGTTGTATATATTTGATGAGAGCCTGTCCAAGCGTATACGAGAAAGTTGTAGCCTCGTAGCGGTTGTTGCGCGAACTAACTGGAACGCCACACCAGCAGCACCACTGCTGCCATCTATGTGTTAACATGCGAACAATAAATAAATGTTAATAATGATAATAATAATTAAACAAATTATATAGTTGATAAATATTCTTCCAGAGGGCTAAATTGAACAAATATTGCTCACAAGCAAAGCCGGCTCTGGAAGCATATAAATCCCAACGAATTCATGCAAACTCTCTCTTCCTTTTTGTACCCGAGCATTCGCTCAGCCAGAATATCCGAGGCATTATTGGCAAGACTCAGCCTCGCTCGAGCCCGACAATCAAGGAGTAATCCAAGACTGAGCGATAGCTCTTGTGAAGTGGCCGAATCAAACCAATAGCGTTAAAGATATTTGGTAATTTTGAAAGATCTCTGGATTCTCTCAAGTACAAAATCTTCTCTATGGAAGACTGACTTGTCCAGATATCTTTCAAGAAAGAGAAATATTAGAGAATGATACTTTGACTCACCCAGAGATTTTGTTGAAATTCTCTCCGTCGCTGGCTCTCCGTCCCCAGAAAATCTGCTCCTCCTCTGTCCGGTTGCCCAAACGTACCTGCCAGGGGATTTCAAATAAATTAATAAAAAGAAGAATAAATATATATCCATGAAAAAAACTTTAAAAATATTTTCTTTTTAAATTGTCAAAAAAATGATTTTATAAAAAAAAATACAGAACAATTCGAAAAAATTTTCACAAATCTTGAAAAAACATTATCTGTAAAAAAAACTAATCTGTATCTATTTTTTAAAGTGTCAAAAGAATCAAATAACAAGTGAAAAATAAAAAACCGAAAAATCGCGCTTGAAATCATTTTGGAAACCGATGCCTCATTCTTCTTATTTGATTCGAACAGCTAAATCAATTGAAAAAAATTCCATCTAATTTACGTGCAGCATTAAAATTTATTATATGAATTCGAGGCCAAGTATTTTCTAATGAATTGAAAAAAGTTACCACTTGAGTTACGTGCAGCACTAAAATTTATGATATCAATCGAAGGACAAGTAATTTATGAGTAACTCCAAATTTCAACATTATGGAATTGTTCTAAGAAGCTTTTAAATCCAAAAAAATCATATGCAAGCTAGTCATTTCTTACTCTATGGTGGCAAAGACTTATAAGAAAATCGATTCTTTTCAGACTTTCAGGAGCTTCTGATATTATTCACAATATTCGACGTCGATTGGATCGATACAAATTATGTTTAAATATGAGTTAAAAGTACTTGTCCGGCCCATCACTATTCATTCAAATAAAAATCAATCATAAAAAAACGAAATTGTACGGCAGAATCCAGTTAAAAATTTATTGACATGCGATTTATTATTAGTTTAATATTCTTAATAATAGTATAGGTTAGTTATACCGAATGAAATTCGTTCGCTGGAAAAAGTGAGAAGTAAAAATTGCCGTCATTCCAATACCAACTGGGGAGTTATTTTTGGAAGCTTGAACATATTTAATGTGCAAAATGGTTTTTATTTATCGATGCACAATAACATCCCTTGTATAGTACAGGACAATTCGTTTCCATTCTTATTCAATTAGTGCAATTAAGGGAATATTACTTGAAGATAACTCTCTAAATTCGCTCTGCATGAATATTTGTGCTCGATCAGTTCTAGAGAAGCCCTGATTTTTATTTGAATAAACAATTTTAATGGAAAGTGATGGGCCGGACAAGTACTTTTAACTCATATTTAAACATAATTTGTATCGATCCAATCGACGTCGAATATTGTGAATAATATCAGAAGCTCCTGAAAGTCTGAAAAGAATCGATTTTCTTATAAGTCTTTGCCACCATAGAGTAAGAAATGACTAGCTTGCATATGATTTTTTTGGATTTAAAAGCTTCTTAGAACAATTCCATAATGTTGAAATTTGGAGTTACTCATAAATTACTTGTCCTTCGATTGATATCATAAATTTTAGTGCTGCACGTAACTCAAGTGGTAACTTTTTTCAATTCATTAGAAAATACTTGGCCTCGAATTCATATAGTAAATTTTAATGCTGCACGTAAATTAGATGGAATTTTTTTCAATTGATTTAGCTGTTCGAATCAAATAAGAAGAATGAGGCATCGGTTTCCAAAATGATTTCAAGCGCGATTTTTCGGTTTTTTATTTTTTACTTGTTATTTGATTCTTTTGACACTTTAAAAAATAGATACAGATTAGTTTTTTTTACAGATAATGTTTTTTCAAGATTTGTGAAAATTTTTTCGAATTGTTCTGTATTTTTTTTTATAAAATCATTTTTTTGACAATTTAAAAAGAAAATATTTTTAAAGTTTTTTTCATGGATGGAATTATCAGCAAACGAGGGACCATCAATGTACTTGTCCCAACCTTTTTTTTCCTAGGGGAAGTTTATGGTTTGATATCACGTCTTTTTTCTCAAAAGTTCCTTATTTATGTTCAGTTGACTATAGGATTTTAGTTTGAATTTCTATGGATTATTTATGATTTTCGTCTTATAACGTTGGTTTTCACGAAAAAAAGACCTATTTTTCGTCAAAATAGTACTGAAAATATTTCGTCAAGGGTCTGTCCTTGGACTTTGTCAATTTTTTTCTTTGTACTCTGATATGTTTTGTCAATTAGAAACCCAAGCGCACGGTCGCAAGCGGGTTGGAGACCGGGATATGATTTTCGGCTTATAACGCTGGTTTCCACGAAAAAGGACCTATTTTGCGTCAAAATTTTACTGGAAATATTTCGTCACAGGTCTGTTCTTGGACTTTGGCGTTTTTTTTCCTTGTACCCTAATATGTTTTGTCAATTAGGAACCAAAGAGCACGGTGAAAAGCAGGTTGTAGGTCGTGATATGATTTTCGGCTTATAACGTTGGTTTCCACGAAAAAAGACCTAAATTTCGTCAAAATTGTACTGGAAATATTTCGATAGAGGTTTGTTCTTGGACTTTGGTGATTTTTCTCCTTGTCTTCTAATATGTTTTATCCATTGGTAACTCAAGAGCATGTAGCAATGCGTGTTGCGAGCTGAGATATGATTTCCGGCTTATAACGTTAGTGAAAAGACAGGAAAAGAAAAAAGATAGATCAAATTCAAGACACAACGAGTCCAACTGAATTGGCCATTTTTAAATGTCGTTTTTTCATTCTGAATCTAGACATTTTCGTGTCATCCAAAACATGCCCCCGATGAAATATATTTCCAAAGTTTGCAAGTGGCCGCGGAGATCCAATTATCTACAGTTTGATAGTTGCTGAAAAAAGGCACCCGGAAACATTTATTATGTCAGAACTCAAAGAAGCAAAAAAAAACTGAGCGTACTTAATTCAACAGAGCAACGGAATTCAAAGACGTTTGAGGTATCTGCATTGGTTTTGGAGAAAAACAATTTCATTTCAGGATAATTTAGAAATAAATTAGGAAATTCAGAAATTTAGCATAGAATTTAGAAAAAGGAAAATTAAGATAATTAGTAAAGCTGAAAATTTTTGTGATGAATTTTTGAAATTACATGTTACGGTTGGAGTAAAAAATTTAAATAATTGGCACACATGCTGCGACACAAAAATATCAAAGTTTGAAGGTATTCGCTCCATACCGCAGTAATACAAACTTTAATACTATTTGAAAAGAAATACTTTACAACTTGCTGAACAAAGTTCCATTACATATTACCATAATCAAAGATAGGGGGTGATACTTAGCACATATACTTATCAACAGAAATTTCCAAGTTCGCAGGTATCTGCTGCGATTCAATGTATCTACGCAATGAGTTTGGAAGACAGCAATTTCAAATCCATCCATAAATGAGCAACTGAAGACTTTTATAATGAATTTTTCACTTCATATATATGTTACGGTGCGAGTCAAAAAATAAAATGAATGGCACAGTATATAAATTTTATGGTTTGCAGATTTTTGCTGTATTTCAATGATCCAAATCTATAGTATTAGAGTGAAAAGTTGTTAGAAGTCATGATGTTACATTAAAATGACATAGCGCACATAACATTCAGAAATTCTGTAGGTTTCCATGATGTTGGCAGGTATTATACTTAATCGCATCAAAAACTGAGCAACTGTAGACTTATCGTAATGAATGTTTTCACCAATAATTCCACATTTGCAGTTTGCAGAATAGGAATACTCAACATACACGTCATTTCATAAGTATTGTTGTCAATGTTTGTGTTTGCCTACCGCATAACGAAGATTCAACTTTTCATATTATCAGCAAAAAAAGCATCCAAAGACTTTTTGGAACAAGTTTCAAAATTTATTACTCGACAGACCAGGTGGAAAAAGAATAACTACACTTATATCAAGACCAGAAACTGTTTTGAGAATCTGTTGTACAAAATGTGCGATTGATGATCATAATTGGAAACCTCTTGAATCACGTTACCACAATCAGCATGAAGAAATAGTAGAAAATCATAGGACACATATTAGGCAACCCATTAATAATATGTATCGATCCGCTGCAAACCGATGGAGTCAAAACAAGGATCGGAAAGAGCAGAGCCAAACTCAATAGGAAACAAAATATGGGAATATTCAAAAATAATGTTGACACAAGAAATAAATTAGAAAACATTTATTCGATTGGAGTTTCTCACATTATACACTAACAGTTCCGTGTGTTCTTGATTTATTAATTATCAACCATAATATTTCATATCGCAAAAAGAAAATTTGACGTTTTAGGTTAACGAACATTTTTCCTTACAACTTCCAGACCTATTTTTGATAATCTGATTTGCCTTATTTATATTATTCACTAACTATGCGAACGTTTGTTACATTTGTCCCGCACTTCGTAACATCAAACCCCGGCCGGTTCGTTATTACCACACAGCTATCAAAGGGCACTCGTATATATAACCTACATTATTACACATGATATATAATCACGCAACTGATGATATATTTACGCTGCACAATATTCCGCGCGCTCTGGTTTAATTGAAAGATTATCTCAGTTGACACTTATTTCCAATCGAACGAAATAATGAAATCTTGAAAAGTTTCGTTGACATATGCATCGCGCATTTTTTTATATTTTTTATTTTCACACACAGATCACAGTCTACATTTACGCGGCCGCATTTATACGGGTTTAGTATTCCACAAGTTTTAACAAAATAAATATCAATATGCACTTCGTTAGATGACGTGAAAATTATTTTTATTTTCCCGCACGCACTTCATAACATCATAACCCCAAATGTCAACATGACGTGAAACTTCAGCTGGTGACTTTCGAGTACTTTCGAGCTCTCGAGCTCCTTAGCTTTCCGCCAAACTTCCTTGCTCTTTTTCTTGAATATCATTGGCCCAAAAATTCTCTCACTCTTCATTGGTTGCAACAAAATTTCTCTCACCAGGGATTGGTGATCATGGGGGCCAAGAGGCCTATGTTTGTAGCGGTTGGAGTACGCGTATACAGATACGTAAAATCCTGAATGTGTTAGTAACTTTTGCATAATCTTAAGCCCGTGCAAAGTTTTTTCTCAGAAATTACGACACCGGGCATGCTGATTTTGGACTCATTCGACAGAGAACTTCTTAATTAGCTAAAAGTTCAATTTTCAAAGCCGTACATAACTCATGAGCTTTGCAATTAACGAAAATCACATGCCAATTTTACCCCCACCACCGCGAATCGTTTTATTCAGAGAAAATATAGTCTCGGCGAGAGCTTCAGGCCAGCAGACGACAGGGCTGTCAATGTACTTGTCCCGAGACTCTACCGAGTCTCTTGATGGGAGAAAACCACTTCCCTGTCTCTGGCTCAAAAGTAAGAGACAGAAAGGTGTTTTCCAACCTCGAAGCACGAGGAGAAATAAATATAACATAAAGGAATTTGCGTGTGATCCCTCACACAAAAACTAAAGGAGAGGAATAAAAGGGCGACGAGAGGACGGGATTGAGAGAAGTAGTCAAATTTATAAAAAGATAACAAAAATTATATCGGGAGGGAAAAAGGTCAAGGTATCTATTCCCAAATACGCCGATACGACACGTATTCGAGCAAATTGCGCATAACACACGAATCTCACGAACCCTCACTAAGCAAACTACCATTGTATATTTTAATTTAAAGACACTTTATCCCTTTTTGTAAAATTAAGCATAAAAACTCACGCGAAACTGTCACACGCGGACGTAGCCATATTGACGACTGTTGTCGATCAGCCGACTCAAAATCATGCGAACGTCGCGCCACGACACATAGCGGCCATATTATACACTTGTATACCATGCTGTCGGTATACTCGCAATAAAAAGTATGAATGTATCACATTAAACTTTATTATATCCCCGAATTACACAATTTTACATTTAAACAAAAACTCACGCATAGCCATACGGATAAATTAACCTAGGAAAAAAAAAGATTGGGACAAGTACATCAAATTTTGTGAATAATACCAGAGGATCCTGAAAGTCTGACGGAAAGGTACTTTAGTGTCCGCCTCTGATTTTGATAATTTTTTTCTATGTTATAGTCCATCCAAAAATAAGAGACACGTATTTTTTTTTATCGGCCGAAAGTTATTTTTAAGGGGTGAAATCAACCCTCAAAGTTCGGCATGTTTTGCGTCTGGTAGAGTGTTTCATATAGAAGCACTCAACCGATCGAAACGAAACCAATTGCAAAATGTTTGGCATGTCAAATAACCCATATGACATGTCCATCTTCTTATGCACCCTTACGGCAAAGGGGTGAACCACCCCCGAATGTTCAGAATTTTTTCGTATAACAAAAACTTAAAATCCGATTTTAATAAAACAAACGCCATTTTGCAGAGCAAAAAAAAATAAAATCGACGTGTTTTCGGGTTTTCCTTAGATCAAAAAAATTGAGGGGGTAAAACACCCTTAAAATATCAAATTTTGTTTTGAGCACTGGCCCCTTCCAGTTTTAGTATTCTTTTCATAGAATGTAGCTTATCAAAAAATAAGAAACACGTATTCTTTTTTATCGGCCGAAAGTTATTTTTAAGGGGTGAAATCAACCCCCAAAGTTGGGCATGTTTGGCATCTGGTTGAGCGTTTCATATGGAAGCACTCAACCGATCGAAACAAAACCCATTGCAAAATGTTCTGCATGTCAAATAACCTATATGACATGTCCAACTTCTTATGCACCCTTACTGCAAAGGGGTAAACCACCTCCGAATATTCAGAATTTTTTCGTATAATAAAAACTTACAATCCGATTTTAATAAAAGAAATGCCATTTTGCAGAGCAAAAAAAAAATGGACGTGTTTTTTGGTTTTCCTCGGATCAAAAAAATTAAGGGGGTAAACCAGTCCTAAAATCTTGAATTTCACTTTGCGCATCGAAATGTTGACATTCAATTCATATGGTTCCTTTATCATTGCGTATCGACTTATATGTTGAATAATATTTATTTCACATATTCATTGGCTGACATCATAATCGTATAGAGAATCGAATACTTTGACATGCTTTACGTTAGAAGTGTTAGTTTTCGTTCTACAGGTTCTACTATGACATCTTTAAACGGTTCTTGAAAATCTAATGTCGTATCTTCCACGATTTCTAACCGATTGAACTCTGCCATAGAAGCCTTCAGAATTCTCTCGAAACTTTCTTTCAATTCCACTTCATTATTGTTAACAGGACTGTCAGGAATGTTCATTACTTCAAATGTAAGAAGCAACAGTCTTATTACGTTCATTGGGTTGACAGACATGTTCATGACAATACGTTATTCACAATAGCGGACACGATAGTGATAGATAAATAATCAAATAGCAACTAAACTTCTGGAGTATGATAAAGTCACTTTTAGCTTCTTCATCGTGAGTGGGGGGCTTAATCTGACATCATCACAAAAACAGATTTTTTTATTTTTTCGGATATCTCTCAAGCATTAGGCTGAGCGAGCTGGCTTTTTTAAGAATACATGGCTACGAGCCGCTATAGCGATTCTTGATATGGATAAGAATATGGCAAGGCTTGAGTCAGCTTTGTTTGCCTTCTGGGCGGGGAATTGTCAATGCGGCTCTCGATATTTGAGTTTTATTTTGTTTTCGTAAATCATTCAAAATAGAAACTTATATAAATAGAACGAAAACTAACACTTCTCACGTAAAGCATGTCAAAGTATTCGATTCCCTATACGATTATGATGTTAGCCAATGAATATGTGAAATAAATATTATTCAACATATAAGTCGATACGCAATGATAAAGGAACCATATGAATTGGATTGTAAACATTTCGATTCGCAAAGTGAAATTCAAGATTTTAGGACTGGTTTACCCCCTTAATTTTTTTGATCCGAGGAAAACCAAAAAACACGTCCATTTTTTTTTGTTCTGCAAAATGGCATTTCTTTTATTAAAATCGGATTGTAAGTTTTTATTATACGAAAAAATTCTGAATATTCGGAGGTGGTTTACCCCTTTGCAGTAAGGGTGCATAAGAAGTTGGACATGTCATATAGGTTATTTGACATGCAGAACATTTTGCAATGGGTTTTGTTTCGATCGGTTGGGTGCTTCCATATGAAACACTCTACCAGATGCAAAACATGCCCAACTTTGGGGGTTGATTTCACCCCTTAAAAATAACTTTCGGCCGATAAAAAAAAATACGTGTTTCTCATTTTTTGATAAGCTACATTCTATGAAAAGAATACTAAAACTGGAAGGGGCCAGTGCTCAAAACAAAATTTGATATTTTAAGGGTGTTTTACCCCCTTAATTTTTTTGATCTGAGGAAAACCCGAAAACACGTCGATTTTATTTTTTTTTGCTCTGCAAAATGGCGTTTGTTTTATTAAAATTGGATTGTAAGTTTTTGTTATACGAAAAAATTCTGAACATTCGGGGGTGGTTCATCCCTTTGCCGTAAGGGTGCATAAGAAGATGGACATGTCATATGGGTTATTTGACATGCCAAACATTTTGCAATTGGTTTCGTTTCGATCGGTTGAGTGCTTCTATATGAAACACTCTACCAGACGCAAAACATGCCGAACTTTGGGGGTTGATTTCACCCCTTAAAAATAACTTTCGGCCGATAAAAAAAAATACGTGTCTCTTATTTTTGGATGGACTATAACATAGAAAAAAATTATCAAAATCGGAGGCGGACACTAAAGTACCTTTCCTTGTGAGAAGAATCGATTTTCTTATAAGTCTCTGCCACCATAGAGTAACAAATGACTAGCTTTCATGTGATTTTTTTGAATTTGAAAGCTATTTAGAACAATTTAATAATGTCAAAATTTGGAGCTAATAAAATACTTGTCCACCAATTGATATCATAAATTTTAGTGGTGCACGTAATTCAAGTGGTAACTTTCTTCAATTCATTAGAAAATACTTGGCCTCGAATTGATATTATAAATTTTGATGCTGCACGTAACTTAAATGGAATTTTTTGTCAATTGATTTACCTTTTAGACTAAAATAAAAGAATGGGGCATCAGTGTGAAATTTTTTCGAATTGTTCTGTTGAATTCATTTACACTTGGTTTTATAATTTTTTTTATGGAATTTTTTTTACAATTTTCGTAATATGATCAGGAAACAAGGGACGATCAATATACTTGTCCCAACCTTTTTTTCCATAAGTATTTCTATTGAGAACATTAAACTGACAACAAATCGCATTTGAATAAATTTTCAACTGGATTCTGCTGTACAATTTCGTTTTTTTATGAACGATTTTTATTTGGATGAATAATTATGGGCCGGACAAGTACTTTTAACACATATTTAAACATAATTTGTACCGATCTAAAACCGACGTCGAATATTGCGAATAATACCAGGGGATCCTGAAAGTCTGAGAAGAATCGATTTTCTTCCAAGTTTCTGCCACCATAGAGTAACGAATTATTTTACCTTCGATGTGTTTTTTTTTGGATGTAAACGCTTCTTGAAACAGTTTCATAATGTTAAAACCCAAAATTATTATTAAAAAGTTTGTTCTCCGGTTAATATCATAAACGTGCTGCACGTAACTCCAATAGTAACTTTTATGATTCATAAAAACTTTCTCAAGTTCATGACGGTACCCGTAGGAATTGATATTCTGAATTATCATTAAATACTTGGCCTCGAATTGATATCATAAGTTTTAAGGAAGTTGAAGCGATATATATATAGGACATCATACGAAAAATATATTAGATTTTCTTATTCCAAATAGATGAATTGAAAATTTACGTAAATCTTCTTGAATAGGGTTTAATTATGTGTGAAAAATTTGGAAAGGTTTCACCGCCTAGTAATCGAGATATTAATTGTTGATAATGACAAGGTTAAACATGGGCTCTTATGGAAGCTTTCAAAAAATTGCAAACTTCAACAATAAATATCTCAATTTCACGACGGTGAATCATCAGCATATCCCGCCAGAAGTTTAATACTGTCTTAAGCTTTCTGTTTAAAAAATTTTATTGTGCAAAGTTGGAAAATAGTTTTAACATAAGATACGCTTCAACCTCCTTAATGCTGGACGTAATTTCGACGGAAATTGTTTTCAATTGATTTTTTAAAATTTTTCATGTTGATTATTTTTTTCTTACGTTTTATTAGAATTTTTTGACACTTTAAAAAATAATTACAAATTTGTATTTTCTTTTAATATAATGTTTTTTCATGATTTGTGAAATTTTTAGGGTAAATTTCTAGGTGAATTTGTGAGGCTTATATTATAGTCAAAACCAAAAAATGAAATGATTTGCACACCAGCTGCTTTACAGAAATATTAAAGTTTACAGGTACTCGCTATTCCATAATGCTAATTGCATACATGAAGTGAAAATACTCACTATATCCTTTCATAACATTCTTAAACTTTAGAGGTGTCCATCGCATTTCAAAGATACAAATTATGATATTACGTGAAATAAAGCACCCATTAACTTTATGATTTAATATTTATAATATCAAATTTCATATTCACCATGCTACTTATAGGAATATCTATGCATTTACTTGGCCCAAATATGTTTTTGAAACTCGGGTTTACAAACTAGACTCTTCGTTATAAATTTTTCATATTACGTTGTTGAAATCATTACGAGGAAACAGAAATACGCACAACACACATATTGTCTAGAGAATGAACAGAAATTGATATTTTGTCGTGTGATATTTTGACCGTTGTACTTTGTTGTGTGATTAAGCTTTATGAAACCGTTTTTTTTCTAGGGTATTTGTTGAGTGATTCTTTTAGCAATGTTTTATCATCAGGTTTTGGCCTTTGGAAGGAAGAATTTTATCAGAGGGTTTGGTTTTTCATTGTAATGGAGTGCATTGTTTTCCATTGTAATGATGTGCATTTTTGTCTTTGTGTATGGTGAGTTGTGCGGTTTAAACTGCTAAATCGGTATACGAGATCAATGATGACTAAAGCGTTCCATTTCCATGGGAACTCGCCATATGTTCCAGTGATACACGGGGTCGATAAAATACAATTCAGTATTAAAAAATATATATTTTCTTGTGGTGTGTTGCAGATTCTTCTACTTATACCACTTTTGTTTCTATGCATATCACTATCGATTCAACGGACAGTATGGCACTCTTGCTCTCGTAACATCGTGGCTCTTTATACAGGTGAGTTTTTTTAAATCCTCCCCTCATCACTTTCCTAAGTAATAGAAATTTTTTTTTGGTTGGAAGAAAAAGATGAAAGCTTGACAAACAATTTTTGCTTTTCATTTCATTCAGTGAGCAAACTCTATTCCGTATATGGACCTAACTATACTATTACCTATACTATTGCTGAGAACATTAAACTTATAATAACTCGCAATTCGAGAAATTTTCAAGCAGACTCAGCCGTATAATTGTGATTGTTTTTTATAATCACGTACATAATTTATAACAGTAAAAATTTTTTCACGACGACCTTATAATATTTCACAAAAACTGTACGAAAAAAATTTTAAACCTTACCGAATATTATTTTAAGCCGTGAAAATAAATTGAACTACACCACTTAAAAACATCATAATCCTATAACACTTAATGACCTCGCTTGAAAATATTTTAAAAACCGATGCCTCTGGTCACGCATCTGGACATATTGGTTTTCTGATGATGCTATCCCGTATTATTGTCTGCTCCGCTATCTAGAGTGCTTGATTTTCACGTTCTGATTTTATCGCGAATGATAGTTTACTCCATTCTTACAGTTGACGTCTCCATTAGGGTGGCCAGAATTCGGGTCACTTTTTTTGCAAATTCCTTTGCGGAAGTATCATCAACATCAAAAAATAATATTTGTACCAGATTTTTTTTTAGATTTTTCCGAAGATTATTTCCGTGATTTTGAACGTTATGAAGATAACCCTATTATTTATTTTTTTAGTACTTGTCACGTCCCGCGTGCATCAAGGCACACCCGCGGTACGTGACGCCGCTCTCGCGGGGCTTGGCAACAGAGCGACCTTGGCTCGACCTCTGTGCGTTGCCTCGTGCCGTCACGAGTTGGGCCCTCGGAATTCGCTGGCTCAGCATCGCCTGATCCCGGGTTCCGAGGAGGAATATCCTTGGGTGCGACCGGAGTGCTGACGGCGCGGGAATGTCACGCCGCGACGATCGCTTTCGAGCAATCGTCGCCGTGGCTGATATTCTCGGGCCTCAGTTCCGTTTGATCGCTTTAGACACTCGGTCGTCCCCTTGGATAACTCTGTAAGTTAGCCACTCGCGGCGGTTAACTAAATCCTGAAATAGATGTGAAACGATACAGAGGCCGTCAACCTAACTTTCGTCAACAAACGCGAAGTGAGCAACACACTGCTCCTTGCCTCACGGACGTTCTATTGCCGAGTCTTGCAGACTTTTGCGTGCACCCTCTATTAATTTCTTCTCATCCCTTTAGATTCTTTTACTTCTTCTTCGTAGTGTGTGCGTGTGTGTGTGTGTGTGTGTGTGTGTGTGTGTGTGTGTGTGTGTGTGTGTGTGTGTGTGTGTGTGTGTGTGTGTGTGTGTGTGTGTGTGTGTGTGTGTGTGTGTGTGTGTGTGTGTGTAAGAACCGCGCGCCATTGTAGCGCGGTACTATCGTGTGACAGTGTGAACCTGGGAGGGAGAATCGCCCCCCCCCCCCCCTCCACCGACAACTGTAAGTTCTACTGTATCGTTTTACGTTCTATTAATTCTCCGTTTTCCATGCTCTTCTATTGAATAAAACACGAAATTCGTATCTGATAAATCACATTCTCATTTGTGTTATAACCTTGAACGATCCCCTCAACATCTTCCGGGGCCCGTACGGGACCATATAGGCGATCCTAATTATCAAATTCTCTTAATTCCAATTAGATATTTCACAATTCGAAATCCTACGCTTCACGTAGGTTGGTGGCAGGCGTCAGTTCAGTATCAAACCTCGGTTTCGGGATAACAATTACGTTCGCCCCTTCCGGACGTAACATACTCACATCACGGTCAATCAAAGCACTTTAAAACGTTACTTTGATGCGTTTAGACAAAGTTTGAGCCGTAATAAACAGTGTACACTTAACAATAACTCATAGGAATTCGAACTTATGTGAGATTTCATCGGCGGAGCGGTCGAAGCAAAGTCCTCTTGTTCGCATCTGGATACATTTTACATCCTCCGACGACTTGAAGAAAGAATTGTTTTTGTTCGTTATCGTTAGTGAGTCTGCTGTTGTACTCTGTAATGACTTTGATTCCTCTTTCGACAACGCCGTCGACAACAGGACTATTTTTCACAATTTGGGCACCAAATTAATAGCTCGTACTCAAACACTATTGAGAGACATCGCGATTAAGATAGCTAGTGGCAATATGGAAGGAAGCCATTGATTCAGGGGTTATAAAAAATCAATGTCCTAATCAAGCAAAGACGTAACGTCAGATTGAAAAAAAGAAGACCATAAACTTCCCCTAGGAAAAAAAAGGTTGGGACAAGTACATTGATGGTCCCTCGTTTGAGATAATTCCATCCATAAAAAAAACTTAAAAAAAAATACACAACAATTCGAAAAAATTTTCACAAATCTTGAAAAATCATTATCTTTAAAAGAAAACTAATCTGTATCTATTTTTTAAAGTGTCAAAAGAATCAAATAACAAGTAAAAAATAAAAAACCAAAAAATCGTGCTTGAAATTATTTTGGAAACCGATGCCTCATTCTTCGTATTTGATTCGAACAGCTAAATCAATTGAAACAAATTCCATCTAATTTACGTGCAGCATTAAATTTATAATATTAATTCGAGGCCAAGTATTGTCTAATAAATTGAAAAAAGTTTCCATTTGAGTTACGTGCAGCATTAAAATTTGTGATATCAATCGAAGGACAAGTAATTTATGAGTAACTCCAAATTTCAACATTATGGAATTGTTCTAAGAAGCTTTTAAATCCAAAAAAATCACATGCACGCTAGTCATTTCTTACTCTATGGTGGCAAAGACTTATAAGAAAATCGATTCTTTTCAGACTTTCAGGAGCTTCTGATATTATTCACAATATTCGACGTCGATTGGATCGATACAAATTATGTTTAAATATGAGTTAAAAGTACTTGTCCGGCCCATCACTATTCATTCAAATAAAAATCAATCATAAAAAAACAAAATTGTACGGCAGCATCCGGTTAAAAATTTAATGAAATGCGATTTATTATTAGTTTAATGTTCTTAATAATAGCATAGGTTAGTTATGCCGAATGAAATTCGTTCGCTGGAAGAAGTGAGAAGTTAAAATTGCCGTCAAACTGGGGAGTTATTTTGGAAGCTTGAACATATTTAATGTGCAAAATGTTTTTTATTTATAGATGCACAATAACATCCCTTGTATATTACAGGACAATTCGGTCCCATTCTTATTGAATTAGTGCAATTAAGGGAAAATTACTTGAAGATGACTCTCTAAATTCCCTCTGCATTAATATTTGTGCTCCATCAGTTCTAGAAAAGCCCTGATTTTTATTTGAATGAACAATTTTAATGGAAAGTGATGGGCCGGACAAGTACTTTTCACTCATATTTAAACATAATTTGCATCGATTCAATCGACGTGGAATATTGTGAATAATATCAGAAGCTCTTGAAAGTCTGAAAAGAATCGATTTTCTTAAAAATCTCTGCCACCATAGAGTAAGAAATGACTAGCTTGCATGTGATTTTTTTGGATTTAAAAGCTTCTTAGAACAATTCCATAATTTGAAATTTGGAGTTACTCATAAATTACTTGTCCTTCGATTGATATCATAAATTTTAGTGCTGCAAGTAACCCAAATGGTAACTTTTTTCAATTGATTAGAAAATACTTGGCCTCGAATTGATAGAATAAATTTTAATGCTGCACGTAAATTAGATGGATTTTTTTAAATTGATTTAACTGTTCGAATAAAATAAGAAGAATGAGGCATCGGTTTCCAAAATAATTTCAAGCACGATTTTTCGGTTTTTTATTTTTTACTTGTTATTTGATTCTTTTGACACTTTAAAAAATAGATATAGATTAGTTTTCTTTTAAAGATAATGTTTTTTCTAGATTTGTGAAATTTTTTTCGAACTGTTCTGTATTTTTTTTTATAAAGTAATTTTTTTACAATTAAAAAAAAAAAATTTCAGATTTTTTTTATGGATGTAATTATCAGCAAACCAGGGATCATCAATTTACTTGTCCCAACCTTTTTTTCCTAGGGGAAGTTTATGTTTTAGGTCTTTTTTTCGTGAAAACCAACGTTATAAGCCGAAAATCATAAATAACACCGGCACACAAAAAAAAAGTGGTAAGTACCTAGAACCGGACTCATCAATCTCTACGTATTTTGGCCCGCTGAATCCGAATCCGGGGTCAGATTGCCCAGTATACCTCCAAAATTTTGAGTAAATTCCAAAAAACCGCAAAAATTGCGGAAAATCAATGTTAAGAGCATAATAAAGTTCTCTTCGCCTTACGCGGAGATATTTTTTATGTGATTTGATGCGCTGAATCTGAATTGAGGGTTAGATTGACTGATACTGATACATCTCCAATTTTTTTAGTAAAGTTCAGAAAACCGCAAAAATGACGGAAAATTGCTGTTTAATGAATGATAAAAGTTGTCTTCGACCTTAATCGAGGTTTTTTTATGTAATTTAATGCGCTGAATCTGAATCTCGAATCAGATCGGCTGATATACCCGCAAAATTTTGAGTAACTGCAGAAATCTCTAAAAATGGGTCAAAATCGCTAGCATGGGTAGAAGAAGAGTTTTATTGATCTAGATCGAGTACACTCTGTTTGAATTTTGATGCGCTGAAACCGAAACCGGGCGTCTATTTAACTCGTACGTCTCCAAAATTTTTCTTCCACGGAATAAACCGGCTAAAATTGTTCTTTATGAATTTCAAGCAGCTCAATCCGATTACGGTACCTAGTAGTCCCGATCATGCGTACTTCCATGACGATGTTGATACGATAGAATAAGTCCAGAAAGCAAGAGTGCTTGCAATTCACAAAGGCTATGATATGGTCTGCACCGACATGTTAAGAGAATTACCTTTTTTGTATGACCGACATCACTGGTTTCACGAAAAATTCCAGAAATAAAATTGTGTATGCCAACGTTTTATGAGTGCAGAAACAAGCAAAAATCATGGGCGTGGATGAAACCGTAACTACCAAACCGATGGATGCAGAGCTTTCTGATGAAGATATAGTTGTTATGCCCGAACGTGAGATCGCGCGGGCTGAGAGGAAAATAACGAATAATTAATATTAACGTTACTAATCTCTCAGATGAACAAATAAATAATTGAGTAAAAAGGAGAAGAGATAAAAAATAGTAGATGGTCGGAATAGCTATTAAAGCGCTAGGCGCACCTATTACGGTTGCTAATACACAATATGGAATTTCAGGGAGATTGATGTAGGTGCAAGACACAGAAATATCGAGTAAAAGTAACGAGTTAACTTGTTTATTGAGGAGTCAGCATTGGAGATTTAGATTACAGTCGAATAAGATCGCAGTCTACTTCCTCTTGTTTACAATTACATAACATAAATGAAATAAAAAATGATACAGTTTTGGACTTACGGTCGGTGTTCTACGCGTAATTTGAGAGGTGCTGACGCTGAGCGTTGCGGGTCTCCTCGAAGACAGTGTAGTCGGCACACCCACGTACACAAATCGCGTAGTACACTCGATAAATTGTGAATATAATATATCGAAATAATGTTTGATTTCTGAACTTTTCTTATTAGTACTTTAAAGGTTTGGATATGTGAATAATTGATTAACTAGTTCTTATTTGCCTCCAAGAGTAAAGAAACGCTGCATCTCAGTGCCTCACTAGCCCCCGAGCAGTGATGCTTGATCGCGAAGATTCGAAGACACGTAACTATTAACTATCTTGTAAAAACCTGGAAGAAGACTCGGACTCGAAGTAATAATACCTGAGGAGCTCCGCTTAGACCTCAGATTAGCGAAAGGCTGACCAATTTTTGTTGTCAATTCTCTATCGATGCTTCCAATATTAGGAAATTGCAACGTAAGGATTTAGACTGTTGAGCAAATGCGTATGCAAGAATATAAAAGTGTGTCTACGTGAGTGAGTGTCAGTAGTAAGGCTATACCAGTTCTAACCCATGGGGCTCTCAGAGGGGACCGGTGTACGGGGAAACCACGCGGGCTCTCAGGGTGGAGCGGTGTGTGGGGGAGCCGCTCGCTATGTTTTAGGGCGGTGAGGGGGGAGCGATGTGCGGGAAAGGCCCGAGTGTACGGGGGGGCGGGGGGCAGTGAAGGGTCAGGAGTGGGAGAGAGAGGTGAGTATGAGATAGATGGAATTATTGTGTCCTTTGAAAAATGAAGGAGAGATAGAGCCGATGGTGAGTGTGAGAGAGATGGAATGAGTTGATGAGTAGGAGAGAGAGATGGAATTACTTCTTTCAAAATTTTTTGTCTCCCACGCACTGAGGAATGTCGTATATAGATAGGGAAGAGGCGCACAACGAAGGGTCGAGAGTTGGAGAGAGAGATGGAATGAATAGCAATTGACGAGTATGAGAGAGACGAAATTACTTCTGTAAAAAATCATTGTGTGTGTGTGTGTCTAACGCCTTCACGCAGCCCTTTAAAAAAAGAAGGAGAGATAGAGCCGATGGTGAGTATGAGAGAGATGAAATAAACGTAAGAAAATGTATGTGACATTTAGTTTATTTGGAATACCAGTGATTCTCGGATTTGTCATCGTGCACGACCGGATGTCGATAAAGAAGGGGCAAGGGTCTGCGGCTCGAGAGAGAGAGATGAGAGAGATGGAATGAACGTAAGAAAAAATCATAAGTCTAGGAGAGAGCATGAGAGAGACGGGATGAACTTTACCATATATTCTACAATAATTCTATAAGAAGACTGTCCGCTGTTGAATTTTTTCAACATTGATGGAATTTTTTTTCTGACTTCAGTTTGAAAAGTAATCTCAGGATGGATAGATGTGCGAGTATGTATGCGATCCATCGATCAAAAAAACATTGGACGTTGACTAAAAATGAACTCGAATCAATTCCTAAGGTTCTGCTCATAAAATATTATGGCAAATTCATTCCATCGCTGTGGGATCGATTACCTGAACATTTGAAGAGTGATAGTGAAGTTCAGTCTTATCAATATTGTCACGATCATTAATCCACCGTGGATGTCGACTCATATTGATGCTCTAGGACCAATACGTCGAGAGTGTGAAAAATGTTGGATCATGGAACAACTAGTGAATATTTATGCAGTTTATTGTATACGAAATCCGCGTGAAATGACGGGGGAAGAACTCCTCATTATAACACCATCAACGTTCAAGAAATATTTCAGTGACTTTACGGATGTTTTGTGGGAGCGTTTTCCATAATACTATAAATCTGACGTTGAAATTCAATCGTTGCGTCGATGCCATGATCATTGGAATACGGCTTCGATGGAAGATCACATTGATGCTCCGGCCCCTCTACGAAAAAATTGTAGAAAATGTCGCGAGAGTGACACGCATGAACGTGCAGAGGTGGAGGGGAATAATCGTCAAAGTTCTAGAGAAATCGAAAGCAACGTCGTCAGTCAGCTGCTGCATTAGTTCGAGAGCAGACGAGAAAAAAAAATCACTCTCCAAAATGGAGTTTACATCTCTGAACAAAGTTGTCACGCTGGAAAACAACATACCAACGAAGAAGCTGATTGAACTTGAGGTCAGGACTGATCATCCAATTCATCATATTCAATCGGTGAAAACGAAATTTGGAAAACGATACATCGCCAATATCGGAGACCAATTCATGGTGTTTCTACCGGGGAGACTTGCCGAGGCTTTCGACCAAGACGAGGGCGAATTCGAAAAGCTGTTGGAGGAGGCTGAGGCGAGAGAACTATTTCCATTTCTACATGGAAACGTTTGCCGACAAGTGGAGTGAAATTTTGTTCAGACATATTCCAAAATCTTTGTAAAAAAAAAAAGCATCAATGTGAAATATCAGAGTGGAGGAGGAAGAGGAGAGTTTATAATAAAAATATGGAAAAAAGTATCATCGTAACAAAAATGTTTTGTTTATTTGAAAATCCCTCGTTCACACAATGCTAGATATACATATAACCAACTTCTGAGCAATTTCACATTCGCACTTGCACAATTGTATTTCGAATTCTGATTGTTGTGATGATGGTGAGGACAATCGAGGCGACTTTTCGGCAACCTCTGCAACGATGGGCAGTCCAGAGTCTCCATATCGATAATTTCCGATGACAGATCCAAGAAATTCTTCAGCCACAAGGACTTTTCGCTCCCTTTCACGTATATAGCACGAGCTCGTTGTAAGATTGTTTGTATGATTATTTTCGCTGTTGTGTATGGTAGACCCTCATAGTCCCATGAAATCCCGTGGACATTTCGTTCCAACCATTTGTTTGTTATTTTATATCGACCGGGTAGCGCGTCCCAAATATATGGTGATTTGAAGAACAGCGTTAGAGGTTTGTAAATTTTGTCGTTGGCTCGAATAATTGATATTTCTTTCGGGGTAAATTCATTGCGTGAGCCCTTGAAACCCTGGAGATTAACGATAAAGTCCATCTCGACTGACGATTAGTAAAATCATCACCATGACTTTATACCAATTTTTTCACCCCACCACTCACAGGATTGTATTCAACGATGCGATCGTGTAGAATGAGACAGTATGCGCATGTTTGAGCAGAAATATTTGTGCTTGCTTCGAATTCAAGACGCACATCAACAGGTCCAGATTTGAGAGAATCGTTCTGCTTCGAGCAGTCAACCACAATGAGAGGAGCATATTTGAGAAAATCCGTTTTTGTAAGCCATGGTTCGGCCTCCTTATTATAGTACATCGGTTGAAAGTTTGTATACATATCGTATAGTACTGCATACTGATTTTGCTGTATATTCAAATTCATGTTACCATAGGGATAACATTATGAATTTAAGTATAATTTTACATCGGTAACATTGCAATGATCAAAATTGCTCGCATTTTGCCTTTTAACACTCTTTCGTCCTGTTTGGAATGCCAGGATCACATATCCAGGTTTTTCCACCTGCGTGGATGTCTTGACAGACCACACGTGTTTCGATGTCGCTAGTAACATTGGATATTCGAGCAATTCCCACGTACAAAAACTCATTGGAATTGGGGTATCTTTGGCGAGGAATTTCAACAGTTGAATTTTCCGTTTATCTGCCACGGTGACGTATGGAACAAGCCATTCAATTTTTCGTAGTGTAATTTTATAAATTCTATAAAAATAATAAACGAAAAATTGAAAAGTTCAAAAAAATTCAACAAAAATAAAAGACAATCGAAAAAATGCTGTAAAGAATAATAAAAAAATTTCAAAAAAATTCATAAATATTGAAGACATTGAAAAATGTACTATCCAAGTTACATGTAGTATAAAAATGTATGATATCAATTGGAGGCCAAGTTTTTATTGATAATTTGGAATATTTATCGAACAAATTGGGAAGGTTAATGAAATTCATGATAATTATTTTCACGAAAAAAGTTAATGAAAAAAAAGTCATAACGGAAGTTACGTGCAGTACTAAAATGAATTATATCAATTCGGGGTCAAGTATTTATCAGTTATTCGAAATATAATCTCCGGCGACAAATGAGCGTTGAGAATCCTTGTCGGGCTCACAACGTTTTATCAAAATTACTAAAAAATTAATGGAAATAAAATCATTAAAAATTCACATGAAAGTCATTCGTTATTTCAACAAGGTACACACTTTAAAGAATCGATTCCCCTACGACTTTCAGGATCCCCTGTTATTATTCACAACATTCAACTTCGATTGGATCGGTACAAATTATGTTCAAATACGTCTTAAACGTACTTGTCCGGCCCATCACTTTTTATTCAAATTGCTCATTCGAAAACAAATCAAAAACGAAGTTAATGCATGTGTTAATATTAAGGAACAGTAATTCCCGAGAAAATAATTTTCCTTCGAATCGCTCTTGTCAAAACGAAATGAAAATGAAAGATGAAGTTGATTAATCTATTTATATTATATGGAGTCATAATTCACAACAAAATTATTTTTCTCCAAATTCCAGGAATCCACGTGTCGTACTCGACTAGTGATATTTATCAAAATGTGTACGTGACTATAGAAAAAAAACATTGCATGGCTGAGAAGGTTCGAAAATTTCTAGTAATGCGCCAAATATTATTTCTCATTTTCATTGGTTCTTACCGAATGGTATGTATTCACTGAATTAAATGAGAAGTGGATATTGCTATACGAACTTGCGAACAATCAAGTTCAAATTACTTGGAGATATTATTTTTATTTCTATCCATTTTATTATATTTGGGATTATAGAACAGCCCTGATTTATTTTCGAATGACCAATTTGAATAAAAAGTGATGGGTCGGACAAGTACGTTTAAGACGTATTTGAACATAATTTGTACCGATCCAATCGAAGTTGAATGTTGTGAATAATACCAGAGGATCCTGAAAGTCGGAAGGGAATCGATTCTTTAAAGTCTGTACTTTGTTGAAGTAACGAATGACTTTCATGTGAATTTTTAAAGATTTTTATATGGTCTGGTTAAAAAGAAATGGTTAAAAAGAATTGACATCGTTCTTATTATTCGAAAGAAAGATACTGCAATTTTTTATTTCCATTAATTTTTTAGTAATTTTGATCAAACGTTCTGAGCCCGACGAGGATTCTCAACGCTCATTTGTCGCCGGAGATAATATTTCGAATAACTGATAAATACTTGCCCTCGAATTGATATAATACATTTTAGTACTACACGTAACTTCCGTTATGACTTTTTTTTCAACAAGAACTTTTTTCTTGAAAATAATTATCATGAATGATTAGTGGCTCCTATGCGTAAAACGTCAATTTTTCAATGAAAGTTTCCGATTTGTTCGATAAATATTCCAAATTATCAATAAAAACTTGTCTTCCAATTGATATCATACATTTTTATACTGCATGTAACTTGGATAGTACATTTTTCAATTTGTTCAATATTTATGAATTATTTTGAAAATTTTTCATTTTTCTTTACAGAATTTTTTTCGATTGTTTTTTTTTGTTGAATTTTTTTGAACTTAACAATTTTTCGTTTATTATTTCTATAGAATTTTTTTCCTGGTTCTGAATCTTTTTTTCTATATCATCAAACAAGGGACCATCAATGGACTTGTCCCAACCTTTTTTCCCCTAGGTATTAGAGTTCTAGGACAAAAATCCCCAAAGTCTAAGAACGGACGTGTGACGAAATATTTCCAGAACAATTTTGACGGAAAATAGGTCTTTTTTCGTGAAAACCAACCTTGTAATCCGAAAATCATGAATAATTCATAGAAATTTAAACAAAAATGATATACTCATCTGAATATAAATAAGGAACTTTTAAGAAAAAAGACTTGATATCAAACCATAAACTTCCCCTAGGAAAAAAAAGGTTGGGACAAGTACATTGATGATCCCTAGTTTGCTGATAATTACATCCATAAAAAAAATCTGAAATTTTTTTTTTTTAATTGTAAAAAAATTACTTTATAAAAAAAATACAGAACAGTTCGAAAAAAATTTCACAAATCTAGAAAAAACATTATATTAAAAAAACTAATCTGTATCTATTTTGTAAAGTGTCCAAGCATCAAATAACAAGCATAGGCCCCTTGGCCCCCATGATCACCAATCCCTGGTGAGAGAAATTTTGCTGCAACCAATGAAGGGTGAGAGAATTTTTGGGCCAATGACATTCAATAAAAAGAGCAAGGAAGTTTGGCGGAAAGCTGAGGAGCTCGAGAGCTCGAAATCACTAATCACTCGAAAGTCACCAGCCGAAGTTTCACGTCGTGTTGACGTTTGGGGTTATGATGTTGGGAAGTGCGTGCGGGAAAATAAAAATAATTTTCGCGTCATCTAACAAAGTGTATACTAATATTTATTTTGTCAAAATTGATGGTATACTAAACCGGTATAAAAGCGGCCGCGTAAATGTAGACTGTGATCTGTGTGTGAAAATGAAAAATATAAAAAAATGCGCGATGCTTATGTCAACGAAACTTTTCCAGATTTTATTATTTCGTTCGATTGGAAATAAGTGTCAACTGCGATCATCTTTCAATTAAACCAGAGTGCGCGGAATATTTTCAAGTGTAAATATATCGTCGGTTGCGTGATTATATATCATGTGTAATAATGTAGGTTATATATGCGAGTTCCCTTTGATAGCTGTGTCGTAACGAATCGGCCGGAGTTTGACGTTACGAATAGTGCGGGACAAATGTAACAAACGTTCGCACAGTTAGTGAATAATAATATAAATAAGGCAAATCAGTTAATCAAAAATAGCTCTGGAAGTTGTAAGGACAAATGTTCTTCAATCTATAATGTGTCAAGATTTCTTTTTGCGATCTGAAATATTATGGTTGATAATTAATAAAACAAGAATACACGGAACTGTTAGTATATAACGTGAGAAACTCCAATTGAATAAATGTTTCCTAATTTGTTTCTTGTGTCCTCATTATTTTTGAATATTCCCACATTTTGCTTCCTATTGAGTTTGGCTCTGCTCTTTCCGATCCTTGTTTTGACTCCATCGGTTTGCAGCGGATCGATACATAGTATCAATTGGTTGCCTAATATGTGTCCTATAATTTTCTACTATTTCTTCATGCTGATTGTGGTAACATGATTCAAGTGGTTTCCGACTATGATCATCAATCGCACATTTTGTACAACAGATTCTGAAAACAGTTTCTGGTCTTGATATAAGTGTAGTTATTCTTTTTCCACCTGGTCTGTCGAGTAATAAAGTTTGAAACTTGTTCCAAAAAGTCTTTGGATGCTTTTTTTGCTGATGATATGAAAAGTCGTATCTTAGGAATGTGGTATGCAAACACAAATTTTGATAACAAAACTTACAGAATGATATGTATGTTGAGTATTTCCACTTTGCAAACTACAAATATGGAATTGTTATAATAAAAATTCATTCCCATAAGTCTACCGTTGCTCAGTTTTGGATGCGATCAAATATAATGCCTACCAACATCCCCAAAAACTTACAGAATTGCTGAATGCAATGTGCGCTATGTCATTTTAATGTGACATCATGACTTTTGACAATTTTTCATTATAATGCTGTAGATTCGGATCGTTGAAATACTGCAAAAATCTGCAAACTATACAATTTAAATACTGTGCCATTCATTTTACATTTTGAGTCTAACTGTAACATCTATATTATGAAGTAAAAAATTGATTATAAAAGTCTTCAGTTGCTCATTTATGGATAGATTTGAAATTGCTGTCTTCGAAGCTCATTGCGCAGATACATTGAACCGCAGCAGATACCTGCGAACTCTGAAATTTCTGTGGGTAAATATATATGCAACGGATCACCCCTTATCTTTGATTATGGTAATATGTAAATGGAACTTGGTTCGGCAAGTTTTTAAGTGTTCCTTTTCAAATAGTATTGAAGTTTGTATGACTGATATACAGCAGTAGTATGTGGGCCACTATGGCGACCCCCACTCCCATCCCCACTCCTACCCCCACTCCTCGGCCTCCCCTGCCAGCTCGATTTTTTCGAGTGGTGAGGGGAGGTGATGGAGGTGGGGGTGGGTGTGGAGGTGGGGTGTGTGGAGCCGTCATAGCAGCCCGCATGATTTTTTTTATCATTTTATTGCTTTTACATACAATTTGAAGATACATGAAATGTTTATAATTTATAAGTATGATTATGAATATGTATTAAGAATATTGGTAACAATATGATTAAAATGGTTGGTCATGAGATCGTCAATTAAAGACGCTTTAGATGTAGCAGACAGACCGCAATTAGCATCTGACATTGCTAATTTCTGGCTGATTTTTTCCCGTATTGTTAAACGCCTTCTCTTAATTTTCCGTCGTAAACGCTGCTTAGAGATTTTTGGGATTTCCATCGCAATAGTTTTAATCAATGTGTCCCGACATGTTTTAACATCATTTCCGATGCCCATAAGCCATGATCTGTGCGTGTTAATACTGTGACTTACTGCTCGTAAACTAGAGAACTCGACCTCCGTAAGCTGGACTTGAAACAGGTTGTTACGCCATACAGTTTCTACGTCATGATTTGTTTCGTTTTGAATAATAATTACGGGTTGGTTAGCATGTTCCTCAAACTTCAATAAATAACGAACACCTTTCATGACGGTGTGCTGTGACGGTGTAGATGATCTTTTTTCTAATTGAAAACCTGCATGGTCCTCTTCGTCCTCAGACCATTCTTCTTTTTTTCCGTTATGTAGCGACGATAGAACGCAGCTACTGTAGGCCGGTAATACTGTTTTTCTATTTTTTCTAAAAAACCGAGAAATAATCATAAAGTGCTCTTCAAAATCAACCCACGCAGCAGGACCCAGCACAATCCAGCCACTGTTGTCACAAGTAATATGTATTACTATTTTCGGATCACTATTGTTATGAGCGTCCAAGCCAACCCATACACATTTCGACGCCTCCGTATTTAAGGGGTATAATGCTGATAATAATGACAGCCTCGGTTTCAAACCTAATGACCGTAATCTCTTCTTCTTTTCATTTATCTTCTCGTTCAGATCCATGATATTTCTCGTAATAACAACGGTCAAAGTCAATTCTGGGCCGGCTTGAACTCGATACTATGGTATGGACCACCGTGATAGCGTATAAGCAAAGCACCGTCACGCGCACATTTCACCATTTGTTTGAAAAACTCTTCGTCTTCATCAAATGCTTTTGTAAAACGAGCTGGTAAATAACATGTGAATTCGTTTTTCACATCGATCATATAATTTACACCATGCGCTGTATTAACTCGTCGAATATCCGAAAGGCGGTAGTCTTGATCGGTAGACAGTGCAGATAATTTTTTCACGTCCAAGGAGGCACGAATGAGACTGATTTTGTTGATGCGTGAAAAGTCCATCGCTGATTTTTAAGCTTGTTAGTTCACGTGATAAAAAATTTAATTCCGCTCTGTGCCGTATGATATTTTTGATATGGGCGATATCTTTTATGAGGCGATTCACACGTAATTTCAGCTCGCGTCGTTTTTTATGCATACGATCTGAATAGACTATTTTTCCGGTTTTTTGGTCCGGTGTCTTCGTATCGTACTACGGTACAAGATAGATGCGCTCCTTGCTGCGAATCATTTATATACGGACAGCCCCCCTCTTAAGAGCGAATATTCCTCCACCAACCCACCACAGATAGATCATATTTTTTGCAAAGCATGCAAAATTATGAAATACGAGACACCCACAAAAAGCGCGAGCGTGAACAACAGTTTTGAATGCAGTATACCTTTTTTTCTTCAAACTGATCACGGTTATTAAAACTTCTAATCTTATTAGAAACAGAATCAACCATCGCGCTTTTATCACAGCGGCCAATAAAGTCTTTGTAATAATTATCCACTATTCGGTCATTGCGCGACAAGTCGCTTGAAAATATGCTTCTGAACTTATCAATACCGAACCCAGAACACATATAATGAAGAAACATAATGCAATACTGTCCGCAACATTGTGAATCCGCACTCTGAAGTTGAGAAGTGTTGCATCTGAAGATTCTACAGTTCCTTCGGAGGCTGCTGAGATGCTGCGGGATGATCGGGGGCAATCCGTAGCTATCGAAGAACCAACCGACTCCATCTCGATTGACGTAGAAACCGACCCAGTGGGTACCTGGTTGTTTGTGTCCATCAGTATTAGCCACAAAGGCTGTTGGTTTACCCCACACCTTAGGGATACGGTCAGCCGGGTATACGCCTACTGTATGATCCTTGATGCCTTGAAGAGCGTGTAGAATTTGAAGACTGTTCATAATAATCGACCGTTAATCAAGACCGCTATTTCTCTTCACAGATCACCGCGATGGGCCGCATCGTTCTTTGGTAGTTCTATATTTCCGTAAAGAACCAATACGATCGTTGTGAGATAGCCATGCTTTAATTCTTAAAGCATTGTCGAGAGAGCATGCGTACACGGTATTTTTTTTTTCACGTAGCATCCCATGATGAATACACGTTGTTATAGATTCAGAAAGATTGTGAAATGACGGCTCCTCAAAGTCATTTTCCAGATTTATAATGAAGCACCCTGTGAGCTGTTCTAGATATTTTTATTTGGTTGAGCCTCTAGTGAAGACTCGATCAGCACTCAGCACAGCCTCTTTCAAAATATTGTTTATGTCTTGCAGGCTTGTAGAGCCTTCAGACCACTTAACCCCGTGGTAATACCGTTGTAACCACGAATTTTCTCTTTTCAAATTATTCGGTAGTTCATTATAGTTATGAGGAGGTTTTATTAGCCAGTGGCCCGTGTACGAGCACTGCACAGACGCTATTGCAACTTCTTTTGGTACGAAAGAGCGCTCTTTATCTTTTAAGCCCTGTATATCTACAATGATGTTCATGGTAGCTCTCTTCAGCAGCAACTAACCATTTCACTGTTTAGAGAAGCTCTTTTTTATTCAACCGCTGAAGTCCACAATTACTTGCCGTGACGCATCAATCTCCAACACATTATCATACTCAGCATACACAACGCAGTTAACAGTTGTACTTAACGCTTCCTCAAAACGGACCTCAATTCTGACACTACCATGGCGTACCAGATTCCAGTGGGTGTTACTATTTGCCGAAAAATCGGGTGTAAGATCAAAAGCAAAGAGACAATATCCTAGAGGGTAATTACTACGCGAGACCGTGTTCCCTTGATTTAAAAAATGAATACCTGTACCTGAAAATAAAGTATGATAAGCATCTACGTATAGCCCCGAGGTACCAAAGCGCGGCTGTAGAGGTTTTGACGGTATTTGATTACCGTCCAGATACAGAGAAAGATAATTAATTTTATAATTATCGAAATTGAAGGGGTTCAGCGCTCTATTACCGTTGAAAGCCTTATTATCGACAAATCCTATAATGATTCGCTTAGGTAACTGCCCTAATATGACGTTGTCTAAGGTATCACCATGTACCCCTGCATGCATTGATATAGCTTTAACCTCTACGCGTGTCAGCGGGTACTTTGCGGTTGTTTTGGTCAGAGCCCGGGCGTGAGCTAAAAGAACACCTGGAGCTATTTTTGCCCTTCTTACAAGAAGAGACGCCTCACTAACATGAATATTATAATCAGGTGAGTTTGTCATAAGACAAAAAGCCTCATTTGTGCGTACAAGGCGTAAGCGCATTTCGACGCCGTTTATCGAGTACCTTTCTTGATTGAAGATATCGCAGTGCAGATGGCCAAGAAGGTCAATCTCACCACTACCTGTTAGGATATCTCTACGAGCAGCAAAACCTGTATTAGAAGACCCTAAAGTATCCATTTTACCAGCTGTATCACTATACCATAGAACAGTCGTAAGGTGTGACGATTTTGCACCAACACCATAATTCAATAATGTTTCAATGTATGCTCTGTACGCGTACGCGTTATTTGGAGGCGATACGAGTTTTTGGTTCAAGAAAATATCGACTTGATTAAACAACGAATGCAGTAAATTATTAACAGGGGCTACTTCCGATATTAATTCGGGCTTCGCATTTGTTGAAGTAATTTTAACCTTTAAGCTCAACATAGTATGCGCTAGATCAATGTACTCATCCCCCTGCCCTGGCACTACGAATTCAATAGGTGCATCATCAGTGAGAGATGATATAGGCTTATAGTACACCCACTGTGTTCCTTCTATAGTTGTTTGCGTTGGTGGTAACGTAAACAATTCAAGCTCTGATTTCATACACTCGCATGAATGTGTGTGTAAAAAAGCCATTTTTTCAATGAATAGATCTAAGAGAAAATATCAGACACTGTTCTTGATTTAGTTTTTACCTTCCTCTTTTTTCTTCTTATTGTTTTAAGACTGCCAGAAGATCTTGTACTTCTAGCCGCTTTTTTTTTCTTTATACAACCGCTTCGCTTTCGTTGGGTAGAACGTGTGTTTCGCTTCTTCTTCTTTTTGCGAGCGATACGTCGCTGTGTACTGTCGTTGAAGGAATGCATCAGTTTACGAATTTTCGAGTCTTTATAACCTGAGCCACGCATCAGTTTATTAATTTTTTCTTCAGCTTTATGTTTTAAATTTTCACCCGATTCACGCAGCCTCGTTTTGAAGGCCTCTCGCGGCCGTACGCCAGTCTCTATATCGTTTATGACGTTGATACCGGACCTTAAAGCTTCTTTACCTACCGTTTGTGCTCCTTGTCTTAAGAGAGGTATGATACGTCGAAAAAGACCCCCTAAGAAACTACCGATCCCATGGCCCCGTTGGTTCGGGGAGCCAATGTATACATGGCTAATCCCGCCATAACCTGTTCTGGAACCGGCACCCGTCTGTGTATCAAAATATAAATCGTAATGATTCATTTTATTAGGTGTTAACCTACACGTTTGAACTGTAGCGTCACCGTCAGCGTTCCTCCCTCGAATGGTATAGGTTCCCCAAACTCGTCTCTTATATCAATATCTATTGTTTGAAAATTCGTACGTAACAAGGGTATGTAACGAGGTGGTGAGAAACTACGGATTTTCATAGAACCGTAGCTATAATTGTTAGAGGCGTCAGATGAAACGACACGTAATAAGGGTGTGTGTACATCTCCTGTAATATATGGTTCACAAATATCTGTATACACAAAGAACATATCAGGAATTCTGTTAGTCAAACTTGCAAGCCTTGGTGCTGTGTATGGTGATTTATGTTGTACCACAAGACCTATTGAATGCGTAAAACCTAAAATTTTGTTTAATATAGGAGAGAAGCGGAAAGAATGCTCTATATTTGTACAATTACGGCAGATGCGTGTTACAGTAATATAACCATTGCGCTCATATCGAAATTGAAGATGACCGGATACACAAGCCATTTCGTTAATCGTATCTAGTAGCGCATCTATGCTACGGTACACACCTGGTGGTACGCATACGTAATCGTCTATGAAATCAACATCAGCTTTCGTACCAGGAGTCACAACGTTTGTTACGATATTGATAAAATTTTCTTCGCCATCTTTCGGTATATGTAAAATAGTCATGGGTATATGTATTTCTGCTAAAGACACAGCCCATTTACCGTGCAAAGACATGCTTTGTGGTAAATTTGTAGTGTAGCGTGTTGTTGTATTTTCAGGGTAGTATTTCATACTGCTATTGCTAGGTAAAACGATATGGAATTCATCCTTCATTATGCCACCTTTTATTATACTTTCGACCTGATTGATGCAGTTACGCGAACTCTTGATAATTCCGGTTCATAAAAAATACCATCAATCTCTTCACCATGAAGATCGTGTAAAATATATACGAAAGGCTGCCGCGTTGTTGATACACGGTGTACTTTGAACAGCTCTTCACTCCAATTACCCTTGTAGCCTTTTGCAAAGGCTGCCTTCGCGCTACTGATACGTACAGTATCACCTACGCTGTATTTAGGAGCCCCTTGACTGCAGTGCTTTTTATACCGATGCATGAGATTCGCACGAGCTCTAGCAGCTGTGTGAAACGTTACAGAAACTGGTGCCATTTTTATACCACTATGTAACGCATGATTATACGCGTGGATAATATTTTGTAAAACATCAATGTATCGTTTTTCCCTGCTAAAAGTAAAATAGCGCCACATTCTTTCTTTAAGTGTGCGGTTGAAGCGCTCAACGATCGAGGCTTTAATATCAGGGTTCCTCACCGTACGAAACCGAATGTTTTTACGCTTCAAAAGAGTTTGAAATGCATTACCCATAAATTCTTTACCTCTATCCGATTGTAAACAAATTGGTGATCTGCATGTATTACGCTTGTGAAGTACACGGGCAAAAGCTTTTGCTACAGATTCGGTTTTCTTATCGAATAGCGGTTCTACCCAGACGTATTTACTTAAAACATCTATAACCACAAGAAGATACACATAGCCATCGTTGTAATTTTTAATTGAGCGAAGATCTACGAGATCCACCTCCCACACATCGTCTACGTTTCGCACATTATAACACCTACGCGGGAAACGATGCCTCACCACTTTATGCTTCGTGTAAGCATCCTGGGCTTCAAGCCAGTGCAACACTTTTTCACGAGGAATTTTTTTCTTCTTTCCTTCCTGTAATAATCTTCTTGCACCTGAAAAGGATGCTTCATGGCTAGTGTTATAGTAAACGCGTTTCAGCATCTTTCAGCTTATAATTTAATTTTTACCCAGTTTATGCGTTTTCTTTTACACTGATAACCAGAACCGTTTTGCGTACTTTGAACTGACCTATTGCTCTCGTTACCGCTGTAAAATTCAGAATGATCTTCTTCCTCTTCAACATCTTCTCTACTACTATCGCGACTCGGTCCTGCTTGTAATGTAGGGCTTCTGAGTGTTGAATTAGCTGTTGACGCTGCCCACAGCTCCTCATTACCAATGAACTCACGCGGCGTTTTTACAGATCTTAAAAACTGCGCAAATGTTTTACGGCCGACAGGTTTAGAGGTTTTTCGTGCTCGCATTGCGTCGTTGATCAGATCAACTATGTTTGAATCCTTCAGAGGTTTACCACGTATAGAAACAACACCCTCAGTATCCCAGGAAAAAAGGGACAAAGGTGTATTGTGCAAGCGACGTAATAAAAGTTTTGCTTTGTTACGAAATTTTCGTGGGACACTTTCGATTATAAGGGAGTCGTTCAAGCTTTCCCGGTTCATTTTTTTCTCCATGTTCTCCATGTTCTTGTCATTCTTCTTATCGTTCTGACCCGTTTTTTCTTTCTCTTTTAAATCTGTGATACCCTGCAGAGCTCTCTTACTAGTTGCAAAATGCAGGTAACGTTGTAGCACAGCCAGATAAGCACGCCATTTCTCCCGTGGGTCTTCGTACGATTCGTCTTGTAAAATCTTGTAAAAAAAAAGCCTAATACGTAAATTAGCTGTACGGAAAGGTTGTTGGAAAAGTAAAAAAAAAATTGTCGTTCAAAGCGGTGGCTTTTTACCCCTTTTATTAGCCCCGATATTGGGTAGTTTTTTGTCTAATATCATAGGTAACCGCTGATAATGGAACATGCTCGAAAAATGATTCTCGTTCCCGAAGAGAGCTTACCGCATTTAGCCCTACAAAAAGATAACAAGCATCGTTTCATTCCTAATAATAATGAAAATGATTCTAAGGAGTGTCATCATGGTTCGCTAATCGGCAAAACTATTGAAGCAACATTAGCTAGATTAGATGCTGAGATGAGTAAAATTTTACAAGACGAATCGTACGAAGACCCACGGGAGAAATGGCGTGCTTATCTGGCTGTGCTACAACGTTACCTGCATTTTGCAACTAGTGAGAGAGCTCTGCAGGGTATCACAGATTTAAAAGAGAAAGAAAAAACGGGTCAGAACGATAAGAAGAATGACAAGAACATGGAGAACATGGAGAAAAAAATGAACCGGGAAAGCTTGAACGACTCCCTTATAATCGAAAGTGTCCCACGAAAATTTCGTAACAAAGCAAAACTTTTATTACGTCGCTTGCACAATACACCTTTGTCCCTTTTTTCCTGGGATACTGAGGGTGTTGTTTCTATACGTGGTAAACCTCTGAAGGATTCAAACATAGTTGATCTGATCAACGACGCAATGCGAGCACGAAAAACCTCTAAACCTGTCGGCCGTAAAACATTTGCGCAGTTTTTAAGATCTGTAAAAACGCCGCGTGAGTTCATTGGTAATGAGGAGCTGTGGGCAGCGTCAACAGCTAATTCAACACTCAGAAGCCCTACATTACAAGCAGGACCGAGTCGCGATAGTAGTAGAGAAGATGTTGAAGAGGAAGAAGATCATTCTGAATTTTACAGCGGTAACGAGAGCAATAGGTCAGTTCAAAGTACGCAAAACGGTTCTGGTTATCAGTGTAAAAGAAAACGCATAAACTGGGTAAAAATTAAATTATAAGCTGAAAGATGCTGAAACGCGTTTACTATAACACTAGCCATGAAGCATCCTTTTCAGGTGCAAGAAGATTATTACAGGAAGGAAAGAAGAAAAAAATTCCTCGTGAAAAAGTGTTGCACTGGCTTGAAGCCCAGGATGCTTACACGAAGCATAAAGTGGTGAGGCATCGTTTCCCGCGTAGGTGTTATAATGTGCGAAACGTAGACGATGTGTGGGAGGTGGATCTCGTAGATCTTCGCTCAATTAAAAATTACAACGATGGCTATGTGTATCTTCTTGTGGTTATAGATGTTTTAAGTAAATACGTCTGGGTAGAACCGCTATTCGATAAGAAAACCGAATCTGTAGCAAAAGCTTTTGCCCGTGTACTTCACAAGCGTAATACATGCAGATCACCAATTTGTTTACAATCGGATAGAGGTAAAGAATTTATGGGTAATGCATTTCAAACTCTTTTGAAGCGTAAAAACATTCGGTTTCGTACGGTGAGGAACCCTGATATTAAAGCCTCGATCGTTGAGCGCTTCAACCGCACACTTAAAGAAAGAATGTGGCGCTATTTTACTTTTAGCAGGGAAAAACGATACATTGATGTTTTACAAAATATTATCCACGCGTATAATCATGCGTTACATAGTGGTATAAAAATGGCACCAGTTTCTGTAACGTTTCACACAGCTGCTAGAGCTCGTGCGAATCTCATGCATCGGTATAAAAAGCACTGCAGTCAAGGGGCTCCTAAATACAGCGTAGGTGATACTGTACGTATCAGTAGCGCGAAGGCAGCCTTTGCAAAAGGCTACAAGGGTAATTGGAGTGAAGAGCTGTTCAAAGTACACCGTGTATCAACAACGCGGCAGCCTTTCGTATATATTTTACACGATCTTCATGGTGAAGAGATTGATGGTATTTTTTATGAACCGGAATTATCAAGAGTTCGCGTAACTGCATCAATCAGGTCGAAAGTATAATAAAAGGTGGCATAATGAAGGATGAATTCCATATCGTTTTACCTAGCAATAGCAGTATGAAATACTACCCTGAAAATACAACAACACGCTACACTACAAATTTACCACAAAGCATGTCTTTGCACGGTAAATGGGCTGTGTCTTTAGCAGAAATACATATACCCATGACTATTTTACATATACCGAAAGATGGCGAAGAAAATTTTATCAATATCGTAACAAACGTTGTGACTCCTGGTACGAAAGCTGATGTTGATTTCATAGACGATTACGTATGCGTACCACCAGGTGTGTACCGTAGCATAGATGCGCTACTAGATACGATTAACGAAATGGCTTGTGTATCCGGTCATCTTCAATTTCGATATGAGCGCAATGGTTATATTACTGTAACACGCATCTGCCGTAATTGTACAAATATAGAGCATTCTTTCCGCTTCTCTCCTATATTAAACAAAATTTTAGGTTTTACGCATTCAATAGGTCTTGTGGTACAACATAAATCACCATACACAGCACCAAGGCTTGCAAGTTTGACTAACAGAATTCCTGATATGTTCTTTGTGTATACAGATATTTGTGAACCATATATTACAGGAGATGTACACACACCCTTATTACGTGTCGTTTCATCTGACGCCTCTAACAATTATAGCTACGGTTCTATGAAAATCCGTAGTTTCTCACCACCTCGTTACATACCCTTGTTACGTACGAATTTTCAAACAATAGATATTGATATAAGAGACGAGTTTGGGGAACCTATACCATTCGAGGGAGGAACGCTGACGGTGACGCTACAGTTCAAACGTGTAGGTTAACACCTAATAAAATGAATCATTACGATTTATATTTTGATACACAGACGGGTGCCGGTTCCAGAACAGGTTATGGCGGGATTAGCCATGTATACATTGGCTCCCCGAACCAACGGGGCCATGGGATCGGTAGTTTCTTAGGGGGTCTTTTTCGACGTATCATACCTCTCTTAAGACAAGGAGCACAAACGGTAGGTAAAGAAGCTTTAAGGTCCGGTATCAACGTCATAAACGATATAGAGACTGGCGTACGGCCGCGAGAGGCCTTCAAAACGAGGCTGCGTGAATCGGGTGAAAATTTAAAACATAAAGCTGAAGAAAAAATTAATAAACTGATGCGTGGCTCAGGTTATAAAGACTCGAAAATTCGTAAACTGATGCATTCCTTCAACGACAGTACACAGCGACGTATCGCTCGCAAAAAGAAGAAGAAGCGAAACACACGTTCTACCCAACGAAAGCGAAGCGGTTGTATAAAGAAAAAAAAAGCGGCTAGAAGGACAAGATCTTCTGGCAGTCTTAAAACAATAAGAAGAAAAAAGAGGAAGGTAAAAACTAAATCAAGAACAGTGTCTGATATTTTCTCTTAGATCTATTCATTGAAAAAATGGCTTTTTTACACACACATTCATGCGAGTGTATGAAATCAGAGCTTGAATTGTTTACGTTACCACCAACGCAAACAACTATAGAAGGAACACAGTGGGTGTACTATAAGCCTATATCATCTCTCACTGATGATGCACCTATTGAATTCGTAGTGCCAGGGCAGGGGGATGAGTACATTGATCTAGCGCATACTATGTTGAGCTTAAAGGTTAAAATTACTTCAACAAATGCGAAGCCCGAATTAATATCGGAAGTAGCCCCTGTTAATAATTTACTGCATTCGTTGTTTAATCAAGTCGATATTTTCTTGAACCAAAAACTCGTATCGCCTCCAAATAACGCGTACGCGTACAGAGCATACATTGAAACATTATTGAATTATGGTGTTGGTGCAAAATCGTCACACCTTACGACTGTTCTATGGTATAGTGATACAGCTGGTAAAATGGATACTTTAGGGTCTTCTAATACAGGTTTTGCTGCTCGTAGAGATATCCTAACAGGTAGTGGTGAGATTGACCTTCTTGGCCATCTGCACTGCGATATCTTCAATCAAGAAAGGTACTCGATAAACGGCGTCGAAATGCGCTTACGCCTTGTACGCACAAATGAGGCTTTTTGTCTTATGACAAACTCACCTGATTATAATATTCATGTTAGTGAGGCGTCTCTTCTTGTAAGAAGGGCAAAAATAGCTCCAGGTGTTCTTTTAGCTCACGCCCGGGCTCTGACCAAAACAACCGCAAAGTACCCGCTGACACGCGTAGAGGTTAAAGCTATATCAATGCATGCAGGGGTACATGGTGATACCTTAGACAACGTCATATTAGGGCAGTTACCTAAGCGAATCATTATAGGATTTGTCGATAATAAGGCTTTCAACGGTAATAGAGCGCTGAACCCCTTCAATTTCGATAATTATAAAATTAATTATCTTTCTCTGTATCTGGACGGTAATCAAATACCGTCAAAACCTCTACAGCCGCGCTTTGGTACCTCGGGGCTATACGTAGATGCTTATCATACTTTATTTTCAGGTACAGGTATTCATTTTTTAAATCAAGGGAACACGGTCTCGCGTAGTAATTACCCTCTAGGATATTGTCTCTTTGCTTTTGATCTTACACCCGATTTTTCGGCAAATAGTAACACCCACTGGAATCTGGTACGCCATGGTAGTGTCAGAATTGAGGTCCGTTTTGAGGAAGCGTTAAGTACAACTGTTAACTGCGTTGTGTATGCTGAGTATGATAATGTGTTGGAGATTGATGCGTCACGGCAAGTAATTGTGGACTTCAGCGGTTGAATAAAAAAGAGCTTCTCTAAACAGTGAAATGGTTAGTTGCTGCTGAAGAGAGCTACCATGAACATCATTGTAGATATACAGGGCTTAAAAGATAAAGAGCGCTCTTTCGTACCAAAAGAAGTTGCAATAGCGTCTGTGCAGTGCTCGTACACGGGCCACTGGCTAATAAAACCTCCTCATAACTATAATGAACTACCGAATAATTTGAAAAGAGAAAATTCGTGGTTACAACGGTATTACCACGGGGTTAAGTGGTCTGAAGGCTCTACAAGCCTGCAAGACATAAACAATATTTTGAAAGAGGCTGTGCTGAGTGCTGATCGAGTCTTCACTAGAGGCTCAACCAAATCAAAATATCTAGAACAGCTCACAGGGTGCTTCATTATAAATCTGGAAAATGACTTTGAGGAGCCGTCATTTCACAATCTTTCTGAATCTATAACAACGTGTATTCATCATGGGATGCTACGTGAAAAAAAAAATACCGTGTACGCATGCTCTCTCGACAATGCTTTAAGAATTAAAGCATGGCTATCTCACAACGATCGTATTGGTTCTTTACGGAAATATAGAACTACCAAAGAACGATGCGGCCCATCGCGGTGATCTGTGAAGAGAAATAGCGGTCTTGATTAACGGTCGATTATTATGAACAGTCTTCAAATTCTACACGCTCTTCAAGGCATCAAGGATCATACAGTAGGCGTATACCCGGCTGACCGTATCCCTAAGGTGTGGGGTAAACCAACAGCCTTTGTGGCTAATACTGATGGACACAAACAACCAGGTACCCACTGGGTCGGTTTCTACGTCAATCGAGATGGAGTCGGTTGGTTCTTCGATAGCTACGGATTGCCCCCGATCATCCCGCAGCATCTCAGCAGCCTCCGAAGGAACTGTAGAATCTTCAGATGCAACACTTCTCAACTTCAGAGTGCGGATTCACAATGTTGCGGACAGTATTGCATTATGTTTCTTCATTATATGTGTTCTGGGTTCGGTATTGATAAGTTCAGAAGCATATTTTCAAGCGACTTGTCGCGCAATGACCGAATAGTGGATAATTATTACAAAGACTTTATTGGCCGCTGTGATAAAAGCGCGATGGTTGATTCTGTTTCTAATAAGATTAGAAGTTTTAATAACCGTGATCAGTTTGAAGAAAAAAAGGTATACTGCATTCAAAACTGTTGTTCACGCTCGCGCTTTTTGTGGGTGTCTCGTATTTCATAATTTTGCATGCTTTGCAAAAAATATGATCTATCTGTGGTGGGTTGGTGGAGGAATATTCGCTCTTAAGAGGGGGGCTGTCCGTATATAAATGATTCGCAGCAAGGAGCGCATCTATCTTGTACCGTAGTACGATACGAAGACACCGGACCAAAAAACCGGAAAAATAGTCTATTCAGATCGTATGCATAAAAAACGACGCGAGCTGAAATTACGTGTGAATCGCCTCATAAAAGATATCGCCCATATCAAAAATATCATACGGCACAGAGCGGAATTAAATTTTTTATCACGTGAACTAACAAGCTTAAAAATCAGCGATGGACTTTTCACGCATCAACAAAATCAGTCTCATTCGTGCCTCCTTGGACGTGAAAAAATTATCTGCACTGTCTACCGATCAAGACTACCGCCTTTCGGATATTCGACGAGTTAATACAGCGCATGGTGTAAATTATATGATCGATGTGAAAAACGAATTCACATGTTATTTACCAGCTCGTTTTACAAAAGCATTTGATGAAGACGAAGAGTTTTTCAAACAAATGGTGAAATGTGCGCGTGACGGTGCTTTGCTTATACGCTATCACGGTGGTCCATACCATAGTATCGAGTTCAAGCCGGCCCAGAATTGACTTTGACCGTTGTTATTACGAGAAATATCATGGATCTGAACGAGAAGATAAATGAAAAGAAGAAGAGATTACGGTCATTAGGTTTGAAACCGAGGCTGTCATTATTATCAGCATTATACCCCTTAAATACGGAGGCGTCGAAATGTATATGGGTTGGCTTGGACGCTCATAACAATAGTGATCCGAAAATAGTAATACATATTACTTGTGACAACAGTGGCTGGATTGTGCTGGGTCCTGCTGCGTGGGTTGATTTTGAAGAGCACTTTATGATTATTTCTCGGTTTTTTAGAAAAAATAGAAAAACAGTATTACCGGCCTACAGTAGCTGCGTTCTATCGTCGCTACATAACGGAAAAAAAGAAGAATGGTCTGAGGACGAAGAGGACCATGCAGGTTTTCAATTAGAAAAAAGATCATCTACACCGTCACAGCACACCGTCATGAAAGGTGTTCGTTATTTATTGAAGTTTGAGGAACATGCTAACCAACCCGTAATTATTATTCAAAACGAAACAAATCATGACGTAGAAACTGTATGGCGTAACAACCTGTTTCAAGTCCAGCTTACGGAGGTCGAGTTCTCTAGTTTACGAGCAGTAAGTCACAGTATTAACACGCACAGATCATGGCTTATGGGCATCGGAAATGATGTTAAAACATGTCGGGACACATTGATTAAAACTATTGCGATGGAAATCCCAAAAATCTCTAAGCAGCGTTTACGACGGAAAATTAAGAGAAGGCGTTTAACAATACGGGAAAAAATCAGCCAGAAATTAGCAATGTCAGATGCTAATTGCGGTCTGTCTGCTACATCTAAAGCGTCTTTAATTGACGATCTCATGACCAACCATTTTAATCATATTGTTACCAATATTCTTAATACATATTCATAATCATACTTATAAATTATAAACATTTCATGTATCTTCAAATTGTATGTAAAAGCAATAAAATGATAAAAAAAATCATGCGGGCTGCTATGACGGCTCCACACACCCCACCTCCACACCCACCCCCACCTCCATCACCTCCCCCCACCACTCGAAAAAATCGAGCTGGCAGGGGAGGCCGAGGAGTGGGGGTAGGAGTGGGGATGGGAGTGGGGGTCGCCATAGTGGCCCACATACTACTTACAGCGAATACTTCCAAACTTTGATATTTCTGTGTTGCAGCGTGTGTGCCAATCATTCAAATCATTTACTCCAACCGTATCATGTAATCTAGAAAATTCATCACAAAAGTCTTCCGCTTTTCTAAATACTTCAATTTTCCTTTTTCTACTCCATTGTGAGTTTTCGAATTTCTAAATACATTTCTGAATTGTCCTGAAATGGTTTTCCTCCAAAGCCAATGCAGGTACCTTAAACGTCTTTGAATTCTGTTGCTCTGTTGAATTAAGTTCGCGTAGTTTTTTTTGCTGCTTTGAGTTCTGGCATAATAAATGTTAGAAGTTTTCGGGTACTTTTTTTCAGCAACTATCAAACTGTGGATAATTGGACCTCTGCGGCCACTTACAAACTTTGGAAATATATTTCATTGGGGGCACGTTTTGGATGAAATGAAATCTCAAGATTCAGAATGCAAAAGCGACATTTAAAGTGGGTAAATCTGTTGGATTTTTCATGTCTTGAGTCTGATCTATCTTTCATTTGAATTTTGAAAAACAGGGATAAATAAAATCTGTTCTATTAAGGAAATCTTTACGTCAGTCCTTTCTTGGTATGAAGACTTGGAAAAAATCGCCAAAGGCCAAGGACAGACGAGTGACGAAATATTTCCAGTACAATTTTGACCAAAAATAGATCTTTTATCGCGGAAACCAACGTTATAAGCCGAAAATCATATTACAGCCCACGAGACGCATTTCTTCACTCTCTTGGGTTCCTATTAGACAAAACATGTTAGAAGACAAGGAGAAAAATCGCCAAAGGCCAAGGACAGGCCTGTGACGAAATACTTCCAGTACAATTTTGACGAAAAATAGGTCTTTTTTCGTGGAAACCAACGTTATAAGCGGAAAATCATATCCTGGCCTCCAACCCGCTTTCCACTGGGCTCTTTGATTTCTAATTGACAAAACATATCCGAGTACAGAAAAGAATCGCCAAAGTCCAAGACCAAACCAGTGCCGAAATATTTTTAGTACAATTTTGAAGAAAGATTGGTCTTTTACGTGGAAACCTACATTATAAGCCGAACATCATACCCAGGAAAAATAAGATTGGGAAAACTACATTGATGGTCCCTTATTTCCTGATAATTTCATGAAAAAGATTATCCCATAAAAAATGTTCGTATGAGAATGGAATCTATAAAAATTTACTAAGCAAATAATTCATAGAAATTTATACTAAAATGCTATAACCGTCACAACATGACGGTTATAGGATTATAGGTTATATATAATATGAGGAACTTTTGAGAAAAAAGGCGTGATATCAAACCATAAACTTCCCCTAGGGAAAAAAAGGTTAGGACAAGTACATTGATGGTCTCTTGTTTCTGGATGACATAGAAAAAAGATTCAGCACCAGGAAAAAAATTCTATAGAAATAATAAACGAAAAATTGAAAAGTTCAAAAAAATTCAACAAAAATATAAAACAATCGAAAAAAATTCTGTAAAGAAAAATAAAAAAATTTCAAAAAAAATCATAAATATTGAACAAATTGAATAATGTACTATCCACATTACATGCAGTATAAAAATGTATGATATCTATTGGAGGCCAAGTTTTTATTGATAATGTGGAATATTTATCGAACATATTGGAAACGTTAATGAAATTCATGATAATTATTTTCACGAAAAAAGTTAATGAAAAATAAGTTATAACGGAAGTTACGTGCAGTACTAAAATGTATTATATCAATTCGAGGTCATGTATTTATCAGTTATTCGAAATATAATCTCCGGCGACAAATGAGCGTTGAGAATCCTTGTTGGGCTCACAACGTTATATCAAAATCATTAAAAAATTAATGGAAATAAAATCATTCAAAATTCACATGAAAGTCATTCGTTACTTCAACAAGGTACACACTTTGAAAAATCGATTCCTCTCCGACTTTCAGGATCCCCTGGTATTATTCACAACATTCAACTTCGATTGGATCGGTACAAATTATGTTCAAATACGTCTTAAACATACTTTTCCGGCCCATCACTTTTTATTCAAATTGCTCATTCGAAAACAAATCAGGGCTATAATGACAAATATAATAAAATGGATCAGAACAGATCATAAACCTTTGATCTACGCCTTTGACAGAAAACACGAAAAGGCATCTGAACGACAGCTTCGTAAACTCGATTATATCTCACAATTTTCGACGGACGTGGTTTACATCAAGGGTCATCACAATATAGTCGCGGATACACTCTCACGAATCAGCACAATCGACATGCCAGCTGCTCTGGATATCAAGAGACTCGGCAGAGTCTCGGGACAAGTACATTGACAGCCCTGTCGTCTGCTGGCCCGAGCTCGCCGAGACTATCTTTTCTCTGAATAAAACGATTCGCGGTGGTGGGGGTAAAATTGGCATGTCATTTTGTTCAATTACGAAACTCCTGAGTCATCTGAGGCTTTGAAAATTGAACTGGAGATTAATTAATAAATTCTCTTTCGATTCCACCCACAATCAGCATGATCGGTGGCGTAATTGCTGAGAAAAAACTTTGCACAGGCTCAAGATTATGCAAAAGTTACCAACACATTCTAGAATTTATGCGTCTATATTTACAACACAATCAAAGGCACTTTGATGCTCTCGAGTTTCCGATTGGTTGGATCTGACGACATCCATTTTTAAACGTTGTCATTGGTTGTTGAAATTAGTTGTTGATGATTGGAAATCTGACGTCAACTTCAGAACGTAGCACACGGCGCAGCACAGCTGGTAACAGCAGTCATAAATTCGATCGATATAGATATAATCATGTACAAACCATGTGTCAGTTTTTGATCGTATGAACAGAGTTTCGACATTACGAAGTACGTGCGGGATCAATAAAAAAATATTTTTCGTCATCTAAAGAAGTGCATATTACTATTTATTTTGTTATTTGTGATATATTAAACCGGTATCAAAGCGGCCGCGTAAATGTAGTCTGTGATGTGTGTGTGAAAAAGAATATAAAAAATGCGCGATGCATATGTCAACGAAACTTTTCAAGATTTCATCATTTCGTTCGATTGGAAATAAGTGTTAACTGAAATAATCCTTCAATTAAACCAGAATACGAGAAATATTGTCCAGTGCGAATATATTGTCAGTGGCGTGATTATATATCATGTGTACATAGGTTATATATACGAATAAATAGAACAAAAATACACGCAACTGTTAGAATGATATTAGAAACTTTAATTGAATAAATGTTTTCTAATTTATTTCTTGTGTCGTCATTATTTTTAAACATCCCCATATTTTGCTTGATATTCAGTTTGGCTCTGCCCTCTCCGATCCTTGTTTCCACCCCATCAGTTTGCAGCGGATCGATTCATATTATTAATTCGTTCCCTAATATGTGTTCTATGATTTTCTACTCCCTCATGATGATTGTGGTAATATGATTCGAGAGGTTTCCAACCATGATCTTGAATTACACATTTTGTAAATCATATTTAAAAAAAAAAATCTGGTCTTGGTATAGTGTGTAGTTATTCTTTTCCCATTAGGTCTGTCGAGTGATAAATTTGGAAACTTTTCCAGAAAGCCTTTGGATGCTTTTTTTGCTAATGATATGAAAAGTCGTATCTTAGGAATGCGGTATGCAAACACAAATTTTGATAACAAAACTTATAGAATGACATGTATATTGAGTATTTCCACTTTGCAAACTACAAATATGGAAATATTATAAAAAAAATTCATTCCGATAAGTCTACCGTTGCTCAGTTTTGGATGCGATCAAATATGATGCCTACCAACATCCCCAGAAACTTACAGAATTGCTGAATGCAATGTGCGCTATGTCATTTTAATGTAACATCATGACTTTTGACAACTTTTCATTATAATGCTGTAGATTCGGATCATTAAAATACTGCAAAAATCTGTAAACTATACAATTTAAATACTGTGCCATTCATTTTACATTTTGACTCTAACTGTAACATCTATATGAAGTAAAAAATTGATTATAAAAGTCTTCAGTTGCTCATTTATGGATAGATTTGAAATTGCTGTCTTCGAAGTTCATTGCGCAGATACATTGAACCGCAGCAGATACCTGCGAACTCTGAAATTTCTGTGGATAAATATATATGCAACGGATCACCCCTTATCTTTGATTATGGTAATATGTAATGAAACTTGGTTCGGCAAGTTTTTAAGTGTTCCTTTTCAAATAGTATTGAAGTTTGTATGACTGATATACAGCGAATACTTCCAAACTTTGATATTTCTGTGTTGCAGCGTGTGTGCCAACTATTCAAATCATTTACTCCAACCGTATCATGTAATCTAGAAAATTCATCACAAAAGTCTTCCGCTTTTCTAGATACTTCAATTTTCCTTTTTCTACTCCATTGTGAGTTTTCGAATTTCTAAATTAATTTCTGAATTGTCCTGAATAGGTTTTCCTCCAAAATCAATGCAGCTACCTTAAACGTCTTTGAATTCTGTTGCTTTGTTGAATTAAGTTCGCGTAGTTTTTTTTGCTGCTTTGAGTTCTGGCATAATAAATATTAGAAGTTTTCGGGTACTTTTTTTCAGCAACTATCAAACTGTGGATAATTGGACCTCAGCGGCCACTTGCAAACTTTGGAAATATATTTCATTGAGGGCACGTTTTGGATGAAATGAAATCTCTAGATTCAGAATGCAAATACGACATTTAAAGTGGGCAAATCTGTTGGATTTTTCGTGGCTTGAATTTGATCTATTTTTCATTTGAATTTTGAAGAAAAGGGATAAATAAAATCTGTTCTATTAAGGAAATCTTTACATCAGTTCTTTCTTGGTATGAAGACTTGGAAAAAATCGCCAAAGGCCAAGGACAGACAGGTGACGAAATATTTTCAGTACAATTTTGACGAAAAATAGATCTTTTGTCGCGGAAACCAACGTTATAAGCCGAAAATCATATTACAGCCCACGAGACGCATTTCTTCACTCTCTTGGGTTCCTTTTACACAAAACATATTAGAAGATAAGGGGAAAAATCACCAACGTGGAAGAACAAACCAATGCCGAAATATTTCCAGTACAATTTTGACGAAAAATTGGTCCTTTTTCGTGGAAACCAACGTTATAAGCCGAAAATCATATCTCGGCCCCCAACCCGCTTTCTACCATTCTCTTGGGTTCCCAATAAGCATAGCAAATTATAGTAGAAGAAAAAAAATAGCCCAACTCCATGGACAGACCTGTGACGGAATATTTTCTGTACAATGTTGACGAGAAATTTGTTGTTATTCGTGGAAACCAACGTTATAGGCCGAAAATCATATCTCGGCCCGCAACACACTTTTCTCCATGATCTTTGGTTCTAAATAGATGAAACATATTAGACTACAAGGAAAAAATCGCCAAAGTCCAAAGACAGACCTGTGACGAAATATTTCCAGTACAATTTTAACGAAAAATAGATCTTATTTCGTGGAAACCAACGTTATAAGCCGAAAATCATATTATGGCCCACAACACGCATTTCTTCATGCTCTTGGATTCCCAATAGACAAAACATATTAGAAGACAAGGAGAAGAATCACCAAAGTCCAAGACCAAACCAGTGCCGAAATATTTTCAGTACAATTTTGAAGACAAATTGGTCTTTTACGTGGAAACCAACATTATAAACCGAAATTCATTTCACGGGACTCATCCCGGATTCCTCCATGCTGTTGAGTTCCTAATAGGCATAACATATTAGAGTATAAGGAAAAAAATCGCTAAAGTTCAAGGGCAGACTTGTGACGAAATATTTTCACTACAATTTTTACGAAAAATTGGTCTTTTATGGTGGAAACCAACTTTATAAGCCGAACATCATACCTAGGGAAAATAAGATTGGGAAAAGTACATTGATGGTCCCTTATTGGCTGATAATTTCATGAAAAAGATTATCCCATAAAAAATGTTCGTATGAGAATGGAATCTATAAAAATGTACTAAGCAAATAATTCATAGAAATTTATACTAAAATCCTATAACCGTCATAAAATAAATGAGGAACTTTTGAGAAAAAAGGCAAGATATCAAACCATAAACTTCCCCTAGGGAAAAAAAGGTTGGGACAAGTACATTGATGGTCTCTTGTTTCTGGATGACATAGAAAGAAGATTTAGAACCAGGAAAAAAATTCTATAACAATAATAAACGAAAAATTGAAAAGTTCAAAAAAATTCAACAAAAATAAAAAACAATCGAAAAAATTCTGTAAAGAAAAATAAAAAAATTTCAAAAAAATTCATAAATATTCAAGACATTGAAAAATGTACTATCCAAGTTACATGTAGTATAAAAATGTATGATATGAATTGCAGGCCAAGTTTTTATTGATAATTTGGAAAAACCATAAACTTCCCCTAGGAAAAAAAAGGTTGGGACAAGTACATTGATGGCCCTCGTTTGCTGCTAATTGCATCCATAAAAAAAACTTCAAAAAAATACAGAACAATTCGAACAAAATTTCACAAATCTTAAAAAAATATGTTTAAAAAAAACTATTCTGTATCTATTTTTTTAAGTGTCAAAAGTATCAAATAACAAGTAAAAAATAAAAAACCGAAAAATCGCCCTTGAAATCATTTTAGAAACCGATGCCTCATTCTTCTTATTTGATATTCGAACAGCTAAATCAATTAAAAAAAATTCCATCTAATGTACGTGCAGCATTAAAATTTATGATATCAATCGAAAGACAATTAATTTCTAATCAATTGAAAAAAGTTACCATTTGAGTTACGTGCAGCACTAAAATTTATGATATCAATCGAAGGACAAGTAATTTATGAGTAACTCCAAATTTTGACATTATTAAATTGATCTAAGAAGCTTTTAAATCCAAAAAAATCACATGCAAGGTAGTCATTTCTTACTCTATGGAGGCAGAGGCTTATAAGAAAATCGATTCTTTTCAGACTTTCAGGAGCTGATGATATTATTCACATTATACAATGTCGATTGGATTGATACAAATTATGTTTAAATATGAGTTAAAAGTACTTGTCCGGCCCAACACTATTTATTGAAATAAAAATCAATCATAATAAAACGAAATTGTACGGCAGAATCCGGTTGAAAATTTATTGAAATGTGATTTATTATTAGTTTAATGTTCTTAATAATAGCGATGAGATTTCGTTTTGAAAATACACCTGCCCTTCCCTCCAACTTTTGACTTGGGAGATATTTAAAAGAATGTTGTCCGACAAAAAAAAATATAAAAATTTCACATTGAACGCTTATTCTAAAAGTAAACGTCGCGATGGAAAGGTGTGCGAGTATGTATGCTATCCCTCCAGTGAAAGATCCATCGACATTAACAGAAAATGAACTTGAGTCATTGACGGAGCCTTTGCTTTTAAAGCACTATAGTAATTCTATTCCCATGCTATGGGATCGTTTACCTAAGTACTTGCAGTGTGATGCTTTTTTTCTTTTATTCAATGATAAAAGCCTGAATGATATCAAATGGTTGAATTATACGAATTGAATCAGGAAAACACGATGACATGCTCCTTTCGATTCACGTTCTTGAATTCCAAACATTTGTCATGTGCATTCAGCAGCAGAATCGCGCAGTCGTTTATCTCGCCACAATCCATCTCATGTGATTGGAGCTTCTCATGAGATGAAAAATAGTGAAGGCATCTATGAAAGAGCAGAAAAAAAAACATATTTTTGATTACTAACAAATTTTTATTATATTTTAAAAATCTTATAACCTAGGGAAAAAAAAGGTTGGGACAAGTACATTGATGGTCCCTCGTTTGCTGATAATTCCACCCATAAAAAAACTTTAAAAAATTTTTTTTTTAATTGTAAAAAAAATTATATCATAAAAAAAAAACAGAACAATTCGAAAAAAATTTTACAAATCTTGAAAAAACGTTATATTAAAAAAAAACTAATCTGCATCTATTTCTTAAAGTGTCAAAAGAATCAAATAACAAGTAAAAAATAATAAACCGAAAAATCGACCTTGAAATCATTTTGGAAACCGATGCCTCATACTTCTTATTTGATTCGAACAGCTAAATCAATTGAAAAAAATTCCATCTAATTTACGTGCAACATTAAAATTTATTATATCAATTCGAGGCCAAGTATTTTCTAATGAATTGAAAAAAGTTATCATTTGAATTACGTGCAGCATTAAAATTTATGATATCAATCGGTGGACAAGTATTTTATTAGTCACTCCAAATTTTGACATTATTAAATTCTTCTAAAAAGCTTTAAAATCCAAAAAAATCACATGAAAGCTAGTCATTTCTTACTCTATGGTGGCAGAGACTTATAAGAAAATCGATTCTTCTCAGACTTTCAGGATCCTCTGGTATTATTCACAAAATTCGACGTCGATTAGATCGATACAAATTATGTTTAAATATGTGTTAAAAGTACTTGTCCGGCCCATCACTATTCATTCAATAAAGAATCAATCATAAATAAACAAAATGGCACGGCAGAATCTCGTTAAAAGTTAGTTGAAATGCGATTCATTATTAATTTAATGTTCTTAATAATATTATAGGTTAGTTCTTATTCCGAATGGAACTCGTTCGCTGGAAGAATAAGTGGGAAGTAAAAATTGCCGTCATCGAATGTAAACTGCAGAGTTATTTTGGAAGCTTGAACATATACATTATGTACAATTTTTTTCATTTATCGATGCACAATAATATCCCTTCTATATTGCGGAATAATTTGTTTCCGTTTTTTATTAAATTAGTGCAATTAAGTAAAAATTACTTGAAGATAATTCTCTGAATTCGCTCTGCATGAATACTTGTGATCCATCAGTTCTAGACAAGCCGTGACTTTTATTTGGATAAACAATTTAAACGGAGAGTGATGGGCCGGACAAGTACTTTTAACTCATATTTAAACATAATTTGTATCAATCCAATCGACGTTGTATAATGTGAATAATATCAGCAGCTCCTGAAAGTCTGAAAAGAATCGATTTTCTTATAAGCCTCTGCCTCCATAGAGTAAGAAATGACTACCTTGCATGTGATTTTTTTGGATTTAAAAGCTTCTTAGATCAATTTAATAATGTCAAAATTTGGAGTTACTCATAAATTACTTGTCCTTCGATTGATATCATAAATTTTAGTGCTGCACGTAACTCAAATGGTAACTTTTTTCAATTGATTAGAAATTAATTGTCTTTCGATTGATATCATAAATTTTAATGCTGCACGTACATTAGATGGAATTTTTTTTAATTGATTTAGCTGTTCGAATATCAAATAAGAAGAATGAGGCATCGGTTTCTAAAATGATTTCAAGCGTGATTTTTCGGTTTTTTATTTTTTACTTGTTATTTGATACTTTTGACACTTAAAAAAATAGATACAGAATAGTTTTTTTTAAACATATTTTTTTAAGATTTGTGAAATTTTGTTCGAATTGTTCTGTATTTTTTTAAAGTTTTTTTTATGGATGCAATTAGCAGCAAACGAGGGCCATCAATGTACTTGTCCCAACCTTTTTTTTCCTAGGGGAAGTTTATGGTTTTTCCAAATTATCAATAAAAACTCGGCCTCCAATTCATATCATACATTTTTATACTACATGTAACTTGGATAATACATTTTTCAATGTCTTCAATAGTTATGAATTTTTTTGAAATTTTTTTATTTATCTTTACAGAATTTTTTCGATTGTTTTTTATTTTTGTTGAATTTTTTTGAACTTTTCAATTTTTCGGTTATTATTGTTATAGAATTTTTTTCCTGGTTCTAAATCTTTTTTCTATGTCATCCAGAAACAACAGACCATCAATGTACTTGTCCCAACCTTTTTTTCCCTAGGGGAAGTTTATGGTTTTTAGAGTATGAGGAAAAAAATCATCAAAGTTCAAGGGCAGACTTGTGACGAAATATTTTCACCACAATTTTTACGAAAAATTGGTTTTTTATGGTGGAAACCAACTTTATAAGCCGAACATCATACACGGGGAAAATAAGATTGGGAAAAGTACATTGATGGTCCCTTATTTGCTGATAATTTCATGAAAAAGATTATCCCATAAAAAATGTTCGTATGAGAATGGAATCTATAAAAATGTACTAAGCAATTAATTCATAGAAATTTATACTAAAATCCTATAACCGTCATAACATAAATGAGGAACTTTTGAGAAAAAAGGCTGATATCAAACCATAAACTTCCCCTAGGGAAAAAAAGGTTGGGACAAGTACATTGATGGTCTCTTGTTTCTGGATGACATAGAAAAAAAATTCAGAACCAGGAAAAAAATTCTATAGAAATAATAAACGAAAAATTGAAAACTTCAAAAAAATTCATCAAAAATAAAAAACAATCGAAAAAATTCTGTAACGAAAAATAAAAAATTTTCAAAAAAATTCATAAATATTGGACAAATTGAAAAATAAACTATCCAAGTTACATGCAGTATAAAAATGTATGATATCAATTGGAGGCCAAGTTTTTATTGATAATTTGAAAAATTTATCGAACAAATCGCAAACTTTAATTGAAATTCATGATAATTATTTTCAAGAAAAAAGTTAATGAAAAAAAAGTCATAACGGAAGTTACGTGCAGTACTAAAATGAATTATATCAATTCGTGGTCAAGTATTTATCAGTTATTCGAATTGATATAATCTCCGGCGACAAATGAGCGTTGAGAATCCTTGTCGGGCTCACAACGTTTTATCAAAATTACTAAGAAATTAATGGAAATAAAATCATTAAAAATTCACATGAAAGTCATTCGTTACTTCAACAAGATACACACTGTAAAGAATCGATTCCCCTCCGACTTTCAGGATCCCCTGGTATTATTCACAACATTCAACTTCGATTGGATCGGTACAAATTATGTTCAAATACGTCTTAAACGTACTTGTCCGGCCCATCACTTTTTATTCAAATTGCTCATGCGAAAACAAATTAGGGCTGTTCTATAATGACAAATATAATAAAATGGATAGAAATAAAAATAATATCTCCAAGTAATTTGAACTTGATTGTTCGCAAGTTCGTATAGCAATATCCACTTCTGATTTTCTTCAGTAACTTCTTCAGTTTCTTCATTGGTTCTTACCATTCGGTAAGAACCAATGAAAATGAGAAATAATATTTGGCGCATTACTAGAAATTTTCGAACCTTCTCAGCCATGCAATGTTTTTTTTCTATAGTCACGTACACATTTTGATAAATATCACTAGTCGAGTACGACACGTGGATTCCTGGAATTTGAAGAAAAATGATTTTCTTGTGAATTATGACTCCATATAATATAAATAGATTAATCAACTTCATCTTTCATTTTCGTTTCATTTTGACAAGAGCGATTCGAAGGAAAATTATTTTCTCGGGAATTACTGTTCCTTAATATTAACACATGCATTAACTTCGTTTTTGATTTGTTTTCAAATGAGCAATTTGAATAAAAAGTGATGGGCCGGACAAGTACGTTTAAGACGTATTTGAACATAATTTGTACCGATCCAATCGAAGTTGAATGTTGTGAATAATACCAGGGGATCCTGAAAGTCGGAGGGGAATCGATTCTTTACAGTGTGTATCTTGTTGAAGTAACGAATGATTTTCATGTGAATTTTTAATGATTTTATTTCCATTAATTTCTTAGTAATTTTGATAAAACGTTGTGAGCCCGACAAGGATTCTCAACGCTCATGTGTCGCCGGAGATTATATCAATTCGAATAACTGATAAATACTTGACCACGAATTGATATAATTCATTTTAGTACTGCACGTAACTTCCGTTATGACTTTTTTTTCATTAACTTTTTTCTTGAAAATAATTATCATGAATTTCAATTAATGTTTGCGATTTGTTCGATAAATTTTTCAAATTATCAATAAAAACTTGGCCTCCAATTGATATCATACATTTTTATACTGCATGTAACTTGGATAGTTTATTTTTCAATTTGTCCAATATTTATGAATTTTTTTGAAAATTTTTTATTTTTCTTTACAGAATTTTTTCGATTGTTTTTTATTTTTGTTGAATTTTTTTGAAGTTTTCAATTTTTCGTTTATTATTTCTATAGAATTTTTTTCCTGGTAGAGACAATTCAACGTCATCAAGAAGACGACGACGAACTTCTAGCACTCCTCAAGAACAACACCACGTCACTGCAACTAAACAGGTTAGAAATTGACGACAAAGTAATTTATTGTGATGTTTCCGCAGGCATAGTACGGCCTTATCTTCCCAAAACACTTCGCAAAACCGCCTTCGACATTATTCACGGACTTTCACACCCCAGCAGAAAAGTGACATCACGCCATGTACGGGAGAAATACGTCTGGCCCCACATAAAAAAAGATGTTCTCACCTGGAGTCGAGAATGTTTACCTTGTCAACGAGCAAAAGTACAGAACACACTCGACTACCTCCAAGACACATTGACGTAGGTGATGATCGTCTCAAACATGTGAATATCGATATCATCGTACTACCGGAATACAAAGGCTACAAATACACTCTCACCATGATCGATCGCTTCTCGAGATGGCCAGTCGTGGCTCCACTAAAAGACATAACGGCTGAAACAGTGACCACAGCGGTATACGGCTACTGGATGTGCAATTTTGGCGCACCAACGACCATAAGAACTGATCAGGGTTCTCAGTTCGAGTCAGCTCTATTTCAAGCATTGGCAATGTTGGTCGGAGCGGAAAAAATACGAACAACTCCTTACCACCCTCAATCGAACGGCATAATCGAACGATGGCATCGAACGCTCAAAACATCGCTGATGTGCGCGCCCAAACCATGGCCCGAAGCTCTCTCAACCACGCTATTGGGACTTCGCGCAGCATACAAAGAGGATTTACAAGCTTCACCGGCAGAAATGCTCTACGGAATCACTTTGAGACTTCCCGGAGAATTTTTTGTCAACGCGGATTACGGTGGAAACCCACAGATATTTGTTGAAAAACATCGCGAACTCATGCGAGGACTTAGACCAACTCCGACGGCTCACCACGTTAAAACGAAAATGTTCGTCAGTAAAGACCTTCACACGTGCAGCCATGTCTTTATTAGATGCGACCACGTTAAAGCTCCACTTGAACCACCGTATCGAGGACCATTCAAAATCACAAAAAGAATCAGCGACGTACTTTTCGAAATTGACGTCAATAGAACACCAAAAACATTAAACATCGATTGCTTGAAACCTGCTTACGTCGTAAAAACAGATACCCACGATCAGACCGAACCCACACCAGCCGATCGAGTTCCTGAACACCAATGGTCATCATCTATGGATCCTCCTGCCAAAACTTACCAAAGGAAAAGCAAAAAACAAGTCTCTTTTGCATCATAGAGCAAAAAGACTTGGGGGGAGTACTGTGGCGACTCGGTCGCTTCAGACACAAAAGACTGACGCGCCTCTACAGGGGACGAGGACAAACAGGGGAGTTAGAACGACGGAAAAAAACCCTCTCTTCCCCCACAGCTGCGGTGACTCAAGACTGTGATTTTAGACACTAAGAGATTAACAACGTTACTTTCTCTCGGCCATGCGCCTATCTTTTTCTCTTCTCTCAAAAGTTTGTATAAAAGTTTGAAACCAAAAATAAACATGTCATCGAAATCCTCACTCTCTAATAAAACATTTCTTACATTCGCAACCTCCACAATTGGTGACCCCGACGTGATCGCGTTTTTTTGTTTTTTTTTCTTATTTTTGAATTTTAGCTTATCATTTTCTGACTTTTCTCTTGAAGAAAAGAACCATTAGTGTTTTTTTTTAAACAACAAAAAAAAACAAAAAAAAACGAAGGTTTTCAACGAATGCTCACCTCCACGTGGTGAAAACCGGGGAACGTTACATTCAGCAACGGCTAAGAGCATTAAAAAATTTTGAATTAGGAGAAGTATGGACTACCTTATCGTATTTCATAGTTGTAGAACAAAAAATCATGCGAAAAGTCAAGTTCTACGATAATAGGAATAAAATTTGCATATAAAACATTATTTGGACCCTACAGGCCCCAATATTCATATCAGGCCCAATTTTGGGACCACCAACAGGGAAGCTCCGGGTAATGTGAAACTTACTTTTCATGAAATCTGAGTATTTTTTATGAAAAATCGTGATTTAGGCCTCACCGGACCCAAAATTTTATCGGGCCCCATTTTTGGGAACATCATTGAAGAGATCTCAACAAATAAAACAACTTTTGTACTTGTGATTTTTTTCCTGTGATGCATTCTTGACGAGTAAATACATGTAACGCGTTACGCGAATGACGTCGCATATAAACATCCGCCATATTTATCTTTTGAGACCGGAACAAAATTTTCAACCACGTATGTCTCAAGAGCAACTATCGATGACCACGATAGGATAGTTCAAAACATTATTTTACAGTTTTATCGGAGTGAAATTGACGTTTCGAAAAAAAATAGACCAGCAAAATTCACGTTTTTTGTTGAAAAACATTAAAAAACTATTGTTTAAACTGTTTTTTATGTCAATCTGATCGCGGATTCGGTTAGAGCGGATCTGAAAACATTAGGAAAGATGGATGCAATAATTTTTAGAATTTTTTTTCGATGCAAAATATTAAGCCAAATCTAGCGAAAAATTTTGGTCAAGTCAGGCGTTAATGGGTTAACTCGCATCGAGAATTTATGCCTCACCAAAATATAATAATTAAGTTGATCCATTGAATTCCCTCATGTGCTTTTTTTGTTATAGCATTCAATGATCTACTTTTTTCATCACTATGAGCTCCCAGTAATTCTTCAACAAGCACAGTTGCAACAACTTTTACTACGAAATCATACACCATCTACACCTCATCCACCAACGCCGAGCACTGGGACATCGACACCTGGACCATCTCCGACCCCACCTTCCTCGAGTAACCCAGCTTTTTGGTCTCCAATGAATGAACAATCCTTGGGAAATTATATAAGTGAATTGCCGCAAGCCGTGCCAGATCAAGGCGTCCCTGCCGAACGGTCGAGCACATCAGGAATTTACAATTCTCGTAATGAAATCGCTGAAACTACTACGGCTGAATGTACGTGAAATATATCATTCTTTATCGCTAAACTTATTTTTATATATTTATAGAAATTATATTTGTAGTTTTACCATGAATTCAATGATACTAGATCAGCCAGAGTAATATGTTTTATTCCTCCCTAAAGTACCTTTCCTACCAAGAAACTTGCCAGGAAAAGTACTTTAGTGTCCCCTTCCGATTTTGATAATTTTTTTCAAGAGACTCGGTAGAGTCTCGGGACAAGTACATTGACAACCCTGTCGTCTGCTGGCCAGAGGCTCTCGCCGAGACGATATTTTCTCTGAATAAAACGATTCGCGGTTGTCTGGGTAAAATTCGCCTGTGATTTTCTTTAATTGCGAAGCTCATGAATTATGTACGGCTTTGAAATTTGAACTTTTAGCTAATTAAGAAGTTCTCTGTTGAATGAGCCCAAAATCAGCATGCTCGGTGTCGTAATTTCTGAGAAAAAACTTTGCACAGGCTTAAGATTATGCAAAAGTTACTAACCCATTCAGGATTTGACTTATCTGTATACGCGTACTCCAACCGCTGCAAGCATAGGCCCCTTGGCCCCCATGATCGCCAATCCCTGGTGAGAGAAATTTGGTTGCAACCAATGAAAGGTGAGAGAATTTTTGGGCCAATGATATTCAAGAAAAAGAGCAAGGAAGTTAGGCGGAAAGCTAAGGAGCTCGGAGCTCGAGAGCTCGAAAGTACTCGAAAGTCACCACACGGAGAGAATTTAATACGAAAAATCACTATGTATTTATTGCAGCGTGGAACCAAGTCATCATTGTCAAGAGAACTGATATTGAAATTATAACAATATACCATGGCATTCTGAATTTTTGCAGTAGTACATCGTAATTTCATCGTCACACTATATCAGAAATTATCAATACACGAAATTTGCATTTGAAGATTCCGCAATTAACTGTTTACAGACCGAAATTTTTACTCTAAACCATGGTAAAATTTATGCTGATTGGGAAAAAAAAAGTTATTTAACTGCGGAATGCATCATTTTTGCAATGTAGTACTAGACTTTCTGTTATGCTTCAAACGAGTCTGAGTAAATATTATCGATTCACGCTGAATAATGCGATGTATTATCTTAGAAAAATTGGATTGAACATCAGAAAATTTGTAGCAATCGTTAACGCATTTGATAATTGCTTTACTTCAGGAGGAAATATTAGAATGGAACATTGTAATATTATCAGCCCGTGTCCGCACACCGTAAAGTTACTACGATTCCATAAGAAAAATAAAATGGAACATAGTCAAAATGATAGCGTTTAACACAAACTTGTAGATTTGCTCTGACATCATGGAAATAACTACGTTAGAACATAGTAAAATTTCTAGCATCATTTTGTTATTTTTGCCACTTCCACGATACTGTTGGAAAAATTACGATGGCCCATACAAAATTACTCTACCGTTCTTCTCCCTCCCCTTGAATTTGAAACCCTGCTCATTCATTAGCAGGCATTTCATTCAGTGTTTATCGAGCAACGAAAGTGATCGCGTGTGAAGAGAGGAGAAGCTACGCCGTAGAAGCGATTTCTTTTTCTTCGACATCGACACTTCGCTTCTGTAAAAAATTTCAAAGGTAAGTTCATTATTCTCTACTTCTTTATTTTTCTGTAATAATGCATGCATGGAGTACGATGCCTGGGTATATTATATTGTGATTTACGGAGTCGTTACTAAAATGCTCGCTTTCGCTATCAGCACATTTTGGTCTCGGCTTACTTTGTAAACATCTATGACGACGCGGCAGCGTCGTTGTATGTTTACTCGGACTTGCTTTTCCTATATAGCTTTGTATGTAATTTTTGGTACATGCTTGAACGTGTGTATTAGGGTGCTTTTTTTTCAGCAACATTTTTTTTTTTCACTCCCATCTCGCCTTTTTGTAGGAAATACCTTAAAAAAAAATCCCTGAAAATTTGAGCCCTTAATATTAATTTTAAGTACTCGCCCAAGGCGTACAAAGATTTCCCCTTTAAAATACACGTAAAGTTCGATTTTTCTTCTTAAAAGTTCTACAGCTCAGAGGCATTTAATGGTACAACCTTGGTCGATGAGCGGATTTATTAAGAATTAAATGCTCCACAAAAGTGTCTATTGTGGCGTAATTGTAACTCGAACTGGCAAGGTCGTACGGGTCACTTAACCCAATTTTTTCATGAAATTCTCGTTTTTTTGCCTCTATCTCATAAATGACGAGAGCTATAGAAAAAATAGGAATGACAAACTTGGAGGAAATTCAATTTCCTACAAAAAAGTATTGAAGCACCAAATCGCTAACATCGATATTTCTTGAGATATTGGGCTATTAAGTTGAGGTAGTATGGAATTTTCATGAATTATTGAGCTAAATTGTATAAGTTGTTAATTTATTATTCTTTATTGTCACTTAAATCATCAAATATTTATTTGTTAAGTTGCAAATGATTGAAAAGTTGAATAACTGAACGTTTTGAAACTGAAATTCGAAAAAAAAAACATTTTCAAAGTGCTTAGATTTTTTTTTTACTTTTCACAAATTTTTCAATTGATTTTCCCCTGATTCTTCGAATTTATTTACCAGTCATTGAATACCGATAAAGTTCTAGTTGAAAATATGTTATATATAAGCAAGACAAGATATATAGATATAAAATAATATTGAAATATTTTGCGTATATACAACATATTTTCAACTAGAACTTTATAGGTATTCAATTACTAACTAGAAATTTATAGGTATTCAAATAAATTAGAATAATCAGGGGAAAATCAATTGAAAAATTCGTGAAAAGTGAAAAAAAAATTTTTAAGCACTTTGAAAATGTTTTTTTTTTTGGAATTTCAGTTTCAAAACGTTCAGTTATTCAACTTTTCAATCATTTGCAACTTAACAAATAAATATTTAATGATTTAAGTGACAATTAAGAATAATAAATTAACAACTTATACAATCCAGCTCAATAATTCATGAAAATTCCATACTACCTCAACTTAAAAGCCCAATATCTTAAGAAATATCGATGGTAGCGATTTGGTGCTTGAATACTTTTTTGTAGGAAATTGAATTTCCACCAAGTTTGTCATTCCTATTTTTTCTGTAGCTCTCGTCATTTACGAGATAGAGGCAAAAAAACGAGAATTTCATGAAAAAATTGGGTTAAGTGACCCGTACGACCTTGCCAGTTCGAGTTACAATTACGCCACAATGGACACTTTTGTAGAGCATTTAATTCTGAATAAATCCGCTCATCGACCAAGGTTGTACCATTAAATGCCTCTGAGCTGTAGAACTTTTAAGAAGAAAAATCGAACTTTACGTGTATTTTAAAGGGGAAATCTTTGTACGCCTTGGGCGAGTACTTAAAATTAATATTAAGGGCTCAAATTTTCAGGGATTTTTTTTTAAGGTATTCCCTACAAAAAGGCGAGATGGGAGTGAAAAAAAAAAATGTCGCTGAAAAAAAAGCACCCTAGTGTGTATACTGTAACTTTATTCATTTTTGCACTCTTAGTACACTTTCTCTCTCTCTCTCTCTATATATATATATAGATAATTGTTGATATCACTGTTTTGTATAGCTTGTGTAGGTGCTTGCCATAGCTCGTAAAGAAACGCCTATTATGTCGCTTAATACTTCGGAAACAGGGTTTGAGGTATATAAGATATTTTTATAAATTGAACATATATCTTTCTTAAGTAAAAAAATCGATTTAAAAAAAAAGATTAGCAAAATTCAAAAAATCGAAATGCGAAATATTTACACAAGTTTTAATTTAAGTGGCACGATGATTCTTTTCACAAGGATCTGAATCCGATAACGCCCAGGCTTGTAGATATTAGTGACAACGTGAGTAAAGCTCATTAAAGGTTTCCGTGAACAGTTTCATAAAGTACGTTGAAAGTAATATTTCATAAAATTAATTACATGCAATGAGATCAATGATTGACAAAACGAAGTAGGTTTTGAATATAAAAAATATTTAATTCAACGTATTTCACGTAACTGTTAAGTTGACCCAATTTAGCTCTTTTTTGTGCTCAATCTGTATCAATGCTCACTCATCTATTGTTATTGTAAGCAGAACAATGAGACTGTGAATTCGGACGCAGAACTACTTATTTTGAAGTCGACTTCCCAAAGTTGCGTTTTCCAGCAACCGATTGACAATAATGAAAATATCGACGATCTCATTCATAAACCTGATAGTCAAATACAGCCAGCAGCAGTCGAGAGTTCGCGCACTCAAGCTAATTGTGAAACGGTATTTATTTGTTTCGATGCATGTTCGATCGATAGCTAAATTTTTTTGAAAATATTATCAATATTTATATTTTCATTTTCCTACAGAAGCTACACAATTTGCTGCTGAGCGATGTTCATGGTCGCATGATCCTAGCGGTCTATGAAACGCAAAAGTTTTTGACTCCTAGCGCACGTAACCGCTTGGTACGATTCGTAATAAAGCAGGAGCAAGATCATGCCTTCAAAGATTTATATCAGGGAGAGCGATTGAATGAATTTGTGTAAGTATGATTATCCAATGATCAAATCAGCGTAATAATCTGGATTATTAATAAAGTCCGTGCTAGATAATTATATAATGATTTTCCAGGATACCCGCTGAGAAATTTTCTTCTTGGGCAAATGAAATTGTCGCAACATTTCCAGGAGAGCGCTTTGAAGTGTATTTCACACCATTCAAGACCGTGAATGGTCAGCAGATTAATGCTAGCGGTAAACTGTGGCACCACTATAATTATACGAAAGGGGTTATGAAAAAAAATTCCGTCTTACGGAAACGTTGTGAACCAATCAACATTCCTCCTATTGCCCGTGAGTATTGTATACATCATTTTTGATATAATTACTTCGAATATTGTGGTATTTTAATATGACTTTTTTATCAATTTCAGAAGACACAATCGACAAAGCCAATATTCTACGAACAAAAGTTGATCCATGGTATGAAACTATACAGCTGTGGAATGAGACATATGATTTCCGGATAAAATACTTAATGAATGAAAGGCCAACAGTATCGCAATATCTCGAATCCTTCGCTTGTTTGCGTATGCAGAAAGCAATTGATTTAGTAAGAACACATTTTTGTAACATATAACGTAATTGAAAAATGCGGAAATTTATTTTAGTTAATGGTTTTTTTTTCTAGTACGAGTCTGATTTTGTTCGTCAGTATCCTCAAAAATCATCGCTATTAAAAGATAACTGGGGAAAGACGCGAAGTTACCTTATAAAGCGACTTCAGAATCTTAAAATTTCTAACGTCGAAGAGAAAGGATATATTCATTTGTTACCAACGTTATCCTCAGGTATGTTTACAAAATAGTTTTTTAAAGTATAAAATATCACGTTTACAGTGTAATGTATCTGTTTTATTGTATACCGTTCGATGATAATTTTGCATACATATTTCAGATGGTCAAAATACGATTCTTCTTTATTTATTACCGCATTTGATTGCTCCTGGCCGCTTTTTGCGAAAACGAAAAACTCTCGCAACACGAGCAATATTTATGAATCTGCAGACCCTGAAGACGAAGTGAATGTGGCCAAAAAACTCAGTTTCCAGGAACGAAGAGACGCATTTGTTGTTCATTTGCACGTGAGTTTTCTTATTTTAGTTTGCTGCTATCTAAACATATGGTTTTAATGCAACCGTCCCAATATTTTTCTTTATCGTAGGATGCATTTTCATTAGACGAAATTGTACAGCAGGCACAAAGTCGGAGATCAAGAAGCGATGCACTAAATAAACAGCCGATTGCAGTCGTCGTGGGGCCGTTAGCTCAACCAGCAACAACGTATGTTATAATTGGCCGTCAAGTATACACGACGCAGTCATTGTTGGAGTCGATCGACGTAGCGTTTAAAATGTGTTATGCTCTGGATTGTTGTTATCCACAGAACGCACATTCTTTGTGGGTGTTCATTCAAAAAGCGTATTATTTCATTGATAATCCCGATGACAAAATATCTTGCGCACTAAATTCAATTATCGGCGAGGTTCACGAAACGATTAATCGTAATCAATAAAGTTTAGAGTTGCGGTTCATTATGATTTTCTGTTTTATCTGCGAGTATGAAATTCGCACAAACGAAGAACTCTTAGACCACATACGTTTTGTTCACCCAGAAACAAATGTTTTCAAATGTACAGATGAAAGATGTTCTCGAAGTTTTTCTCTTTTCAAGTCATTTCGACGGCACCGCATTAGATGTCACATAACAGAAAATGGTAATATCTCCTCTCAGCCAACGTTGCCTGACAATCTACACATAGCTTCCGATGATCAATCTGTGGGATCTTTTGAAACGATCATTTCTGAAGATATTTCAGATGAAAAATTAGAAACGGAGAATCACCCGAATATTAGCAATGACAGCGATTCTGATGCAAGCGTTTTTGAGAATGATGATTTTACGGCTTCCGCGGATGAAAAAGTGAATGTTGAAAAGTCTCCAACTTTTGAATCAGAACTACTCATTTTCGTTGCTCAATTATACAATTTCTTGGAGATTCCGAGAAGCAAAATTGATATTATAGTTTCTCGATTCATTAGTTTGATGTACTTCACTGTTTCTTCAATAGAAAACGATGTTAAAAACCTCCTACATTCAGAAAATGATTATGTTAAGAATTTTCATAATCTTGATGCCATTTTGCAAAGCTTTATCTCGCCACTCAAAAAATTCGATTCAGAAAGACGGCGATTAAACGAGTTTAAAAAGGCAAATACCTTCATAGAACCAGAACAGGTCGTTATCGGTGAAAGACAGGAATTTCAAAAAAAAAAGAATGTAATAATTTACAAACATATTCCGGTATCGATCGAGTTTATATCAATGAGAAACGTATTGAAATCTTTTTTTGAATTGCCTTATAATTTTACTCATACTATCCAGTATATAAAAAGACTTGAAGATTCGGCTAATTGGGGTACATCAAATTTCATTCAAGGAAGTCTGTGGAAAGAACAAAAATCTAAGTTCATTGGAAAAATTGTTTTCCCATTGTTTATGTACTATGACGATTACGAACCAAACAATCCCCTCGGAAGTCATCGTGGTATTGCTAAGTGTGGCGCTGTTTATTTGAGTATCCCCTGCTTACCTCCTGAGATGCAATCAAAATTGGAAAATATATTTCTATTCATTCTATTCAATAGTTTAGATAGACAAATTTTCAGTAACGGTCCGATTTTCCGTAAAGCAATAGAGGAGCTCGAATTTCTTGAAAAACACGGTATTTCTATTAAGACTGAGCAAGGTTCACATCAAATTTACTTTTCCTTACAACTAATTCTCGGAGATAATTTGGGCTTACATTCTTTATTTGGGCTTAATGAAAGTTTTCGCTCCAATCACTTTTGTAGATTTTGTACTATTCATCAAAAAGATATCAATACCGTTTTTAACGAGCGACAGTGTAAATTGCGAGACAAGTCAAGTTATGTTTCACACGTCGAAAACATCGATCCATCCGTTAGTGGTATAAAAGCGTCGTGTACGTTTCATCAAATAAATGGATATCATTTCTTGGAAAATTACTCCGTTGATGGGATGCACGATATTTTGGAGGGTGTGTGCCAATGTGACCTCGGGCTCCTTCTCCATCATTTTATTTATGTCGAAAAAAAATCACTTTATTTCAGTTGAATAATTTCATACAGGGTTTTTCGTATCCCAAGAGTCAAAAAAATAGGCCGGTTGAAATACTTGAGAATCATCTGAAAAATTTGCGAATCATAATGTCGGCTGCCGAGATGCTTTGTTTTGTTATGCACTTGAGTTTCATGATCGGACATTTAATTGATGAAAATAACGAATTTTGGCAAATGTTTTTGATTTTGAAACGAATCGTAGTTTTTATTACGAGCAAAGTGGTTCCTGTGAATTCTCATTATTTGTTAGATGCTGAGATTCGAGAGTATTTAACCCTGAGAGCCAAACTATTTGTACGTAATCTGCTTCCGAAGCATCACTTTCTCGTACATTATTCCAGGACGATGGAAAGGATTGGTCCATTATGGAATATTTGTTCAATGAGGTTTGAAAGCAAACATCGCGAAGGCAAAATCACGGCTTATTCTGCTGTATCCCGTGTTAATGTTTGCCATACAATAGCAATGAGACATCAATTAAAGTTAAATTATAAATTTCTGCAGCGAGATACCACCAATAAACTTATTATGGGTCCAATATCAGTAGAGTTACTGAGATCTATGCCGTATATTGTTCATCAATTTGTAAGAAACAGTAACGACACTATTTCCACCGTGTCTTGGATTAAAAGATCTGATTTCAAAATTTACAAAGGGTCTGTACTCATGATTCCTGCAGAGGTTGGACCCGAATTTTATGAAGTACGGCATTTGATTGTAAAACGCACTGAAGTCTTGATTGTTTGCATAGAATTGCGAAAGCTTTACTTTGCAGGTCATTTTGAGGCTTATCGAGTTGATCCGAATCGAGATATTTACTGCAGCTGGTCGACGGTAACTATGGAGCAGTTACAATTACGAAATGTATTAATTACGCATAAGTTGACAAGTCTCGATGGTAACACGTATATTCCTAAGACATGGATTTAACAATATGTAAACGTCGATAAAATAAGTACTCAGTTATAGAGATATAAGGACTTTTTGTCTATATTGGACTTTTTTTATATTGTCTATAAGGACTTTTTGTATACATTGATGAAATTTTTGGGTGGGGTTCGAAATTTCCAATAACCGAATTGTAGAATGGTCGATATTTCGAAATTAATAAATTCGTCATGTAAGATTGGAGAAAAATAAATAATTCGAAATTCTCATTCCCGATCGACTCTTTAGCAGATTACGTTTTTAATCGAATATTTTTTCTTTGAATTCGCATGTATTCGAAAATATATATTTCGATAGTTTGCATTTCGAATGCAATTTTTACAGACCGTACGAATGTCAAAAGTTCATATTTTCGAATTCAAAATGGAGAGTAATTGTTTTACAGACAGACCAGAATATAGAGTAGCAAAAAATCAAAAGTGAATTTTTCGAGCCTATAAAACTTGGATATGCGGAATAGCGATAGCTCGAAAAGGCGAAAGTCAAAATGGCGATGTTTAAAATTGGAGATCACCGGTCTGAGTAAGTGAGTGAGTGAGAAACGTGTATTTGGAGCTCCGCTGCATTTCTTTATTTTGATCGATCGACTTTCTAACGTTTCGCTATTTTGACCATTCGACTTTTTGGTGTTTCAGTATTTCAACCTCAGTAATATTTGATCTTTCGTTATTATATTTTCAAAATTGTGAATTTTCACAGTATCGCTGACTATAGTAATTTATGAATCGAAAGAGTGATAGTCGAATTTTCGAAAAATCGATATTTTAGTCATCGTCCTATGGGCGATTGTTACATTCTATTTTCGATGTAAAGGTGCTTCGAACCTTGCAGTTTCTGCTTTATTTATTTTCGGCATTCAAAGCTCTACTCGAATCTATCCGTCTCCATATTATCATTCGAAGTTTATAAATTCGAGATTTCAGCTGTTCGAAATTTTAGTCATTCCAACATTTGATCCCCACCCAAATTTTTGTTTATTGATGAAATATACTGAGATTAAAACTATTTAATATTGTTTCTTTCACAACCTACTCTCGAATCACCACAATGCCATCATCGTTTGTGCATTTTTCAATTTAAAATATTTACGAGTGCAACGATAGAGAAAGGAAAGATGGGAGGGGGGCGGGGGGAATAGAGAGAAGGGGGCAAAACGATATGGAAGCGCGTCAACCGATTAAAAAAAATTAGATCACAGCAAAAATTGCTATAGTTTAAAAAAAAATTCCGATACAGCCAACGGGTCAAATATTAATAAAGGACCATAGTAAAATTTTATACTGGTGTATAGCGAAATTTTATATGTATAAAAACATCGTAAAATTTCTATATGGTAACGTTATGTATTTTGCAATGTCCAACTAATGGTTATCCGTGAATGATAGGTTACTTTCTGCTAAAACCTTGACGTTTCTATAAATTACTATGTGGCATTATAAAAATTAGCGTTATGCCGACATGGTACCACGTTACCACAAACCATAGTAAAAATTTCAAAAATTCGAATACAAAAATTCGTATAATATTCTCTCCGTGCAGCCGAAGTTTCACGTCATATTGACGTTGGGGTTATGATGTTATTAATGCGTGCGGGAAAATAAAAATAATTTTCGCGTCATCTAACAAAGAGTATACTAGTATTTATTTTGTAAAAATTTATGGTATACTAAACCAGTATAAAAGCGGCTGCGTAAATGTAGACTGTGATCTGTGTGTGAAAATAAAAAGTATTAAAAAATGCGCGATGTATATGTCAACGAAACTTTTCAAGATTTCATTATTTCGTTCGATTGGAAATAAGTGTCAACTGACAAGGAAACATAGGGAGGTCGAGCCCTCCGATTTTGATCTAATTTATATATGTTGTAGTACATCGAAAACTAAGAGACACATATTTTTTCTTATCGGCCCATAAACGGTTTAACGGGGTGAAAACAACCCCCGAAGATGGGCACCTCACGGGGTGGTTTCTCAGTTTTGCATATAAGCGCTTTATGTATTCGAATGAAACCAACGCTAAAATATTTATATTGATAAATCATCGAAAACGCGCCCAAGACTTTTTAGGGGAGAGGGTTTTTAAGGGGTGAACAACCTCTAATTCGAAAATTTTATTCTGTACCATAAAAACTATTCTTCCGATTCGAACGGTACCAACTGCATTTTGTAGAGGTCGAAAAATTAGTCGATACGTGTTTCGGGGTTTTTCGGAAAAATTCGCTTTTAAGGGGGTAAATCACCCCTTTCGTCGTAATACCTTATATCATTATAAAAACATTTTTATTCTCAATTATATTGTTGTACGGTAGCACAACCACTTATATATATTATTGGAATGTCTTCAAACTCGAAAATAAGTTTACCTTTGACCATATTTCTACGCGAGATCATCCCCGTATCGATAATTTCCACATCGCCCCTTTGTGAGTTACGATTTAATTATTATGAAGGAAATAAAGCATAGATTTAAATGTGATAAGCTATAGACCATAGAATGTTGAACATTCGAAAGGAATTCCTGCCCCAGAGCCCCGTTTAGAAAAATATAGAAAATTAGATTTAATTATAAAGTATAGTATGTATATCCATATTAAATGATGTGAACACTCCATGCTACGCTCTGTAAATTTATATAAAGAGGATGGATCAGTCGGTATATCGCAACCGTGAGTGCGAGAGAGATAGCTGCAAATTTCGAAATCGAAATTCTTTGACGCAGTTTGACCGATTAAAAAAAGGCTCTGTCAGTCGATTTTTGCCATTGTTCTGCGTAGGCTGACAGAGCCTTTTTTTAATCGATCAAACCGTGTCAGAGAATTTCAATTTCAAAAATTCCAAGTGAGGTTAGTCGACTGATCCATACTCTTAAATGATACATCAGAGTACAACGGAATAAAAATATCACGGCCTTGATATCCAGCGCCGACTACCAAACTCCAAAGTGTCTTGATCGTGATTTTATCGTGATATGACTATTATTCGGAAGATAGATATGTGCGTAGTTATAGTTGTGCGTAGGTTGTAGCCTTGTGCCATCTGTCTACTTGTTTATCATTCTGCCAAGCGTGCTTATCTGACTTGGGTGTTGCGTATATTTTCATATTCCTCAAAGCAATTTTTGGAGACAAATATCAGTTCGTCACGGGATATTCAAGTGAAATATACACCGCTATTGCACGCGTAATACAAAATGATTGTAAATCCATTAAATGTTATACGACTTTTATTGATCACGTTTGAAGCGATGAACATTGCTGAAAGCCCAATCAATAATGAAGAGCGGGAATTGAAAGAAAATATCGAAAAATTTTTACTGCAAAGTATGCAAGATTTTATCGGAATGGAATATATTGAAGAAAATACTTTAGATTTTCAAGAGCCTAATAAAGAGTGTGAGGCGAATCCTATAGAAGATAATGCGATGGAATGGAGTCGTGGAACACCATACGATACATGTTCGGCCGATGAAGAAGATTTGAGCTATGATTATAAAAGAAGAGCAGTTGAATTTTGGAGGAGCGGAAAGAAAAAGAACTTAAGCGTAGACACTGTTAAACACCGATTCAAAAAAGTGACATCTAAAAGTTAATTAAAACGTTGGGCTCATCAATTCAACAAAGGTGGACCATACATGGAAAAACTAGCTCGCATTTCTCAATATACATTGGAAAATATGAAGAGTGCTGTTGATGCCGGCTTAATTGTTCATGATGTGGATCTTCGGAGGTGGGCCCTACAAGCACAAAAAGAGATGGGATTTGAAGACGTTCGGTTCAAGGCTTCCGATTGGTGGTTGTTGAAATTTAAGAAAGCTCACCGTATAACATCTCGAAAAACTAACAAATTTGTAACCCGAAAAACTGTAGAGGAAGGAGCAGATTTGCAAAGAGATGCAGATAACTTCGTTAATGAAATTAAATCTCTTCTTGAACAATATGGTTTACAAAACATATACAATTCAGACCAAAGTGGGTTTCGATTAGAAATGCATTCAGGACGAACATTGGCAGTAGAAGGCACAAAACAAATCGAATGCCTTGTGCAGTCAATGTCTTCGACAACTCACAGCTACACTATACAGCCCACAATATCTGCAGAGGGAAAATTACTATCGCCACTTTTCATTGTTTTGAAAGAACCTTCCGGAACATTTGGACCAATTATAGAGACGACCTTATTCAAACCAAGTAATATCTTTTTGACTGCTTCCAAGTCAGGAAAATTCATTTCAAGTATTTGTATACCCTACCTTCTTTTGTATTTTCAGCTATAAGAAAAAACAATTGTTTCAAAATCTGTCAATCCTACATATGCAAAGGAAAATTAAAACAAACGTTATATTGAATTTTGCAGATCACTTTAAGATGTGGCTGGAAAAGGTCTTTTTCCCTAACATCGGTTCAAAAAGCGTACTTTTGATAGATTCATGGAGTGGACATTGCACACAAGTAGTCAGGCAGGTTACACCGATCGGAAAAAGCATCAAAACAATGATCATACCAAAAGGTACAACCGGAAGGAGTCAACCACTCGATGGATATGGAGGATTCAGAATATGGAAGAATTTTGTTTGACATTTTTCAGACGCTGTCTTGTTACTCGATTATGATCTCAAACTACCTTTAAGAAATAATATAATCAAATTGCAATCTTTATCTCATAATCAGTTATCTTCTCCAAGGTATCAAAATTTGTTTCGATATGCTTGGTACAAAAGGGGTTTACAAGCGATAAAACTGAAGAATTTGTCAACCCTGTCAAATTTTCTTTCGGACAATCATCGAGACCTCAATGTGATGTTCAAGGTTGTGAGAAATTGGCAATAATAAGATGTTCGTGGTGTAAGAAATTACTTTGCTTACAACACTTTTTTGATTAATACCATTACTGCACAGACTATAAAAACTAATAATAATCTGAAAACTATATTAACGTATTATGATGGTAGTTGAATATGTATTTTTGAGTTTGAACACATTCCAATAATATATATATGTGGTTGTGCTACCGTACAACAATATAATTGAGAATAAAAATGTTTTTATAATGATATAAGGTATTACGACGAAAGGGGTGATTTACCCCCTTAAAAGCGAATTTTTCCGAAAAACCCCGAAACACGTATCGACTAATTTTTCGACCTCTACAAAATGCAGTTGGTACCGTTCGAATCGGAAGAATAGTTTTTATGGTACAGAATAAAATTTTCGAATTAGAGGTTGTTCACCCCTTAAAAACCCTCTCCCCTAAAAAGTCTTGGGCGCGTTTTCGATGATTTATCAATATAAATATTTTAGCGTTGGTTTCATTCGAATACATAAAGCGCTTATATGCAAAACTGAGAAACCACCCCGTGAGGTGCCCATCTTCGGGGGTTGTTTTCACCCCGTTAAACCGTTTATGGGCCGATAAGAAAAAATACGTGTCTCTTAGTTTTCGATGTACTACAACATATATAAATTAGATCAAAATCGGAGGGGTCGACCTCCCTATATTTCCTTGTGAGATAATCTTTCAATTAAACCAGAGTGCGCGGAATATTGTCCAGTGTAAATATATCATCAGTTGCGTGATTATCAAGAGACTCGGTAGAGTCTCGGGACAAGTACATTGACAGCCCTGTCGTCTGCTGGCCTGAGGCTCTCGCCAAGACTATACTTTCTCTGAATAAAACGAATCGCGGTGGTAGGGGTACAATTCGCTTGTGATTTTCTTAAATTACGAAACTCATGAGTTATGTATGGCTCTGAAAATTGAACTTTTAGCTAATAAAGAAGTTCTCTGTTGAATGAGCCCAAAATCAGCATGATCAGTGTCGTAATTTCTGAGAAAAAACTTTGCACGGGCTTAAGATTATGCAAAAGTTACAAACACAATCAGGATTTGACGCATCTGTGTACGCGTACTCCAACCGCTACAAACATAGGCCCCTTGGCCCCCATGATCACCAATCCCTGGTGAGAGAAATTTTGCTGCAACCAATGAAGGGTGAGAGAATTTTTGGGCCAATGACATTCAATAAAAAGAGCAAGGAAGTTTGGCGGAAAGCTGAGGAGCTCGAGAGCTCGAAATCACTAATCACTCGAAAGTCACCAGCCGAAGTTTCACGTCGTGTTAACGTTTGGGGTTATGATGTTAGGAAGTGCGTGCGGGAAAATAAAAATAATTTTCGCGTCATCTAACAAAGTGTATACTAATATTTATTTTGTTAACACTTGTGGTATACTAAACCGGTATAAAAGCGGCAGCGTAAATGTAGACTGTGATCTGTGTGTGAAAATGAAAAATATAAAAAAATGCGCGATGCTTATGTCAACGAAACTTTTCAAGATTTCATTATTTCGTTCGATTGGAAATAAGTGTCAACTGAAATAATCTTTCGATTAAACCAGAGTACGCATAATATTGTCCAGTGTAAATATATCGTCAGTTGCGTGATTATATATCATGTGTAATAATGTAGTTTATATATACGAGTTCCCTTTGATAGCTGTGTGGTAACGAACCGGCCAGGGTTTGACGTTACGAAGTGCGGGACAAATGTAACAAACGTTCGCATAGTTAGTGAATAATATAAATAAGGCAAATCAATTTATCAAAAATAGGTCTGGAAGTTGTAAGGAAAAACATTCGTCCACCTATAACGTCAAATTTCCTTTTTGCGATCTGAAATATTATGGTTGATAATTAATAAAACAAGAACACACGGAACTGTTAGTATAATGTGAGAAACTCCAATTGAATAAATGTTTTTTAATTTATTTCTTGTGTCATCATTATTTTTGAATATTCCAATATTTTGCTTCCTATTTAGTTTGGCTCTGCTCTTTGCGATCCTTTTCACTCCATCGGTCTGCAGCAGATTGATACATATTATTAATTCGTTGCCTAATATGTGTCCTATGATTTTCTACTATTTCTTCATGCTGATCGTGGTAACGTGATTGAAGAGGTTTCCAACTATGATCATCAATCGCACATTTTGTACATCAGATTCTCAAAACAGTTTCTGGTCTTGATATAAGTGTAGTTATTCTTTTTCTACCTGGTCTATCGAGTAATGAATTTTGAAACTTGTTCCAAGAAGTCTTTGGATGCTTTTTTTGCTGATAATATGAAAAGTTGAATCTTCGGAATGCGGTAGGCAAACACAAATTTTGACAACAATACTTATGAAATGACGTGTATGTTGAGTATGATTCCTATTGTGCAAACTGCAAATGTGGAATTATTGGTGAAAAGATTCATTACGATAAGTCTACAGTTGCTCAGTTTTGGATGCGATTAAGTATAATACCTGCCAACATCATGGAAACCTACAGAATTTCTGAATGTTATGTGCGCTATGTCATTTTAATGTAACATCATGATTTTTAACAACTTTTCACTATAATACTATAGATTTGGATCATTGAAATACAGCAAAAATCTGCAAACTATAAAATTTATATACTGTGCTATTCATTTTACTTTTTGACTCTCACGGTAACATAAACATAAAGTGAAAAATTCATTACAAAAGTCTTCAGTTGCTCATTTATGGGTGGATTTGAAATTGCTGTCTTCCAAACTCATTGCACAGATACATTGAATCGCAGCAGATACCTGCGAACTTTGAAATTTCTGTGGATAAATATGTGCTAAGTATCACTCCCTATCTTTGATTATAGTAATATGTAATGGAACTTGGTTGAGCAAGTTTTAAAGTGTTTCTATTCAAATAGTATTTAAGTTTGTATTATTGCGGTATGGAGCGAATACCTTCAAACTTTCATATTTTTGTGTCGCAGCATTTGTGCCAAACATTCAAATTATTTACACCAATCGTAGCATGTAATCTGGAAAATTCATCACATAGGTCTTCAATTTTTCTGAATTTCTTAATTTTCATTTTTCTATTCTATTCTGAATTTTTACATTTCTGAATTCATTTCTAAATTCTCCTGAAATTGTTTTTCTCCAAAACCAATGAAGGTACCTTAAACGTTTTTGAATTCTGTTGCTCTGTTGAATTAAGTACGCTCAATTATTTTTGCTTCTTTGAGTTCTGACATAATAAATGTTTCCGGGTGCCTTTTTTCGGCCACTGGCATACTTTGGAAATATATTTCATCGGGGGCACGTTTTAGATGACACGAAAATATCTAGATTCAGAATGCAAAAGCAACATTTAAAAATGGACAATTCTGTTGGATTTGTTGTGTCTTGAATTTGATCAATCTTTCCTCTTTTCCTTTCTTTTTTCTAACTTTCTAACGTTATAAGCCGAAAATCATATCTCAGCCCGCAACACGTATTTCGGCATGCTCTTGGGTTGCCAATAAGCATAACATATCAAGAGACTCGGTAGAGTCTCGGGACCATTACATTGACAGCCCTATCGTCTGCTGGCCCGAGGCTCTCGCCGAGACTATATTATCTCTGAATAAAGTAAATTTCGGTGGTGGGGGTAGAATTGACATGTCATTTTCTTGAATTCCGAAGCTCAGGAGTTATGTCGCAATTTGAAAATTGAACTTTCAGCTAATTAAGAAATTCTCTTTCGATTGCGCCCAAAATCAATACGATCGGTGGTGCAATTGCTGAGAAAAAACTTTGCACGGGCTCAAGATTATGCAAAAGTTACTAACACATCTATGGATTTACTGTGTCTGTACAGAACACCATCAAAGGCCTCTTGATGCCAGCTATAACCCATTTCTATGGAAGCTCGGGTCCCGGGATCCCGGCTACAGAAATAATGAGTTGTGATTGGTCAGGACACTTGCTGTACCGTTCCAGCGGAATACAGTTTATGAATATATATACAAGGCCATCAGTCAGCCGTCAGTTATTGATGTTATAACAAACGGATTTTCGACATTACGAAGTGCGGGGTGACAAAAAAATATTTTTCATCTAATAAAGTGTTAAATATGTATTGTGACGTGACATTTGAGCCACGCCACTCGTACGGTTCCGTGTCGACCAGTGGACCGGATTTACGGTCCTACTTGACCGACGCACGCCGACTCACGGGGCTGGACCGATCGGAGATTCAACCGGCTTAGAGGCGAAGTATTTTCGTTTGTTTTATTTCACCGTTTGTGATTTAGTTTTGCGGCGAAAAGTATCTAATATCACCGCGGAATCCGCGAAAACGCGTGAACGTGGTCGAGAAGCCGTCGAGAGAGGAGACTGAGAGAGTTAGAGCCTAATAATTGAATTATACCATTGCCGTTTTATTGCATTTTGGCCCGTTTCACTCCACGTAGTTGCCCTCGCGCGGGAAAACGCGCAAGCGTCTCAGCACGGTTCATAAAAATAGCTTTTTTTGGTTAAGTCGCGTGCTCGAGTGCGGATCCGTATTCCAGGTTTAGTCATCGAAATCTGAGAGTGGGTGTCAAGGACTAGCGCCGGAAAAAGGCCCAATGTCGGTGGCCGCCCGCTAGTCCTCCTACTGTAGCAATCAAGAGTTGCAACCCCACCATCGTATCCTTGGGAACCGCGGTCCGAGTCAAATCGGCGCCTCGTCTAATGGGGTTCGGGTTCGTTTCCGAGTTGGAGGTGCTGAATTTCCTGGTGGTTTAAGAGTGGGCCCACCGTGGATTCAGGGACGCTTGGATTCATGAGGGAGGCCTCCCCTCTTTCCGGAGACGAACGCCGGATGGCCCTAGAGGAAGGCGACCAAGGAACGATCATTTGGAAGGACCTGTACTCGAGCGCGGGATTTGAGAACCGTATCAGCCGCATCGATCCTCGTTCGCTGGATCGGAGTGGGGATAACATTCCAACGTAATACGCGAAAAACTCCGAAATACCACGTGAGGCGTGAGGATAGGAGAGACAGAGAACAATCCAGTGCTGGGACACGGGCGCGTGGCCCTTCGTGGGGGGTAATGAGTGGTGGGGATAGAGCGAATTCGGGAGCTCTTGCCTACGAACGAGGCGAGGGATCATCAGTCTACGATCGATATCCTGTGCTGTGAGTCGTGTGTAAGTGCCCTTTGGATTACCTGGTTGTTCTTAGCTGATTCGGAGGAACTCTCGGTGAGCTCGTTCCTCTTTCTCTCCATTAATACGTTCGATCCCGTGATTCTTTAATCATTTCTTTGGCGTTCCCTTTGTAGTACTAGTCATTTTGTTTGGCGAACCACGATGCCGTGTTCTTTTGCGACAGTCTCGCGTTCACGCCACGTGGGTATTAATTTTTAGAGTTTGAGGAATCACGGGAGGAGAACAATTGCGATCCAAATCGGCCTTGTTTTTTTTCTTATTGTGCGCTATTTTTCGAGTCATTAATTCCTATTAGTTGTTTTATTATGAGAATTTTAGTGGAATATTACGGCCAATATTACGTCGTAATATTTCAAAGTTTCGTAACTGCGTAACTGCGAACTATCGGGTTCGCCTCAGTCTCTCTCTCAGCGCGCGCTCAAGGCCAGCGTCGTCCTCGCGTGTTTACCTTTTTTCCTTGCGCTTCGCGCTCGCCGCGCGGGCTCTCCAAGCCGATGTCGTTATCTTATGCTCCGGCGTATTATTTTCTAGATTTTTCGTAGTCGAGAATCCCGAGCGAAACATTATTCCCTCGTCGGGGTTTATTATTTTGCGTGCGATTATTGCGTCATTATATCTTACTTTGTAAATGGAATTCGTCAAGTTGCCTACAAGCCACGACGTACCGCTGCTTACCTATCCGTTTCGGACTACCTCGCAGCGGTGATTCCATATTTTTCTTTATCGGGTTTGATTATTTCGGGTGCGATTATTGCGTTATTATATTTTGCCTTGTAAATGGAATTCGTCAAGCTGCCTACACGCCACGACGCACCGCTGCTTACCTATCCGTTTCGGACTACCTCGCAGCGGTGATTCCATACGTTCGCTATCGTGTTTTATTTCTTTCGCGTGCGATTCCTACAGCATTACATCATAATTTTTGTTTGTAAATGGAGACGTCGAGTTGCCTACAAGCCGCGACGCACCGCTGCTTACCTATCCGTTTCGGACTACCTCGCAGCGGTGATTCCACACTTCCTTTATCGCGATTTATTTCTCTCGCGTGCGATTCCGGCGTCATTCGGTCATAGTAATTTTGTGTAAATGGAGGCGTCAAGTTGCCTGCAAGCCACGACGCGCCGCTGCTTACCTATCCTATTTGGACTACCTCGCAGCGGCGACTCCGAATTTTCTTTAGTGGAACTTCTTTCCTCGCGCACAACCGATTCGGTAGTCGATTTCGTTACTTTATTCTTTTGTTTATCAGTTCGATCGGACCCAATTTTGCTATTACTTCCTGTATTATTGTGGGCGAGCCACGACTACCTCCGACTAATAAACTGCATTTTAAGTCGAAATAACTACGCGTTGAGTATCTCTTTTGACCTTTTATGTTACCTCGTGTTGTTACTCTCACCTTGGGCCAGCCCCTCTACCACTTCGTACCTCAGTTGGAGCTGAGTAGCCGGACCGTCCTCGGTCACCTGGGTCGGGTGGCTCGGAAGGTCGTATTTGGCGAGGTAGGGCGAAAAATAAGTCGGTATTCCGACGGTACCTCGGTACCTGGCGCCCAGCCCGACCTCGCCGGTACGCCTCCACCCGTTAGCGGGTCAGGCGAGTCGAGAAGGGACAGGTTGGACCCTTTGCGGGGAAAAATCTCGTTACAGTATTTATTTTATTAAAAATAGTGGTATGTGGTGTCATACAGTATTACGAAAACCAGACATATAGTGACTTTGACGTGATATATAATACATCCATCTGTCATTTTTTGATGGCATGAGCAAATTAATAGCAACAGCGATCTGAATGATAAAATTTCGGAGAAATAGTGCGAGCTGTATGAATTCGATTCAAAATTCTTATATGACTATAAAAAAAAAAATGATATGTAAGTTTTGTGAAAACCATGTGGGTTAGTTTACGCTCATCGCAATCGGTTCGCCAGTGTTTGTTATATAGAACATATATTAGTATTGGGAAATTTCTCCTTGTACAAATTCTTTGATTTTACGTTTATTTATGACATAATTTTGTTGCAATCCTGGTTCTGGGTTCTTCAAAAATTTTCAACGGGAGTTATGTGAGAAAAAAAAACTTTCGCTCATTATAACCTCTCAAACGTTCTTTCCAAACAGAAATTTTATGTTGTGTAATTACATTATAGAAAAAATATGCGTGATTGTATGTAAATGAATGCAAATAAATGTTGAAAAACTTCGGTCAAGTAAAAGTGTCTAATTCAATGTATTGTTGTCATATTTTCTTTCATTACATTTGGCTGTGTTCACCGGGCCCTTTTTCCCACCTCCTTAGCTCACAGTGTATCCATACCAATTTCTATTCATTCTCTAGACAATTCGAGTGACATTCGTATTTCTATTTCCTCATATTGATGTCAATAAATTGGAAAATTCATATTAAAAAGTTTTCATGATTGCTTGTTTACAAACACGAGTTTTAAAAAATCTTTGGGCCATGTAAATACATAGATATTCACTTGAATTGTTGCATGATGAATTTGGAAATTCATTTCAATAAGTCATTGGTTGCTTATTTTTCGTGATATGAAAATTTGTATCTTCCAAATGCAATGAACACATCTTAAGTTTGACAACATGATGAAGCGACACGTATATTGAGTATTTCCAGACCAAGTTTACGATTGGCATTATGGATTAAAAAATTCATGTGTGTGAGTCTACGCCTGATCATTTCTGGATGTGATCAAATATTTTGTCTGTATATAACCATGGAGACATTCTAAATTACACTATTTGATTTACTTCAACATGCAACGTATCTGTCACTTTATTTATTGAATATGCCATAATGAGTTTCAAAAATGTGGTTCGGGTAATTTTAAAGTTTTTTGCCCCATAGCACCAAAGTCTGTATTACTGGTACGCAGCGAGTACCTATGAACTATATTCCTGCGAAGCGGTAGGTGTGCCAATCTTTTCACTTTTTGATTCCAACTGTAATATATGAAGGAGATACATGAAACAATTATGCGTTCTGTTCACTTTCAAGTGCGCTGTCTTTTTTCCTTTTAGTTTTGGCATAATAAATTTTATGAATCGGTGGTAATTTTTTCTGTCTGTACCAAAATTTAGATGAATAAATCGTAGCAAATACTTGCAAATTTGGAAAATTCTGTGTACTGACATGCATGCCAGGTATTAGTACTTCCTTTTTTTGATTATGGATATATGGATATCTACAAATAATAAAAATGATACATGAATTATAGGATTTGGAAATGGATTATAAATAATAATCAATAATAAAAAATAATGATGAATGATACAAAAAGTCAGCGATGGCCTGTTTATGAATGGCATAAGAAGTTATGTTTTCAAAATGCAATGCTCATATTAAAAAGTAAGCAATTCTGTTGGTGTTGACGCACTTCATACTTTTTCTTTTGTCCGGTTGAACCTTGGTGGCTACATGCAGAGTTTGAAAATTTTGTGCATCGACGTGGGTGCGTCAACTTTCTATCTCTGGGAATGATAATACGAATGGAAAAGATTGCTTCCAAAAGTCCTTGGAAGCACGTTTTTTAATGAAATAAAAAGAACTAGCATTAGAATTCAATAAACATATGTGAAAATTGCGAATTCTGGTGGACTTGGTGAACATTATATATATATTTTTCTTTCTCCTTCTGTCAAATTTTAAGGAAATTCAATCCAAAAATTCGTTTCATTGAAAAATCTTCATGTTTTCTTTATTTACAATGATTTCATCAAAACAGATGAAAACAAAATTTATAAATGAAGGGGGAATATTCCACAATGATACAAAATATTGAAAAACCTTACGGAATATGATTTTAATCCCACAAAATTATAGACACGTTCGAAATGGTTGAAAAATTGAGGATATCACTTCAAACATTCGAAGAATATCAAACTGTTATAAATTGTACAAAACTTAAAGAAAATCATTGGAGAAAGGAGAATTATTTTTAAATATCACAATAGATACATTGGAGAACTTGAGAAAATCTTATTTAAGAATATTTTTTGTGGTTTAGAACTACCACAGAAAAAAGATTTGATATCAAGCCGTAAAAATCTTCTTTCGGAGAAAAAAAATTTGGACAATTACATTGATGATCGCCCGTTTTCGCATTATACCACAAAAAATGTAAACAAAACTTCTTAAATCACACAACAAAAATGATTTCGAACCGTAAGAAAATATCAAATATATTACAATCCTACAGCATTAGTGTATAATGTTCTTCACTAGTATACTGATTGTGCGGTATCAGTCTTTTTTCGACGAATCAGATGTTACTAATTGACAAAACATATTAGAGTACAAGGAAAAAAATCGCTGAAGTCCAACAACAGACCTGTGACGAAATATTTCCAGTACAATTTTGACGAAAAATAGGTCTTTTTTCGTGAAAACCAACGTTATAAGCAGTAAATCGTAAATAATTCATAGCAATTTAAATTAAAATTATATATTCATCAAAACATAAATAAGGAACTTTCGAGAAAAAAGACGTGATATCAAACCATACACTTCCCCTAGGGAAAAAAAGGTTGGGACAAGTACATTGATGGTATCGTGTTTGCAGATAGTTCCATCCATAAAAAAAAAACTTGGAAATCGATGCCTCATTCTTCTTATTTGATTCGAACAGCTAAATCAATTGCAAAAAATTCCATCTAATTTACGTGCAGCATTAAAATTTATTATATCAATTCGAGGCCAAGTATTTTCTAATGAATTGAAAAAAGTTACCACTTGAGTTACGTGCAGCACTAAAATTTATGATATCAATCAGTGGACAAGTATTTTATTAGTAACTCCAAATTTTGACATTATTAAATTGGTCTAAGAAGCTTTTAAATTCAAAAAAAATCACACGAAAGCTAGTCATTCGTTACTCTATGGTGGCAAAGACTTATAAGAAAATCGATTTTTCTCAGACTTTCAGGATCCTTTGGTATTATTCACAAAATTCAACGTCGATTGGATCGATACAAATTATGTTTAAATATGTGTTAAAAGTACTTGTCCGGCCCATCACTTTCCGTTTAAATTGTTTATCCAAATAAAAATCAGGGCTTGTCTAGAACTGATGGTTCACAAGTCACAAGTATTCATGCAGAGGGAATTGAGAGAATCACTTTACGTAATTTTTACTTAGTTGCACTAATTTAATAAAAAACGGAAACAAATTATTCCGCAATATACAAGGGATTTTATTCTGCATCGATAAATGAAACAAATTGTACATAATATATATGTTCATGCTTCCAAAATAACTCTTCAGTTTATATTCAATAACGGCAATTTTTACTTCCCACTTATTCTTCCAGCGAACGAATTCCATTCGGAATAAGAACTAACTTATATTATTATTAAGAACATTAAATTAATAATGAATCGCACTTCAATAAATTTTTAACCAGATTATGCCGTACAATTTCGTTTTTTTATGATTGATTTTTTATTGAATGATTAGTAATGGGCCGGACAAGTACTTTTAACACATATTTAAACATAATTTGTATCGATTCAATCGACGTCGAATTTTGTGAATCATGTACAATCATCACTCTGCAGTGGTTACAACTCGACTGACTATTCCAACATTATAAAGTTGCATTTATATGATTTTTTCAATCAGTCGCATGCGAGATGAAGTCGAAGAAACAAGTTTCGAGCGGTCAACTCCCCATAATAAATTTCGATGAATTTATTGTTGGAGCGGGTAGTGTGAAGAAGCGTCATGGAAACTTACTTCCTAACAGCATTCGAGCCGTATTTTGTGGCCCCTCGAATTGTGGAAAAACGAATGCCTTACTCACGCTCCTAATACATCCAAATGGTTTGAGATTTGAGAATATACAGGGTGTCCCATTTTAATCTTACACCTGACTTTTTTCGGAAAATATTGCTCGGATCAAATATTGTGTGGAACAAAACTTTTAGGGGTTGAAGGGGGACGTTTGATAAAAATTGGTTTGTGGATCCAAAATTCAAAATGGCGGCGTTAGAATGGCCGACATGTTTTTTTCGAATGGAAACATAACTTTTTTTCATCACCAAAAAATTTTTCAGCGCAAAACCAACAACTTTTGTTGGAAAAATTTTTTGATTAAGTTCATATTTTTTAAGTGAGAACATCATTTTCAACTATTTTAGAGGTATCCAGGATGTACCGCGAAGAGACCTTTAACGTACCAAGTGCAAGTGCGTTTGCGTGTAAGGAGCATATCAACAATTTCGTTGGGACTGAAATCAGCCATTGTTGCTAATTTTCAGAATTTTCCTCTAATTTAAGAACTTTTAAAAATTTCGAGAATCAAGAATTTTTCTCTGATTTCAGAACCTTTACAAATTTTCGATTTCGTCTCTTTGCTAATGGCTGCGGAGTCAGAAGATAAACGTTTCAATCAATTTTTCATCCGTGGGCGATCACAATGACTTCTAAAATGAAAAATTCTTCTTATTGACACTAAAAAATTCAAATTGTTGACGTTTCCCAAACGTCAATAATTTTGGTCGATTGCATGAAGCCCGAAACATGGCTATTTTAGCCATGATAGCAATTGATTTTCATTTGAGTGCCAAAGTGATCTCAGAACGACTGGGGTTTCCCAAATCGACAGTGCACCGTGTATTGAGAGGTGCGAAACTTCACCCGCACCGACTACAATTCCACCAAGACACTCCTAATCCAAATCCGTTGCGAAGGGTGGCGTTTTGTCGGTGGGCGTTGAGACAAATCGAGCGATCCAGGGACTTTTTTTGATACGTTATGTTCAGTGATGAATCCACTTTCAACAACCGTGGTCAAGTGAACCGATGGAACTTTCGGTATTGGTCTGATCAGAATCCACATTGGTTGAGACAGATCGATCACCAGCATCGATGGAGTTTGAACGTATGGTATAGTATTGTGAACGGGCAATTAACAGGTCCCCATTTTTTCGAGGGAAATGTGAACTCTGTCCGTTACCTTGATTTTCTACAAAATGAACTGCCTCTTTTGCTAGAAGATCTGGATTTGGAAACACGTCAACAGATGTGGTTTCAGCAAGACGGTGCACCCGCTCACTGGGCTCATGTTGTTCGAAATCATCTGGATACAACATTTGGTCAACGGTGGATTGGTCGAGACGGTCCTGTAAATTGGCCTCCAAGGTCACCAGATCTTACGTCTCCTGATTTCTTTTTGTGGGGGTACTTAAAAGACGTTGTCTACCGTCAAGCTCCAACAACACGAGAGAACATGAAGGAGCGGATAAGAGCTGCCTGCCGTGCGATCCCGAGAGATGTTCTCCTACGCACAGTTGATGGTTTTGAGAGCAGAGTTCAGGCATGTTTAAACATGAATGGAGGGATCTTTGAACATCTCTAGGGAGGGATCAGAGTACACTCACAAGGAGGGTTTGGAGTCCGAAAATACTGCGGTAGTGACGAACCGCAGAGACCTAATCCTTGTGAGCTCGTACCTATGGGCATAAAGGCATTGCATGCCCCTCTTTTTAAAAAAGTTGAAAAATAAAATGAAAATAAAAAACACACACACACATGCACCTCCACGTACGTACGCATATGCAGACGAACACGCAAACGGACTTGCACTTGGTACGTTAAAGATCTCCTCGCGGTGCATCCTGGATACCTCTAAAATAGTTGAAAAAATGATGTTCTCACTTAAAAAATATAAACTTAATCAAAAAATTTTTCCAAGAAAAGTTGTTGGTTTTGCGCTGAAAAATTTTTTGGTGATGAAGAAAAGTTATGTTTCCATTCGAAAAAAACATGTCGGTCATTCTAACGCCGCCATTTTGAATTTTGGATCCATAAACCAATTTTTATCAAACGTCCCCCTTCAATCCCGAAAAGTTTTGTTGCACACAATATTTGATCCGAGCAATATTTTCCGAGAAAAGTCAGGTATAAGATTAAAATGGGACACCCTGTATATCTATACTCGAAATCGTTGAAGCAGCCAAAATACCGATTGCTCGAGCAAATGCTTAAACCTGTGGAAGGAGTGAAATTTTTTCAATTTAACGAGCATGAACAAGTTGTGGCACCTAGTGAAGCTCGCCCAAACTCCATATTCATCTTTGACGATATAGCGTGTGAGAAACAGGACAACGTGAGAGCATTCTTTTCCATGGGAAGACAAGAGATTGTGGATAGTTTTTATCTCTGTCAGACGTATACTCGTATTCCGAAACATCTCGTGAGAGACAATGCAAATTTTATAGTGCTATGCAAACAAGATGATATGAACCTCAAGCATGTATATAATGATCATGTCAATACGGATATGACTTATGCAAGTTTCAAAAAAATGTGTGTCAAGTGTTGGAAATCGGACAAATATGGATTCATCACGATTGACAAGGACAGTGAGTTGAATGCTGGAAGATATAGAAGGGGATTTGATTCTTTCCTCACTGTCGATGATGATGATGATAAATAATTGTTCGCCTGGATTTTACAAGACAGTCTAAAGTCTGACTTACTCGTGTCAACATGAAGCGCAAAGAACTTTTAAAGGAAACGGCTGTATTGAGTGAACTTGCCAAGGCGAGTGATGCAATCAGACGAAAACATCGAATGTTGAAAAGTGGACGTGATAGTGCTCAGCAGAAAATGCAAGATGTGTTTAAACCGATTGTTGAACCATTAGAAGAACTAGTTTCATATACGAAAAAACCTAAAATTAAGAATGAACGTGTAAATGTTAAAAGGGAGGAGGAGGAGGAGGAAGATTAGGCTCCAAATTTTGGTGAAAATAGCATGCAGCAAGATCAAGAGACTCGGTAGAGTCTCGGGACAAGTACATTGACAGCCCTGTCGTCTGCTGGCCCGAGGCTCTCGCCGAGACTATACTTTCTCTGAATAAAACGATTCGCGGTGGTGGGGGTAAAATTGGCATGTGATTTTCTTTAATTGCGAAGCCTATGAGTTATGTACGACTTTGAAAATTGAACTTTCAGCTAATTAAGAAATTCTCTTTCGATTGCGTCCAAAATCAATACGATCGGTGGTGTAATTGCTGAGAAAAAACTTTGCACGGGCTCAAGATTATGCAAAAGTTACTAACACATCTATGGATTTACTGTGTCTGTACAGAACACCATCAAAGGCCTCTTGATGCCAGCTATAACCCATTTCTATGGAAGCTCGGGTCCCGGGATCCCGGCTACAGAAATAATGAGTTGTGATTGGTCAGGACACTTGCTGTACCGTTCCAGCGGAATACAGTTTATGAATATATATACAAGACCATCAGTCAGCCGTCAGTTATTGATGTTATAACAAACGGATTTTCGACATTACGAAGTGCGGGGTGACAAAAAAATATTTTTCATCTAATAAAGTGTTAAATATGTATTTATTTTATTAAAAATAGTGGTATGTGGTGTCATACAGTATTACAAAAACCAGACATATAGTGACTTTGACGTGATATATAGTACATCGCCATCTGTCAGTTTTTGATGGCATGAGCAAATTAATAGCAACAGCGATCTGAATGATAAAATTTCGGAGAAATAGTGCAGCTGTATGAATTCGATTCAAAATTCTTATATGACTATAAAAAAAAAATGTTATGTAAGTTTTGTGAAAACCATGTGGGTTAGTTTACGCTCATCGCAATCGGTTCGCGAGTGTTTGTTATATCGAACATATATTAGTATTGGGAAATTTCTCCTTGTACAAATTCTTTGATTTTACGTTTATTTATGACATAATTTTGTTGCAATCCTGGTTCTGGTTCTTCAAAAATTTTCAACGGGAGTTATGTGAGAAAAATAAACTTTCGCTCATTATATAACCTCTCAAACGTTCTTTCCAAACAGAAATTTCATGTTGTGTAATTACATTATAGAAAAAATATGCGTGATTGTATGTAAATGAAAGCAAATAAATGTTGAAAAACTTCGGTCAAGTAAAAGTGTCTAATTCAATGTATTGTTGTCATATTTTCTTTCATTTCGTTTGGCCGTGTTCACCAGGCCCTTTTTCCCACCTCCTTAGCTTACAGTGTATCCATACCAATTTCTATTCATTTTCTAGACAATTCGAGTGACATTCGTATTTCTATTTCCTCATATTGATGTCAATAAATTGGAAAATTCATAACAAAAAGTTTTCATGATTGCTTGTTTACAAACACGAGTTTTAAAAAATCTTTGGGCCATGTAAATACATAGATATTCACTTGAATTGTTGCATGATGAATTTGGAAATTCATTTCAATAAGTCATTGGTTACTTATTTTTCGTGATATCAAAATTTGTATCTTCCAAATGCAATGAACACATCTTAAGTTTGACAACATGATGAAGCGACACGTATATTGAGTATTTCCAGACCATGTTTACGATTGACATTATGGATTAAAAAATTCATGTGTGTGAGTCTACGCCTGATCATTTCTGGATGTGATCAAATATTTTGTCTGTGTATAACCATGGAGACATACTAAATTACACTATTTGATTTACTTCAACATGCAGCGTATCTGTCTGTCACTTTTTACACTATTTGATTTACTTCAACATGCAGCGTATCTGTCACTTTATTTATTGAATATGCCATAATAAGTTTCAAAAATGTGGTTCGGGTAATTTTAAAGTTTTTTGCCCCATAGCACCAAAGTTTGTATTACTGGTACGCAGCGAATACCTATGAACTTTGATATTCCTGCGAAGCGGTAGGTGTGCCAATCTTTTCACTTTTTGGTTCCAACTGTAATATATGAATGAGATACATGAAACAATTATGCGTTCTGTTCACTTTCAAGTGCGCTGTCTTTTTTCCTTTTAGATTTGGCATAATAAATTTTATGAATCGGTGGTAATTTTTTCTGTCTGTACCAAAATTTAGATGAATAAATCGCAGCAAATACTTGCAAATTTGGAAAATTCTGTGTATTGACATGCATGCCAGGTATTAGTACTTCCTTTTTTTGATTATGGAATATGGATATCTACAAATAATAAAAATTATACATGAATTATAGGATTTGGAAATGGATTATAAATAATAATCAATAATAAAAAATAATGATGAATGATACAAAAAGTCAGCGATGGCCTGTTTATGAATGGCATAAGAAGTTATGTTTTCAAAATGCAATGCTCATATTAAAAAGTAAGCAATTCTGTTGGTCTTGACGCACTTCATACTTTTTCTTTTGTCCGGTTGAACCTTGGTGGCTACATGCAGAGTTTGAAAATTTTGTGCATCGACGTAGGTGCGTCAACTTTCTATCTCTGGGAATGATAATACGAATGGAAAAGATTGCTTCAAAAAGTCCTTGGAAGCACGTTTTTTAATGAAATAAAAATAACTAGCATTAGAATTCATTAAACATATGTGAAAATTGCGAATTCTGGTGGACTTGGTGAACATTATATATATTTTTTTCTTTCTCCTTCTGTCAAATTTGAAGGAAAATCAATCCAAAAATTCGTTTCATTGAAAAATCTTCATGTTTTCTTTATTCACAATGATTTCATCAAAACAGATGAAAACAAAATTTATAAATGAAGGGGGAAAATTCCACAATGATACAAAATATTGAAAAACCTTACGGAATATGATTTTAATCCCACAAAATTATAGACACGTTCGAAATGGTTGAAAAATTGAGGATATCACTTCAAACATTCGAAGAATATCAAACTGTTATAAATTGTACAAAACTTAAAGAAAATCATTGGAGAAAGGAGAATTATTTTTAAATATCACAATAGAAACATTGGAGAACTTGAGAAAATCTTATTTAAGAATATTTTTTGTGGTTTAGAACTACCACAGAAAAAAGATTTGATATCAAGCCGTAAAAATCCTTTCTCGGAGAAAAAAAAATTTGGACAATTACATTGATGATCGCTCGTTTTCGCATTATACCACAAAAAATGTAAACAAAACTTCTTAAATCACACAACAAAAATGATTTCGAACCGTAAGAAAATATCAAATATATTACAATCCTACAGCATTAGTGTATAATGTTCTTCACTAGTATACTGATTGTGCGGTATCAGTCTTTTTTCAATGAATCAGATGTTACAAGCCAAAATCATATCTCGGCCTCCACCCCGCTTTCCACCGTGCTCTTGGGTTCCTAATTGACAAAACATATTAGAGTACAAGGAAAAAAATCGCTGAAGTCCAACAACAGACCTGTGACGAAATATTTCCAGTACAATTTTGACGAAAAATAGGTCTTTTTTCGTGAAAACCAACGTTATAAGCCGAAAATTATATCTCGGCCTCCAACCCGCTTTCCACCATGCTCTTTGGTTCTTAATTGACAAAACATATTAGAATACAAGGAAAAAAATCGCCAAAGTAGCACAATTTTGACGAAAAATAGGTCGTTTTTCGTGGAAACCAACGTTATAAGCAGTAAATCGTAAATAATTCATAGCAATTTAAATTAAAATTATATATTCATTAAAACATAAATAAGGAACTTTCGAGAAAAAAGACGTGATATCAAACCATAAACTTCCCCTAGGGAAAAAAAGGTTGGGACAAGTACATTGATGGTATCGTGTTTGCTGATAATTCCATCCATAAAAAAAAACTTGGAAATCGATGCCTCATTCTTCTTATTTGATTCGAACAGCTAAATCAATTGAAAAAAATTCCATCTAATTTACGTGCAGCATTAAAATTTATTATATCAATTCGAGGCCAAGTATTTTCTAATGAATTGAAAAAAGTTACCACTTGAGTTACGTGCAGCACTAAAATTTATGATATCAATCAGTGGACAAGTATTTTATTAGTAACTCCAAATTTTGACATTATTAAATTGTTCTAAGAAGCTTTTAAATCCAAAAAAAATCACATGAAAGCTAGTCATTCGTTACTCTATGGTAGCAAAGACTTATAAGAAAATCGATTTTTCTCAGACTTTCAGGATCCTTGGTATTATTCACAAAATTCAACGTCGATTGGATCGATACAAATTATGTTTAAATAAGTGTTAAAAGTACTTGTCCGGCCCATCACTATTCATTCAATAAAAAATCAATCATAAAAAAACGAAATTGTATGGCAGAATCTGGTTAAAAATTTGTTGAAATGCGATTCATTATTAGTTTAATGCTTTTAATAATAGTATAGGTTAGTTCTTATTCCGTATGGAATTCGTTCGCTGGAAGAATAAGTAGGAAGTAAAAATTGACATCATTGAATATAAACTGGAGAGTTATTTTGGAAGCTTGAACATATATATTATGTACAATTTGTTTCATTTATCGATGCAGAATAAAATCCCTCGTATATTGCGGAATAATTTGTTTCCGTTTTTTATTGAATTAGTGCAACTAAGTAAAAATTACTTGAAGATAATTCTCTCAATTCCCTCTGCATGAATACTTGTGACTTGTGAACCATCAGTTCTAGACAAGCCCTGATTTTTATTTGGATAAACAAATTAAACGGAAAGTGATGGGCCGGACAAGTACTTTTAACACTTATTTAAACATAATTTGTATCGATCCAATCGACGTTGAATTTTGTGAATAATACCAAGGATCCTGAAAGTCTGAGAAAAATCGATTTTCTTATAAGTCTTTGCTACCATAGAGTAACGAATGACTAGCTTTCATGTGATTTTTTTTGGATTTAAAAGCTTCTTAGAACAATTTAATAATGTCAAAATTTGGAGTTACTAATAAAATACTTGTCCACTGATTGATATCATAAATTTTAGTGCTGCACGTAACTCAAGTGGTAACTTTTTTCAATTCATTAGAAAATACTTGGCCTCGAATTGATATAATAAATTTTAATGCTGCACGTAAATTAGATGGAATTTTTTTCAATTTATTTCTTTCAAAGACGATATTTGGCATGATGCAATTACTGATGAGAATGTTGGTATACCCTTAACTAAAAATAGTGATAATGATATTCATGAAGATAATAATGATGATGACGATGATAAGTTAGAATCATCTGGAGATGTTGATGATTTGATACGTGAATATCTGGGATTACTGCGTAGTAATAACAAAACAAGATTGGATGGCGCGTATGGAGTACGAAATCTCGCTCAAAACAGATTTATGATTGGTGATTCACCAATTCATTTCGAACTCGATCATATAGTGGTTGGAGATGAAAAGTATCCCAAAAGTATTGGCTTGGTGGAACTGTTGTTTAAAAAAGAGCCTGGACTCAAATATGTAACACCAAATGACTTGGAGAAATATCAGAAAATTGTCATCACAACGAATGCTCATAAAAAATTTTATAAACGCACGGGTGCAGTACGTCAGAATAAAAGTAGTAAATTTAAAAATCATATATCCCAAATGCTCGGTAGCAATGATAAGAAGGGCGGTGCTCTGCCTCAGTATAAGGTAGCACGAAAGCATACCTCTGTCGACTATGTTCATTGGAATGATCCGAATGAACTGGTGGATCGTGTTCGCTTATTGCTCGCATCGCAAGCTGCTGGAAATTCATCACATTCTAATGAAATTATATCGATTATCAAGGAGTTGCGTGAAGCTGAAATCATTTATTAACGTGTGAGGGCTTGCTTTCATCCACATTCCCAACATGAGCGTCGATGTGTTTGGTCGAAAGTTGAGTAGACGTGGTGCAGGTCCTCCGGGTAAACCAGGTGCTGGATTCAAAATTACATCAGACGGTCATTACGACTTGGACCGAAAACGACTGAGCAACGTTGGCGAGCCAGTAAATGCTCGAGATGTTGTAATACTCGAAGCATTCAGTAAACACATTCATTCTATAACTCATAGTGTGACTCATACAACGAATCAAAAGTGCGAATCGCATGTGGCGGCTGCAAAAAAGCGTGTGAGAACCGAGCTCGCCTATCTCCGTGAAAAAATTAATAATATAAAGAGAGAAATCTCAGAACTTCATGATGATATGAAGCTTTTACGAGATCATCTAATGATAAGTCAGTGAAAAGTCCTCCAGACTCTTATCTTCAGTAATTGATGAGGACCGTGGGGGAGAAGAAAAAAAAATGAGTGGAAAGAAGCTTGCGGTGGTTGAAGAACTGCATAAGCCAGCTCGGCGGAATTATCCACGTCGACATGTGGATATACGTGGCCTGGATGAGACTTGGCAAGCTGATCTTGTAGATATGTCTGCATATGCACAACACAACTCCAAGTATAAATTTCTCCTCACCGTCATCGATATATTCTCCAAATTCGCCTGGGCTGCACCGTTGAAGAGTAAAAGTGGAAAAGATGTGAGTGCTGCAATGGAGACGATTCTCAGCAAAGGACGCATACCGAAAAATCTTCACGTCGATCGAGGAAAAGAATTTTATAATACGAACTTTAAGGCATCTGATGAAAAAGTATAATATACACTTGTATTCTACAATTAGCAACTTGAAAGCATCAATTTGTGAGCGCTTCAATCGTACACTGAAGAATAAAATGTGGATTCAATTTAGTTTTCGCGGAAACTGGAAATGGATCGATATTCTTGATATGTTAATTACAAAATATAATAATACTATACTTCATACGATTAGAATGAAACCGAAAGATGTTGATGCAACGAATGAGAAACAACTATTGCGTAATGTTTTCAATCAAACTGCGGTGGGAATGAAGCGAGCTAAATTAAAAATTGGAGATGAAGTGCGTATACGTAAATTTAAGAATGTATTTGAGAAAGGTTATACTCCAAACTAGACAACGGAAATTTTCACAATATATCAAGTGAGAAAAACCAATCCAGTCACATATAATATAAAAGATTATCAAGAGGAGCCTATTGCAGGCAGTTTCTACGAACAAGAGCTACTTCCTGTTAAATATCCCGATATATATCTTGTAGAAAAAGTATTGAAAAAACGTGGTAGTCAGTTGCTTGTTAAATGGTTAGGTTTTGATGACGCGCACAATAGTTGGATAAATAAGGATGATTTGTAAAAATGAAAAAATAAAAAAAATGTGAAAAAAAGGACTTGCTGATTTTTTTTTCTTTCTATAGCATACCCCTCCAATTCTCGAGACTCGTATGGTCAAAAAACCCCCTGACATTCAAAAAATTATGAATGTCAGGGGGTGGTTTACCCCCTGCAGTAAGGGTGCATAAGAAGTTAAAAATATTATACAGGTTATTTGACGTATAAAACATTTTGAAATTGGTTCGGTTACGATCGGTTGAATGCTTCTATATGAAACACTCTAACAGGGGCAAAACATGCCCAACTTTGGGGGTTGATTTCACCCCTTAAAAATAACTTTCGGCCGATAAAAAAAATACGTGTCTCTTATTTTTTGACAAGCTACATTCTATAAAAAGAATACTGAAATTGGAAGGGGACAGTGCTCGAAATAAAATTTGACATTTTAAGGGTGTTTTACTACCTTAATTTTTTTGATTTGAGGAAAACCTAAAAACACGTCAATTTTATTTTTTTTTGCTCTGCAAAATAGCGTTTGTTTTATTAGAATCGGATCGTAAATTTGTTTATACGACAAAAATCTGGATATTCGGGGGTGGTTCACCCCATTGCAGTAAGGGTGCATAAAAAGTTGAACATGTCATATAGGTTATTTGACATGCAGAACATTTTGCAATTGGTTTTGTTTCGATCGGTTAAGTGCTTTTATATAAAAGAGTCTACCAGATGCAAATCATGCCCAACTTCGGGGGTCGATTTCACCCCTTAAAAATAACTTTAAGCCGATAAAAAAAATACGTATCTCTTATTTTTCGATGGACTATAACATATAAAAAAATTATCAAAATCGGAGGGGAACACTAAAGTATCTTTCCTTGTGAGTAAGGTTGAAAATAACGTTTATTGTGTTTTGAACAGTGATTTTCGGCAATTTTTGCGGTTTTTTCTTATTAGCTTAAATTTATAGTCGTGTATCAGCCAATCTGACCTCAGATTCAGATGCAACGCAACAAATTACATAAAAAACACCCCCGAGTAAGGTCGAAGACAACTGTTATGTTTAACAGCGATTTTTTTCCATTTTTGCGGTATTTTAAAATTTACTCAAAATTTTGGATGTCTATTGGCCAATCTGACCCTGGATTCGGATTCAGCGGGCTAAAATATACAGAGACTGATGGGTCTGGTTCTATGTGCGGATAACTTTTTTTTTGTACGCCGGTGTTATTGATGACATAAACTGTTTTGTAACACTCATAGACCCGCCCACATATCAACGAAGAGTGATGTTGCCCATTAACCCGATAGCACAATTTCAGATTGGATGGTTATATGACGTCCAGAAGGGACGAACGTGTTCGGAGGTTTACTAGATTTTGCTGCCACCAACCTACACAAAGTGTAGGTTTTTTGAAATGTAAAATATTTTAATGGATATTTTGTTTGGTCTAAATGGAATTGAAATAATTGGATAATTAATGTAATAACCGGAATATCGCAATATTAAAGTGATTAAGTAATCGAAATTATTTAAGAAGTAATGAAGGAGTGAGTATATGGTCCCGTACGGGCCCCGAAGCAGGTGATTGGGTCGCTCAAATAATAATTAATAGAAATTTAGATTTATTGATAAGATATGGAAAGCAGAAGGTTCGACGAGAACAGAGATATATGTAAAAAGTAAAAATTACAAAAAGGATTATAATTTGATTGAAACAAGGTACAATATTGATGGTGTAAACAACAGTGAATTAACATTTACTCCAACTTATTCTCTCACCTGAGTGGGAACAATTATCCCGTTCCGCTCCGCACACCATAACCGCGCCTTCAATCGACGCGCGGTTCACACACATGCACAGAATTAACTTGGTTTTTAAAAAGAATTACAAAAGGCGAATCGCGAGACTCGATAACAGAACGTCCGTGAGGCAAGGGCCAATGTATTGCTCACTACGCGTTTGTTGACGGAACCCAGACTTATGGTCCTCTGTGCGGTTCACCTGTGTCATTGTACCAGGATTTACTACCCCACCGCAAGTTAGCTGGATTACAGAGTTATCCCGAGGGACTACCGAGTGTCGGTTAAGAATCAAACGGAACTGATGTACAAAAATCCTCGCCACGGCGACGAGAGCTCGAATGCGATCGTCGTGACGGGGTTTTCAGTGCATCTCAGCACTTTAGTCTCTAAATTATGACTTTAGTCGTTACCAAGGGTATCCACGAGCCACCTTGGAGGTCGCGATCAGGCGATGCCGAATCGGCAGATTCCAAGTGGTTGCTAAGGCACGAGGTATCGCGTACTGACTGAATCAAGAACGTTCTAGCATTTTCAATAAAAGAAATATTTTAAAGTTGAAAAGGATCGTCGTCAAGTCTCGCGTTTAATGATAACCAAACGTGGGACGGGACAGTTAACTTACAGAAAAGCCAATTCAATTTCTAATATACGATATTTTGTTTTCTGTTTAGCATGGAGTAATGATACAGCAGAGGACGATCGTCTAAGTGTAAAAACCGGAATGATATCTTCAGAAACACAAGAGAATAAAATGATGCCGAATAACTTGCAGTCACAAGTTACAGACGAGACGGTGACAACACCCCCGAAAGAAGTTCCAATGCCAGAGGTTTCTGAAGATGTGGGGGCATCAACCGAGTTGTTATTAACAGAAGTATTAGGGAAGACAATAACATCACCAGTGGTAACCACGGCTACTACATCAGATATAATTCCTCAGGGAACAAACAATTTTGAAACCGAAGTAGAATCCACAAACTCCGAGGACGCTTGAAAAAACAAGAAAGTATTGGATCGCTTAAACATGGAAAGAAACAAATACCCAAGTGACATCAATTGACATTCAAAATCGTGGTAGAAGGCTTCTTGGTACACCAGGTTGAAAATCACGAGGGTAATCGAAAAGGGTTCATTTTCGACTCATTCAATGGCCACAAAATTTCGGGGCCATACCATTTGTATAATTTAATATTTCAAGTTTACATTCTACTCGAGAAGGAGCATCACGCACCAAGCATGTCATCATGGGATAAACAAGAAAAAAAATAATAAACAAAGAAATTCAAAATATTTTACTCCTGGCTGCTATTGAAAGATGTTATAGATCCGTACTCTAGAAATTAAAGATTAAACATAACAGAACTGTACACCATCTGTTATAAATACGAGATTGGCGATATCGACAAATATTTGTCCCAATGGATTTTTAGAATGGGTTGTAAATCTAGCGTTACATTGAGCTGCATTATAAAATTGTAACGTGGAAATTAGTGTATATGATGTTTCAGTGTGAAGTCAGAATGAGAAGAGATTATAAAAGAAACGGAAAAAAATTGATTTTTACCTTGATGTTTAAAAAATTTATGTGAAATTTCACTTGTGCCGTTTACAAACATTTTTATTCTTCAACTATATTTTATCGAAATATAATTTACGGATCATACCATGTACGATGCACCTTTATTATGGTTCAAAAGTTTAAAAAAAAATATCGGTATCTCAAACTGCATTATTTTCTTGTCTCACCGATTAACCGTCGGTTGTTACGATGAGTAGAATTTGTGAGACATTCCATTTTTATAGCTAAAAAATTATTGTGCTTTTCTAACAAAGTATAAAAAATGTGATCTTCAATCGAATTTTTTTTTCTATAATCATACCTAGCATCGTACCTAACCACCGAGAATGCATGTAATCTTCTACCCAAGAAGCAGTAAGAACCAAAGGTGATTTAACATCTCATGATGCAGCTAAACTGAAGAGAACGAGCAGAAAGAAACAAAAATGTATGAAAAAAAAAATATTAAGATAAAATTGATCGGAGAAAAAAATACGGCCAACCAATTGCTCACAATTGTACATTGATGTGTCACTTCACATTGGTAAATCACGACTTTAACTACATATGCTATATTAAATAGATATATGCGCCTCTGTGAAATAATTTCCTCGATAATTTATATGTTACGTAAGAAAGTGGTTTGCTTATTTTTTTTCTCGGTCGTGCATGCTGGAAATTAATTGTACCGTACCTTCTAGTTATCTGTTAACCGTTTTAACTCCAATTGTAATAAGTATCATAATATGTATCATAATGAATCGTCGAATTCGTAAGGTTATTGTTCCAATTATATTTATAATGATTATTGTTCATTTCGATCATTCTATTATTACTTCAGGGAATATATATAGACATGGTTCGACATTTGTTGCATAGATTGGGGAAAACCACTCGTTAATAAAAAACTAATCAGACCAGTAATGATAAACATCATTGTATAACATGTAAACTAGGGTGGTCGTTATTTGGGGTAAAAATTTATTCTACTCGTTCCGCCCCCTAAATCAGTTGAAAATACATAGAAAAACAGTGCTGTAATTTTTTCCGATTTTTAAAACAATGCTTAATCCTCGGCCACGGAGGTTGAAGTTTTGAGTTTGAAATACATGAGGTTTTTCTGCGTTTGTGGTCACTATTTTACTGTTGGCTTAAATATGTTTGGAAAATCTTGAAATTCTCAGGAATTACTTTACAAGCATTTTAGTACGCGGAAAAAAATTCCAAAACCCCTAACCTCAAAATGTGGTTATAGCATTACCACACTAACCCATTAATGCGCAAAACAATAATTTTGGATTATTAATTTCAAGTCAGAGTTTTAATCGTTTGAGGAACACATATTTTTATCGTACCAATTTCCATAATCGTATGTGTTCTAAAGGTTTCGTGGGTCGCTGAATACGATTGTAACCAACCTACTCACCGTTTGGATTGACTGACTCAATTGTGAGGGGTAGTTAAATTATACGCGGCTTAGAACGCTTTTATTCGTGATTAGCGTTTGCGCGCGCTCGAGAGGGAAGGAAACCGTGAGAAGACCACACCGAACTTGCATCCACAATTTACAATGATTTTCTGTACTGACGCAAGGTAGACTTCCAAACTTACCTCTTAGACGCTGCTCAAAAAAAAGTTTTACACAAGTCTTACACAAGGTGTAAGATTTTGGCTTCGGTTTAATGAATCAGCGTGTGAAGTACGCAAGCCTGTACGATGTCTCTCGATCCCTAGGCCGTTGTGCGCTAATCGTAGAATACAGTATATAATTCGCCTAACTGGAACTCGATATACAATTATCGCCTATTGGCGCTTTGAATAAACTTTGCCTAACCGGCGGAAAAAGCTCTTTGTAAAAATTCTGTCTATCTTGAGCAACGATAACCCTGGCCTGTCTACACGACGGAATCTCTTGTTCTTCTGTCGCCTGGTCATCCTTCCGCATAGATCCCCTGTTAGGAGAAATATTCGAAATCGATGGGTGGGATCGAAGTGCGTGAACTCGCTGCGTCCTGCGCGTGGAATTACGACGTCCCGTCGCTCTTTGCCGAAGCGCTGGTTGACCGCTGGAGCGGCGTTTCAAAAAGCGCAGATCTCACATTATTCTGAAGTAAAAATGGGAAAATTCAAGATTGCGGATTCGAAACGGTGACTATTTTTTATTAAGTTTGCTGTTTTTCCTTCAATTGGCACAAAAATCGGTATATATAGTGAAACTTTTCGGAGTTGAGAAACTCTCCGAAAACGATATTATTAATTAGCTCTGTCCAGCGGAGTTAAGGATTCGGACTTGAGTGGATTCGACTTGTTAGACACTAGGAGAATAGCAGGACTACGGACTTAATGTCTCGAAGCAGCGATATTACAAAGATTAAAGGTATAAAAAATAGCCTCAGGGTTGAGTTGGTCGCTTTCATGTGCGACAGTATCGACTCTTCATCATCGGCATTCTACTGAATGAATAATGAGATCGCTGCTGAAAGAATCACACATAAAGTTTAAATTGAAAAGCAAACAATTCGGAATTTGTATTGATACGAATGTTAGTTGATGAGAGAGATTATTGAAGTGAAAGATTAATAGTTATTAGCACCTCTTTAGAAGGAAAACGACAGTTAGTCGGATCGGAGGACTAGGGTGCCAGGATGAGAAGGAGTATCGTTCTCGGAGCGGCTCGCGCTCTCGGCTTGCTCCGGTGTTTCTTACAGGTGTGCGAACAAATTTACTAGCAGAATACACACACGCAGCTGTAATCATAGGATTTAAGCTCAGACGAGAAATCAGACTCAGATTCATTTTCCAATAGCACGTCTAATCCCGAAATGCTATCACAGCATTCATGAAAACACAGAAAACTGTGCCTTGAGCTATAGTGTTTTTCTTGAATTACCCTTTTTCTTTTGTAAAACGATCTGCGCTTGGCGCTCTTGTTGACAGTAAGTTGAAATTTCAAAAAAATTCATAAATATTGAAGACATTGAAAAATGTACTATCCAAGTTACAAAATATGTTCAAATACGTCTTAAACGTACTTGTCCGGCCCATCACTTTTTATTCAAATTGCTCATTCGAAAACAAATCAAAAACGAAGTTAATGCATGTGTTAATATTAAGGAACAGTAATTCCCGAGAAAATAATTTTCCTTCGAATCGCTCTTGTCAAAATGAAACGAAAATGAAAGATGAAGTTGATTAATTTATTTATATTGTTACGTCCCGGTATGATTTGATCTTACCGTGGTCGCAACGGCGCTTCAGTTTCGGTCAGCTGTGAGAGACCGGGGATTGAAGCGGTGTCGAGTGACAGACGAACCCTTTTATTTTACAATTTGGATGGAACCCACTTACCTTTTCGCTGTCGCTTAAGATATTCGAAAAGAGTGCGGTGATATCTGTGGCAATGGTGCGGTCCCTCGTTCTACAACACCCGGTATGCAGCCGACGGCGATTGGAAAGAGACGAGTGGAGAATAGCGGGCGGGACCGTTGTCCGCGGATATATTCGCGCAGGTGTAATAAAAACGGAACTCCGCGCGTTAAGTATTTAAAACAATAAAATTATATTCAAAATAATGAATTGATAATGCGATACAATTTTGGAACAGTTTTAATATTTGTCAGAGCGACCAAAGCCGGAGGAGAACCGATCGGTTTAGTTCGCGAATCAAGACTGCCTGCCCTTTTGCATTTTTCCCACTGACTCCGGCTATCTTGTCCGAGTCAGTCGAAAATGCTTAGGCCGAGGTTCCCATGATCTTGAATTGATGCTTCAGCATTTTCTCATGGCAAACCGTCTCACGGCGTTCGTCGCTGCTGATTTGCGTTTTCTTATCGCTAGATGAGACGGACCGCGAGCGGTTCGTCTCTTCGAATAATTATTCAATTAACGTAATTTACTACGTTAATTATTTATTATATTTCTATAGATTCTATTAGGCAAAAATCAAAACGAATCTCCAGGACGTAACACCTCCCCCTTTAAGAAGAACGCTATGCTTGGGCTTAGCGTTCGATGAGAGAAACGTTCGTTGAGTTTCGTTTTGAGATTTTGCTTTCTTATTTTAATACGCTTATAATATTTTAATTTTATTTCGAGGCGTCGCGTATACGATGGCTCGTCGTCGCTGCATACGAAAGGCCCTTCTTTCGTGCTACATTGTAAGGCATTTCGTTGACTTTGTTTGTTTATTTTCTTTTAATTTATGTTCGGTTCGTTTTGGTTATTTATTGACCTTTCCATGATCTTCGGGTGTTGATCTTTTGATTTTCTTGATTTATTTATTTAATTCCGATGCAGTGCTGCAGCTCTGCATGTGGGATGCAAACAGCCGCGCTGAGAGCTCGGGGTTGACACCAGCCAAGCTCGTTACTGACGTGGTTGCTGGTAGGTGAGGATAAGGCGTTCGTTTCGGTGGTTCGGGCGGCGGAGAGGATTCACGTTGTTTTGTTTCCGTTTCGTGTCCAGCTTCGGTGTCTTCGTCGTGTCGGTTGGTTTTGCGATGCGCTAAGGTGACGAGCAGTCCGGTAATCGAACTCCATATTGCTCCGAGGAGGTGAATGCTCCATCCATATAATGCGTGGAGGGCGTATCCCTGGATGCATGTATCGGTTACGAACTTGATTGCTGCGAGCACCAAGAGCACACCGACGACGCTTCCGCTGGCTGAGCCGAACTTCATGAAGCCGTTCCAGAATTTAGCTGCTGCGTTCTCGGCGATGTGGTTGAGCGTTTCTTCGTCGAGAAATTCGCGAATGGATACACTGCCGGCTGGTACTTGGTATCCAATTGTTCCTCGAGCGATGTTATTGAGCAGCGCTGGTTTTTCGGCCGGGAACATTATTCGCTCACGCAGCTTATCGATATCGGTTTCAGAATATATGCCACTACTGGCGAGATTTCCAGGTGATGCGTACTTCCATTCGGGTTGCGACAGTGGCGCGAAAGATTGTGGTGGCATAACTTCTATCGGATTTGGCGAGAGTCGGTACCAGGTCCCTTCGATTTGGTATTGTGCAGGAACGAGGGGGTCGCAATTTATTTGCGTCGCTGATCTCACAAGCATTCGCGATGTTGCTGAAAGGTAGAACGACTGATTCCTGTAAGTAACTGGGAGCTCTTGGTAACACTCCTCGGTTCGCCTTATTTTGCACTCGACGGGAATGCACTTGATAATGTGTGCGACTTCTCCGGCGATGACGGACATGTACCCGGGACCCTTCATAACGGTTCGAGCGAATCTTTCTGGTAATAGCGCAGCAATTGACAGTGCGCCCTGTAGTATTTGCCTTTCGAGGTTGCACCTCTGCGTAACTACGTCCTTGTAGAGGCTTTTCATTTGTTTGCGGACGTGTTTTTCGACATAAATGAATTTCGAGTTGATGTAGGAAAACATGTCGAGATTGTTCACCGAAATTTTCCTTTTGATGGCGAATGACTGCCCCTTTTCCGTTTCCAGAATGAATAACTTTGGGTGTTCGGTTTTTATGAGCCGATACCCGCAAACGAGGTACTCGGACGTTTTAGCTAGCGCAAACGTAGTTTGTTCGGTCACGAGCGTGTATACGTCGGGTAGTCGCGACCCGTCTTCAATTATGGTGAATTTGGATGCCATTCCTTCGTAGAGGACGTCGTACATCTCGAAGTTGCACGTGTCGGGTGGCGTAGTTTTCCAAAATGCGCTGTTTCCGTCGATGTCGATACAGTTGCCATTTGCTAGTTGGCATTGCGTTCCAGATTGGAGTGTTATTCTTCCGCCTTGCAGATTGACCGCCGCCTGGTAATTGAACAGCGATATCTTCACTGATGCTTGTACGAAAACCCCACTCCATGTTCCGAACGAGTCGCTGTACTGAGTTCCCTCGCATCTGCCGTTCGCCGACGTCGACCCGGCCAGCGTGATGCTTCTCGTCGTGGTGTCGTTGCGTCGAAGTCCGTGGATTTCCGCTGAACAACCGAGTCGGATAACTCCGGTCTCGTGTACGCGACGGCAGGATGTCTCGTCCAGTTCGTGTAAGTATTCTTGAAAACCGTTGACGACTAATGAGTTGTAGGACGACATTCCGCAGTAATGCACGAGGCGGGATATTTCGACTCGACACTGAACTACTACGGTGTCCGAAAATTCAGATAATTGGAGTAGCTGTATGTACGTCTGCGTTGGTTCCGGTTCTTTTAACGGGATGTCGCATTCTTTGACATCGTTCAGCGATAGCGTCGTGACGTTCAACATTGATCCTCCACAGTCGTAGCCGACCAGGCCCTTGATTTCGCGCAGCCCTCCGATGAGTAGGAGCGTTGCGATCAGGACAAGCGTTTCGCTGAATCTCTGGTCACCCTTTCCCATTTTCCTCACGTTCTGCAAAAATATTTTTACGATAATTTTGTTTTCCTTAGTTTGTTCGCGTGAACTATTTTAGGTTTGCCCTTATGTTTAATTTTTACGTTAGAGTCTGTTAGGATTTCGAGAACTTCGCAAGGGTCGGTATATTGGTCGTAGAATTTTCCGATTTTAGGTTCTTTTAGGAGGAGGACCATGTCTCCGACTTTGAAGTTTTGGACATTTTGTTTACGATCGTAGTAGGTTTTAGATTTTTCTTTCGCGGCTCGTAATTTTTCGGCGGCGAGTTCTTGGAGGCCGTGAATTTTTGTGAAGAGTCTTCGCAGGTATTCCGCGTACGTCGGCTCCTGTTCTTCGATTCTGTCGCTCCTGGCTGGTTGTCTCGCTAATTTTCCATACACGAGCTCGTGCAGCGTGAAACTCGTACTCTCGTGCTGGCTGGTGTTGTACGAGAACATGGCCATTTCCAAGAATTCGTCCCAATCGTTTTCTTTGTTGACGTAGTGTTTGAGATACTCGACGAGCACGTGGTGCGAACCTTCGATGGATCCATTCGACTGCGGATGGAATGACGTCGTCTTGTATTGTTTGATCCGGAGTTTCCTGGCCAGACCCTTCATGAGGTCGCTGCAGAAATTTGTACCTTGATCCGTCAGGACTGCTTTTGAGGGGCCGAAATGAGCGATAAAGTTTTTAACGAAGGCGTCGGCTATATCTGATGCCCTCGTGTGCTGCAACGCGATTGCTAACGAATATTTCGTTAGCAGATCTTGGATCGTTAGGATATTCGTGTTGCCTTTACGTGTAGCGGGAAACGGGCCCAAGATATCCATCGCTATTTTGTCGAAGGCACTGCCCGGGGTGTCCGTTATCAGCATAGGTTGCCTCGTTTTGACTCGTACGAGTTTTTTCAGTTGACAACTGCGGCATTGTTGGATGTATTCCTGGATTTGAACTTTCATGTTCGTCCAGAAGTAGTTTTCCCGAATTCGCTTGAAGGTTTTCGTGACGCCTTTGTGTCCGCCGACCAACGAATCGTGGCATTCTTCGATGATGTTTCTTCTTTCTTCGAGGGCGGGGACGCGCACGAGTTGTTCGCAAACCGTGAGTTGTATTGGTAGATCGTTCAGGTGGCTTTCCACCATTGACAGCGTGTCCGCCCAGGGGATGTTGTCCAAAACGTTTGTTTTCGCGATGCTTACTGATTTTAACATTAATTCAACCATCACATCGCGAAGGGACTCTATGGATTCATTCAAGTCTTCCCTCGCGGCGTTAGCTCTCAAATCGTTTTTTATTGGCAACCCGATCAATACACGGTTCCCGACGCGTTCTACTCCTGCTCGTGAAAGGTTGAGACTTTGAAATATTGATAAAATTAATGCGGATGCCAAATCCTTGGCTCCGTCGTCTACCGCTTGATTTTTTGTTGTTACGAAAAATACCAGATTATCTTTTCGCATTGAGAGTGTGTCCCTGGTTCCGATTATCCTAAAATTTTCGGCAGGTTCCGGTGAACTTGATCTACATGAGTCGGCGGAAGAATCGGTTGAACTGGCTGGAGTGTTATCGGGTGTGACTAAATTTTCGTCGCTAGATATTTCGTCAATTTCAGAATCGTCATTGTCAATAAGATTTGTCGACGGCGGTTCGGCCACATGGCTTTGCGAACAGCTGCCTTGTATCGGGTCAGCCGATTCTTCCCTCGCGACCTTTTGTTTTTTCGCGCTGTGAAAGACGATTTCGTCCTCATCTCCGAATGAATCGGGATGGCCTCTTGTCCGTACCGGTGTTACGAGAAAAACTGATTTATCATGCTCAGGGGGGTTGCGTGACAGTGCATCGGCGTTGCTGTTTGTCCTCCCTGGCTTGTAAATGATTTTATATTGATAATTTACCAGTTTGAAACGCCAGGCGACCAGTCGATTAGCGGGGTCCTTAACCGAGTGCAGCCAAACTAATGGTTTGTGGTCTGTCACCAGTGAAAACTCCCTACCGTAGACGTACGGCCTAAAATAATTCACGCAATACACAATCGCTAAACATTCCTTTTCAATCACAGGGTATTTTTCCTCTGCTTTGTTCAGAGTTCGCGACGCGTACGCTATCGGTCGGTCGCTGCCTATCCTACCTTGGCTGAGTACACCACCGATCGCGGTCGCCGATGCGTCCGTTGTAATGATAAACGGCGCTGTAAAATCGGGATGTTGTAACACGGGTTCTTTAAAGAGCGACTCCCTCAAAGTGGTGAACGCTTCTTCTTGAGCATTGTTCCATTTGAAAACCGTGTCCTTTTTCAACAGTTGCGTGAGTGGTCTCGCGGTACCGGAAAAATTGTTTATAAATCGGCGGTAGTACCCGGGCAAGCCAAGAAACTGTTTTATTTTCGTAGGACTGGTCGGCCTCGGATAATCTTTTAACGCCTCTATTTTTTTGGGATCCGGTCGGACACCATCTTCGCTTATAACGTGACCTAGGTACACAACCTCTTTGCGCAGAAATTCGCATTTATCTGGCTGGAGTTTTAAGCATGCTTTTCGTAATCGGTCGGTAAGTTTTTTGAATTTTGATTCATGTTCTTGCAAAGAACTCGCGTACAATACAATATCGTCGAGGTACACAAAAAGTTCGGTTCCTTGTAATCCGCACAGCACACGGTCCATCAGACGTTGGAACGTGGCTGGGGCGTTTTTGAGCCCGAAGGGCATTCGCGAAAACTGGTAATGCCCGAACGGCGTTGAGAATGCCGTTTTGTGCGCGTGTTCCCCGTGGAGTGGAATTTGGTGGAATCCGCTCGCCAAATCAAATACAGAGAAGTATTTCGCGCTTCCCAATTGGTCGAGGATATCCGTTATGTTAGGAAGGGGATAGGCGTCGCCGATTGTTTTTTCGTTTAATTTACGATAGTCGATTACCATCCGCCATCTAGGATTCCCCTGTGAATCGGCCTTTTTCGGCACGATCCACAACGGTGAGCTATATGGGGAATCTGAGGTCTCGATTATTTTCCCGTCGATCAAATCGCCGATTTGTTTTGTAATTTCGTCTTTATGCGCTGGCGGAAAGCGGTATTGTCGCGTAAAGACGGGCTGATCGTCGGTCGTTATTATTTTATGCTCGATGGCATTTGTTGAATTTAAAAATTCTCCGGGAATTTGAAAAAGATCGTGCGCGTCCAGAATTGATTTTTCAACGCTTGCTCGCTCCTCATCGTTAAGATGGTCGAGTCGTAGCAGCGATTTTATTTTTGATAATACGGAATTTTTGTCGGCTGTACTTGACTTTACTGTCTGGACTCTAGGATCGTGCGTACGACGTTCGTCACTAGGCTGATCCCGCGAATTTTCGCTCAGGTCATGCGAATTTTCGTCGTCGCCTGGCGGTTCGCGTGGATTCTTGTCTTTTGCCGGTTTTTCGTCGAGGAGCTCAAATGCCTCTAAGGTCACCGTTGGGACGGCGAGCTCCACGTCTTCTTCGGTCGTGTTGAACGCTCTCATATACGCTACGCCCTTTATATTGGACACAGCAGCTTCGCCTATATAGATCCCGTTTTTACTTTTTAAACGCGGAACGTAGCCTTGATTAATCTCGGTGTTTTTAACGCGCACGTAATACACGCAACTCGATCGGCTTGGAATTTTTACGGTTTCGCGGTTTTTGAAGGGTAACACGCGGTCATTCCATTTTACGGCTTCTGCGTCCCAATCTATTGCACCTCGATTTAATCCATAAAATTCCGCCCCCAAAATCGCGTCTTGATTTATCCCGAATGAATTTTCCACCACGTGAAACTCCGACGGAGTTCCCAATATATCTAATATCGTCGATCCGATAGTGTATACGGGTTCGTCAGTAATTCCCTGCAGTTTTAAGATATCGTTCGTGTTTATGTTGATTTTGTCCGTTAGCGCCTGAGTTTTTATCAAATTGGGGTCCGATCCGGAATCTACTAGGAACTCGGTCTTTTGATTTAATTGTGGGCCCTCGAACTCTACGACTGGGACGAATGTACTCCGGTTTAAGCGGATGTTGACGGTTCGCACTCGTCGTTCACCTGCACCGGTTTGACAGGGCGCTGGTCCGCGATGTCCTTGCGGCTTGCACCCTGTGAGGCCGAAGGTTGTTTTGCGTTTTCCGAATTCTCGGTTTCGCGAAGTCGTTGATAACAAACGCTTTCCGTGTGGCCTGTACGCTCGCAATACGTACAGGTTGGTCGAGGTTTTTCATTGCCCTGGGGACGGTTATTATTTGTTTGCCCGAGTCGCGTCCTCCCTTGCTTTCGGGTCTTTGCGGTTTTTTCTCGGGGTGTTTGATGTAGCAGTCGGCGTCGACGTGCTCGGGTTTTTTGCAATATTCGCATTTTGACGAATTTGGTTTGCCCTGGCCTGCCGCGTTCGCGTAACTTTTCGCGCTTCTAGCAACCTCTTGAAAACGCGTTTTATCCCGGTCCATTTCCTTTTCGACCTTTATCGCGGTTTGATAGGCCGCGGCTAGGTTACTGCACCCTTCGAATTTCAGCCGTAAACGAAAATCGGGCGGGAGCCCTGCGATGAAGGATTCCATCGTTTCCTCTTCGAGTTCCAATTTTTGCATTCGCGATAGACGACCGGACGATTCGGTTTCGCCGTCGCAGATCGCCGAGTGGAGGTCCTTGACGCGGCTGATATAATCAAGGACGTGTTCCGTTTTGCCCTTTATCACGTTTCCCAGTTCGCCCCTGAGTTGATTCACCGATTTCGCGGTTCCGAAAATGTCTTTGAGGCGATCGGTTAACGCGGCGACAGTTCGAAACGTGTCGTCTTCGATCGCGGTGTATGCGCGCCCTTTTAATCGGTTACGTAGGAGACGCATAAACGTCGGTTCGAGAGGTGGCGAGATCATGTCTTTCGCTCTTTTGCACGCCCGAATAAATTTCAAGATCGGGATATCATCGCCACTAAACGTCGGGACTGATTCGAGAATGTCCTTAAACGATAAGTGCGTGCTTAGTCCCGAGTAAGGCTCTGTAACTGGAAGAGTTTCCGCTGGTGGATCTTCGTTACGCGCTCTCAATTCGGCTAGCTCGTTTCTGAGTTCCCGTAGTTCTTGTCGCAACGCGGAATTAATGTCTCGCGAATCGCTGGGTTCGCCCTTGTTTTCGCGTTTGACAATCGCGGGGTTTGAGTTTTTTTCCGCGTCTAGAACAGCGAGTTCTCTCTCTTGAATTTCTATGAGTCTCTCTTCGTATTCTACCTCGCGAGCCTTATTAATTCTTTCGATTTCGATCAACTCGCGCTGTTTATTTAGTAATTGATTTTGCAATTCGTTAAGTTCTTCCTCCATGAGCGCGCTCAAGCCAAGGCCACGGTCTACGTTGTTTTCACTCATATTTTCCTTATTAGAATTTACCACTTCAATTCGCTAGGTCACTTGCGGATTTCGCCGGTCAATCGACACATATATCCCACCGCTGTCACCAAAAATGTTACGTCCCGGTATGATTTGATCTTACCGTGGTCGCAACGGCGCTTCAGTTTCGGTCAGCTGTGAGAGACCGGGGATTGAAGCGGTGTCGAGTGACAGACGAACCCTTTTATTTTACAATTTGGATGGAACCCACTTACCTTTTCGCTGTCGCTTAAGATATTCGAAAAGAGTGCGGTGATATCTGTGGCAATGGTGCGGTCCCTCGTTCTACAACACCCGGTATGCAGCCGACGGCGATTGGAAAGAGACGAGTGGAGAATAGCGGGCGGGACCGTTGTCCGCGGATATATTCGCGCAGGTGTAATAAAAACGGAACTCCGCGCGTTAAGTATTTAAAACAATAAAATTATATTCAAAATAATGAATTGATAATGCGATACAATTTTGGAACAGTTTTAATATTTGTCAGAGCGACCAAAGCCGGAGGAGAACCGATCGGTTTAGTTCGCGAATCAAGACTGCCTGCCCTTTTGCATTTTTCCCACTGACTCCGGCTATCTTGTCCGAGTCAGTCGAAAATGCTTAGGCCGAGGTTCCCATGATCTTGAATTGATGCTTCAGCATTTTCTCATGGCAAACCGTCTCACGGCGTTCGTCGCTGCTGATTTGCGTTTTCTTATCGCTAGATGAGACGGACCGCGAGCGGTTCGTCTCTTCGAATAATTATTCAATTAACGTAATTTACTACGTTAATTATTTATTATATTTCTATAGATTCTATTAGGCAAAAATCAAAACGAATCTCCAGGACGTCACAATATTATATGGAGTCATAATTGCCAACAAAATCATTTTTCTCCAAATTTCACGAATCCACGTGTCGTACTCGACTAGTGATATTTATCAAAATGTGTACGTGACTATAGAAAAAAAAACATTGCATGGCTGAGTAGGTTCGAAAATTTCTAGTAATGCGCCTGATTATTTCTCATTTTCATTGGTTCTTACCGAATGGTATGTGTTCACTGAAGAAAATCAGAAGTGGATATTGCTATACGAACTTGCGAACAATCAAGTTCAAATTACTTGGAAATATTATTTTTATTTCTATCCATTTTATTATATTTGTCATTATAGAACAACCCTAATGTGTTTTCGAATGAGCAATTTGAATAAAAAGTGATGGGCCGGACAAGTACGTTTAAGACGTATTTGAACATAATTTGTACCGATCCAATCGAAGTTGAATGTTGTGAATAATACCAGGGGATCCTGAAAGTCGGAGGGGAATCGATTCTTTACAGTGTGTATCTTGTTGAAGTAACGAATGACTTTCATGTGAATTTTTAATGATTTTATTTCCATTTTTTTTTTAGTAATTTTGATAAAACGTTGTGAGCCCGACAAGGATTCTCAACGCTCATTTGTCGCTGGAGATTATATTTCAAATAACTGATAAATACTTGACCTCGAATTGATATAATTCATTTTAGTACTGCACGTAACTTCCGTTATGACTTTTTTTTCATTAACTTTTTTCTTGAAAATAATTATCATGAATTTCAATTAAAGTTTGCGATTTGTTCGATAAATATTTCAAATTATCAATAAAAACTTGGCCTCCAATTGATATCATACATTTTTATACTGCATGTAACTTGGATAGTACATTTTTCAATGTCTTCAATATTTATGAATTTTTTTCAAATTTTTTTATTTTTCTCTACAGAATTTTTTCGATTGTTTTTTATTTTTGTCGAATTTTTTTGAACTTTTCAATTTTTCGTTTATTAATTCTATAGAATTTTTTTCCTGGTTCTGAATCTTTTTTCTATGTCATCCAGAAACAAGAGACCATCAATGTACTTGTCCCAACCTTTTTTTCCCTAGGGGAAGTTTATGGTTTGATATCACGCCTTTTTTCTCAAAAGTTCCTCATTTATGTTATGACGGTTATAGGATTTTAGTATAAATTTCTATGAATTATTTGCTTAGTAGATTTTTATAGATTCCATTCTCATACGAACATTTTTTATGGGATAATCTTTTTCATGAAATTATCAACAAATAAGGGACCATTAATGTACTTTTCCCAATCTTATTTTCCCTGGGTATGATGTTCGGCTTATAAAGTTGGTTTCCACCATAAAAGACCAATTTTTCGTAAAAATTGTAGTGAAAATATTTCGTCACAAGTCTGCCCTTGAACTTTGGCGATTTTTTTCCTTATACTCTAATATGTTATGCCTATTAGGAACTCAACAGCATGGAGGAATCCTGGATGAGGCCCGAGAAATGAATTTCGGTTTATAATGTTGGTTTCCACGTAAAAGACCAATTTTTCTTCAAAATTGTACTGAAAATATTTCGGCACTGGTTTGGTCTTGGACTTTGGTGATTTTTCTCCTTGTCTTCTAATATGTTTTGTCTATTGGGAATCCAAGAGCATGAAGAAATGCGTGTTGTGGGCCATAATATGATTTTCAGCTTATAACGTTGGTTTCCACGAAATAAGATCTATTTTTCGTTAAAATTGTACTGGAAATATTTCGTCACAGGTCTGTCTTTGGACTTTGGCGATTTTTTTCCTTGTACTCTAATATGTTTCGTTCATTTGGAACGCAAGAGCATGGAGAAAAGTGTGTTGCGGGCCGAGATATGATTTTCGGCTTATAACGTTGGTTTCCACGAAAAACAACAAATTTCTCGTCAACATTGTACAGAAAATATTCCTTCACAGGTTTGTCCATGGAGTTGGGCTATTTTTTTTCTTCTTCTCTAATATGCTATGCTTATTGGGAACCCAAGAGAATGGTAGAAAGCGGGTTGGGGACCGAGATATGATTTTCGGCTTATAACGTTGGTTTTCACGAAAAAGGACCTATTTTTCGTCAAAATTGTACTGGAAATATTTCGGCACTGGTTTGTTCTTCCACGTTGGTGATTTTCCCCCTTATCTTCTAATATGTTTTGTGTAATAGAAACCCAAGAGAGTGAAGAAATGCGTCTCGTGGGCTGTAATATGATTTTCGGCTTATAACGTTGGTTTTCGCGACAAAAGATCTATTTTTCGTCAAAATTGTACTGAAAATATTTCGTCACCTGTCAGTCCTTGGCCTTTGGCGATTTTTTCTCAGTCTTCATATTAACAGTAAGTTGAAATATCTGAGAAGCCGATTGAGTGAATTGCCGACGGGAGCGTTCAAGCTCTGAATTGTTTTCCATCTCATGCCGATTGAGATTCGGACTCGATGCATAAGGATATGGCGAGCAGTTCTTACGCTAAATATCAGAGAGGCTGATAGACAAGGAAAGGTTGATCTGAAAGGATTCTTTCCTTCTTCTCGATCTACGTCTTGAGCTGGCTTTGATGAGAGAATGGATTATTTAAACAATTCTCGAGTTGAGGACCATTTCGATGAAATACAAGGCTCGTAAAATTCGTCGGGGCGATTTCCGTGCGAAACTGTACCAGTGTGAAAACTAATATGATGCAATACCTCATTCACTAGCGAATTGTTTAAATATATAAATATTAAAACTTCAAAAAGTCAAAAAGGTACCTGCCCATTCGGTAAAAAAATGAGTGTACGGACAAACGAGTGAAAGTGACGCGTGGATAAATTAAAATGCGTATGGGCATGAAAGAATGGCCGTATCTATCCGTACAAGATAAAGGCATATAAGGGGATTGATTGATTTAATTTCTTTATCCGTACGTTTAATTATTCAATTTTATCCACAAATTTCACCCATCTGTATTGTTTACCAAATCATTATATAACAGGGCCTCTTTTATTTTATTGGGGAATCGGTTTTTTTCACAATCGTTCATACAATTCTAATTAATTATTGTTTTCATAGTAAATTTGAACAATTGTCTCTTCCCGAGCTTCCGATTGAAAACCATGCACGCCAAGCTTGTGTGTAATGTTGAAAATGAATTTGTGCAGTACATCGTATAGATACAATGCATGCACTTGTACGCGTAAACTGTTTTAAGTTTATAACCCGAGTTAGCATAAAAACAGATGATAATCTCTTAATAATTGCAGAATCATTCGAGAAACCTTTGTTGCTCTGTGACGTTTGCTGGAAAATTTTTCTGAATAAGTGAGGGATTAGGGCTAAAAGTGTACACGAATGAATTCCACAAGAACTTTAATTCATTCACTGTACTTGGCTACGTTAGAAAATTATCTCATTTTTATTTATTTCCAAAATTCAGAATTCCTACAGGAAACGTAATTCATTCACTGTATACGTTACAATAGATCTCATATTTTTTCACAGTTAAACATTTTTTTAAATTTATTTATTGACAATGCGAATATAGAAAATCATTTAAAACGACGGTCACGACCTTTTAATATTTGGCGTGCCTTTTTTACTTTTTGAAGTTTTAATATTTACTGATTTCACTTCTTTTTGCGAGGCGTGACAACTATATAGGAATCGTATTTCATTCACTGTATTTGTCAACCTTCAGAAAACGATCTCATTTTTTTTTTATATTTTAAAGTTTTTTATTGATAATGCAAATATAGAAAATTATTAGAAACTACGGTCGCGACCTTTTAATAATCGGCGTTCTTTTTGTAATTTGTCAATTATTTTTTTTTCTGATTTAGCTTATTTTTTAGAGGCGTGACAATATTTACTTAAGAAAAAAAATACATTCCTCGTTTTCGACGAAAATTTTTAAAACGATTTGTTTCAAGTTGAGTGCTTTTCTCTATGTGGCAAAAGCAATCGACACAGCCAATTTTTCTATGTAGACGGACGAAAACTGTGCGGTTATGTTCATGTGAGTTGAAACCTTTTACAAGCAATAATGGTGTCGATTTTGATTATCCATTCAGCAAATCGAATTTTCCATTGAAAGATTGGGAAATCCCTATGCAATGGGATGATATTTTCATTTTCTATTCCTTTTTTTTAAAAGCTCCACTTGTTTACTTGGAATAATGATTTTTGAAACTATCTTCTTCTCATTCATGGATTCCATGTTGACATGGATACTGTGAATGGTTTGCAATGTCCAAGGAGATGTTTCCATGGTATTCAATGTCTAAGACCACAGCTTTATGGTTATTGGTGTCCAGTGATATTTTTTCATGGTCTTTTGTAACGTCTGAACCTGCCTCGTCAATGTAAACTATTAAATCGCAGATCTAGATATCGATAACTATGAGGAAATATATCGTAAACCATTGCACCGTTTTACCTAAATATCGGGAAATATAAGATTGTCGAATATATATTGAAAAAAACGTAGGCATCCACCTAGACATCGAAAACCCTCTAGTCGCTAAACTAGACATCAAAAACTATAGAGCCGACGACCTAGATATCGAAAATCTTAGAAAAACTCACCACACTATCGGAAACTATGGAGCCGTTGACTTTCATATCGGAAACCATGGACAAATTCACCTCAACATCGGAAACTATGGAGCTATCGACCGGGATAGTGAAAACTATGAAGTCGTCAACCTAGTCCACGAAAACAATGAGAAAACATACCTGGACATTGAAAACTACGGAGCCGTTGATCTAGACCTCGAAAAGCATGAAAAAACATACCAGGACGACGAAAGCCATAGAGAAATATACCTAGCCATTGAAAACCATGGAGCTGTCGATGGAGACATCGAAAACAATGAAGCCGTCGACCTAGACCCTGAAAACCATGGAGAACCATAACCAAACATTGAAAACTATGGAATTGTTGACCTAGCATCAAAAGCCATGACGGAATATACTCGGACCACGAAAACCATGAAGGAACATACCTGGAAGAAAACTATGAAGAAATATACCTGGACATCCGAAACCATGGAGGAATATACCTAGACATTGAAAAATGTGTTGACACATACCTAGACCTAGATCACGGAAATGATGAAGAAATATACCTAGAGAACAAAAACTATGTAATCTCTGACCTAGCCATCGGAAACTGTGGAACTATCAACTTAGACCACGAAAACCATGGAGAAACATACCCAGACATTGATAACTATGGAGCCGTCGACCTCGCCCACGAAAACCATGAAAAAAATGAAAACCATGGAGGGACATATCTAGACATTAAAAATCATGGAATAATACACCTGGACATAGAAAACTATGTAGAAACATACTTAGACGACGAAGGCCAAGGAGAAGTATACCCAGCAAATGAAAAGTCTGGAGCTGTCCACGTAGACATCGAAAACCATGGAGGAATCTACCTAGACCACGAAAACCATGGAGAAACATATCCAGCCATCGAAAACCATGGAGGAATATATCTGAACCACGAAAACCATAATGAAAATGCCTAGACATTGAAAATCATGGAGGAATATACCTGAACCACGAAAACCATGATGAAACATGCCTAGACATTGAAAACCATGGAGGAATATACCTGGACGACGAAAAACATGGAGGATATACCTGGACCACGAAAACCATGAAGGAACATGGTTTTCGTAGTCCTTCATACTTGGTCATTGAAAACTGTGGAGCCGTCGACCTCGACTGCGAAAACCATGAAGAAACATACCTAGACCACGAAAACCATGGAAGAATCTACCTAGACCACGAAAACCATGGAGAAACATATCCATACATCGAAAACCATGGAGGAATATACCTGGACCACGAAAACCATGTAGGAACATATCCAGACATCGAAAACCATGAAAGAATATACCTAGACATCAAAACCCATGGAGGAATTATCCTAGACCACGAAAACCATGAAGAAACATGCCTAGACATTGAAAACCATGGAGGAATATACCTAAACATCGAAACCCATGGAGGAATTATCCTAGACCACGAAAACCCGAGAGAAACATACCTGGACATCGAAAACTGTGGAGCCGTCGACCTCGACTGCGAAAGCCATGAAGAAACATACCTAGACCACGAAAACCATGGAAGAATCTACCTAGACCACGAAAACCATGGAGCAATCTACCTAGTCCACGAAAACCATGGAGAAACATATCTAGACATCGAAAACCCTGGAGGAATATACCTGAACCACGAAAACCATGTAGGAATTCTACCTAGACCACGAAAGCCATGGAGGAATGTACCTAGACCACGAAAACCATGGAGAAACATATCCATACATCGAAAACCATGGAGGAATATACCTGGACCACGAAAACCATGAAGGAACACGTCTAGACATTGAAAACCATGAAGGAATATACCTAGACATCAAAACCCATGGAGAAATTATCCTAGACCACGAAAATCATGGAGAAACATACCTAGACATCGAAAACTGTGGAACCGTCGACCTCGACCGCGAATACCATGAAGAGACATACTTAGACCACGAAAACCATGGAGAAATATACCTTAGACATCAAGAACTATGGAGAAATACACCTGGACATTAAAAACTATGGAGAAATACACCTGCACATCACAAACCATAGAGGAATATACCTAGACATCGAAACTCATAGAGGAATTATCCGAGACCACGAAAACCATGGAGAAACATACCTGGACATCGAAACCTGTGGAGCCGTCAACCTCGATCGCGAAATCCATGGAGGAATATACTTAGACATCAAGAACTATAGAGAAATACACGTGGATATGAAAAACTATGGAGAAATACACTCGCACATCAGAAACCATGGAGGAATATACCTAGACATCGAAATCCATGGAGGAATTATCCGAAACCATGAAAACCATGGAGAAACATACCTGGACATCGAAAACTAAGGAGCCGTCGACCCATACCTCGAAAACCATGAAAAAACATACCTAGACGACGGAAGCCATGGAGGAATATATCTGGACATAAAAAACTATGGGGTCGTCCACCTAGAAATCGAAAATCGCGATAGAATGTACCTAAACCTAGTCCTCCAAAACCCGTGAGCTATCGCCCTAGACATCCTCGAAAAATCCAGCGGCGTCGACCAGAATTTTATATTTTTTTTCATTTTTATTATTTATTATTTAATGTTATTCGTATTATTTAATTTTTTTATTGTATTATATTATTATCATGTTATATTATATATTGTATAATATAATATATATATTATATAATATATTAATTATAATAAAATATTTATTATAATAATATTTTATTATTAATTAATATTAATAAATAAAATATATATTATATAATTATATACATATTTTATGCGCAAACCAGGAGCTGGTATTGCCCCCGCTGTGCGCCCATTCTCTGTCTCTCTCGCTCGGCGACGCAGAAGGAGAGGGGGTAGCCGCGTTCAGCGTAGTGCGTGACGTAGAGCGTGACAAAACGTAAGAAATCGTGCAAAGGACGTAAGTCCAACCGTAAACATGCTTAACTTACGCCCGTCTGTCTCTAAGAATTCAAAGTTCCCGAAATGATGGATTTTAAATCAGTAACGTTACATATCTCAGGATCGACTGGACGGATTTACTTGCAACAAAGACCAATGGAAAGGGAAAAATCGAAAAAAAATCAACACCAATTTTCATGTTCTTTCATATAATGGTTTGTTTATGAGAGCCGTTTGAAAATTCTGTGACGTCATAAAACCGGCATATTCGCGTATATAAGAGTAGCGGCAGGGCTCGCGCTGGCTTTTCTTTTGCGCTGCAGTTTTTCCTTTTAATACTTGGCGTCAAGCCGCTACCGCGTCTCTTGATCTTTTCAGTTTTTACTGTAGGTCACCAACGCATCCTCCAATTCCAGAGTCAGACTTCCAGCGCAATGCTGGGGCTTTCTAAGGAATAGGAGCCCTGTTCACGAACTCGGGGTGAATTTAATTGCGTGAGCAGTGCTCACAATTGTTTAAAGACATTACCGTTAATTATTGGACCGCCGGTTGAATATCAAAGTAGACGAATTTTTCAGTGACTAATGATCATGATCTCCCGGTGCACGTCCTTAAATAGGTACAGGGAGGTGAGGAGAACCATCCCTACGTCGAGATCGTGATGGGTGACAGGTAGGAAAACGTCGCGGGGGTTCCAACTCCTTGAGTGGGAGAGTTTTTGACAATATTCCCACCACGCGAATTATTTTAACTCGCTGAACAACAATTTCGCTGTTCGAGTGAACTCGCTACGGGATCCGGAAGATATACAGGCACAGGAGGTCTCTGCTGAGATTTCGGAGCTTTGGGCGTGGCTCGAGGGCCGAAATTAGCTGTCAACTACTGAAAGGTGTACATAGAGTGGACATGAATTAGCGAGAGCGGGTGGGGCTAGTAACGCGAGGTATGAATCACGAAGCATTATACCCGCTCTCTTTCTTGCTGAGAGAGAGAGACTCGAATGAGCGAGCAGAGAGCACGATGGTGTACTTCGAGTCCCAGTGGTGCTCGTGTAACGTCTCGTTACAATAGATTTTGGAGTCACTGATGATTCTGGAGTCAGAAATCCAAAGTTCAAAATGGCGTATCAAATATGGCGACCGTAAGGAGTATAAAATGATACATAGGTCCCCTAAAGTGCTGTAAACACTAAAAATCAAATATGAAAAATATCAATTAGAGGCCAAGTTTTTATTGATAATTTGGAATATTTATTGAACAAATCGGATACTTTAATTGAAACTCATGATAATTATTTTCAAGAAAAAAGTTAATGAAAATAAAGTCATAACGGAAGTTACTTGCAGTACTAAAATGTATTATATCAATTCGAGATCAAGTATTTATCGGTTATTCGAAATATAATCTCCGGCGACAAATGAGCGTTGAGAATCCTAGTCGGGCTCACAACGTTTTATCAAAATTACTAAAAAATTAATGGAAATAAAATCATTAAAAATTCACATGAAAGTCATTCGTTACTTCAACAAGGTACACACTTTAAAGAATCGATTCCCCTCCGACTTTCAGGATCCCCTGGTATTATTCACAACATTCAACTTCGATTGGATCGGTACAAATTATGTTCAAATACGTCTTAAACGTACTTGTCCGGCCCATCACTTTTTATTCAAATTGCTCATTCGAAAACAAATCAGGGCTGCTCTAAAATGACGAATATAATAAAATCGATAGAAATAAAAATAATATCTCCAAGTGATTTGAACTTGATTGTTCGCAAGTTCGTATAGCAATATCCACTTCTCATTTTCTTCAGTGAACACATACCATTCGGTAAGAACCAATGAAAATGAGAAATAATCAGGCACATTACAAGAAATTTTTGAACCTACTCAACCATGCAATGTTTTTTTTTTCTATAGTCACGTACACATTTTGATAAATATCACTAGTCGAGTACGACACGTGGATTCCTGGAATTTGGAGAAAAATTATTTTGTTGTGAATTCTGACTTCATATGATATAAATAGATTAATCAACTTTATCTTTCATTTTCGTTCCATTTTGACAAGAGCGATTCGAAGGAAAATTATTTTCTCGGGAATTACTGTTCCTTAATATTAACACATGCATTAACTTTGTTTTTGATTTGTTTTCGAATGAGCAATTTGAATAAAAAGTGATGGGCCGGACAAGTACGTTTAAGACGTATTTGAACATAATTTGTACCGATCCAATCGAAGTTGAATGTTGTGAATAATACCAGGGGATCCTGAAAATCGGAGGGGAATCGATTCTTTAAAGTGTGTACCTTGTTGAAGTAATGAAGTGACTTTCATGTGAATGTTTAATGATTTCATTTCCATTAATTTTTTAGTAATTTTGATAAAACGTTGTGAGCCCGACAAGGATTCTCAACGCTCATTTGTCGCCGGAGATTATATTCCGAATAACCGATAAATACTTGACCTCGAATTGATATAATACATTTTAGTACTGCACGTAACTTCCGTTATGACTTTTTTTTCATTAACTTTTTTCTTGAAAATAATTATCATGAGTTTCAATTAATGTTTCCGATTCGTTCAATAAATATTCCAAATTATCAATAAAAACTTGGCCTCTAATTGATATCATACATCAAGAGACGCGGTAGTGTCTCGACGCCAAGTATTAAAAGGAAAAACTGCAGCGCAAAAGAAAAGCCAGCGCGAGCCCTGCCGCTACTCTTATATACGCGAATATGCCAGTTTTATGACGTCACGGAATTTTCAAACGGCTCTCATAAACAAACCATTTTATGAAAGAACATGAAAAATGGTGTTGATTTTTTTTCGATTTTTCCCTTTCCATTGGTTTTTGTTGCAAGTAAATACGTCTAGTCGATCCTGAGATATGTAACGTTAGTGATTTAAAATCCATCATTTCGGGAACTTTGAATTCTTAGAGACAGACGGGCGTAAGTTAAGCATGTTTACGTTTGGACTTACGTCCTTTGCACGATTTCTTATGTTTTGTCACACTCTACGTCATGCACTACGCTGAACGCGGCTACCCCCTCTCCTTCTGCGTCGCCGAGCGAGAGAGACAGAGAATGGGCGCACAGCGGGGGCAATACCAGCTCCTGGTTTGCGCATAAATTATGTATATAATTATATAATATATATTTTATTTATTAATATTAATTAATAATAAAATATTACTTTAATAAATATTTTATTATAATTAATATATAATATAATATATATATTGAGACGTAACGCTCGCGTAGCGGCCCGAGCCCGCCCAAACTATCGAATATTACGCGAACCGAAAACATCGCGGAGCGATGACGGGCGTGCGTCCCAACCGGCGGCCATCTTGGCGACTGGCAAAAACGCCCGAGCGAGCCGGCGGGCAACGCTCCGAACAGCGCCACTTGAAAAGAAATCGAACTAAATCATATTTGCTTTTTTCTAATTGTTTTCTAACATTTTATTGATCCTTATGAGTATAATTAGGCTTAAATTAACGAGAAAAATAGCCGCTATTGAAGAAAAATAGAGAAAAGATTAAAGCTTGTAGAAAATTTGTGTTATTTCAAATAGAGCGAGATGCTTGATCACAGCGTACGCGCGGGGCCAAGCGTTCATGGGCTATAGGAACCAGAACGTGACTTTTTCCGATTTTACGGACAAAATTAAATTTAACGATATTAAATCAAACAAAAACGCCAAATCATTCAAACAATTAAACAATAATAATTGGCATTGTGATTTTATTATTTTTAAGTCATGCTGAGCTGGAAATTAATCAAAGCGGAGTTCGGCGCATTGGGCAAAATAGCGATCAGCCAATAACAAGGCGTGAACTAAGGCAGCGAACCAATAGTAAAGCCCGTTACAAAAGAATGCGCAGAACGCGTCCGAAATAGAGAAATTCGGCGTTTGAGAGAAATTAGAGTGGGGAACGGGGTATAAGAGTCGATGCACGGCTCATTCGAGAGGCAGTTCACCCTACCTCTAGAACCAACTCGGATCTCCTAGAAGAACTAGAAGACACAAATAGAAAAATACACTCTATTCTGGTATAACCTAAAATCCTTTTTCCTACTATTCCTTTGGATGCCTGGGGTATTGGTGAGACTCGGCGACGTATCGATCCCGTAGTCGAGGGTCCACTCCATTTAACCTATAATTTCCGAATTTTCGCTGCACGGGGCATTGGTGAGACTCGGTGACGTATCGATCCCGTGGTCCGTGTGCAAAATTACCTAACCTAAGTGAATGCTGAGGACATTGGCGAGACTCGGCGACGTATCGAGCCCGTGGTCTGGGGTTCACATCCTAACCTGTCTTGTGTTTTGAATATTGGCGCCATTCGGCGACGTTTGAGGCCCGTGGTCAAGCACAAACTTTCCACCTCGTATTTTTTTGGGTTTATTAAGAATAGAGGCGATAAATAAATGATTTTATGATTAACTATTATTAACTTCAAGATTGTTTTACAATTTATCCGATTTGGTTGGGTCGAATGAATAATTAGCGTTAGAATTCAATAATTCAATAATCTACAGTTCATTTGAACCATTGTACGACTTCAAAGTCAAAATAAATCATCCGATCAAATTATAATCAATAAAAACAAATAACAAGCGAATAAAAGCGTTAATTCAAGAGGCAGCGGTAAGACTAGAGTTTGTATAGCGTCAAAAGCGAGAAATTGTAAAAACTAAAGCGTACAACACTCTTGAATTACTAGGAAGCGTAAAAATCCAGGTTCAAGCGGTATAGGATTACAGGACATCGGTTGTCAATTATTAGTGTTGCGAATTTCATTATTTTTTGTTTTTTTTTTGTCTGAAAAATCTCATGTAAGCGGAAAGGAAAGGAAATAGAATAAGCAGGGGGCATGATAAACCATAAAGCGTTCTTTATTGTATAAACAAAAACGAAAACAAATTTGAAAATTCAATCGAAATTTCATACAGAAAAACGCTCCGTTTTTCCGGGTCTTTCGAGTCTTCTCTCGCCTGACTTGGTCAAACAACGCGGACAGACAAAGATTAAAATTAAAGACGCGTATCATTTTGTAAAAACACACAAGTATTGTTTAATAAATTCATTTTGTTATCTTATCAACACAATTCTCGTCTCTCGTCTCGTTCATACCTGCTCCTTTTAAAATTAAGGTAGCTCGAACCGACGCGTGGCGGCGTTCAGGCCGGGTCAGTAAGAGCGTTACGTTACAACTGGCGCCCGAACAGGGACAGGTATTGCAAACGAGCGTGAGATTGGCTCGAATGAAATTAATTAATTACGTCAAAATGGCAGAAAAGACCGATAGAAACGAAACAGCGACAGATTCCGGGTTCCAAAATCCCGATGAGCGAACGGCACAAAATGTTGATTTAACCACCTCAGTTCCTCCTCCAGGGGCGGGGAACATTTTTAATGAATCTCGCGGTAACTTTGCATTTGAACAACAAGAGAAATTTGACGATGATAATAAAGATCAGAATGAAGAAATTAAAATGGAGGAGTTTGAAACCCCTAAATCAAATAAAGGAAAAATTGAATTCGCGGAATTAAATCATAAGTTATTGATGAGCCCAATCGACGCAATGAAAGAAATGAAAACGCAAGTACAAAGCATGGCTAACGAGATTGCCCGAAATAATCAGGCCACTAGTGATTTGAGGTCTGAATTTACGGAAAAATTCAAGACTCTACAAGCCACAATCGCTAGTGATGTTCACAAAATCTATGACCCAATGAAACGTCACGTTACGGGCTTAACGAGAATAGTTCAAGAAAATGAGTCGAAAAGTGCCGTTATTGAGGTTAGTGTGGCACAAATACAACTCGATGTCAGCGCAATAAAGAAAAGGGTCGATCAGCTCGAATCTAAGGATAAAATTCATAGTCCAAACACTGAGAGCACCCGGATCGTCCCGAAGTCCAGTAAAGTAGTTTCAGATGACGAATCCGAGAACGAAAAGGAAAAATATGAGCCCGAAGAGAAAACAGATGGGATTCGGACGATGCTGCCAATGGACATGCGTCCAAACAAAATAAAAATTAAACCTCCCACATACGATGGTTCGGAAAGGAAAAGACCGATGAAGTTCATTAAGGAATTCCGGCGGTATTGTGAGGTGACAAATCCCACAATCACTGAAATGAAATATTTGCTGGGACAGTGTCTCGAGAAAGCCGCAAAGGAGTGGTAGGTTCTTATCGAGGACCGTGTCGAGGATTTTGAGGAAGTAGAAAAGAAATTTGTTGAGCGCTTCTGGAGCACGGATGTCCAGAGAAAAGTGAGAAAAGACCTCGAATTCGGACACTACTCTGATAAGGATAACAAAACATCCAAAGTGGAATACACGATCAACATTTTCGGAGCCGCAAAGGATCTCATCCCTCCTCCAAGCGATGAGGACATAATCGCATCACTCTCGCAACATTATACGGATGAGATTCAGGCAACTATAATAAGCCGTGGATTCAAAACATTGGAACAATTGATCGAATTCCTGGGTAAAATCGATCGGCATGGACCAATAAATTCCAAAAAAGAAAAAGAAACCTCGACGAATCCAAATCAAAATAAAAACGAGCGAAGGCCATTCCGAATGCCTCAAAGCAACAATTGGAATAACCAGGGTGGTTTCCAAAACAATTTCAACCGTGGAAATCCAAACTGGAACCAAAATAACCGACCCAACGGAAGTTATAACAACAACAACGGCTGGAATAATCAACAGAACCGCAATTACCAGCAGAACTACAATCAGAGCCCCAACAACAACAATTATCAACAAAATTACAACCAGCGGCAAAACAACGGATACCCTCAGCAAAATCGCAATAATGGAAACAACAATCAACAAAACGGATATAACCGACAAAATCAGAATCTGAACTGGAGACCGCAACAGAACAATGGAGGATACCGGCCGCCGAATAATCTAAACGATCATCGCCAAACTAACGAACGACAACGGCCAGAAATACAAGCGATAGAGGTCCATCAAGAGCCTCAGCCGTCGACATCTCGGGCGGGAAACGAATAAACGTTGTACCCGTGCTTAATAACAATGACCAGATTAATAATAAAGGAAACGAACGAGGTACAAAGGAGAAAAAGAAGAAGATTAAGAAAAAGAATAAAGAATCTCAGGATGGTTTATCGGAGGACCTCCACAATAAGAGCGATAGTCAGGAAATAAAAGTGGCAATAAACACGACTTTCACGGATACTAGGGAATTTTTAATGGAAGAGGGAATAAATGAGAAAGCTTTGCCAATTATTGAGTGTCCAGAGATTTATGCTAAAATAGAAGGTATTCAGGTTACAGCGTTAGTAGATTCAGGTTCTAGAGTTACCACGATCTCTGAAGAATTTTATTTGGAGAATAGGGAGATTTTTTAAAATTGTCCACTTTTGCCTGTCACGGGAGTGACGGTGAAAGGAGCGATAAAAGGGAAATTAACGAAGGTTAGGAATCAAATAATGGCAATGACTGAAATTGGGAAAGTTAAAACCTACATAAAATTTTTGATAGTGCCCGGCTTGATTAGCGATGTGTTGCTTGGAGTAGATTCTTTGCAACCGCTAAAAAGTTTAATTGACCTGGGAGCAATGTCTCTCCAGGTGAAATATAATGAAATTATTGATGTAGTGCCCACGATTGGGACTACAGAAAAAGAGAATTTTTTACGAGAAATTGTTTTTGAAGAGAAAGTTAAAGAAATAGGAGAAGAAGAGAGTTTGAAGCCGGAGCAAAATTTGAAATTGAAAAAGAGTAACAGTGAGAAAATTAGTGAGCCAATCCAAAATTTGATTTTTGAAAATAGAAATAGTGAAAAAATAACTCTTGAGGAGATTAACGAGATCGTGGAACAAACTAAGCTCTCATTAGAACAAAAGGAAGCACATAAAGAAGTAATTTGGAATAGAAGGGAAGTTTTTCGTAAAATAACAGGTAAAATTTCAGTTTATGAGCATCGATTAAATATCACGACGGATAAGCCAATAGTTGCACACGCTTACGAGGTTCCTTTAATGTATAGGGAAAAAGTAGATCAAAACACGAATGCACGATGATTTATAAGAAGTTGTTCGATCTGTTCTCTCGAAACTTGCTTCAAATGAGCAATTCATTACTAAAGGTTATAAAAAAAAAACCATTTCAAACGCAATGAATAAAAAAATGAATCTGTTAAATCATGGTAATGCGTGAAAATCGTTTGGTTCAAAGGAACAAAACGTGGTCAAATAAATGCAAAAGTGACGAGTACATCGGATGACGAGTGAAAAAAATTCAAAACATAATGGTATGTAAAAAAAATTACGAAACCAACTGTAAATAATTTCAACAAAACAATTAAGAAAAGCTTTCACAAATCATGAAAAAATATTATATTAAAAAAAATACAAATCTGTAATTATATTGTAAAGGAAAAAAAAAATTCAAATAGGACGTGAGAAATTCATTCTTACGGGAAGCACCCGGAACTTGAGAAAGTTCAAGTGAATCAAAAAAGTTACCATCTGAGTTATGTGCAGCACTACAATTTGTGGCATCAATCGGAGGATAAGTATTTTATTAGTATATAATACATAATTTTTCACAATATGAAATTGTTCTGAGAAACGTTCAAATCCAAAAAAAAAATCGCATCGAAGGTAAAAGTCATTTGTTACTCTATGGTGGCAGAGACTTACTTAGAAGAAAATCGATTCTTCTCAGACTTTCAGGATCCCCTGGTATTCACAATATTCGACGTCGATTTCGTATCGGTACAAATTATGTTTAAATATGTGCTAAAAGTACTTGTCCGGCCCATCACTTTTCATTCAAATTGCTCATTCAAATAAAAATCAGGGCTCTTCTAGATCTGATGGATCACATCTATGCGTACAGAGGGAAACAGAGGGAATTTAAAAAATTACCTCCAAGAGATTTTAACTTAATTGCATTCATTATAAAAAAATACAAACAAATTTTTCTGTGATATCCAAGAGATATTATTGCGTATTTATGAAAAAGTATCCTTCGCACGATAAGCATTGTCCAGCTTCCAACTCCCCAGTTTATATTGAAATGACGGCAATTTTTACTACACGTTTTCTTCTTCAAACGAATTTTATTCGTTATAGCAACTATCTAGAGTCGCGGCAGCGACTCTGAGACAAGTACATTTATAACAACAACATGACATGACGAGTTGCTGCCAGAGACTCTTTACCCGGAGCGATAGCGTTTCCAATTGTTTTCGAAAATTTTCAAAATTTGTTTCTTTAATAATTAATTAACTATAGTATTCCAGAGAATATTATAAGTTAACGTATTTTTTTTTTTTTTTCTTTCGATCGCGACCTCTTCGAACTTTGTAGCTTAACGCGTTGAAGAGATATTAATTATTTATTTTTTAATAGCATCAAAAAATGGGTCGGATTTTCGCACACATTTTTGATGTTTATTTGTTTTTTTTTAGTGACAAATCTGGTGCCATAATACATTTTATATACCTATATATTTTTTTTCTGGTGCCATAATACAAGTATATACTTATATATATTTCGTGATATGACGTATGGTGTGTTGTTAAATGAATGAGGTTATAAAGATCGCGTTTGACAGTTCTCTGTAGTACAAGTATATATCTATATATTTCCGTGATGTAAAAGAAAGATCGCGAATGTAACAGTTTTCACCGACTATTCACCGACTATTTAAAAGCAGGACAATGTTTAGTGAAAATGGTGAAAAAAGTGAAGATGAAAAAAAGCGAAATAGAGGTCGAAATCCAAGATTGTGTTTTCAACAGTTAAAGTTTCATACGCAGAAGACTGCCAGTCAGAAGACCGAAATAAAATTTTGGTTCCTTCCGGATAGAGATTTCTTGAGTTGGTCCGTATTCTGAATTTTTGGATCAACAAAAATTTTTGGATCCGCAAAGAAAATGAAGAAAGATAGAGTGCGGGTGAGTATACTTGCAGGCTCCGGTGACAATGCTTTTAAGTAAGTAGAATAATTTTTCAATATAATAGTAATTTTCTGATTACAAAATCTTTTATCTCCAGTGCTAATGAAATGTGGAAGCGGTCTGTTGCTGTTCCTTTTCATTTTTGGTTGTGAAGACTGTCGCAATGGTCCAAGTCCACGGGTTCCTAAAGTGTCAGAATTTGTTACGGACCAGCAAATCTGAGATAAAGGTATCAAAATTTGATCCTCAATCAGAATTTAAACCACAAGTTAATAGTAGAGATGAAGATGAAATTGCAATCAACAGCGTTAAAGTTTCATACTTGAAGACTGCCAGTCAGAAGACCGAGATAAAATTTTGGTTCCTTTCGGATAGAGATTTCTTGAGGTTTGGATCAACGTTGATCTGCAAAGAAAATGAAGAAAGATCAAGTGCGGGTGAGTATACTTGCAGGCTCCGGTGACAATGCTTTTGAATAAGTAGAATAATTTTTCAATATAATAGTCATTTTCTGATCACAGAATCTTTTATCTCCAGTTCTAATGAAATGTGGAAGCGGTCTGTTGCTGTTCCTTTTCATTTTTGGTTTTGAAGATTGTCGCAATGGTCCAAGCGTACAGGTTCCTAAAGTGTCAGAACTTGTTACGGACCAGCAAATCTGAGATAAAGGTATCAAAATTTGATCCTCAATCAGAATATAAACCACAAGCCCTATAAACTCGTTCAGTTTAATAGTATAGATGAAGATGAAATTGCAATAAAAATTTTTTTTTATTACAGTGGAAGCGGTGTTTCCTGATAAAACTCTTTTGATTCAAATGGACACGGTGTGATTTTTTTCCATGACCTCAGTTTGGTTGATCAACACGGTTTTACAGTCTCAAGCGTTCCATGAAAATATATGGCTCAAAGTCTTGATTGTCCAGATTTCGTGATCTTAAGTGTATGGAGGTATTCCTTGAGCCATGGGCTTCAAATGAGTGGATACTGGGAATGAGATTCTTGGGTCAGACTCGTTAGGAATATGTTAGAACTTTTCAGTTCTGAAAGGTGCGATACTACAGAGAATGAAATTTCGATTCAGGTATATTTATATGCATTTTTTTGTAGTTTTCTATCAAATTGAATGAGAAACGAAGTCATCATTATGTGATTAATTGTATTCTATTTCAGTTAAAAAAAAAATATTTCTGGATTTTCGCTGTGAGAATTCCGTCCAAACTGCTTGGTCATTTTTCGTGTTGCTCTTGCCAAGACACAACCATTGATTCAAGTGTTTCTCAAGGTAAGTCAGTATCCAAGTTTAACGCTACGAATTAGTCGATGATGGAAATTATTGCAATCATGGTTTGAAACACTTATATAATATATATAGCCGTGAAAACAGCATGAGTGCTGTAAAAAAATTGGAGACAAGTACATTTATGTTTTATGTAACCTCGACTGAGTAAGACCCGACGTGTTACTCGTGTAGTCCAAAAAATAAATGCACGATGATTTATAAGAAGTTGTTCGATCTATTCTCTGGAAACTTGCTTCAATAATGAGCAATTCATTACTAAAGGTTATAAAAAAAAACTATTTCAAACGTAATGAATAAAAAAAATGAATCTGTTAAATCTTGGTAATGTATGAAAAACATTTGGTTCAAAGGAACAAAAGGTTGTCAAATAAATGCAAAAGGGACGAGTACATCGGATGACGAATAAACAAAATTTTTAACATAATGGTATGTAAAAAAAATTACGAAACCAACTGTGTTTGAATAAAACAATTAAGAAAAGCTTTCACAAATCGTGAAAAAAACATTATATTTAGAAGAAATACAAATCCATAATTATATTGTAAAGGAAAAAAAAATTCAAATAGAACGTGAGAAATTCATTCCTACGGGAAGCATCCGGAACTTGAAAAAGTTCTAGTGAATCAAAAAGTTACCAAAAAATCGCATCAAAGGTAAAAGTCATTTGTTACTCTATGGTGACAGATACTTAGAAGAAAATCGATTCTTCTCAGACTTTCAGGACCCCTTGGTATTCACAATATTCGATGTCGATTTCGTGTCGGTACAAATTATGTTTAAATATGTGCTAAAAGTACTTGTCCGGCCCATCACTTTTCATTCAAATTGCTCATTCAAATAAAAATCAGGGCTCTTTTAGATCTGATGGATCATATGTATGCCTACAGAGGGAATTGAGAAAATTATCTCCAAGAGATTTTAACTTAATTGCATTCAATTTTTCTGTAATATACAAGAGATATTATTGTGTATTGATGAAAAAATACCCTTCGGACGATAAAAATTGTCAAGCTTCCAAATTAACTCTCCAGTTTATATTGAAATTTTCGAGAGGATTCGTCTGTATAATCTCGTTTTTTTTTATTATCACATACACAATTGCACTTTGTTAAAATCAACATAAAAACATGAGTGAATTGTTGCGAAGAAATAGTTGCCGCCGAGCATATATGAGATGATGTTCGAATTCAAGTGGGCGTGTAACGGTAGCGTTAATATTAGTTCCATAAAAATAATACATTAATTAAGGTCTAGTTTGATTTTTATTTGAATGAGCAATTTGAATGAAAAGTGATGGGCCGGACAAGTACTTTTAGCACATATTTAAACATAATTTGTACCGACACGAAATCGACATCGAATATTGTGAATACCAAGGGGTCCTGAAAGTCTGAGAAGAATCGATTTTCTTCTAAGTATCTGTCACCATAGAGTAACAAATGACTTTTACCTTTGATGCGATTTTTTGGTAACTTTTTGATTCACTAGAACTTTTTCAAGTTCCGGATGCTTCCCGTAGGAATGAATTTCTCACGTTCTATTTGAATTTTTTTTTCCTTTACAATATAATTATGGATTTGTATTTCTTCTAAATATAATATTTTTTTCGCGATTTGTGAAAGCTTTTCTTAATTGTTTTATTCAAACACAGTTGGTTTCGTAATTTTTTTTACATACCATTATGTTAAAAATTTTGTTTATTCGTCATCCGATGTACTCGTCCCTTTTGCATTTATTTGACAACCTTTTGTTCCTTTGAACCAAATGTTTTTCATACATTACCAAGATTTAGCAGATTCAATTTTTTTTATTAATTACGTTTGAAATGGTTTATTTATGACCTTTAGTGATGAATTGCTCATTTGAAGCAAGTTTCGAGAGAATAGATCGAACAACTTCTTATAAATCATCGTGCATTTATTTTTTGGACTACACGAGTAACACGTCGGGTTTTACTCAGTCGAGGTTACATAAAACATAAATGTACTTGTCTCCAATTTTTTTACAGCACTCATGCTGTTTTTCTATTACTGAAGATATTCAGCTGATAATAAATCGCAATTAAATAAATTTTCGAGCAGATTCGTCTGTACAATTTCGTTTTTTTATGGACACGTACACAATTGCACTTTGTTGAAATCAACATTAAAAAATGAGTGCGACACGGGCATTTCTTGAAATTCGATGAAAAGTGATTCCCTAGTGTATTACTATATACCCTTTCTTAAAAAAAAATTTTCCTTATATCGGAATGTAAAGCCTCTATCCGTTGCAATGGTTTTGTTTACTCGATGCCATGAATTGTTGCGAAGAGATAGTTGCCGCCGAGCATATGTGGAATGATGTCCAAATTCAAGTGGGCGTGTAACGCCAGCGTTAATGCTAGTTCCATAAAAATATCGCAGAAATTAACGTCTAGTGTGATTTCTATTTGAATGAGCAATTTGAATGAAAAGTGATGGGCCGGACAAGTACTTTTAGCACATATTTAAACATAATTTGTACCGATACGAAATCGACGTCGAATATTGTGAATACCAGGGGATCCTGAAAGTCTGAGAAGAATCGATTTTCTTCTAAGTAAGTCTCTGCCACCATAGAGTAACAAATGACTTTTACCTTCGATGCGATTTTTTTTTTGGATTTGAACGTTTCTCAGAACAATTTCATATTGTGAAAAATTATGTATTATATACTAATAAAATACTTATCCTCCGATTGATGCCACAAATTGTAGTGCTGCACATAACTCAGATGGTAACTTTTTTGATTCACTTGAACTTTCTCAAGTTCCGGGTGCTTCCCGTAAGAATGAATTTCTCACGTCCTATTTGAATTTTTTTTTTCCTTTACAATATAATTACAGATTTGTATTTTTTTTAATATAATATTTTTTCATGATTTGTGAAAGCTTTTCTTAATTGTTTTGTTGAAATTATTTACAGTTGGTTTCGTAATTTTTTTTACATACCGTTATGGTTTGAATTTTTTTCACTCGTCATCCGATGTACTCGTCACTTTTGCATTTATTTGACCACGTTTTGTTCCTTTGAACCAAACGTTTTTCACGCATTACCATGATTTAACAGATTCATTTTTTTATTCATTGCGTTTGAAATGGTTTTTTTTTTATAACCTTTAGTAATGAATTGCTCATTTGAAGCAAGTTTCGAGAGAACAGATCGAACAACTTCTTATAAATCATCGTGCATTCGTGTTTTGAACTACATGAGTGTCACATAAGGTTTCACTGACAATGAGACTATTGTCCAGGTGACATCAAACATAAATGTACTTGTCTCCAATTTTTTAACAGCATTCGTGCTGTTACTTATGGTTTGATTTGACTACTTTTTGTGCACTGTGAACTTGAAAAAGTTTTACAGGATATTGGAAAATCAAATTCTTCATATTAGGGCACAATATAGATGACATTCTGTTATTATTAATTCATTTTTTGTTCGTACCAAGAAATGCACACTACATGTATGAGTAACATATATGTAGGGTTTATTCACTGAGACTACCGTTCAGATGTAATGATCATATTATCACCCATCAGAGTGTACTTGCGAAAAGACATTTATTGAAAAATTTTTTAATTAAAATTATTCCCTGTCTCATTGAAAGAGATATCAAAAAAAAGGAAACAAAAATTTTTTAATCAAATTACGGCTAATTTATTTAAAAACTCAATAAATTAAAACGAATAATAAATTTCAATGTCGTTAAATAACGACAGGATTTCAATGACTAAGGCACTCGAATCTTTTTTCAAGATAACGCGATATTGATCGATTGGAATAATTAAATCCAACATAGGGGGTCACCCCGCATGGCGGCCGAATTTTGTAGGGTTTTTTCACAATTTTCTTGCGGCAAAGAAAAAAAACATAGACTTTTGAAATTTAAAGGGTTTATTCAATGCTATTTCAACTCGATGGTAGAATTTTTTAACTCTGATATCTCTGGTAGATTCGGTGTAAAGCTACTCCACAGGAACCTATATGTTTCTTCATAGTCTCCACGATTCCAGGGGATCGGTTTATCTGAAATCAAAAAACCAAGGAGCGTTTGGATTAGTGAAGCAGTGGTTATCACCTGAATTAAAATTATACAGAAATATTAAACATTGAAGGATTTTTTCGTTTAGAAAAACCTTATTTCAATTTTTCAAAATGTTGCATAGCTCAATAATCCTTCAATTTCGATATTTCTGTATGATTTTAGTTCAGGCAATAGCCCACTGCTTTACAAATCAAAACGCTCCTCGGTTTTTTGATCGCAGATAAACGGGACCCCCGGGAATCGTGGACACCATGGAGAAGCATATGGGATCCTGTGGATTAATTTTACACGGAATTAACTCGAGACATCAGAGTTAAAAAATTCTATCCTAAAGTTGAAATACCAATGAATAAACTCTTTAAATTTTAAGTCTGTGTTTTTTTCTCGTCGCAAAAAATAGAGGAAACCCCAAAAAATGCGGTTGCCATGGGGGGTGACCCCCTCAAGCCGAATCAGTTTTTTTGAAAATAAAAATCGTTTTATTATGCATGCAAGTTGTTTTAGGTATTTTAATACCCACTTGGGTGGTAGTTATTTGGGATCAAATTTATTTTACCCTTTTCGCCCCCTAAATTGGTTCGAAATACATAAAAAGTAATGCTGTAATTTTGTCAGATTTGTAGAACAATGCTCAACCCTCGACCATGCGGGTTGAAGTTTTCTGTTCATAATACATGGAATTTTTCTGCGTCTGTGGTCACGATTATACTGTGGGCCTCAATACATTTGGAAAATCTTGAAATTTCCATAAATTGTTTTACAAGCATGTTGCTACACGAAAAAAATTTTCAAAACTCCTACCCTTAAAATGTTGTATAGCATCACTATAAGAACCCATTAATGCGCAAAACGACAATTTTGGACACACAATTTCAAGTACGCAGTTTTAACTAAAGAACAAAATCTGATATAGGGGGTTTTTGAGAGTGCTCTTTCAGAATCTTGCATTTATTTTGTAAAATTAAATCAAAATCTTCATTATTTATTCGTTTTTAATTGAAAAGTCAAGATTTTCTAACATTTTTTTTTTCAAAGCGATTTCCCTTACTGTTGCTGCTCTCAAATAACCATATTATCGCCAGCAAAGATGTTCTTAAGGTCTGACGAGTCCAGAACACTGGTTATAAACACTTTTTTCTTACTCAGTTTTTGCATAATGGTGGCTTTTGCAAAACAGCATGATGAAAATCTGTATGATTTTTTTTCTCGAAAGTCTTGACATAACAAAGAAATGTTCCAGAACAAAAAGTATTGAGAATCTTCTAAAGAATACGTGTGATTTTTTTCAAAAATTTTCTAGCTATTTTTGTATTTTTCAATTTCGATAAATTTTGAAAATATTTAAAATCTTTGAAAAGATTCACATTCTTTGGATGATTCTAAACAATTTTTGTTATATAATTTTTTTTTTTAAGTTGAAACTTTTTAAGAAGAAAATTATGAACCTATTTATTATTTGATGGAAAATAATTTTATTTTTCAAAAAGTTTCAACTTTACAAAAAAATTATATAACAAAAATTGTTTAGAATCATCCGAAGAATGAGTGTGAATCTTTTCAGAACTTCAAAAATTTTACAAAATTAATCGAAATTGAAAAATACAAAACTAGCTAGAAAATTTTTGAAAAAAATCAGGCGCATTCTTTAGATGATTCTCAACACTTTTTGTTCTGTTACATTTCTTTGTTGAGTCTTTCGAGAAAAATACTGGTTATAACCAATGTTCCGGAAAGGTCAGACATTGAAAACACTTTTGCTGGCCTTAATATGGTTATTTGAGTGCAGCAACAGTAACGAAAATCGATTTGAGGGAAAAAAACGTTCAAAATTTTTGACTTTCCAATTCAAAACGCAAAAATAATGAAGATTTTGATTTAATTTTAAAAAATAAACGCCAGGTTCTGAAAGAGCACCCTCAAAAACCCCCTATATCAGATTTTGGAGAATTTTTCTTTTGTTTTTCAGTCAAAACTGCGTACTTGAAATTGTGTGTCCAAAAATATCGTTTTGCGCATTAATGGGTTAGTATGATGATGCTATACAACATTTTAAGGATAGGAGCATTGAAATTTTTTTCCGTGTAGCAACATGCTTGTAAAATAATTTCTGATAATTTCAAGATTTTCCAAACGTATTGAGGCCCACAGTAAAATCGTGACCACAGACACAGAGAAATTCCATGTATTTTAAACGGAAAACTTCAACCCGCATGGTCGAGGGTTAAGCATTGTTTTAAAAGACCCCAAATAACGACCACCCTAATACACACATATACACACACGCGGACATATTTTATTTCGAACTTAAATTTTACTTTGTTGGAATTGAAGTGAAAACTCTCCGTGATTATCAATTTAGTCTTTTTGATGAAAAAATTTCCACCAATGCAAAATGAAAAAAATACTGATTGCCTCAGTTTCGATTTGCCAATAGAAATTTTGTAATCAAGCACTTTCGAATAGTCTGTTATACGTTTACAGACAATGCGATTATACTGCCTTTCTATATTTTTGTAGCCCCTGGCTCTTTTCCGTCATTCCTGTTTTGGGTTATTTTATTACAAGATGATGCCTCGTCTTTAGATATTCTGCAATAACAAACATCGACAAGTTTGATGATACAATCAGAGAGAGCTGATGAGAAAGAGCGGAGGCATGGATTTTTATTTCTAATGTTTCAGAATCCGGACTACATCTCAAGATATATATAGAAAAAATCTCTAACCTTTCTAAATATTTTTACCATCAATCCGAACGTTGTTGACAATTTTCGTTTTTTTTTCCATTACACAACACTCTTGGATTCCTCGGTCTTTATCTCTTTCTTCTTCACTTTTTTCTCACCACTTTCACTAAAACATTGTACTGCTTTTATTTATTTTCTACAGAACCGGAAAAAATTGGAACAGTTTCGGTGAATTGTAACATTCGCGATCTTTATAACCTCATTTAGTTAGCATTGAAATAACACACCATACGTCATATCATAACGGAAATATATAGGTATATACTTGTACTACCGACCGGGATATCGGTGAACTGTCAAATTCGCGATCTTTATAACCTCATCATCTATCAGCATAAACAACACACCATAAGTCATACGACACGAATATATATAGGTATATATTGGTATTATGGCACCAGAAAAAAAATATATCGGTATATAAAATGTATTATGGCACCAGATTTGTCACTAGATATAAAACAAATAAACATCAAAAATGTGTGCGAAAATCCGACCCATTTTTTGATGCAATTAAAAAATAAATAATTAATATCTCTTCAACGCGTCAAGCTACAGAGTTCGAAGAGGTCGCAATCGAAAGAAAAAAAATAATAAAAAATATGTCAACGTATAATATTCTCCGAAATGATATAGTTAATTAATTATTGAAGAAACAAATTTTGAAAATTTTCGAAAACAATTGGAAACGCTATCGCTCCGGTAAAGAGTCTCTGGCAGCAACTCGTCATATCTTATAAATGTACTTGTCTCAGAGTCGCTGCCGCGACTCTAGATAAGGAAACACCCATAAATAAAACTTTAAACAAAATTTTTTTTTAATTGTAAAAAAAATTATTTCATAAAAAAAACTACAGAACAATTCGAAAAAATCTTTACAAATCTTGACAAAACGTTATATTAAAAAAAAACTAATCTGCATCTATTTTTTAAAATGTCAAAAGAATCAAATAACAAGTAAAAAATAACAAACCGAAAAATCGCCCTTGAAATCATTTTGGAAACCGATGCCTCATTCTTCTTATTTGATTCGAACAGAAAAATCAATTGAAAAAAATTCCATCCAATTTACGTGCAGCACTAAAATTTATGATATCAATCGGTGGACAAGTATTTTATTAGTGACTTCAAATTTTGACATTATTGAATTGTTCTAAGAAGCTTTCAAATCCAAAAGAATCACATGCAAGCTAGTCATTTCTTACTCTATGGCGGCAGAGACTTATAAGAAAATCGATTCTTCTCAGACTTTCAGGATCCTCTGGTATTATTCACAAAATTCGACGTCGATTGGATCGATACAAATTATGTTTAAATATGTGTTAAAAGTACTTGTCCGGCCCATCACTATTCATTCAATAAAGAATCAATCATAAAAAAACGAAATGGCACGGCAGAATCTTGTTAAAAGTTTGTTGAAATGCGATTCATTATTAATTTAATGTTCTTAATAATAGTATAGATTAGTTCTTATTCCGAATGGAACTCGTTCGCTGGAAGAATAAGTGGGAAGTAAAAATTGCCGTCATCGAATGTAAACTGCAGAGTTATTTTGGAAGCTTGAACATATACATTATGTACAATTTTTTTCATTTATCGATGCACAAGAATATCCCTTCTATATTGCGGAATAATTTGTTTCCGTTCTTTATTAAATTAGTGCAATTAAGTAAAAATTACTTGAAGATAATTCTCTCAATTCTATCTGCATGCATGAATACTTGTGATCCATCAGTTCTAGACAAGCCCTGACTTTTATTTGGATAAACAATTTAATTGGAAAGTGATGGGCCGAACAAGTACTTTTAACACATATTTAAACATAATTTGTATCGATCCAATCGACGTCGAATTTTGTGAATAATACCAGAGGATCCTGAAAGTCTGAGAAGAATCGATTTTCTTATAAGTCTCTGCCACTATAGAGTAAGAAATGACTAGCTTGCATGTGATTCTTTTGGATTTGAAAGCTTCTTAGAACAATTCAATAATGTCAAAATTTGAAGTCACTAATAAAATACTTGTCCACCGATTGATATCATAAATTTTAGTGCTGCACGTAAATTGGATGGAATTTTTTTCAATTGATTTTTCTGTTCGAATCAAATAAGAAGAATGAGGCATCGGTTTCCAAAATGATTTCAAGGGCGATTTTTCGGTTTGTTATTTTTTACTTGTTATTTGATTCTTTTGACATTTTAAAAAATAGATGCAGATTAGTTTTTTTTTAATATAACGTTTTGTCAAGATTTGTAAAGATTTTTTCGAATTGTTCTGTAGTTTTTTTTATGAAATAATTTTTTTTACAATTAAAAAAAAATTTTGTTTAAAGTTTTATTTATGGGTGAAATTATCAGCAAACGGGGGACCATCAATGTACTTGTCCCAACCTTTTTTTTCCCTAGGGGTAAATAGTAATATGCACTTCGTTAGCAGATGACGAAAATTTTTCAAGAGACTCGGTAGAGTCTCGGGACAAGTACATTGACAGCCCTGTCGTCTGCTGGCCCGAGACTCTCGTCGAGACGATACTTTCTCTGAATAAAACGATTCGCCGTGGTGGGGGTAAAATTGGCATGTGATTTTATTGAATTACGAAGCTCAGGAGCCATTTAGCAACTTGAAAATTGAAGTTTAAGCCAATTGAGTAATTCTCTTTCGATTCCGCCCTAAATCAGCATGATCGGTGTTGTAATTGCTGAGAAAAAACTTTGCACGGGCTCAAGATTATGCAAAAGTTACCAACACATTCAAGAATTTATGCGTCTGTATTTATAAACACCATCAAAGGCACTTTGATGCTCTCGAGTTTCTGATTCGTTGGATCTGACGACATCCATTTTTACACGTTGTGATTGGTTGTTGAAATTAGTTGTTGATGATTGGAAATCTGACGTCAACTTCAGAACGTAGCACACGGCGCAGCACAGCTGGTAACAGCAGTCATAAATTCGACCGATATACATATATATATGTACAAACCATGTGTCAGTTTTTGATCGTATGAACAGAGTTTCGACATTGCGAAGTGCGTGCGGGATCAATAAAAAAATAATTTTCGTCATCTAAAGAAGTGCATATTACTATTTATTTTGTTATTTGTGATATATTAAACCGGTATCAAAGCGGCCGCGTAAATGTAGTCTGTGATGTGTGTGAGAAAAAGAATATATAAAAAATGCGCGATGCATATATGTCAACGAAACTTTTCAAGATTTCATTATTTCGTTCGATTGGAAATAAGTGTTAACTGAAATAATCCTTCAATTAAACCAGAGTACGAGAAATATTGTCCAGTGCGAATAAATTGTCAGTGGCGTGGTTATATATCATGTGTACATAGGTTATATATACGAATAAATAGAATAAAAATACACGCAACTGTTAGAATGATATTAGAAACTTTAATTGAATAAATGTTTTCTAATTTATTTCTTGTGTCGTCATTATTTTTAAACATCCCCATATTTTGCTTGACATTCAGTTTGGCTCTGCCCTCTCCGATCCTTGTTTTCACTCGCTCAGTTTGCAGCGGATCGATTCATATTATTAATTCGTTCCCTAATATGTGTTCTATGATTTTCTACTCCTTCATGATGATTGTGGTAACATGATTCGAGAGGTTTCTAACCATGATCTTGAATTGCACATTTTGTAAATCAGATTTTCAAAAAAAAATCTGGTCTTGGTATAGTGTGTAGTTATTCTTTTCCTATTAGGTCTGTCGAGTCATAAATTTGGAAACTTTTCCAGAAAGCCTTTGGATGCTTTTTTTGCTAATGATATGAAAAGTCGTATCTTAGGAATGCGGTATGCAAACACAAATTTTGATAACAAAACTTATAGAATGACATGTATGTTGAGTATTTCCACTTTGCAAACTACAAATATGGAATTATTATAAAAAAAATTCATTCCGATAAGTCTACTGTTGCTCAGTTTTGGATGCGATCAAATATGATGCCTACCAACATCCCCAGAAACTTACAGAATTGCTGAATGCAATGTGCGCTATGTCATTTTAATGTAACATCATGACTTTTGACAACTTTTCATTATAATGCTGTAGATTCGGATCATTAAAATACTGCAAAAATCTGTAAACTATACAATTTAAATACTGTGCCATTCATTTTACATTTTGACTGTAACTGTAACATCTATATGAAGTAAAAAATTGATTATAAAAGTCTTCAGTTGCTCATTTATGGATAGATTTGAAATTGCTGTCTTCGAAGCTCATTGCGCAGATACACTGAACCGCAGCAGATACCGGCGAACTCTGAAATTTCTGTGGATAAATATATATGCGACGGATCACCCCTTATCTTTGATTATGGTAATATGTAATGGAACTTGGTTCGGCAAGTTTTTAAGTGTTCCTTTTCAAATAGTATTGAAGTTTGTATGACTGATATACAGCAAATACTTCCAAACTTTGATATTTCTGTGTTGCAGCATATGTGCCAATCATTCAAATCATTTCCTCCAACCGTATCATGTAATCTAGAAAATTCATCACAAAAGTCTTCCGCATTTCTAGATACTTCAATTTTCCTTTTTCTACTCCATTGTGAGTTTTCGAATTTTTAAATTCATTTCTGAATTGTCCTGAAATGGTTTTTCTCCAAAACCAATGCAGGCACCTTAAACATCTTTGAATTCTGTTGCTTTGTTGAATTAAGTTCGCTTAGTTTTTTTTGCTGCTTTGAGTTCTGGCATAATAAATGGTAGAAGTTTACGGGTACTTTTTTTCAGCAACTATCAAACTGTGGATAATTGAACCTCAGCGGCCGCTTGCAAACTTTGAAAATATATTTGATTGAGGGCACGTTTTGGATGAAATGAAATTTCTAGATTCAGAATGCAAAAGCGACATTTAAAGTGGGCAAATCTGTTGGATTTTTCGGGTCTTGAATTTAATCTATCTTTCATTTGAATTTTGAAGAAAAGGGATAAATAAAATCTGTTCTATTAAGGAAATCTTTACATCAGTTCTTTCTTGGTATGAAGACTTGGAAAAAATCGCCAAAGGCCAAGGACAGACAGGTGACGAAATATTTTCAGTACAATTTTGACGAAAAATAGATCTTTTGTCGCGGAAACCAACGTTATAAGTCGAAAATCATATTGCAGCCCACGAGACGCATTTCTTCACTCTCTTGGGTTCCTATTACACAAAACATATTAGAAGATAAGGGGGAAAATCACCAACGTGGAAGAAGAAACCAGTGCCGAAATATTTCCAGTACAATTTTGACGAAAAATAGGTCCTTTTTCGTGGAAACCAACGTTATAAGCCGAAAATCATATCTCGGCCCCCAACCCGCTTTCTACCATTCTCTTAGGTTCCCAATAAGCATAGCAAATTAGAGTAGAAGAAAAAAAATAGCCCAACTCCATGGACAGACCTGTGACGGAATGTTTTCTGTACAATGTTGACGAGAAATTTGTTGTTTTTCGTGGAAACCAACGTTATAGGCCGAAAATCATATCTCGGCCCGCAACACACTTTTCCCCATGCTCTTGGGTTCCAAATAGACGAAACATATTAGAGTACAAGGAAAAAAATCGCCAAAGTCCAAAGACAGACCTGTGACGAAATATTTCCAGTACAATTTTAACGAAAAATAGATCTTATTTCGTGGAAACCAACGTCATAAGCCGAAAATCATATTATGGCCCACAACACGCATTTCTCCATGCTCTTGGATTCCCAATAGACAAAACATATTAGAAGACAAGGAGAAAAATCACCAAAGTCCAAGACCAAACCAGTGCCGAAATATTTTCAGTACAATTTTGAAGAAAAATTGGTCTTTTACGTGGAACCAAACATTATAAACTGAAATTCATTTTGCGGGCCTCATCCCGGATTCCTCCATGCTGTTTAGTTCCTAATAGGCATAACATATTAGGGTATAAGGAAAAAAATCGCCAATGTTCAAGAGCAGACTTGTGACGAAATATTTTCACTACAATTTTTACGAAAAATTGGTCTTTTATGGTGGAAACCAACTTTATAAGCCGAACATCATACCTAGGGAAAATAAGATTGGGAAAAGTACATTGATGGTCCCTTATTTGCTGATAATTTCATGCAAAAGATTATCCCATAAAAAATGTTCGTATGAGAATGGAATCTATAAAAATGTACTAAGCAAATAATTCATAGAAATTTATACTAAAATCCTATAACCGTCATAACATAAATGAGGAACATTTGAGAAAAAAGGCGTGATATCAAACCATAAACTTCCCCTAGGAAAAAAAAAGGTTGGGACAAGTACGTTGATGGTCTCTTGTTTCTGGATGACATAGAAAAAAGATTTAGAACCAGGAAAAAAATTCTATAAAAATAATAAACGAAAAATTGAAAAGCTCAAAAAAATTCAACAAAAATAAAAAACAATCGAAAAAATTCTGTAAAGAAAAATAAAAAATTTTCAAAAAAAAATCATAAATTTTGAACAAATTGAAAAATGTACTACCCAAGTTACATGCAGTATAAAAATGTATGATATCAATTGGAGGCCAAGCTTTTATTGATAATTTGGAATATTTATCGAAAAAATTAGAAACTGTAATGAAATTCATGATAATTATTTTCACGAAAAAACTTAATGAAAAAAAAGACATAACGGAAGTTACGTGCAGTACTAAAATGTATAATATCAATTCGAGGTCAAGTATTTATCAGTTATTCGAAATATAATCTCCGGCGACAAATGAGCGTTGAGAATCCTTGTCGGGCTCACAACGTTTTATCAAAATTACTAAAAAATTAATGGAAATAAAATCATTAAAAATTCACATGAAAGTCATTCGTTACTTCATCAAGGTATACACTTTAAAGAATCGATTCCCCTCCGACTTTCAGGATCCCCTGGTATTATTCACAACATTCAACTTCGATTGGATCGGTACAAATTATGTTCAAATACGTCTTAAACGTACTTGTCCGGCCCATCACTTTTTATTCAAATTGCTCATTCGACAACTAAAAATATTTTTAGTTATCCCGCACGCACTTGATAACATCATAACCCCAAACGTCAACATGACGTGAAACTTCGGCTGGTGACTTTCGAGCTCTCGGCATGTGACGTCAGTCCGCGACACCGCCGCGAAGTTAGACCGAGGGACATGAGGCCTTTGATGGTATTATATACAGACATGTCAAATTTCTAAATGTGTTAGTAACTTTTGCATAATCTTGAGCCTGTGCAAAGTTTTTTCTCAGCAATTACGCTACTGATCGGGTTCGTTTCGGGCTCATTCGAAAGAGATTTTGAAATTTAGTCTCCAAACTAATTTTCGCCTAACAAAACATCTCTTGAGCTCCGCAATTCTAGAAAATGACATGCCAGTTTTACCCCCACCACCGCGAATCGTTTTATTCAGAGAAAAGATAGTCTCGGCGAGAGCCTCAGGCCAGCAGACGACAGGGCTGTCAATGTACTTGTCCCGAGACTCTACCGAGTCTCTTGATAGAAAAGTTACTAGATTTTGGAATAATACAAAGATCGAATAGTCCGTGGATTAATCTGATAATCCCGGTAATTAAAAAAGATGGAACAGTTAGACTTTGTTTGGACGCTCGAAAGTTAAATCAGGTTATGGCAAACGACCATGAGTCAGTACCAAATATGGAGGAAATATTTCAGAAATGTCATTCGGCAAAGGTTATGACAACGCTAGATTTAACAAACAGTTTTTGGCAGATCCCTCTTCATCCAGATTCAATGAAATACACTGCGTTTCGATATAGGGGAAAAGTTTAAACCATAAACTTCCCCTAGGGAAAAAAAGGTTAGGACAAGTACATTGATGGTCTCTTGTTTCTGAATGACATAGAAAAAAGTTTCAGCACCAGGAAAAAAATTCTATAGAAATAATGAACGAAAAATTGAAAAGTTCAAAAAAATTCAACAAAAATATAAAACAATCGAAAAAAATTCTGTAAAGAAAAAAAATACTTCAAAAAAGTAAAAAAAGAACGCCAAGTATTAAAAAACCGCCCCTTTAGTTTCGAATATATTTTCAGTAAATGAAAAATTTCCTTTCCCATTATTTATTGCTAAAATGACATAGTAGGGAAATCAAGATAGGAAAAAAAATATGAGATCATTTTAGCATAGCCAAGAATTTTGAATAAATTTCGATTTCTGCAGAGAATCATGTTACACCTCCAACTGTACCGGCTAAAGAGTTTTGTGACTTCAAGCGTTCTCAGAATGATTTTGCGATTAAGATATTGTTATTCTAATTTAATGCCCAAATTCACTGTCAAAATTACACACAAACTTGGCGTGGATGGTTTTCAAATCGAAGCTCGGGAAGACACGATTGATCAAATATACTATTCAAAATTAATGGTTTGATGAATAAAATAGATTCCTGAGATAGTATATAGATGAAAGAGATTAATGAAGAAAATAAAATGATTAGCAAATATGAATGATTTAATGAATAATTACACAATACATAGGCGAATGGATTAAATTATTGAATCAACAAACGAATAGGATGTTGAGAAAGTATGGTTTTAGGAATATAAAAATGGACAATCTGGTGAATGAATCAACGAATGGGATACAGAATACTTGTGATGAACCAGTATATGGATAGGTAGACAAGTAAAAAATTCATACGTGGCTGGATGAAGGATAACGAAATAAAAAACAAATGGATTAGTGGGCATTGAAATTCGCTCTAGATGCAGACGGATGGAGCATTAGCATTCCTTCGCCGAGCTTCGATTTGAAAACCATCCACGCCAAGTTTGTGTGTAATTTTGACAGTGAATTTGGGCATTAAATTAGAATAACAATATCTTAATCGCAAAATCATTCTGGGAACGCTTGAAGTCACAAAACTCTTTAGCCGGTACAGTTGGAGGTGTAACATGATTCTCTGCAGAAATCGAAATTTATTCAAAATTCTTGGCTATGCTAAAATGATCTCATATTTTTTTTCCTATCTTGATTTCCCTACTATGTCATTTTAGTAATAAATAATGGGAAAGGAAATTTTTCTTTTTTTTTAGAAGAGTAACAATTACTAAATATTTTGGAAAATTATACATTTTTTCTTATCTCCAAAAAATTTTTTACAAATGATTTGTTTAAAGTTGAGTAAGTACCTTCAGGTGGCGAAAGCAATCAACGGTATTAAATAGTTATTTTTTCTACGTTGACGGACAAAAATTGTTTAGTCAATTTCAAATGATGTAAATCTTGTCTATATTAGAATGGTCTTATATTTTTTTCCCTATCGTGAAACAAATAATGAGGAAGAAAATTTCAAATTAACAATGATAATATTTGAAGATCATTCAAAACTAAGGTTGCGGTCTTTCAATATTTTTCGCTCTTTTTTTTTTACTTTTTTTCAAGTATTTTTACTACCGGGGAAAAATTTTCGAATAAAAGACCAAAAATGTTCCGCGCTCTTTTTTCTTCTACTAGACCACTGGTTTAGATCTCGGATGCAAGAAGGCGCATTTTGAAGGGAAGACATTCATCTTTACTTTGGTTCATTCGAAAAGTCACTACGACCCTTTTTACGGGTGCTACGTCATTTCGAAAGACGTTGATTTTTGATTTGTTGGATTCTCCTTTCAATTGGACCGCGTTTTCACATGAAATTTTTTCTCCTCAATTCCACGAGCGAATCCTCAAAAGTTGAGGTTTTAGTTTCAATTTTTTTATTGGAAACGATTTTTTTCGCTCAATCATCGCGTTTTTAGCGAAAGAAAATCCGAAAAGAAAATTCCCGCGTATCGTGAGAAATATTAGATTGCACACGATATTTCAAGCATAAGAAAAGTTGCGTCAGCGATTGTTTATTTACTGAATTTTTTTTTACATTTTCCTCCGTCCAATTTCCAGTGAAACTTCAAGTACCTTGATTGTCGTAACTCTGAAACAATGTGGTTTTTTTAATGAAATTTGAAGGGAGAGAAAAGTTTTATCTTCTATTCAATTTCAGCTCATGAGAATGTTATCAGATTTTTAACATTTTTTACTTCAAACAGTTATGGATTGATCTAGGTTTTTCGAGAATCATGAAGTCGTATTAGAATATCCAAAATAGAAAAAGTATCATTTTTGTTTTTGAATTTTTTATTGAACGATTTCTTTTATAAGACATGGCATGAAGTACTGAAGAGCATTCCTGAAAAACTCGTAGAAAAGATACCGTGGATTGCGTAAAAAGCATCCATCAAATGTTTGTTTCATATTGAAAAAACTACCTTTCGTATGCAGCACTTTTTTCCCAATCCGCAAAATTCACAAGTTTCTAAAAAATGAGCATCGGCGTCTCATATCAGGTATAACCTGTTGACTGGTATATACAAAAAAAAAGTCGGGTCAGTTCTGGTAATAATGTATCATATGCGTACATATTGAAATCTCGTTTTGAATTTTCAACCGATTGGGACGAAAAATGGTTTACAAGGGTTTTTTGTGTCACTGAATCGAGTTCCGGGCTTAATTTTTACCTTGAAAGAGGTGAAAATTGAGCGTTAAGGCTGACATTGTTAGATTTTTCAATGGAAAGTTATTAACATAGAAAAAAGATTTAGAACCAGGAAAAAAATTCTATAAAATCAATAAACGAAAAATTGAAAAGTTCAAAAAAATTCAACAAAAATAAAAAAACAATCGAAAAAATTCTGTAAAGAAAAATAAAAAAATTTCAAAAAAATTCATAAATATTGAAGACATTGAAAAATGTACTATCCAAGTTACATGTAGTATCAAAATGTATGATATCAATTGGAGGCAAAGTTTTTATTGATAATTTGGAATATTTATCTAACAAATTGGAAACTTTAATGAAATTCATGATAATTATTATCACGAAAAAAGTTAATGAAAAAAAAGTCATAACAGAAGTTACGTGCAGTACTAAAATGTATTATATCAATTCGAGGTCAAGTATTTATCAGTTATTCGAAATATAATCTCCGGCGACAAATGAGCGTTGAGAATCCTTGTCGGGCTCACAACGTTTTATCAAAATTACTAAAAAATTAATGGAATTAAAATCATGAAAAATTCACATGAAAGTCATTCGTTACTTCAACAAGGTACACACTTTAAAGAATTGATTCCCCTCCGACTTTCAGGATCCCCTGGTATTATTCACAACATTCAACTTCGATTGGATCGGTACAAATTATGTTCAAATACGTCTTAAACGTACTTGTCCGGCCCATCACTTTTTATTCAAATTGCTAATTATCCACAGTTTGATAGTTGCTGAAAAAAAGTACCCGAAAACTTCTAACATTTATTATGCCAGAACTCAAAGCAGCAAAAAAAACTAAGCGAACTCAATTCAACAAAGCAACAGAATTCAAAAACGTTTAAGGTACTTGCATTGGTTTTGGAGAAAAACCATTTCAGGACAATTCAGAAATTAATTTAGAAATTCGAAAACTCACAATGGAGTAGAAAAAGGAAAATTGAAGTATCTAGAAATGCGGAAGACTTTTGTGATGAATTTTCTAGATTACATGATACGGTTGGAGGAAATGATTTGAATGATTGGCACACATGCTGCAACACAGAAATATCAAAGTTTGGAAGTATTCGCTGTATATCAGTCATACAAACTTCAATACTATTTGAAAAGGAACACTTAAAAACTTGCCGAACCAAGTTCCATTACATATTACCATAACCAAAGATAAGGGGTGATCCGTCGCATATATATTTATCCACAGAAATTTCAGAGTTCGCAGGTATCTGCTGCGGTTCATTGTATCTGCGCAATGAGCTTCAAAGACAGCAATTTCAAATCTATCCATAAATGAGCAACTGAAGACTTTTATAATCAATTTTTTACTTCATATAGATGTTACAGTTAGAGTCAAAATGTAAAATGAATGGCACAGTATTTGAATTGTATAGTTTGCAGATTTTTGCAGTATTTTAATCATCCGAATCTACAGCATTATAATGAAAAGTTGTCAAAAGTCATGATGTTACATTAAAATGACATAGCGCACATTGCATTCAGCAATTCTGTAAGTTTCTGGAGATGTTGGTAGGCATCATATTGGATCGCATCCAAAACTGAGCAACAGTAGACTTATCGGAATGAATTTTTTTTATAATAATTCCATATTTGTAGTTTGCAAAGTGGAAATACTCAACATACATGTCATTCTATAAGTTTTGTTATCAAAATTTGTGTTTGCATACCGCATTCCTAAGATACGACTTTTCATATCATTAGCAAAAAAGCATCCAAAGGCTTTCTGGAAAAGTTTCCAAATTTATCACTCGACAGACCTAATGGGAAAAGAATAACTACACACTATACCAAGACCAGATTTTTTTTTGAAAATCTGATTTACAAAATGTGCAATTCAAGATCATGGTTAGAAACCTCTCGAATCATGTTATCACAATCATCATGAAGGAGTAGAAAATCATAGAACACTTATTAGGGAACAAATTAATAATATGAATCGATCCGCTACAAACTGAGCGGGTGAAAACAAGGATTGGAGAGGGCAGAGCCAAACTGAATATCAAGCAAAATATGGGGATGTTTAAAAATAATGACGACACAAGAAATAAATTAGAAAATATTTATTCAATTAAAGTTTCTAATATCATTCTAACAGTTGCGTGTATTTTTGTTCTATTTATTCGTATATATAACCTATGTACACATGATATATAACCACGCCACTGACAATTTATTCGCACTGGACAATATTTCTGGTACTCTGGTTTAATTGAAGGATTATTTCAGTTAACACTTATTTCCAATCGAATGAAATAATGAAATCTTGAAAAGTTTCGTTGACATATATGCATCGCGCATTTTTTATATTCTTTTTCACACACACATCACAGACTACATTTACGCGGCCGCTTTGATACCGGTTTAATATATCACAAATAACAAAATAAATAGTAATATGCACTTCTTTAGATGACGAAAATTATTTTTTTATTGATCCCGCACGCACTTCGTAATGTCAAAACTCTGTTCATACGATCAAAAACTGACACATGGTTTGTACATATATATATATGTATATCGGTCGAATTTATGACTGCTGATACCAGCTGTGCTGCGCCGTGTGCTACGTTCTGAAGTTGACGTTAGATTTCCAATCATCAACAACTAATTTCAACAACCAATCACAACGTCTAAAAATGGATGTCGTCAGATCCAACGAATCAGAAACTCGAGAGCATCAAAGTGCCTTTGATGGTGTTTATAAATACAGACGCATAAATTCTTGAATGTGTTAGTAACTTTTGCATAATCTTGAGCCCGTGCAAAGTTTTTTCTCAGCAATTACAACACCGATCATGCTGATTTAGGGTGGAATCGAAAGAGAATTACTCAATTGGCTTAAACTTCAATTTTCAAGTTGCTAAATGGCTCCTGAGCTTCGTAATTCAATAAAATCACATGCCAATTTTACCCCCACCACGGCGAATCGTTTTATTCAGAGAAAGTATCGTCTCGACGAGAGTCTCGGGCCAGCAGACGACAGGGCTGTCAATGTACTTGTCCCGAGACTCTACCGAGTCTCTTGATGCGATATTACCTGAAAATTCCAAGTTCCAAAGTAGACTCTTTTGTCGAAATAAAACTAAATTCACTATCCCCGAAGAGATGAATAATAAGGGTTGGGGTGAAATTTTCAGATTTTTCAATGTGAAAGTTTTTTACATTACATGGAAATTGCAAGTTTTTTAGGACACTAAACTATTTTATCGAAATGAAAAAAAAAATCACTATTCCCTAAGAGGTGAAAAATAAGGTTTGACGGTGAAATTTCCAGATTTTTCAACGAGAAATTTTATGCTTTTCCACATAAAAACTGTATGTTTTTTGTCGAGCATGACAGTCCTTTATCAAAATAAACCAAAACTCCCGATCTGCCAAGGGGTGAAAAATGGGGGTTGGGGTGCATTTCGATAGAAGAGGCTAGTATTCTAAAAAACTCGAAATTTTCATGTAATATAGCACAAAAACTCCTCATTAAGAAATCTAAAAATTTCATCCCCAAACTTTATTTTTCACCCTTTCGCAGGTAGCGAATTTTATTTTATTTCGATGAAAGAATCTGGTACCCTCAAAAACGAACATTTTTTATGTAATATAACATAAGAATTTCCCATTGAAAAATCTGAAAATTTTACCTCCAATCCTCATTTTTCACCCCCTCGGGGATCGTGAATTTTGTTCATTTTCATCCTAAAAAATTTGGATTTTCCATGTAATATAACATAAAAACATGCCGCTGGAAGATCGGAAATATTCACTATCAACCCTCATTTTCATCCTTTTCGAAGGTAGGTACATGAAAATTAAGATTGGAAATGAAATCAGTGTCACGTCCGGAGGGGCGTGCAGGAAAGGTTCCAGTATTTGAACGTCAAGCGGTAAACGTTATGTCCCATAGACTTTTCCATTCAGCATGTATACGCAGAGCGTTATTATATAGATATACTCGTTATGAGTGTCGTGGGCGCACGCCGATAGAGCTCGAGAAGTCTTGCTTTATCTTGGTTACGACTGAGGAAAGGGAATTAAAGGTTGTGAATAAAGAGATCTAGGATTCCTTATACACTCTTTAATGAAAACAAAGGGTTAGTAGAATTACAAAAGTGGAATAAGATAGAGAGATTTAGGATTCTCCATATATTCCGATATTAAAATGAAATGTTAGTAAAATACAATTGAAGGATACAAACTTGATGAGATATATTGTTAAGTGCTTTACCGGAGAGGTGTCTTTGATTACTTCGATTCGTTGTAGCTTACTTGACAATGTTGAGTTACGCGGATAAGCGGAAATTATTATAAGTCCGAGAAGCGGACGTGCAAATTATTCTAGGTCCGAGAAGCGGACGTTCGAATTTATTCTAAGTCCCAATCTAAGAAATGGACTTTAATTTTTAGTAGAAAGACTCGACTCGCTCTCTTCTACAGAAGACCCGGAGTTCGGTCAGAGTTTAAGTATAAGACGGCTAACCGAATGACAACCGAACTACTGCTAACAGTATAATCGTGACTCTAGGTACGGAACGGACTGCACTGAAGATGAGAAATCTCGCCCTTTTATAGGAGCCAAAATCGGAAATTAGTGGGGGAAACGGAAGTGTTTTAAGCCTTTTGGATTCTCAGATCTAGTTTAGGGGAACTCGATGCGTCATCTTCGTAGTGTTGTTCGTGTAGTGTCGGGTGGGGGCTTTAAGTTTATGGCCTAAGCGTCTTGGGTCCTAGGGTCGCTCGGTGGTTTGTTGTGTATACAGGGTTTCGAGTGTCGATACATGGGTGTAGTCGTCGTGTGTCGCATACGGATGAATGACCTGACTATATATGGCAATGTGTAAGGCTCGAGTGGGAGTGCTTATAAGTTCGGTAGTTGATTAATCTAATATTAATTATAATTTAACAAAAATTTACGTCGGTTGTGACACCTCCCCACTTAGAATAGACACCGTCCTCGGTGGCTACCAATTTATGCATATTGAATATGTTCTAAATTGAATATATGCTTAAATGGTAAAATTACAGAATTTGTAAATTTTTTATTTCATTGCCTGGTTTAGACTGAGTATCTTGATGTGGATGTAGGATCAGGTTAGAGGGGGGGGGGGGGGGGGGGAATATTCTTCGGCTGGTCGGCTGTAAGGATTCTTAGGGAACTGTATAGCTTAAAGACATACCTCTATTATTGGCTTTAGACGGCTAAAATATTTACTGCTGTTTTGGGAGTTTCTCTGGCTATGAACGAGAGCCATTTGTATATACGTGGGTATATACCCTGTTCTTTTACGATGGTGCTAGTTAAATTAGCATTTTTTTTTTTTTTTTTTTTTCAGCAGGTTAATTATTTGGAGTGCCTATGCCATTGTGGTTTTGAGGTGTACTTCACGAAGTGCGATACAGTTAAGGTGTTAATGATGGAATATGCAGGTGAGTGAGATACCTTCGTCTTTACTGTTCACGAAAGAAAGTGTGTATAGTGATTACATTAATTCATTATGCATAACCTGGTTATTTAAATGATATCAATATTATTTCTTATTTTTAATAATTAATTAAATGTGTTTGTAATCATGAAGAGTGTATAAGAATTATAATTAGAGTTAAACTGTGGTTTGAGTTGAAATTTCATGGATAAAAACGGGGTGGGCTGGACGAGTTAACGTCTCGTAGATGGGTTCCGTCTTTTTATTAGCAGGTTCTTCTTCCGGCTCTTGAGTGTTGTCGTCGTAGTCTTCTGGTGGCGGTGTAGGTTTTCGACATCTGGTGCAGGCACCGCAGGCACAGGAAAGAAGGTATCTTCGTAAAATGTAGGTCAGTAACCCAATGGTCAAAAGTATTTCTCCGGCTATGGCCATTGTAGTGTACGAGGCCTGTCCTTGTTGTTCTCGTTTATGGGAAGCGATTTCCAAAAGTTCTTGTTCTATTTCCTTCAAGCTAGCGTCGAAGGGTAAAGCTCCGATTGAGTTTGTGGAGAAGACCTTGGGTATAAACGTTGAAGCATCGGCGTCTTGAAGAGGCTTGTAATGTGATATATTAGGAACGAGTAGATTCACGTCCAGGGTTGCGGCAGCGATGTATGTAGAGCGTATGGTTTCCCCAAGTGTTTGAGTTCCCGAAATGGTCACATATGGGGTTTTAGCGATGCACCCAGGTCTTAAGGTTAATATTCCGGTGTCTTTTATTTCGGTGATAATGGCTGGATCATCATCGCACAGAATCTGTATTCTTTCTGGTTTAGGTAATGAGTATAACCATCCAGACAGGTGGTCCAATTGTTTCCAGTGTGGGGCTTGCTTCTTCATGATTTTGATTTCACAATCTGCATATGATCCATGCCCGCCGTTGGTAAGTAATAATAGCTCGCAGTTTTGATGTGCTGATACTTCGTAGATGGGGTACGTTGGTGTGCATATCTGGTAGTTATGGACGTGTTGACATCTGGGATAGTTGTTTTCGGTGATGAGGGTGTATTTGTCCATGTCTCTGAAGATGATTATGTGCGAGGCCCTGGGCTGTACGTATGCTGCTCCTTGGCTGTTGCTTCCAAATTTCTGGGGAATTGGGCAAGGATGGAGTTTGTAAAGGAAAAATATCGTAGGCTCGAGCAGTGGGATGTGCATGACTATTATGATTTTCTTCTTGTGGTAGGAAGCTGATAAACGGGAAATTTTTGATAGGGTTCCGGAGTGGATTTCATCGAGGGGTACTGGGAATAAGTCACGATGATGAGTTTCTGTGAAGCTCTTGACGATAATGTCCAGGGTATCGGGGTTTATTAGTTCCGGGTGTAGAAGTCCTAGTTTGATGAAATGTATTGCGTCCACGATGGCGCGAAGACTTTCAAGATACGTTTGGGCGATGTTTCCTACGCTGTTCCGCCATTCCCTGATACCTTGTATATGCATTATCGTGTCGGTTGAGTTATGAAATATTTCTACTAGGTTGTTCCATTTTGCTTTGTGTTCCTTTTCCATGTCGTATAATTTATCGGAGAGGTCGTGGAGTTCTGATCTTATTATATGAGTCTGATTCTTGGCGAGAATGGCTATCTTCTTCTGGTCTTCGTATAGTTTATCTATTTCTGTATTGAAGTAATCGGCGTCGTCGGTACTCAGAGTGCCAAAAAGACTTTTGCTAATTGTTCCGACAAATCCGAAGGGAATGCTACGTTTGCTTATTACTGGTTCCATGCCCTTTTGTTTCCGTATGTAAAGTAAGTATTTGTTGATTAAATCGCTTTTTATCGTCAGGTCGTCTTTGTTAATATAAGATTTGCAACGGTCCTCCAAGTATGGTAAGCAGACGAGTTCCATTAATGGTACTTCGGTAAAGGTAGGCCGGTTGTCTTCAAAGGGCTTCAAGTCTATAAAAGTTGTCAACCGCCATTCAGTTCGGGAAAACTGAATTTCGTGCATCGGTTCGTCGTAGATGCCAGCTAGGTTGGTGATCTGTTTAATGTCATGTGTTTTTGTCGATGCCCAGACCTTTCCGAGTTCGAGTGCTAAAACTAGCATGATGGCCTTAAAGATACGCATTTTCTAAAAGAGAAAGTACATTTGAGTTCTCGGAGCATGGTCAGTAAAACGTTAGTATGTTAAAGCCAGTGTTATTTGTGTTAGTATACATCCCTGTTTTCCCCCTTTCTTTTTTTTTCCTTGTGGCATATGTGTGGATGTATGCGTGTACGCATACACACCACTTTCTTCTTTTTCTTTCAATTTTTTTTTCCTTTTTTTTTTTGTGAGGATGGTTTTTGGTGGAGCGGTGAAAATCTTGTTATGGTGGGGGTCGTCCATTGCGAGAAATTTTGGTCATTTTTTGGGGAGCTCTTCACTAAGCCCTCGATCTCCTGTGAGAACACATCGTCGTACCTACCGTTTCCAATTTTTCCGGAAGAATCACTATGGGTCGTCGTCGGTTCAAGCACACCTTCGCCGTGAGTATTATAATAACAAGGGTAGAAAGATAAGGAAGTGAGGTATATATTGAAAATAATATGTTTTTCTTTGATTTCAGTATGTTTGGGATGTCTTGTACATGTCCTTTATGAAGAGGAGAAGGTATGATCGGCATCAACTTCGCCGACACAATTCCCATTTGGACTCGGAGCAAGGATTCGACGTCTACGGAATCCGTTGGATGCTGGAAGGGCGATGGGGGCATGAACATCCGGAAACGGATGGGTCACACTCCGATGGGATTTATTCCGCGTATGATCGCGATTGAAAGAGAGAGAGAGAGAAAAAAAAATTTGTATTATTATTGTTAGTTATTTTCCTCGATTGTAGTGGAGAGATTTTGGTTGGGAGGGCTTTCCTAAAGGGAGAAGCCGAATAAATTAAGAAATTTAAATTTTTGTGTTCTGTGTTTTTCTTTTCCTATTATGTATGTGCTCCCCCCCTATTGTTACTCGTCTCGTTGTTTGTCGTTCGTAGTTGTTTCTGGTTCCCGGATGTCATCGTTGGGTTGTTTTATTTTGCCGTTCTGTTAGTCGTCGAGTCTTATTTATCTATTTTTCCTTATTATTATTATTATTATTATTATTATTTTCATAAAACCTATGTTATTAACGGTTCTAGTCTTTGCCTTCTACATATCAAGAGACTCGGCAGAGTCTCGGGACAAGTACATTGACAGCCCTGTCGTCTGCTGGCCCGAGGCTCTCGCCGAGACTATATTATCTCTGAATAAAACGATTCGCGGTGGTGGGGGTAAAATCGACATGTCATTTTCTTGAATTGCGAAGCTCAGGAGTTATGTCGCAATTTGAAAATTGAACTTTCAGCTAATTAAGAAATTCTCTTTCGATTGCGCCCAAAATCAGCATGATCGGTGGCGTAATTGCTGAGAAAAAACTTTGCACGGGCTCAAGATTATGCAAAAAGTACCAACACATTTACGCAGCTGACGTATCCGTATATGGGTTCAGACCGATACATACAAGGGCTTCTTGATGCCCATCATAACCAATCACCGGTGAGACTCTATCCGTCTCGACCAATCGCAGATGAGAAAGTTTCTCATAGTCCTCAATGTTTTCTTGCACACCGTCTGTTATCGTCTGTTATGTTATTATAAAGTGATTGCGATCGTAGCCCCGTGGATCAACGGTGCAAGATTTGCAAATTTCGTTTAAATAAATAAAACATTATTGGAAATAGCAGTGGATATAATCAATTTTATTTTTTTCATAAAAGAAGTTTCAATAAGTTTCGAGCCCAATTCACGACAATTATATCTATAATAAATAAAGCCTCAAAAGGATTAATTGATCTCATACAGTGTACTGAGAGTGAGTAAAATATTGAGAAGTGAAAACGTGAATAATGTGTGTCGTGAAAATTAAGAATTATCTGTTCTACTTCGATATCGTAATATATACATAGATAACAAATTTCCGAGATTTCGCGTCATGTTGACGTTTGAGGTTATGACCGCCGGAGTGCTGTTGCGTGCAGAGTGTAGAAAAATAAAAGTGGTTATTGAAAAGTGGAAGGAATCGATATTATTAATGACGTGACTAATTAGTGTTGAATAATAATAATAATAACAATGAGAAAAAAAACGTTCGTTCATTATAACCTCTAAAATGTTCTTTCCAAACAGAAATTCTATGTTGTGTAATTACATTAAAAAAAGAGGTGGATGGTTGTGTGTAAACGAATTCAAATAAATTTTAAAAAACTTTGGTCAAGTAATTCAATGTATTGTTGTCATAATTTCTTTCATTTAGTTTGGCTGTGTTCACCGGTCTTTTTTTTCCACCTCCTTAGCTTACAGTGTATTGTCATACCAATTTCTATTTGTTCTCCAGACAATACGAGAGATATTCGTATTTCTATTGTTTTATATTAATTTCAACAAGATAATTTGAAATATTTATAACAAAAAGCCTTCATGATTGCTTGTTCATACACCCAAGTTTTGAAAAATCTTTGGGCCATGTAAATGCATAGATATATTCACTTGAGTTGTTACATGATAAATTTGGAAATTTATTTCAATAAGTCATTGGGTGCTTAATTTTCATGATATCAAAATTTGTATCTTCGAAATGCAATGAACACCTCTAAAGTTCGACAAAGTGATGAAGCGACATGTATATTGAATATTTCCAGACCATGTTTGCGATTCGCATTGTGGGTTGAAAAATTCATGTCTGTGGGTCTACACCTGATCATTTTTGGATGTGATCAAATATTTTGTCTGCGGATAACCATGGAGACATACAAAATTACAGCATTTTGCTTGCTTCAACATGCATCGTATCTGTCACTTTTTTTTTGAATGTGTCATAATAAGTTTCAAAAATGTGGTTCATGTAATTTTGAAGTGTTTTTTCCTATAGCACCAAAGTCTGTATAACTGGTACGTAGCAAGTACCTATGAACTTTGATATTTCTGTGAAATAGCAGGTATGCCAATCTTTTAACTTTTTGGTTCCGACTGGAATATATTAACGAAGATATTCATTACTAAAGTCTTCACCTACTTATTTCTGAATAGATCTGAAATTACTGTCTTCAGAAACTAATGCATAGATACATGAAACAATTTTGATTTCTGTTCTCTTTCAATTGCGCTGTCTTTTTTCTTTTTAACTATGGCTCTGCTCTTTCCAATCCTTGTTTTGACTCCATCGGTTTGCAGCGGATCGATGCATATTATTAATTGGTTGCCTAATATGTGTCCTATGATTTTCTACTATTTCTTCATGCTGATTGTGGTAACGTGATTCAAGAGGTTTCCAATTATGATCATCAATCGCACATTTTGTACAACAGATTCTCAAAACAGTTTCTGGTCTTGATATAAGTGTAGTTATTCTTTTTCCACCTGGTCTGTCGAGTAATAAATTTTGAAACTTGTTCCAAAAATTCTTTGGATGCTTTTTTTGCTGATAATATGAAAAGTTGAATCTTCGGAATGAAGTAGGCAAACACAAATATTGACAACAATACTTATGAAATGACGTGTATGTTGAGTATTCTGCAAACTGCAAATGTGGAATTATTGGTGATGAACATTCATTACGATAAGTGTACAGTTGCTCAGTTTTCGATGCGATTAAGTATAATACCTGCCAACATCATGGAAACCTACAGAATTTCTGAATCTTATGTGCGCTATGTCATTTTAATGTAACATCATGACTTCTAACAACTTTCCACTCTAATACTATAGATTTGGATCATTGAAATACAGCAAAAATCTGCAAACTATAAAATTTGTATACTGTGCCATTCATTTTATTTTTTGACTCGCACTGTAACATAAATATGAAGTGAAAAATTCATTACAAAAGTCTTCAGTTGCTCATTTATGGATGGAATTGAAATTGCTGTCTTCCAAACTCATTGCGCAGATACATTGAATTGCAGCAGATACCTGCGAATTTGGAAATTTCTGTGGATAGGTATATGTGCTAATAAGTATCACCCCCTATCTTTATGGTAATATGTAATGGAACTTTGTTCAGCAAGTTTTAAAGTATTTCTTTTCAAATAGTATTAAAGTTTGTATTACTGCGGTATGGAGCAAATACCTTCAAACTTTTATATTTTTGTGTCGCAGCATGTGTGCCAATTATTTAAATTTTTTACTCCAACCGTAACATGTAATTTCAAAAATTCATCACAAAAGTTTTCAGCTTTACTAATTATCTTAATTTTCCTTTTTCTAAATTCTATGCTAAATTTCTGAATTTCCCAATTTATTTCTAAATTATCCTGAAATGAAATTGTTTTCCTCCACAAGCAATGCAAGTACCTTAAACGTCTTTGAATTCCGTTGCTCTGTTGAATCAAGTACGCTCAGTTTTTTTTACTTCTTTGAATTCTGACATAATAAATGTTTCCGGGTGCCTTTTTTCTGCAACTATCAAACTGTAGATAATTGGATCTCCGCAGCCACTTGCAAACTTTGGAAATATATTTCATCGGGGGCATGTTTTGGATGACACGAAAATGTCTAGATTCAGAATGCAAAAACGACATTTAAAAATGGCCAATTCTGTTGTATTCGTTGTGTCTTGAATTTGATATATCTTTTCTCTTTTCCTTTCTTTTCACTAACGTTATAAGCCGGAAATCATATCTCAGCCCGCAACACGCATTGCTACATGCTCTTGCGTTTCCAATGGACAAAACATATTAGAAGACAAGGAGAAAAATCACCAAAGTCCAAGAACAAACCTCTATCGAAATATTTCCAGTACAATTTTGACGAAATTTAGGTCTTTTTTCGTGGAAACCAACGTTATAAGCCGAAAATCATATCACGACCTACAACCTGCTTTTCACCGTGCTCTTTGGTTCCTAATTGACAAAACATATTAGAGTACAAGGAAAAAAATCGCCAAAGTCCAAGGAGAGACCTGTGACGAAATATTTTCAGTACAATTTGGATGAAAAATAGGTCTTTTTTCGTAGAAACCAACGTTATAAGCCGAAAATCATATCTCGGCCTCCAACCCGCTTTCCATCGTGCTCTTTGGTTCCTAATTGACAAAACATATTAAGGTACAAGGAAAAAAATCGCCAAAGTCCAAGAACAAACCTGTGACGAAATATTTCCAGTTCAATTTTTACGAAAAATAGGTCTTTTTTCGTGGAAACCTACGCTATAAGCCGAAAATCATATCCCGGCCTCCAACCCGCTTGCGGCCGTGCTCTTGGGTTCCTAATTGACAAAACATATTAGAGTACAAGGGAAAAAATCGCCGAAGTCCGAGGACAGACCTGTGACGAAATATGTCCAGTACAATTTTGACGAAAAATAGGTCTTTTTTCGTGAAAACCAACGTTATAAGACGAAAATCATAAATATTTCATAGAAATTTAAACTAATATCCTATAGTCAACTGAACATAAATAAGGAACTTTTGAGAAAAAAGACGTGATATCAAACCATAAACTTCCCCTAGGAAAAAAAAGGTTGGGACAAGAACATTGATGGTCCCTCGTTTGTTGATAATTCCATCCATGAAAAAAACTTTAAAACAAAATTTTTATAAAAAATGGGCAAAAAAATTATTTTATAAAAAAAATACAGGACAATTCGAAAAAAATTTCACAAATCTTGAAAAAGCATTATCTTTAAAAAAAACTAAACTGTATCTCTTTTTTAAAGTGTTAAAAGAATCAAATAACAAGTAAAAAATAAAAACCGAAAAATCGCGCTTGAAATCATTTTGGAAACCGATGCCTCATTCTTCTTATTTGATTCGAAGGGCTAAATCAACTAAAAAAAATTCCATCTAATTTACGTGCAGCATTAAAATTTATTATATCAATTCGAGGCCAAGTATTTTCTAATAAATTGAAAAAAGTTACCATTTGAGTTACGTGCAGCACTAAAATTTATGATATCAATCGAAGGACAAGTAATTTATGAGTAACTCCAAATTTCAACATTATGGAACTGTTTTAAGAAGCTTTTAAATCCAAAAAAATCACATGCAAGCTAGTCATTTCTTACTCTATGATGGCAAAGACAATCGATTTTTTTCAGACTTTCAGGAGCTACTGATATTATTCACAATATTCGACGTCGATTGGATCGATAGAAATTATGTTTAAATATGAGTTAAAAGTACTTGTCCGGCCCATCACTTTTCATTTAAATCAAATAAAAATCAATCATAAAAAAACGAAACTGTACGGGAGAATCCGGTTAAAAATTTATTGAAATGCGATTTAGGTTAGTTATGCCGAATGAAATTCGTTCGCTGGAAGAAGTGAGAAGTAAACACTGCCGTCATAGCAATACAAACTGGGGAGTTATTTTGGAAGCTTCAACATATTTAATGTGCAAAATGTTTTTTATTTATCGATGCACAATAACATCTTTTGTATATTACAGGACAATTTGTTTCCTTTCTTATTAAATTAGTGCAATTAAGAGAAAATTACTTGACGATAATTCTCTAAATTCCCTCTGCATGAATATTTGTGCTCCAACAGTTCTAAAAAAGCCCTGATTTTTATTTAAATATAATAAGTTTAATGGAAAGTGATGGGCCGGACAAGTACTTTTAACTCATATTTAAACATAATTTCTATCGATCCAATCGACGTCGAATATTGTGAATAATATCAGTAGCTCCTGAAAGTCTGAAAAAAATCGATTGTCTCTGCCACCATAGAGTAAGAAATGACTAGCTTGCATGTGATTTTTTTGGATTTAAAAGCTTCTTAAAACAGTTCCATAATGTTGAAATTTGGAGTTACTCATAAATTACTTGTCCTTCGATTGATATCATAAATTTTAGTGCTGCACGTAACTCAAATGGTAACTTTTTTCAATTTATTAGAAAATACTTGGCCTCGAATTGATATAATAAATTTTAATGCTGCACGTAAATTAGATGGATTTTTTTTTAATTTTACCTATTATTTATCCTTATATCGATTACGATGATTATTACTAATCTTTAGTGTGATAATTAAAATCATTTTGCTTTGGTTACTATGCCTCCGTATGGTAAAGTATCATTTAAATTTATATAATTTAATGTACGCATTTAAAACTTATCTTTAAACGTCAAGTAAATTTTGAATCAAATAATATATATAGTATAAATGGAATCATGGCGTTGATATTATTATTATTATTATTATTATTATTATTATTATTATTATTTAGGGGGTATATAGATTATCTAACTTGAGTGGTTAGTGGATGTCCATTGTCCTGTATTTTTAATGCTATCTACTAAGGAATATTCATATGCGCGTTTTGTACTTCGTGTATTACGTTTTATAAAAAAAAAAAATGTATAAACTTATTTATTGCCTACTAGTATTATTACTGAGTTACATTGCTGGACTTGAAATCTAGATCGATAAGAATTGGGTTATTTGTATAGCCTTAATAATAAGAAAATGTACGTTTATCCTTAGTATTTACTGAAGTCAATGAGAGGAAATAGCATATTTATAACTAGAGAGCCTCTTATATCCTAGCGATATACATGCGGGTGCATGCCTATTGCTACTATGTTGCCTCTTTGGAGAGGTCTTAAAGTGTCCTGCTGTTTTATGGTTAGTAGGCTTGGAAGAAGGCATCATGTGTTTTGAATTTAGGGCAAAATAATTTTTTTTTTCTTTTTTATATTTTTTTTTATATATTCTATTGCCTATGGGGTTTCCTTTTCCTCGGGTTAAACTGTTGTTTGTTGTTGCAATGTTTCCTGAAGGAGAACATCGACACGGTCGGATGGTAGGTCTGACAGTAAAGATTCGGGTACGAACCCTTCTACTGCGAGTCCGCGATTCAATAGGAGTCGCCGTATGTCGAGACTGGTGGGTCTATCTACCAGGGTTATTCCTAGTGTTAGTGAGGAGCAACTTCCTCTGCAATGCATGCTTTTTAATTTCAAGGGTCGTGTTCGGGAATTAGCGAGGTTTCGGTGCCGGCGAGCGCTCTCGGGCTCGAGTGCTCGCCCCACCGCGGGCGTCGCTAGCTCGCGGGCTCGGGAATTCGGGAAACGTGAGACAATGGGCTTTTCGTGCTCTAGTTCTCACGCTCTCGCGGGGGGTCAGCACGTACTGGACAAGCAATTCGGGTGCGGTCGACGCGACGTGTGGCGCATGCCCACGGCGCGTCTTCAGCGATCTCCATATTGATTGACTAGTCTAGATCCGGTCGTTCAGCGTGCTGACGTGCTTCTCCGTTCAAGTTTCACTTTCGGCTAAATCTCTCCGGTAATTACGGTGTTTCACCAAAAATATTTCGCTCAATATCTTCAGGACATTCACGGGAACAAATTGGACTACTCATTCGGACTTTTCTCTCATTGATTGCGGGTATTTCTCACGATAACTATCGGGCACGCTTCGAGCGCTCCTCGTAGCTTCGTCGAACGAGCCTCGTTCGACGTTGACCGGCTCTTCTCACTCGGGTAATCTGTATCGGTTCGGGTGTACTTTCAATCGTGGGCATACTGTCCACGTTACTCTACGAGCAATAAAACCTCTTTACATTTTTTATCCCGCTACGCGTTGTGTCATTTATTTTCTCCCCACCAACACCAGATCCTTCACGCAACATTTTGGTCCTTCGAGCCGGATCTGGTGGGTGGCACAGTGCAAACAGTGATACAGAGTGTGTGAAGTGGTTTTTTTTTTGAGTGGACTCGTTTGGGACTTTGGAACTTTTCATCGGGAGTTGGACATTTTTCATCGGGTCTCGGCGCGTCGCAGTGGGCTCCACGTGCGTCGCTCACACGGCGGCCATCTTGAGACGCTCTCGCTCACGGGTACCGGCGTTCGACTCGGACTCTCAACCGCTTCGTCAACCATACTGGTGAGTCTCGTACGATTTTTTGGGTCACGCGGAAAAATTCAAGTGCGCTTCCGTTGAATTGCGGAGAACATTGTTCGGTGCACGATAATTCGGGTTTTCGAGCTCATTCCAAACGAACAGTGTCGGGTGTTCGGGCTCAACGGAGAGCGTCACATTACCGGGACTTGAGTTTTCGGTCGCGGCGCTCCGTGGCGCGAGTTTACGGTGCTCGTAGTGACTTTTCTCGGTTCCTTCGGGCCGCACGGTGCATCTTTCGGGACATTTTCGCGGGCATTGTGCAGGTTATTCGTACGTGTGTCCGGGTTTCTCCGTATTTCAGCCGGGTTCAACGGGAGTGACGCGGGATGTCCGACAGTGAAATTCACATCGGGAAGGTGGAGGAGGGAGACGATTCGGGAGCGTCACCCGGTGTGCCATCGACGGTATCGCTAGCCCCCCCCCCCCCCCCCCTCCAGCGGGCACCACTCGGCGGGAACGGTCTCCGGGCGCGGAGTCGCAGGGCAAACGGGGCTCGTCACGCGACAACTCACCGGGAAATTCGGGCAAACGGCCGTCGGGCTCGGCCGCTCTTCGGGCAGCAACTCAAGCGGCGCGGATACGGCTGTTGGGAGCCATATTCGAACGGGTTTGCGCCGTGGACGTCGAGAATACTTCCGTGGCCCAGCTCGACGGGTTTCTCTCGAATGCCAAGGACCTTTGGGGTAAATTCAGCCTCATGCACGACTCCATACTGGAGAACAGCACGGACGACTTCCTCCAGGATGAATACTTCACGGAGGACGCGTACTCTCGGGCCTTCACGCTCTTTGGCGACATCACCGGGCAGGTGGCAGTGCTGAAGGACGGGATTCAGCATCGCGATCGGGAACCCTCACTCGATACGAGCGTGGCAACGGGAGACAGGTCATACCTGCCAAAAATCGAGCTACCATCATTTTCCGGGGAGTATACTCAGTGGATACCGTTTCGGGATCTCTTCACTTCGCTCGTCATCAATAATCGGGCTCTCTCAGATGTCGAGCGGATGCACTATTTACGGGCGTCGACCACGGGGGAAGCCGCGAAGCTGATCGCGAGCATGGCGATCGAAGCGGACTCCTTCTCAACGGCCTGGTAGACTCTTACAGAGCGCTACCAGAACGATCGGGTTTTGGTCACTTCTCATCTCGACACGCTCTTCAAAACGGCGGTGATCGCTCCTCGCTCTGCACGGGATCTCCACGCGCTCGCACACAGCGTCACCGAGTCATACAACTCACTTCGGGTATTGGGCGCTCCTATAGAGCACTGGGACTGGGTGCTGGTTTATCTCATTGCCAGACGTCTCGACCCTGGGACTCGGGAGGCGTGGGAGCTCAGGACCGGGCAATCTAAAGTTCCCCCGTCATTCACGTCACTACGGGAATTCCTGGGTAATCGAGCTCGTGCATTGGAGGGAGCGGGCGTCGGGACCATCTCCACCCCAATATCGGGCCCGGGCAAGGAGAGCACACAGAGGGATACTTCCTCTCGCGTGCATGCAGCCACGTCGAGTAGCGGGACAACCTCACAAGCTTGTGCCTTCTGCCAGGAGAAGCACTACATTGCCGTGTGCTCCAAGTTCAGGCAGTTGTCTCCAGAGGCGCGTCGGGGCGAAGTACAGAGACTCAAACTGTGCTTCAACTGCTTGGGCCGGCACAACGTCAACGCGTGCAACATCGCTACGCGATGCAAGGAGTGTGGGCGCAAACACCACACGATGATTCATACCGGGTGGTCCAAATACGGGGATGCAGCCAGGGGTACGGGAGCCCCCTCAACATCGGGCGGCCAGCAGGCCAACTCTGGGGACGCAGGCGCGTCAACATCGGGTACTTCTCAATGAGATACGGCGGCATTGACTTGCGCGGTTTCGGGAAGTGCACGACCAGCGGTGCTCCTGGCGACGAGCCAGGCGCTTCTCATCACCAACTTCGGAGCTGCTCATCGGGTACGAATGCTGCTGGACTCGGGGTCCGAGTTGTCCCTCATCTCTGACAAGCTCGTTCAGCGGCTCAAACTTCGTCGGGAATCTTCCTCTATTTCAATCATCGGGATCGGCGGGATTTCATCGGGTCACACTCGCGGGATGGTCTCATGCACACTTCGCTCAATTCACACCACGGATTCTCTCTTAATAAAAGCATTTATTATCCCCAAGTTAATGCCAACTCTGCCTTCATTCTCTATTTCGCACCCCCACTGGCCTCATTTACAGGGTATTCCTCTAGCGGATCCAGATTTCTCAGTTCCGGATGCGGTGGATCTCATACTGGGCGCAGATGCATACGGGAAAGTGGTACGGTCTCAAATTCGACGCGGGTCTCCTGAGGAACCCATCGCACAAAATACGATATTCAGGTGGGCAATATTCGGGCCCTGCAACGAAGCTCACAATTCCTCGGGTTGGGTACAGCATGCCGCTGTCGATCACGGGTTTCAGGCTCTCCAGGACCTCCTCGCGCAATTCTGGGTGCAAGAGGAGGTGCCAGTGCAGTTCGGATCGGATCTCACACCGGAAGAGCAAGAATGTGAGGCTCACTTCGTTGCTACACATTCTCGGGACAATTCGGGTCGCTATATCGTTTGGTTGCCTCTTCGGTCGTCCACAATCCAGCTCGGTCAGTCGTTTCATACGGCGCACGCTTGCCTCAATCGGCTCGTACGAAAGCTCGACCGGGACTCTCACTACAAGGGACTTTACGATACATTTCTCGGGGAGTACGAGTCCCTCGGGCACATGTCGCGGGTGCGGGACGACGAAGTCGGTCGGGATCGGGTCTATTATCTCCCTCATCACGGGGTCTTGACGACAAAACTTCGGGTAGTGTTCAACGGGTCGTGTAACACGGATTCCGGGACCTCATTAAACGATCTCATGCACACGGGCGCCAAATTACAACAGGACATTTCGAATGTTCTCCTCTGGGCACGGCGCCACCGATTCATTTTCGCGACTGACATAGTCAAAATGTTTCGACAAATTCGGGTTCACCCCGGGACGATTGGGATTTACAACGAATTCTTTGGGTGGATGAAAACGGGAACACGGCTCATTATCACCTGACTACAGTCACCTACGGGACACGGTCAGCTCCGTTTCTCGCGGTACGGGTGCTACTCCAACTGGTAGCAGACGAAGGGGAGAAATATCCGGCCGCAGTCGCTCCTCTTACAATGGGGCGATATGTGGACGATATTTACGGAGGGGCTGACCAAATTTCGGAACTTCTCACCCAGGCGCGACATCTTATCGGGATTTGCACGGCGGGCGGCTTCCCGCTGGCAAAATGGCAGAGCAACAGTCCGGCTTTACTCACAAATCTGGGGTTCGGGTCGAGTCCAGAGGATTCACGCTCATTCGACGAGTGCGAAACAAAAGTTCTCGGGCTCGCATGGTTTCCGGGGCCGGACGTCTTCAAATTCACCTCACTTCCGTACACGGGCGAGCAAAGCATTACCAAACGGGTCATACTCTCGGAAATTGCTCAGATCTACGATCCTCTCGGGTTCCTCTCACCGGTGGTCATTCGGGCAAATTCCTTCTACAACGGTTGTGGCTGGAAAAACTCGCTTGGGACGACCCCGTATCCACGGAGGTCGGGAAATCATGGGTCGCATTTCGTCACGATCTGGCTCACCTCGGGAACATCGCGGTCCCGCGGTGGCTCAACATGACCTCGGATTCCACCGTCGAGATTCACGGGTTCTCTGACGCCTCACAGTTGGCAATGGGTGCGGTCGTGTACGTTCGGGTTACGGGTCCGGGAAAGAGCACCAGAACCGCGCTGGTCTGCTCGAAAACGAAAGTCGCGCCGATCAAACGGCTCACCATTCCGCGGTTAGAGCTCGCCGCCGCGTTATTGGTCGCCAAACTCGCGAAATACGTTCGGGATACGTTGCAACTCCGGGATTCGCGGGTATATCTGTGGACGGACTCCACAGTCACGCTTACATGGGTCACCTCTCATCCTTCACGATGGAAGGATTTCGTTCGCAATCGGGTATCCTCAATTCAAGAGCTCATTCCTCAGGGTCAATGGAGATTCATTCCCGGGCGGGACAATCCGGCGGATTGGGCTTCACGGGGACTAACCGTCTCTCAGCTCGAGCAATTTCAATTATGGTGGAACGGGCCACACTGGTTAGTCAAATCATCCTCACATTGGCCAACTCATTTCACCGGGACGGCAGATTCAGCGGCGCTCGAAGAGCGGCCAGGTCTTACGCTCACTGTCTCAACGCAACCCTCACCGGTCTTCGACCTCATTCATCGATATTCCTCCCTCACCAGGCTGTTGAGAATTACTTCATTACTTTTCAAGGCGCTTACAAACCTGAAAGGTGCGGGTCAGGATTCATCGGGCTCACTCCTCACACCGGGCGACCTGGAACACTCACAACAATACTGGGTCAAGGCAATTCAAGGGGCCTACTTCGCGACGGAGCTCAAGATTCTCTCGGCGGGTCAAACGCTTCCGAAGTCGCATCCATTCACACGACTTACGGCGTTTATTGATTTCCACGGGACCATCCGGGTGGGGGGACGGTTGAAGCTCTCAGCCTTACAACCTGAGAGCAAACATTCAGCCATCCTCCCGCGGGACTCACCACTCACGCGTCTACTCATCTCGGACGCTCACACGCGCACGCTACACGGGGGAACGCAGGCAACTCTGGCGTTTCTGCGCCAGCGGTACTGGATAATCGGAGGTCGGGCCCCGGTTCGTTCCTTCATACTGCGATGCGTGCATTGCGCGCGCTTTCGGGCGCATCGGGCACAGCAACTCATGGGCCAGCTGCCTTCAACACGGGTCACTCCAGCACGGGCTTTCTTATTCACCGGCGTCGATTACGCCGGGCCAGTCTCTCTCAGGAGCTGGCGGGGACGCGGGCACAAGACTTACAAAGGCTGGCTGTGCATTTTCGTCTGCTTCACCACTTCGGCGATGCATCTCGAGGTCGTAACTGACGCCACCACTGACACATTCATCGCTGCATTCCGCCGTTTCACCGGGAGACGGGGTCACGTGCATACACTGTACAGTGACTGCGAAAAGAACTTTCAAGGCGCGGATGCAGAGTTGCGGAGACTTTTCAACGGCGGGACTCGGGAATCGCAACAGCTGGCGCAGTTACTGACCAACGACGGGACAAAGTGGGTTTTCAACCCCCCGGGCGCACCTCATATGGGCGGGAAATGGGAAGCAGCGGTGAAATCGGTCAAGTTTCACCTTCGGCGAACGCTTCGGGAAACCAGCCTCACGTTCGAAGAACTTACAACTCTTCTTACGCAAATCGAGGCTGCGCTCAACTCACGACCGCTGCAACCACTCTCAGAAGATCCGGACGATCTCTCCGTACTCACCCCCGGGCACTTCCTCATCGGGGACGCACTCACGGCTATACCTGAGCCATCACTTCGGGATGTGAACCTCACTCGGCTGGCGCGGTGGCAACTCATCCAGGAACGGGTCCAATACTGTTGGGAGCATTGGTCATCGGGTTATCTCCAGCAGCAGCAATCCATCTCCAAATGGCATCACCCCTCTCACCAAATCCGGGTTGGTACAATGGTGCTGCTGACTGACGAGAGTCTACCTCCGCTCAAATGGCCACTGGCACGGGTGGTCGAGGTTCATCCGGGACCGGACGGGCTCATTCGGGTCGTCACCATTAAGACGGCGACCACGACACTCAAGAGGCCGATCGCCAAACTAGCGGTCCTGCCAATTCATCCAGGAGATTAATCGACAGCACTGCTGCCGATGGCGGGTGGAATGTTCGGGAATTAGCGAGGTTTCGGTGCCGGCGAGCGCTCTCGGGCTCGAGTGCTCGCCCCACCGCGGGCGTCGCTAGCTCGCGGGCTCGGGAATTCGGGAAACGTGAGACAATGGGCTTTTCGTGCTCTAGTTCTCACGCTCTCGCGGGGGGTCAGCACGTACTGGACAAGCAATTCGGGTGCGGTCGACGCGACGTGTGGCGCATGCCCACGGCGCGTCTTCAGCGATCTCCATATTGGTTGACTAGTCTAGATCCGGTCGTTCAGCGTGCTGACGTGCTTCTCCGTTCAAGTTTCACTTTCGGCTAAATCTCTCCGGTAATTACGGTGTTTCACCAAAAATATTTCGCTCAATATCTTCAGGACATTCACGGGAACAAATTGGACTACTCATTCGGACTTTTCTCTCATTGATTGCGGGTATTTCTCACGATAACTATCGGGCACGCGAAAGCACGCTTCGAGCGCTCCTCGTAGCTTCGTCGAACGAGCCTCGTTCGACGTTGACCGGCTCTTCTCACTCGGGTAATCTGCATCGGTTCGGATGTATTTTCAATCGTGGGCATACTGTCCACGTTACTCTACGAGCAATAAAACCTCTTTACATTTTTTATCCCGCTACGCGTTGTGTCATTTATTTTCTCCCCACCAACACCAGATCCTTCACGCAACAGGTCGCCTAGCCAGGAGGGTCTCGAGAAATCTCGTCTCGCTTTCGGCCCAGGGTCCTTCAAATTTTGGTTCTATGTTACACAGATGGACTCGTATAGCTTTGCCCGTAGAAAGAGTTATTGAGGGCGGTAGAGGCCTAAGGTCGAAGATGTTAAATCTTAATACTCCTCCGATATCAACCAAGTCTAAGACTGCAAACCCATTGCTTATTGCCAGAATATTACCTCGTAACCAGCTATCAGCCAATTTGACGGCGCAACTACCTGTTTGCAGGGATCCTAACATACCCATATCGAAAATTGGGAAGGCCTTTAGGAATCTTTCGATGATCTTGCTGTATTTTTCCACCTTCGGTACATTCTTCGCTTTGATCACGTAGAAGTGTGACGGTGAGTAAAAGGTGCCCGTGTAAACCACGTATTTATTCCCAATTCTCTTCAGCGGCGATTTTATTGGTATTGGAGGGTTCATGATGTTGCTAAAGAGTTATAAACTATCGTTAATATAGTCGTTTTTTTTATTTTTGTTTTTATTTTTATTTATTTATTTATTTTTTTATATTTTTATATATATATTGAAGCGAAACACTGACTCGAGAACTTTATTTTATTTTTTTTTATTTGACGCCATGGTACGCACGAGTGTTTACACCGGCGGACATGTTGAAAAACTGTCACTTCGCGAAGCGGCGCTCGGGAAGCGAGGCGCTCAGTGCTGCCAACTCAATTTCCATTCCACAAAATTCCCTAGATTCGTGAAATTCTTTATTTTATTCAATTTTAATTAAATAAACCTTTTCTTGTTTAGAAAATTAATGCTGATCATTAAAGAAACGTCTTTTGAACAAATGGGTGAAAATTTCAGGATAAAATTATTTAAATTTTTCTTTGAAAGATCGAGCGTGCACAATGCGCATGCGCGATGACCTACTTTCACAGGCACGTGCAATAGGCGCAGTCACGAGCAAATAATTAATTAAAATGAAATAAAAATGTTATTGTTTAGAAATTTGTTAGAAATCATAGCAAAATAATTGAAAAAGATACGAATTGTGCATAAAAACAATAAAAATTGGGTTTATTAAATTTCATTAAATTCTCGCACATGCGCAGTGTGACTGCAGCTCGACTCGGCCAATTGGGACCCACGCGGGGGAGTTAGCGCACCAATCAGAGAATTTAGAGTGGGAGTCCCTGGTTCGAGATTAAGTCGCGCAGCGAATTGGAGTAAGGGACAAAGTCCAAGCGCGTTATTATTATTATTTCCTTTGTTCGGGAGAGTATAAAAACCCGAGCGCAGAAGCTCCGGTAGCTTGTCTCATATCGAATCTCGCCACGCTAGGAGCTAGGAGCCAGTCACGTCTCGAATCCCTGAGAGCTCGACTCGCATGCCATAACCAAAAGCCAGTCTTGCCTCCGGATCTCGCCGCGTGAACTCGCCCAAATTTCAAGAATAAAGAAACATAAAATTTTCACTCATTTTAAAAATCGCTCTAAAATCAAAGAGCAAAATAACATCGCTATTATCCCACTCAGAATTCAAACAGAATAACACCTTTCCTCCTCACGCTAGGAGGGCCGGGTTCATTCGATTTCGTTTGAATTCAAGATTCCTAGGTGAGTTTCCGATCTATCCAGGAGGGCCGGGACAGTTCGATTCCGTTCTGTCTCAAGATTCCTGGTAGATTTTCTATCCTTTTTCTATCCAAGAGGGCCGTGGCCGTTCGATTTCGTTCGGTCACAAGATTCTTGGGTAGGACTCCTACCTTTCCACGCCAGAGGGGCCGGGACAGTTCGGGTTCGTTCTGTCTCAAGATCTCTGGGTGGATTCTTTTCCATCAATGAGTTATTGTTTTCTGAATGGTGATCTAATTCAGTAGAAATCATTAAAATCAAACAAATTTTCTTTATTCTCATAACGAGACAATTGCGAGTCATTTATTATTTTGAGCCAATTACATTATTTCAAAAAGCGAAATCACTCACTAAAAATCATTATTTGAATTATATCGAGTCAAAAGAGTGAGATCAGCAAGAAATCCACTCGAACAATCAATTTGTATTATATAGAGTCAAAAAGTGAGTTTCTAAGAATTATAGCTCAATTATCAAATTATCAAATGTACGAATTATCAAACAAAATCAATTAAAAATTTATCAAGACCAGCGTTGGCGAGAATTATTGAAAAATTATTATTGCAAGCGAATCTATCATTATTCAAATAAAAGCGAGCTTAAATTCATTGCGAAATTCATCATAATTAATTCTGCGAAAATTATTTTCTTTTTGTGTGGAGAAAAATACCGGAAATAAAATTTTACATGCGATTAAAATAAAGCGGAAAAACTCAATTTCAAATAAAAAGCCTTTATTTTTGTAATTTGGTTGAAAACAATTAAAAATTGAATAAAACATTTGTCATTTCAATCTAATTTCATTTTACTTTTGTTTTTCCTTCATGCCCGCTCTTCTTTATTATAGAATTGCTCGAATCTTGGCGTGACGGTGTGCATAAGCACAAACGTACCGTTACAATATATATATATATATATATATATTTTTTTTTTTTTTTTAGCTGAGTTCATGCACGAGCCCATGCTATTGCTTTGCCAAATATTCCCAGTGGGGATCAGTTTCTCTCCCTGGTAGGGGTGCGAGGCCAAACAAGGATCGCAGGTCAAAAATGTCCCCGGGATTTGCTTCGGGGTCCCACCATACTAGACTTTTATTACGGGTGTCTTCTTTCCAAAGTTCTAATAATTCCTCTCGATGTTGGCGCCGTGATCGACGAATTTCTATTGCATAAGCAATAAAAATTACTAAATGTCTTTTAAGATGTTTTTGTACGATACGTGGTGCTGAGGAACTGGTTGAATTTACGTAATATTCTGTGCTAAGATTTGGCATGATCGGTATCCTGGAACAGATCCAGGTATTTTATAATTAGAAACTTGGAAAATTTATTCGGTCCAATTTACCACGACTTCGCGCCTACTTTCTACGTCAACTCTATTGAAAATCCAAGCCAGAATACAATTATCGCATTGATACGGCGTTTGTGATTTTAATAATCTTATTCCACAAATATTACAGCATGCCCCGTGATGTGGTCCTGGCACTAACCGGTGGGTTTTGACCATTTTCCCGGGTTTTTCGGTTTCATCCGCAGTTATATCTTTGTAGCAATCATTACAAAAAGTTCTGGCATAAGTTTCTATGTACCATACAGGGGTTTCTAAAACGGTTTTAACACATCTGGATTGAGCAATGCTCTTATAGAATTCGTAATTCCTACGCGGTATTTTGGTGGCAGGGATTTCATATAACCAATCTAATGTTTCTTGTTCGTTTAAAAAGTTAAGTTCTGATTCCGAAATATGCATGCTTGTTAAATATGGTTGTTTATATGTTAAAAAGGGAAATATCTATTATTGTTTCGTGATTAAAAGACTTACTGGGTGGTTGACAAATTGATTCTGTCTTCTCAAGTAGATAAAAATTTTTGAATTATTTGTTGATTTGTTGGTATTTCGGTAACCGTGGGTCGTTTTCTGGTATATTGTCAGTTGGACGTTTCGGGGGTAAGTCGACTGGAATTAATTTTTTTATGTGAATTTTCGGGGTGACTATTTCGATGGAAACAATTGATGGTCTTTGACTGAGCTCTTTTTGGATTTTTTTGATTTGAAAATAATTCAATTGATATGTTTCTGGTTTCGATTGCTGTGCATGAAGTTTTCGCAGTTGAAATTTTCTTCCGGCACGACGACTTCGTCCCATGGTTAATTAAAGGTTTTACGGGCGTGAAAACGTTTCTTCACTTATTCCCGTATTGGAGAAGGTATGGTGAGCGTGAAACCGTATCTTCACTTATTCTCACCGCAGGAAGGAGCAAGCGTGCAAACGTTTCTGCACTTGATCTCGCCTTTGAGGAAAAGGGTTGTGATGGGCGTGCAAACGTTTCTGCACTTGGTCCCGGAAGGGTTTTTTTTTTCTGTGTATGTCGGTAGGCCTCAAAAAAAACTTTCATGAAGAAGAAGAGAAAAAACTACTATATGGAGAGAGAAGCTCTCTTTATAGAATTAATTTGGCTACCGTCAAACATCAATGTGTTTCCTTATTGATTTTAGAACAAAATATACTACTTGGAAATAATAATTATTTTCTGTATGACGAAAAAAATTTGTTGGGATATGTTGATTATTTTGGCTTGAAATAAATTTCAAATACCTTTGGGCAAGGTTGATCGTTTGGATGGTTCTGATGGTGAATGTCGTGCCTCGTCTAGTTGTTTGGAAGGAGTATGACTCTCGTCTCAAATTTTCTAAGTTAAAATGACTTGGCTACTATACTACCACGACTTTTACTCTGAATCTCTGATGTGACACCACGAAAAATTTTTGTTAGACTGAATATTAGTCGGGATTTTCTTCCCTTTTATAGTCAAACCTCATCCCTTCCTTGCGAGTAAAAAAAAAAAATTTCCTCGTATGATCCAAATTTTCCATACTAGTGGGGAGCAGAGAGAGAGAGAGAGAGAGTGTGTGCGAGAGTTTAAATGTTATGTTTACGTATTCGTTCTCATGTAAACAACTCCGTAGTTCTTGTAGTTGTATGTGTTGAACCTCTGGAGATCCGGGGTAAGTGATTTTCTAGTGTATGTGTGGATTTTTATACTTGTAGGCCCTATTCATTAATTTGGGGTAGTTTCTCTCTCTGTTTATTAGTTTTCTGGCGCGGCGATGGCATATGACGCATTTTCTAAAGAGGAGTTGCGATGCTTCTTCTGGCTCTATACGGTTTCAGTTTATCTAAATGTTTTAAAATTCTTTTTCCTCCTGAGGTTTCGAGTACAGCGTTGTGCCTGTCTAATAATTCTGTAATTTGATAAGGTCCAATGTAACAATTGTCAAACTTTCCCTTTTTTGGTTCCTTTAGTACGTACACCATATCTCCAGGGTTGAAATTTTCGCTATGTACCTTTTTATCATAATATTGCTTCGAGCGGTACTTGGATTTGATTAAAGATTTCGACGTGAGTCTCCTCATTTCGTCGAGTCGAGAGGTGAGTTCACATAGATAACTTCCATAGATTTCTAATTTCTCGGGAGGGGGAAAAGAACTTGGAGTTCGAGCTATTCTTCCGTATACTAGCTCAAAGGGCGTAAATTTTGTGGACTCGTGTACCGATGTGTTGTATGAAAACATGGCAAAAGGAACAAGTTTATCCCAGTCTTCGAATTTATCTATGTAGTGTTTAATGAATTCTGCTAAAACTATGTGGCTTCTTTCCAATGAGCCGTTGGTTTGAGGGTGATAACCGGACGTGGTTAGATGTTTTATTTTGAAAATTCTGGCTAAATTATTAAAAATCTTCCCGACAAATGATCTATCTTGATCACTCAGAATGATTTTTGGTGTACCAAATTGAATGATTACGTTTCTAGCCAGAGCGTCAGCTATTGTTTCGGCCTTTATGTTTGGTATAGGGATGGCAATACAGTATTTTGTGAGATTGTCTTGAACGGTCAAGATGTGCCTATTACCATTTGGGGTTTCGGGCAACGGTCCTACGGTGTCAATGGAAATTTTGTCGAAGGCTTCATATGGGGTGTCCGTGATGATCATAGGTTCACGAGTTTTTATTCTAGTCAATTTTTGTTGTTGACACTCGGGACATGATCTCACGTATTCGGTTACCCCATCCTTGAGATTTGGCCAATAGAATCGTTCTCGAATTCTCTTATACGTTTTTGTAATACCCTTGTGTCCACCGATTAAGCTCTCGTGACATTCAGATATTATTTCTTGCCGAATAGCTTCGTCTGGAATTGTTACATTCCCGCGGCAAATTGTAACTGCACACTCACATTCTCCTAAACATTCCTCTAATAGATCCGCAATAAAGGAGTGGCTAAAATTTTCTAGCATATCCCCTGGTTTTGAAATTCTGAGTGTTTTAATTTGGTATTTATTTATTGTGTCTTTAACGGTGAGGAGTACTTCCTTGAGTTCCTGAACTGAATATGTATCAAAATGTTTATTAATTAGTGCCGCACTCAGGATTTTGTAGTTTCCTTTGTTTGTTACTAAAACTTGTTTACGCTTTGGCTTTTTGAATTTTAAATCTTGTGGATAAATTTTGTCTGTTTCTATCAATAGTCTCGACACGACCGTCGTGAATTCACAGTCGGCTGATATGAAATGTAGATAATTATTTTTATGATAAGTTAAATTTTCGTTTGTGGTGTTTACTTGTAAGAGGTTGTCGCTTTTGCACATGTGGGGGTAGTAAACTCCAGGAATTATGGTCTGGGAAACTGTTCTTTCAGGATTTTTGACTGGTACTGCTTCTGCCACTTCTGGGTTGCTTACTTCAGACTCGCTCTCGGAGTTGTTGAAATTTAGTCGTAAATTTGGTTCAGGTTGCCGGCGGTCTTCTTCTTCGCTACTTATCTCTTCTTCATTTTGTGTAACGGCGGGTGTCGATCTACCTACAGGGTGTCTAAAAGTTATTAATGATTCACGGGTCTTTCCTATTTCATTATCTGCGTCTTCTGATTCCGTATATTCATCTGTTTGCGTACCGCAATCTTTATTTACTTCAACATTGTTTTGATTATTGTCCCACCAGTATTGATTTACCTTCGGGCTTCCTTGTATTTCAACTATATTTTGGTTATTTACAGGGGCGGTTAAATTTTCCGTTTCGGAGGAGGTGGCGTTTTCCTCTAGAGACTCATTAATATCAAATGCGAATCGTAATGCGTCTGTGTAACGCTTCAAAGGTGGAGGTTCTGGGACTTTCGTAGCCCTGGTGGTGATTGTCCTCTTTTCGGCCAGGCTAGGAAAAGCGCTGTTCCGGGCTCGCGCAGTAGGGGGTCTTCGTTCTGTGTCAGAGGAGCCGGAGCTCGCTTTTGTCGATGCTGCCCGGGTTTGAGTTCGAGGGATTTTTACTGGGACTACAGGAGGGCCTGTCGTAATTATTTTACGATTTCTGACTCGTTCACCGATGGTACTTCCCGGTACATTCGACTCTTCCAATACGGTAGACAAAGGCTTGCCCCTGCTTGCAGGTGGTTGAATTGTTTTTGCTAATGGTTTTGAAGCTGTAGCTTTACGGGGAACTGTGGTACTCGGTGGCTTCCTGGAACCAGATGATATAGGTAATATCGTAGCGTCAGGTACAACCGGGTTCCGCGATAACGCATCTGCGTTTGAATTAAGTCGCCCAGGTTTGTAACAGAAGGTGTATTCGTATTCGCGTAGTCGTATTCTCCAACGGATTAATCGTTGAACGGGTAATTTTACGGAATCAATCCATTTTAACGGTTCATGATCACTGACAAGAGTGAATGGGCGACCATATAGATACGGTCTGAAATGCAGTATCGCGTAAACGACCGCGAGGCATTCTTTTTCTGTCGTGCTATAATTTCTTTCGGCTGAATTTAATAAACGTGACATATAAGCTATTTGTTTATCTTCCCCGATTTTTCCTTGGCTTAAAACCGCGCCTATTGCGTAATTTGATGCATCTGTGGTTAGAATAAAAGGTTCTTCGAAATTTGGATATTGTAATATTGGGGAGGGACATAAAGCGTTCTTCAAATAGTCAAATCCCTTTTGTTGTTCGGGACCCCATTTAAACTCGACATTTTTCTTTAATAAATCACTCAACGGTTTAGCTTCCTCGGAAAAATTGGCTATGAATCTTTTATAATAACCGGCGAGGCCGAGGAACTGTCGCACGTTGGTAACAGTTTTAGGGATCGGGAATTTCTCGACCGCTTCTGTCTTTTTAGGGTCGGGCCGTACGCCTCCATAACTAATTATACCGAGATAAATTACTTTAGTGTTTAGAAATTCGCATTTATCCGGCTGTAAGGACAGTTTCGCGTTACTAAGTTTATTAAAAAGTTGTCGAACCTTTACTCCATGTTCTTCTAAGGAAGTAGCGAAGAGCACGATATCGTCAAGATACACGAATAATTCGCTGTCCTGTAATCCTAAAAGAACTCTATCCATTAAGCGTTGAAAAGTAGCGGGAGCATTTTTAAGTCCAAACGGCATTCTAGCGTATTCGTAGTGTCCGTTAGGTGTGCAAAAGCAGTCTTTTGTCTGTCTTTTGTTTCCACTTCAATTTGGTGGAATCCACTAGCTAAATCGAATGTAGAGAAATGTTTCGCTCCACCGAGTCTATCAAGGATCTCGGTGATGTTCGGCAAAGGGTAAGCGTCGCTTATGGTTTTTGAGTTTAATTCACGGAAATCTATTACCATTCTCCACCGTTTGTTTCCCTTTGAATCAGGTTTCTTTGGTACAATCCATAAAGGTGAATTATACGGAGAAGTCGAATTTACTATGACCTTATTATCCAAGAGTTTATTTATTTGTTTATTAATTTCCTCTTTATGAGCAGGGGGAAATCGATACTGTCTGATGGTCACTGGTAGTTCGTCAGTAGTGGGTATAGTATGTTTTATTTCTGTAGTGGCGGGCAACTTATCGCCAGGTAAATGGAACAAGTGAGGGTACTCTTTTATTATTTCAAGAACGTGTTGTTTTTCTTCTGAATTTAAATGATCTAAACGGAGACTTTCGCGTATTCTTTCTTCTCTATTGGCTGGGTTTGCCTCAGTACTTCCATCACTTCCATAATCAAAGAAATCTTCTGAATCGTAATATTCGAATGGAATTAATTCTTGAGGAGGTACATCAATTTGAGCATCATCTTCATAAGCGTTTATCGCGTAAATATAACAGGGTCCATTTTCGTTCGTGACGACTGCGTTTCCCATAAAAATATTTTCCGGAGTTCGAATTCGTGGAAGAAATCCCGTTTTTAAACTTGGGTTATTTACTTTAATTGGGACCTTCATGCGAGTCCGAGCTTTCAAAATAAATGATGTTCCTTCGTCATCTTTTGTTACATTTCGTATAGTGTTCAAGAGACTCGGTAGAGTCTCGGGACAAGTACATTGACAGCCCTGTCGTCTGCTGGCCCGAGGCTCTCGCCGAGACTATACTTTCTCTGAATAAAACGATTCGCGGTGGTGGGGGTAAAATTGGCATGTGATTTTCTTTAATAGCGAAGCTCATGAGTTATGTACGGCTTTGAAAATTGAACTTTAAGCTAATTAAGAAGTTCTCTGTCGAACGAGCCCAAAATCAGCATTCTCGGTGGCGTATTTGCTGAGAAAAAACTTTGCACGGGCTCAAGATTATGCAAAAAGTACCAACACATTTACGCAGCTGATGTATCCGTATATGGGTTCAGACCGATACATACAAGGGCTTCTTGATGCCCATCATAACCAATCACCGGTGAGAATCTATCCGTCTCGACCAATCGCCGATGAGAAAGTTTCTGATAGTCCTCAATGTTTTCTTGTATACCGTCTGTTATCGTCTGTTATGTTATTATAAAGTGATTGCGATCGTAGCCCCGTGGATCAACGGTGCAAGATTTGCAAATTTCGTTTAAATAAATAAAACATTATTGGAAATAGCAGTGGATATAATCAATTTTATTTTTTCCATAAAAGAAGTTTCAATAAGTTTCGAGCCCAATTCACGACAATAATATCTATAATAAATAAAACCTCAAAAGTGGATTAATTGATCTCATACAGTGTACTGAGAGTGAGTAAAATATTGAGAAGTGAAAACGTGAATAATGTGTGTCGTGAAAATTAAGAATTATCTGTTCTACTTCGATATCGTAATATATACATAGATAGCAAATTTGCGAGATTTCGCGTCATGTTGAGGTTTGAGGTTATGACCGCCGGAGTGCTGTAGCGTGCAGAGTGTAGAAAAATAAAAGTGTTTATTGAAAAGTGGAAGGAATCGATATTATTAATGACGTGACTAATTAGTGTTGAATAATAATAATAATAACAATGAGAAAAAAAACGTTCGTTCATTATAACCTCTAAAGCGTTCTTTCCAAACAGAAATTCTATGTTGTGTAATTACATTAAAGAAAGAGGTGGATGGTTGTGTGTAAACGAATTCAAATAAATTTTAAAAAACTTTGGTCAAGTAATTCAATGTATTGTTGTCATAATTTCTTTCATTTAGTTTGGCTGTGTTCACCGGTCCCTTTTTTCCACCTCCTTAGCTTACAGTGTATTGTCATACCAATTTCTATTTGTTCTCCAGACAATACGAGAGATATTCATATTTCTATTTTTTTTATATTAATTTCAACAAGATAATTTGAAATATTTATAACAAAAAGCCTTCATAATTGCTTGTTCATACACCCAAGTTTTGAAAAATCTTTGAGCCATCTAATAATGTATAGATATATTCACTTGAGTTGTTACATGATAAATTTGGAAATTTATTTCAATAAGTCATTGGGTGCTTAATTTTCATGATATCAAAATTTGTATCTTCGAAATGCAATGAACACCTCTAAAGTTCGACAAAGTGATGAAGTGACATGTATATTGAATATTTCCAGACCATGTTTGCGATTGGCATTGTGGGTTGAAAAATTCATGTCTGCAAGTCTACACCTGATCATTTTTGGATGTGATCAAATATTTTGTCTGCGGATAACCAAGGAGACATACAAAATTACAGCATTTTGCTTGCTTCAACATGCATCGTATCTGTCACTTTTTTTTTGAATGTGTCATAATAAGTTTCAAAAATGTGGTTCATGTAATTTTGAAGTGTTTTTCCCTATAGCACCAAAGTCTGTATAACTGGTACGTAGCAAGTACCTATGAACTTTGATATTTCTGTGAAATAGCAGGTATGCCAATCTTTTAGCTTTTTGGTTCCGACTGGAATATATTAACGAAGATATTCATTACTAAAGTCTTCACCTACTTATTTCTGAATAGATCTGAAATTACTGTCTTCAGAAACTAATGCACAGATACATGAAACAATTTTGATTTCTGTTCTCTTTCAATTGCGCTGTCTTTTTTCTTTTTAACTATGGCTCTGCTCTTTCCGATACTTGTTTTGACTCCATCGGTTTGCAGCGGATCGATGCATATTATTAATTGGTTGCCTAATATGTGTCCTATGATTTTCTACTATTTCTTCATGCTGATTGTGGTAACGTGATTCAAGAGGTTTCCAATTATGATCATCAATCGCACATTTTGTACAACAGATTCTCAAAACAGTTTCTGGTCTTGATACTCTAAAAAATAAGTGAAATCAGAAAAAAAAAATAATTGACAAAGTAAAAAAAGAATGCCAATTACTAAAAGGTCGCGACCGTAGTTTCCAATAATTTTGTATATTTGCATTATCAATAAAAAACTTCAAAATATAAAAAAAAAATGAGATCGTTTTCTGAAGTTGACAAATACAGTGAATGAAATACGATTCCTATATAGTTGTCACGCTTCGCAAAAAGAAGTGAAATCAGTAAATATTAAAACTTCAAAAAGTAAAAAAGGCACGCCAAGTATTAAAAGTTCGTGACCGTTGTTTTAAATGATTTTCTATATTCGCATTTTCAATAAATAAATTTAAAAAAATGTTTAACTGTGAAAAAATATGAGATCTATTGTAACATATACAGTGTATGAATTACGTTTCCTGTAGGAATTTTGAATTTTGGAAAAAAAAAAAAATGAGATCATTTTCTAACGTAGCCAAGTACAGTGAATGAATTAAGGTTCTTGTGGAATTCATTCGTGTACACTTTTAGCCCTAATCCCTCACTTATTCAGAAAAATTTTCCAGCAAACGTCACAGAGCAACAAAGGTTTCTCGAATGATTCTGCAATTATTAAGAGATTATCATCTGTTTTTATGTTAGCTCGGGTTATAAACTTAAAACAGTTTACGCGTACAAGTGCATGCATTGTATCTATACGATGTACTGTACAAATTCATTTTCAAAATTACACACAAGCTTGGCGTGCATGGTTTTCAATCGGAAGCTCGGGAAGAGACAATTGTTCAAATTTACTATGAAAACAATAATTAATTAGTATTGTATGAACGATTGTGAAAAAAACCGATCCCCCAATAAAATATGAGAGGCCCTGTTATATAATGATTTGGTAAACAATACAGATGGGTGAAATTTGTGGATAAAATTGAACAATTAAACGAACGGATAAAGAAATGAAATCAATCAATCCCTTTATATGCCTTTATCTTGTACGGATACATACGGCCATTCTTTTATGCCCATACGCATTCTAATTTATCCACGCGTCACTTTCACTCGTTTGTCCGTAAACTCATTTTTTTACCAAATGGGCAGATGATTGGATGAATTACACAAGTACTGAAATGGATGAACAAAGAAGTAAGTTGTGTAAACATTGATTTGAGAAAAGAAAACGCGTTGAATACGAAACATTTGGAGTAATGAATTTATCAGTCAAACTAGCCAAGAATGGATATTTTTCTTTGTGTACACAACGCGGGATCTCACGTCGAACTACTCAATAAAATAGTTGGATGGAAAAGGGATGGCAAATTAAAAAACAATTACATGAGAGGATCATCAAGATTTCTTCAAATATATGGATGGATGAGGCATTCCTTCGCCGAGCTTCCGATTGAAAACCATGCACGCCAAGCTTGTGTGTAATTTTGAAAATGAATTTGTACAGTACATCGTATAGATACAATGCATGCACTTGTACGCGTAAACTGTTTTAAGTTTATAACCCGAGCTAACATAAAAACAGATGATAATCTCTTAATAATTGCAGAATCATTCGAGAAACCTTTGTTGCTCTGTGACGTTTGCTGGAAAATTTTTCTGAATAAGTGAGGGATTAGGGCTAAAAGTGTACACGAATGAATTCCACAAGAACCTTAATTCATTCACTGTACTTGGCTACGTTAGAAAATGATCTCATTTTTTTTTTTTCCAAAATTCAAAATTCCTACAGGAAACGTAATTCATACACTGTATATGTTACAATAGATCTCATATTTTTTCACAGTTAAACATTTTTTTAAATTTATTTATTGAAAATGCGAATATAGAAAATCATTTAAAACAACGGTCACGAACTTTTAATACTTGGCGTGCCTTTTTTACTTTTTGAAGTTTTAATATTTACTGATTTCACTTCTTTTTGCGAAGCGTGACAACTATATAGGAATCGTATTTCATTCACTGTATTTGTCAACTTCAGAAAACGATCTCATTTTTTTTTTATATTTTGAAGTTTTTTATTGATAATGCAAATATACAAAATTATTGGAAACTACGGTCGCGACCTTTTAGTAATTGGCATTCTTTTTTTACTTTGTCAATTATTTTTTTTTTCTGATTTCACTTATTTTTTAGAGGCGTGACAATATTTACTTAAGAAAAAAAATACATTCCTCGTCTTCGACGAAAATTTTTAAAACGATTTGTTTCAAGTTGAGTACTTTTCTCTATGTGGCAAAAGCAATCGACACAGCTAATTTTTCTATGTAGATGGACGAAAACTGTGCGGTTATGTTCATGTGAGTTGAAACCTTTTACAAGCAATAATGGTGACGATTTTGATTATCCATTCAGCATATCGAATTTTCTGATGAAAGATTGGGAAATTCCTATGCAATGGGATGATATTTTCATTTTCTATTCCTTTTTTTGGAAAGCTCCATTTGTTTATTTGGAAAATTGATTTATGAAACTATCTTCTTCTACTTCTTCTCTTTCAATGGATTCCATGTTGACATGGATACTGTCAATGGTTTGCAATGTCCAAAGAAACGTTTCCATGCTATTTAATATCTAAGACGACAGCTTTATAGTTATTTGTGTCCAGTGATATTTTTTCATGGTCTTCTATAACGTCAGAACATGCTTTCTCAATGCAGACTGTTAAATCGCCGATCTAGATATCGATAACTATGAGGAAATATATTGCAAACCATTGCACCGTCTACCTAAATATCGGAAAATATAAAATTGTCGAATATATATTGAAAAATATGAAGGCATCCACCTAGACGTCGAAAACCCTATAGTCGCCAACCTAGACATCGAAAACAATAGAGCCATCGACCAAGATATCGAAAACCATGCAGTCGTCAATCTAGACATCGAAAACCATGCGGTCGTCAACGTAGTCATCCTTAGAAAAACTGACTGCACCATCGGAAACTATGGAGCCGTTGACCTTCATACCGGAAACCATAGACAAATTCACCTCAACATCGGAAACTATGAAGTTATCGACCGGGATAGTGAAAACTATGAAGTCGTCGATCTAGTCCACGAAAACAATGGGAAAACATACCTGGACATTGAAAACTGCCGAGCCGTTGATCTAGACCTCGAAAAGCATGGAAAAACATACCGAGACGGCGAAAGCCATGAAGAAATATTCCTAGCCATCGAAAACCATAAAGCTGTCGACGTAGCCATCGAAAACAATGGAGCCGACGACCTAGACCATGAAAACCATGGAGAAACATATCCAGACATCAAAAAGTATGGAATTGTTGACTTAGCATCAAAAACCATGGCAGAATATACCTGGACCACGAAAATCATGAAGGAACATACCTAGACATTGAAAACTATGGAGAAATATACCTGGACATCCGAAACCATGGAGGAATATACCTAGACATTGAAAACTCTGTGAACACATAAATAGACATCGAAAGTTATAGAGCCATCGACCTAGATCACGGAAATGATGGAACAATATACCTAGAGAACAAAAACTATGTAAATACAGACCTAGCCATCGAAAACTGTTGAGCCGTCAACCTAGACCACGAAAAATATCGAGAAACATACCTAGACATCGATAACTATGAAGCCGGCGACCTCGCGCACTAAAACCATGAAAAAAAAACGAAAACCATGGAGGGACATACCTAGACGTAAAAAAAATGATGGAATAATACACCTGGACATCGAAAACTATGTAGAAACATACTTAGCCGACGAAAGCCAAGGAGAAGCATACCCCGCAAACGAACAGTATGGAGCTGTCCACGTAGACATCGAAAACCATGGAGGAATCTACCTAGACCACGAAAACCATAGAGAAACATATCCAAACATCGAAAACCATGGAGAAATATACCTGAACAACGGAAACCATGATGGAACATGCCTAGATATTGAAAACCATGGAGGAATATACCTAGACGTCGAAACCTATAGAGGAATTATCCTAGACCACGAAAACCCGAGAGAAACATACCTGGACATCAAAAACTGTGGAGTCGTGGTCCTCGACTGCGAAAACCATGAAGAAACATACCTAGACCACGAAAACCATGAAGGAATCTACCTAGATCACGAAAACCATGGAGGAATATACCTGGACCACGAAAACCATGGAGGAACATACCTAGACATCGAAACCCATGGAGGAATTATCCTAGACCACGAAAACCCGAGAGAAACATACCTGGACATCAAAAACTGTGGAGCCGTCAACCTCGACTGCGAAAACCATGAAGAAATATACCTAGACCATGAAAACCTTGGAGGAATCTATCTAGATCACCAAAACCATGGAGAAACATATGCATACATTGAAAACCATGGAGGAACATACCTAGACATCGAAAACCATGGAGGAATTATCTTAGACCACGAAAATCCGAGAGAAACATACCTGGACATGGAAAACTGTAGAGCCGTCGACCTCAACTGCGAAAACCATGAAGAAACATACCTAGACCACGAAACCATAGAGCAATCTACCTAGACCACGAAAACCATGGAGGAATCCACCTAGACCACGGAAACCATGGAGAAACATATCCATACATCGAAAACCACGGAGGACTATACCTGGACCACGAAAACCATGAAGAAACATGTCTAGACATTGAAAACCATGGAGGAACATACCTGGACATCGAAACCCATGGAGGAATTATCTTAGACCACGAAAACCCGAGAGAAACTACCTGGACATCGAAAACTGTAGAGCCGTCGACCTCGACTGCGAAAACCATGAAGGAATCTACTTAGACCACGAAAACCATGGAAAAACATATCCATACATCGAAAACCACGGAGGAATATACCTGGACCACGAAAACCACGGAGGAATATACCTGGACCACGAAAACCATGAAGAAACATGACTAGACATTGAAAACCATGGAGGAATATACCTAGACAGCAAAACCCATGGAGGAATTATCCTAGACCACGAAAACCATGGAGAAACATACTCGGACATCGAAAACTGTGGAGCCGTCGCCCTCGACCGCGAAAACCATGAAGAAACATGCCTAGTCCACGAAAACCATGGAGGAATATATCTAGATATCAAGAAATATGGAGAAATTCACGAGGACATTCAAAACCATGGAGGAATATACCTAGGCGTTAAAAACTATGGAGAAATATACCTGGATATCCGAAACTATGGAGAAATACACCTGGACATCAGAAACCATGGAGGAATATACCTAGACATCGAAACCCATGGAGAAATTATCCTAGACCACGAAAACCATGGAGAAACATACCTTAGACATCGAAAACTGTGGAGCCGTCGACCTCAACCGCGAAAACCATGAAGAAACATACTTAGACCACCAAAACCATGGAGAAACATATCTGGATATCGAAAACTGTGGAGCCGTCGACCTCGAACGCGAAAGCCATGGAGGAATATACCTAGACATCAAGAATAATAGAGAAATACACTTGGACATTAAAAACTATGGAGAAATACACTCTCACATCAGAAACCATGGAGGAATATACCTAGACATCGAAATCCATGGAGGAATTATCCGAGACCACGAAAACCATGGAGAAACATACCTGGATATCGAAAACTAAGGAGCCGTCGACCCAGACCTCGAAAACCATGAAAAAACATACCTAGACGACGAAAGCCATGGAGGAATATATCCGGACATAAAATACTATAGGGTCGTCGACCTAGACATACTCGAAAAATCCAGCGTCGACCAGGATTTTATATTTTTTTATTTTTATTATTTATTATTTAATTTTATTTTTATTATTATATTTTTTCATTTTATTATATTATTATTATATTATATTATATATTGTATAATATAATATATATATTCCATTATACATTAATTATAATAAAATATTTATTATAATATATTTTATTATTTATTAATAAATAAAATATATATTATATAATAATACGAGTTATGCGTAAGCCAGGAGCTGGTATTGCCCCCGCTGTCCGCACATTCTCTGTCTCTCTCGCTCGGCGACGCGCAAGAGAGGGGGTAGCCGCGTTTAGCGTACTGTGTGACAGGAGAGCCGAGAAATGTATACCAGGCCTGCAAAGGCCGTAAGTCCGAACGTAAACATGCTCAACTTACGCCTCTCTGTCTCTAAGAAATGAAATTTATCGTAAAGCGTTCGGTCTCAATTCTTTAAAGAGACATATCTCGGGAATGGCTGAATGGATTTACTTCCAACAAAGACCAATGGAAAGGGAAAAATCGAAAAAAAATTCTCACCAATTTTTAGATTTTTTAATAATATGGTTTGTCCGCAAGCGCCGTTTGAAAACTCTGTGACGTCAAAAATCGGCATATTCGCGTATATAAGAGTGCGGCAGGGCTCGCGCTGGCTTTTTCTTTACACGCTGCTGATTTTCCTTTTAATACTTGGCGTCGAGCCGCTACCGCGTCTCTTGATAAGTGTAGTTATTCTTTTTCCACCTGGGCTGTCGAGTAATAAATTTTGAAACTTGTTCCAAAAAGTCTTGGGATGCTTTTTTTGCTGATAATATGAAAATTTGAATCGTCGGAATGCGGTAGGCAAACACAAATATTGACAACAATACTTATGAAATGACGTGTATGTTGAGTATTCCTATTCTGCAAACTGCAAATGTGGAATATTGGTGAAAACATTCATTACGATAAGTGTACAGTTGCTCAGTTTTCGATGCGACTAAGTATAATACCTGCCAACATCATGGAAACCTACAGAATTTCTGAATGTTATGTGCGCTATGTGATTTTAATGTAACATCATGACTTCTAACAACTTTCCACTCTAATACTATAGATTTGGATCATTGAAATACAGCAAAAATCTGCAAACTATAAAATTTATATACTGTGCCATTCATTTTATTTTTTGACTCCCACCGTAACATAAATATGAAGTGAAAAATTCATTACAAAAGTCTTCAGTTGCTCATTTATGGATGGAATTGAAACTGCTGTCTTCCAAACCCATTGCGCAGATACATTGAATTGCAGCCGATACCTGTGAATTTGGAAATTTCTGTGGATAAGTATATGTGCTAAGTATCACCCCCTATCTTTGATTATGGTAATATGTAATGGAACTTTGTTCAGCAAGTTTTAAAGTGTTTCCTTTCAAATAGTGTTGAAGTTTGTATTACTGCAGTATGGAGCGAATACCTTCAAACTTTGATATTTTTGTGTCGCAGCATGTGTGCCAATCATTTAAATTTTTTACTCCAACCGTAACATGTAATTTCAAAAATTCATCACAAAAGTTTTCAGCTTTACTAATTATCTTAATTTTCCTTTTTCTAAATTCTATGCTAAATTTCTGAATTTCCTAATTTATTTCTAAATTATCCTGAAATGAAATTGTTTTCCTCCACAAGCAATGCAGGTACCTTAAACGTCTTTGAATTCCGTTGCTCTGTTGAATCAAGTACGCTCAGTTTTTTTTACTTCTTTGAATTCTGACATAATAAATGTTTCCGGGTGCCTTTTTTCTGCAACTATCAAACTGTAGATAATTGGATCTCCGCGACCACTTGCAAACTTTGGAAATATATTTCATCGGGGGCATGTTTTGGATGACACGAAAATGTCTAGATTCAGAATGCCAAAACGACATTTAAAAATGGCCAATTCTGTTGTATTCGTTGTGTCTTGAATTTGATCTATCTTTTCTCTTTTCCTTTCTTTTCACTAACGTTATAAGCCGGAAATCATATCTCAGCCCGTAACACGCATTGCTACATGCTCTTGAGTTTCCAATGGACAAAACATATTAGAAGACAAGGAGAAAAATCACCAAAGTCCAAGAACAAACCTCTATCGAAATATTTCCAGTTCAAATTTGACGAAATTTAGGTCTGTTTTCGTGGAAACCAACGTTATAAGCCGAAAATCATATCACGACCTACAACCTGCTTTTCACCGTACTCTTTGGTTCCTAATTGACAAAACATATTAGAGTACAAGGAAAAAAATCGCCAAAGTCCAAGGAGAGACCTGTGACGAAATATTTTCAGTTCAATTTTTACGAAAAATAGGTCTTTTTTCGTGGAAACCTACGCTATAAGCCGAAAATCATATCCCGGCCTCCAACCCGCTTGCGGCCGTGCTTTTGGGTTCCTAATTGACAAAACATATTAGAGTACATGGGAAAAAATCGCCGAAGTCCGAGGACAGATCTGTGACGAAATATGTCCAGTACAATTTTGACGAAAACTAGGTCTTTTTTCGTGAAAACCAACGTTATAAGACGAAAATCATAAATAATTCATAGAAATTTAAACTAATATCCTATAGTCAACTGAACATAAATAAGGAACTTTTGAGAAAAAAGACGTGATATCAAACCATAAACTTCCCCTAGGAAAAAAAAGGTTGGGACAAGTACATTGATGGTCCCTCGTTTGTTGATAATTCCATCCATGAAAAAAACTTTAAAACAAAATTTTTATAAAAAATGGGCAAAAAAATTATTTTATAAAAAAAATACAGAACAATTCGAAAAAAATTTCACAAATCTTGAAAAAGCATCATCTTTAAAAAAAACTAAACTTTATCTCTTTTTTAAAGTGTTAAAAGAATCAAATAACAAGTAAAAAATAAAAACCGAAAAATCGCGCTTGAAATCATTTTGGAAACCGATGCCTCATTCTTCTTATTTGATTCGAAGGGCTAAATCAACTAAAAAAAATTCCATCTAATTTACGTGCAGCATTAAAATTTATTATATCAATTCGAGGCCAAGTATTTTCTAATAAATTGAAAAAAGTTACCATTTGAGTTACGTGCAGCACTAAAATTTATGATATCAATCGAAGGACAAGTAATTTATGAGTAACTCCAAATTTCAACATCATGGAACTGTTTTAAGAAGCTTTTAAATCCAAAAAAATCACATGCAAGCTAGTCATTTCTTACTCTATGATGGCAGAGACAATCGATTTTTTTCAGACTTTCAGGAGCTACTGATATTATTCACAATATTCGACGTCGATTGGATCGATAGAAATTATGTTTAAATATGAGTTAAAAGTACTTGTCCGGCCCATCACTTTTCATTTAAATCAAATAAAAATCAATCATAAAAAAACGAAACTGTACGGGAGAATCCGGTTAAAAATTTATTGAAATGCGATTTAGGTTAGTTATGCCGAATGAAATTCGTTCGCTGGAAGAAGTGAGAAGTAAACACTGCCGTCATAGCAATACAAACTGGGGAGTTATTTTGGAAGCTTCAACATATTTAATGTGCAAAATGTTTTTTATTTATCGATGCACAATAACATCTTTTGTATATTACAGGACAATTTGTTTCCATTCTTATTAAATTAGTGCAATTAAGAGAAAATTACTTGAAAATAACTCTCTAAATTCCCTCTGCATGAATATTTGTGCTCCAACAGTTCTAAAAAAGCCCTGATTTTTATTTAAATATAATAAGTTTAATGGAAAGTGATGGGCCGGACAAGTACTTTTAACTCATATTTAAACATAATTTCTATCGATCCAATCGACGTCGAATATTGTGAATAATATCAGTAGCTCCTGAAAGTCTGAAAAAAATCGATTGTCTCTGCCATCATAGAGTAAGAAATGACTAGCTTGCATGTGATTTTTTTGGATTTAAAAGCTTCTTAAAACAGTTCCATGATGTTGAAATTTGGAGTTACTCATAAATTACTTGTCCTTCGATTGATATCATAAATTTTAGTGCTGCACGTAACTCAAATGGTAACTTTTTTCAATTTATTAGAAAATACTTGGCCTCGAATTGATATAATAAATTTTAATGCTGCACGTAAATTAGATGGAATTTTTTTTAGTTGATTTAGCCCTTCGAATCAAATAAGAAGAATGAGGCATCGGTTTCCAAAATGATTTCAAGCGCGATTTTTCGGTTTTTATTTTTTACTTGTTATTTGATTCTTTTAACACTTTAAAAAAGAGATAAAGTTTAGTTTTTTTTAAAGATGATGCTTTTTCAAGATTTGTGAAATTTTTTTCGAATTGTTCTGTATTTTTTTTATAAAATAATTTTTTTGCCCATTTTTTATAAAAATTTTGTTTTAAAGTTTTTTTCATAGATGGAATTATCAACAAACGAGGGACCATCAATGTACTTGTCCCAACCTTTTTTTTCCTAGGGGAAGTTTATGGTTTTGGATTTTCCCTGACGTTTTCGGAGTCATTCTCAAACGGTATCGGGTTTATTGGTTTCGAGGTGGTGACGAGTGTGTTATGGTGAAATGATATCTCAGCCTTTTCGTTTTGAAGAAACTTGATTCCTATAATTCCGTCCGCGGGGATAGCAGTGTTTTCGTTTAACACTTGAAACTTTGCTGGTTTATCGAATAACGTTAATTCGGTCGATCCTAGTGTATGAATTTTATCTGGTGTTATTCCTGATAATGTTAAAAATTCATGACCCGCAATTATGAATCTGCGTTTTAGTGCTTGTAATTTAACAATATTTATATCGGCTCCGGTATCAATCAGAAAACGTCCAAAAGCGTTTTCGAGTTCGGGGGCTCGTAAAGTGATTATTGGGGAGCGTTCTTGTCCGCTGGTCCATCTAACAAATCTCCTGCCGTGAGGAATTTCACGGCTGTGGGACGCGTGGCTTGAGGGTCGCTCGTCGATGCGTCCGCTCGACGGGTGTCTTGCGAGTTTAAATTATCTGAAGTGTTGTTGGGTCGAGGAGATACTGGTCTCATGTTTTGAAATGAATTTTCACGTTTATAAAAAGGAGTAGGATACATCGAGTGCGAAGGGGAAAAATTCTGTGGGTACTCACTGTACGAGGGGTACATCGGAGGTCCATATGGAACTGGAGGATAATTTTGTGGTCCATAAAATGCGTTTGGTGGGTAACCATAGAAATTTCTTGGTGATTGATTTCTATTTTGGAATTTTCGCGATGGGAAATTTTCGCGTATCGGTCGTTGTTCACGAGGCGGTGTTGTGTCGCGGCGAAAAAATCCATTGAAATTTGAATTTTTGTTATCATAATTATTTTCACGATCTTGAAAGGATACTCTACGATACCCATTGTTGTTATTAGAATTATATTGGGGTGCGCGATCTTGTTCTGATTGAGCATATCTCAATGAATTCGAGTTCCGAGCATTTGCTCCTTCCATATCTCGTTCTATTCGTTGTACGACTCTAAACGCTTCCTCGAGTGTTTGGGGGTCTTGTACGCTGATGGCGTATAATAAATCGTCTGAGAGGCCTCTTTTGAATGACTCTAGTGCTACTCCGTCAAGCATGGGTAGCATTCGGGTAGCCTCAGCTTCTGTAAATTTGTCTTTTAAAGCGGCAATGGCGCTGGTTCGTAATCTTTTAATTCGTGTATAATAATCGAGCACTGTTTCATCACGTCTCAATCTAACTGATTGAATTTCTGCACAATAATAAGGATATAATTTCTTGGGTGAAAAATATTCTTTTAAGGCTTTCGATAAGTCTTCTACCGACTCTATCGTTTTATCAGCTACCGCGTCGCGAGCTGTTTCTTTGAGTTTCGAGCAAACTCCCTTGAAAAATGACGTCATTAGGCCTTCAGGCACGAACGTAAAACCGTTTTCTACGTCTTCTATAAATGATTTAAGGGGCATATTCTTCCCGTTAAAACTTGGCACATGTATGAGTGCCTGTTGTAGAGCCATACACTCGCCCATACTTGTGAGCATAGCATCAGTAATAGCTTGGTGATGCGTAATATTTGCAAGTTCTGCCATTGTTATATTCACTTCGTATCACTTTTCTTTTGTTTAATTGAACTTCGATTAATTTCGTTAGTCAAGATTTGTAATTAGAAAATTTTTGATAATTGTTAGTTTTCATTTCATCAGTGGTAACAAGAATAAAGCGCTCAGCATACTAAGAAAATATCCCACCGCTGTCACCAAATTTTTATCTGTCACGTCCGGAGGGGCGTGCAGGAAAGGTTCGGGTATTTGAACGTCGAGCGGCAAACGTTATGTCCCATAGACTTTTCCATTCAGAATGTATACGCAGAGTGTTATTATATAGATTGTGACGTGACATTTTGCCCCGCCACTCGTGCGAACCGTGTCGACCAGTGGACCGGGTTTGCGGCCCATTTTGACACCACTGCGACTCGTCGGGCGCTGTTCGGAACGAGACTCACCGCTACGTAATGTTAAGCTTTAGTTTAAGGATTCGCGCCTATAATCTGTTGCGCGACGATTACCTTTTGTTTTACCTATTCCCGGCCCGTGTTGGGAAGAGAGAGAAAGAGTTCAGTTTTCGTGAGTTACCTTGATTACAATATTTCAGAAATCTACCGTAGTTTCCGAGGTTTGGCCCTGCCTCCGCCACGCTGGACCGAGCGCATCGCTAATTTATACCTCCCGCACTACCTCGCTGTTCAACCCGATCTCGCCCGCGGGGAGCACTCTTCTCACCTCGTCTTCGAGCTTCGAACATCACTCTCGACCTGCGGACGGCTGAGAGGACACGCTGGCATAGGCCATCCGTTGAACGCCGCCCGTGTCTCTCCCGCCGTAGCAACCGAGAGTTGCACCGTCCGCACAGCTGTGAATTCGGGTGCCACGGTCCGTGCAATACGGCGCCTCGGTCGGTGGGGTTCGGGGGAGTTTCCTGGAGGAGAGGTGCTGCAATTGCCTGGTGGCTTATCGTCGTGGGCCCACCGTGACTTCATGACGTCTGGAGTCATGAGGGAGGCCTCCCCTCTGCCTTTTCAGAGATGCCCGCCGGATCCCCAAGAGGAAAGGCACTCGGATCACAGCCATTTAGTCGGGAGGAGCGTTTCACGTGGGCGGAAGAGGCGAGAGCAGCGAGGAACATCGTGCAATTAAGAATAGCGTAAAAGCGGTGCGGAAAGTAATTTCCGTACGCGCTTCACTTTTGAATTTACCGCGAATACGCGAGCCGGGAGGACGAACGCTAGTTCGCGCCCGGCGTGTGAGCGCTGCGGTGCTGGGTCCGAGTGGTGGGGAGAGCGCCGAACACCGAGGACCGCTCGCACGCACAATGAGTCTAATTCCGAGCACCGTACTGACGAGTCTGCGTTCCGGCGAACACCACCAAGCCTTTCCTTTGTGCGGCGAGTTGGATCCCTCGGTAAGTCCGTTCTTTATCTCCCCGAATCGTTTGTCTTGTTGAGCTTTCATGTTTTTCTTTTCGGAATCTAGTTCCGAGTTTTAGTTCAGATTTATATGGCGTTTCGAGAGACTTACGAGTCGAAGTATCGTGCGAGATTGCGGCCGATACTTCCCGGGTCTCGAATTTTGATAAAGTAACGCTCAACTAGGCAAATCGATTCCTTCAAGTTGGTTCAATAATTTCGTGCATTCAAGTCCGTAAAATGGTCGTGATTAGAATTATATCCTTTGAGTCTTTCGTTTTGTGAAGGCGCTGAATATAACGCGCAATATCTTTCGAGTACCTCTGTCTCTCTCTCCTTGCACGCGCCGAGGGCTCTAGCGAGCGCGCCCGGTCGCGCGATGTTTTCGTGCTTTCTCTCTCGCACTTGTTGTCGCGCTACGGACTATACGGCGGTTAGTTGCGTTCGCGTTTATTTTTATATTTCATTCCTTTCTTCTGTATCGCGTATTATTGTTCTCTCGTAGTTTAACCGACGTGCAACGTATTACCGTTTTCCGATACCTCGTTCTTTTATTACGTTAACTATTACTTAAATTATTTATCAGTCCGTCATTACCTTGTCGCTCGCATTTTCTCACACTAGTACTTTACCTTCGGCCTTTGCCGCCGTTGACCTCGTACCTACGCTTTACCTACAGTCTTCGCGACTGATTAATTTTACCTCCAGTCTTCGCGACTGATGAATTTTACCTACAGTCCTCGCGACTGGTTAATTGTACCTACAGTCCTCGCGACTGGTTAATTGTACCTACAGTCCTCGCGACTGGTTAATTGTACCTACAGTCCTCGCGACTGATTAACTTTACCTACAGTCCTTGCGACTGATTAATCGTACCTCCAGCCCTCGCGGCTGATGAACTTTACCTGCGCATTACCTACGGTACTTGTTACCGGTTACCTTTTACCTACAGCCCTCGCGGCTGATTAATCGTACCTCCAGCCTTCGCGGCTGATGAACTTTACCTGCGCTTTACCTACGGCCCTCGCGGCTGGTTACGTGTTACCTGCGTTTACCTGCGACACTCAATTCGTGGGTGTCGAATAACGAATGTGAGGCGTGCGAATATGCGAAGCGACAGATCAGTTCTATTATTTTCATTATCCAGATTCTACCCGTCACTTGTATTATATCGTTTGAAATCGTGACCGATCCTTAAAAATTCACCGAATCTCGTATCTTATTATTTTGTTCTCGATTGTTTGCGTCGATCCCCATTAATGTCTTTCTTGTACCTTTCCGCGTCGTCACGGAGTTGAATAAATTGTGAATATTTTGCCAAATTACTATCTTGTGTCGATTATGTTATTTTGCGTTCCTGATTGCTACTTTTCCCCAAGGATTCCCCCCTCTACCTTCTGTATCTCAGTTTGAGCTGAGTAGCCGGACCGTCCTCGGTCACTCGTGTCTCGCGCGCACTCTGAATATCGTGATCTGTTGGCGTTACCATCGTAGAGAGTGAATAAAATTAAAGTCGAGTAATCGACGGTACTTCGTACCTGGCGCCCAATTCACTCTCGTGGCCGGAGAGTCGTGCGAGCCGACGAGACGGGTGAGCCGAGAAGGGACCAATCGTACCCTCGCGGGGAAAATTGCGTTACAAATGGCGCCCAACGTGGGGCCCGAAAAGTAGTAATTTATTAGAATCCAGAATGTTGTAATGTTGAATTTTGATTCCGTATTTCGTGTTTCGCGTTTTTCGTTGCGATATATTTTTCGGTAACCATTACGCCGTGGATCCGTTTAGCCCGCGTCGAGAAATTTCGATCTATTTTGGCGTTGCGTTTGGAAACATTTTTTTTTGCGATGGAGAGACCTCGACGTGCTGGGAGATCTTGAGAGATTTTGATCTTTTGTTTCTTTTTCTGACTTCTCTGAGTATGTCGTATTATTGTGTTTAGCGGACACTCCCGAGAACAGGGGCGTTGTTATTGTGGTGTGACCAAATAAAATTTGTTTTTCTCTTTTACCTCTCGTATGACTACGATATATTTTTCTGACGAAATATTATTATCTCGATTTCTTTTGTACGCGCTTTGTGTTTACCTGGTACGCTACCAGCCGTATTAACTTCTCGCCTTATTTACATTTTTTTTTGTTCTCTCAACGCTTCTGCCTCAGTACCTCTATTGTGCCGCTTAACCTGTGCTATGTTTAAATATCGTGTTTCTTAGTTGTAAGAAATTCTGCTTATTTCTTGTGCTTGTATGCTACATCATTTACCTCTCCTAATCCCATGTGTCATCGGTGAACATATTGGCTTGGTCGAATTGTTTTGAATTTGACTCGACCGGTTGCCCCGTACTGTCGCCTCGCGTAAGAGGGCATAAGACCAACGTTTCTAATGCGTAGTGTAGAAGCCTACGTTGTTGGCAGTTAGCCCCCCTGAAAGTCAACATTCGCATCGCGAACGAGGGCATAAGCCCGATACCAAGAACTCGTGCTGCCTGAACGTACGAGATCGGCAGTTAGCCCCGCCCAACCATGTAAACAGTGCCTCTATTGTTCCGTTTAGAGGACTCAAAATCATCCACGCGTGAGCTGTGTCAGTAACGGGATATTATCGCGATAATCCGTCATCCCTCGCAAAAACATTAATCCAGTATTTACGTCGACCGTGTCGAACTGCGAAAAATAATTTTTTTTGGAAATCGGACGATTCACGGATTATCCCCACTTATCACCGACACCGAGCGAGGGGGGAGCCACCTGGTCGACTCAGCCGACAAGCGCCATTCGTCGAGTATCCGCGTCAGTGAACGGTTCAATCACTAATCGATCCCGATCGTTAACCCGTGTACTCGTATTATTAACTGCATTTCGAATAATCGACTTATCTTTCGCGCTCCGGTATTTATTTCGGGACATTTAATTTACCTTGGCTCTAACGTACCGCGCATTGCCGTCCGAGTTGAGCCGTGACTCCCTTTCACGAGTCTGTTGGTTTGGCCTTTGGCGGAAGTACCGGGAATTCGAGCAAGCCCCAGCACCTATAAAATCTGTTTACCTTGTACCTGACGAGTTACGCGTCGCTTTCCGCCGCCACTAATCCGTCTTTAATTTGCGGTTGCTTCGGTTTTCTCCAACCCGACGAGTTCGATTTCGTAGCTATTACCTTAGGAGTTTGAATCCTTACCTGTTCATCGGATTCAAATTCTTACCTGTTACCTCGCGGAGTTGAATTCTTACCTCTTACCTGCCGAATCTGGATTCGTTCCAAATTCGAGTTACCTTCGGATTCAACCCCGCGCCTATTACCTCTCGAAGTCAAACTCTTACCTTGCGTTCGTATTTGCTCCATCTAATTGGCTGATCCCGAGGTGCAAACTCGAATTCGCGAACTCGCGACGCGGTGGATCTCGGAAGATCTATTGGTCCCGTTATCTGTGTCGGAAATACCTTTCGTTTTGTGACTTGATTACCTGGAGGTTTCGCGAGCTCGCGCAGTCTCAGTTTCCTTCGTATCCGACCCGGAACCGATCCGCGTCGAAAATCGCTGCGTCGTTCCGACTCGCGCTTAGCCGTTTCGTACCGCGTACACCCGGTTGCGTGCCATCATGCCAGAAGGGAACCGGGACGGTTCACCGAAATTCGGGGAGGGCCCGCAACGTACTTCGTCTCCTCCGCCAGTGGGCGCTGAGGGGGGCGAAAAGGGGACATTCGAGGTCGACCCGCGAGTACGTGACGCCCCACCCGCCTGCGGCGCGGCTGGATATGACTCCGGTATGGGGCATACCTTGCCACCCGAGGACGGATCGAGCTTGTCCTATGCCTGGCCCGGGGACACCACCCGAATCACGGGCAGTTTCCAAGGGCCGGTCATGACGGCCATGGGAGCGAGTGGCGGACCGTTCGAACCTCCACGCGGGCCGGAACAACCCGGCCACCCGGAGATCTGGTCGAGGGTACTCCACCACGGCCCGAATCTCGGTCCCGGCCCCCTAAACCATCAACCGTGGACGGGACTTCCCACGAATACGCCGCCCAGGCCAACGGGCGCCCGCCCACGCACCGATCGCTCTAGAGGCCCGAACCAGCCCGGAATCCACCCCGGTCACGATCCACTAACGGGTACCAGTGAACATTTCCAAGGCGGACGAGGACCTCCTCACCATTATGCCACCCCAACGGTTAACGAACCCAGGTCAGTATATGAGCCGCCTCCGCGTGTAACTACGGAGTATTCTCACTCGCGTGCACCGATCTCTCCGTCCGCGGTATTACACCTGATGAGAAAATGGAACATCTCTTTCTCTGGGAAACGGGGGGAAGATGTCGACACTTTTCTCACGCGTATCTCGGAGGGCCGCGCCCTCGTACCGGTATCAGACACCGATTTAATCCGCTGCATTCCCTTCTTCCTAAATGGGGTCGCCCTTCAGTGGTTCCGAAACGACCACGATCGCTGGAATACCTGGGCGGAATTCGCGTCCGCTTGTCGTTTGCGTTTCGGGGACCCCGACTACCAATATGCGCTTCGGGAAGAAATTATGCGTAGAACCCAAGGCTTAGACGAGCCGGTCGCGGACTATCTAACATGCCTTCGGGGATTATTTAATCGTCTCCAACCTCCCTGGAGCGAGTCAGAGCAGGTCCAGTACGCGCACCGTAATTTGATTCCGCGACTCCATATAGCCATCCACCGAGACGATCTGTTTGACTTCGATTCGTTCGAGCATATTGCCGTCCGGGTAGAGAAAAGTTTTGCCGTCTCGCGCACCTATCGCGCCCCACCAGCTCCGAACCAGTCCCTGTGTCCGGAACTGGCCTATCGCGGCTCTAAAACCTTCGCCAACAACCCCGGCCGCAAATTATTCGCGGCGGTAGAAACGTGGCCAGAGCTAGACGGCGGGAACGAAACGTCTGCCGAAGGGCCCTCCGAATCGAATGAGTCAAACGACTCTAACACGACCCCAGTACTCGAGAGCGTAAACGCCGCGCAACAAGCCCCGAATCCATCCCGGAGACGACGTAAGACAATGTCCAACGCGACTAACGGAACCGCGTCGAAACTCAACGCTGCCGCGGAACCCCTGCGTTCGTTAAACCCGTTCCTCGATGCGATGCCTTCTCCTGGCGGAAACAACCCTGCCCCGAGCAACGCCACAACCCCACCGCGATCACCTAATTGCTGGAATTGCGGGAAACCCGGACACCGTTTTAATGCATGCGGAGAAACTCGAATCGTATTTTGATACCGTTGTGGGCGCCGAGGCCAAAAGTCAACCGAATGCTCGTGTGCGGGAAACCACTGAAGGCGGGTCCGGGACATATTTTAGTGGCACCCGCCGAAATCGTCAGTTTGCCTCGCGAATTACCTGCCGCGCCTCGCGAATTACCTTGTACCTTCTCGCATCCGGATGACGAGCCATCTCGTGAATTACCTGCCGCGTCTCGCGAACTACCTTGTACCTGCTCGCATTCGAGTGACGAGCTACCTCGCGAATTACCTCGTACCTCCTCGCATTCGAATGACGCGCTACCTCGCGAATTACCTCGTACCTCCTCGCCTTCGAAGGACGCGTTGCCTCCCGTTTTACCTAATACCTCGCCACGGGACGCCGAAGCTATCCGGTGCGGTACCGTCCAAACGGAAGAAAGCCCCACCGCGTTTTTCGTGACGTTCACGCTCCAAGGCCACCCTGTTCGATTCCGGTTCAAGTCGCACGTTTTTCGGCCCCCTCGCGATCCAATGGGTCGACAACCTGGGCATCCCGAGGGAGCGCTGCCGCCCTCGCGGCGTGGAGATGGCTGGCGGTCAAAAAGCCATCGCGAGTGAGGTCGTCAACCCCGTCATTTACCTAAACGGTCGTCCTTTCCGTTTGACCGCGTACCTGTTACCTGTATTAGTGTTACCTTGTATCTTGGGCCTCGACTTCTTGCGCGCGGCCCACTGGGTTGTCGACTTCGCGAGCGGAAAATGGTTCAGTTGGTTCGAGCCTCAACGCGTACATTCCTTCGAAGCCCAGATGAGCCCATCTACAGTCCATTACCTTTGCGGCGGGCTACAGATTCTCACACCCGACCAAGACACTACCCTAAAAACTCTCGTGAGCCAGGAAATACCGAAACCTCCCGAAAAACCAGGCTGCACTTCTCTGACAGAACACCACATTGACGTGGGAGGGCATACCGCGATCAAACAGCGTTACTACGCTGTCTCGCCAGCCATCGAGAAGGCGATTCATGAGGCGGTTCGAGAGATGCTCGCGGACGAAATTATAGAACCGTCCGTCAGTGATTGGTCTAGCCCCATAGTCATGGTCAAAAAGCCCAACGGGAAGTTGCGATTCTGTCTTGACTTTCGAAAGGTCAACGAAGCGACTAAAAAGGACGCGTACCCGATACCGTTGATGAATAGCATTTTAGACCGGCTGCGGCAAGCAAATTATATTACCACCCTCGACCTTAGCCAGGCGTATTTTCAAATCCCGCTAGCAGGGAAAAGTCGCGAAATCACAGCTTTCACCGTCCCGGGAATGGGTTTGTTCCAATTTCGTCGCATGCCGTTTGGATTAACCAACGCGCCGGCCACATTCCAACGGTTGCTCGATCGCCTTATCGGTCCCGAAATGCAACCCCACGTTTATGTCTACCTCGACGACATAATTATCGTAACTGCCACTTTCGAAGAACACCTTGAATGGCTACGCCGCGTGTTGACCAAAATTCGAAACGCGGGTTTAACCATCAACCCCGATAAAAGTGAGTTCTGTCGGTCAGAAGTGAAATACCTTGGCTTCTTAGTGAATCGCGACGGCCTACAAATCGACCCGGAGAAAGTTGCGCCCGTAGTCAATTATCCGGCGCCGCGAAATATCAAACAACTTCGTCGTTTTCTCGGCATGGCATCGTGGTATCGTCGATTCATCCCGGCTTTCGCGACGCTAGCCAACCCGCTCACTTCTCTATTGAAGAAGACAGCCACCTGGTCCTGGGAAGCCCCTCAGCGCGAAGCCTTCCGAGAGATTCGCGAGCGTCTATCTACCTCACCTACCTTAAGTTGCCCCGATTTTGAGTTACCTTTCGTTCTGCAAACCGACGCCAGTAGCGTAGGCTTGGGCGCCGTCTTAACACAGACCGTCGACGGCGTGGAGCACGTAATCGCCTATGCGAGTCGCGCGCTGATCGCCGCCGAAAGAAATTATACGACCACCGAACAAGAATGCCTCGCCGTTATTTGGGCGGTACGGAAATTCCGCTGCTACCTGGAAGGTTATTACTTCACCGTGATAACCGACCACTCCAGCCTGCGGTGGTTGCATAATCTCAAAAATCCCTCCGGTCGTTCAGGACGCTGGGCCCTGGAGCTCCAGGAGTATAACTATCAGATTATTCATCGGAAAGGCGCGTTGCATCATGTGCCTGACGCCCTTTCCCGCATCCCCGAGGATTCGTGTGCCCTGCTTCTACCTCCCCCCGAAAGTCAAGACCGGTGGTACAACCGCAAATTCCGCGCCGTCCGCAGAGCGCCGGACCAATATCCTGATTGGCGTTGCGAGGACGATCGCCTTTACCACCATCGTCCCCCACGATTTCCGGCCCTCGAGGTCGTTGACTTGGAGGCGTGGAAACTCGTATTACCGTTCGAACGCCGGCAACAAGCGTTGTTCAACTCCCACGATGTTCCGCAAGCCGGTCACCTGGGAGTTGAAAAGACATTCCACCGTCTCAGTCTTCGGTATTACTGGCCGAATATGTTCCGCGATGTTGTCAAGTACGTTCGTAGGTGCGCCGTGTGCCAGCGGTGTAAGGTAGAGCAAGCCACTCCCGTCGGTCTTATGGGAAAACGAATTCTAGAGCAACCGTGGGATATAGTTGCCGGAGATGTCATGGGCCCCTTACCTACCAGTAAAAGCGGTTTTACCTACGTCCTCGTTCTCCAGGATTTGTTCACGAAATGGATCGAAATAATCCCCCTCCGGAAAGCTACCGGTAAGAAAATCGCGGAGGCTGTCGAAAACGAAATCGCGTGTCGCTGGGGTCATCCTCGCATTTTCCTCACAGATAACGGAACCGAATTCGTCAACCGCGATATCCGAGCGCTAACCGAACGGCTAGGCGTCCGACACCAGACTATCGCCCCGTATCACCCCCAGGCAAATCCCGTCGAACGGGTTAATAGAGTCATCAAGAGTATGATAGTTTCTTACCTGGGTCCGGACCATCGCGAGTGGGACGTACACTTACCTGCCCTCCGTTTCGCGTATAATACCGCTTATCATACGTCCATTCAGGCGAGCCCGGCCTACTTGAATTACGGGCGCGAACCGAAACCTCCGCATCGTCTACTCCCGGAAGGGCCGGGGACCGAATCTCACACACCTCAATCCTGGGTCGAACGCATGAAACAATTGGAAACCGTGCGCCGACTCGCCCGAATCGCGATTACCGAGGCTCAGGAACGACAAGCTCTTTATTACAATCGCAAACACCGCGACCGCGATTATCGGGTAGACGACTTAGTGTTAAAAAAGCAACATGTCTTGTCATCGGCGACTCAACACGTGGCCGCTAAACTAGCCACCAAATTCCATGGCCCCTTCATCATTCGGAGAAAAATTTCCCCGGTGGTCATGGAACTGTCGAATTTGGAAGGAACCTGGAGTGGGAAAATTCACGTGCAGGACCTCAAGCCCTACGTGAATTGACCGAGCCAGTGTCCCAATAGCATTGACACACCCCAACCTTTTGCGTCCTCACCTCACTTCCTTCTTCACACCCCCGGACCTAGCTTTGTCGCCACCCTGCCCGCTTGTTTGCTCTGTGCTTATCTGTTCTTTCTAGTGAGCTTTACATCCCACAGCTTCGCATGTCCCTCCGACGCGTCTTACCTCAGTACCTGTCGCCACTACCTAGCGTCGTTGACCTGTTACCTCACTCCCCGTACCTCGACATTACCCCCCAACCAGCGTTTCAGCACCTAACCGCGTCACTCGAACCTGCACCCAATCATTCTACATATTTTTTTTTTTCTTTTCTTTCCTTTTCTGAGAGTTGTTCAGATAGTTCTTTTCCAGTTCTTTGGCAGGCGGAGTCAGTTTTCTTTTTGTTTCCTTTTGTTTTGTTTTCCTAGCGACGTTATTACAGTCTTATAGACTGAGCCCTCGGGCTCTAATTAAGTTACCTTGTGATTTTGTTTTACCTTCTTTACTTGTGCGTTTCACGTCGTGAACCTGTTACCTGCCAAGAGTGCCATGCCTTTATTTACGCCTTACGTGAGAATGATTTATTAAAAATTTCGAAAACGATCGAGTTAATGTTATTATTGCATGTCACACCCCAATTTCACCTTCGCCTGTCTTCGTGGAGTCGTCCGCGACACTTCGTGTGGAGTGTGTGTTGCTTCGCGGTGCAGCCTTCTGCTGTAGTCCGAGAACGTATTGAGTTCCTTCTTTTTCTTTGTCGTATTGAACCAAATTACTGTGGAGATGGAGCACGCGTAAGGCGTGGAGGACTGGTAAAATATGGGCTCCGTGGAGGACGAGCCGAGGGAGCCAACTTTGTTTCAGATCGAACGCACTTGGCCCATTCGGGAAGCCGGGAGACGCGTTCGTGCGAGTGGGCACCGAGAGAAGTCACCCGAAGGAAGCACAACATCGCCCACCACCCATCGCCGACATCGTCGAGTGTCACCCATCACCGAGACAAGCAAATTCTGGGGTGGAGGTTTGTGACGTGACATTTTGCCCCGCCACTCGTGCGAACCGTGTCGACCAGTGGACCGGGTTTGCGGCCCATTTTGACACCACTGCGACTCGTCGGGCGCTGTTCGGAACGAGACTCACCGCTACGTAATGTTAAGCTTTAGTTTAAGGATTCGCGCCTATAATCTGTTGCGCGACGATTACCTTTTGTTTTACCTATTCCCGGCCCGTGTTGGGAAGAGAGAGAAAGAGTTCAGTTTTCGTGAGTTACCTTGATTACAATATTTCAGAAATCTACCGTAGTTTCCGAGGTTTGGCCCTGCCTCCGCCACGCTGGACCGAGCGCATCGCTAATTTATACCTCCCGCACTACCTCGCTGTTCAACCCGATCTCGCCCGCGGGGAGCACTCTTCTCACCTCGTCTTCGAGCTTCGAACATCACTCTCGACCTGCGGACGGCTGAGAGGACACGCTGGCATAGGCCATCCGTTGAACGCCGCCCGTGTCTCTCCCGCCGTAGCAACCGAGAGTTGCACCGTCCGCACAGCTGTGAATTCGGGTGCCACGGTCCGTGCAATACGGCGCCTCGGTCGGTGGGGTTCGGGGGAGTTTCCTGGAGGAGAGGTGCTGCAATTGCCTGGTGGCTTATCGTCGTGGGCCCACCGTGACTTCATGACGTCTGGAGTCATGAGGGAGGCCTCCCCTCTGCCTTTTCAGAGATGCCCGCCGGATCCCCAAGAGGAAAGGCACTCGGATCACAGCCATTTAGTCGGGAGGAGCGTTTCACGTGGGCGGAAGAGGCGAGAGCAGCGAGGAACATCGTGCAATTAAGAATAGCGTAAAAGCGGTGCGGAAAGTAATTTCCGTACGCGCTTCACTTTTGAATTTACCGCGAATACGCGAGCCGGGAGGACGAACGCTAGTTCGCGCCCGGCGTGTGAGCGCTGCGGTGCTGGGTCCGAGTGGTGGGGAGAGCGCCGAACACCGAGGACCGCTCGCACGCACAATGAGTCTAATTCCGAGCACCGTACTGACGAGTCTGCGTTCCGGCGAACACCACCAAGCCTTTCCTTTGTGCGGCGAGTTGGATCCCTCGGTAAGTCCGTTCTTTATCTCCCCGAATCGTTTGTCTTGTTGAGCTTTCATGTTTTTCTTTTCGGAATCTAGTTCCGAGTTTTAGTTCAGATTTATATGGCGTTTCGAGAGACTTACGAGTCGAAGTATCGTGCGAGATTGCGGCCGATACTTCCCGGGTCTCGAATTTTGATAAAGTAACGCTCAACTAGGCAAATCGATTCCTTCAAGTTGGTTCAATAATTTCGTGCATTCAAGTCCGTAAAATGGTCGTGATTAGAATTATATCCTTTGAGTCTTTCGTTTTGTGAAGGCGCTGAATATAACGCGCAATATCTTTCGAGTACCTCTGTCTCTCTCTCCTTGCACGCGCCGAGGGCTCTAGCGAGCGCGCCCGGTCGCGCGATGTTTTCGTGCTTTCTCTCTCGCACTTGTTGTCGCGCTACGGACTATACGGCGGTTAGTTGCGTTCGCGTTTATTTTTATATTTCATTCCTTTCTTCTGTATCGCGTATTATTGTTCTCTCGTAGTTTAACCGACGTGCAACGTATTACCGTTTTCCGATACCTCGTTCTTTTATTACGTTAACTATTACTTAAATTATTTATCAGTCCGTCATTACCTTGTCGCTCGCATTTTCTCACACTAGTACTTTACCTTCGGCCTTTGCCGCCGTTGACCTCGTACCTACGCTTTACCTACAGTCTTCACGACTGATTAATTTTACCTCCAGTCTTCGCGACTGATGAATTTTACCTACAGTCCTCGCGACTGGTTAATTGTACCTACAGTCCTCGCGACTGGTTAATTGTACCTACAGTCCTCGCGACTGGTTAATTGTACCTACAGTCCTCGCGACTGATTAACTTTACCTACAGTCCTTGCGACTGATTAATCGTACCTCCAGCCCTCGCGGCTGATGAACTTTACCTGCGCATTACCTACGGTACTTGTTACCGGTTACCTTTTACCTACAGCCCTCGCGGCTGATTAATCGTACCTCCAGCCTTCGCGGCTGATGAACTTTACCTGCGCTTTACCTACGGCCCTCGCGGCTGGTTACGTGTTACCTGCGTTTACCTGCGACACTCAATTCGTGGGTGTCGAATAACGAATGTGAGGCGTGCGAATATGCGAAGCGACAGATCAGTTCTATTATTTTCATTATCCAGATTCTACCCGTCACTTGTATTATATCGTTTGAAATCGTGACCGATCCTTAAAAATTCACCGAATCTCGTATCTTATTATTTTGTTCTCGATTGTTTGCGTCGATCCCCATTAATGTCTTTCTTGTACCTTTCCGCGTCGTCACGGAGTTGAATAAATTGTGAATATTTTGCCAAATTACTATCTTGTGTCGATTATGTTATTTTGCGTTCCTGATTGCTACTTTTCCCCAAGGATTCCCCCCTCTACCTTCTGTATCTCAGTTTGAGCTGAGTAGCCGGACCGTCCTCGGTCACTCGTGTCTCGCGCGCACTCTGAATATCGTGATCTGTTGGCGTTACCATCGTAGAGAGTGAATAAAATTAAAGTCGAGTAATCGACGGTACTTCGTACCTGGCGCCCAATTCACTCTCGTGGCCGGAGAGTCGTGCGAGCCGACGAGACGGGTGAGCCGAGAAGGGACCAATCGTACCCTCGCGGGGAAAATTGCGTTACAAGATATACTCATTATGAGTGTCGTGGGCGCACGCCGATAGACCTCGAGAAGTCTTGCTTTATCTTGGTTACGACTGAGGAAAGGGAATTAAAGGTTGTGAATAAAGAGATCTAGGATTCCTTATCAAGAGACTCGGTAGAGTCTTGGGACAAGTACATTGACAGCCCTGTCGTCTGCTGGCCCGAGGCTCTCGCCGAGTATACTTTCTCTGAATAAAACGATTCGCTGTGGTGGGGGTAAAATTGGCAAGTGATTTTTTTGAATTACCGAAGTTATGAGTCATCTAAGGCTTTGAAAATTGAACTTTCAGCTAATTAAGAAATTCTCTTTAGATTGCGCCCAAAATCAACACGATCGGTGGCGTAATTGCTGAGAAAAAACTTTGCACGGGCTCAAGATTATGCAAAAGTTACCAACACATTCTAGAATTTATGCGTCTGTATTTACAACACAATCAAAGGCACTTTGATGCTCTCGAGTTTCTGATTCGTTGGATCTGACGACATCCATTTTTAAACGTTGTGATTGGTTTGATAATGAAAACCTGCGGGCTGAGCTCTAGTATTACCGCGCATCACTCCAGCGCATAGGTGTCGCGCCGACAGGCGCCTGGGGCGACACTACCTCACGTGGGACAGCGTCGCCGAACGAGAAAAAGAGAGTGCGTTCCGGGTCTTGAAAGAGAGAACACGTATGGCCTCGAGACTCTGGGTGTGTGTGCGACAAGGACAAGTAGTGAGTGGGTCGTATCTGGGTGTGGGTGGCGGTGTCGTGACACCGACGGTTTGTCCGACGGTATAGGCTGTGTGCCTGTTGCAATAGGGCCACGCGCTCGGTAGACTGACTCTGAAGAGTGCACGCGTCTGTGTGACCGTCCGCCATCTTGCGAAACGCCGAGTCGCCACGCGGTACGCGAGGCGTGTTCGCCGATTCTCATCTTAACTCCGATTCTCTCTCTCTCGCGATGAAATCCGTCTATATCACCTAGGCATTCTAATTCTATCTTTACAATATGTAATTTAGCAAATAAACTACTTCTTCTCACGTATTCGCTAAGAGCCTGTACTATTTGTTCTTTATTAAAATCAGAAGTGGGATGATTTCCCGCGTACGGGGTCATCTGAATGCCGAGTGAGAGAGAGTTCGAGAGATTTGCGGCCGAACGTTATTCGACAATGGGACTCAACCGCACGAACGGTACGCCGAGTCGGTACGCGCCGGGTCGAGGAACATTTCGCGACGATCCGACCCAGGCGAGAATGCCGGGACAACAAAATGGCGCTCCGGAAGTGCGTACAGGTGTGGCCGAACAAGCTCGTCTCGACGACACGGCGAGTGTCGTTGGCTCCGACGCCTCCACGCGGGGAGCCCGCCCGAGAAGTCAGGTGGAAGGAGCCACCGAACGAGACCGGCTTCGGAATCTTCGTGATGAAGTCGCAAATATGGGCGAACCGCAGGCGCACGAATCCAGCAGGGAGTCAGAGCTACGAACCGATCCCGCACCACCAGCCGGCCAATCATCGATAAACGAGGGCTCTACACAGCCTCAGTTGATACAAGCGGTGGAACGGTTAGTTGCCGACGGGCATATGGGCTCAGTGGCACAGTTAATTGCGTCGCTACTTACCGTACACGGCCAAGGTGTACCGATGGCCGCAAATGCCGCCGCAGTGATTCCATCTTACCATGTAATACCGGACCTGTCTGGAGACTTGGACAAATTTTCGGGTGAGGACGACGGCATTCGGGCAAAAGAATGGCTCGAGAACTTGGAAGCGATGGGAGATTTGCATCACTGGCCGGAGGATTATCGGCTGGCAGCCGCTCGACTAAACTTGCGGGACGGAGCTCGTGATTGGTCGAGAGCGCGATTGGCAGAGTTGAGAACGTGGGGTGAATTCAGGGAGGCTTTCTGTGACACGTTTATTACCCGCGAAAATCGATCTGCCAAGTGGGCGCGTATGCAAGCACGAAAGCAAGAACGCAATGAATCCCTCACGATCTATTTTCACTCGAAGGTGAAATTATGCAAAGCGCTGGATCTCACCTTCCAAGATCAAAAGGAAGAAATCTTGGCTGGGTTACAATCTCGAGAGTTGTTCCAAACAGTGTTACCGGGAATGCACGCGAACATGGACGACCTCTTACACAGTATTCTCGCTGCCGACCGTTGTATCAAACTACAAAATACGATGCGTAACAATCGGGATAAACCGATGCCCAAAAGACCGACGAACGGAAATCAATCCACGTCAACAAGTGCGGGTCAATCGGAACAAGCCGCGGGCAGTTCGGGAGCCGGTCGAAACGGAAATCGTAAGTGCTACAATTGTAAGAAGCCGGGTCATATAGCGCGCGCGTGTACGGAACCCAAGGTAAGAACGTGCTACACGTGCAAAAAACCAGGGCATTTGAGCCCACAGTGCCCCGACAAACCTAGTGAGAATCCGGGAGTGAAAACGGTTAATCGCGCTAACGACTTAACGGCGCGAAAATATTTGAAAAACGCAATGATTAACGGACGAATGTTAACGGCGTTTATTGATGCCGGGAGCGCAGAATGTACCATTCGCTCGTCAACAGTGGTACGCGAAAATCTAACCGTGACGCCATCCGCGATTTCTCTACAACCATTCGGGCCGCCGGAAAATGTGGTGTCAAGCTTAGGAATGGTGAAAACAAACATGACAATCGACAATGTGGAAGTGAAAGATATCGCAGTGCAAGTGGTGCCGGACGACCACCAAGCTGTCGATGTTCTCGTCGGAAGACCCTTCACGGATCACGAAACTGTGAACTATTTTAAAGTTGGCGATACGTTAACGTTCTGCTATGCAAGGAAGGAGGAAAACAACAATGAAGTGCTGGAATCTCCGATCGCGAATTTAATGACAATAGACTCAGTGTCGATTACCCCGAATTCGATGTGCTTCATACGAGTGCGCGAGCGAGACACGGAATACTCGCTACCGGTAACCAACGCGAGTGCAGTCGAGCGTGTGATTAGAGAGGGGGTTACGACGGTGCGAGGAGAAGTGTCGCGCGTGCAAATGGTGGGGCGACAACGAGCAGACCCGCGAGATATCACGACTGACCTGTTGCAAGTGGGAGAGGGACAATCGGACGAAGTGCGACAAGCTCTGTGCTCCTTATTGCGAGAATTTCGTGATTGTGTAGCTGTGGGGTTACGTGACCTCGGGTGCGCGACGAATGTGGAGATGACAATTAAACTCAAAGAGGGGGCGCAACCGGTGTGTAGTAAGCCGTATCGAACGTCGGACGGGGAACGGGCGAAAATCAGGGACATTATCAGCGAATGGAAAGGAGCGGGCATAGTGACCGAAACGCAATCACCGTACGCCAGCCCCGTGTTATTAGTGGCGAAGAAAAATGGAGAGTCCCGCCTCTGTGTGGACTTTCGGAAACTCAATGCGATCACGGAGCGGGTACATTTCCCTCTTCCTAATATCGACGATCACCTGGCTCAAATACGGGACAGTAAGCTGTTCATTGTGCTGGACTTGGCCCACGGATATCTGCAAATTCCGCTGACGGCAGAGGCGAGGGAAAAAACAGCCATCATCACCCCCGAGGAAACCGTGGAGTTCACCAGAATGGTGTTTGGGTTAATGAACGGCCCGCTTATTTCTCCAAAGCGATGCAGCAAGCTCTGGGACCACTACGAGATAGTGTTGCCCTATTCTACTTAGACGATATCCTAATTCCAGGAAATAGTTGGACAGATCTGGCTCCAAAACTTCGGCAAGTGTTATCGGCGCTTCGTACCGCCGGGTTTACAATCAAACTCGAAAAATGTCGGTTCTTGTTCGATAAGGTGTCGTACCTCGGGCACGAAGTTTCCGCAAATGGCATTGAGCCCGGACGAGAAAAGGTGGGAGCAATTCGTGAGTTCCCTGCACCCACGAGTGTGCATGAAGTTCGTCGATTCCTCGGACTCACAAGCTATTTTAGGAACTTTGTACCTCGATTCGCACAGATTGCCCAACCCATATCCAAACTCCTTAAAACGAACACTCCGTTCGTATGGAAGGACGAACAACAACGTGCGTTCGAAACTCTAAAAGCCAATCTAACGAAGTCACCGGTTCTGCAGACGTTCGACCCAAGGGCCGAAACGGAGCTTCACACGGACGCCAGTGCAGCCGGGCTGGCGGGAATGTTGCTGCAAAAGGACGCAAAAGGAAGTATGAGGCTGGTGTACGCGGTTAGTCGGAGAACTTCGGAACCGGAGAGTCGGTACCACAGCAGCAAGCTCGAACTGTTGGCAATTGTGTGGTCGGTGACGCGGCTCCGGTCGATGCTGGCGAACCTGAGCTTCACCATTGTGACGGATTGCCTGGCTCTCAGCTTCCTGAATACCCAAAAGTCATTGAATCCACAGATCATCCGATGGAATGACCTCCTCAGTGAATATGACTACAAAATTGTGCATCGTGCCGGAACAAAGCTAGCACACGTGGACGCGTTGAGCCGAGCTCCCAGCCAAGCCTCGGAGGAAAATTATGCACTTGGTGTGTTTTCGATCCACCGCGAGGAAGATATCGTGTGTATATATCAAAATCTGGACGAGCAAGTGAAGCGCAAAAAGGAAATATTAGACAAGCCCATGTCGGCGCGGACTCGAGACGAAAAGGGGTCTGTCGCGGATTATGAACTAGTGCAAGGAGTGCTCTATAAACGAAAGGACGATAAATTACTTTTCGCGGTGCCGAAAAGTATGCGTAAGAGCTTAGTTGTACGTTTCCACGATTTGAAAGGACATCAAGGTACGGAACGCACTGCGGCAAGAATTCTGGAACATTATTATTTCCCAGGATTACGATCGTACGTGAAACGGCACATTCAGTCGTGTTTTCAGTGTATGGCGGGGAAAGCCCGACCAGGGCCCCAGCCTGGAGAACTACATCCAATTCCACCCGGATCACGTCCGTTCGCCGTAATACACGTCGATCACCTGGGCCCATTCGTAACTAGTGCTAAGGGAAATAAATACGTGCTAGCCATTGTGGACAATTTCGCGAAGTTCGCGACTATACGTGCGGTTCGGGACACAAAAACCGCGAGTGTGTTGCGAGTGTTGCGGGAATTCGTGAGTGATTACGGGCCGCCCGATCGGATAATCTCCGACCGAGGGACAGCGTTCACGTCGAGAGCATTCGCGGAGTATTGTCGGGAAGAAGGTATCAAGCACACGATGAACTCGCCTCGACATCCGCAGGCCAACGGCCAGGTCGAACGCTTAAACGCGACGCTAGTACCGGCCATTCGAGCCAGTTTAGAGGAAGGAGATGGACGCACCTGGGACAAGAAACTTCGGGACATCGAAAACGCGTTGAATGAGATGAGGAACGCGAGCACAGGAAAGAGCCCGTTCGAGGTCGTGTACGGGTACGTCCCACGTCGACATGAGGGTGAGTTAAAGCGTCTACTCCCGGAAGTTGACAACTATCGCATGCCGCAAATGGTGCAGAGCGAGGCTCGAGAAAATATTCTGCGAACCCAACGGACAATGAAAAAGCGATACGATGCAGGTCGCGCGCGTAACGTCCATTTCACTCAAGGAAATATTGTTTTCATGAAGACCGCGCCGGTCCAAACGGGCGAATCAACCAAGCTACATGCCAAATATAGAGGGCCACTCGTCATCACCGATTGCTTACCGGGGGACACCTTCCGCGTCGCTGACGTCCGAAGTAATGGACAGGGCCGACGATATGCGTCGACAGCGCACGCGTCACAACTTAAGTTGTGGCTACCGCATCAATCAGACTCAGACTCAGAGAGCAGTGACACCGACGACGGATCGGCGGACCAGGAACCACCGCGACCTGTCGAACCAACGAGCAGCGAACATCACTCCGGGCTCGGAAATAGTGTAACCGCGCGATGTGAGCGAGCGTGCGACCCTAGTGAATCAGTGCGGCGTTCGAATCGGATTACACGACGTCCCCGACGTCTAGAGGACTTTAACGAACTTAGCGAGTAAGGACCGAAACGAAGCGGTCAATGGTCATAGTCATAAGTCATTCATTCCTTTCTTTTCTTTTCTTTCGTTTTTTTTCCCTTTTGGGGAGAACTCACAACATTGTTCTAGTTTACATTATACAATCGGGAAGAGAGATAAATACAGTATGCCTCCCTTAGCGTCGCAATTACGACGCGGGATAAAGTGTGGCACGAGAGTAAACAACGACGAGTGATCATCATGAGAACTTAATCAAGGGACCTCCGGGTGGCCTCAACGTGTTTGGACGCTCTCGAGGGCGAGCGCGAGGTAGCGTGGGCGAGTGATAATGAAAACCTGCGGGCTGAGCTCTAGTATTACCGCGCATCACTCCAGCGCATAGGTGTCGCGCCGACAGGCGCCTGGGGCGACACTACCTCACGTGGGACAGCGTCGCCGAACGAGAAAAAGAGAGTGCGTTCCGGGTCTTGAAAGAGAGAACACGTATGGCCTCGAGACTCTGGGTGTGTGTGCGACAAGGACAAGTAGTGAGTGGGTCGTATCTGGGTGTGGGTGGCGGTGTCGTGACACCGACGGTTTGTCCGACGGTATAGGCTGTGTGCCTGTTGCAATAGGGCCACGCGCTCGGTAGACTGACTCTGAAGAGTGCACGCGTCTGTGTGACCGTCCGCCATCTTGCGAAACGCCGAGTCGCCACGCGGTACGCGAGGCGTGTTCGCCGATTCTCATCTTAACTCCGATTCTCTCTCTCTCGCGATGAAATCCGTCTATATCACCTAGGCATTCTAATTCTATCTTTACAATATGTAATTTAGCAAATAAACTACTTCTTCTCACGTATTCGCTAAGAGCCTGTACTATTTGTTCTTTATTAGGTTGTTGAAATTAGTTGTTGATGATTGGAAATCTGACGTCAACTTCAGAACGTAGCACACGGCGCAGCACAGCTGGTAACAGCAGTCATAAATTCGATCGATATACATATAGTAATGTACAAACCATGTGTCAGTTTTTGATCGTATGAACAGAGTTTCGACATTACGAAGTACGTGCGGGATCAATAAAAAAATAATTTTCGTCATCTAAAGAAGTGCATATTACTATTTATTTTGTTATTTGTGATATATTAAACCGGTATCAAAGCGGCCACGTAAATGTAGTCTGTGATGTGTGTGTGAAAAAGAATATAAAAAATGCGCGATGCATATGTCAACGAAACTTTTCAAGATTTCATCATTTCGTTCGATTGGAAATAAGTGTTAACTGAAATAATCCTTCAATTAAACCAGAATACGAGAAATATTGTCCAGTGCGAATATATTGTCAGTGGCGTGATTATATATCATGTGTACATAGGTTATATATACGAATAAATAGAACAAAAATACACGCAACTGTTAGAATGATATTAGAAACTTTAATTGAATAAATGTTTTCTAATTTATTTCTTGTGTCGTGATTATTTTTAAACATCCCCATATTTTGCTTGATATTCAGTTTGGCTCTGCCCTCTCTGATCCTTGTTTCCACCCCATCAGTTTGCAACGGATCGATTCATATTATTAATTCGTTCCCTAATATGTGTTCTATGATTTTCTACTCCTTCATGATGATTGTGGTAACATGATTCGAGAGGTTTCTAACCATGATCTTGAATTGCACATTTTGTAAATCAGATTTTCAAAAAAAAATCTGGTCTTGGTATAGTGTGTAGTTATTGTTTTCCCATTAGGTCTGACGAGTGATAAATTTGGAAACTTTTCCAGAAAGCCTATGGATGCTTTTTTTGCTGATGATATGAAAAGTCGTATCTTAGGAATGCGGTATGCAAACACAAATTTTGATAACAAAACTTATAGAATGACATGTATGTTGAGTATTTCCACTTTGCAAACTACAAATATGGAATTATTATAAAAAAAATTCATTCCGATAAGTCTACTGTTGCTCAGTTTTGGATGCGATCAAATATGATGCCTACCAACATCCCCAGAAACTTACAGAATTGCTGAATGCAATGTGCGCTATGTCATTTTAATGTAACATCATGACTTTTGACAACTTTTCATTATAATGCTGTAGATTCGGATCAATAAAATACTGCAAAAATCTGCAAACTATACAATTTAAATACTGTGCCATTCAATTTACATTTTGACTCTAACTGTAACATCTATATAAAGTAAAAAATTGATTATAAAAGTCTTCAGTTGCTCATTTATGGATAGATTTGAAATTGCTGTCTTCGAAGCTCATTGCGCAGATACATTGAACCGCAGCAGATACCTGCGAACTCTGAAATTTCTGTGGATAAATATATATGCGACGGATCACCCCTTATCTTTGATTATGGTAATATGTAAGGTAAATGCAAGTTTTTAAGTGTTCCTTTTCAAATAGTATTGAAGTTTGTATGACTGATATACAGCGAATACTTCCAAACTTTGATATTTCTGTGTTGCAGCATGTGTGCCAATCATTCAAATCATTTCCTCCAACCGTATCATGTAATCTAGAAAATTCATCACAAAAGTCTTCCGCTTTTCTAAATACTTCAATTTTCCTTTTTCTACTCCATTGTGAGTTTTCGAATTTCTAAATTCATTTCTGAATTGTCCTGAAATGGTTTTCCTCCAAAACCAATGCAGGTACCTTAAACGTCTTTGAATTCTGTTGCTCTGTTGAATTAAGTTCGCTTAGTTTTTTTTGCTGCTTTGAGTTCTGGCATAATAAATGTTAGAAGTTTTCGGGTACTTTTTTTCAGCAACTATCAAACTGTGGATAATTGGACCTCAGCGGCCACTTGCAAACTTTGGAAATATATTTCATTGAGGGCACGTTTTGGATGAAATGAAATCTCTAGATTCAGAATGCAAAAGCGACATTTAAAGTAGGCAAATCTGTTGGATTTTTCGTGTTATGAATTTGATCGATCTTTCATTTGAATTTTGAAGAACAGGGATAAATAAAATCTGTTCTATTAAGGAAATCTTTACATCAGTTCTTTCTTGGTATGAAGACTTGGAAAAAATCGCGAAAGGCCTAGGACAGACAGGAGACGAAATATTTCCAGTACAATTTTGACGAAAAATAGATCTTTTGTCGCGGAAACCAACGTTATAAGCCGAAAATCATATTACAGCCCACGAGACGCATTTCTTCACTCTCTTGGGTTCCTATTATACAAAACATATTAGAAGATAAGGGGGAAAATCACCAACGTGGAAAAAGAAACCAGTGCCGAAATATTTCCAGTACAATTTTGACGAAAAATAGGTCCTTTTTCGTGGAAACCAACGTTATAAGCTGAAAATCATATCTCGGCCCCCAACCCGCTTTCTACCATTCCCTTGGGTTCCCAATAAGCATAGCATATTAGAGTAGAAGAAAAAAAATAGCCAAAGAACAAAGACAGACCTGTGACGAAATATTTCCAGTACAATTTTGACGAAAAATAGATCTTATTTCGTGGAAACCAACGTTATAAGCCGGAAATCATATTATGGCCCACAACACGCATTTCTTCATGCTCTTGGATTCCCAATAGACAAAACATATTAGAAGACAAGGAGAAAAATCACCAAAGTCCAAGACCAAACCAGTGCCGAAATATTTTCAGTACAATTTTGAAGAAAAATTGGTCTTTTACGTGGAAACCAACATTATAAACCGAAATTCATTTCTCGGGCCTCATCCCGGATTCCTCCATGCTGTTGAGTTCCTAATAGGCATAACATATTAGAGTATAAGGAAAAAAATCGCCAAAGTTCAAGGGCAGACTTGTGACGAAATATTTTCACTACAATTTTTACGAAAAATTGGTTTTTTATGGTGGAAACTAACTTTATAAGCCGAACATCATACACAGGGAAAATATGATTGGGAAAAGTACATTGATGGTCCCTTATTTGCTGATAATTTCATGAAAAAGATTATCCCATAAAAAATGTTCGTATGAGAATGGAATCTATAAAAATGTACTAAGCAATTAATTCATAGAAATTTATACTAAAATCCTATAACCGTCACAACATAAATGAGGAACTTTTGAGAAAAAAGGCGTGATATCAAACCATAAACTTCCCCTAGGGAAAAAAAGGTTGGGACAAGTACATTGATGGTCTCTTGTTTCTGGATGACATAGAAAAAAGATTCAGAACCAGGAAAAAAATTCTATAGAAATAATAAACGAAAAATTGAAAACTTCAAAAAAATTCAACAAAAATAAATAACAATCGAAAAAATTCTGTAAAGAAAAATAAAAAATTTTCAAAAAAATTCATAAATATTGGACTAATTGAAAAATAAACTATCCAAGTTACATGCAGTATAAAAATGTATGATATCAATTGGAGGCCAAGTTTTTATTGATAATTTGAAATATTTATCGAACAAATCGCAAACTTTAATTGAAATTCATGATAATTATTTTCAAGAAAAAAGTTAATGAAAAAAAAGTCATAACGGAAGTTACGTGCAGTACTAAAATGAATTATATCAATTCGAGGTCAAGTATTTATCAGTTATTTGAAATATAATCTCCGGCGACAAATGAGCGTTGAGAATCCTTGTCGGGCTCACAACGTTTTATCAAAATTACTAAAAAAAAAATGGAAATAAAATCATTAAAAATTCACATGAAAGTCATTCGTTACTTCAACAAGATACACACTGTAAAGAATCGATTCCCCTCCGACTTTCAGGATCCCCTGGTATTATTCACAACATTCAACTTCGATTGGATCGGTACAAATTATGTTCAAATACGTCTTAAACGTACTTGTCCGGCCCATCACTTTTTATTCAAATTGCTCATTCGAAAACACATTAGGGTTGTTCTATAATGACAAATATAATAAAATGGATAGAAATAAAAATAATATTTCCAAGTAATTTGAACTTGATTTTTCGCAAGTTCGTATAGCAATATCCACTTCTGATTTTCTTCAGTGAACACATACCATTCGGTAAGAACCAATGAAAATGAGAAATAATCAGGCGCATTACTAGAAATTTTCGAACCTACTCAGCCATGCAATGTTTTTTTTTCTATAGTCACGTACACATTTTGATAAATATCACTAGTCGAGTACGACACGTGGATTCCTGGAATTTGAAGAAAAATGATTTTGTTGTGAATTATGACTCCATATAATATAAATAGATTAATCAACTTCATCTTTCATTTTCATTTCATTTTGACAAGAGCGATTCGAAGGAAAATTATTTTCTCGGGAATTACTGTTCCTTAATATTAACACATGCATTAACTTCGTTTTTGATTTGTTTTCGAATGAGCAATTTGAATAAAAAGTGATGGGCCGGACAAGTACGTTTAAGACGTATTTGAACATAATTTGTACCGATCCAATCGAAGTTGAATGTTGTGAATAATACCAGGGGATCCTGAAAGTCGGAGGGGAATCGATTCTTTACAGTGTGTATCTTGTTGAAGTAACGAATGACTTTCATGTGAATTTTTAATGATTTTATTTCCATTTTTTTTTTAGTAATTTTGATAAAACGTTGTGAGCCCGACAAGGATTCTCAACGCTCATTTGTCGCCGGAGATTATATTTCAAATAACTGATAAATACTTGACCTCGAATTGATATAATTCATTTTAGTACTGCACGTAACTTCCGTTATGACTTTTTTTTCATTAACTTTTTTCTTGAAAATAATTATCATGAATTTCAATTAAAGTTTGCGATTTGTTCGATAAATATTTCAAATTATCAATAAAAACTTGGCCTCCAATTGATATCATACATTTTTATACTGCATGTAACTTGGATAGTTTATTTTTCAATTAGTCCAATATTTATGAATTTTTTTGAAAATTTTTTATTTTTCTTTACAGAATTTTTTCGATTGTTATTTATTTTTGTTGAATTTTTTTGAAGTTTTATTAATTCGTTGCCTGAGATGTGTCCTCTGATTTTCTACTACTTCTTCATGCTGATTGAGGTAAGATGATTCGAGAGATTCCTAGCCATGATATTTAATTGCACATTTTGTAAATCATATTTTTAAAAAAATTTCTGGTCTTGGTATAAGTATAGTTATTCTTTTTCTACTTGGTCTGTCGAGTGATAAATTTGGAAACTTGTTCCAGAAAGCCTTTGGATACTTTTTTTCTGATGATATGAAAAGTCGTATCTTCGGAATGCAGTGGGTAAACACAAATTTTGACAATAGAACTTATGAAATGACATGTGTGTTGAGTATTCCCACTTTGCAAACTGCAAATGTGGACTTATTAGTGAAAAGATTCATTATGATAAGTCTACAGTTGCTCAGTTTTCGATACGGTCAAATATAATGCCTGCTAACATCCATAGAAATATACAGAATTTCTGAATGCAATGTGCGCTATGTCATTTTAATGTGACATCATGAATTTTGACAACTTTTCATTATAATGCTGTAGATTCGGATCATTGAAATACAGCAAAGATCTACAAACTATACAATTTATATACTGTGCCGTTCATTTTACTTTTTGACTCTAACTGTAACATATATATAAAATGAAAAATTCATTACAAAAGTCTTCAGTTGCTCATTTATGGATAGATTTGAAATTGCTGTCTTCAAAATTCATTGCGTAGATACATTGAATCGCAGCAGATCCCTGCGAACTCTGAAATCTCTGTGCATAAATATGTGTGCTAAGTATCACCATATCTTTGATTATGGTAATATGTAATGGATCTTGGTTCAGCAAGATTTAAAGTGTTTCTTTTCAAATAGTATTGAAGTTTGTATTACTGCTATGAAGCGAATACCTCCAAACTTTCATATTTCTGTGTCGCAGCATGTGTGCCAATCATTCAAATTATTTACTCCAACCGTAACATGTAATCTGGAAAATTCACCACAAAAGTCTTCATATTTTCTAAATTCCTAAATTTTCCTTTTTCTAAATTCTATTCTGAATTTTTACATTTCTGAATTCATTTCTAAATTCTCCTGAAATTGTTTTTCTCTAAAACCAATGAAGTTACCTTAAACGTTTTTGAATTCGGTTGCTCTGTTGAATTAAGTACGCTCAGTTTTTTTTGCTTCTTTGAGTTCTGACATAATAAATGTTTCCGGGTGCCTTTTTTCGGCCACTTGCAAACTTTGGAAATATATTTCATCGGGGGCACGTTTTGGATGACTCGAAAATGTCTAGATTCAGAATGCAAAAGCGACATTCAAAAATGGCCAATTCTGTTGGATTTGTTGTGTCTTGAATTTGATCAATCTTTCCTCTTTTCCTTTCTTTTTTCTAACTTTCTAACGTTATAAGCCAAAAATCATATCTCGGCCCGCAACACGTATTTCGGCATGCTCTTGGGTTGCCAATAAGCATAACATATTAAAGTACAACGAAAAAAATAGCCAAAGTCCAAGGATAGACTTGTGACGAAATATTCCCAGTACAATTTTGACGAAAAATAGGTCTCTTTTCGTGGAAACCGACGTTATAAGCCGAAAATCATATCTCGGACCGCTACCTGCTTTCCACCGTGCTCTTGGATTCCCAATAAGCATATCACATTAATGTGTTTAATTACTTAAATTAAAGTACGAGGAAAGAAATCGCCAAAGTCCAAGGATAGACCTGTGACGAAATATTTCCAGTACAATTTTGACGAAAAATAGGTCTTTTTTCGTGAAAACCAACGTTATAAGCCGAAAATCATAAATAATTCATAGAAATTTAAACTAAAATCCTATAGTCATCTGAACATAAATAAGGAACTTTTGAGAAAAAAGACGTGATATTAAACAATAAACTTCCCCTAGGAAAAAAAAGGTTGGGACAAGTACATTGAAGGTTCCTCGTTTGCTGATAATTCCATCCATAAAAAAAACTTGGAAAAAATTTTTTTTTTAATTCTAAAAAAAATTATTTTACAAAAAAAATACAGAACAATTCGAAAAAAATTTCTCAGATCTCGAAAAAGCACTATCTTTAAAAATAACTAATCTATATGTATTTTTTTAAGTGTCAAAAGAATCAAATAACAAGTAAAAAATAAAAAACTGAAAAATCGTGCTTGAAATCATTTTGGAAACCGATGCCTCATTCTTATTATTTGATTCGAACAGCTCAATCGATTGAAAAAAATTCCATCTAATTTACGTGCAGCATTAAAATTTATGATATCAATTCTTCTCAGACTTTCAGGATCCTCTGGTATTATTCACAAAATTCGACGTCGATTGGATCGATACAAATTATGTTTAAATATGTGTTAAAAGTACTTGTCCGGCCCATCACTTTCCGTTCAAATTGTTTATCCAAATAAAAATCAGGGCTTGTCTAGAACTGATGAGTCACAAGTATTCATGCAGAGGGAATTGAGAGAATTATCTTCAAGTAATTGTTACTTAATTGCACTAATTTAATAAAAAACGGAAACAAATTGTTTCGCAATATCCAAGGGATATTATTGTGCATCGATAAATAAAAAAAATTGTACATAATATATATGTTCTAGCTTTCAAAATGACTCTCCAGTTTATATTCAATAACGGCAATTTTTACTTCCCACTTATTCTTCCAGCGAACGAATTCTATTCGGAATAAGAACTAACTTATACTATTATTAAGAACATTAAATTAATAATGAATCGCATTTCAACAAACTTTTAACGAGATTCTGCCGTGCCATTTCGTTTTTTTATGATTGATTCTTTATTGAATGAATAGTGATGGGCCGGACAAGTACTTTTAACACATATTTAAACATAATTTGTATCGATCCAATCGACGTCGAATTTTGTGAATAATACCAGAGGATCCTGAAAGTCTGAGAAGAATTGATATCATAAATTTTAATGCTGTACGTAAATTAGATGGAATTTTTTTCAATTGATTGAGCTGTTCGAATCAAATAATAAGAATGAGGCATCGGTTTCCAAAATGATTTCAAGCGCGATTTTTCGGTTTTTATTTTTTACTTGTTATTTGATTCTTTTGACACTTAAAAAAATTCATATAGATTAGTTATTTTTAAAGATAGTGCTTTTTCGAGATTTGAGAAATTTTTTTCGAATTGTTCTGTATTTTTTTTGTAAAATAATTTTTTTTACAATTAAAAAAAAAATTTTTTTCAAGTTTTGTTTTTTTGTCATATTCTCTTACATTTAGTTTGGCCGTGCCGTCCAGTCCCTTTTTTCCACCTATTTAGCTTACAGTGTATCCATACCAATTTTTGTTGATTCTCTGGACTATATGTTTGTTGTGTATTTATTTCAGCATATATGGCAGAGTATTCCTCGATAGATCAACCAATGTTTCAATTTCGCATTCCACACTCTATTGATTTTTGTTCTTGAGCTCATTAATTGCAAGTTACATGAGATTTAAAAAAGAATTTTTAACTATTACGACTATACTGAAAATATTCAAATTCTTGCCTACAATAGTCAATTAATTTTCTTGATTTCGCAAAACAAATAAGTAAGAAGGTGCAAGAATATATAGATGTGACGAGCACTTTTGTCTCGTATGTGAATATTTTTTATAAGATTGCTTTAATCGAATTTTCAATTTTCTTATTGCAGAATATACCAAGGGAAAAAAAGTTGGGACAAGTACATTGATGGTTCCTTGTTTCCTGACCATATCAAGAAAAATGTTAAAAAAATTCCATAAGACAAATTATGAAACCACGTGTAAATAATTTTAACAGAACAATTCGAAAAAATGTCACAAATCCTGAAAAAACGTCACATTGAAAAAATATGCGAATCTGTAATTATTTTGTAAAGTGAATAAAATTTAAATAATACATGAGAAATAAAAAACCAAAATATCGCGCTTGAAAAACATTTTGAAAACCGATGCTTCATTCTTCTTATCTTATTCTAATAACTAAATCAAATTAAAAAAAAAATCCCATCTAAGTTTCTTACAACATTAAAATTAATGATATCAATTCGAGGTCAAGTATTTTCTAATAAATTGAAAAATGTTACCGCTGGAGTTATATGCATCACTACAATTTATGATAAAACCATAAAAATTCCCTCTCCGGAAAAAATTCGGACAAGTAAATTGGTGATCGCCCGTTTTCGCAAAAACTCAAAAAATGTAAACAAAAATTCTCAAACCTCGCAATGAAAATGATTTCAAACCGTGAAAAAATATCAAATATTATTCCAATCCCATAGCATTAGTGGATAATATTATCCACCAATATACCCATTATGCGGTATTTTCCACTTTAATAATAAGAGTATTGACGAGAACTTCAAATATTCGACACACAAAACAAGCATCCATGGTTTAAATTGTTGAACAAAACTTTATTTACGAAAATTTTATTTATTCCAGCATGTATGACAGAGCATTCCTTGATAAATCAATCAAATTCTACATTCCATACTCTGTTAATTTTGGTCCTTGAGCTCATCAATAGCAAATTACACAAAATAAAAAAGACTTTTTTACTATTACGACCTTATTGAAAATGTTGAAATTCTTGCTTACTAATAGCTAATATTTTTTCATAATTTTGCAAACAAAAAATAGGTAAGAAGGTACAAGAATATATCGATGTGACGAGCACTTTTATCTCGTACGTAAACATTTTTTCAAAGATTGCTTCAATCGAATTTTCAATTTTCTGATTGCAGAGTAAAGAGTTTTCATTTTTATTCTTTGAACTTAGCGTGATTGTAGTTAGCTCAGCTTAATTTAATCCGAAAAACAAGATTGCTGAAATTTTGAGAAAAAAGACGTGATATAAAATCCCAAAAGTTCCACTGGGAAAAAAAGGTTGGGACAAGTACATTGATGGTCCCTTGTTTCCTGATCATATCACGGAAAGTGTAAAAAAACTCCATTAAAAAAATTATAAAACCAACTGTAAATAATTTCAACAGAACAGTACGAAAAAAGTTCCACACTGATGCCCCGTTCTTTTTATCTTATTCTAAAAGCTAAATCAATTGACAAAAAATTTCATCTAACTAAGTTACGTGCAGCATTAAAATTTATGATATCAATTCGAGGCCAAGTATTTAATGGTAATTCGGAATATTTATTCTTATGGGGGAACCATCAGGAACTTGAGAGAGTTCTAATGAATCAAAAAAGGTACCATTTGAGTTACGTGCAGCACTAAAATTTATGATATCAATCGAAGGACAAGCGTATAGTAATTCCGAGTTTTAATATTATGAAATTGTTCTATGAGACGTTTGAATCCGAAAACAAAAAAAATGAAAATGAAAAGTGATGGGCCGGACAAGTACTTTTAACACATATTTAAACATACTTTGTACCGATTCAAAATTGACGTCGAATATTGTCAATAATACCAGGGGATCCTGAAAGTCTGAGGGGAATCGATTTTCTTCTAAATCTCTGCCACCATAGAGTAACAAATTACAATACCGTTGCTTAGGAGACTCGGTAAAGTCTCGGGACAAGTACATTGACAGCCCTGCCGTCTGCTGGCCCGAGGCTCTCGCCGAGACTATACTTTCTCTGAATAAAACGATTCGCGGTGGTGGGGGTAAAATTGGCATGTGATTTTCTTTAATTGCGAAGTTTATGAGTTATGTGCGACTTTGAAAATTGAACTTTCAGCTAATTGAGAAATTCTCTATCGAATGAGCTCAAAATCAGCATTATTGGTGGCGTAATTGCTGAGAAAAAACTTTGCACGGGCTCAAGATTATGCAAAAGTTACCAGCACATTCAAAAATTTATGTGTCTGTATATTATATTATAACACCATCAAAGGCACTTTGATGCTATCGAGTTTCTGATTGGTTGGATCTGGACGACATCCATTTTTAGACGTTGTGATTGGTTGTTGAAATTAGTTGTTGATGATTGGAAATCTGACGTCTACTTCATAACGTAGCACGCAGCGCAGCACAGCTGGTAACAGCAGTCATAAATTCGATCGATATACATATATATATGTACAAACCATGTGTCAATTTTTGATCGCATGAACAGAGTTTTGACATTACGAAGTGCGTGCGGGATAAATAAAAAAATAATTTTCGTCATGTAAGAAGTGCATATTACTATTTATTTTGTTAAAATTTGTGATATATTAAACCGGTATCAAAGCGGCCGCGTAAATGTAGTCTGCGATGTGTGTGTGAAAAAGAATATAAAAAATGCGCGATGCATATGTCAACGAAACTTTTCAAGATTTCTTTATTTCGTTCGATTGGAAATAAGTGTTGACTGAAATAATTCTTCAATTAAACCAGATTACGAGAAATATTGTCCAGTGCGAATATATCGTCACTGGCGTGGTTATATATCATGTGTAAATAGGTTATACATACGAATAAATAGAACAAAAACACACGGAACTGTTAGAATGATATTAGAAACTTTACTTGAATAAATGTTTTCTAATTTATTTCTTGTGTCATCATTATTTTTAAACACCCCCATATTTTGCTTGATATTCAGTTTGGCTCTGCCCTCTCCGATCCTTGTTTTCACCCCATCAGTTTGCAGCGAATCGATACATATCAAGAAACTCGGTAGAGTCTCGGGACAAGTACATTGACAGCCCTGTCGTCTGCAGGCCTGAGGCTCTCGTCGAGACTATATTTTCTCTGAATAAAACGATTCGCGGTGGTGGGGGTAAAATTGGCATGTGACTTTCTTTAATTGCAAAGCTCATGAGTTATGTACGGCTTTGAAAATTGAACTTTTAGCTAATTAAGAAGTTCTCTGTCGAATGAGTCCAAAATCAGCATGCTCGGTGTCGTAATTTCTGAGAAAAAACTTTGCACGGGCTTAAGATTATGCAAAAGTTACTAACACATTCAGGATTTTACGTATCTGTATAAGCGTACTCCAACCGCTACAAACATAGGCCTCTTGGCCCCCATGATCACCAATCCCTGGTGAGAGAAATTTTGTTGCAACCAATGAAGAGTGAGAGAAGTTTTGGGCCAATGACATTCAAGAAAAAAAGCAAGGAAGTTTGGCGAAAAGCTAAGGAGCTCGAGAGCTCGAAAGTACTCGAAAGTCACCAGCTGAAGTTTCACGTCATGTTGACATTTGGGGTTATGATGTTATGAAGTGCGTGCGGGAAAATAAAAATAATTTTCACGTTATCTAACGAAGTGCATATTGATATTTATTTTGTTAAAACTTGTGGAATACTAAACCGGTATAAAAGCGGCAGCGTAAATGTAGACTGTGATCTGTGTGTGAAAATAAAAAATATAAAAAAATGTGCGATGCATATGTCAACGAAACTTTTCAAGATTTCATTATTTCGTTCGATTGGAAATAAGTGTCAACTGAGATAATCTTTCAATTAAACCAGAGTGCGCCCAATATTGTCCAGTGTAAATATATCATCAGTTGCGTGATTATCTATCATGTGTAATAATGTAGGTTATATATACGAGTGCCCTTTGATAGCTGTGTGGTAATAACGAACCGGCCGGGGTTTGATGTTGTGCGGGACAAATGTAACAATCGTTTGCATAGTTAGTGAATAATATAAATAAGGCAAATCAGTTTATCAAAAATAGGTCTGGAAGTTGTAAGGAAAAATGTTCGTCAACCTAAAACGTCAAATTTTCTTTTTGCGATATGAAATATTATGGTTGATAATTAATAAATCAAGAACACACGGAACTGTTAGTGTATAATGTGAGAAACTCCAATCGAATAAATGTTTTCTAATTTATTTCTTGTGTCAACATTATTTTTGAATATTCCTATATTCTTTTTCCTGTTGAGTTTGGCTCTGCTCTTTCCAATCCTTGTTTTGACTCCATTGGTTTGCAGTGGATCGATACATATTATTAATTGGTTGCTTAATATGTGTCCTATGATTTTCAACTATTTCTTCATGCTGATTATGGTAACGTGATTCAAGAGGTTTCCAATTATGATCATCAATCGCACATTTTGTACATCAGATTCTGTAAACAGTTTATGGTCTTGGTGTAGTTATACTTTTTCCACCTGGTCTGTCGAGTAATAAATTTTGAAACTTGATACAGTGAATGGATTACGTTTCCTGTAGGAATTCTAAATTTTGGAAAGAAAAAAAAATGAAATCATTTTCTAACGTAGAATGAATTAAGGTTCTTGTGGAATTCATTCGTGTACACTTTTAGCCCTCATCAAGAGACTCGGCAGAGTCTCGGGACAAGTACATTGACAGCCCTGTCGTCTGCTGGCCCGAGGCTCTCGCCGAGACTATATTATCTCTGAATAAAACGATTCGCGGTGGTGGGGGTAAAATCGACATGTCATTTTCTTGAATTGCGAAGCTCAGGAGTTATGTCGCAATTTGAAAATTGAACTTTCAGCTAATTAAGAAATTCTCTTTCGATTGCGCCCAAAATCAGCATGATCGGTGGCGTAATTGCTGAGAAAAAACTTTGCACGGGCTCAAGATTATGCAAAAAGTACCAACACATTCACGCAGCTGACGTATCCGTATATGGGTTCAGACCGATACATACAAGGGCTTCTTGATGCCCATCATAACCAATCACCGGTGAGAATCTATCCGTCTCGACCAATCGCCGATGAGAAAGTTTCTGATAGTCCTCAATGTTTTCTTGTATACCGTCTGTTATCGTCTGTTATGTTATTATAAAGTGATTGCGATCGTAGCCCCGTGGATCAACGGTGCAAGATTTGAAAATTTCGTTTAAATAAATAAAACATTATTGGAAATAGCAGTGGATATAATCAATTTTATTTTTTTCATAAAAGAAGTTTCAATAAGTTTCGAGCCCAATTCACGACAATAATATCTATAATAAATAAAACCTCAAAAGTGGATTAATTGATCTCATACAGTGTACTGAGAGTGAGTAAAATATTGAGAAGTGAAAACGTGAATAATGTGTATCGTGAAAATTAAGAATTATCTGTTCTACTTCGATATCGTAATATATACATAGATAGCAAATTTGCGAGATTTCGCGTCATGTTGACGTTTGGGGTTATGACCGCCGGAGTGCTGTTGCGTGCAGAGTGTAGAAAAATAAAAGTGGTTATTGAAAAGTGGAAGGAATCGATATTATTAATGACGTGACTAATTAGTGTTGAATAATAATAATAATAACAATGAGAAAAAAAACGTTCGTTCATTATAACCTCTAAAATGTTCTTTCCAAACAGAAATTCTATGTTGTGTAATTACATTTAAAAAAGAGGTGGATGGTTGTGTGTAAACGAATTCAAATAAATTTTAAAAAACTTTGGTCAAGTAATTCAATGTATTGTTGTCATAATTTCTTTTATTTAGTTTGGCTTTGTTCACCGGTCCCTTTTTTCCACCTCCTTAGCTTACAGTGTTTTGTCATACCAATTTCTATTTGTTCTCCAGACAATACGAGAGATATTCGTATTTCTATTTTTTTATATTAATTTCAACAAGATAATTTGAAATATTTATAACAAAAAGCCTTCATGATTGCTTGTTCATACACCCAAGTTTTGAAAAATCTTTGGGCCATGTAAATGCATAGATATATTCACTTGAGTTGTTACATGATAAATTTGGAAATTTATTTCAATAAGTCATTGGGTGCTTAATTTTCATGATATCAAAATTTGTATCTTCGAAATGCAATGAACACCTCTAAAGTTCGACAAAGTGATGAAGTGACATGTATATTGAATATTTCCAGACCATGTTTGCGATTGGCATTGTGGGTTGAAAAATTCATGTCTGCAAGTCTACACCTGATCATTTTTGGATGTGATCAAATATTTTGTCTGCGGATAACCAAGGAGACATACAAAATTACAGCATTTTGCTTGCTTCAACATGCATCGTATCTGTCACTTTTTTTTTGAATGTGTCATAATAAGTTTCAAAAATGTGGTTCATGTAATTTTGAAGTGTTTTTCCCTATAGCACCAAAGTCTGTATAACTGGTACGTAGCAAGTACCTATGAACTTTGATATTTCTGTGAAATAGCAGGTATGCCAATCTTTTAACTTTTTGGTTCCGACTGGAATATATTAACGAAGATATTCATTACTAAAGTCTTCACCTACTTATTTCTGAATAGATCTGAAATTACTGTCTTCAGAAACTAATGCACAGATACATGAAACAATTTTGATTTCTGTTCTCTTTCAATTGCGCTGTCTTTTTTCTTTTTAACTATGGCTCTGCTCTTTCCGATCCTTGTTTTGACTCCATCGGTTTGCAGTGGATCGATGCATATTATTAATTGGTTGCCTAATATGTGTCCTATGATTTTCTACTATTTCTTCATGCTGATTGTGGTAACGTGATTCAAGAGGTTTCCAATTATGATCATCAATCGCACATTTTGTACAACAGATTCTCAAAACAGTTTCTGGTCTTGATATAAGTGTAGTTATTCTTTTTCCACCTGGTCTGTCGAGTAATAAATTTTGAAACTTGTTCCAAAAAGTCTTTGCATGCTTTTTTTGCTGATAATATGAAAAGTTGAATCTTCGGAATGCGGTAGGCAAACACAAATATTGACAACAATACTTATGAAATGACGTGTATGTTGAGTATTCCTATTCTGCAAACTGCAAATGTGAAATTATTGGTGAAAACATTCATTACGATAAGTGTACAGTTGCTCAGTTTTCGATGCGATTAAGTATAATACCTGCCAACATCATGGAAACCTACAGAATTTCTGAATGTTATGTGCGCTATGTCATTTTAATGTAACATCATGACTTCTAACAACTTTCCACTCTAATACTATAGATTTGGATCATTGAAATACAGCAAAAATCTGCAAACTATAAAATTTATATACTGTGCCATTCATTTTATTTTTTGACTCGCACCGTAACATAAATATCAAGTGAAAAATTCATTACAAAAGTCTTCAGTTGCTCATTTATGGATGGATTTGAAATTGCTGTCTTCCAAACTCATTGCGCAGATACATTGAATCGCAGCAGATACCTGCGAATTTGGAAATTTCTGTGGATAAGTATATGTGCTAAGTATCACCCCCTATCTTTATGGTAATATGTAATGGAACTTTGTTCAGCAAGTTTTGAAGTATTTCTTTTCAAATAGTATTAAAGTTTGTATTACTGCAGTATGGAGCGAATACCTTCAAACTTTGATATTTTTGTGTCGCAGCATGTGCGCCAATTATTTAAATTTTTTACTCCAACCGTAACATGTAATTTCAAAAATTCATCACAAAAGTTTTCAGCTTTACTAATTATCTTAATTTTCCTTTTTCTAAATTCTATGCTAAATTTCTGAATTTCCTAATTTCTTTCTAAATTATCCTGAAATGAAATTGTTTTCCTCCACAAGCAATGCAGGTACCTTAAACGTCTTTGAATTCCGTTGCTCTGTTGAATCAAGTACGCTCAGTTTTTTTACTTTTTTGAATTCTGACATAATAAATGTTTCCGGGTGCCTTTTTTGTGCAACTATCAAACTGTAGATAATTGGATCTCCGCGGCCACTTGCAAACTTTGAAAATATATTTCATCGGGGGCATGTTTTGGATGACACGAAAATGTCTAGATTCAGAATGCAAAAACGACATTTAAAAATGGCCAATTCTATTGTATTCGTTGTGTCTTGAATTTGATCTATCTTTTCTCTTTTCCTTTCTTTTCACTAACGTTATAAGCCGGAAATCATATCTCAGCCCGCAACACGCATTGCTACATGCTCTTGAGTTTCCAATGGACAAAACATATTAGAAGACAAGGAGAAAAATCACCAAAGTCCAAGAACAAACCTCTATCGAAATATTTCCAGTACAATTTTGACGAAATTTAGGTCTTTTTTTGTGGAAACCAACGTTATAAGCCGAAAATCATGTCACGACCTACAACCTGCTTTTCACCGTGCTCTTTGGTTCCTAATTGACAAAACATATTAGAGTACAAGGAAAAAAATCGCCAAAGTCCAAGGAGAGACCTGTGACGAAATATTTTCAGTAAAATTTGGATGAAAAATAGGTCTTTTTTGGTAGAAACCAACGTTATAAGCCGAAAATCATATCTCGGCCTCCAACTCGCTTTCCATCGTGCTCTTTGGTTCCTAATTGACAAAACATATTAAGGTACAAGGAAAAAAATCGCCAAAGTCCAAGAACAAACCTGTGACGAAATATTTCCAGTTCAATTTTTACGAAAAATAAGTTTTTTTTAGTGGAACCCAACGTTATAAGCCGAAAATCATATCCCGGCCTGCAACCCGCTTTCGACCGTGCTCTTGTGTTCCTGATTGACAAAACATATTAGAGTACAAGGAAAAAAATCGCCAAAGTCCAAGAACAGACCTGTGACGAAATATTTCCAGTTCAATTTTTACGAAAAATAGGTCTTTTTTCGTGGAAACCTACGCTATAAGCCGAAAATCATATCCCGGCCTCCAACCCGCTTGCGGCCGTGCTCTTGGGTTCCTAATTGACAAAACATATTAGAGTACAAGGGAAAAAATCGCCGAAGTCCGAGGACAGACCTGGGACGAAATATGTCCAGTACAATTTTGACGAAAAATAGGTCTTTTTTTCGTGAAAACCAACGTTGTAAGACGAAAATCATAAATAATTCATAGAAATTCAAACTAAAATCCTATAGTCAACTGAACATAAATAAGGAACTTTTGAGAAAAAAGACGTGTTATCAAACCATAAACTTCCCCTAGGAAAAAAAAGGTTGGGACAAGTACATTGATGGTCCCTCGTTTGCTGATAATTCCGTCCATGAAAAAAACTTTAAAACAAAATTTTTATAAAAAATGGGCAAAAAAATTATTGTATAAAAAAAATACAGAACAACATTTTTACGTGATAAACTTTCATATGGCTAAAGGATTTGATAGGTTACCGAAGATTATATCAAGAAATTTACGATCGAAAATAGAAATATAACACGGCATTGTATGAGAAACCCATCCCGCCAACACTATGATTGCAGAATTCATTTCCTTATCGATTAGATATAGTTTATGTTAAAATTGCTCCTCATAGATTATATTATAAAGATTCTAATGTGACCATAAAAATATAGGGCCATCGACTAATTCGAAGAGAATTTTTTAAATAATCTCGATGAAAACTCAGAAAATGGCAGGAGATCGACTGCCATGAAGTAGCTCGATATACTTGGCAACGTTAAGTATGTATACATATATATATATGTAAGACAAGTGAGTATTTTGGTGACACATTTAAAAAAATACATGGTTGGTAAACGTTGCGCTCCTTGGCTGGGCTACTCTGGGGTTTTTGACCTAAAAATTCCGTCTCTCCGGCGCGAAGCGCCGGAGAGACCCACTCATTTACTTTTCAAGAATTTTTTTTTTTTTCAATTTTTTTTATTTGAACAAAGAAAAAAGAAAATTCTTGAGAAGTAAATGGGTGGGTCTCTCCGGCGCTTCGCGCCGGAGAGACGGAATTTTTAGGTCAAAAACCCCAGAGTAGCCCAGCCAAGGAGCGCAACGTTTGCCAATGGTTATTTTAAAAATGGATGACAGACGTTGCGCTCCTTGGCTGGGCTACTCTGGGGTTTTTGACCTAAAAATTCCGTCTCTCCGGCGCTTCGCGCCGGAGAGACCCACCCATTTACTTCTCAAGAATTTTCTTTTTTCTTTGTTCAAATTTAAAAAGTTGAAGAAAAAAAATTCTTAAAAAGTAAATGGGTGCGAAGCGCCGGAAAAATCTAATTGAGGCATTTCGGTGATAGTCACCAAAGTACACAAAAGTCACCGAAATACTCACTTTATATTTAAAAAAGTCACCAAACTACTCATTTGTCATATATATATGTATATATTGAAAAACCGGGTCAACTAAGCAATCGTAAGATATTTCTAATCATAAATTATTAAACATGGTCTTGTATAAATTTATACGAATACAGTTAAAATTGCCCCAAGATTTATTCAATACAGAAAACCTTTCTTATAACCTATTTTATTTCGACGATTAATAAATAGTCATTTGACCATAGAGTCGCGCGACTCTTACCTTAAAAAAGAATCAAATAACAAGTAAAAAATAAAAACCGAAAAATCGCGCTTGAAATCATTTTGGAAACCGATGCCTCATTCTTCTTATTTGATTCGAAGGGCTAAATCAATTTAAAAAAATTCCATCTAATTTACGTGCAGCATCAAAATTTATTATATCAATTCGAGGCCAATTATTTTCTAATAAATTGAAAAAAGTTACCATTTGAGTTACGGTTTACAGCGGATCGATTCATATTATTAATTCGTTCCCTAATATGCGTCCTATGATTTTCTACTCCTTCATGATGATTGTGGTAACATGATTCGAGAGGTTTCTAACCATGATCTTGAATTGCACATTTTATAAATCAGATTTTCAAAAAAAAATCTGGTCTTGGTATAGTGTGTAGTTATTCTAATTAAAAAATTGATTATAAAAGTCTTCAGTTGCTCATTTATGGATAGATTTGAAATTGCTGTCTTCGAAGCTCATTGCGCAGATACATTGAACCGCAGCAGATACCTGCGAACTCTGAAATTTTTGTGGATAAATATATATGCGACGGATCACCCCTTATCTTTGATTATGGTAATATATAATGGAACTTGGTTCGGCAAGCTTTTAAGTGTTCCTTTTCAAATAGTATTAAAGTTTATATGACTGATATGCAGCGAATACTTCCAAACTTTGATATTTCTGTGTTGCAGCATGTGTGCCAATCATTCAAATCATTTACTCCAACCGTATCATGTAATCTAGAAAATTCATCACAAAAGTCTGCCGCTTTCCTAAATACTTCAATTTTCCTTTTTCTACTCTATTCTGAGTTTTTGAATTTCTAAATTCATTTCTGAATTGTCCTGAAATGGTTTTCCTCCAAAACCAATGCAGGTACCTTAAACGTCTTTGAATTCTGTTGCTCCGTTGAATTAAGTTCGCCTAGTTTTTTTGCTGCTTTGAGTTCTGGCATAATAAATGTTAGAAGTTTTCGGGTACTTTTCTTCAGCAACTATCAAACTGTGGATAATTGGACTTCAGCGGCCACTTGCAAACTTTGGAAATATATTTCATTGGGGGTACATTTTGGATGAGATGAAATCTCTAGATTCAGAATGCAAAAGCGACATTTAAAGTGGGCAAATCTGTTGGATTTTTCGTGTTCTTTCATTTGAATTTTGAAGAAAAGGGATAAATAGAATGTGTTCTATTAAGGAAATCTTTACCTCAGTTTTTTCTTCGTTCAAAGACTTGGAAAAAATTGCCAAAGGCCAAGGACAGACCGGTGACGAAATATTTCCAGTACAATTTTGACGAAAAATAGATCTTTTGTCGCGAAAACCAACGTTATGAGCCGAAAATCATATTACAGCCCACGAGACGCATTTCTTCACTCTTTTGGGTTCCTATTACACAAAACATATGAGAAGATAAGGGGGAAAATCACCAACGTGGAAGAAGAAACCAGTGCCGAAATATTTCCAGTACAATTTTGACGAAAAATAGGTCCTTTTTTGTGGAAACCAACGTTATAAGCCGAAAATCATATCTCGGGCCCCAACCCGCTTTCTACCATTCTCTTGGGTTTCCAATAAGTAAAGCATATTAGAGTAGAAGAAAAAAAATAGCCCAAGTCCATGGACAGACCTGTGACGGAATATTTTCTGTACAATGTTGACGAGAAATTTGTTGTTTTTCGTGGAAACCAACGTTATAGGCCGAAAATCATATTACGGCCCACAACACACATTTCTTCATGCTCTCTTGGGTTCCCAATAGACAAAACATATTAGAAGACAAGGAGAAAAATCACCAAAGTCCAAGACCAAACCACTGCCTATATTTTCAGTACAATTTTGAAGAAAAATTGGTCTTTTACGTGGAAACCAACATTATAAACCGAAATTTATTTCTCGGGCCTCATCCCGGATTCCTCCATGCTGTTGAGTTCCTAATAGGCATAACATATTAGAGTATAAGGAAAAAAATCGCCAAAGTTCAAGGGCAGACTTGTGACGAAATATTTTCACTACAATTTTTACGAAAAATTGGTTTTTTATGGTGGAAACCAACTTTATAAGCCGAACATCATACACAGGGAAAATAAGATTGGGAAAAGTACATTGATGGTCCCTTATTTGCTGATAATTTCATGAAAAAGATTATCCCATAAAAAATGTTCGTATGAGAATGGAATCTATAAAAATGTACTAAGCAATTAATTCATAGAAATTTATACTAAAATCCTATAACCGTCATAACATAAATGAGGAACTTTTGAGAAAAAAGGCGTGATATCAAACCATAAACTTCCCCTTGGGAAAAAAAGGTTGGGACAAGTACATTGATGGTCCCTTGTTTCTGGACGACATAGAAAAAACATTCAGAACCAGGAAAAAAATTCTATAGAAATAATAAACGAAAAATTGAAAAGTTCAAAAAAATTCATAAATATTGAACAAATTGAAAAATGTACTATCCAAGTTACATGCAGTATAAAAATGTATGATATCAATTAGAGGCCAAGTTTTTATTGATAATTTGGAATATTTATTGAACAAATCGGAAACTTTAATTGAAACTCATGATAATTATTTTCAAGAAAAAAGTTAATGAAAAAAAAGTTATAACGGAAGTTACGTGCAGTACTAAAATGAATTATATCAATTCGAGGTCAAGTATTTATCAGTTATTTGAAATATAATCTCCGGCGACAAATGAGCGTTGAGAATCCTTGTCGGGCTCACAACGTTTTATCAAAATTACTAAAAAATTAATGGAAATAAAATCATTAAAAATTCACATGAAAGTCATTCGTTACTTCAACGAGGTACACACTTTAAAGAATCGATTCCCCTCCGTTTTTCAGGATCCCCTGGTATTATTCACAACATTCAACTTCGTTTGGATCGGTACAAATTATGTTCAAATACGTCTTAAACGTACTTGTCCGGCCCATCACTTTTTATTCAAATTGCTCATTCGAAAACAAATAAAAAACAAAGTTAATCCATGTGTTAATATTAAGGAACAGTAATTCCCGAGAAAATAATTTTCCTTCGAATCGCTCTTGTCAAAATGAAACGAAAATGAAAGATAAAGTTGATTAATCTATTTATATCATATAAAGTCAGAATTCACAACAAAATAATTTTTCTCCAAATTCCAGGAATCCACGTGTCGTACTCGACTAGTGGTATTTATAAAAATGTGGACTTTAGAAAAAAAAACATTGCATGGCTGAGTATGTTCGAAAATTTCTTGTAATGTGCCTGATTATTTCTCATTTTCATTGGTTCTTACCGAATGGTATGTGTTCACTAAAGAAAATGAGAAGTGGATATTGCTATACGAACTTGCGAACAATCAAGTTCAAATTACTTAGAGATATTATTTTTATTTCAATCGATTTTATTATATTTGTCATTTTAGAGCAGCCCTGATTTGTTTTCGAATGAGCAATTTGAATAAAAAGTGATGGGCCGGACAAGTACGTTTAAGACGTATTTGAACATAATTTGTACCGATCCAAACGAAGTTGAATGTTGTGAATAATACCAGGGGATCCTGAAAATCGGAGGGGAATCGATTCTTTAAAGTGTGTACCTCGTTGAAGTAACGAATGACTTTCATGTGAATTTTTAATGATTTCATTTCCATTAATTTTTTAGTAATTTTGATAAAACGTTGTGAGCCCGACAAGGATTCTCAACGCTCATTTGTCGCCGGAGATTATATTTCGAATAACTGATAAATACTTGACCTCGAATTGATATAATACATTTTAGTACTGCACGTAACTTCCGTTATGACTTTTTTTTCATTATATACTTATCCACAGAAATTTCCAAGTTAGCAGGTATCTGCTGCGATTGAATGTATCTGCGCACTGAGTTTGGAAGACAGCAATTTCAAATCCATCCATAAATGAGCAACTGAAGACTTTTGTAATGAATTTTGCACTTGATATTTATGTTACGGTGCGAGTCAAAAAATAAAATGATTGGCACAGTATATAAATTTTATAGTTTGCAGATTTTTGCTGTATTTCAATGATCCAAATCTATAGTATTACAGTGGAAAGTTGTTAGAAGTCATGATGTTACATTAAAATGACATAGCGCGCATAACATTCAGAAATTCTGTAGGTTTCCATGATGTTGGCAGGTATTATACTTAATCGCATCGAAAAATGAGCAACTGTACACTTATCGTAATGAATGTTTTCACCAATAATTCCACATTTGCAGTTTGCAGAATAGGAATACTCAACATACACGTCATTTCATAAGTATTGTTGTCAATATTTGTGTTTGCCTACCGCATTCCAAAGATTCAACTCTTCATATTATCAGCAAAAAAAGCATCCAAAGACTTTTTGGAACAAGTTTCAAAATTTATTACTCGACAGACCAGGTGGAAAAAGTATAACTACACTTATATCAAGACCATAAACTGTTTACAGAATCTGATGTACAAAATGTGCGATTGATGATCATAATTGGAAACCTCTTGAATCACGTTACCATAATCAGCATGAAGAAATAGTTGAAAATCATAGGACACATATTAAGCAACCAATTAATAATATGTATCGATCCACTGCAAACCAATGGAGTCAAAACAAGGATTGGAAAGAGCAGAGCCAAACTCAACAGGAAAAAGAATATAGGAATATTCAAAAATAATGTTGACACAAGAAATAAATTAGAAAACATTTATTCGATTGGAGTTTCTCACATTATACACTAACAGTTCCGTGTGTTCTTGATTTATTAATTATCAACCATAATATTTCATATCGCAAAAAGAAAATTTGACGTTTTAGGTTGACGAACATTTTTCCTTACAACTTCCAGACCTATTTTTGATAAACTGATTTGCCTTATTTATATTATTCACTAACTATGCAAACGATTGTTACATTTGTCCCGCACAACATCAAACCCCGGCCGGTTCGTTATTACCACACAGCTATCAAAGGGCACTCGTATATATAACCTACATTATTACACATGATAGATAATCACGCAACTGATGATATATTTACACTGGACAATATTGGGCGCACTCTGGTTTAATTGAAAGATTATCTCAGTTGACACTTATTTCCAATCGAACGAAATAATGAAATCTTGAAAAGTTTCGTTGACATATGCATCGCACATTTTTTTATATTTTTTATTTTCACACACAGATCACAGTCTACATTTACGCTGCCGCTTTTATACCGGTTTAGTATTCCACAAGTTTTAACAAAATAAATATCAATATGCACTTCGTTAGATAACGTGAAAATTATTTTTATTTTCCCGCACGCACTTCATAACATCATAACCCCAAATGTCAACATGACGTGAAACTTCAGCTGGTGACTTTCGAGTACTTTCGAGCTCTCGAGCTCCTTAGCTTTTCGCCAAACTTCCTTGCTTTTTTTCTTGAATGTCATTGGCCCAAAACTTCTCTCACTCTTCATTGGTTGCAACAAAATTTCTCTCACCAGGGATTGGTGATCATGGGGGCCAAGAGGCCTATGTTTGTAGCGGTTGGAGTACGCTTATACAGATACGTAAAATCCTGAATGTGTTAGTAACTTTTGCATAATCTTAAGCCCGTGCAAAGTTTTTTCTCAGAAATTACGACACCGAGCATGCTGATTTTGGACTCATTCGACAGAGAACTTCTTAATTAGCTAAAAGTTCAATTTTCAAAGCCGTACATAACTCATGAGCTTTGCAATTAAAGAAAGTCACATGCCAATTTTACCCCCACCACCGCGAATCGTTTTATTCAGAGAAAATATAGTCTCGACGAGAGCCTCAGGCCTGCAGACGACAGGGCTGTCAATGTACTTGTCCCGAGACTCTACCGAGTTTCTTGATATGTATCGATTCGCTGCAAACTGATGGGGTGAAAACAAGGATCGGAGAGGGCAGAGCCAAACTGAATATCAAGCAAAATATGGGGATGTTTAAAAATAATGATGACACAAGAAATAAATTAGAAAACATTTATTCAAGTAAAGTTTCTAATATCATTCTAACAGTTCCGTGTGTTTTTGTTCTATTTATTCGTATGTATAACCTATTTACACATGATATATAACCACGCCAGTGACGATATATTCGCACTGGACAATATTTCTCGTAATCTGGTTTAATTGAAGAATTCTTTCAGTCAACACTTATTTCCAATCGAACGAAATAAAGAAATCTTGAAAAGTTTCGTTGACATATGCATCGCGCATTTTTTATATTCTTTTTCACACACACATCGCAGACTACATTTACGCGGCCGCTTTGATACCGGTTTAATATATCACAAATTTTAACAAAATAAATAGTAATATGCACTTCTTACATGACGAAAATTATTTTTTTATTTATCCCGCACGCACTTCGTAATGTCAAAACTCTGTTCATGCGATCAAAAATTGACACATGGTTTGTACATATATATATGTATATCGATCGAATTTATGACTGCTGTTACCAGCTGTGCTGCGCTGCGTGCTACGTTATGAAGTAGACGTCAGATTTCCAATCATCAACAACTAATTTCAACAACCAATCACAACGTCTAAAAATGGATGTCGTCCAGATCCAACCAATCAGAAACTCGATAGCATCAAAGTGCCTTTGATGGTGTTATAATATAATATACAGACACATAAATTTTTGAATGTGCTGGTAACTTTTGCATAATCTTGAGCCCGTGCAAAGTTTTTTCTCAGCAATTACGCCACCAATAATGCTGATTTTGAGCTCATTCGATAGAGAATTTCTCAATTAGCTGAAAGTTCAATTTTCAAAGTCGCACATAACTCATAAACTTCGCAATTAAAGAAAATCACATGCCAATTTTACCCCCACCACCGCGAATCGTTTTATTCAGAAAAAGTATAGTCTCGGCGAGAGCCTCGGGCCAGCAGACGGCAGGGCTGTCAATGTACTTGTCCCGAGACTTTACCGAGTCTCCTGGGTGGGGTTCACAATATCGAATAACTGAATTGTAGAACGACCAATATTTCGAAATTTTTTAAGTTGTAATATTAGATTGGAGAAAAATAAGTATTCGAAATTCTTATTCCCGATCAACTGTTTAGCAGACTAAGTGTTTAATCGAATATTCGCCTTTTTTTAATTTGTATTTATTCGAAAATATATATTTTGATAGTTTTCATTTCGAATGCTATTCTTACAGACCATACGAATATCATATACTTATATTTTCGAATACAAAATAGAGAGTAGTTGTTTTATACACAGACTAGCATACAGACTAGCAAAAAGTCGATAATAAATTTTTTGAAGGCATAAAACTTAGATACGAAAAATAGCGAACGCTCAAAATAATGAAAGCCAAAATAGCGAAAGCCGAAAAAGCGAAGGCTCGAAAACATAGCGTTAGGTTTACGAGCGTCTAAGTCATGAGAATACCCAACCACATTACTTTCACAGTTTGAAGAAAGGGTTGAATACATTTTTTAACTATGGCATACTTGAAGGTATTTGCTTTAAATATGCTAGTTATTTGTACCAGCATAATTGGTGCTACAGAACACATACATTTACGTACGGGTATAAAAGGAAAACAACAAAAAAATTCAATAAAAATTCTTTATTCATTTTATTCGTTTCAATAAAAACGACTCAACATTCCGCCTGTTGGAATATACGGCGAGGAGGCTCGGATGCCACCGTCCGACATAAGGGACATCGTCGATCCTGGAATTCGTGCCACAATCTATTGGCACACGTGGAGCAACAACAGCAATGTCCACATTGCCAATATAGATGAGTTGCCCTCGTGAGGTAGCAGACTTTGCACAAATCTGAAAAAATAATTGTAACAAGGAGTACACGGAGTTCTATTGATGCCCGAACGGTTTGGGTGTGTCAAGTGTCAGAACATTCGATGTTCGATTTTACGACTTTCAGACTTGTACGTTAAACGATTTTTTAATACTAACATAACAGTGCCGCCAAGTTAATAAAACGTTTTGTATGAGCCCCTTGATTCGCGTATGACACGTGCTTATGTAAAATATGTAAAATACAGGTATTATTTGAAAACGCTGAACAAACATTATTTTACCGTGAAGTGTGACGGAATATAGTAAAAGCAACTGTTCTATTTACGATTTTGTTCTTGAATAGATTAATTATCGCGGGGAGAAGCATTAAGGGAACATCATTCAACGCGGCAAGTCCGTTCACTGCATTCACACCACACGTCGACGCTGTCATGTCAGGTTTTTCAAAATACTTTTACATACAAGAGACTGGGAGTTGTCCAATCGAAAAACGCTGCCTTCAACACTTTCTACAACATAATGGACCAGGCATTTATAGAACTTAGTGTACATCATGGAGTTCGAAAAAACAAAGATAAATGTAGAATATTTATGAAAAAAAAAAAACAATTTTGGAGGCGCTACGGATCGTGTGTTTGACGGTAAAAGATACGTGACGGACGATCGACTTTCACTGTGCGATTCTATCGAAAAAGAATGCGAGTGCTCGCAACGGCCATATCGCTAATGAAAGTAATATCAAAAAATTCTTGATTGTTCGCACCTTTTATTCTTCACTCTAACTTAATTATTAATATGAGCTCGAAAAAAATGTGAACGCCGTATTGTTCTTCACCGTATAAAACGAGTATTAGTTACGCCATAGGCCACATTAACTCCGAAGAGAAGCGGCCCTAAGAGTATCTAATATTCAAATTAAAAACCAGCTTCACCGCGGGCCACATTGACTCCGAAGAGAAGCGGCCCTACGGATCGTGTGTTTAACGGTAAAAGATACGTGACGGACGATCGATTTTCACTGTGCGATTCTATCGAAAGAGAATGCAAATGCTAGCAACGGTCATATCGCTAATGGAAGTTATATCAAAAAATTCTTGAATGTTCGCACCTCTTATTCTTCACTTCAATTATTAATATGAGCTCGAAAAAAAAATGTGAACGCCGTATTGTTCTTCACCGTATAAAACGAGTATTAGTTACGCCATAGGTCACATTAACTCCGAAGAGAAGCGGCCCTAAGAGTAGCTAATATTCGAATCAAACATCAACTTCACCGCGGGCCACATTGACTCCGAAGAGAAGCGGCCCTACGGATCGTGTGTTTAACGGTAAAAGATACGTGACGGATGATCGACTTTCACTGTGCGATTCTATCGAAAAAGAATGCGAATGCTAGCAACGGTCATATCGCTAATGAAAGTTATATCAAAAAATTCTTGATTGTTCGCACCTTTTATTCTTCACTCTAACTCAATTATTAATATGAGCTCGAAAAAAATGTGAACGCCGTATTGTTCTTCACCGTATAAAACGAGTATTAGTTACGCCATAGGCCACATTAACTCCGAAGAGAAGCGGCCCTAAGAGTAGCTAATATTCGAATCAAACACCAGCTTCACCGCGGGCCACATTGACTCCGAAGAGAAGCGGCCCTACGGATCGTGTGTTTAACGGTAAAAGATACGTGACGGACCATCGACTTTCACTGTGCGATTCTATCGAAAGAGAATGCAAATGCTAGCAACGGTCATATCGCTAATGGAAGTTATATCAAAAAATTCTTGAATGTTCGCACCTTTTATTCTTCACTCCAACTCAATTATTAATATGAGCTCGAAAAAAAAAATGTGAACGCCGTATTGTTCTTCACCGTATAAAACGAGTATTAGTTACGCCATAGGCCACATTAACTCCGAAGAGAAGCGGCCCTACGGATTGTGTGTTTGACGGTAAAAGATACGTGACGGACCATCGTCAAATTTACAATGTACCACACATGTTAAAGCAATTTCGGAAAAAATCGTTTCACGATCTTGAAAAATTGAATTCCGATGCATATAAAGATTTTCAATGATTCATTTTTTTACAGATTCGCGGACATAAAAAACCCTCCCAATGAATTCGGCGGAAAATTAGTTCAATCCCTCAATAAACTTCTACTCATATTTTCCATAGAATATGAACAAAGATGCTGTTACCATCAATTCCTTCGCTTTGCGAGCGATTCTCTGTCGACTCTCTTTCTCTCTCAACCGGCGCTGAACTCGCTGATTCAATCATTCGAGCTTCCCGTTCTCGTTCAAATGCATATCTTCTCATTACTGTAATATTTTAAACTCATTATTATGCATTCGAAATCAATTATCACCCTTGGAGGAATATCTAACCTTTCCGTCTTTTATTTCGCTTTCGATTATTTGAGGCTGAGGCTTCAGATAAAGCCGCGGAGGTTTGTAGCGTCTCGTCTCGTTGTCGTCGTCTTTGGTTCAAATCTTCTGTAATGTTTTCGAGATCCCAATAGTGTTAAAGAAAAATCACGTATAGATGTTCATATTCAACGACAGTAATCATAGATGTAAAAATGATTTATTGAATAATCACCATTAAAATCACTTGACAAAGTTTGTCGGGAGTTACCATCATTGATAATCGGCAGATTTCCTGTGAAACAAAAATTCATTCATTTTCATATTTGTCGTTCGTCATTAGTGAAATGGAATTATCATTTCTAATCGTAACGAATTCCTTGTGTCAAAAAGAATAGATATTTTGAATTTTACGAATGAAAACATGAAAAAAAAATTTCTGACTTTTTAGCTCAAGTACAATTCATTACCATAAAATGATTTTAAGCTATTATGGGTTGTAATGGATGAATAGCTACTAATATTACAGGATTGTGACGATTTCGCAGTCACTTTATGATTGTAAAAATTCCTTTCCTTGAGACTGATTTCTTCAGCAACAGAAGTTCACAAAAATAATTATGTATTGAGTTAAATGCATCATAACTAGTGTTATATTAGTTTTGTTCAAGATTACCATCAGCACGATGCGATAATGAATCGTCTTCTATGACGATTGGTTGATCTGCGGCCATGATTATCGGCAAATTTTCGGCTACAACGATCGGCTGATCTCCTCCTTCAAGTGTCGAAAGATCATCGTCAATGACGATCGGCTGGTCTGTAGGCATGACTAGAGGCTGATCTTCCTCTGCAACGATCGGCGGGTCGTCATTTTCATCCATGACGATTTGTAGGCTTTCTATGAAAGGGAAAAATAAATAAATAAGGCTTAAATTTTATTCTAATGCGTTATTGGTGATGTAGAGTAATCATTGCAAACTATTTCGGAAGTCTTTTCTTCCAAAAAATTCCACGTAATCATTTATATTCATTTAAAATTAATAATTATACGATAGCATTGAAATAAGTACTGACGGGATTATCAAGAATTAAGAACGTGACTTCGGAAATTTTCGTATATTCCACGCTGCAACTGGTTATAACGATTTTTCACTCAACATATTGATTCAGAAAAACTGAGCCTCGAAATGTTTTATCTTACCTCTGACATCAGATGTTTCTATTTCATTCAGCTCGTTGTCCAAGTTTTCATCTGAATGGTGATTAAGAAAATCTGAAAATAATTCATAATTATGTTCTATGTTAGTTCTCATATTTATTCTGGTTCATTAAATATATTAGCATTTGCTATATGCTTTAACCGTCCAAATGGTTCAATAATTTGAAAAGAACTAGAGCTAATTACCGTTTTCTGGAGGCGGTCCCGCATTATCGCGTAGCCATCGAGGTGGTTCGTCCGAAAATATTTCCCTCTCGAAATCTGGATCTGAAATAGTTCAGAAGAGTTTAAGTTTTAAAACTATTATTTCTCAACTTGGATTATTATTAACAAAAAAATGTACCTGATGGCCCAATTAATGGTGGTTCTCTCAGTTCATACTCCTGATCATCGCCATCCTCATCATTTCTCACGCGAGCCATTAAGAGATCAACGTTCCCATTAAGGGCAGCCGCCTTGTCGAGAAATTCATCGACAGTGATATTTGACATGTGGAGTTCACGCCATGCTGAAAAAAAATACAAGCAGTTGATAACTACTGTACCTATGATATACATTTTTTTCGGCTGATGTAGATTGGTCTAACCTTTTACTAGCTGCCTTTGTTTGAAGATGGAGCTATATCTAGCTTGTCTACCAATCGGTAGATTATTTTTTAGCCTTTGGATGTCGGTCCGCACATCACTTTGTAGTTTCAGCAGCTTGCCTGTTGCACAAAATGAAACCAAAAGTGATGATATTTAGCCTCTTCATTGTATCATTATAAATTTCGAGGTGTTTTTGAGAATGTGTTATCCTTACAGATAAAATCCCAAGGCCCGGGGCGTGTATCCATTTTGTGCGAGAGTCGACTATGATAAGATTCAATAATATTATTTGTTCGACGGCTCAGCCCATGGACACTGAAGCCCTCTGCTTTCACTATTCTGAGCCAATATCTCCTGTAGTACGTAGAAAATGGGCGCATTCTACGTTTGATAGGAGCCGATAAATTTTGGTTGAGTACCCGGAATTGTTCTTCGATGAAATTTGCTGGTAAGTACGCGAGAGCCAGTACTTTTTTGAAGTATGTTTTGGCTTCATCGTTCGAATTTATCACGTCGTGAAGGCCAAGAGCCTTGGCTTTTTTATATATTGCCTGGAATATGATACATTACTTCCAGTTCATTCATGCATCAGATAATGTAGCTATTTTCGGAGGTTTGTATTAAGCGGAAAAAATTTACATGGATTAATAAAAAATAAATAAATTTTAACAGGTGTAAAATTATTTGTGCAACATTTTTTGAAATTTTTCGGAATTGTTTAACATCACGTGATCTACTAATACTTACGCGATCGTAGTGGGTGTTGCACCCCGTGCTGTGAGCGGCGGGAAAGACTTCGGCTATAGCGTTTCGTAAGCCTCGTTCAAAATCACTCATTGCCAGTATAATATTGTTTGCCTGCAAAATATGATTTCTTGCGTATCGCAAGCAAGCAACATATGCCGTTTGAGTCTTCCTGGTCATCACTACCCATATGAAGGGGAAACCCTAGAAACGGGAAGATCAAACTATCAAATCCATATGACTTAAATAATAAAAACTTGGAAAAATATACTATCTCTCACATGATTAAGCTTGATGCCCATGATCGTTAATAGTTGACAAACGTTATCAATCTGTGGTCTCGAGCGGAATGTCCCATCGATTAATAACTTTGAAACATCGGCCATTTCCTGTCGTACAAAGTCGTCATCCCAAAATAAGGCGTGGTGTGCACCACTATCGTCCGTGATCAGGGTCGCTGAGAGCCGACCGTTGATATATTCAAGGTTTCTTGAAAACATCGGATCGGTAAACCGGTCTACAAATTCCTGGACAGTGCGAGGACTTGGAGGGTAATGTTTTTTCCTGCACTGCTGCATAAATGACTTAATGCTTCGATACGACACGTGGCATGCCGCTTCGGTGTGACTTCATATCAGAAATAAAAAATAAATGATAATAACAGTCAAGATTTCTAAATAAACCGAAAGGCAATTGTAGATTATTAGATAGTGAAGAAATAATATTGATTGGATTACTTGGAAGCATAAAAACCATGCAATTATAAAAAAAACTTACACAAGCGCAATCGTATCGTATAGATCCTTTAACTTATACCAGTGCCGTGCAAGTGCATCTGACAACGCTTCTTTAAATCTACTGACAAGTTCGATTTTTTCATCTGGCAAACAATACTCCGAATGCGGATGAGTATTTTCTATCACGCCGTTTATCATTTTCGCCGTGCCTTGACAGATGGTTTTGTTTTTACACCGGAAATAACTAAAATAAAAAACGGAATCGAACTGAAGTTTACTTTCATTTTCTGTAGATAATTCCAACATGAAATTAGTGTGCGAACGGATGGAAAGGTTAATTTCCGTCATGACATATTCAGACATATTAACTAAAGAACACGAGTTACCTGTCTCTTTTTCGAAAAAAAAATTCTCAACAAAGAATACAGTTTATTTGATTAAAATTCAAATTAAGACTAGAGATAAACATGTCAAGAGTTCGCTATTAAAAAGTTAGTTGGTCAACTTCTAAGAACTGAGATCCCGAAGTATTCAAATGAAAAAACGGTGGAAAGAAATAATTTGCTAAAATACATATCACGCACAGGAATGATTACATGGATTTATTTTTGAAAAAATCAAAGCCGAAATGATCTGTGTTCAAATGATTTTAGCTACATTGAGTCAGCGTTCGCTCAGCACGATACTCTTTTTTTATGCGAGTCAAATAGCTTCTAGCTGCTTGGTAGTTTCTTGGAAGACTGTAGTCACAAAAATCGCATATTATTGAAAAAAAGCATATCACATCTCACGCTTCCCGTTGCAAGATTCCGTTGGTTTGGATAATTGAAAATATATGATACAATCTATTAGCACGATTTACGAAATTCCAAGGAAACCGAAGACAATCATGATCAGGAGATCGAACGGGGTTCACACAGCCGGTGGAAAATATTGAAAAGACCCCGAGTCGGTGTATCCCGTTCGAACTTCGTTTTTGAAATTTGAAGTTTAACATTTCTCACAGAAAAATCGAACGTTTTGTATGATTTGGGGTTCGAAAAAGGGTTTCCGTACTTGGGACTTTACAGAGTCACGAAAAAAGAGTAGGTTGAACTCGATATTATGCGTTATATATCGATAAATATTTTCCAAATGTTATGAGCACATAAGAGATTTTGCATATCTATATGGTATATTTCATCTGCTTGCCTCGGAAGAGAAACAAGCGAAACGTTTAGACGAGTGCTGTTGCAAGTGGTCCTATGGTGACCAATATTTTTTTCTCACTCGACCGCAATTAACGTTTACTAAGAATTATTTGAATCTCTGAGCGATTTGAATGTTACAATGATTCAGTCGATTGGATAATACGATAATACTTTTAACCTGTTTTCACCTCAAATTTCATACTCATCAACAATACAGTCCAATTAACTTCCGATTCTATTTGGACTTTTCAACCGCACGAAATAGTTTCAAACGTACAATTTTCTACGGGATTATTTACCGTGACAAAAAATAAAAATATCCACGAATTATCTAAGAGAGAGTACGCGAAATCTTCCAGAATATGGAAAAAACCATACCTTCAAAACTGCTATTTTTGAATTTATTATCTTGATGTACAATAAGAAAAACGTAAAAATACTACAATAGAAAAACTAAATAAGAATGAAATTACCAACAAAAGGTACCTCAAAAGTCGTCAACAAAATTGCGAATTTTTTTCTTGGCACTAACACCATAAATAATACGATTGAAAATGCAACAGACTAACTTGTTTTTCAATGTTAAACTCTTAAATCACGAACGGAGCATGTTTCAGATCTAAATAATCTTAGGATCTCGAGACTAACTGAGTGATCTGGTGAAAACGATCAAAGCATATTTTCGATGAACATGTCGAACAATGAATGATTGAAAACTGAGAATCACTCGATCGTACGAAAGTAGACCTACGAAAATGCGCGTGCACGAAGACATGGTGCGATAACGAGTGTAGACACTCTCGGAATTGGGCTAGATATACATATATACTGTTGCAGTACGCACTAGAGAATCGAAACACGTGAAAGAGAGTAAAAACAACTAAAACACAGAAAATCGACATACGGATAATGATGCACTCATGACGAAGAGATAAATGAAAGACAACAAGAGATGAAGAACATAAAAAGGCATGCCACAAACCACAAGGGACAAGTAAAAAAAAAAATAATGTGACAAAAATCAGAACACAAAAAACAAGCAAAAAATGTTCCCAAGGATAACGAAAAAAAATGAAATAAATGAATGACAAGTTTGACAAAAATTTGTCTACAATAGTCGATCAAGACGTCCGTGCGATCGAACGCAAAAAAACGGAAAGAGAAAGGGAGACAGAACAAGTCAGGGTAAGCGCGAAAGAGAGCGCGAGCACCGAGAACGGCGAGAGATCGATAGAGACCGCGTAAATTTTCATGTTAATTGATGGAAGAACCATGTCTCTGATTTGAATAATGCTAGGATCTCGAGACTGAGTGATCTGGTAAAAACGATCAAAGCATATTTTCGATGAACATGTCGAACAATAAATGATTGAAAACTAAGAATCACTCGATCGTACGAAAGTAGACCTAAGAAAATGCGCGTGGACGAAGACATGGTGCGATAACGAGTGTAGACACTCCCGGAATTGGGCTAGAAATACATATATACTGTTGCAGTAAGCACTAGAGAATCGAAATACGTGAAAGAGAATAAAAACAACAAAAATACAGAAAATCGACATACGAATAATGCATTAATGACGAAAAGATAAATGAAAGACAACAACAGATGAAGAACATAAGACATGCCGCAAACTACGAGGGACAAGTAAAAAAATAATGTAACAATAATCAGAACACAAAAAACAAGAGACACAAAATTGTTACTAAAAATAACGAAAAAATGAAAGAAATGAATGGTAAGTTTGACGAAAATTTGGAGGTATGGAAGTGATCAAGACATCCGTGTGGTTGAACGCTGAAAAACGAAAAGAGAGAGAAAGGAAAAAGAAAGAAAGAAAGAAAGAGAGCGCGGGTCAGGTTAAGCGCGAGAGATAGAGCGAGAGAGCGAAACAGAGCAAGGTGACGGAAAGGGCAAGACGTGGACAGGGGCCAGCTATACTTTCATGTAAACAAAAAACGATGCCCACTAAGAAAATGTATGAAAATAAGAATATTGATAAAATTCAAACGGAGAACAAAGCGATACACTACACGTTGCACGAAATTTTGATATCTGGAAATAACAAGCAATTCTAAAAAGCAATACGTGAATTCATTCCAACCGATCACAACCAATAAAAATTCCATATATTTATAATAATTATAGAAAGACAAAACCGAAGAAACAGAATTTTTTTGCACTGTTTTTTTTTTATATAAAGAGATCACACAAAACTTTATGCGCAAACGTCTGATTTAAATGGAGAAGGAAGATTTTGCCATCAGCTATAAATTTTGACTTACATAATTCTTCCATCACCGGACGATCCACTTTTTTGAAAAATCCGTCCGTCTTTGATCCGATCAGACGCAGGTAATCGCCTTTGAGGTCGGGGAGGCATATTAAATGATCACACACGCGAAAAAGCAATTTCATAAAACGAACAATATTATGCACTAAATAGCTTACAATAATATGTAATACAGTATTTAAACTAGGCTCAAGTAAAACTAAGGCTTAGGCGAACAGGTAATATTACGATAAAAAGTATAAAAAATAAAAATTATGAAGCATAAACGGAAACAATGTCGGAAAAGTTTGGAACACGATACGCTCAGAAAGAGGTGTCAATACGGACTGTGCGACGTTACAATAAAATACGCAGGGGGTGAGCGTGTATAAGTGAGTGCTAGCGCATACGGCACAAAAAATACCAGCGCACGTCTTCGAGCCGGGCCGGTGACGGTACAAGAAAACAAATAATTTTTCACACCATTTATGCCCCTTGGCAAGCATATTTTTTCTTCTACCGCCCAGAAGCATGCACTTTATAGTTTTCAACATTAAAAATCGTTCTTTATGCAAAACTTTTTGAATCATACTATGGAAAAGGCTGGGTTCGTCACTAGTCAAGTTGACACAGTGTTCGCGGATATCTATATATGTATATACTGATATATTCGAAAAAAATACGGGGTCCGTTTGGCCGGTAAAGAGCGGACACCCTGCTATTCTTCAAACTCTATACAGTTTTTCAAAATTTGTGTGTAAATTTAACAAAATATGCAATAGAATCAAGACATGAAGATTAGAAATGAAATTAAAAAGATTGAATAAAATTGAAAATAAAATTATTTTGAAGATTGATACATTTAATTAAGATCATGACCAATAGCGGTCAATGAAAATTTGTATTATTGCAACATTGCACAAAGTAAGTTTCTGAAACAAAAGCAATACAAATTCTGTCGAACTCTATTTATTACGGGAAGGTGTATATACAGTTAACAAGCGTGCTGAGCGTTTTCCTCGCGTCCATCGATCTATCTACCCTTCTCGAAAGCGCTCCCACGCGCTTCACTTTCGGATGTATTTGCTTGTAATTTTCATAGATTTTTCGAAATTCAAGCAAAAAACGGAGATCGACTCTTCTCTATATAACTTGTTCATTTTTGAGTATTCGACTGCGTGCACAGCTTTGATTTTTTTCTACATGCACTTGTAGAATAAACGCGCAAAGTTTGAATGGAAAACACTAACAAAACGCAGGCTGCTTTCAAAATTAATGTTAAAGGGCTGCGAAATGCGGGTTTATTTTTGTAATTGCATGTAAATAATTATTAAGGAGTACCATTAACAATACCATCTTTTTCTTCTGTTGAGGGGGAAATTTTTTAGTAGTTCAGGTATTTCTAGCTCATTTCATACGATATAAATTTAAAATATGCATAGTGTGTAAACATAAAGAGACGAAGATTGAAAATTGATTACTTACTTGTGAAAACCCATATTTTGAAACGTGGATCGACTCATTTGAGTAGCAACACTGAATATTCATTTTCACTTTTTTCACTCGATAAATGCTGTTTTTTTAGAACGAAAGTTTTCTCTGTACTGTATGACGGATTAATATGGTGATACGTAAATTGTACAGTCAAACATGGGGGGAGAAACTATTTTACAAATAGATCTTTATTTCGGAAGTTTAATCGTTACACATGCGTAGCATCTTATTAACTGTAAATTGCTGAAATGCTTCACATATGTTGTAATTGAAAATGGATGGTTGCTTAAAATAAATTCTCGAAAGTACCCAACAGATTTCTTTTTTCAATGAGAACATTTGAAAACCGTATAGATACTTCCAAATCTTTTGATCCTTTCATAGAAAAGAGCTTGCGAAGTGTTATTTTACGTATTCAACATGTCCAATTCTTTTAGAAGAATATAAATTTAATATATATATATATACATATTTCAATAAATTTTATATGGATATCATTCTATACCAGTCAATGAAGAAGGTGCAGTTCTTTGAGATCTTGCGTTTCACAATTTTTTTATTTCGCACAGCTAGCCAAATTCTACTAATTCAATTTCAAACCGCGACGAGGGAGGATCTAGGTGCACAATGACAAAATTCATATCTTGCAATATTCAGTTGTTCCTCGCGTATTCTTAGGGAAAAATGTGAAATATGTAAAATTGATTTCTATGTTTTGATTAATTTTTTTCAATTCTTCATGAAAATATGTAGTATCTCTGAACCAGACCTAAATTATTTTGTGAATTTTTGTAAAACATGTTCCTCCGGTGGGCAAAAATTTGCCGAAGAAGTCACAGATATTTGAGGACTTGGAGGTAGTCAGATTGAAAAAAATGAAGCATTTTTTTGACGTATTTGAAAATCTTAAAAATATTATTTTTATATTTTAAATCAATCCAACAAATACTTTCGAAATATCCTATATTTACTCAAGGGCAAAATGCTAATATCGTGTCTAGACAAAAATTTTATATGTGATTTTTCGAAGCAACGCTTCCAAAGCCAATGACCACTACATTTTGATTAACACTCGACGGGCTTGAATGAAATTCATACAATTTATTGGAAGTATGAAAAATTGGCGCCGAATCGCAAGACTTCGTTATAAAGGTACAAAGGTATTTGAGATACCTCAGTTTTCACAGCAAATTAAAAAAGATGAACAGAAATTCATTTTATAGATATTATGAAATGTTCCACAGTGTACGCAAAAAACTATGGAAATTTACAAAAAATCCATTTCATAATAGTTCTATTAGTGCCAGAGAAATCGAGTTCGGAATCGGACAGAGAAGACTCGAAGTTATAAACCTAACCGTATAGAATGCAAAAACAGCACATAGTATCGGGAAATATACATATGAAAAAATAAAACAATTTCAAACGATTCAGGATTTGGCAATGTAAAAAGGACGTGGAGAATCTTGCACAATTATTTCTTTCCATTTTCAATGGTTTTGAAAACAATATGCATTAAAGCCAATACATTGAAATATTTCTAAAGGAGGGATGATTATTTCACACAATCGTCAGCGTGTAAAAAAGTTTCACTATAATATTCCCTTAAATTTCATAAAGCCTATCGCCTCGATTAGTTTTTCTGGTATGATTGCGTTGCTATTTATTATATTCATAAACACTAAATCAAATGGCTCATTATTCACTTACCTGGCTAAACCAAGATACCCTGTCAAATAATATTATACATTATCTAAACTGAAAATATACTTTTCGATGGATGCCAGTTTCAATACTAATCAGAAAATTCATTAAGGAGGGTGGATTGCGATGATACAATGTCGCCATGCTAAACGATGTTAAAAATATTAAGAATTTCAAAATGATAAGAATTTAATAAAATTTGGTAATGGATTCTTTAAAAATGTATAAGACAATATAAATTTTTTTTAGATTTTTCTACCACATAGCTCTCGAGTAATTTAACACTAAAGTTCACGTGTATAAACATAGAGTTAACGTATTGTACATCTCGTGCATAAGAACTTCGATTTAACGCTCAATTATTCGATAACCATGTGTTAAAAAAGTTTGAAAAAAATGTATTTGTATACTTGATGCCAAAGAATGTTATCACCAAACTTTATCAAATTCTGATTATTTTGATTTCGTGATCCACCCTCCTTAAGCTTTTTCGATAACTACATGGAAGTAACGATGCCATCAAAACATCTCAATAAGTAAACTCCCGAAAAAACATTTTTCGTTTTGACGATAAGAGTTCCTATTAATTTTTCGATCAAAAGTATGTAGCAATTGCTTCAGCGGAAGTGTAACAATATATGTTACACTCCCTCTCAAAAGTTTGTATTCACTCGCCAAAGTTTTCGCCCACAGTAAAAGTTAGATTTAGCACAATCACAAAACAATCAAACTGAATGTAATGATCATTTCGTAGTGGACAAATTAAGTTTCCTTTCGCCACCGCATAATAGTTTTTTACGATTTTTTAGCTTTTGCAAGGTGATTACGATGCGGCCCACTCCGCCAGTAGCGTGCGACAGCTAGGGCCATCTGTTGGATCTCTTTGAAAGCTCGTATAATGCAAAGTATATACTGAACAGCTCCATAGACGTTCGCCTTTTTGATGCTTCGCTTTTTCGTTGTTTCGCTATTTTGGCCCTTTGACATTCTCGTGTGTCGTTATTTTGATTATACAAATATTTGGTTGTTCGTTTTTATATATTCGAAATTGTTAAAATTCACAGTTTTTGCGATTCCAGTATTCGATGAGTCGAATGCATCACAGTCGAATATTTGAAAATCGATATTTTCGCTTTCGACAATTGTTAAGCTGTACATTTGATTTTCGAGGTAAACGTATTTCGAACGGTTTAAATTCTCATTTTTTAATTTATAGTATTTAAGCTGTTGTAGGATTTATCTGTCTTCATACTATAATTTGAAATTTCCGAATTCGCGGATTTAGCTGCTCGAAATTTTTATCTTTCGAATTTCTGATACCCACCCCGGTGACGGCACGGTGACTGCGCGGCACGGTACGCGTGCCGTTACATACGCGTTATGTCTGTCCGAACATGACTGATTTCTAACGCCACGGCGTAACGGCACGGCGTGCTTATACCGTGCCGTTACGTGCTGCATTCGCATACACTTCAGAAGCGGCACGGCAACAGCACACAAGCGTCACATGATGCAAGCATAGATGTTGCCGAGACTGCACAGTGCCGGCACGGTGTGTACGCTCTGTGGCGTCGAACGCTACAGCGCTGAGCCTAATCGGTGCTGCTACCGCCTATCATCTAATGCAATGCAGCGCTTCGCTGTCTGCAAGGTCGTTGAATGGTTAAAATCATTATTTAAGTCTCCATTCTCCATACGAGTCAAATGATAAAAGTTCTAAATCGATCTATTCGATTATAATTTCATTATACAGTATCAATTTTTCATTTATTGATTGCAAAAAAAAAAAATTTTTTTGATTTCAATGCTATGTAAAATTTTTTTTTTTTGGTTGGTTGATCAAACTTTTCGAGGACTGATAGATAATTCACTAATTTCTTCGAATGAATGAGGCATCGGAATGCCGTAACCAACGACAGAAATAGTGCCAGACAGCTCTGTCGCTTAATACATAAGTCTTACTCTATATGTATCGTGGCAAAATTTGCTCTTGCTCTAACAATCAGCTTCAAAATGAATGCGTTTTTTTATGAGTATTCTCTCCCGAATCAATTATCGTTAAATATTTATGCATGCAATTTACCATTGAGGGATTCTTTGTCGAACTAAAACTTACTACTACTCTATGTGAGTTATTTCAGATTTTTAAATTCATAATATCAGAAAATACCGTTTTTTTTTCAAATGAATATATCTAAGAAACTTGGAGTAACTAAAAGAAAATTTTTTCACATAAAAGTTGTAGTTTTATTCGTGTTAGCTTTTGAGCGGACGACTAAAAATAATTTTTACGTTCTAGTAACTATGATTTTTTACGAAAAAAGGGAGAATTATTTTTTTTATTCAGAAACAGTCATTTTTTTTGGCTGAAAAAATTACAGAGTTTTCCAATTTGTTTGACGATATTGCAAAATAATCGCCAGAGTGGCACGGACAGAGGCTCTAGGGTAAAAAATGAAATCACACAAATTAATTTTTTCATACCGGTACTTTAATCCGCACCACTCTGGCGATTTTTTTCGCGAGTTCGTCAAAAATACTGAAAGACTCTGTAATTTTTCCAGCCAGAAAAAAATGGCTGATTCTGAATAAAAAAATAATTCTCCCTCTTTCAGTAAAAAGTTATCGTTACCACAACGTAAAAATTATTTCGAGTCGTCCGTTCAAAAGCTAACACGAAACTACACCTTTCATGTGAAAACATTTTTTTTCAAAAGTTTCCGAGATATATTCATTTGAAAAAAAACGGTATTTTCTAAAATAATTAATTTAAAAATCTGAAAAAATTCACATAGAGTGCCTTTTAGTAGTACTTTGATATAACCCGTTATGAGGTAGATCTGAGGTGATCGAAAAAAGTAGCCGGTTTGACAGAGAATTCCTCCATTACAGCCTTGATAAAAAAAATTAAATGCCTAGAAATTGATTGGTGAAAAATCGTAAAAACATTGAACAAAACACGATTTCAAAACTGACAAATTCAGCATACTTATATATACTTACGTGATTTATTAGTTTTTTTCCCCATCGAGCGATCCGTTTAAACGATAGCCGTTACTGATAATTTTTTTGGTCGAACCACAGATTGAATTGAGATCTTTGATCTCATGAAAAATTTATCGTAATTTGTATAGTATAGATTTCTACTAAAAAAAACAAACATTTTTTTGAGAACCGGTTCATATTCGTAAAGATAGAGGAAATGAACAGAGAAATTTTCTCGATTTTTTCGACTTTCTTTCGATTTCTGATTTGAATTTCCAGGTTTGTTTTGATAGAAATTATTTTGAAACTAGAACGTGAAAATATCTGAATGAGGACTGTTTCTAATTCAGAATGAGTAGTGCTAAAAATTGGTTTTGTTCTTCCTTCAAGCTTGCTGCAATGGTATGTGATTTTAGATTTGTTCGTGAGCTTTGGATGGGTTGAAGTTTTTATAAACCAATTGGAGAAGGTTGACAGCATCGATTGAAAATGCTTAATTATAACGACCTATCCCGGGGCTCATATTATTGTCCCGTAAGCTGGTCGTTGCAATTAAATATTCGTTGAATTCTGCCAATGAGATGCTACCGTGCTCTGACGAGTTCCAGTTTATTCAACGGTTTAAATCATGACTGGAGTGTTACTGTATAACTTTCCAAAGAGTTTCAGCCTTTAGCATTTCGTGAAATTAAATGAAATATTACTATAAATAAGAGAAAACTTCAACCATGAGATGCTGTCGTACCTGTACGTGTTCCAGTTTATTCAATTCTTCTTTATAGAATTATTAAAATTATCGTCGATGATAAAAAGAAACTTTAACCATGAGATGCTGTCATAATCGTACGAGTTCCAGTTCACTCAATGGTTCTGAATGATGACTGGAGTGTTTCTGTATATTTTTCCAAAAAGTTCTAGCCTCCAGCGCTTTATGGAATTATTAAAATTATTATTATTGATAAAAAAAAAGAAACTTCAACTATAAAATGCTGTCATAGTCTAACCAGTTCCAGTTTATTCAATGATTCTGAAGAATGACTGGAGTGTTTCTGTATAACATTTCAGAGAGTTCTAGAGTTTAGCATTTCGTAAAATTGAATAAATGATTATTCCCGGTAGAAGGATACTTCAACTTCGAAACATATGCCAGCATTTTATGGTTTTGAATAGTGACTGGTGTGTTCTGGTATAACTTTTCGAAGTATTCGAGTCTTTGTTAATTCCGTTAAATGTACTACATTATTGTTGTTAATTAAAAGAAACTTCATCCATGAGATACTGTCGTATTCGTACGAGATCCAGTTGATTCAATAGTTCTTCATGATGACTGAGGTGTTTTTGTATACCCTTTCAAAGAGTTCTAGCCTCCAGCAGTTTATAGAATTATTAAAAGTACACCGTCACACAAAAAAAAAGTGGCTAAAACCTAGAACCAGACCCATCAATATCTATATATTTTGGCCCGCTGAATGCAAATCCGGAACCGGATTGGCCAATATACCTCCAAAATTTTGAGTAAGTTCCAAAAAACCGCAAAAATGGCGGAAAACCGCTGTTAAAAGCATGATAAAAGTTGTCCTCGACCTTACTCGGAGATGTTCTTTATGTAATTTGACGCGCTGAATCTGAATCTACAGTTAGATTGGCCGATGCACTCCAAAAATATTGAGTAAATTCCAAAAAACAGCAAAAATGGTGGAAAATTGCTGTTAAAAGCATAATAAAAGTTGTCATCGACATTAATCGGGGCTGTTTTTATGTAATTTGATGCGCTGAATCTGAATCTGGAGTCAGATCGGCTGATATACTACTTCCACTTCACATTAAGCTTGTTCTTATAACGCAGTATGTAAAAGCTCTGAACAAAGATGGCAATTGTTTACAGTATTTGGGAGAAAAGCTACCCGCGATGAGGGATGCGGAATTAGGGGGGTATATTTGATGAACCAAAAATTCGTAGTTTGTTTGAAGACGAAAATTTCATAAAAAAAAATAAACGATACTGAGAAAAAAGCTTGGCAAAGTTTCAAAAACGTTTCTTAAAACCTGCTGGGAAATACGAAAAGTGACAATTATCAAAATTTAGTTGAAGAGTTGTTGGAAAATTTTAGAAAAGTGGGCTGGTTGATGAATATCATTCTGCACTTTCTACACTCCCATCTCGACTATTTTCCTGAAAACCTTGGAGATCTAAGTGAAGAACAAGAAGAAAGATTTTATAAGACATATATCAGTGAAATGGAGAATCGGTATCAGGGAAGGTGGAATATCAATATAATGGCATATTTTTGCTGGACGCTAAAGAGAGAAAGAAGAAGAGAAAGCCGCTACATATCTCGATCGAAGAGAAAAGAATCCGTTAACAGAGAAGAACGCGGTTTAAGATCGGTGATAATTTTTATCTTCTCCTGTTACTTACAGAAAATGAAGAAAAAAAATCAATTACGCAGAATTCAAACTAAAGAACAATCATGCCTGCGGTAGTTTTATATTAAACTTTTTTATACTATCTTCCCCAGTTTCTAGTTTATTGAATACAGATTATATAGATCTTTTTTTGTGTATGATTCAAGATGAATCATTCATGTTTAGAACATTTAAAAAACTATTTTTTTTACGTTTTTTTGCTATTTTTGGTTATTTTTCACGAGCGGAAGTATGCATTCTCGGGACTACTAGCAACCGCAGTCGGATTGAGTTGCTCGAAATTCGTAAAGAACAATTTTAGCCAGTTTTTTCCTAGAAAGCAAAATTTTGGAGAAGTACGAGTTAAATCGATAACCAGTTTCGGTTTCAGCGCATCAAAATACAAATGCAGCGTACTCGATCTGCATCACTAAAACTTTTTCCATACCCATGTTAGCGACTTTGACCCATTTTTAGCGATGTTTGCATTTTACTCACTATTTTGGGGTGTGTGGGCCAATCGAACCTCAGATACAAATTCAGTGCGTCAAATTACATAAAAAACACCGCCGTGTTAGGTTAAAGACAACTTTTATTATGCTGTTAACAGAGATTTTTCGCAGTTTTTGCTGTTGTTTAGAATTTACTCGAAATTTTTGGGGCGTATCAGCCAATCCAAGCTTAGATTCAGATTCAGCGCATTGAATTACATAAAATGCATCCCCGATTAAGGTCGAGGACAACTATTATCACGCTTAAAACAGCGATTTTTTCCTATTTTTGCAGTTTTTTGGAATTAACGCAAAGTTTTTAGTATGTATCGGCCAATCTGACCTTAGATTCAGATTCAGCGCATCAAATTACATAAAATGCATCCCCGGTTAAGGTCAAGGACAACTTTTATCACGCTTGAAACAGCGATTTTTTGTCATTTTTGATGATTTTTGGAATTAACGCAAAGTTTTTAGTATGTATCGGCCAATGCGATCTTAGATTCAGATTCAGCGCATAAAATTGCATAAAATGAAACCTCCATTAAGATCGAGAACAACTTTTATCACGCTTGAAACAGTATTTTTTTGCGATTTTTGCTGTTTTTTGGAATTTACTTAAAGTTTTTGGTATGTATCGGCTAATCCGACCATAGATTCAGATTCAGTGCATAAAATTACATAAAATGAATCCCCTATTAAGGTCGTGAACAACTTTTATCATGCTTAAAACAGCGATTTTTTGCCATTTTTGCTGGTTTTTGGAATTAACGCAAAGTTTTTGGTATGTATCGGCCAATCCGACCTTAGATTCAGGTTTAGCGTATAAAATTGCATAAAATGAATACCCAATTAAGGTCGAGGACAACTTTTATCATGCTTGAAACAGCGATTTTTTGCCATTTTTGCAATTTTTTGAAATGCATTCAAAGTTTTTGGTATGTATCGGCCAATCCGACCTTAGATTCGAATTTAGCGCATCAAATTACATAAAATGAATCTCCAATTAAGGTCGAGGACAACTTTTATCATGCTTGAAACAGCGATTTTTTGCCATTTTTGCTGGTTTTTGAAATGTATTCAAAGTTTTTGGTATGGATCGGCCAATCCAACCTTATATTCAGATTCAGTGCATCAAATTACATAAAATGCATCCCCGATTAAGTCCGAGGACAACTTTTATCATGCTTGAAACAGCGATTTTTTTCTATTTTTGCAGTATTTTGGAATTTACTCAAAGTTTCTGGTATGTATCAGCCAATCCAATCTTAGATTCAGATTCAGCAGGCTAAATTACGAAGAGGTTGATGGGTACGATTCTAGGCACTGACCAGTTTTGTTTTGTGTGCCGGTGTTATTATTGTTGATAAGATAAAACTTTAACCGAGACATTCTATTGTACTCAGATGAGCTCCAGTTCATTCAATGGTTCTGAACAATAAATAGAGCGTTTCTATATAACTTTCGGCGAGTTCTAGCCTTTAACAATTCGCGAAATTTAATCAATACGTAAAAGGAAACTCCAACTATGGGATGCTGTCATACTCTAGTGAGTTTTAATTTAATTAATGGTTTTAGATAGTGACTGGAGTATTCCTGTATAATCTTCCAAATTTCTAGCCTCCAGCGCATCACAGAATTTTTAAAATTATCGTTGGTGATAAAAAGAAACTTCAACCATGAGATGCTATCATACTCGTAGGAGTTCCAGTTTATCCAACGGATTCTAAATGATGACTGGAACGTCATGCTGTCATATTCTAATTAGTTCTAGTTTATTTAATGGTTTGAATAGCGACTCGAGTGGTCCTGTATAACTTTTCAACGTCTTCTAGCCTTGAGCATTTCATGCATTTTAATAAACGATGATTATGAATAAAGGGAAACTCTAACCACGAGACGCTGTCATACTCTTACGAGTTCCAGTTTATCTAATGGTTATGAATAGTGACTGAAGTGTTCTTGTATTACTTTTTAAAGTATTCTAGCTTTTAGCATTTCGTGACGTTTACTACATTATTGTTGTTGATAGAAAGAAACTTTAATCATGAGATGCTGTCATAATCGTGCGAGTTCCAGTTCACTCAATGGTTCAGAATGATGACTGGACTGTATCTGTACCAACGCTTTTTGGAGATATATCTTCACAAAGTTCTAGCCTCCAGCGCTTCATGGAATTATTAAAATTACTATTTTTGATAAAAATACTGGAACCAAGATGCTGCCATAGTCTGACCAGTTCCAGTTTATTCAATGGTTCTGAAGAGTGAGTGGAGCGTTTCTGTATAACATTTCAGAGAGTGGTAGAGTTTAGTCTTTCGTGAAATTTAACAAATGATTACTGTAGGTAAAAGGATACTCCAACTAAGAGATGCTGTCATATTCTAATGAGTTCCAGTTCATTCAATCGTTCTGAACAATAACTATAGCGTTTCTGGATAACATTTCGAAGAGTTGTACCGTTTAGTTCTTCGTGAAAATTAATAATGATTAATGTAGGTAAAAAAAAAAAACTATAAAATGTTGTCGTAGTCTGACCAGTTTCGGTTTGTTCAATGGTTCCGAAGAATGACTGGAACGTTCCTGTATAACATTTCGGAGCGTTCTAGCGTTTAGCAATTCGTAAAATTTAATCATTTCAGTTTAATTTCCATTTAGGTAAAAGGATACTTCAACTATGAGGTACTGTCATATTCTAATGAGTTCCTGTTTATTTAATGGTTCTCAATGATGTCTAGAAAGGTTTTGTATAAATTTACTAATTGTAAAAGCCTTTAGCGTTTCATGAAACTCAGTAAGTTATCATTGTTGAAAAGAATTAACTTCAACCACGAGATACTTTCCTACTCTGGCGAGTTCCAATCTACGGAATTGTGCCGAATGATGACTGGAGTGTTTCTCTACATCTTTCTGAAGATTTTTAGCCTCCAGCGCCTCATGGAATTATAAAAATATTTGTTGTAAATCAAAATAAACTTCAAATATAAGATGTTATCGTAGTCTGACCAGTTCCAGTTCATTCGTAGATTCTAAACGATGACTAGAGTGTTCCTGTATAATTTTTCAAATAGTTCTAGCCTGCAGAAATTCGTGTAGTTTATTTATTTATTAATGTAGAGAAAAGGAAACTTCAACCATGTGATGGTGTCATACTCATTTCTAGTTTAGTCAATAATTCTGAATGTTGACTCGAGTGTTTCAATATATCTTCCCAAAGCTTCCAGTGTCTCATAGATTTATAAAAATTTTTATTCCAGATAATAAAAAAGTATAAGATGATGTTGTAGTCTGGCCAGCTCCAGATTTTTCGACGGTTCTAAACAATGACTGGAGCTTTTCTGTATAACATTTCGGAAACTTCTAAAGTTTAGTATTTCGTGAAAGATTTATATAGCATTCATCGCTTTTGAAAAAACCTCCAGTCATTATTGTTTCCAAAATAGATCTCCAACTAACTAAGAGATGTCGTTTTACTCTGACAAGTTTTAGCTTACATCATGTACGTATGAATACTAAACTCTGCTCAAATAAACAACATCTTATTTTCAACTTTCAAGGGCTTCTGCTATTTTTTCATTATACATTGAATATATATAAAATATATGAGTAGATCCATTGGATTTCGTTCAATTTCTCTGGAGGGGTCTTTCGATTTTTCTCAAACTTAGGTACTTTGAAGTACCTTAAAAACTATCCCCAAATACCAAATTTCAAGTCTCTAAGTGCTCAAGGTCACGAGAACGAACCCTATAAATATAAAAAAATGACCATTTTTTGCCTTTTTTTAAGATGATGGTTTACAAAAACTTTACGTTCAAGTCAAGTAATACTGGTTCCATTTCCTTTAGTATACCATCTAGATTATAGAAAAACGTGGTCCAATCGTCCAGATCAAGAGGCCTTTCATTGTGATCACGTTAAATGAATTGAAAATTTCAATAAAATGACCATTTTCAAATTGATGCTACAGGCTTGTTTCTAGCTTAATTGACTTCTAATATGGTTCATTTTTTTCGTTTTTCATACCTTTCAAGCGAGTCATGCCGAAAATTTGGATTGCGCGAAGAAGCCTAGAGAGATATCACTCCAAAGTTGGTCTTTTTTGAAATTTTACGAAAAATCGCGAACTTTGACCGTGCACCACGGATTTCTATCAACTCCGAAGTTCACAGAAATTTAGGTGAGAGTAGTTCTTTATATCTAGAAAGACACGCTTCGAGGAATTTCTTGGCCCGAACTTCTATCACTCTTTACAGCCTGCCGAAGATCACACAACTCCAAGTGCTTTGACATTGAAAAATGTATGATGCAGTGTATCTAATTTTTTTTTAAGGCTATTTTACGAAGTTTTCAGTACAGTTGTATAGAATCGAACATATATTTACCATGTAAACAGCAGTACATTTTTTGAAAAATGGAATCATAATCATGTTCGTAATCCGATGTACTTGGCAACTTTTGTATATATTTGAAAACGTTTTCTTTCTTGAATGAAAAGTCTTTCAATCATTGATTTCCATGATTTTACAGGTGACTGCTCAAAAAAAATTAATGTACTTGTCTCTAGTTTTTAACAGCATTCATGCTGGTGATGTCAGGTCTAAAACATTCTTCAAGTAACAAACTTCAAGTAATATGACTTCCTTCACGCACACCCAATCTGCGATAAAAACCTATTTCTCGTGAATTAATCTGACTTAATAATTATAATTAATTATACTACAAATAGAATTTTTTATACCTATTTTGAAAAAAAAAACATAAAGAACTCCAGACTCTATATCATGTTGTGGAGCATTATTCAGGCATCACGTATCCATTACGCTCATTTTAAGGTTTATAATTCGTATTGGATTATTCGAAAATCATGAACGAAATTAAATTGAGCACCAAAATATTTCAGTATCAGCTGAGGGTGAACTATTTGGAAAATTTCTGCTATTTCAAGAACGTTAATAGCTTGTAAAACACCGAAAAAATAATCTGCCCACTGCGAGTGATGGCTTAAAATTTTTTATAAACTATCACGGCGTTTTTAGAACTTTTTCAGATTTGTAAAACATGACGTTTTTTTTCGAAAAATTTTTTGTTCAGAAATGAGGGAGGTTCGGAACACTTTAAAACTACGATGAGGATGTTTTTAAGACTCAATGTGAGCATGTAAAAAAAATCAAAGAAATCCGAAAGGATCCAGGGTCACGGGTTTACACATTTGGACTAGAATACCTCATATATTTTAAGAATCTTTTTGGTTTTTCGTCCTGAGAAGATCCATTTTTGAGATTTGTTGTCAACACCGACTCCAGGAGTGCTATTTTCAACATACCATTGTACAAAAAAATACCATGGAACTAATTAAAAACAAAATTTTTCCACTACTTCTGAGTGTGTAAAAGATGTGTACAAGGTTTTATTTAAACCCATCTAACCAAATTTTATTTATAAAATAAAATTTAAAAAAACCTAAAATTCCAACTTTCACACTGTTTATAGTCCGTCAAGTGGTCTTACACCCTCATCCTTGCACCGTTATTGTTACCATACAAAGAAATGAGAAGATATTAACGCACCTTTTAATATTTCATATAAGCTCAATTCAAACTGCATTATACACGATTGAAAAATGATTAAGTTTCACGTGATGAAAAAAAAAATATTAAACCAAGTCCAAAGATGAAATTCATAAAAATTGAAAGCTGGTTCAACACAATTGAAAATAGTTCTTTTGAATGAGCTGAACATATATTTTTCTTTAAAAATTACATTTTCAAATACGAAAATTCATATGGAAAGGTTTTGTGCTACTATTTTTCAAAAAATGTACTGCTGTTTGTATGGTAAATATATAAACCTGAAACACAGCACGAATGCTGTAAAAAAACTAGAGACAAGTACATTTATGCCCTGTGGGAAGTCATCTGTAAAATCATGGAAACCAATGGTCGTAAGACTTTAAATCCAAGAAACAAAACGTTGTTAAATAAATGCAGAAGTTGCCGAGCACATCGCACTACGAACAAAAGAATTACAAAAGAAGAAAAATAGGACACAACAAATTACAACCACAAAGAATACAAAGACAAAACATTACAAAAACAAATTGCAACTAAAAAAAATTAAGATCATAAAAATTAAAAAAAAATTACCCACGGAAAAAAATTATATACCAAAAAATTGAAACAAAAAAAATTTGGCCGTTGTACTTGGCGTTTTACTCGACTTTCGAATTTGTGAGTATAAGATACAGGTAAATTAGATAATATTAGCTAGAAAAAAAAACGCCAAGTACAACGGCCAAATTTTTTTTGTTTCAATTTTTTGGTATATAATTTTTTCCGTGGGTATTTTTTTTTTAATTTTTATGATCTTAATTTTTTTTTAGTCGCAATTTGTTTTTGTAATGTTTTGTCTTTGTATTCTTTGTGGTTGTAATTTGTTGTGTCCTATTTTTCTTCTTTTGTAATTCTTTTGTTCGTAGTGCGATGTGCTCGGCAACTTCTGCATTTATTTAACAACGTTTTGTTTCTTGGATTTAAAGTCTTACGACCATTGATTTCCATGATTTTACAGATGACTTCCCACAGGGCATAAATGTACTTGTCTCTAGTTTTTTTACAGCATTCGTGCTGTGTTTCAGGTTTATTTGACGACTTTTTGTGTACTCGAAATCTGAAATTTTATGGGATATATTGAAAAATTGAAATAATTATCATAAAATTGAAACATCTGATCACCCAATAAAGCAGTTTATATATTCACCTTCACCCATCTCTCTCTATATATTTATTTTGACATGCTGAAGCCGAATTCCAAAATACCATGAAAATAGGTGAAAATTGCGAAAAATGGTCGTTGAGCAAAATTTTGTTGACCTAAATCTAGAATGTTTCTCGTGTTTTTCGAAAGTTCTGATAAACAAGGTTTCAGACAATATTCCGGATTTTTCGATTCTCACAAGTGACCCATGAATCTCATTGTCAGTATCCACTTATATATTTGAAGCCCCTGGCTCAAGGAATGTCTTGGTATGAATCAGTTGAGATTTCACACAATCTGGACAAGCGATGAGAATTTTTATTATGAGGTCCAAAAGCTTGGAATATTTCCATGAGGCGCCCGAGACTTTGTAAAGCCGTGTTGACCAATTGATTTTGTTCTTCCGAACAGATGTACCAATATTGCGATCGTAGAAAATCACCCCGTATCGGTTTGAAGTTAAAAGTATTATTAGGAAATTGTGCACCCTTCCCACTGCAAAATCTATCGACGTCAAAAAATCGAATTGAAACTTGAATATTACTTCAGAAATCAATTGACTGTAGAATTTTAATTAAAATTGAACATGACGCTAAACGAGTTTATCAGTTGTGCAGTTTATATTCTGTTTTAGGATGTTTTATCAAAAGGTAATGCTTAAAAATGATGAATACAACGTTTTTATCACTCCTTCTTTCGGATCAACAAAATCTTTGCCGGTTCATTTGCCTGTTTTGGTTTTGAACCAGGCAAATTTCCGGGTCCCTTCCTATTATTGTACCGCGAAACAAGACTCTGCAAGAGCGGAAACGAAAAAAAAACACGCATTAGTTTTGCTACGGCTGAATTTTCAAAAACCCAAGATTTCGCGGTGTCGAGGACGACATGAACGGTGGTGTGAAAATAATATGTCAACTCGAGGAAAATACAAGAAATAATTCCCTGTCCGTCGAGTAAAGCTCGAATGACCGAGGAATGACCTTCCACAAGAAAAGCGAGTATAAAGTGTACGTAACAAGTTCTAATATATTTGGGAATCCATGAGCTTGGTTCGTTACGACAAAGTCTCCAAAACTTCTGTGTGAAATGAAAAATACCACCAAGCGGAACCATCTGACATTGCTCTGACTCGATAGCATACCATGAATAAATGACGAATAAGAAATAGTGAAGCTGCGACAAGCCTCTTCCACATTTATCAGCACTGGGGATCAAGGGACGCGGTAGCGGCTCGTATTGTTACAAGATTCTGCAATCGAAAACATGCAATTACTGTTTTACTTTGGAAAAACGTTTATCAGAAAATCTTTTAATCATAAATGACATTTCAAATGATTTGATTCCATCCAATAGTCGTAAGACTTTTAAAAGTTCTCTTTAAATTCAAGTCAATAATGAACATTTTTCTGCTTACTTGACAACTATAAACTACATGGCAGAACACGCAGCACAGGCATTATTAACATTTTTTTTATAGAAGTATCCAAAAGTCTGAGAATTTCAAAACCATTGTCACCAGCCTGTACGTATGCAATTACAATCGCAAGATCTCTATCATCATTTTCTTTTCAGACCACCAGAAATGTTCTCAATGCGTCGAGCCCTTGATTAGAATTAAACTTTCTTCTTAGTGTTTTTCCATACAATGTGTTTGCTTCTTCGGTAGATATTTTTGTAGTCCTTGATCTTATTCGTCACTCCTATCTTGGGTTATTTTATTTATATTTTTCAATGGAATCTATCCAATTTTTGATAAAATAGCATAATGACAATGATAATGATCATCTACAAATCTGATAATATTCAATTTTGGAGAGCTGATGAAAATTGCCGCCATGACAAAGATGCTGCAGAGGCATGGATTTATATATTTATTTAAATCTCCTTTAAAATGTAAAAGGATATTAAAAAACCAATTTCTCGTGAATTATTGAATAAAATGTTTTCCATATGATATAACAAATGAAACGAAAATGGAATGTGTCGGGAATTGAAATCTGAGAATATAATCAAACAAATATTGTAGACGAATATAAATTCTTCATTTGTTATTAAATAAAATGTTTTCCATGAGAATTGAATAAAGAATCAAAAATGTAATGTGTTAAATTGAATTATTGTAAAAATAGATATATTCAACAAATATACCCATCTATAATATTCAATTCAATTCTACACATTTCCGTTTGGATTCAATATTTATATCATACACAATACATTTTATTTGAAAATTTATTCCGAACTAGGGTGCATTCCGTGCGATTAACCCTCTCAGACCGAGACCTATTTCGCGTTGACGGAAAATGATTCCCTTCATAATTTTATCTTAAAATACTTTCTAGTTTCCGAATCCATTGTGACATTTCGGTTTTTTTGTTGGGAAATATGAATTTTTGAATGTTCGCTGCGCGCAGCACCAGGTCCTTGGGGAGCAAAATCAGGAAAATTTACGAATGAATCTAGCACCGAATACCTTAAATACATCATATTAGCTTCCCTTTGAAAGGAAATAACATTTGGAGTACGAAAAAAAAATTTATACCCACTTTTCTTTTGCGATAACTAAAGCACCTTTTCACACAACGCCAACTCAACATGAAACGCCGACTTCATATTGATATTTCGATGAGTTAAAGCAGTTTATCTCTTGGTTTAGGAGTATCTAAGGTGCAATCTAACCTTGCGTGATTGAAATAGGCAGTTAGAACCCCGACCTTAATGACCGATGCAGTTTCATTGGGCCTGGAAGCGCGTGTTGCGTAGAAGCAACATATGGTCCGAGAGGGTTAAGCGTGTGAATAGTTTTCTTGTAGCGCTGCAGCGCTACTTTTATTGCAACAGCGTCTTCAAGCCTACCAATGTTGAAGCAGTTCAATGAGAATAAACAGGAGTACAGGGGGATGGCTCCATAGTTTTCGATGTCCAGGTATATTTCTCAAGAGTTTTTGATGTCTAGTTATATTTCTCTACGGCTTTCGATGACGAGGTCAACGGCTCCATAGTTTTCGATATTTAGGTCGCCATAGTTTATGGGGTCGAGAACAATCCCTCAATGATTACCATGTTAACACTGTTATTGTCATTGTTTTTCGATGTTTGAGAGGACGTTTCCATGTTTCATTATCTTTTTCATCTCGTATCATGTTTCATTAGGTTCCAGTATCTAGATTGACAGTTTCATGTTTATCAGTGTCCGGTGATATTTATTCACGATATTCTGGGTTCTTGAAATCTCCCCTGTTATTGAAGACCATGGAGTCTTCGATCAGGATATCGATAACCATGATGAAATATATCCAGACATCGAAATCCATTGAGTCATCGACCTCGACATCGAAAGCTACGGGGAAAATACCTAGACATCAAAAACTGTGGAGCCGTCGATCTGTACATCGAAAACTATAGAGCTATCGACCCAAACTTTGAAAACCATGGATCCGTCAACCTAGACATCGCGAACCGTAGAGAAACATAGCTAGACATGAAAAATTATGATATAGGGATTATGATGATAGGGATAGCGAAAACTATGGAGAACTATACCTGGACATGAAAAACCATGGAGAAATATGCCTAGACATCGAAAAACATGGAGAAGTATACCTAGACATTAAAAACTATAGCGCCGACGACCTGGATTACGGAAACAATGGAAAAAAATGTACCTAGACATTGAAAACCATGAAGAAATATATCTGGACATCGAAAACTATGGAGGCGCCGACTTAAATGTCGAAAACCTTGCAGTCGTCGACCTAGACATCGAAAACTATGGAGCCGTCGATCTGGACATCAAAAACCATGGAGCCGTCGACCTAGAAATCGAAAACTATCACGCCACCTACGAGAGATGGATTTTGCTTGTGCCCTTGGTGAAAAGGGGTTGAGATCGTTTCTCTACTGCGTATGCACCGACACATCATTCTAACCTCGTTCGATGACGCGCGTAACTATTTTTTTCCTGCAAGCTTTGCTCATACAAAAAATAAAGAATGTACGAATGTACATTTAGCGCATTCTTCACTTAAATTCACTCCAATGCTTATCATCAACGATAAGCACGAGTAAAAAAAAGCCCTATCCAACGATTTACTCGATAGCATCATACCTACTAAAAGAACATTAAAAAAAAAAGATTCGGCCACAATACGTGACTCAGATTTTTTAGTAAAACGAACATGTGGTATCCTTTAATCCCTGAATGATTCGATAACATTTCGTGAAATTGACAGCTTAAATTTTGAATACAACGGGGAACTGTTACTTTCCAAATTTTTGAAGCATGAACAGATTTATGGAAATATATAGATATACAATTTGTATTATGGCACCAGATTTGTCACTAAAGAAAAAACAAATAAACATCAAAAATGTGTGCGAAAAAATGCAACATTTTTTGATGAAATTAAAAAACCCTAGGGAAAAAAAGGTTGGGACAAGTACATTGATGGTCTCTTGTTTCTGGATGACATAGAAAAAAGACTCAGAACCAGGAAAAAAATTCTATAGAAATAATAAACGAAAAATTGAAAAGTTCAAAAAAATTCAACAAAAATAAAAAATAATCGAAAAAAATTCTGTAAAGAAAAATAAAAAATTTTCAAAAAATTCATAAATATTGGACAAATGGAAAAATGTACTATCCAAGTTACATGCAGTATAAAAATGTATGATATCAATTGGAGGCCAAGTTTTTATTGATAATTTGGAATATTTATCCAACAAATCGGAAACTTTAATTGAAATTTATGATAATTATTTTCAAGAAAAAAGTTAATGAAAAAAAGTCATAACGGAAGTTACGTGCAGTACTAAAATGTATTATATCAATTCGAGGTCAAGTATTTATCAGTTATTCGAAATATAATCTCCGGCGACAAATGAGCGTTGAGAATCCTTGTCGGGCTCACAACGTTTTATCAAAATTACTAAAAAATGAATGAAAATAAAATCATTCAAAATTCACATGAAAATCATTCGTTACTTCAATAAGGTACACACTTTAAAGAATCGATTCCCCTCCGACTTTCACGATCTCCTGGTATTATTCACAACATTCAACTTCGATTGGATCGGTACAAATTATGTTCAAATACGTCTTAAACGTACTTGTCCGGCCCATCACTTTTTATTCAAATTGCTCATTCGACAACAAATCAGGACTGTTCTATAATGACAAATATAATAAAATCGATAGAAATAAAAATAATATCTCCAAGTAATTTGAACTTGATTGTTCGCAAGTTCGTATAGCAATATCCACTTCTCATTTTCTTCAGTGAACACATACCATTCGGTAAGAACCAATGAAAATGAGAAATAATCAGGCACATTACTAGAAATTTTCGAACCTACTCAGCCATGAAATGTTTTTTTTTCTGATATTATTTTATTCTGATAAATATCACTAGTCGAGTACGACACGTGGATTCCTGGAATTTGGAGAAAAATGATTTTGTTGTGAATTATGACTCCATACAATATAAATAGATTAATCAACTTCATCTTTCATTTTCGTTTCATTTTGACAAGAGTGATTCGAAGGAAAATTATTTTCTCGGGAATTACTGTTCCTTAATATTAACACATGCATTAACTTCGTTTTTGATTTGTTTTCGAATGAGCAATTTGAATAAAAAGTGATGGGCCGGACAAGTACGTTTAAGACGTATTTGAACATAATTTGTACCGATCCAATCGAAGTTGAATGTTGTGAATAATACCAGGAGATCGTGAAAGTCGGAGGGGAATCGATTCTTTAAAGTGTGTACCTTATTGAAGTAACGAATGATTTTCATGTGAATTTTGAATGATTTTATTTTCATTCATTTTTTAGTAATTTTGATAAAACGTTGTGAGCCCGACAAGGATTCTCAACGCTCATTTGTCGCCGGAGATTATATTTCGAATAACTGATAAATACTTGACCTCGAATTGATATAATACATTTTAGTACTGCACGTAACTTCCGTTATGACTTTTTTTCATTAACTTTTTTCTTGAAAATAATTATCATAAATTTCAATTAAAGTTTCCGATTTGTTGGATAAATATTCCAAATTATCAATAAAAACTTGGCCTCCAATTGATATCATACATTTTTATACTGCATGTAACTTGGATAGTACATTTTTCCATTTGTCCAATATTTATGAATTTTTTGAAAATTTTTTATTTTTCTTTACAGAATTTTTTTCGATTATTTTTTATTTTTGTTGAATTTTTTTGAACTTTTCAATTTTTCGTTTATTATTTCTATAGAATTTTTTTCCTGGTTCTGAGTCTTTTTTCTATGTCATCCAGAAACAAGAGACCATCAATGTACTTGTCCCAACCTTTTTTTCCCTAGGGGAAGTTTACGGTTTGATATCACGCCTTTTTTCTCAAAAGTTCCTCATTTATGTTATGACGGTTATAGGATTTTAGTATAAATTTCTATGAATTATTTGCTTAGTATATTTTTATAGATTCCATTCTCATACGAACAATTTTTATGGGATAATCTTTTTCATGAAATTATCAGCAAATAAGGGACCATAAATGTACTTTTCCCAATCTTATTTTCCCTCGGTATGATGTTTGGCTTATTAAGTTGGTTTCCACCATAAAAGACCAATTTTTCGTAAAAATTGTAGTGAAGATATTTCGTCACAAGACTGCCCTTGAACTTTGGTGATTTTTTTCCTTATCCTCTAATATGTTATGCCTATTAGGATCTCAACAGCATGGAGGAATCCGGGATGATAGGCCCGAGAAATAAATTTCGGATTATAATGTTGGTTTTCACGAAAAAAGACCTATTTTTCGTCAAAATTGTACTTGACATATTTCGTCACAGGTCTGTCCTCGGACTTTGGTGATTTTTCTCCTTGTCTTCTAATATGTTTTGTCTATTGGGAACCCAAGAGCATGAAGAAATGCGTGTTGTGGGCCGTAATATGATTTTCGGCTTATAACGTTGGTTTCCACGAAATAAGATCTATTTTTCGTCAAAATTGTACTGGAAATATTTCGTCACCGGTCTGTCCTTGGCCTTTGCCGATTTTTTCCAAGTCTTCATACCAAGAAACAACTGACGTAAAGATTTCCTTAATAGAACAGATTTCATTTATCCCTTTTCTTCAAAATTCAAATGAAAGATAGATCAAATTCAAGACACGAAAAATCCAACAGATTTGCCCACTTTGAATGTCGCTTTTGCATTCTGAATCTAGAGATTTCATTTCATCCAAAACGTGCCCCCAATGAAATATATTTCCAAAGTTTGCAAGTGGCCGCTGAGATCCAATTATCCACAGTTTGATAGTTGCTGAAAAAAAGTACCTGAAAACTTCTAACATTTATTATGCCAGAACTCAAAGCAGCAAAAAAAACTAAGCGAACTTAATTCAACAGAGCAACAGAATTCAAAGACGTTTAAGGTACCTGCATTGGTTTTGGAGGAAAACCATTTCAGGACAATTCAGAAATTAATTTAGAAATTCGAAAACTCACAATGGAGTAGAAAAAGGAAAATTGAAGTATTTAGAAAAGCGGAAGACTTTTGTGATAAATTTTCTAGATTACATGATACGGTTGGAGTAAATGATTTGAATGATTGGCACACATGCTGCAACACAGAAATATCAAAGTTTGGAAGTATTCGCTGTGTATCAGTCATACAAACTTCAATACTATTTGAAAAGGAACACTTAAAACCTTGCCGAACCAAGTTCCATTACATATTACCATAATCAAAGATAAGGGGTGATCCGTCGCATATATATTTATCCACAGAAATTTCAGAGTCAATGTATCTGTGCGATGAGCTTCGAAGACAGCAATTTCAAATCTATCCATAAATGAGCAACTGAAGACTTTTATAATCAATTTTTTACTTCATATATATGTTACAGTTAGAGTCAAAATGTAAAATGAATGGCACAGTATTTAAATTGTATAGTTTGCAGATTTTTGCAGTATGTCAATGATCCGAATTTACAGCATTATAATGAAAAGTTGTCAAAAGTCATGATGTTACATTAAAATGACATAGCGCACATTGCATTCAGCAATTCTGTAAGTTTCTGGGGATGTTGGTAGGCATTATATTTGATCGCATCCAAAACTGAGCAACAGTAGACTTATTCGAATGAATTTTTTTTATAATAATTCCATATTTGTAGTTTGAAAAGTGGAAATACTCAACATACATGTCATTCCATAAGTTTTGTTATCAAAATTTGTGTTTGCATACAGCATTCCCAAGATACGACTTTTCATATCATCAGCAAAATAAGCATCCAAAGACTTTTTGGAAGAAGTTTCAAAATTTATTACTCGACAGACCAGGTGGAAAAAGTATAACAACACTTATATCAACACCAGAAACTGTTTTAAGAATCTGATATACAAAATGTGCGATTGATGATCATAGTCGGAAACCACTTGAATCAGCATGAAGAAATAGTAGAAAATTATAGGACACATATTAGGCAACCAATTAATACTATGTATCGATCCGCTGCAAACCGATGGAGTCAAAACAAGGATCGGAAAGAGCAGAGCCAAACTCAATAGGAAGCAAAATGTGGGAATATTCAAAAATACCGATGACACAAGAAATAAATTAGAAAACATTTATTCGATTGGAGTTTCTTACATTATATATACTAACAGTTCCGTGTGTTCTTGTTTTATTAATTATCAACCATAATATTTCAGATCGCAAAAAGAAAATTTGACGTTATAGGTTGACGAACATTTTTTCTTACAACTTCCAGACCTATTTTTGATAAACTGATTTGCCTTATTTATATTATTCACTAACTATGCAAACGTTTGTTACATTTGTCCCGCACAACATCAAACCCCGGCCGGTTCGTTATTACCACACAGCTATCAAAGGGCACTCGTATATATAACCTACATTATTACACATGATAGATAATCACGCAACTGATGATATATTTACACTGGACAATATTCCGCGAACTCTGGTTTAATTGAAAGATTATCTCAGTTGACACTTATTTCCAATCGAACGAAATAATGAAATCTTGAAAAGTTTCGTTGACATATATGAATCGCGCATTTTTTTATATGTTTTATTTGCACACACAGATCACAGTCTACATTTACGCGGCCGCTTTTATACCGGTTTAGTATACCACAAGTTTTAACAAAATATACATTAACCAATTTTCACTAACCATTTTCATTTATTAATTACCCAGAAAGAAATTCGTGCAGTTCAAAAAAGAGTATCTGCACGGTGACGGCACGGTGACTACGCGGCACTGCACGCGTGCCGTTACATACGCGTTATGTCTGTCCGAACATGACTGATTTCTAACGCCACGGCGTAACGGCACGGCGTGCTTACACCGTGCCGTTATATGCTGCATTCGCGTACACCTCAGAAGCGGCACGGCAGCAGCACACAGGCGTCACGTAGTGCGATCATAGATGATTCCGAGACTGCACAGTACCGGCACGGTGTGTGCACTCAGTGCTGTCGAGAGACCACACCGTGCATGCACGGTGACAACTCATCGAGACGGCACGGATCTCCCTCAGACGTTACGTGGCGTCACCATTGCTACACGATGAGGCATCACGGTGCAGCGCTGAGTCTATTCAGTGCTGTTACCGTAGTACACGTTTTACTGCAGCAGAACGACTATTACACAATACGAGAACTCCGTTTTTCAATCCCAATCCGAATCCAGTGATGGAGAGTTGGCGAAAAAAATTCGATACGATACAAATTTTTACGCAGCATCTATTTATTAAATACTCAGTTCTACTGAACAATCGCAAACTTGAACCGTATATTGTAACGAAAAGCGGCTCAGCTGTGAAGCTCGGTACCAGAAAAATATAAGAATGGCAAAAATGTGTGAGAACCTGTCATAATTCCAAATGGTATGGCATGAATAAAATATCATTTTTTGTTTGGGCTAAATGTTAAGGGCTAAACTAAGATTTCTTTTGGGAGATATTTTTTTCGAAATTACGAAAATAAAAGTATAAATAAATAATAGTTTTTTTGAGAATTCTCCAAAGAAAAAAATCATATTTTTAAAGATTGGAAATTGAAAAATTGGTTGAAACCTACAGCAATGATTTTTCAAAAAATACCTTCAAAAAACCGGAGAAATGTTTAAATTTTAAAAAAGCTCAACTTGGCCTATTTTTCGGCAAGTTAATAAGTGAATAAAAAAATAGATTCTATTTTTACTAGAAAATTATAACTTCTGCGATCGACGAAAAAATCTTTAAAAAAATATCAAAAAAGCTCCCTTCAATAGATATAGATATTTGAAAAATTTAAACCTATTTGAAAAACCAACTTTTCGAAGTGACTTATTTGACGGATTTATACTCACTATATGAAGGTTTACTTATACTCTCTCCAACATTTTTTTTCTAATTACAGAACAAAATATCCAATCAAGTTTTCTGCTGTGAACAACAATAAATTGTACTCGTTCATTTTAAGCACTACATTGAACAGCCTATGGAAAATTTCCAATAATTCACTGACAAACGTTTCACATAGTTAATACCATACGAATACAAGATTTAAACATTACCAAAAACGTTGATCATCACAGTGTGCACAGATGGAATTTATATGCTTTTTGACAGTTTTATACTGAAAATATTTTTCACCTGTGATAAGTTACACTCCGTCTCATGGTATCAATGAACAATTTTCGTTCCAATTGAGTGGGATATTCGATTTATTTGTAACTCTTTCAGATTCATAATAGCTGAATTTCAAATCCATGTTTTATTCAAGTTCATTTTACAGTTTACCATGTCTTGATGTTGGTTTCTCAGCGAAAATATCTGTGGTGGCCACGAATATTTCATTATACCGCGATTTCAATTAGGTATCATTTCGATAACCCTGCGCATAGTTTTCTCCGGATGATTCCAAGGTGGCGATAAGTGAACCAGACTGTGGCATTGATACAAAATTTACAGTTCAAGTGGCGATAACTCGACCAGTTTGTAGCGATGTTAAAAAAATATTTGTAATTCTCAGGTGGTGATAACTCGACCAGATTGTAACAGTAATAACAAATTTACTTCATGTATAGGTGGCGATAACTCGACCACATTGTAGCGATGATAAAAAAAAAATTGTGATTGGCAGGTGGCGATAACTCGACCAGATTGTAACAGTAATAACAAATTTACTTCATGTATAGGTGGCGATAACTCGACCACATTGTAGCGATGATAAAAAAAAATTGTGATTCGCAGGTGGCGATAATAACTCGACCAGATTGTAACACTGATAACAAATTTACTTCATGTGCAGGTGGCGATAACTCGACCAGATTGCGATAGTGATAACAAATTTACTCCATGTTCAGGTGGCGATAACTCAACCAGATTGTGATAACGATGGAAAATTTCCTCACATTCAGAAAATTGTAGAAAATATGATAATTCATCTTCGAAATTCGGAATTTGAGATGTTTTCAATCTAATAGTAAACTACAGAGGATATAGTAGCTACAGCGTAAGTTTCATTTTCAATTCGCTCCATGCGTCTTTCATCAAATTGAAGAGGCAACCAAATAGGCATGAGAAAACCTTTATCCCGGACATCATTCAATCTGATCAGAGAATATTGTTCTTGCAGCCTTGAACACTTATAGTACCCGACTAACGACGATGGCATGGCTATGTTGAAAAAATCCTCAACCGCGTTGAATTTTTTTACTACCAGCTTAATTTCTTGGCCGATCTTCAGTACGTTATATATGATGCATATTGTTGAATCTCTCAAAATACAGCAACTGTCATTACATTTTGTTCCAAGCGTAAACTCTGGGCATTTAATGCGGTGGTACTGTTTCGCTATTCTTCCTGTCGCTGTAGTCGGAACAGGACCTTTCGTGTGTTCATGCATTAGTTTGAAATTATCGTTCCGCTTAGGTTGCCTCACTGGCATCCAATTCGTTTCCTCGGCATGTCTGTTTGCTATCTGTTGCAGAGTGAGGTGAGGTTTCCTGCAGTAGTTATTAAAAATCCGCATGTTGTTTTCGTAAGGGAAAGCAGAATAAGAATCGACCGGTCCTAATGTTTCCACATCATCCACGAGATGTAATAGTCCATGCACATTGTAGCTCAGAAAGGTTGTTCCATACAATCTTTCGCTCTGGATAACAAAAGTTCTCAAACTCAATCTTGCATACAACAATTGCTCTTTCGTTGGATTGGCAGATGTCACGATGCGCATGACTGTGTGCAAAATTAAAAAATGTTTATACAACTCATCCGATAGAATGCCTTTTAGTACGACAGGTCCTGAAAACAATAGAAATAGACGACAAGTCGTGGCTTTTCCTTGGAGGATTTCCAAGAGGCTTGCAGGAGGTCGTGCAAATTCATCAGGAATACTTTCATAACACATTCTGTATAATCTTTGTGATATGGTAGAGATTTCAAAGCCAGATAATTTGCTGTTCATGGAGAATTTTCCGTTCAACCAGGCAGAGACCATACGTTTCAAAACGCCTAGTAAGACCAAGTGCATGTACTCGAAAGGTACTTGAGTTACTAAACCCATTGGTAGTTGTGATAATGGACTATCACCATTCTTATGGTGATCCTCGTCCTCTTTTGTTTGGTACTCCGTGTCAGTGCGGAGGAGATGGTGGTCGCCGATGAAGACGACATGGTTCTCAACACCTTCACCAGTAACTCGGCATTTCGAACATGGGTTACATGAAGTGTGGCCGTGGTGATTTAGAATAAATGCTCTGGCGGGTGCATCAGCAATAAAGGCCCTGAACTGAAAAGGTACTTCTTTCCCCGACCTCATTATTCCACCTTTCTTGATTAATGTTACGGCCTCATCGATAAATAACTTGAAAAAAAGATTAGCATCCGAGGGTTTTTTTTTCCCTTTATATACTCCGATTACACCCACTGGACTGTTCTTTATATTCGCTATCCTGCATTGTATGGGCCAAATTTGATTGCTTCCTGATCTGTGCAAGGTAGCTCCGTCCGTGTTGAAATCAATTTCCAAAAAAGAGGGCCGTTCAGACGGTTCTACGCGGTCGAGGATACGATGAAGCGCTGTTTCAAATCCTAGGTGCAAATACTGGCCTGGTGGAACTTCCACTAATGCTACAGGGTGTCGTGGAGTACGCAATAATGATTTGGTCGATTTAGGGAGTGACTCAAAGCACGCATGTGACCTCAGCAAAGCAAGTAATTCATCACCAGCTTCCGCGGTTATACGTTTTTTGACGAAGAATGCGGCCAGCTTTTCTCGGAACGTTTTTTTCCCTTCAATTTCATCAAATGAGCTCGAGATTAGATCTTCTGAACAGACCTCAAAACAATGTCGATCTTCATCATCACCAGAGGAGTCGTATCGGCTCTTGTCCGCTTCAATTGATGAAATATTTGACCTTCCGTCGACATAATTTTGATCATAAAGTGTTTGCTGCGGTGGATCAACTTGCGATAACGAAGCCATTGAAACGTTTGATGAAATCGGCGAGATGTCCATTTCATTAGCACTGTAAGCAGTATTAGGTCTTATAATTTCTTGTTCAGGTGCATAAGTTGCTTCTTCATAAAGGGCTGCCGATGATTCTTTGTCGTTTCGCCGCATTTGAAGCCGCTTGCGTTGTCGTAACGACAGTTCGTTGTACGATTTACGTCCGCTTGGATTTTCTCCAACTCTTTTCATTTTGTGGGCGAAAGAAAAACTTCTATCGTAAGCAGAAACTGCAGAGATAAAAAAATATAAAAATTACAAAATGAACGATGCAATTCGATATTGTTTTTTCGAGTTCATCGTAGCGGAGAGTAGGCCCTGGATAAATTTATCGCATGATTAAAAATCTAATTGCAAACAATGATTTGATGTTTCTCGTTGAATTAATCTTCAGTTTTTGTGTCCGCCGAGAATACTTACTACGATGTACCCCGATTTTTAGGGAAAGTTGTTTGGGTAGTTTCTTTTTAATCGCAATTTGAGATCCGTAAATAGGATTATTTATCTACGGCTCGCATTCCATCAAAATTTTGAGCAAATTGCGAAATACTGCTGAAATTGGTAGAAATTTCGAAAAATCGAAGTCATGAATGTGGGAAAAACTCTCAGAGTTAAGAACCCCAGACGCTATATCATGTTGTGGAGCATTACTCAGGCATCGCGGAAGCATTATTCTCATTTTAAGGTTTACCTAGCAACAACGCCAACGCTACGCGCCCGCTGTACCGGCGAAAAACATGATAATGATGTTTGGTAACGAATAAATATAACCATGGCAATGAATACAGGCTTCACATTTTGATATATCCAAATGTCTTTTTTTAAAAAAGATTATTCGTATCACATTACATTTAAAAAACATCATCAAGATTTGTTTAAGTGACAAAATAATTTAACATCTGCTCAAGGTAAACTATTTGAGTATTTTTTCAATTTTGCGAACGTTAAGGGCTTGGAAAACACAGAAAAAAATCCGCCCATTTCAGATGTGATGGCCTACAATTTTTTATATATATTATCAATGTCGTTTCGGAATTTTTTCGAATTCTTAAAATATAACTTTTTTTTTCTCAAAAGGAAATTTTTTTAAAAATAAGGAATGTTTGTAAACATCAAAATACATTATGAGGGTGCTTTTTAGACACAATGCGTTCAAATGAGAAAAAAAACAACGAAATCTGCGAGGGTCGTGGCCGCGGATCTACATACTTGGGCTGGTATACCTCATACAGACTTGTCCCAAGTATACTTTTTACGCATTTCGATACGTTATTGTTTTATGCATTTCTTTTAAGAGGACAGATCATTCAGTAAATCGCAACCGTGAGTGCGAGCAAAGAGATAGCTGCAAATTTCTAAATCGAAATTCTTATTAATACAATTTGACCGATTGAAAGAAGGCTATGTCAGCCGATTTTTGCCATCCTGCGTAGGCTGGCACAGCCTTTTTTTAATCCGTTAAACTATGTCAAAGAATTTAAATTCCAAAAATTCCAAGTGAGGTTAGTCGACTGATCCATATTCTTAAGAGTATGGATCAGTCGATTTCGAATTTTCGAAATCGAAATTCTTTGATACAGTTTGATCGATTAAAAAAAGGCTCTGTCAGCCTACGCAGAACGATGGCAAAAATCGACTGACAGAGCCTTTTTTTAATCGGTCAAACTGTCTCAAAGAATTTCGATTTCGAAATTTGCAACTATCTCTCTCGCACTCACGGTTGCGATATACCAACTGATCCATCCTCTTAAGCGAGTTTATTGCCAGTGACTTTAAAGAAGCCATTTCGTTTCCAACTGTTTGTGATGTGTTTCTCTAATGATAAAATTATCACAGTAGTTCACAGATTGCAAGTTCACGTATTTCTTTTTATCAATTATTTATTATTATTCTTTTAAATGTCATCAAAAGATTTTGCATTTTTCCACACACATTTTTAAGTTTTATTTGTTTCATTATCTTTCGTGGCACTAGTAAAAATTTCATGCAATACAGATTACATACATCTATATACCATCTATATGCGTTGAGGTGACGCAAAAAAATCGATATTTTTTTTTCTCGGAGTTCCAACAGAAATCGTTAGTACATCAAAAAAAGTAATTTTTCAAAAATTTCAGATTTTAAAAAAATTTTTAGACAGCCACTTTTCGAAATTATCCTGTTTTTTTTCTGAACAATCGCGAAGCAAACATTTTTTCTTCGCTCTCATAGCAGAAAGTGTTAGTGCTCCATGAAATTATAAATCGAATAAAATTTTTCACTAGCAAAACCAATTTAAAGGCTACCTAGCATAATTTATTTCTTCTTTTCTCTATATTCAGTAATAAATGATAAGATTACAAACCGTGTGGCTATCAATAACCATTCTTATCGTCCTTCCAAAAGGGGTGGGGCTCAAAAGGAGGGGTGAAAGTATTTTGCATAAACAGTTTTTCAAAGTTTTCTCGAACTGAAATTCTCTATTTCAAAGTCTGCTATTTCACGGCAGAAGACTTTATAATTTAGGAATTTTCGGCAGAATAACAATCGTCCTCTTTATGGCTCCATTCAAAAAGAACTCTGCTCTTAAAATCTTTACTCCGAAATTCATAACATCTCTACATTTACTCATGTACAATCCATGATCTTCAATATTTCTACTCATGATGATTTCTGAAATCATAGTAGAGATATTATAGTAGAGATATTGTAGATCAAGAGAAGACATATCTACTCCAGTGTGATATGTTAAAGAGGGTAGACGTTTTCTACTCAGATCCGCAGTTGTTAAGGAGCGGAGTTGTTATCGAGAATGACTATCGACAGAGTTGTTAACTAGCAGCTACATCATCACAGTTCTACATGATACCAACTCCGCTCTTTGAGCATATATTTCGAGGAGAACAGTTATTGAATACATTACTGAGAGTAGAATTGTTGACTTGCTGCAATACAAAAGATTTATGATAAAAGAGGAGACAACATATTGATTTTCTCATTCGAGACTACAGCTGTTAGAAGCAGCGTTGTTTTTGAATACAGCCGTAAAGAGGACGGTTGTTATTCTGTCGAGTTTTCTAGTTTGTTCATTTGTTATAACAATTAGTAAAATATTTTGACTAAATTCTAATGGATAATAAATATAGGCTTATGAATTCTAAATCGCAAAAAAATTTAGTTCCGAACTCTTTGCTTACAATCAAAGACTATTTAAATTTGTTGAGGAAAGCAACTTTGTACAATACACCTATTGCGATTTTATTAATTTTATTTTTTTTAATCCGCAAAAAAAAATGAGACCGATTTTGAACGTTTGATGAAAAATATTTGCGATTTTGCACGCAATAGTCTTCATCTTTTTCTAACTTAATTCGGTCACAATATTTTACTAATTTTTATAACGCCCGAGAAAACTTGAAAATTCCCAAATTTTAAATTTTCTGCGGTGAAATACCAGACTTTGAAATCAAGAATTTGAATTTGGCAAAACACAGCTTTATTTAGCACATCATCATTTTTGTACGATGTCCTAGCAGGTTTTCGTGCATTAAAGTATTTACCTTCATGAAAAATACAGGAAAATTGTCAAAATTCTCAATCGCTTGAGAAAACGTAAGAATCATTATTATAATATGTAATTCTGAAAACTATGTTTTTGCAAAGTACATTCACCTTTTCTTTTGGAAGGACGACGAAAACTGTAATTTTTAGCCACACCTTTTTTAATCTCATAATTTATGGCTAAATATACAGAAAAAAAAGAAATGAATTTTGCAAGGTACCCTTACAATTTTTTTGTGAGCGATAAAATTTAATTAGATTTATGATTCCATGAAGGACTAACACTTTCTGCTATGAGAGCAAAAAAAAAATTTGGCTTCGCGATTTTTGAGAAAAAAAAACAGGAAAATTTTGAAAAGTGGCTTGAGCCCTATCTAAAATTTTTTTTAAAAATTTGAAATGCTGGGACAATTAATTTTTTTTATGTACTAACGATTTGCATTGGAGTTCTGAGAAAAAAAATATCAATCTTCTTGGCATCACCATAATATGCGTGGGTGGTACACAACTGTATACCTGAATATTATTTGTCCATGATAGGAAAGCTAGCCGAATATGAGACAATAGAAGCTGGCTCCCGTATTACAGGATCATATATTACTTAATAAGAATACACGAACAAAAAACACTGCCTTTTTTGAGAATATTATTTTAAACTCATACATTTTGAATTAAAATTTGTTTAGTACTCCAGCTCCACATTTTATTTTCGTAAACAAATATGTGAAAAAACCGCATTTATTTCGCTTTGCCTATAACGAAAACTATTGGAGGTATGCAAATGAGTGCAAGGAACGAAATTCAGGAGGTAAAAACACGAACCGAGTGAACGCGGAAACATTCAGATCGATTAGTTACGAAGGGAGAAGACCTCAAAAGATAACTACACAAAACTTGTTATCGTTGGTTTAAATACTCTTTTTGCTGCCATTTTTAAAGTTACAACGATGGTGCGTTGCGATATAGTAGATATTTATGGTTTTGAATGCTCCAAACATTGCTGGAATTGTTTAAACGAAATAAGTCGAGTCAACGATTAAGAGGATTTTGTGCGCGCTTGACCAGGTATATTTACCAGAGGTTTTGCCCAATTTCTCATAATTAATAATTTTACTATAAAAAATAGGCTTTTCCTTCAGGCGACAAGTGAGTAGATTTCGATTTTTACTGTTCACCGATGGGCAACTTTTCCTAAACTGCCTTTGCTATCATCGAGTTCATTATTAATGTTGGGGTTTTAAAAATTTAGAAAATAATGTTGATATATTGTATTATGATGTCAGAATGTAATGTAATTAAATAAATTTGTATTATTTGTAGCGTTTAAAAAATTTCTTCAAGTTTTGCCTTTTTTCATCGAATTAATGTGACCCCCCCCCCCCCCTTTCCCGCCACTTCTTTCTTTCCGATCATCTTATAACTGTACATTAAAATCCAATGGATCGACAAATTTTTTTTCAACTGAAACCTGCAATTAAATCCTTTCCGGAAATAATCACTTAAGATTCTCATTTCAACGTATTAGAGAAACATATTCAATGAAGTTGACAAATCATATTCGAAAAAATGGAGATTGTTTAAAATGGAATACATCTGCAACTCGGAATATGTTTCTAGCAAATTTGTTTATCTACCAAAGTGTCATTTGATTTTTTTTCTATATTCAATAACTCAGGTGTCACAGCTGTTTAAGTGGAAATTTTCATGTAAAATTAACTTTTAGTCATGATGCCAAGAAAAGCATTGAATTTACGGACAGGGTTCAATGTATTTAATTCTTCTAGAATGTCAAGCTTCCCATGTAAATCCATTCGGAAAATATTGTTACCTGATAATTAGTAGAGCGGCACCAAAAATAATGAGGACAACAGTTTTTTCAATGGTGATCAAATGAGAAGCTTTCAACTTCTATTTACGACTGCTAAATATTGCGTGACAACCATACCCTTTCTCTAGGCTTCGTTTTGGGACATTAACTAAAAACTTTCGCGCATGAGGAGTAAAAAGAATTCCCCTAAAATAACGCACCCTATGCATACAATAAACTTGGCCCATCTCTAACTATTCTGATGAGTTAAAATTTTTATAATGGAATCTCTAAACTTTGAATAAATTGCAACAGATCGCGAAAATTGGTGAAAATCACAGCTACGAGTGCCGGAAAGATGTCATTGATCTAGATCGAGTACGTCTTCCATGGATTTCGGCGCACACAATCTGAATTCCGACTACAAATACGATCAAAAATATGAAAGTGAGATGCAATAGCGATATGAATGAGCTACGAAAAGAAGCTCGTGGATCACAAACTGTTTTTCTTTTGGATTGCATTTTTTTCCTCCGAATAACCTATGCAGCAAGTTTAATTTCCATATCTTGTACATTTTCTCAGTGTAGTAAACAAAATTTACAAGCTGGAGCTACAGTTTCGGTAGTCGACAACTTCGATAACACTATTTCGATCTCAAATTTGTCTTCAACGATTCCGAAAACCATTATGTACACAATTATATGAAAGTTCAGCAACTACATTTCATTCGCGCATGAGAGGAAAAAAAGAGATTTTCAAACAAAGGGAATAATGACAATGATATTTTATTTTTTTAATAATAATATTGTTTTTTCCCACATTCAGGGCAGTACGGCGTGTTGCGCTGTCTCTCACGACGTCGGCGGTACCAGGCTGCTCGGCTTCGACCTGCAGCAACTCTCCACCGGTCTGTAATCATTGCCAGGAAATGTCTCAAATATTTAGACGCCGCCACGCGCATTTTTAAGGGCAGACATACAGCTTCATTTTGGTATAAATAGAAAGACTCCAACATTTTTTTTTTGGGGTACCAAGATATTTCAGAAATATTCCTTTTTTTGGCTTTTTCTTTTAATTCGGTTTCAATTGGACCACGTTTTGAGATAAAATTTTTTGTACTTTATTCCGTGAGAGAATCCTCAAAGGTGCTGGTAGCATCAGCTTCAGTTTTATTTTTGGAAAAGTTCAATGCGATCATTTTCTGTTGAATTATCACGTTTTTGGTGAAAAAAGACAAATGTAGGGAATTACCGCATATCGCGAGAACTATTGGATGTTTCTGCATCGGTGTTCCATGCCACATTTGATCAATATCACATTAAAATAATAAAAAATTTAAGTATAAAAATGACACTTTTATCACTGTGGATATCCTAACATGACTTCAAAGTTCTCAAAAAACACAATCAATTTATTGAGGTAGAAAGTAAAAATTAATGGATAACAAAAAAGCAGAAAAATCTTACACAATTTTAAAGAGTGAAAATAAAGGAAGTAAAATTTTTTTCTCATCTCAAGTTCCATAAAAAATTCGATCGTTCTAGAGTTACAATAATCAATATACATGAGATTTTCCTTGAAATTAATGGAGAAAAAAATTCGAAAAAATAATCGAAGGAAATTTCAGCGACTAAAAAAAATCGCAGACGCAACTTTTTTTACTCCTCAAACATTCTGTGCCATCCAATAGTTCTTGAGATGTCCGGCAATTTCCTACATTTGTCTTTTGTCGCCAAAAACGTGATAATTCGACAGAAAATGATCGCATTATACTTTTCCAAAAACAAAGCTGAAGCTGAGGTCACCGGCACCTCCCGAATTCACTCACGAAATGAAGGTCAAAAAATTTTATCTCAAAACGCGGCCCAATTAGGACTGAGGTAAAAAAAAAACTAAAAAAGAACGTTTTAGAAATTATCGTTAAAAAGGTAGAGATTTTCTAGAAAGACCAAAATTAAAAGACTAAGGGAACTTTACCGAACTTTCGTTCGGAAACATTTACCGACAGTCTGCGAAACTGAATTTTTTTTTCTAGTTTATTCTGCAAACGTTGAAAGCTTCGAGTAGAAAATGAATGAATTTTGACTACAATCCTTACGTCGTTCAACACTCGGATTCGCATTTGGCGTAATGTCCTCCTGTCGCACTTGCTGTTGCAGCTGTAGCTGCATCCGTAAATTTCGAATGTGGGCCTCCATCGCCCGGATTTTTTCAGTCTCTTCTTCTTTCTTCTCCAAACGCTTTTTCTCTTCTCTCTCCTGCTCCTCAATCTTCCTTCGTTCTTTTTCCTTCTCCATCGCCATTCGTTTCTCTATCAACCTTGCCATCTCCAATCTCTCGCTCTCTATCCGTTTCAGCTCCAATTTCTCCCTCTCTACTCGTTCCACCTCCATTCTTTCTCTCTCCATCCGCTCCAATTCCAATCTCTTCCTCTCCCTTCGTTCCACCGCTAATCTCTCCCTTTCTATCCGTTCCTCTTCCAATCTCTTCCTCTCTATCCATTCCTCTTCCAATCTCTCCCGCTCTATTTGATCCAACGTCAGTTCCCTCTCTACTCTCTCCATCTGCATTCTTTCCATCTCCATTCTCTCCATCTCCATTCTCTCCATCTCCATTCTCTCCATCTCCATTCTCTCCATCTCCTTTTTCTCTCTCTGCGAATGCGAATTTCCCATATCTGAAATTTCAAAATTAACAATCCGACGAACTTAACTACTTCTGTATTTCATTTCACGACCACTTTTTTTGCTATATCAAGAGACTCGGCAGAGTCTCGGGACAAGTACATTGACAGCCCTGTCGTCTGCTGGCCCGAGGCTCTCGCCGAGACTATATTATCTCTGAATAAAACGATTCGCGGTGGTGGGGGTAAAATCGACATGTCATTTTCTTGAATTGCGAAGCTCAGGAGTTATGTCGCAATTTGAAAATTGAACTTTCAGCTAATTAAGAAATTCTCTTTCGATTGCGCCCAAAATCAGCATGATCGGTGGCGTAATTGCTGAGAAAAAACTTTGCACGGGCTCAAGATTATGCAAAAAGTACCAACACATTCACGCAGCTGACGTATCCGTATATGGGTTCAGACCGATACATACAAGGGCTTCTTGATGCCTATCATAACCAATCACCGGTGAGAATCTATCCGTCTCGACCAATCGCCGATGAGAAAGTTTCTGATAGTCCTCAATGTTTTCTTGTATACCGTCTGTTATCGTCTGTTATGTTATTATAAAGTGATTGCGATCGTAGCCCCGTGGATCAACGGTGCAAGATTTGCAAATTTCGTTTAAATAAATAAAACATTATTGGAAATAGCAGTGGATATAATCAATTTTATTTTTTTCATAAAAGAAGTTTCAATAATTTTCGAGCCCAATTCACGACAATAATATCTATAATAAATAAAACCTCAAAAGTGGATTAATTGATCTCATACAGTGTACTGAGAGTGAGTAAAATATTGAGAAGTGGAAACGTGAATAATGTGTATCGTGAAAATTAAGAATTATCTGTTCTACTTCGATATCGTAATATATACATAGATAGCAAATTTGCGAGATTTCGCGTCATGTTGACGTTTGGGGTTATGACCGCCGGAGTGCTGTTGCGTGCAGAGTGTAGAAAAATAAAAGTGGTTATTGAAAAGTGGAAGGAATCGATATTATTAATGACGTGACTAATTAGTGTTGAATAATAATAATAATAACAATGAGAAAAAAAACGTTCGTTCATTATAACCTCTAAAATGTTCTTTCCAAACAGAAATTCTATGTTGTGTAATTACATTAAAGAAAGAGGTGGATGGTTGTGTGTAAACGAATTCAAATAAATTTTAAAAAACTTTGGTCAAGTAATTCAATGTATTGTTGTCATAATTTCTTTCATTTAGTTTGGCTGTGTTCACCGGTCCCTTTTTTCCACCTCCTTAGCTTACAGTGTATTGTCATACCAATTTCTATTTGTTCTCCAGACAATACGAGAGATATTCGTATTTCTATTTTTTTATATTAATTTCAACAAGATAATTTGAAATATTTATAACAAAAAGCCTTCATGATTGCTTGTTCATACACCCAAGTTTTGAAAAATCTTTGGGCCATGTAAATGCATAGATATATTCACTTGAGTTGTTATATGATAAATTTGGAAATTTATTTCAATAAGTCATTGGGTGCTTAATTTTCATGATATCAAAATTTGTATCTTCGAAATGCAATGAACACCTCTAAAGTTCGACAAAGTGATGAAGTGACATGTATATTGAATATTTCCAGACCATGTTTGCGATTGGCATTGTGGGTTGAAAAATTCATGTCTGCAAGTCTACACCTGATCATTTTTGGATGTGATCAAATATTTTGTCTGCGGATAACCAAGGAGACATACAAAATTACAGCATTTTGCTTGCTTCAACATGCATCGTATCTGTCACTTTTTTTTTGAATGTGTCATAATAAGTTTCAAAAATGTGGTTCATGTAATTTTGAAGTGTTTTTCCCTATAGCACCAAAGTCTGTATAACTGGTACGTAGCAAGTACCTATGAACTTTGATATTTCTGTGAAATAGCAGGTATGCCAATCTTTTAACTTTTTGGTTCCGACTGGAATATATTAACAAAGATATTCATTACTAAAGTCTTCACCTACTTATTTCTGAATGAATCTGAAATTACTGTCTTCAGAAACTAATGCACAGATACATGAAACAATTTTGATTTCTGTTCTCTTTCAATTGCGCTGTCTTTTTTCTTTTTAACTATGGCTCTGCTCTTTCCAATCCTTATTTTGACTCCATCGGTTTGCAGTGGATCGATACATATTATTAATTGGTTGCCTAATATGTGTCCTGTGATTTTCTACTATTTCTTCATGCTGATTGTGGTAACGTGATTCAAGAGGTTTCCAATTATGATCATCAATCGCACATTTTGTACAACAGATTCTCAAAACCGTTTCTGGTCTTGATATAAGTGTAGTTATTCTTTTTCCACCTGGTCTGTCAAGTAATAAATTTTGAAACTTGTTCCAAAAAGTCTTTGCATGCTTTTTTTCCTGATAATATGAAAAGTTGAATCTTCGGAATGCGGTAGGCAAACACAAATATTGACAACAATACTTATGAAATGACGTGTATGTTGAGTATTCCTATTCTGCAAACTGCAAATGTGGAATTATTGATGAAAACATTCATTACGATAAGTGTACAGTTGCTCAGTTTTCGATGCGATTAAGTATAATACCTGCCAACATCATGGAAACCTACAGAATTTCTGAATGTTATGTGCGCTATGTCATTTTAATGTAACATCATGACTTCTAACAACTTTCCACTCTAATACTATAGATTTGGATCATTGAAATACAGCAAAAATCTGCAAACTATAAAATTTATATACTGTGCCATTCATTTTATTTTTTGACTCGCACCGTAACATAAATATGAAGTGAAAAATTCATTACAAAAGTCTTCAGTTGCTCATTTATGGATGGATTTGAAATTGCTGTCTTCCAAACTCATTGCGCAGATACATTGAATTGCAGCAGATACCTGCGAACTTGGAAATTTCTGTGGATAAGTATATGTGCTAAGTATCACCCCCTATCTTTATGGTAATATGTAATGGAACTTTGTTCAGCAAGTTTTAAAGTATTTCTTTTCAAATAGTATTAAAGTTTGTATTACTGCGGTATGGAGCGAATACCTTCAAACTTTGATATTTTTGTGTCGCAGCATTTGTGCCAATTATTTAAATTTTTTACTCCAACCGTAACATGTAATTTCAAAAATTCATCACAAAAGTTTTCAGCTTTACTAATTATCTTAATTTTCCTTTTTCTAAATTCTATGCTAAATTTTTGAATTTCCTAATTTATTTCTAAATTATCCTGAAATTAAATTGTTTTCCTCCACAAGCAATACAGGTTCCTTAAACGTCTTTGAATTCCGTTGCTGTGTTGAATCAAGTACGCTCAGTTTTTTTTACTTCTTTGAATTCTGACATAATAAATGTTTACTGGTGCCTTTTTTCTGCAACTATCAAACTGTAGATAAGTGGATCTCCGCGGCCACTTGCAAACTTTGGAAATATATTTCATCGGGGGCATGTTTTGGATGACACAAAAATGTCTAGATTCAGAATGCAAAAACGACATTTAAAAATGGCCAATTCTGTTGTATTCGTTGTGTCTTGAATTTGATCTATCTTTTCTCTTTTCCTTTCTTTTCACTAACGTTATAAGCCGGAAATCATATCTCAGCCCGCAACACGCATTGCTACAAGCTCTTGAGTTTCCAATGGACAAAACATATTAGAAGACAAGGAGAAAAATCACCGAAGTCCAAGAACAAACCTCTATCGAAATATTTCCAGTACAATTTTGACGAAATTTAGGTCTTTTTTCGTGGAAATCAACGTTATAAGCCGAAAATCATATCACGACCTACAACTTGCTTTTCACCGTGCTCTTTGGTTCCTAATTGATAAAACATATTAGAGTACAAGGAAAAAAATCGCCAAAGTCCAAGGAGAGACCTGTGACGAAATATTTTCAGTACAATTTGGATGAAAAATAGGTCTTTTTTCGTAAAAACCAACGTTATAAGCCGAAAATCATATTTCGGCCTCCAACCCGCTTTCCATCGTGCTCTTTGGTTCCTAATTGACACAACATATTAAGGTACAAGGAAAAAAGTTGCCAAAGTCCAAGAACAAACCTGTGACGAAATATTTCCAGTTCAATTTTTACGAAAAATAAGTCTTTTTTAGTGAAACCCAACGTTATAAGCCGAAAATCATATCCCGGCCTCCAACCCGCTTTCGACCATGCTCTTGTGTTCCTGATTGACAAAACATATTAGAGTACAAGGAAAAAAATCGCCAAAGTCCAAGAACAGACCTGTGACGAAATATTTCCAGTTCAATTTTTACGAAAAATAGGTCTTTTTTCGTGAAAACCAACGTTATAAGACGAAAATCATAAATAATTCATAGAAATTTAAACTAAAATCCTATAGTCAACTGAACATAAATAAGGAACTTTTGAGAAAAAAGACGTGATATCAAACCATAAACTTCTCCTAGGAAAAAAAAGGTTGGGACAAGTACATTGATGGTCCCTCGTTTGCTGATAATTCCATCCATGAAAAAAACTTTAAAAATATTTTCTTTTTAAATTGTCACAAAAATGATTTTATAAAAAAAAATACAGAACAATTCGAAAAAATTTTCACAAATCTTGAAAAAACATTATCTGTAAAAAAAACTAATCTGTATCTATTTTTTAAAGTGTCAAAAGAATCAAATAACAAGTAAAAAATAAAAAACCGAAAAATCGCGCTTGAAATCATTTTGGAAACCGATGCCTCATTCTTCTTATTTGATTCGAACAGCTAAATCAATTGAAAAAAATTCCATCTAATTTACGTGCAGCATTAAAATTTATTATATCAATTCGAGGCCAAGTATTTTCTAATGAATTGAAAAAGTTACCACTTGAGTTACGTGCAGCACTAAAATTTATGATATCAATCGAAGGACAAGTAATTTATGAGTAACTCCAAATTTCAACATTATGGAATTGTTCTAAGAAGCTTTTAAATCGAAAAAAATCACATGCAAGCTAGTCATTTCTTACTCTATGGTGGCAAAGACTTATAAGAAAATCGATTCTTTTCAGACTTTCAGGAGCTTCTGATATTATTCACAATATTCGACGTCGATTAGATCGATACAAATTATGTTTAAATATGAGTTAAAAGTACTTGTCCGGCCCATCACTTTCCATCAAAATTGTTTATTCAAATAAAAATCAGGGCTTCTCTAGATCTGATCGAGCACAAATATTCATGCAGAGCGTATTTAGAGAGTTATCTTCAAGTAATATTCCCTTAATTGCACTAATTGATTAAGAATGGAAACGAACTGTCCTGTACTATACAAGGGATGTTATTGTGCATCGATAAATAAAAAACATTTTGCACATTAAATATGTTCAAGCTTCCAAAAATAACTCCCCAGTTGGTATTGGAATGACGACAATTTTTACTTCTCACTTTTTCCAGCGAACGAATTTCATTCGGTATAACTAACCTATACTATTATTAAGAACATTAAACTAATAATAAATCGCATGTCAATCGATTTTCAACCGGACTCTGCCGTACAATTTCGTTTTTTTATGATTGATTTTTATTTGAATGAATAGTGATGGGCCGGACAAGTACTTTTAACTCATATTTAAACATAATTTGTATCGATCCAATCGACGTCGAATATTGTGAATAATATCAGAAGCTCCTGAAAGTCTGAAAAGAATCGATTTTCTTATAAGTCTTTGCCACCATAGAGTAAGAAATGACTAGCTTGCATGTGATTTTTTTCGATTTAAAAGCTTCTTAGAACAATTCCATAATGTTGAAATTTGGAGTTACTCATAAATTACTTGTCCTTCGATTGATATCATAAATTTTAGTGCTGCACGTAACTCAAGTGGTAACTTTTTCAATTCATTAGAAAATACTTGGCCTCGAATTGATATAATAAATTTTAATGCTGCACGTAAATTAGATGGAATTTTTTTCAATTGATTTAGCTGTTCGAATCAAATAAGAAGAATGAGGCATCGGTTTCCAAAATGATTTCAAGCGCGATTTTTCGTAAGGAACGAGCGTTTCGTTGTTTCAATAGCGCGAATAAAAGATCGGAATGTTTGGTTGTACAAAATCGTAATCAGCTGATTAAATATCCTGAGAAATCAACCGAATATCGATTGTTTTGAGCAACAAATCGTTTTTTCAGCCATTTCCTCAAGATACAAGCGAAGATCTGTACACCTCAACTGTGGCATAAAAACTACAAATAAAATCAAGGGTTAAATCAATGAAATACATTTTGACCAAATGAATTTTGTTGGATCAAAATGAAAATTCCATTTTCAATGTGGTGAGCTTTCTTATCACGATACTAAATTATATAGGTATCATCCACGGAGGTATCTTAGGGTGATTAAACACAATTTTTTTTTTTCATTTTCGAAGGGAACCAAGCTCAAATTTTTAGTTTAGATACCAAAATGGAGCAGTTGAAATATGAGCCCTTTATATTAATGTTAAGTTAGTGCTCATCGCTCTTGTCGATTTCTCACAAGGATACTACAGAATAACTGTTTTTTTCCTTCTGATTTTCATAATTCCCGAACGGTACGACGTACTGTAAAGTTCTTGGCTTATTTTTGTACAGAATTGATCGCTCAACAAAAATGATCTGATGTCTCAGTATCAGTATAACATTTTCTCCAAAAAATTCCGATTCTCCCATTCAAAGGGCTCCAAACGAACTGAAAGTATATTTTGGACCTCTACAAATTCTAAAAACACAAGTATTGATAGTACGATCTGGAATCGTACTAAACCAAACTTTTGAGCTTGGTTCCGTTCGAGAATGAAAAAAAAAACAAATTCTTTCAATCATTCCAAGGCATATGTATGAAGCATTCTACGCCAGTTCGCTTATCCCGTGATCTTGACTATTTTTTATTTGTCTCTTTTTTCTCTACAATAGTACCCCGTGAAAAGAGTATCCAAACCAATTTTTACATATTCATCTTTTCTCTGACCGGAGTTGGAGTCTTCAAAAAAAAATGAATTTTGGAACGTTTTAAAATCATTATAACCCGATGGCTCCTCAACTAACTGAAATATATACAAATATGACTGCTCCATATTTTTGGTTTGAAGCACTTCCGCTTATAACATGAAAAAAAAAATTTCGTTACCAATGTCCACGTTTTTCTTGTCTCTAAAATAAAAAAAACATTTTTTTGTAGATGAATGCTTTTTTCCAAAGAATTCCCAAGAATGTAATGATCCAATCTACGATTTCTATGACAAATTTCATCGTGGGCAAATTTCTCCTTGTCTTCGTTCTATAATGAATTTAATTTTTCATTAAAGGATTATCATTATTATAAACCCGATAAATGTTTTTAACGATATCAATATTTTTGATTTCCTTTTCGTAGGTTCAAAATGTGATTCTACTTATGTACTTCCAATTTAAACTAAAATTAAACCGAAAAACCAATTTATGTGCAAAACTTACAATCTTTTACTAATATTCATATTAATTAATGAGTAAAATAATTTTTTATTAAAACACATAATCATAACGTTTCCATTTGTATTCATTTCGTAAATTAGCGCATATAAGGAAATACGAAAATGAAAACAATGAAATTTCTACTTTGCTATATATTGATAATTAATGGTTTTTGTCCTGTTATTTCCCAATACCTTTCGAAAAATAATATTAGGAATGGAACGAATTTATTCTTAAAAACAAAGAAATTTTTAATTGAATGAATTTTGCAAAAAAATTCATTTTTCGATAAAATCTATGTTGGAATTAAAAACACTTAAATAGAGACATATTTTCAATCAATTGGAGTACAATTAAAAAAATTCATATGTTTTTTATAGTTAATCAGGGTAACAATAATGATGATCCTTTAATCAAAAATTAAATTCATTCTAAACAAAAAAAAAGGAAAAAATGGGTCTACGATGAGACCAGTCATAAGATCGTAGAATGGATCATAATATTTGAGGTAATTGCTCGAAAAAGGGGTATTCAATGACCAAAAAATGTTTTTTATTGATAACGAAATTTCATCACTGATAACGAAATTTTTTTCAAATGAAAAAACGTTCACTTATAAGATTATAAGTGAAAGTTATAAATAATTCACTTATAAGATTATAAGTGAAAGTGCTCTTCAAAACAAAAATATGAAACGACGATATTCAGGTGACCCTGATAAGGATGAACACAGTTCCGGAGCCTCTTACGGGGCAAAATTTTCGATTATTTCATTTACAATTTTGAGTTTTTAACACAGTACCTTATGGGAGAACTCACAATAATATTAATTATGATTAAATTGTACGTTATTCGAGCTTCAAAACAGTTTATACATGAAGAAAATTTGGCAGATTCTGTTTCTTTAAATAAAAAAACATAACCTCTTTTTTGTTTTTAAGAAAGAAAACATGAAAAAACTTTAGTTTTTGACGTGTCAAAAGCGGATGTCAATCATTACGTAGGACTGCTGGTAAAAGCTGATTGAATTTCGGGAAAATTCGGGAATCGCGGGAATTTCATCCAACATACTTTTGAGATTGACTCACGTGCTTTTATTCGTCTAATGGCTTCACTTTTTTTTTTAATGAATTGAACATTCCATTTTCTCGGTGCCCTTACACCGACATAAACTTTCTTCCGCACAATAAAAATATTCTCTAGGCTATGTGAATTTTAAGTGTCACCGGTATCGACCCAATCATTAACTAGTCAAGTTGAAGTATAAATTTTATCTTTCATGATATTTTTAAAGCATTTTAATTACATTGTTATGATAGAGATAATTTTTTGTTAAAATAGCGCTGTATCGGACGCACAATTAGATGTTTAAGCACACCGCGATACGGAAATCCTTAGGATCCCAAATATTTTTGTAAGCATAATGTAAAACCACTTAAAACGTTCTCCTTTGTAAAAGGCGCAAGCCTATGCACAAATAAATACTACTACTACTACTACTACTACTACTACTACTACTACTACTACTACTACTACTACTACTACTACTACTACTACTACTACTACTACTACTATACTACTACTACTACTACTACTACTACTACTACTACTACTACTACATTGTTATGATAAAAATATTCTCAATGTAAGCGTTTATTAATTTTATCTATAATTTGGTTTCAATTAATTGATTTGAATTAATCAACATGAAGTAGTTGTAAATCTGTCTAGTCATAGAACGCCCGAATTACTTTCCAAAACCCATATTTTTACGAGAAATATAACGCTTGATAGAGAAGAGAAAAAAAAAACTAGAAATTGATGCGGATACCCTTCGATGAGGTATATCGAAAAAATGAGGAAAATGAAAATGGCCAGAATCTCGGGCTAAGTGAAACGGCGTGGAAGGCCTTGTATATAATCTGTATGGTATCAAATTTCTAGTACTGCCACTAAAGATGATAAATCAAATAAATATTTAAGATATGTGTGGAAAAATGCACAATTTTTTCTGAAAATCAAAGAACAATAATTGATTTGCTTTCACTACATTCAGCCTCAGAGTCTCAAGAAATCGCGATTGGTACGAAGAATAAAATACGTAAACTTGTAATTTTCTTCGAACTACTGTATTTATTATTATAGAAACAATTTCAAAAATAGTTGCAAAGGAAGATGGCCTCTGTAAGGTCACTGGCAGCGAACGTGTTAGTCATTTTTGTATTTTAAGAAATATCAAAATATTCTCCCGACAGTATGGAATTCCAACTTAATCATGATATATTAAAATTATTGTCTATCATGAGATTATTGAAAATGTTATTTAATTCGATAACGCATATGACGATACTCGTATTTTTTCTTCAATCACATATGTTGTAAAAAAAATTTGGGACATTTATTGACTTTGTGTTTGATGTAAATAATAATGTTGTTGAGTGAATAACCGAAACGATTTTGAAAACACAGATAACGATCAAATATAAATATTCTTGATTGGAAAAAATATATTTTGAAATTTTTGTATTTTCATATGGATCATTTAATATATCACTTACGTGTATCAATAAATATGTATTTTGTCTATCTATACCGATATAACAAAACCGAAATAAAAACGCCGTGTAAACATTGTCATGATTTGGTTGGAGTTCCATACTATTGGACATAATACAACGAAATTCGTCGAAGTAAAACAATAACACGCGTATTATTGAATGAATAATTTTCCTCAGTGCACGATTCATGTGCCAATTTGTTGAAGTTTTGCTTCCGATGGAAGCGAATATATTTCCACAACCGATAGTAAATTTAACATGGTGTCGAAGGTTTAATTGAGTCACTGATCACGAATTTCTGATTAATTTTTCTAATTCAAGTGTTTAACACAATTTATGGCTCTTTAAGGCCCGGAAGATACTTTATGCAAGTACACTTTTTTAGAGAATTATTCATTATGGAAACTATATTGAAAAGATTCGTTAACGAGTACGAGTACTTACTGCAATGTTTGCTTGTCGAATATTCGAAGTAGACTGTTGAGCAGATCAGCCGGAGAAAACAAAATTATGTGATTCGCTTTTATTATCATTTTGAATCTATGTAACGCTTATACATGTTTATATGAGTTATTTCACGTCGAACCAGCGAAATTCTTCCCTGGCTCTCGCAAATTTAGTGAATTTTCATTTCATACGATCATATTGAGTCTTTCAGACACCCTTATTTTTCCAACTTTTCCAAACAACCCTTATTAAGGAAAAAATTTTTTTTTTAATTCCAAAAATTCGTAATTATATGAAAAACATTTTGAGCTATCGCATGTTATGGAATAATGATCTTTTCTGTGTTCTATCAGCTATTAACTGCAAAAAAATTCAAAAAAAATCTCGGACCACCCGTCATTCCGGACCAGTAGCTGAATAACTTGGTACCCAACACTCATTTTTTACAGTAAGCCCATATTTGTCTTTTGATTATTAAAATATTATTCAAATATGAAATATAAGAACTGTTTAGATAAATTAGAAAAAAATTAGGGTGCCTTTTGGGCTCAACATGATCATATAAATAAAATTAATCACATTGGTAAGGGTTAGAAAAAAACTCTGCCGACTTTCCGTGGAATACATCGGGTGTAAACCCAAACAAACAAACTCACACACACGCGCCACTTTGATGAATCCTGACTGTTATCACACTCTCTTGATGAGAAGAAGTCGATAGACTCTTGAATATTCAATACGAATACTAATTTCATCTATTCTTCTATTTTTTATAAATTGTGATACCGTAATTGTTGTAATTGTCCAATTTGAAATGGAACAAAGTGAGTAGTTTTGCTTTTTTGTGAAACGTTCACTTGTGGAGTCAATTGTCTCGAACAATCTGCATAAACGAACGAATTTGCATTAACAACATTACATTGATACAATAATTCTTCATAACATGATTTCGGCACCGCATCCACCAATTCCACAATATAAAATAACGCTTGCGAAACGTAATTTTCAAAAAAAGAAACTCCAACAATTTCATGCAGAATGCAAATTTCATCACCAACATCTCCTATTCTTACCGGAGCCGATAATGAAAACGAGGGCAATCGCGCTCCGTAAATGTAAACAGAGTGACGAAGCGCTCCTAATGTTATATTCCTATCTCATCTCTATATGTTATTCTGACGAACTGCCGGTCCAAGGCCGATTCCTTACAGCTGTGCCGGTCATTGACCCAAAGAATAGCCAAGACCAGCATGCGCACAGAAATTATATTAAAAAGCTGACTTGTTTTTCCAGAATACGAAAATAAGTCTACCAGGCAATATGATTTCCTATCAAAACAAATCTAAGAAACGACCATTCCTTATTTTCCTCGATTTTTTTCAAAATAGTACCCCATGAAAAGAGTATTTACACCAATTTTTTGATGTTTATCTTTTCTATCTCAAGAGTTATAATATTCGAAAAAATATGCGTTTTAGAAATTTTGAAAACCTTGAAACCCCGATTACTAATCAATTGATGAAGATATCAACAAATATCACCATTCATTTTTTTTGCTGTGGAGAGCACTTCCGCTTGAAAATATGCAAAAAAAAATAATATTACCAATGTCAACGTTTTTTCTGCTTCGGAAAGAAAAAGAAAATTTTCGTGATACATGCCATTTGTTTTCTAAAAGAAATACCTAAAATGTAGTTATCAATTGTTAAGATTAGTAACATTGTGATCACATTTTTCCTCATTGTTTTTTTTAAAGTAATCACGTTGTCGTAGGAGCCGATTGATATAAGCCCGATTAATGATTTGAATGATATGAATATTTTTGATTCTGCTCTAATTGATCGATATATTTCTATTTATGCATTTCAAATTTAAGCTAAAAATAAATCGAAAAAAAGTGTACATGATGGGTTTTTGATAATAATAATATTGATCACTACCAGTACCATCACTTTCTACTGAATATAGAGCAATTGTAACTTTCTTATTTGCATTCTATTCGTAAATTGAAGCTTATAGAGGAATACGATTACGAATAAAGCTTTTAAAAATGGTGCAAATTAAAATTTGCAAATTGCTTTCTCAAGATGGTCAAGATGCACGGTGCTCAAGATGCACGATGCTCAAAGCTTACTCTATGAGGTGCTATATTTTTCATTTTAGCCTCCTCATATATAGAGGAAGCAATTTTCAAATTTTTATTTGCAGCATTTTTTTGTATACAAGGAAATAATATATTTTCTCTACCTTCTTTAACGAACTTTAATTTATCTCTTTGTTTAAATTCATAAAAAATAACTAAATGACGATCCATCAGAAAAAATTTTCAATTTTCATCGTTTTTCTATTTACATTGAAATTAAATATATCCGACAACTTTGCCGGAAAGTCTAGAGGAAGTACAGACTTATACACAATATGTTACAAAATTTCCAAAAATTGAAGCGGTTCCACGATTTTTTGACAAACTCATATTTTCGTAATATTCAAAAAATCATAAAATTTAAATCGCTCAACTGATATCCCCCAAATTCAATACCAATCTTCCTATTATGATAGTTTATTTATAAAAAAAAAAATGATTAATAAATCTTAAAATTTTCGAAAGTTAGAGCGTCGACACCCTTTTAATTTTTTACAAATGCTGACAAAATTATCAGAGAATGAAGATCTTGTACAGATTAACATCTGTGCAAAACGTTAGCCCTATATCTCAAACCGTTTCCGAGTTATAAACGTTGTAATTTTGCAGTGCCATAACACACACACACACACACACACACACACACACACACACACACACACACACATGCGCGCGCGCGCGCACACACATCCGGACATTTTTTCTATATATGATTTTTCGATGTTTTGGGACATTGTGAGCACATTGACATTGAAAACTGGAAAAAAAAATTTTCATCATCACAAAGCTTCAAAAAGGAATACGATTATATTCTCAGATTGCATCACGGGTTTTCTGAAATGTTATTCGTATTTTGCATATCCATTCGATCTCATATGATTATTATGAACAACTCTTTATGTTTTTTTTTTTAAACCAATCGTTTTTCACAACGATGCAAAACACAACAGTAACAGACGATAACATTTCTGGACGATAAGACCATATATACATATATAAATACTGAACAAAATTCAAATACAACAGCTGATTCATGAGCGAAAGTGACAGGCGCATGTCGTGTCGGACAGCTCTCAGGTGACCATTGTTTTGTTTTCGTAATATTGCTGTATGTTATGTGTATAACGCCTGTCAAATAGTATCAATTGCCCCGTGGATTTTGAATATCTACTATATTAAAAACGAGCAAAAATCTTCAGCAATTTTCTGTTTACATTTTTCATGTAATTAGTAATAATTCCATCATGTGAAAATGATACTCATATTCATGAGAACATTTGTGGCTTGTAATCAAACTTATCCCCATTATGATTTCTTTTCTCGATATTCTTCAAAAATGAATTTCAATCAAATATTGAAATGTTATTTGTGAACATTTGAATACATTTTTTCCTCCTTCTTACATGTTTCATCCTGATTGTAATGAAAGTTTAATTGTGTACATGATATAAAAAAATACAAGGAAACTTATCTTTAACGAATTTTTTTGGGTTTTCGTAAAATAAAATCCGATTCGCTCCATCATTACCGGAAGAAATTGGCGAATTGGTCGAAAAGTTTTCGAAAACAGAATATACGTATGAGGTCTGTTTGAAAAAATCGAGGATTGAATAAATCGAAACTGAACGTTCCGAGTTTGTGCTCTGGAAAGTACATAAACATAACCAATCTCAAGTACACACCAAAAAAATAATAATACGTGAACAGGACTTCGAAATGAGATGTCGGTTGCTCTATATTCAAAATATGGAAAACGATGACCTGTCACCAAATTGATCTTCGACGATTTCACGCAGTGTCGGTTTATATGCGAACGGGAGAAGGCTCGAATAGTTATTGTGCTAGTCTCAAGGATAAAAAGTTAAGTGTAAAGTGGGTAGTGCGAGAAAAAAAGGAATACAAAGGATTTCTATTTTAAGGTAAGATTTTTTGTTGACTTTTCAATTAAATTCTTCACATTTTATAATAGAATTTATATTCTATCGCGAATGAAAAATGTGTGTAGAATCTTTGCGTTCATCACTTTCGCAGGAATCCAAAAGCCACTTCACACAAATAAATCTAAATGGCTGTTTTCTGGCACCTTTTGTACCTCTTGATAATTTCATTTCACTTTTAAAATTTTCAAGTTTGGCCGTATATTCTGAAAGTGCTATCTGTCGGATTAAAATACGATCACTTTGTGATAGAAATCGCCTGAAACTTTTTCAAAAACGAAATTTAAGCTGTTTTCAAGGTTGCCACGAAAAAATGTAGCCGGCCAAAAATTTCTAAAAGTCCTGTATCCAATTTTACACAGCCAATAAAACCGCAGAAAACAACTACTTTTAAAAATAAGTACCAGATCCAAAGAAAATTATAAATAATATTTGGAGAAAGGGGATATGAAGATAAATTTCTCCTCTTCGAAATGCCGTTTGATAAGCTAGAATATCTTGATTTTTCAGCTACCAAACTTGTAGTACGGCTTAAATTTTTGTCTAGCGATCTCATACTCCTGCATGGCTGTGTACTTCCAAAATTTTGGGTAAATTGTACGAAACTGCGAAAAATGATCGACAGTGGCAGAAAATCGCAGTTATGAACACGAGGCAAATAAGTCTAGCGAAGATAGATAGAGATAACAAAACTGGTTTTATCAAATAATTGAAACTGCACGGTTCCTCGTGAGTTATGCGTAAATATTCGTACATTCCGGATGCAATGAATTAGGGATTAGGAAAGAAAGTTCAAAAAACATTATATAATGCATTCACCATATAGTTATGATATTTCTTTACATTGACTGAATATTTTTTTCATTTTCGGCAAATGAAGAAAATATGTAAGAGCCATATTGGGTGTGTCGAAGAAAATCGATATTTTTTTTTGTTTTTTCAGGCTCCACGAGCATTTTTTTTCTTATCGCGCCAAACGATGAAGCTAGCCGAAAGCATAGGTGGAAATAAAATTATTCCGGCCAGCCCACCACCGCACACTTCGGTTTTCGATACACAATTTTTCGATAAACAATGACAATTCGGTTTTCGATAAACAATAACATGTGAAAAAAAAATTCGATGAATGTTATATATCATCCGTAAACAAAATTTCATAGATATGCTGCTCCTTACGTATTTTTCTAGAGAATTTCATTGCCTATAAAAAAAGTCCTCAGAGTCATTAGCCTAAAATCAACCGTTCCGTGATTACTGCGGTTTGAAATTTTTATAATCGCCCAGCCAGATCTCGCATGCTGAAAAAAATCGTTAACTGCTATGACGATTGTTTTCGAGGTCGCTATTTTCAATGGTGTTACGTAAATTGAACAGAAACCTTTCGCTTATTATATGTTTTGAAAATGGAGTAACGATATTTTGTATTGTCCAAGCATGCTTGGACAATACAAACATTTGACACACAACTGATGCACTGAAATATTGGAAAATCACATAATCAGACTTCCAAATTAGGATATGAAAAAAATGGACCCTTGAAATTGCTTATATATTATTATTGTACTATTTATTCATTATTATAAAATTGCTTATCGTTGCTCCATTTTCAAAACATATAATAAGCGAAAGGTTTCCATTCAATTTACGTAGCACCATTGAAAATAGCGACCTCGAAAACAGTCGTTATAGTAGTTAACGATTTTTTTTCAGCATGCGAAATCTGACTGGGTAATTATAGAAATTTCAAACTGTAGTAATCACGGAACGGTTGATTTTAGACTAATGACTCTGAGGACTTTTTTTATAGGCAATGAAATTCTGTAGAAAAATACGTAAGGAGCATATCTATGAAATTTTTTTTACGGATGATATGTAACAAAATATTCGTCAAAATTTGTTTTCACGTGTTATTTTTATGAAAAACCGAAGTGTGCGGTGGGCTGGCTGGAATAATTTTATTTCCAGCTATACTTTCGGCTAGCTTCATCGTTTGGCGTGATAAGAAAAAGTATGCTCGTGGAGCCTGAAAAAAATAGTACATTATAACACTAGGACGAAAAAGTTTTTCGTACGCGTGTTATACGAAATTTTATATTACGAGGTGCGGAAATGGGGGTTTTGTGTACGCGAAGCGTACTCAAAAGCGTCCATTTACGTACCGCGTGATATAAAAGATTTTTTTCGACACACTCTAAGCCATATAGATTTCGTGTAATATAATGTAATATAACTTTCATTTGTGTGTTATGTGTTCTGTGTCAAAAAATTTTTTTTTTTCGAAGAACACCACCCAATAGTATCAGTATAATGAAATTAGATGCTTGTACACATTTGAGCCGTTTAAAAATATTTTAAGAACACATCACTGGTGATTTTTGAATTCCGCAACTGGGTGGGGATAAAATGTTAGAATGACCAACATTTCCAACAGCTGAAATCTCGAATTTTATAAACTTCGAATGATAATATGGAGATAGATCAATTTGACTAGAGTTTCGAATGTCGAAAAAAATAAAGTAGAAACTTCAAGGTTCGAAGCACGTTTACATCAAAAGCAGAACGTAACAATTGCCCATTGAACAACGACTAAAATATCGATTTCCCGAAAATTCGACTATCACTTTTTCGGTTCATAAATTACTACGATTAGCAGTACTGTGAATATTCACAATTTCGCAAGTATAATATAACGAGTGACTAAATATTACCAAGGTTGAAATACTGAAACATCAAAAAGTCCAACGGTCAGAACAGCAAAAAATCGATGAAAATGAAGAAACACAGTGGAGCTCCAAATACACGCGTCTTACTCACTCACTTACTCACACCGGTGATCTCCCATTTTAAACATCGCCATTTTGACTTTCGCCTTTTCGAAATTGTATTCGCAATGAAAACTATTGAAATATATATTTTCGGAGAAATACGAATTCAAAGAAGGAATTTTTGATTAAACACGCAATCTGCTGAATAGTCAATCGGGAATAAGAATGTCGAATTACTTATTTTTCTCCAAACTGATATCATAACTTTAAAAATTTCGAAATATCCACCGTTGTATAATTCAATCATTCGACATATTGAACCCCACCCGGTGAGTGAGAGAGACGTGTGTATTTTGAGCTCCGCTGCATTTCTTTATTTTGGTGGGTCGACTTTCTAGCGTTTCACCACTTTGATCGATCGAATTTTTGGTGTTTCATTGTTTCAATCTCAGTAATATTTAGTCTTTCATTATTATATTTTTGAAATTGTGAATACTCACAGTATTCGTAATTGCAGTAATTTATGAATCGAAAAGTGATAGTCAAATTTCCAGTAGTACAATATTTTAGTCATCTTTCTATGAGCAATTGTTTCATTTTATTTTCGATGTAAACTTTCTTCGAACCTTGAAGTTTCTACGTTATGTATTTTCGACATTCATAGCTGTAGTCGAATTGATCTGCCTTCTTATTACCATTGCATGTTTATAAACTCGAGATTTTTGCTCATCGAAATTTTAATCATTCTAACATTTCATTCCCACTCAACAGGTTTTTGCAGGGAATCAAACGCTTTATAAGAAATATCTATTGTTATTTTGTGATAAATGTGCTCTTTGAAAAGTTTTTCATAGGCAGAGCCGAATCAACAGTACATTTGTAATGTCTGCCACTGTTCCAGCGAAACTATAAGATTTATCATGAAGCATCGCAGCAAATATTTTTGAAATCACGTTTTTTTCACTGAACTTATCTCATATAAAAAATTTAGATTACTGCAAATTAACCATTTCAGTCACCGACGCCTTTGTAGTGGTGTCATTCTATTCCTGCATAATTACCCATTTTTCTTTCCGCAATTCAATGTCTTATTACGTGAAACAGTAGTATATGGGGCATTTCGCGTCAAATCAGTCACTTCAAAACTTTTGGATTTTTAATTTGGTTCAAAATTTTTCAGGTTGGTATACCCATTGAAAGGAGCTCTCTTGATTTTTTCCAGAATTTTTAGTGGATTGGATAATAAGTTATGATTTTTGGAAAAAAATAGAGATTTTTTTTCTTTTCCCTATAACTTTCCGAAAAATGGGCCGAATTGAACTTTTTTCTTTTTGAACTTGAGTGTTTTTTTCTGTTCTTTTCGAAGATATTTTTAAAAAAATTATTGGTGCAAATTTTAATCAATTTTTCGCAGTTTTAAGCAAAAAACCATTAATTTCAGGCAATAAGACACTTTCAATTTTTTTCTAAAAAATTCTCAAAAAAACTTCAACGAATCCAACGATTGTTAAGACTAGTTGCGTTATGGGATCTTGTTTGGTTATATTTTTTTCGTAATTTTGAAAAAAAAATTCATCAATAAAATCGTATTAGTTGTAGACCTGGACATTCAACCAAAAGTGATGTTTCATACGTGCAATACCATTTTGAATTATAGATCCTATTTGACTACAAGCGAAGTGTCGAATAGCAGTTCTAAAAGTTTAATAGAGAAGGTAGTCATAGGCCATTGATGAGAGGGGAACTATCGGTGGGACAGTTTCGATCTGGCGAGATCGTTGTTGCAATCCTTTTGGGTTGAAGAGGCACTACAAAATAAACGATTTACGATCGGCATCTGAGGATGCTCAAAAAAACTTGGTTTAAGTAAGACCCATTAACTGTGCTCTATTTTTTGGCATAGAATATCTCTAATGATCGTTGATAATGGGTTAATACTATGATGATAGTGACAGCGCTGAGATTCAAATATTATTAGGTAAGCAATCCTTACTTAAACCAAGTTTTTTTTTGAGCATCCTCGGCTTGAAATGCCGATCGTAAATCGTTTATTTTGTAGTGCCTCTTCAACTCAAAAGGATTGCAACAACGATCTCGCCAGATCGGAACTGTCCCACCGATAGTTCCCCTCTCATCAATGGCCTATGACTACCTTCTCTATTAAACTTTTAGAACTGCTATTCGACACTTCGCTTGTAGTCAAATAGGATCTATAATTCAAAATGGTATTGCACGTATGAAACATCACTTTTGGTTGAATGTCCAGGTCTACAACTAAGATTTTATTAATGAATGTTTTTTTCAAAATTACGAAAAAAATATAACCAAACAAGATCCCATAACGCAACTAGTCTTAACAATCGTTGGATTCGTTGAAGTTTTTTTGAGAATTTTTTAGAAAAAAATTGAAAGTGTCTTATTGGCAGTACGACAACTGTATTCAGAATATCTGCATTCCTAAATAACTGGATGGTGAATGTCTTCCTTCCAAAACATCTGTAATCATAAATACCTCAATGTTCAAATAACTGTCTGGTTGAAAAATTGTATTCTTAAATAATTTATTCTTAAATAACTATATTCAAAGAATATCTCTATTCAGAAATATGATAACGTTTCAATATCTCCATTCTGAAATATCTTTCATCACAAACATTTGTACTCACAAACATTCGTAATCATAAATGTGGTCAAAAAATCTTCTTTCATAATTATCTGTATGTTAAAACATCTCTATTTATAAATAGCTGCATGTTCAAACAACTGTAATCATTAATATCTCTCATCCAAAATAACTGTGATCATGTAGAACAATCGGACTGTCGATTGTTCTACATGATCACAGTAATTTTAGATTATAGAACAATCGGACTGCCGATTGTTCTACATGATCACAGTTATATTGGATGAGAGATATTAATGATTACAGTTGTTTGAACATGCAGCTATTTATATAAATAGAGATGTTTTAACATACAGATAATTATGAAAGAAGATTTTTGGACCACATTTATGATTACGAATGTTTGTGAGTACAAATGTTTGTGATGAAAGATATTTCAGAATGGAGATATTGAAACGTTATCATATTTCTGAATAGAGATATTCTTTGAATATAGTTATTTAAGAATACAATTTTTCAACCAGACATTTATTTGAACATTGAGGTATTTATGATTACAGATGATTTGGAAGGAAGACATTCACCATCCAGTTATTTAGGAATGCAGATATTCTGAATACAGTTGTCGTACTGCCGTCTTGTTGCCTGAAATTAATGGTTTTTTGCTTAAAACTGCGAAAAATTGATTAAAATCTACACCAATAATTTTTTTAAAAATATCTTCGAAAAGAACAGAAAAAAACACTCAAGTTCAAAAAGAAAAAAGTTCAATTCGGCCCATTTTTCGGAAAGTTATAGGGAAAAGAAAAAAAATCTCTATTTTTTTCCAAAAATCATAACTTATTATCCAATCCACTAAAAATTCTGGAAAAAATCAAGAGAGCTCCTTTCAATGGGTATAACAACCTGAAAAATTTTGAACCAAATCAAAAATCCAAAAGTTTTGAAGTGGCTGATATGACGTGCAATGCCCCATATGTTTCTTAACTTTTTTTCAATTGAATTACGTGACTGAGAAGGTTAACAATTCACTACCTTCCAGACCCATTTGTATGAGAAAATGGCCATTCTCTTTGAATTAATCGGTATGAAAATAACAAATGTTAATCCATTAAGGAAGTTGAGGCATTAGAATGAAAATGATGTCACCACTTTTAAACCGATTGAATCTTATAAAGTGAAGTGTAAAAAAAAAGCAGTTAAATTTTCAGACAGTTTAGGAGCGTCGTTGCTGAGAAAAATCAATAACAATTTGGGCCAAATAACATGTAATCTTATGGAAGTCAAGACACATTCAGTGATATCTCCGTTAAAAGTGATGCTAAAAATATGAAATTTTTTGGGCAACATGAGCAAGGCTTGCTGAATAATGTGAATTTTTTTCAGATTTATTAGGAGATTTGCTGACATTATATTAATAATAATCTGTTTCCCGTGCAGTTTTTTGAGGCTAGGATCGTCACTGTTCGTGTTTTCGACTAAGCTTTCACCAGTTTTTCGTCTTTTTTTCCCCAACTTTTCTTTAAAGTGTATGCAACATTGCCAAACTGTAAACTGGCCTACCTTTTGAAAGGTACAGGTCATCACTTTTGGGTAAAAAAAATGACCTCAACTTCCTTAATGCACAAAACGACAGATTTGGCGGTTATTGCAAAATTCTAAATGTTTGTACGTAAATTTTTTTGTAAAGTTCAAACTTTTTGAACAAATTTATTTTCCGTCGCATAATAAATAGGTTCATAATTGTTTTCTCAAAAAGTTTCAACTTTACGAAAAATTTTTTCAGAATTTTTGAAATTCTTAACAAAATTGTTAAAACTGGAGACTACAAAAACAGTTAGAAATTTTTTGAAAAAAATCAAAACACTCTTTAGATGATTCTCAATGCTTTTTTTGCATAATTTTTTTTCGCTAAGTCGATAATTTCCGAGAAAAAAATCGTGAAAATGTACATCATGCTGTTTTGCAAAAATCGCTATCTTGGAAAAACTGAGTAGAAAAAAAGATTTCATAAGCAGTATTATGGAAAGATGAGATACTAAAAGGACACCTTTGCTGATGATAAGATGGTTATTTGAATGCAGCAGCAATAACGAAATTTGATTTGAAGAGAAAAAACCTCAAAAATTTTTAATTTTTTAACTGACAACGCTAAAATAATAAAGAATTTAATTTGATTTTACAAAATAAATGTCAGATTCTGAAAGAGCTTCCTTAAAAACCTACTCTATGAGGTTTTTAGTAATTTTTTTTGTTGGTCAATTAAAATTGTGTACTTACAATTGCGTGTCCAAAATTTTCGTTTCGCGCATTTAATGACAAGCGCAAATTTTTACCTATCCATATTTGAAAATTTTCTGGTAATAGGAATCCAAAAGTCTATAAGAATTTTTTTCTTTTTTCTGAAACAACGTATTTTTGAAATGCCAAAAATCGATAAAAATACTCAAATGATTGCGCTAACGTATTTCAGGATCTCCATCAACAATAAACATTACAAAGTATCTCCAAATCCATTTCCATAACGATGTAATCGATGAATGTAGCCATTTTCTCCTCAAAAAAGGGGTCTGAGAAGGAGTAAATTTTAAATCTATGACAATCTAAATTTTTCCACGAGATAATTATAATTAAAATAACATGCGGTTCAAAGAGAATACTGCGATTTTCGATGATAAATGTAGCAGTTTCGCTGGAAAAGTGGAAATAAAAAATCTACTGTAGGCTCAACTTTGTCTGAGAATAATTTTCAAAAGAACAGATTTATCACAAAATAATAGGAGATCTTTCTTATATACTATTCGCTTTCCTATAACAACCTGTCGTTGAAATTATTGTACATTTCCCCGTTCGTGAGTAGCAAAATTGAAATGACGCCAGTGATGTGTTTCCCGGATTATTAAAGTTAGAGAAAGAAAATCACGATGAGTGACCTCAAAAAATTTTTTGAATGATTGAAATTTGGACAAGCGTCATATTTTATAATACTGAAACGATGGATGGACGTTCTTGGGGAAAACAAAGAAATTTGTGACTCTCTACTGTGACCCAAAATTTTGAATTTTTTTTTTTTTTTAGGTTGAAGGACTCAGAATTTACAAAACATGGCAAAACGCGGACAAGATGTACGGTTTGAGTAGAACGAGTTCAGTATAGAGTAGCTTTTTCCAATACGATAATGACGGAGTTGAAGAATATACTCGCTTATTATTGTTCCACAGCATATAGAAAACCAGAACAAACGAATTTGCCGACCATCGTCACGCTTATCTCAATTTCTCGTCGGTGAGGACTACCCTCCAACAACCGATGAGAGTTCGGATAAAGATGGTCGGCTATTCACTGGTTTATATGAAAGCGTCGATGAGTCCATGAGCAGAGTGGCCGCGGCAATATCAAGTTGCCCGAGACTGGGTGGAACTAATCCACTAAATCCGACGGAGGGATGCGAGGATTTCGCAACGGACTCAGGGCATCGTCCCAATGAAAAAACTCGTGAAACAAATGATGACGAAACTCTGGTACGAGTAACACGATTCTCTGATTATGAGTACAATCTGAAAGGTGCCGTAACGAACAAACCCAAACAAATGAGTGTTGCATTATTGTTTTTACAGCGCCGATATGATGACCAAGATGACACGGACTTCGGGGCTCACCGCGAGCCCCGATTGACAAATTTGAATTATGACCGAGGCTATCCTCAACGATATAATGACAACGGCTACCAACGCCCGCTTGACAGAAATGTAGAGTTTCGGCAGCCCTCCCGTCATTTAGACACAGACATTATTCTGTCAAGGATGGAGTAAGTATAAAAACCATTTCTGATCAGAGAAGAGAAGGGAGGATTCAAATGTAGTAGTTGTATTAAAACTACCTTTCTCCGGTTTATAGGGCCATACACCGAGATCTATCAAAGCAGATAAGGTACGATTGTGATAATTGATGAATTCATAAAAAATTTTATTAATTTATGAATATTTTTTTGTTCGTTTTTGTTCCAGCAATATGGAGCGCACCGTAATGAACAAAATCACGTGTGTATTTTGGCATAATATGGCAAATGAGGTTTGAGTAAAACGATAATCTTACTAATAATAATAACGTTTTCAGAGCGCTAGAAGGACGGTTCGAGAAATATGAACACCTCCAACGCAGCCGGAACATCGTCGAGTATCCACAAAAACCGCGGTGCCTTCCGGTCCGCGGAGTTCGAGAGCTCGAGGCGTTGGAGGGGTTCACGAAAGAAAACAAAGACCAAATAGTGAGTATCAATAGTAAACTAATTCAACAATATAAATATTTTCTCAACAATAACATACGGAAATTGTGATATTAAAAAAACTTCAAAGTTATTATAATCTACCTCTCGATTTATTTTATTGTTGCAGATTCAGTATTTAGGCAGCCTGAGCTCTGGCTCGATACATGAGAGGGCTCACCTTATTATTAAAGAAGCAATATCTGACGAGTTCTCGACGGTTGTAACCGTCCAGGGGGGTGCGCGGAACTCGTGCCGATTGGAGGGCACGGCTTTGTATAAAGCAATGTACGGTAAGTATTCGATCGAACATTTTATGAATATAATCGTTGAGCACGCTGCAAAGAAATTTTTTATCTGCAGTTGCCGTATGTAAAAACATACCGCCCGATGATCGGCCGTCTCGGCGCACCTTCATTGACGCGTTAACTGCGGCGCTGAGGGCTTCAAAGCAACGGCACCGCAGAACCGTCGGGAACGATAAAACCGACCACCAGCAGCCAGAGCTTGCAATTTAATTTACTCATTGTTTTTTAAATTAATATGTTTAAGTTTTTTTTGTAATTAAAGTCCTTTCACGAACCCGAACCCTCTGTAAAAAATTGATTTTAATTTATTAGAGTATACAAGTGCATGCGAATAGATTGGTGAAATTTCAGGTCAGGTTATCAAACATTCAATGAAAAATTAAAATTTCAAAAATTATAAAATTTATACGGGAGCTTACGGAGATTCCATCATCATCACATTTCTATTTCAATAATTCGTACACTAAATATCTCTAAAATTCCTGATACAAACTGTCTCACAGATAGAAAAAAAAATGTAAGGAATCCATAGCGATGATAAAAATAAAGGGTTACCGAATTTTTAAAAGAGATATTAATGATAAAAGTTGAAAAAATGGCAGAAGTCGAAACTTTTCCCATTCAACAGCGACTTCTCAGAGGTTAAAAATGAATTTAAATTTCGAGTGCTCTAGTTTGCGATATCAAAAAATACGGTCCTGCGAAAGAATAGATAGATCCTTAAGATAGACCTTAAGATAGATCATGCTCGAAGGGTCGTATTTTGTGGGTGTTTAATACATTAGATCGACTTTTACTTCCCTAATTAAAGAATCATCACTCAACGTGATCTTTTTCAGTTGTTCAGTCGATAAAAATCCTGCTGCACGTTTTGTTCTGAGTAGGTTGATATTTGAAAGAAAATATGAGTTACACGCTATTCTCATTTTATCAGAGAACAAGATGTAACTTTTATTTTTCTCGAAAAAACAACGATGTCCGAGTAAAACGTCATTTTGCAGCTATCTCTCTCGCACTCACTCAAGTGATAGATCACCTCAAAATTAATGTCAGAGTTATTAATTCGGAATTGTAAATACATTTTTTCAACTTATCTGGCTAAATTACTATAGTATTGATATGTAAAAAATCATTGTAAAAAGCGCAAATGCAAAATACAAAGGAAAATGGATCAAGAAAAGAGTGTTAATGAAGACAGAAGGTTGTGACAGGAATGGCCCAAGCCAAAAAGAAATAAAATGCCGAAATAAACAAATGTGAGATTATACCCATTTCATTCAATCTTTAACGTAATATATCTTTGTTACTAGTAAGACAATCGTCTCGAATTCGTTCCCAGATCTTTATTATATACTGCATTGTTATTGTGTACTTTTCCATGAACTTCATAAGAAGCATTCATTCGTTCTATGGGAAGATAAACGATTTTTTACGCATAGTCCCTATAATCCTGTGCATTTTTCTTCATATTTAAACACGTTTACCCCAATAATCAATAAGACGAACACTTTGAAATTTGATATGCGTGTGAGTCGACCACCCACTTATAAACTCTTTGTAAATTCCAAGACTTTTTTAAGACAATTTTCTTCCTTACAAAAAATGTGAAATAACTATAGAAACAAACAGTAAAAATTTGACAAAAAATTCATATGCCCCTTCCTTCCAAACAGTGAAGTGATAAAAAATTGAGTCTGAATCTCACAAAAAGTAGTAAAAGAAACAAAACTTCACAAAGCATTCACAATAAAATGTGTGAAAACCAATTGTAGACATACTGCTCTCTCCATGGTCTATAAAACCTTGCCAGATAATTTATTTATCTAATGGAACCACAAGAGGAAAAGAAAACAAAAAAATTCGTGACATCAAGAGAAAAGAAAATAATAAATCCGGACATTAGGATCGTGCACTCCCGTTCAAAAGTTTGAGTTCACCGATCGAAACTTTTACACACACTGAAAATTCGGTAGTTCGGTCAAAAATAGATGGAATAAAATTTAATAAACGTCATTTAAAAGAGGGCTAATTGCGCTTTAATTTGTAGCTTCTTAAATTTGTTTATAATTTTTTTTTAGCCGGCACGCGCTTTAGAACAGCGCCGCTTATCGACAAATTTTACGCCTTCGTGAACGGGCTGCCAATGTTGCCGAATTTTTTTTTCTGTACTTTTCTCCATCACAGCTTCGATACAGGAAAAGCTGTATTTCTGTTTTTTTTAGAAAATACCGAACATTTTTTTTTCGTACGGTTACTCTAATTGTAGCTCAAAACGAGGAGTTTCAAAAGTTGTAGCGTATTTCGAATACTTTCGAAATGCCAAGAGGGTAAAAAGTTGTGCCGATTTATAATAAACTTCTAATTATTGCAGATTTCTTTTTTAAAATTTTTTTTCCGATTTTTTTGGTTGAGTCACAACTGAATAACTCGAAAATTATGGGGTTTGGGATAAAATTTCAAAAGAGAAAAAAAGTTTCAATTTATACTTTAGAACTCACTGACATTTTTTCAAAATAAATGAGGTGCTTTTTTTAGACTTAGTCGCAATTCCCATATCATTTCAATATAAAAAAAAATTACTTATTTAATCTCTTACTTTATTTACACAGGCAGATTTAGGGAAGAACAGATTGTTCTACCATTCCGATCCAGCTTCTCACATAAAAGCTCGATCGGATTTAAGTTAGGAGATTGTGGTGGCCAAGCCATATTAACGATTGTTCCATTTCCTCCGAGAGCATGTTCTTCTGATATGAGCTCGTCGTTGAAAACCGAAAAATAAAAATTGATCGAAAATTTAGAATGATCTGCCCTTCTCCTGCCAGTGATTTGTGGCACAAGCTTGTAGACGCTTGGGCGAGTTTAGATCAAGTCATAAACGACAAACTAATCAAGCGAATGTCACGACTCGTCAACGCAGTTCTCAAGGATAATGGTGGCTTTTTCGATGAGAAACAGGTGTAAATACGAATGATGGGAATCTAAACGATCTCATTCTGAATGTATACAGAGACACAAACACCTTTCATCTGCGATTGTTTTACTCGCACCTTACAGCTGCGTCGGTCAATGACCTAATTCCATAAATAACATTCTCAACCGGCCTATGAACTAGAAAATATTTGACTCTTATCGATCCATACGAACAAATTATGCAATACAGATAGGTTATTTCGTTTCAATATACGGTACGACTTGATGACTGTTCAATGGAATTGAGTAATCTCTATCACTGGATTCGGATTGGGATTGAAAAACGGAGTTCTTGTATCGTGTAATAGTCGTTCTGCTGCAGTAAAACGTGTACTACGGTAACAGCACTGAATAGACTCAGCGCTGCACCGTAATGCCTCATCGTGTAGCAATGGTGACGCCACGTAACGTCTGAGGGAGATCCGTGCCGTCTCGATGAGTTGTCACCGTGCACGCACGGTGTGGTCTCTCGACAGCACTGAGTGCACACACCGTGCCGGTACTGTGCAGTCTCGGCATCATCTATGATCGCACTACGTGACGCCTGTGTGCTGCTGCCGTGCCGCTTCTGAGGTGTACGCGAATGCAGCACGTAACGGCACGGTGTAAGCACGCCGTGCCGTTACGCCGTGGCGTTAGAAATCAGTCATGTTCGGACAGACATAACGCGTATGTAACGGCACGCGTACCGTGCCGCGCAGTCACCGTGCCGTCACCGTGCTGGAAACTGTCTATCTGGGTAGAGTCCGCACACAACAGCACTTTGGGGATCATAACCTCACCTGTCAAAATGACGTTCAGTATGAAAACAAGTCTCGGGTGGTTTCGGATGTGCGTATCGATGTATTGATATCTTATAACCTATATTCACAAATGATATAAATGATAAACTTATTTTCAGTTAAACGAATTAATGAAATCTTAAAAAGTTTCGTCGACATGCACCGTGTATTTTTTTATTTTATTCTTTTTCACACACCAGACTACATTTACGCGACTGCTTTTATACCGGTTTAGTTTAGCATTCCACAGGTTTTAGTACTATGCACTTGGTTAGATGACGAAAGTTTTTTTTATATATTCCACACGCATTCCATAATGACAAAACTCCGTTTGTTTATACGATGATCGAAAACTGACACATGGTTTATATATATATATAATATTTACGGAGTCTGAGCGCGGTCGGGGTAAGACTCAAAAGTTAGAAGGCCTAAAATGGCGAACAGGCATTCTGTATAACGCATATATAGATATACAGAATGCCTGTTCGCTATTTTAGGCCTTCTAACACTTGAGCCTCACCCGCGGTCGGCCTAGCAGCTGGAGGAGCCGACATCGTTGAGCCAATCAGAATGCGTAGAGGCAACAACTCTACTACCACTAACTACGTCAAAACGCGTATACGTATACGTCGAACTCGTGATGTGTCAGTAACTTTTGCATAATCTTGAGCCCGTGCAAAGTTTTTTTTCAGCAATTACGCCACCGATCGTGTTGATTTTGGGCGCAATCGAAAGAGAATTTCTTAATTAGCTGAAAGTTCAATTTTCAAAGCCTCAGATGACTCATAACTTCGGTAATTCAAAAAAATCACTTGCCAATTTTACCCCCACCACGGCGAATCGTTTTATTCAGAGAAAGTATACTCGGCAAGAGCCTCGGGCCAGCAGACGACAGGGCTGTCAATGTACTTGTCCCGAGACTCTACCGAGTCTCTTGATAAATAATTAATATCTTTTCAATGCGTTAAGCTACAGAGTTCGTAGAGGTCGCGATCGAAAGATAAAAAAAAATCAAAAATACGTCATCTTGCAGGATTCTTTGGAATACTGTAATTATTCAGTTATTAAAGAAAAATGATCGAAAACAGCTGAAAAACACTCTCGCTCCGGTAAAGACTCTCTGGAAGCGACTCGTCATACATAAATGTACTTGTCTCAGAGTCGCTACCGCGACTCTAGATTCGATTCAATACGACTGTACTGAAAACTTCTCAAAACAGCCTAAAAATAAAATTAGAAACACTGCATCATACATTTTTCAATATTAAAGCACTCGGAGTTGTGTGATCTTCGGCAAGCTGTAACGAGTGATGGAAGTTCCGGCCAAGAAATTCCTCGAAGCGGGTCTTTCTAGATATAAAGAACTACTCTTACCTAAATTTTTGTGAACTTCGGAGTTGATAGAAATCCGTGGTGCACGGTCAAAGTTCGCGATTTTTCGTAAAATTTCGAAAAAGACCAACTTTGGAATGATATCTCTCTAGGCTTCTTCACGCAATCCGAATTTTCGGCATGACTCGCTTGAAAGGTATAAAAAATGAAAAAAATGAGCCATATTAGAAGTCAATTAAGCTAGAAACAAGCCTGTAGCATCAATTTGAAAATGGTCATTTTATTGAAATTTTCAATTCATTTAACGTGATCACAATGAAAGGCCTCTTGATCTGGACGACTGGACCACGTTTTTCTATAATCTAGATGGTATACTAAAGGAAATGGAACCAGTATTACTTGACGTGAACGTAAAGTTTGTGTGAAGCATCATCTTAAAAAGAGGCAAAAAATGGTCATTTTTTGATATTTATAAGGCTCGTTCTCGTGATCTTGAGCACTTAGAGACTTGAAATTTGGGGATAGTTTTTAAGGTGCTTTAAAGTATCTAAGTTTGAGAAAAATCGAAAGACCCCTCCCGAGAAATTGGGCGAAATCCAATGGATCTGCTCATATATATATTCAATGTATAATGAAAAAATAGTAGAAGCCCTTGAAAGTTGAAAATAAGATACATAATTGTAAAAAAGACCACTATTTGTAATTCTTTGGAATGTTAACGTGATACTGCCGTGAAGATGCGCATTGGTGGTGATAACTTACAATGTTTATTACGATCTAACTCGAAGAATATACAATTGTACCTGTTTGATTCCGCTGTCACATCAAGCTCTTGCCATGCCACGACACCCGTTTAGTATAGATTTTATTTAGCAATTTTTCCAATCACTCATGCGCGTTTCACGCTTCCAAACGTGTTTAAATGCTTGGAACTATCTATTTCGAATACGACTGATATCAGTACGAATCTTAGATGTTTCCGTACTGTTATTTTTCCAATGATTGATGTTCCTTCTTTATCAAAAACAATAATTTGTTTAATTTCACGGAATGATAAGGGCTAGAACTCCTCGAAGCGTTATACAGAAATATTCGATTCACCATTCAGAACCATTGAATAAATTGAAACTCATTAGAAAATGACTGCATGTCATTCTTTTTGCTACCATAAAAATTTATGAAATTCCATGAAAAACTAAACGCTAGAACTTTCCGAAACGTTATACGGAATTGCTCCAGTCATCGATTAGAATCATTACATAAATTGGAGCTCATTAGACGATGAGAGCACCTCATGAGTAAAGTTTATTTTTATCACTGATGATCATTTCAAAAATTCCGTGAAGCGCAGGAGACTAGAACTCTTCGAAAAGTTATATAGAAACACTTCAGTTATCGTTCAGAATCCTCGAACAAACTGGAACTCGCCAGACTACGACAGAATCTCATGGTTAAAGTTTCTTTTCATCGACAATAATAATTATAATAATTCCATAAAGCACTGGAGGCTAGAACTCTTTGGGAAGATATACAGAAAAACTCCAGTCATCATTCAGAACCATTCGATAAACTGAAACTCGTCAGTAGACTACGACATAATCTCATAGTTGAAGTCAATTCATTTAAATAATGATAGTTTATTAAGTTTCACGGAACGCTAAACGTTACAACTTTTCGAAATGTTATGCAAAAACACTCCATTCATTTTTCAGAACCATTCAAAAAACTGGAACTCGTCAGACTACGACAAAATCTTGTGGATAAAGTTCCTTGTTATCAACAATAATAATTTATTTAATTTCACGCAATGCTAAAGGCTAGAACTCTCCGAAATATTATACAGAAAGGCTATACCATTGTCAGAACCATTGAATAAACTCGAACTAGTTATACTACGAAAGCATCTTATCGTTAAAGTTTCTTTTTATCGAAAATAGTCTTTTTCGTAATTCCATAAAGCGCTGGAGGCTAGAACTCTTTGGGAAGATATACAGAAAAACTCCAGTCATCATTCAGAACCATTCGATAAACTGAAACTCGTCAGTAGACTACGACAGCATCTCATAGTTGAAGTCAATTCATATCAATAATGATAGTTTATTAAGTTTCACGGAACGCTAAACGTTACAACTTTCCGAAATGTTATGCAAAAACACTCCATTCATTTTTCAGAACCATTCAAAAAACTGGAACTCGTCAGACTACGACAAAATCTTATGAAGAAAGTTCCTTTTTATCAACAATAATAATTTATTTAATTTCACGAAATGCTACAAGCTAGAACTCCTTGTAAAGTTATACTGGAACGCTACGGTCATCATTTAAAACCATTAGATCAACTGGAACTTATAAGAGTATGACAGCAGTAGTAAGGCTATACCAGTTCTAACTCAGGGATCTCAGGGGGGAGCGGGGACGGGGGAGCGCGGGGACCGTTGCGGGGCTGCATGGTATGTGGAGGGGGAAGGTTCTCGGACAGCGGGGGTGCGGCGGCACTTTGATGACAAAAGATTGCCGCACTTCTCGAATGACTGATTTATGTTTCCGGTGTGATCATCAGATTGCATTGGACGGAATTTTCTTTTGAAAAAGTGACCTGCTCTTTTCGAAAATGATCTCAATTATCGGACCAAAGCACTACTCTAATGACAAATTTATGTGTCCTACATATTTTTGCATTCCTGAGATGGTGCCAGTTTCCATGAGATTTCTTTTTCAAAATGCCCCTCCCCCGACTTTTCACTTGAGACTTGTATCTTTGAAAAAATATATTGTTATTCCGAGAATTGCACGTCACACGACGTCTAATGATAAATGTCCAGTGTTACATATCTCTACATTCCTGAGACGGCGCAAGATCCGACGAGATTTCTTTTTCGAAATGCACCTGCCCTTCCCCGAACTTTTGACTTGAGAGTTGTTTGAATGTTTTCCGAGAAAAAAAAAATTTTCACATCGAACGCTTATTCTGAAAGTAAACGTCGCGATGGAAAGGTGTGCTAGTATGTATGCTATCCATCCAGCAAAAGATCCATCGACATTAACGGAAAATGAACTTGAGTCATTGCCGAAGGCTTTGCTTTTAAAGTACTATAGTAATTCTATTCCTACGTTATGGGATCGTTTACCCAAGTATTTGCAGTGTGATGCTGATGTGCAATCATATCAATTGTGTTTCGATCATTTCAATCAACCCTGGGTGCGAACTCATGTTGATTCAGCTAGACCCAGACGTAGAAATTGTGAAAAGTGCTCGATTATGGAACGACTTGTAAACATCTATGGGACTTTACGGATAAAAAATCCCTGTGAAATGACATCGGAGGAGCTCCAAATTATATCTCCAACCATGTTCAAGGAATACTTTGGTGAATATACAGATATTCTGTGGGATCGTTTACCCGAATACTACAAATCCGATAGTGAGATTGCATTATTACGTCGTTGCGTTGAACATTGGAATGTATCATCGATGGACGATCATATTGACGGTCCGGCTCCGCAACGTCGAAATTGTAGGAAATGCTGTGAACGTGTTTAAACAAGTTTAGAATGCACGTGTTCATAACGTCGGCGGAATCAAAGAGCCTGTACAGAAAAAAGGACCACCGGAAGAGATTGGATCGATTCCAATATAGATCACGTTTGAACCTGTTTGAAAGCGTGTGGAAGGGGATGGTTCAGTTTTGGGGTAGGGATAGATGGAAAAACTACAAATAGCAGAGTCCAGAAGAAAAAAGCATCACTTCACGTCTTCGTAAAGTTGAGTCAAGACTTGCTCTTTAAAGAAAATCTCAAAAAACTATATCCATAATGGAGTTCTCCGCCATCAACAATATCATTGCAAAGTCAGAGTATCTCCCCGCCAAGAAGCTGAAAGAACTCCAAGTCAACGAGGAATATCTCATCTCGGACGTGAGGACAGCAAATACCAAATGGGGAAAAAGATACGTCGCCGAAATCAGGAATGAATTCACCGTATTCCTGCCATCGCGAGTTGTCAAGGCATTCGACCAGAATCCAGCGGTATTCGAGAAACTTCTGGAAACGGCTCATTGTGGACAACTATACATGAAATATCTCGGTGGTGATTGGAACGCTATTGAATTTTCTCAAAGAGATTTCTAATATTCTCAACGCAAAAAATGTATATATCTGAATCACCGATGAAATGTATGTTGAAGGAGGAGGAGGAGGAGGAATATTGTATAAATAAAATTACACATTTATGAAAAAATTGTTTTGTTTATTCCAAGATCCCTCTATTACATAATGCATGATATACGTATAACCAGCTTTGCAAAGATTTTACATTCTTCGTTGCACAATTAAATTTCGATTCGTTGATGTGGTGGTGATGGTCGCATTTCGATGGACTTTTCGGCAGTTTTTTCAACGATGGGCAGTCCAAAGTCTCCAAATCGACAATCTCCGTTGACAGATCCAAAAAGTTCGTCAGCCATAAAGACTTTTCGCCGCCTTTTACGAAGATGGTATGAGCGCCGCGTAAGATAGTTTGAATTATTCCTCTTGCAGCATCGTATGGTATTACACCAAAATCCCATGGCAATCCATGAAAATTACGTTCCAGCCATTTGTTTGTCGTTTTATACTTTGTCGGCAGAGAATCCCATGCATACGGTGGTGCGAAGAAAAGTGTGAGAGGTTCAGCATTCTTCACGTCCGCACAAATGATTGAAATTTCTTTGAGTATAAACTCATTGATGGGTCCTTTGAAGCCTTGTAGATCGATGACAAAATCCATGATGACTGTTGGCCGAAGAAGTTGATGGTACGGTTTTATACCAATTTTCTCACCCCACCACTCACAGGATTGTATTCAACGATGCGATCGTGTAGAATAAGGCAGTATGCGCATGTTTGTGCTGGAATATTTGTGCTTGTTTCAAATTCGAGGCGCACATCAACAGGTCCAGACTTGAGAGAATCGTTCTGCTTCGAGCAGTCAATCACAATGAGAGGTGCAAATTTGAGAAAATCCGCTTTTGTAAGCCATGGTTCGGCCTCCTTATTGTAGTACATCGGTTGAAAGTTTGTATACATATCGTAGAGTACTGCATACTGATTTTGTTCTATATTCAAATTCATATTACCATAAGGATAACATTGTGAATTCAAGTATAATTTTACATCAGTAACGTTGCAATGATCAAAATTACTCGCATTTTGCCTCTTATTATTCTTTCGTCCTGTTTGGAATGCCAGGATCACATATCGAGGTTTTTCCAGCTGCGTTGATGTCTTGACTGACCACACGTGTTTCGATGTCGCCGGTAACATTGGATATTCATACAATTCCCACGTACGAAAACTCATTGGAATTGGGGTATCTTTGGCGATGAATTTCAGCAATTGAATTTTCCGTTTATCCGCCACGGTGACGTATGGAACGAGCCATTCAATTTTCCGTAGTGTAATTTTATAATCTTCAGCGGCTGGTTGAACTATGGCATTATCATCGGAACGTGATCTAGTCAAAATCAATTCGTGCTTTGCATTCACCACCATTTTTCGATAATCTTCAGCAAATCCCAGCAGCATGCTCAGTGGTATGCATACGTCAAAGTTGCCTGCTACGTCTACAATTTGTTTAGTCTCCTCAACATCGAGCCAACCGGTGTTCTCAAGCATTGCACTTCTCGCCGACGAATGAGATGTATATCCTTTCATAAGAGATGTGATTCCCACATTTTTATTACGATCGATTTCAACTGCGTTAAGTTCATAACGCACCTCCTCGAATAAATGACAAATGGCATTGTTGACGAGGCTCGTTGCAGCTAACGCTGCACCATCCGCCTTTGTCAGTTTGCCGCAAATGTGAATTGAACTTTTGCTCGGTAGAATTGATAAATCTTGATGTTGGATTGAAATACGTATTTCATCACTATTGTTGTATGTTGACGATGCGTATGGTTGATGAGCATGAACCTCATAATGTATGATGGATTCGTCAAACATGACGGGTGTCTGGATGTTTACGATTTCTTCCTCCATTGCAGGCAGCAGATGCACAACGAGCAAAGCAGATAATTTCTCACACGCGAACTCCACGAATTTTGAGACCCAAACTCTTCAATAGCAGAAGGTTTTGAGGTGTTAGCTCTTTGAGCGTTGATCGACGACTGCTTTCGCGATCCCATGTTGGCTTATTAATATTGCCAATACGATGATTGTAAATTATGCCCATTGAGATTTTATATGAAGTCTTATGGTGATGACTTCACCGCGGAAATTGATCAAATCTCCGTCTTGATCGACAATACGAAGCTGTATATTGTCAATGCGACGAGTTGTGATTGGTAGATAAATGACGCTCGACGGTACTTCGATGATTTTATAGCCGGCCGGTACAGATGGGAAAAATTCGTGAATTGTATGAACTTTTCGCCCGTTGATGTATGCACCAGTGGTTATGTTACACTCGACTCGAATGGCGTTCACTTTGAGAATGGACACGGGTAGATCGGACACATGTCTTTTATTGGGCTCCAATCGACGCGACGTAAAACCCAGCAAAGGTCCAATCGAATTTTTGGATGTAAAATCAATCGATTGATTGCACTCAATTTCACTGCGTAGCGTATAATTATTCGGCTTAAGCTGAATTTGTATGTTTTTAGATGCCAACTCAGTTTTCAAATATTTTTCAATATCTTCAATTTCATAGCTGCCCGTTGGAATGGTCACCACATGATTTCCAACGTGAAATTCATTGCAACCAATGTCGATATTTGGAATCGAATTGAATGTGAGCAGCTCGACGAGTCCAAGAGTATAATTTTTGTCGGGCGATAGTTCGATGGGTGGAAAAAATTGTGCCTCGAGTATGGAGGATGATCCAGTAATGGTGATCGTCAAACTATCATCCATGATGCTCGCAGATTTAGAACTAAACACGCAGCTCCATAGTCCTCATTTATATAGTGCATAATTGTCTCGTCGATTTAGTTGTCCACACAAAAATTTCAAGCATAAATGCCCGCATATTATTGTATCGTATTCCTGATACTTTTTATAATTGTATTTCACGCTACCAACATTGAAGTATTTCATGAGTTCGGGTGGAGGTGGGAGATTACCGAAGCTGTCAAAGTATGTGACTCGTTGACCATTCTTTTTATATGCAACCCAGTGTGTCCCAGGGCCCACATTTTCATCCAAATTCACGATTGCTGATTCTTGCTTGTGTGGTCCATTTTCAGGCAAAGTGTCACGCATGAAAACCCCACGAAAGTTACGAATTTTCATGGCTCTCGCATACTTTAGCAGATCGATGTCGGTGAGTGGTTGATGTGGTAGCGTGATTATACGTTTTTTGTCCCGAGGTAAAGACCCAAACCCTGTTTGTATGGTTTCAGATGTAAACCTTTACCCAAAGCGATGGCCTCGAGTGTTCTGTTGTGACGTTTACTTTCCTCCAATTCCTTTTTAGCCGCTTGAGCAGCATTTACAGCTTTGACTATTGCAGCACTTCCACCAGACAGTGCACCAACGGCGCTAAGGCCGGCAAAGATGGGTACGAGGAAGGGCAATAAATCGCCGATTTTGCGAGGTACAGGTAGAACCCGAGGCGTGCGTACTTTAACACCTTTAACACTAGCACGCACACCTTTCAATGCTGACATGACGATTTCACGGGGGTCACCACTACGAATCATGGCTTTCTTTGCGGCACTAATGATCTTTTTCAGGCAAACACTTTTTTTGGTCTTTTTCGTCACTCCTTTCATACCTAGACCAAATTTCTTTTTCGCCTTCATAATGTTTGTCACGGCCCAAGCACTTGCTCTTTCACCAAGACTTGCGTCTTTCGAGGTTACACGTTGCCAGGCTTGTTCAGCCAAAATTTTATCCGCCAGATGTCGTGCTTCCAAGTTTTCACGATTTTTCGAATATGCGATATCGTGTTCTTTACACGCAGCGTCCAGCGCGTTTATACCAGGATCACCACGAGCAAGACGTTTGATCAATTTCGTACCGGGTCCACAATATTGATATCCCGGTAGATGTAGTTCCACGGGGAGATTGTTGATTATACTGTTTACCAAACCTTTACCAGGTTTATCATGTACAATCATCACTCCGCAGTGGTTACAATTCGACTGACTATTCCAACATTATAAAGTTGCATTTATATGATTTTTTCAATCAGTCGCATGCGAGATGAAGTCGAAGAAACAAGTTTCGAGCGGTCAACTCCCCATAATAAATTTCGATGAATTTATTGTTGGAGCGGGTAGTGTGAAGAAGCGTCATGGAAACTTACTACCTAACAGCATTCAAGCCGTATTTTGTGGCCCCTCGAATTGTGGAAAAACGAATGCCTTACTCACGCTCCTAATACATCCAAATGGTTTGAGATTTGAGAATATATATCTATACTCGAAATCTTTGAAGCAGCCTAAATACCGATTGCTCGAGCAAATGCTTAAACCTGTGGAAGGAGTGGAATTTTTTCAATTTAACGAGCATGAACAAGTTGTGGCACCTAGTGAAGCTCGCCCAAACTCCATATTCATTTTTGACGATATAGCGTGTGAGAAACAGGACAACGTGAGAGCATTTTTTTCCATGGGAAGACACGAGATTGTGGATAGTTTTTATCTCTGTCAGACGTATACTCGTATTCCGAAACATCTCGTGAGAGACAATGCAAATTTTATAGTGCTATTCAAACAAGATGATATGAACCTCAAGCATGTATATAATGATCATGTCAAAACGGATATGACTTATGCAAGTTTCAAAAAAATGTGTGTCAAGTGTTGGAAATCGGACAAGTATGGATTCATCACGATTGACAAGGACAGTGAGTTGAATGCTGGAAGATATAGAAGGGGATTTGATTCTTTCCTCACTATCGATGATGATGATGATGATGATGATAAATAATTGTTCCCCTGGATTTTACAAGACAGTCTAAAGTCTGACTTACTCGTGTCAACATGAAGCGCAAAGAACTTTTAAAGGAGACGGCTGTATTGAGTGAACTTGCCAAGGCGAGTGATGCAATCAGACGAAAACATCGAATGTTGAAAAGTGGACGTGATAGTGCTCAGCAGAAAATGCAAGATGTGTTTAAACCGATTGTTGAACCATTAGAAGAACTAGTTTCATATACGAAAAAACCTAAAATTAAGAATGAACGTGTAAATGTTAAAAAGGAGGAAGAGGAGGAGGAGCAGGAGGAGAAGAAGGAAGAGTCTCCAAATTTCGGAGAAAATAGCATGAAGCAAGATATTTCTTTCAAAGATGATATTTGGCATGATGCAATTACTGATGAGAATGTCGGTGTACCCTTAACTAAAAATAGTGATAATGATATTCATGAAGATAATAATGATGATGATGAGGACGATGATAACTTGGAATCATCTGGAGATGTTGATAATTTGATACGTGAATATCTGGGCTTACTGCGTAGTAATAACAAAACAAGATTAGATGGCGTGTATGGAGTACGAAATCTCGCTCAAAACAGATTAATGATTGGTGATTCACCAATTCATTTCGAACTCGATCATATAGTGGTTGGAGATGAAAAGTATCCCAAAAGTATTGGCTTGGTGGAACTGTTGTTTAAAAAAGAGCCCGAACTCAAATATCTAACACCAAATGACTTGGAGAAATATCAGAAAATTATCATCACAACGAATGCTCATAAAAAATTTTATAAACGCACGGGTGCGGTACGTCAGGATAAAAATACTAAATTTAAAAATTATATATCCCAAATGCTCGGTAGCAACGATAAGAAAGGTGGTGCTCTGCCTCAGTATAAGGTAGCACGAAAGCATACCTCTGTCGACTATGTTCACTGGGATGATCCAAATGAGCTGGTAGATCGTCTTCGCTTATTGCTCGCATCGCAAGCTGCTGGAAATTCATCACATTCGAATGAAATTATATCGATTATCGAGGAGTTGCGTGAAGCTGAAATCATTTATTAACATGTGATGGCTTGCTTTCATCCACATTCCCAACATGAGCGTCGATGTGTTTGGACGAAAGTTGAGTAGACGTGGTGCAGGTCCTCCGGGTAAACCAGGTGCTGGATTCAAAATTACATCGGACGGTCATTACGACTTGGAACGAAAACGACTGAGCAACGTTGGCGAGCCAGTAAATGCTCGAGATGTTGTAACACTCGGTGCATTCAGCAAACACATTCATTCTATAACTCATAGTGTGACTCATACAACGAATCAAAAGTGTGAATCGAATGTGGCGGCTGCAGAAAAGCATGTGAGAACCGAGCTCGCCCATCTCCGTGAAGAAATTGATAATATAAAGAGAGAAATCTCAGAACTTCATGATGATATGAAGTTTTTACGAGATCATCTAATGATAAGTCAGTGAAAAATCCTCCAGACTCTTATCTTCTGCAATTGATGAGGACTGTGGGGGGGGGAGAAGAAAAAATGAGTGAAAAGAAGCTTGCGGTGGTTGAAGAACTGCATAAGCCAGCTCGGCGGAATTATCCACGTCGACATGTGGATATACGCGGCCTGGATGAGACTTGGCAAGCTGATCTTGTAGATATGTCTGCATATGCACAACACAACTCCAACCATAAATTTCTCCTCACCGTCATCGATATATTCTCCAAATTCGCCTGGGCCGCACCGTTGAAGAGTAAAAGTGGAAAAGATGTGAGTGCTGCAATGGAGACGATTCTCAGCAAAGGGCGCATACCGAAAAATCTTCACGTCGATCAAGGAAAAGAATTTTATAATACTGACTTTAAGGCTTTGATGAAAAAGTATAATATACACTTGTATTCTACATTTAGTAATTTGAAAGCATCAATTTGTGAGCGCTTCAATCGTACACTTAAGAATAAAATGTGGATTCAATTTAGTTTTCGCGGAAACTGGAAATGGATCGATATTCTCGATACATTAATTATAAAATATAATGATACATTACATCGTACGATAAAAATGAAACCGAAAGATGTGAACACTGCGAATGAAAAACGCCTGTTGCGTAATGTATACAATAGATCAGAAGTTGGAAACCAAGCAAAATTTAAAATCGGTGATAAAGTACGCATAAGTAAATTTAAGAATGTATTCGAAAAAGGTTATACACCAAACTGGACAACGGAAATATTTACAATATATCGAGTTAGAAAAACTAATCCAGTTACTTATAATATAAAAGATCATCAAGATGAACCCATCGCAGGTAGTTTCTATGAGCAAGAGCTGCTTCGAGCAAAATATCCCGACATATATCTTATTGAAAAAGTATTGAAGAAACGTGGTAGTCAGTTGTTTGTAAAATGGCTAGGTTTCGACAAAACACACAATAGTTGGATAAGTAAAAATGATTTGTAAACAATAAAGATGGAAAATTCAAAAGTCTGATTGATTTTTACGACCTTTCCCCAACTCCGCATGAAAAGCAGATTAAAGAAAAAGAATGACAGATTTTCACAAAAAATTTTTATTTTACATAAATTACAACATATATTTACAAATTTACAAGTTTTTGAGGAAAAGTCCTCTCGCACAAAATTTTTTTTATTTCATATCAATGTTGAGAACAAGTTCTCACTCTCACAATTTTTTTTTTTCGCTTTCAATGTACAAATATTCTCGCAATCTCTAACATTCACAAGCACACATTCGTATTTACAATGATCTATGCCTCCATAGCTTCTGGAAATTCGGGAATATTGTAATGGCCCCATGGTAACGTGTCTACCGTTCCAGGTATAACATAACGCTTGTCATCGTGTGGACTTAGAGCAATTTTTGTCTCCGTGATGGTATAGACATTGTGTAATGTCGAGCGAATTGAAGATTGAGAACGCTTCATTTCGATCTGCTCATTGAGACATTTCACGTAATCTTCGAATGTTATGGTCCTCGCCACAACATTACTTTTTACTCCTTTTGCTTTTTTAACATCGTTCTCACCCTCAACTCGCGTCGCATACATCTTCGATCTAAGTCCAACGAATTCGGTCATTATGGCCCCATTGTTCTCATCTTTCATGAGACCCGGGACCTTTTTGTTGACTAGCGGTATACCATAAACGTTGTCATGGGGATAGTCACTGGTGTCATATTTGTCGAGATTACATTTCATGTCCTCGTACACATCTTCACATTCAATGTGGTAAATTAAACTATCAGTATCCGTATACATGACTTTACATTTATTTTGATACGACGGCATCATGAACTCGTGATGGAATTCATATAAACAAGTTTTTGAAATATCTAAAATAGACATGCCAACATATATCGGTTTATTGAATTTGACTTGTAGATTTCGCAACTCTACAGCGATTAAATTTTCCGCAAAAATACTTCGACTGTGAAAGTTAGGTTTAGCAATCATAGCCTCTGCTCCGTATCGACCTGCCCATTCCGTTAACAGTTTAACTTGGACGTGACTACGAACATCCTCCATGGTTTTTCCAAACACGGCATTATTCATTAATTTGAATAGATTTTTTTCAAAATCATTTTTCGCACGTGTACGAAACTGTGTATTCAAATCAATGTATGTTTTGAGCCAGGAAGATTGCTTAAACTTCAAGACTCTATGAATTTTAGTGATTGTCAAACCATGTTTCAAACACTGCTGCAATGCACGATAGTTGATGACATATCGTTTTTTCGCATTCACCGTGGCAAGAAGCTTCTCTTGCTTCGCGCCCGGAGGTTTGTCATGCGTTGGACAAAATGGCAAATCACTATGTGCATCGTGCAAGTGTTTCGGATATTCCAGATCAACCTCAAGAATATAGCCAATTTCAGATTCAAATGGATGAGACTCGATGTTGAAGTTGGCAAGGTCTTCAATCCATTCGAAATCTGCATACGGCAGTGGTTGACTCATTGCCCAACCATACAAATTGTTCACATCAAAATACATCAAGTATGACGATGGAATAGATGGGTCATACGAGTTCATGTACTTGTTATTGGCACGGGCATGTCTTTTGGAGCATTGACTAAGACCACCTCGGATACCTCTCTCCACAAACAATACCATGTCGATGTCTGTGAGCAATTCAAACTTTACTTTTGTATATTTCATCATGGCATCCCAGGTATATCCGGGGAGAGTGTAGTAAAACGCAGGGTCAAGACCATAACTTTTCAGGCAAGTATCGCGAAAATTCTCAAAGATATCGGCTAATAGTAATACGTCAGTCTTCAAGTATAAATCGCTGTATTCGCCGAGCGTTCGCGTTGAAAATCGTTCCCACACATTTTTCGCATGTGCATACTCCTTCTCGGAAACTGTTGAATCAGTTAAAGAGCTGTAAAATGCTTCCCGCGGTGGAAGCTCCGTTTCATCCAACTTTTCGAAACTGTCAATATACTCGTACGGGAAGACACCTTTCCGTGTTAATAAATGAAAATGGTCTACATCTTGGAATTGCGACTTTAACGTCGCGAGTTTATCTACAGTTAAAAAGGATGCTAATTTGTCTAGGCTCGTATTGAGAAATCTGAGCGAGTCAATGAAACGCAATTTTATATTTTTCCGCGTGTCTTTGCCTGTTTGAACCGTTTTCGAGAAGGAGATGTACTTTTCTTTTGTTATTGGGAGCAAGTCGATTTTCTCCGCGAACGCAGTTGCTACTTCTTTAATTATAAAATGTGCATCATAACCGGATAAATTGTGGAAAACTATTGGCATGAAAAACGAATTCTGATAGTTTAAATTACAATTTGAATGAGCCGGACCTCTGAATTGCCCTGTCAAGTGGCAATGATCGCGAACACGCTCGTCACCCTCGACAAAAGGTTTCTCACAAATATGGCACTCTTTTTCTTCCCGAAATTTCCTCCACTCTTGCGGAGACAATTCTTTCATCGGAACGTTCGTAAGAAGAATCTTTTCTACGCGCAAAGCTAATTGTTTAAGTTCTTCTACGAACCATTCCACGCAGTCCTCACCTCGGCGTTCGTGGTATCCCGAAAGCGAATCATCGTAGGAGCACTTTACATAATATCCAACGCTGAAGACGCGATGATGTTGGCTCTTATTTTTCTCCCTTTCTTCAGCGCTGGTCTTCTCCAAGATGCATTCGAGGTCGGCGTATACCACGAACGGGAGACGCTCCTTCCGATTGGCATTGGTAAACTCCAACCATTTGTCGTTCTCAGCTGGTAGTCGAACGGCACAATCGTTGATAACGCCACAATCCACCTCATGGAACTGCAGCTTATCAATGGTTGGGAAGTAATGAAGGCATCTATAACAATAAAAAATTTCAAATATTTACAGTATATTATCATAATCGTAAAGAAATGTATACAGTTGTATATTAAAAATACTTACCGATCACAGATGTATTTCTTGTGCCCATCAGAATTGAGCTGTGAGTTGACGAGCCGGGATAAATTCTTGATCCACGCGAAGTGTCCAATTCCACATCCCGACACGTCTTCGATGTAAAGCAAGTTGAAGTGTCGCTCTTTCTTCTCCTTGCTCACGCGGACTGGTAGAATGACTTCCTCCTTCTCGCTATAGACATTGATTGAGAGATTATTCATCTTCTCAAATTTCCCAATCTGGTCCAACGTCATAGGGAAGTTGATGCCTTGGAAGTTGAATATCGTTGAATAATGCGGGTAAGAGGATGTGCGATCGCTGTTTTTTTCTGCTGGATAAAGTGCAGCAGTCATAGCCCATCCAAAACACGCATTATCCGCCGATTTCACATTTACCACCGCTCTTTTCAACTGTATACGTTTCGCCAATGAAACGTGACATCCCGCCCGCAAAGCGTTGTACTTGTTGATGTTCACAGTTAAATTTGTTATTGATGTTAATGTCCAGCCACTGTCACTCTCCTGGAACTCCTCGAGCGATCTCAGAGTCGGCTCCACGACTCGCTTCCGATACCACTCACTCAAGTCCGATGTTGTGAAAAGTTCAACATTTCCCGTGTTGACACTTTTATTTGCCCGCTTATCGCCCACGGTAAACTCTCCGTTAAACGAAGTATTCACTTTTATACTATTATATTTGCAAATATGAGCCTGCACTTGTTCTTCAACAAGCTCATACGCATCCAATAGAAACTTTCGTGGGTCGATATGATCACGATTAATCACAGCACCGGTTGACAAGCGATTTTCAAATGCGCTGTCAATTTCACGCCATGTTAATCCATGATCATTTAATCCTCCGCCCCAATGTATGAAGCGTTGGCGTGTTGCCTGCTTCAAACATTCGAGACGCAAGATTTGCGAAGTGACCGAGTGGTGATATCCCAGTCGCGGTCGTTTCGATCGAACTTGCTCCTCCAGCGATTCGATAAGGGTATCACACTGGTGTTCCCACACCAAAAATTGCTCCAACGTTCGCAGGAGAGTTGCTTGCATACGCAGCAATTGCTCGGTAGCGATGTCGACGGTGAGAGACATGATGCGCTGAACGAAATTTGACTCGAAATGTAACTGTTACGTCGTCTCAACAGAGTCTGAACCTTCCTCAAAATTGTTTCATTTTATATACGCGTTTTTTCGTTTCTGAGGTGGGGATGAGTAGGAGGGAGGAAAAATCTTGACTTTTCTGGAAACTCGAATGTGGTACCCAGGATCTAATCGAGGAAGTGCGGTTGACTTCAAAAATCCCTTCTTGCGCCTTTTGAGAAATGCCTCTGCAGGTTAAAAATGTGCAACACCGGACACATAAATCTGTCATTGAGCGAGTGCATCTCTGTAAAGATTTCTAGTCCAATGTGAACATTTTTTTTTTCTCGGAAAACATTCTTCTAAACATCTCTCAAGTCAAAAGTTGGAGGGAAGGGCAGGTGCATTTTTAAAGAAATCTCATCACCATCTCACGAATGTAAAAATATGTAATATGGGACACATAAATTTCTCATTAGGGGTCTCCGTCACGGATTCCAATAATTGAGAGCACTTTTCTTCTCAACTGACTTTTCTTAAAACTCCGCAGGAAACATAAATCAGTCATTCGAGGGGGGGGGGGGGGGGGGGCGGGGGCATCCACGAGTTCTTTTTATTCCTGAAAATATACTTTGTCTATGCAATGCCGCAAACAGGACCGCTGCATCCCCTCTCCCCCTCTTTGTTACCCTGAGAACCTCCACACACCATGCAGCCCCCGCAATGCGCTTCCCCGTTGTCGCACTCCCCCTAAGAGCCCATCGGTTAAAACTGGTTTTGAAAACAGAAATCTTGTCGGAACTTGCACCACCTCAAGAATACAAAATACGTAACACCGGACACATAAATTTGTCATTAGTGTGACATGTAAACATCTTTCGTCACGGAGTCCGATAATTAAGATCATCTTCGGCAAGAGCACTTTAAAAAGAAAATTCCGTTCAATCTGATATACCAGAAACATAAATCAGTCATTGGAGGGTGTAAAAAAATCTTTTGTCATCAAAGTGCCGCCGCGCACCCCCGCTGTCCGAGAACCTTCCCCCTCCACATACCATGCAGCCCCGCAACGGTCCCCGCGCTCCCCCGTCCCCGCTCCCCCCTGAGATCCCTGAGTTAGAACTGGTATAGCCTTACTACTGACAGCATCTCATCGTTCGAGTTTCCTTTTACCTACACTTATCGTTTATCTAAATTTCACGAATTGTTAAATGCTGGAATTCTTTAAAAAATTATACGCAAACACTCCAGTTACCATTTAGAACCATTGAATAATCTGAAATCTGTACGTGTGCGACAGCATCTCATAGTTGATGTTTTTTTTTCATCTCCAATTATCATTTTTTTATTTCCACCAAACGCTAAAGGCTAGAACTTTTCAAAAAATTATACAGAACCATTCCAGTTATTATTTAGGATTATTAAGTAAATTGGAATTCTTCAGGGTATATCACCACCATATAGATGAAGTTCTTTTTATCTACAATCAAATAATTCCAAAATTTGCACGATGCGCTGAAAACTAGAATCCTTCAAAAAAATTATACAGAAACACTCTAGTCATTATTCAGAACGATTGAACAAATTGGAACTTATCAGAGTACGAGAACGTTTTACCATTTTAAATATTTTTCGTTAACAACTGTAGGAATGGAACCCGATAAAGTGAACGCATTGGAAATGTAACTTTTCGCTATGGCTCAAAGCAATGAGGAAAAAACAACCCTTCTTCATAAATAATGAACAGTTACGAAAAAAGAAAACATCGCGAGAACGGACCGATTTGGTTGCAATTTGTACGCAAACCTCCAAGAAAGAAGTCATTCAAGAAAATATTGTTATTCGTTTGAAAATGAATTCAAAGAATTTTTTTAGTCGTAACGACTAGCCTTGAAACAGGTCGTTACGACTAAGTATTTTCAAGCGATACTGGCAACTGTTTCCAAGTGGTTTAAAAAAACTTTAACCCATCCTAAGTTCACAGACAAATCTTAAACCAGACAGTATTACGATATCTGTGGCCCCGAGTTTTGGCCATGCAGTCTTTATATTTGGCCCAAAATAAGACTTTTTTCAAGAGTGACAAAAATCGAAATTCGGCCTTTAAGGGGGTGAAACAGGGGGTTGAAAGTTGAAGCATTATAATGTTTGTGGTCCCTAATTCTGACGATACAGCGTCTATATTCCATCGAAAATCATACTTTTTTTAATACACTCAAGATCCAAGTTCGACCATTAAGGGGAAGTGGTTTCAAAGTTGCAGCGTTTTTATAATGTATATTATTTGTGGTCGCTAATTCTGACCATGCAAACTTTTTTAAAAAAAGATAATCGGAACTCGGCCTTTGAGGGGGGAAAATAAGAGACATGAAGTTTGCGCATTATATTATTTGGGGTACCTAAATTGTTTTAAAAAAATTTGGAAATTACGTGTGTTCTCTCAGGGGCTCTGCCCCGCGGGGGGCTTCGCCCCCTCGACCCCCCCCCCCCCCCCCCCCACCCGTTGATGGTTGCGATCGCAGATATAGTTCCGAAAGGGACACTTCAATTTGAACACCCAGCTTTTGCACACATAAAAAGGAGATTAAAACAAGATCACACCTAAAATTTCAACCGCGGCAAATGTTTTTTAAAATTTATATTACTATTTTTGTGTGGCGGTAGCCAACTCACGAAGACGCGCACAGAGCACCTTCGATGTGTGTGCGGAATCGTTGGGTAGGTCTGGAACACCTTTGATGTATGTGCGGAATTTTTGGATAGGTCTGGAGCACCTTCGATGTGTGTGCGGAATCGTTGGGTGGGTTTGAAGCACCTTTGATGTGTGTGCGGAATCGTTGGGTGGGTTTGGAGCACCTTCGATGTGTGTGCGGAATTGTTGGGTGGGTCTGAAGCACCTTCGATATGTGTGCGAAATCGTTGGGTGGGTTTGGAGCACCTTCGATGTGTGTGCGGAATTGTTGGGTGGGTCTGAAGCACCTTCGATGTATGTGCGGAATCGTTGGGTGGGTCTGCAACACCTTCGATAAGTTCCAAATAACTGCCGAACACTTTTTAAATTACTCATATTCTAGAATAGAAACGTCGAATTTCAAGGAAATCTGCCAAAAAATACTTTATCTTAGAAAAAATTAAAAATCTCTGTTTCACCCCCTTAAAAGCCGAATTTCGTTTTTTTTTACTCTTGAAAAAAGTCATATTTCGGGCCAAATATGAAGACTACATGGCCAAAACTTGGGGCCACAAATATCGTAATATCCCCTTAAACCACATACCACTGCAGTAAGCTTGAAGGAAGAACAAAATCATTTTTTTAGCGAAACCCACTCTTAACTAGAAACAGTCCTCACTCAGAGATTTTAACATTCTCATTTCAAAATAATTTCAATCAATCAAAACTAAACCAGAAATTCAAATCTGAAATCGAAAGTGAGTCAAAGAAATCGAAATTTTTTTTTTATTCATCTTCTCTACCTACACGAATATGAACCGGTTCTCAAAAAAATAATTGCTTTTTTCAGTCGAAATCTACTGAACAAATTTCGATAAATCTTCCACGAGATCAAAGATCTCAATTCAATGTGTGATTTGATCAAAAAAAATAATTTAAGTAACTGCTATTGTTTAAACTGATTATCTGATGGAGAAAATACTAATAAATCACGTAAGTATAGGTATGCCGAATTTGTCAGTTTTGAAATCGTGTTTTGTTCAAAGTTACGATTTCTCACCAATCAATTGCTACGAGTCAAATTTTTTTTTATCGAGGCTGCAATGATAAATTGCATGCATAAATATTTAGGGATAATTGATTCGGAAGAGAATACTCATAAAAAACGCATTCATTTTGAAGGTAGCTGATTGTTAGAGCAAGAGCAAATTTTGCCACGATACATATAGTGTAACGTAACGCTCTTGCCGACCCGGCCTGAACGCCGCCACGCGTCGGTTCGAGCTACCTTAATTTTAAAAGGAGCAGGTATGAACGAGACGAGAGACAAGAATTGTTGATAAGATAACAAAAATGAATTTATTAAACAATACTATTATGTTTTTACAAAATGATACGCGTTTTTAATTTTAATCTTTGTTTGTCCGCGTTGTTTGACCAAGTCAGGCGAGAGAAAACTCGAAAGACCCGGAAAAACGGAGCGTTTTACTGTGTGAAATTTCGATTGAATTTTCAAATTTGTTTTTGTTTTTGTTTATACAATAAAGAACGCTTTATGGTTTATCGTGTCCCTGCTTATTATATTGCCTCTCCTTTCCGCTTGCATGAAATTTTTCAAAAAAAATAATGAAATTTGCAAACACTACCGATTGACAACCGATGTCCTGTAATCCTAACCACTTGAGCCTGAGTCCTTACGCTTGCTGATAATTCAAGAGTGTTGAGCGCTTTTGTTTTTACAATTTCTTATGTTTCTTGATCGCTTTTGACGCTATACAAACTCTAGTCTCACCGCTGCCTCTTGAATTAACGCTTTAATCCGCTTGTTATTTGTTTTTATTCGTTATAACCGATTATAATTTGATCAGATGATTTATCTTGACTTTGGAGTCGTACAATGGTTCAAATGGGATGCGGATTATTGATTTATTCAATTCTAATGCTAATTAATTCGTTCGACCCAACCAAATCGGATAAATTATGAAACAATTTTGAATTTAATAATAATTAATCATAAAATCATTTATTTATCGCCTCTATTCTCAATAAACCCAAAAATGCTAGGTGGAAAGTTTGTGCTTGACCACGGGCCTCAAACGTCGCCGAATGGCGCCAATGCTCAAAAACACAAGACAGGTTAGGATGTGAACCCCAGACCACGGGCTCGATACGTCGCCGAGTCTCGCCAATGTCCTGAGTATTCACTAGGTTAGGTAATTTTGCCCACGGACCACGGGATCGATACGTCACCGAGTCTCACCAATGCCCCGTGCAGCGAAATTCGGAAATTATAGGTTATGTGGAATGGACCCTGGACTACGGGATCGATACGTCGCCGAGTCTCACCAATACCCCAGGCATCCAAAGGAATAATAGGAAAAAGGATTTTAGGTTATATCAGAATAGAGTGTATTTTTCTATTTGAGTCTGCTAGTTCTTCTAGGAGATCCGAGTTGGTTCTAGAGGTAGGGTGAACTGCCTGCCGAATGAGCCGTGCACCGACTCTTATACCCCGTTCCCCACTCTAAATTCTCTCAAACGCCGAATTTCTCAGTTTCGGACGCGTTCTGCGCATTCTTTTGTAACGGGCTTCCCTATTGGCTCGCTGCCTTAATTCGCGCCTTGCTATTGGCTGATCGCTATTTTGCCCGATGCGCCGAATTCCGCTTTGATTAATTTTCCGCTCTACACGACTTAAAAATAATGAAATTTCAATGCCAATTCTTATTGTTTAATTATTTAAGCGATTTGGCTTCATTGTTTTATTTAATATCATTTACTTTAATTTTATTTGAAAAATCGTAAAAAGTCACGTTCGGGTCCTGTAGCCCATCGACGCTTATGCCTGCGCATGCGCTGTGAGCTCGCGTTTCTTTTTATTTGAAACTATACAAATTTGTTACAAATTTTAGTCTTTTCATTATTTTCCTCGGATAGCTGCCATTTTTCCCGTCATTTTGACCCTAATTACGTTCATATTAATTAATAAAAGGATTGGGAATAATTTAAAATAGAAATACAATTTTGGTTCGAATTTGGGGCTTGTGGCGCCGTTCAGTGCGTTGCCCGCCGGCTCGCTCGGGCCTTTGTGCCAGTAGCCAAGATGGCCGCCGGTCGGGTCGCACGCCCGTCATCGCGCCGCGATGTTTTTCACATGCGTAGTATCTAGTAGTTCGAGCGGGCTCGGGCCGCTACGCGAGTGTTACGTCTCAATAGAGTAAGACTTATTTATTACCGATGTATGGTACAAAAGTCTAAATAATTAGAAATTGATCAAATTTGGTGATAATGTTCTTCAATATTAAGTGCGAAAAGACATTTTTTTCAAAATTTTCTTCTGCTTAGTTATCGAGTAATTACCCATTAAAGTAGATTTCTTATGCCCGGAATGAATACCTATATATATATATGGAAACGCTATGCTCATAGACGTGAACTTTAGTGATCAATTACTCGATAACTGTACAGAAGAAAAATCTTAAAAAATTTGTATTGTCAAATTTGGCACTAAAGAATATGTTGACCAAATTTTATAAAATTCTGATCATTTGGAAATTTGTTATGTTTTAGCATGGTTTAGCATGGCAACATTGTAAGCCTGTACCAAATATCCTTAAGCGACAGAGCTGTCTGGCACTATTTCTGTCGTTGGTTACGGTATTCCGATGCCTCATTCATTCGAAGAAATTAATGAATTATCTATCAGTTCTCGAAAAGTTTGATCAACCAACCGAAAAAAAAAATTTTTACATAGCATTGAAATCAAAAAAATTTTTTTTTTTGCAATCAATAAATGAAAATTTGATACTGTATAATGAAATTATAATCGAATAGATCAATTTAGAACTTTTATCATTTGACTCGTATGGAGAATGGAGACTTAAATATTGATTTTAACCATTCAACGACCTTGCAGACAGCGAAGCGCTGCATTGCATTAGATGATAGGCGGTAACAGCACCGATTGGGCTCAGCGCTGCAGCTGTCGACGCCACAGAGTGTACACACCGTGTCGGCACTGTGCAGTCTCGGCAACATCTATGCTTGCATCATGTGACGCTTGTGTGCTGTTGCCGTGCCGCTTCTGAAGTGTATGCGAATGCAGCACGTAACGGCACAGTTTAAGCACGCCGTGCCGTTACGCCGTGGCGTTAGAAATCAGTCATGTTCGGACAGACATAACGCGTATGTAACGGCACGCGTGCAGTACCGCGTAGTCACCGTGCCGTCACCGTGCAGATACTCTTTTTTGGACTGCACGAATTTCTTTCTGGGTATAATCTTATCCATCTCTGTAAAATTCCATCTCTGTAAGTTCTAATGAAAAATATCACTGTGAATGGAAAGGAAATATGGAGGAAAAGGTTCTTGGGGCATGTCAAGTTCATTATTTCATATGTTAGCGATGGCATTTGAAAAGTAGCACAAATTTTGAGGTTATGGCAGGCTGCTAGAATCGTAAACACACCATCTGTCATCGAGTCGATATCAGTCAACTTGTAATATATTTTTCATCGATAAAATTTCATTGTCAAGAAGAACAAGTAGTTGCACACTATTCCTTGTTTAACGGAGAACATTTTGTACGATTTATTTCCTCAAAAATGACAAATACGTCAAAGAAAAATGTGAAACGATTTCAGCCATCTCTCTCACACTCATGCTGTATAGAGCGCCCAAACATCGGCAATGTTAGCGGAAAGGAAAAATAGCACAGCGCTGCGATCGGAATTTTCGTTCACTAATTTTTCGTTCTCTTCAGCTTACATTTTTCACAATATTATCAAAAATTACGGTTGCACGGTTTTCTCCCGTGTTTTAGCATCAAATAAAATAAATCATGGCTCAAAATAATCATTGTAACCTCAGCTATGGAGTGTAACTCTTCGTTTTACCTTCTTCGTCGCAGAAATAATTAATTTTTATATCTTTGAATGCGGACCTCGCGTGGTAAATAAATCTTTTTTTTTTTCAAAATTTGGAAAATTCAAGAGTTACACGTTGTTCGTCTATTAATTAGTCATCGTCTGTGAAAATTTCAAAGCATTTTATGCAGTTGTTTTCGAGAAAACCTTGCAACCATTTCTACGTTCTTCTTTACAGGTCGGACCGAGTGATAGATCACCTTAACTATTATTAACGTCAAGATTGTTTTACAATTTATCCGATTTGGTTGGGTCGAACGAATAATTAGCGTTAGAATTCAATAATTCAATAATCTACAGTTCATTTGAACCATGGTACGACTTCAAAGTAAAATAAATCATCCGATCAAATTATAATCAATAAAAACAAATAACAAGCGAATAAAAGCGTTAATTCAAGAGGCAGCGGTAAGACTAGAGTTTGTATAGCGTCAAAAGCGAGAAATTGTAAAAACTAAAGCGTACTAGTCTTGAATTACTAGGAAGCGTAAAAATCCAGGTTCAAGCGGTATAGGATTACAGGACATCGGTTGTCAATTATAAGTGTTGCGAATTTCATTATTTTTCGATTGTTTTTTGTCTGAAAAATCTCATGCAAGCGGAAAGGAAAGAAAATAGAATAAGCAGGGGGCATGATAAACCATAAAGCGTTCTTTATTGTATAAACAAAAACGAAAACAAATTTGAAAATTGAATCGAAATTTGATACAGAAAAACGCGCCGTTTTTGCGGGTCTTTCGAGTCTTCTCTCGCCTGACTTGGTCAAACAACGCGGACAGACAAAGATTAAAATTAAAGACACGTATCATTTTGTAAAAACACACAAGTATTGTTTAATAAATTCATTTTGTTATCTTATCAACACAATTCTCGTCTCTCGTTTCGTTCATACCTGCTCCTTTTAAAATTAAGGTAGCTCGAACCGACGCGTGGCGGCGTTCAGGCCGGGTCGGTAAGAGCGTTACGTTACAATATATTATATTATACAATATATAATATAAAATGATAATAATATAATAAAATAAAAAGATTAAATAATACGAATAACATTGAATAATAAATAATGAAATAAAAAAATATAAAATTCTGGTCGACGCCGCTGGATTTTACGAGGATGTCTAGGGCGATAGCTCATGGGTTTTGGAGGACTAGGTTTAGGTACATTCTATCGCGATTTTCGATTTCTAGGTGGACGACCCCATAATTTTTTATGTCCAGATATATTCCTCCATGGGGTTCGATGTCTAGGTATATTCCTCCATGGGTTTCAATGTCTAGGCATGTTTTATCATGGTTTTCGCGGTCGAGGTCGACGGCTCCACAGTTTTCGATGTCCAAGTATGCTTCTCCATGGTTTTCGTGGTCTAGGATAATTCCTCCATGGGTTTTGATGTCTAGGTAAATTCCTTCATGGTTTTCAATGTCTGGACATGTTCCTTCATGGTTTTCGTGGTCCAGGTATATTCCTCCATGGTTTTCGATGTATGGATATGTTTCTCCAAGGTTTTCGTGGTCTAGGTACATTCCTCCATGGTTTCCATGGTCTAGATAGAATTCCCCCATGGTTTTCGTGGTTCAGGTATATTCCTCCAGGGTTTTCGATGTCTGGATATGTTTCTCCATGGTTTTCGTGGACTAGGTAGATACCTCCATGGTTTTCGTGGTCTAGGTAGATTCCTCCATGGTTTTCGTCGTCTAGGTATGTTTCTTCATGGCTTTCGCAGTCGAGGTCGACGGCTCCACAGTTTTCGATGTCCAGGTATGTTTCTCTCGGGTTTTCGTGGTCTAGGATAATTCCTCCATGGGTTTCGATGTCTAGGTATATTCCTCCATGTTTTTCAATGTCTAGGCATGTTTCTTCATGGTTTTCGATGTATGGATATGTTTCTCCATGGTTCTCGTGGTCTAGGTATGTTTCTTCATGGTTTTCGCAGTCGAGGTCGACGGGTCCACAGTTTTCAATGACCAAGTATGACGGACCACGAAGACCATGTTTCTTCATGGTTTTCGTGGTCCAGGTATATTCCTCCATGTTTTTCGTCGTCCAGGTATATTCCTCCATGGTTTTCAATGTCTAGGCATGTTTCATCATGGTTTTCGTGGTTCAGGTATATTCCTCCATGGTTTTCGATGGCTGGATATGTTTCTCCATGGTTTTCGTGGTCTAGGTAGATTCCTCCATGGTTTTCGATGTCTACGTGGACAGCTCCATACTTTTCATTTGCTGGGTATACTTCTCCTTGGCTTTCGTCGTCTAAGTATGTTTCTACATAGTTTTCTATGTCCAGGTGTATTATTCCATGATTTTTAATGTCTAGATATGTCCCTCCATGGTTTTCGTTTTTTTTTTCATGGTTTTCGTGGGCGAGGTCGACGACTCCATAGTTATCGATGTCTGGGTATGTTTCTCCATGGTTTTCGTCGTCTAAGTTGATGGTTCCACAGTTTTCGATGGTTAGGTCTGAGTTTACATAGTTTTTGTTCTCTAGGTATATTTCTTCATCATTTCCGTGATCTAGGTCGATGACTCCATACTTTTCGATGTCTAGGTATGTGTCTACATATTTTTCAATGTCTAGGTATATTCCTCCATGGTTTCGGATGTCCAGGTATATTTCTTCATAGTTTTCTTCTAGGTATGTTCCTTCATGGTTTTCGTGGTCCAGGTATATTCCGTCATGGCTTTTGATGCTAGGTCAACAATTCCATAGTTTTCGATGTTTGGTTATGGTTCTCCATGGTTTTCATGGTCTAGGTCGACGGCTCCATTGTTTTCGATGTCTACGTCGACAGCTCCATGGTTTTCAATGGCTAGGTATATTTCTCAATGGCTTTCGTCGTCCTGGTATGTTTTTTCATGCTTTTCGAGGTCTAGATCAACGGCTCCGTAGTTTTCAATGTCCAGGTATGTTTTCTCATTGTTTTCGTGGACTAGGTTGACGACTTCATAGTTTTCACTATCCCGGTCGATAGCTCCATAGTTTTCGATGTTGAGATGAATTTGTCCATGGTTCCCGATATGAAAGTCAACGGCTCCATAGTTTCCGATAGTGTGGTGAGTTTTTCTAAGGTTTTCGATATCTAGGTCGTCGGCTCTATAGTTTTCGATGTCTAGTTTAGCGACTATAGGGTTTTCGATGTCTAGATGGATGCCTTCGCATTTTTCAATATATATTCGACAATTTTATATTTCCCGATATGTAGGTAAACGGTGCAATGGTTTACGATATATTTCCTCATAATTATCGATATCTGGATCTGCGATTTAATAGTTTACATTGTCGAGGCAGGTTCAGACGTTACAAAAGACCATGAAAAAATATCACTGGACACCAATAACCATAAAACTGTAGTCTTAGACATTGACTACCATGGAAACATCTCCTTGGACATTGCAAACCATTGACAGTATCCATGTCAACATGGAATCCATGAATGAGAAGAAGATAGTTTCAAAAATCATTATTCCAAGTAAACAAGTGGAGCTTTTAAAAAAAAGGAATAGAAAATGAAAATATCATCCCATTGCATAGGAATTTCCCAATCTTTCAATGGAAAATTCGATTTGCAGAATGGATAATCAAAATCGTCACCATTATTGCTTGTGAAAGGTTTCAACTTACATGAACATAACCGCACAGTTTTCGTCCGTCTACATAGAAAAATTGGCTGTGTCGATTGCTTTTGCCACATAGAGAAAAGCACTCAACTTGAAACAAATCGTTTTAAAAATTTTCGTCGAAGACGAGGAATGTATTTTTTTTCTTAAGTAAATATTGTCACGCCTCTAAAAAATAAGCTAAATCAGAAAAAAAATAATTGACAAAGTAAAAAAAGAACGCCAATTATTAAAAGGTTGCGACCGTAGTTTCCAATAATTTTCTATATTTGCATTATCAATAAAAAACTTCAAAATATAAAAAAAAAATGAAATTGTTTTCTGAAGTTGACCAATACAGTGAATGAAATACGATTCCTATATAGTTGTCACGCCTCGCAAAAAGAAGTGCAATCAGTAAATATTAAAACTTCAAAAAGTAAAAAAGGCACGCCAAGTATTAAAAGGTCGTGACCGTCGTTTTAAATGATTTTCTATATTCGCATTGTCAATAAATACATTTTAAAAAATGTTTAACTGTAAAAAAATATGAGATCTGTTGTAACATATACAGTGAATGGATTACGTTTCCTGTAGGAATTCTGAATTTTGGAAATAAAACAAAATGAGATCATTTTCTAACGTAGCCAAGTACAGTGAATGAATTGAGGTTCTTGTGGAATTCATTCGTGTACACTTTTAGCCCTAATCCCTCACTTATTCAGAAAAATTTTCCAGCAAACGTCACAGAGCAACAAAGGTTTCTCGAATGATTCTGCAATTATTAAGAGATTATCATCTGTTTTTATGCTAGCTCGGGTTATAAACTTAAAACAGTTTACGCGTACAAGTGCATGCATTGTGTCTATACGATGTACTGCACAAATTCATTTTCAACATTACACACAAGCTTGGCGTGCATGGTTTTCAATCGGAAGCTCGGCGAAGGAATGCCTCATCCATCGATATATTTGAAGAAAACTTGATGATCCTCTCATGTAATTGTTTTTTAATTTGCCATCCCTTTTCCATCCAACTATTTTATTGAGTAGTTCGACGTGAGATCCCGCGCTGTGTACACAAAGAAAAATATCTATTCTTGACTAGTTCGACTGATAAATTCATTACTCCAAATCTTTCGTATTTAACGCGTTTTCTATTCTCAAATCAATGTTTACACAGCTTAATTCTTTGTTCATCCATTTCAGTACTTGTGTAATTCATCCAATCATCTGCCCATTTGGTAAAAAAATGAGTGTACGGACAAACGAGTGAAAGTGACGCGTGGATAAATTAAAAAGCGTATGGGCATGAAAGATTGGCCATATCTATCCGTACAAGATAAAGGCATATAAAGGGATTGATTGATTTCATTTCTTTATCCGTTCGTTTAATTGTTCAATTTTATCCACAAATTTCACCCATCTGTATTGTTTACCAAATCATTATATAACAGGGCCTCTCTTATTTTATTGGGGAATCGGTTTTTTTCACAATCGTTCATACAATTCTAATTAATTATTGTTTTCATAGTAAATTTGAACAGTTCTCTCTTCCCGAGCGTCCAATTGAAAACCATGCACGCCAAACCTGTGTGTAATGTTGAAAATGAATTTGTACAGTACATCGTATAGATACAATGCATGCACTTGTACGCGTAAACTGTTTTAAGTTTATAACCCGAGCTAGCATAAAAACAGATGATAACCTCTTAATAATTGCAGATACATTCGAGAAACCTTTGTTGCTCTGTGGCGTTTGCTGGAAAATTTTTCTGAATAAGTGAGGGACTAGAAAAAAAAGGTTGGGACAAGTACATTGATGGTCCCTCGTTTGCTGATAATTCCATCCATGAAAAAAACTTTAAAAATATTTTCTTTTTAAATTGTCAAAAAAATGATTTTATAAAAAAAAATACAGAACAATTCGAAAAAATTATCTGTAAGAAAAACTAATCTGTATCTATTTTTTAAAGTGTCAAAAGAATCAAATAACAAGTGAAAAATAAAAAACTGAAAAATCGCGCTTGAAATCATTTTGGAAACCGATGCCTCATTCTTCTTATTTGATTCGAAGGGCTAAATCAATTAAAAAAAATTCCATCTAATTTACGTGCAGCATTAAAATTTATTATATCAATTCGAGGCCAAGTAGTTTCTAATAAATTGAAAAAAGTTACCATTTGAGTTACGTGCAGCACTAAAATTTATCAAGAGACTCGGTAGAGTCTCGGGACAAGTACATTGACAGCCCTGTCGTCTGCTGGCCCGAGGCTCTCGCCGAGACTATATTATCTCTGAATAAATCAAGAGACTCGGTAGAGTCTCGGGACAAGTACATTGACAGCCCTGTCGTCTGCTGGCCCGAGGCTCTCGCCGAGACTATATTATCTCTGAATAAAACGATTCGCGGTGGTGGGGGTAAAACCGACATGTCATTTTCTTGAATTGCGAAGCTCAGGAGTTATGTCGCAATTTGAAAATTGAACTTTCAGCTAATTAAGAAATTCTCTTTCGATTGCGCCCAAAATCAGCATGATCGGTGGCGTAATTGCTGAGAAAAAACTTTGCACGAGCTCAAGATTATGCAAAAAGTACCAACACATTTACGCAGCTGACGTATCCGTATATGGGTTCAGACCGATACATACAAGGGCTTCTTGATGCCCATCATAACCATTCACCGGTGAGAATCTATCCGTCTCCACCAATCGCCGATGAGAAAGTTTCTGATAGTCCTCAATGTTTTCTTGTATACCGTCTGTTATCGTCTGTTATGTTATTATAAAGTGATTGCGATCGTAGCCCCGTGGATCAACGGTGCAAGATTTGCAAATTTCGTTTAAATAAATAAAACATTATTGGAAATAGCAGTGGATATAATCAATTTTATTTTTTTCATAAAAGAAGTTTCAATAAGTTTCGAGCCCAATTCACGACAATAATATCTATAATAAATAAAACCTCAAAAGTGGATTAATTGATCTCATACAGTGTACTGAGAGTGAGTAAAATTTAATGTTGAGAAGTAAAAAGGTGAATAATGTGTGTCGTGAAAATTAAGAATTATCTGTTCTACTTCGATATCGTAATATATATATAGATAGCAAATTTGCGAGATTTCGCGTCATGTTGACGTTTGAGGTTATGACCGCCGGAGTGCTGTTGCGTGCAGAGTCTAGAAAAATAAAAGTGGTTATTGAAAAGTGGAAGGAATCGATATTATTAATGACGTGACTAATTAGTGTTGAATAATAATAATAATAACAATGAGAAAAAAAACGTTCGTTCATTATAACCTCTAAAACATTCTTTCCAAACCGAAATTCTATGTTGTGTTATTACATTAAAGAAAGATGTGGATGGTTGTGTGTAAACGAATTCAAATAAATTTTAAAAAACTTTGGTCAAGTAATTCAATGTATTGTTGTCATAATTTCTTTCATTTAGTTTGGCTGTGTTCACCGGTCCCTTTTTTCCACCTCCTTAGCTTACAGTGTATTGTCATACCAATTTCTATTTGTTCTCCAGACAATACGAGAGATATTCGTATTTCTATTTTTTTATATTAATTTCAACAAGATAATTTGAAATATTTATAACAAAAAGCCTTCATGATTGCTTGTTCATACACCCAAGTTTTGAAAAATCTTTGGGCCATGTAAATGTATAGATATATTCACTTGAGTTGTTACATGATAAATTTGGAAATTTATTTCAATAAGTCATTGGGTGCTTAATTTTCATGATATCAAAATTTGTATCTTCGAAATGCAATGAACACCTCTAAAGTTCGACAAAGTGATGAAGCGACATGTATATTGAATATTTCCAGACCATGTTTGCGATTGGCATTGTGGGTTGAAAAATTCATGTCTGTAAGTCTACACCTGATCATTTTTGGATGTGATCAAATATTTTGTCCGCGGATAACCATGGAGACATACAAAATTACAGCATTTTGCATGCTTCAACATGCATCGTATCTGTCACTTTTTTTTTGAATGTGTCATAATAAGTTTCAAAAATGTGGTTCATGTAATTTTGAAGTGTTTTTCCCTATAGCACCAAAGTCTGTATAACTGGTATGTAACAAGTACCTATGAACTTTGATATTTCTGTGAAATAGCAGGTATGCCAATCTTTTAACTTTTTGGTTCCGACTGGAATATATTAACAAAAATATTCATTACTAAAGTCTTCACCTACTTATTTCTGAATAGATCTGAAATTACTGTCTTCAGAAACTAATGCACAGATACATGAAACAATTTTGATTTGTGTTCTCTTTCAATTGCGCTGTCTTTTTTCTTTTTAACTATGGCTCTGCTCTTGCCGATCCTTGTTTTGACTCCATCGGTTTGCAGCGGATCGATGCATATTATTAATTGGTTGCCTAATATGTGTGTCCTAGGATTTTCTACTATTTCTTCATGCTGATTCTGGTAACGTGATTCAAGAGGTTTCCAATTATGATCATCAATCGCACATTTTGTACAACAGATTCTCAAAACAGTTTCTGGTCTTGATATAAGTGTAGTTATTCTTTTTCCACCTGGTCTGTCGAGTAATAAATTTTGAAACTTGTTCCAAAAAGTCTTTGGATGCTTTTTTTTGCTGATAACATGAAAAGTTGAATCTTCGGAATGCGGTAGGCAAACACAAATATTGACAACAATACTTATGAAATAACGTGTATGTTGAGTATTCCTATTCTGCAAACTGCAAATGTGGAATTATTGGTGAAAACATTCATTACGATAAGTGTACAGTTGCTCAGTTTTCGATGCGATTAAGTATAATACCTGCCAACATCATGGAAACCTACAGAATTTCTGAATGTTATGTGCGCTATGTCATTTCAATGTAACATCATGACTTCTAACAACTTTCCACTCTAATACTATAGATTTGGATCATTGAAATACAGCAAAAATCTGCAAACTATAAAATTTATATACTGTGCCATTCATTTTATTTTTTGACTCGCACCGTAACATAAATATGAAGTGAAAAATTCATCACAAAAGTTTTCAGCTTTAATAATTATCTTAATTTTCCTTTTTCTAAATTCTATGCTAAATTTCTGAATTTCCTAATTTATTTTTAAATTATCCTGAAATGAAATTGTTTTCCTCCACAAGCAATGCAGGTACCTTAAACGTCTTTGAATTCCGTTGCTCTGTTGAATCAAGTACGCTCAGTTTTTTTTACTTCTTTGAATTCTGACATAATAAATGTTTCCGGGTGCCTTTTTTCTGCAAATATCAAACTGTAGATAATTGGATCTCCGCGGCCACTTGCAAACTTTGGAAATATATTTCATCGGAGGCATATTTTGGATGACACGAAAATGTCTAGATTCAGAATGCAAAAACGACATTTAAAAATGGCCAATTCTGTTGTATTCGTTGTGTCTTGAATTTGATCTATCTTTTCTCTTTTCCTTTCTTTTCACTAACGTTATAAGCCGGAAATCATATCTCAGCCCGCAACACGCATTGCTACATGCTCTTGAGTTTCCAATGGACAAAACATATTAGAAGACAAGGAGAAAAATCACCAAAGTCCAAGAACAAACCTCTATCGAAATATTTCCAGTACAATTTTGACGAAATTTAGGTCTTTTTTAGTGGAACCCAACGTTATAAGCCGAAAATCATATCCCGGCCTCCAACCCGCTTTCGACCGTGCTCTTGTGTTCCTGATTGACAAAGCATATTAGAGTACAAGGACAAAAATCGCCAAAGTCCAAGAACAGACCTGTGACGAAATATTTCCAGTTCAATTTTTACGAAAAATAGGTCTTTTTTCGTGGAAACCTACGCTATAAACCGAAATTCATATCCCGGCCTCCAACCCGCTTGCGGCCGTGCTCTTGGGTTCCAAATTGACAAAACATATTAGAGTACAAGGGAAAAAATCGCCGAAGTCTGAGGACAGACCTGTGACGAAATATGTCCAGTACAATTTTGACGAAAAATAGGTTTTTTTCGTGAAAACCAACGTTATAAGACGAAAATCATAAATAATTCATAGAAATTTAAACTAAAATCCCATAGTCAACTAAACATAAATAAGGAACTTTAGAGAAAAAAGACGTGATATCAAACCATAAACTTCCCCTAGGAAAAAAAAGGTTGGGACAAGTACATTGATGGTCCCTCGTTTGCTGATAGTTCCATCCATGAAAAAAACTTTAAAATAAAATTTAAAAAAAAAATGGGCAAAAAAATTATTTTATAAAAAAAATACAGAACAATTCGAAAAAAATTTCACAAATCTTGAAAAAGCATTATCTTTAAAAAAAACTAACCTGTACCTATTTTTTAAAGTGTTAAAAGAATCAAATAACAAGTAAAAAATAAAAACCAAAAAATCGCGCTTGAAATCATTTTGGAAACCGATGCCTCATTCTTCTTATTTGATTCGAAGGGCTAAATCAATTAAAAAAAATTCCATCTAATTTACGTACAGCATTAAAATTTATTATATCAATTCGAGGCCAAGTATTTTCTAATAAATTGAAAAAAGTTACCATTTGAGTTACGTGCAGCACTAAAATTTATGATATCAATCAAAGGACAAGTAATTTATGAGTAACTCCAAATTTCAACATTATGGACCTTTTTTAAGAAGCTTTTAAATCCAAAAAAATCACATGCAAGCTAGCCATTTCTTACTCTATGGTGGCAGAGACAATCGATTTTTTTCAGACTTTCAGGAGCTACTGATATTATTCACAATATTCGACGTCGATTGGATCGATAGAAATTATGTTTAAATATGAGTTAAAAGTACTTGTCCGGCCCATCACTTTCCATTAAACTTATTATATTTAAATAAAAATCAGGGATTTTTTAGAATTGTTGGAGCACAAATATTCATGCAGAGGGAATTTAGAGAGTTATCTTCAAGTAATTTTCCCTCAAGTGCACTAATTTAATAAGAATGGAAACGAATTGTCCTGTACTATACAAGGGATGTTTTTGTGCATCGATAAATAAAAAACATTTTGCACATTAAATATGTTCAAGTTTCCAAAAATAAGTTTGTATTGGAATGACGGCAATTTTTACTTCTCACTTCTTCCAGCGAACGAATTTCATTCGGCATAACTAACCTAAATCGCATTTCAATAAATTTTTAACCGGATTCTCCCGTACAGTTTCGTTTTTTTATAATTGATTTTTATTTGATTTAAATGAAAAGTGATGGGCCGGACAAGTACTTTTAACTCATATTTAAACATAATTTCTATCGATCCAATCGACGTCGAATATTGTGAATAATATCAGTAGCTCCTGAAAGTCTGAAAAAAATCGATTGTCTCTGCCACCATAGAGTAAGAAATGGCTAGCTTGCATGTGATTTTTTTGGATTTAAAAGCTTCTTAAAAAAGGTCCATAATGTTGAAATTTGGAGTTACTCATAAATTACTTGTCCTTCGATTGATATCATAAATTTTAGTGCTGCACGTAACTCAAATGGTAACTTTTTTCAATTTATTAGAAAATACTTGGCCTCGAATTGATATAATAAATTTTAATGCTGTACGTACATTAGATGGAATTTTTTTAAATTGATTTAGCCCTTCGAATCAAATAAGAAGAATGAGGCATCGGTTTCCAAAATGATTTCAAGCGCGATTTTTTGGTTTTTATTTTTTACTTGTTATTTGATTCTTTTAACACTTTAAAAAATAGGTACAGTTTAGTTTTTTTTAAAGATAATTCTTTTTCAAGATTTGTGAAATTTTTTTCGAATTGTTCTGTATTTTTTTTATAAAATAATTTTTTCGCCCATTTTTTTTTAAAATTTTGTTTTAAAGTTTTTTTCATGGATGGAATTATCAGCAAACGAGGGACCATCAATGTACTTGTCCCAACCTTTTTTTTCCTAGGGGAAGTTTATGGTTTTGATATCAATCGGTGGACAAGTATTTTATTAGTAACTCCAAATTTTGACAATATCAAATTCTTCTAAGAAGCTTTTAAATCCAAAAAAAATCACTTGAAAGCTAGTCATTTGTTACTCTATGGTGGCAGAGACTTAAAAGAAAATCAATTCTTCTCAGACTTTCAGGATCCTCTGGTATTATTCACAAAATTCGACGTCGATTGGATCGATACAAATTATGTTTAAATATGTGTTAAAAGTACTTGTCCGGCCCATCACTATTCATTCAAATAAAAATCAATCATAAAAAACGAAATTGTACGGCAGAATCCGGTTAAAAATTTATTGACATGCGATTTATTATTAGTTTAATGTTCTTAATAATAGTATAGTTTAGTTATACCGAATGAAATTCGTTCGCTGGAAAAAGTGAGAAGTAAAAATTGCCGTCATTCCAATACCAACTCGGGAGTTATTTTTGGAAGCTTGAACATATTTAATGTGCAAAATGTTTTTTATTTATCGATGCACAATAACATCCCTTGTATAGTACAGGACAATTCGTTTCCATTCTTATTCAATTAGTGCAATTAAGGGAATATTACTTGAAGATAACTCTCTAAATTCGCTCTGCATGAATATTTGTGCTCGATCAGTTCTAGAGAAGCCCTGATTTTTATTTGAATAAACAATTTTAATGGAAAGTGATGGGCCGGACAAGTACTTTTAACTCATATTTAAACATAATTTGTATCGATCCAATCGACGTCGAATATTGTGAATAATATCAGAAGCTCCTGAAAGTCTGAAAAGAATCGATTTTCTTATAAGTCTCTGCCACCATAGAGTAAGAAGTGACTAGCTTGCAAGTGATTTTTTTTGGATTTAAAAGCTTCTTAGAACAATTCCATAATGTTGAAATTTGGAGTTACTCATAAATTACTTGTCCTTCGATTGATATCATAAATTTTAGTGCTGCACGTAACTCAAATGGTAACTGTTTTCAATTTATTAGAAAATACTTGGCCTCGAATTGATATAATAAATTTTAATGCTGCACGTAAATTAGATGGAATTTTTTTAAATTGATTTAGCCCTTCGAATCAAATAAGAAGAATGAGGCATCGGTTTCCAAAATGATTTCAAGCGCGATTTTTTGGTTTTTATTTTTTACTTGTTATTTGATTCTTTTAACACTTTAAAAAATAGGTACAGGTTAGTTTTTTTTAAAGATAATGCTTTTTCAAGATTTGTGAAATTTTTTTCGAATTGTTCTGTATTTTTTTTTATAAAATCATTTTTTTGACAACTTAAAAAGAAAATATTTTTAAAGTTTTTTTCATGGATGGAATTATCAGCAAACGAGGGACCATCAATGTACTTGTCCCAACCTTTTTTTTCCTAGAGGAAGTTTATGGTTTGATATCACGTCTTTTTTCTCAAAAGTTCCTTATTTATGTTCAGTTGACTATAGGATTTTAGTTTAAATTTCTATGAATTAATTATGATTTTCGTCTTATAACGTTGGTTTTCACGAAAAAAGACCTATTTTTCGTCAAAATTGTACTTGACATATTTCGTCACAGGTCTGTCCTCGGACTTTGGCGATTTTTTCCCTTGTACTCTAATATGTTTTGTCAATTAGGAACCCAAGAGGATGGCCGCAAGCGGGTTGGAGGCCGGGATATGATTTTCGGCTTATAACGTTGGGTTCCACTAAAAAAGACTTATTTTTCGTAAAAATTGTACTGAAAATATTTCGTCACAGGTCTCTCCTTGGACTTTGGCGATTTTTTTTCTTGTACTCTAAAATGTTTTGTCAATTAGGAACCAAAGAGCACGGTGAAAAGCAGGTTGTAGTTCGTGATATGATTTCCGGCTTATAACGTTAGTGAAAAGAAAGGAAAAGAGAAAAGATAGATCAAATTCAAGACAACAGAATTGGCCATTTTTAAATGTCGTCTTTGCATTCTGAATCTAGACATTTTCGTGTCATCCAAAACATCCCCCCGATGAAATATATGTCCAAAGTTTGCAAGTGGCCGCGGAGATCCAATTATCTACAGTTTGATAGTTGCAGAAAAAAGGCACCCGGAAACATTTATTATGTCAGAATTCAAAGAAATAAAAAAAACTGAGCGTACTTGATTCAACAGAGCAACGGAATTCAAAGACGTTTAAGGTACCTGCATTGCTTGTGGAGGAAAACAATTTCATTTCAGGATAATTTAGAAATAAATTAGCAAATTCAGAAATTTAGCATAGAATTTAGAAAAAGGAAAATTAAGATAATTAGTAATGCTGAAAACTTTTGTGATGAATTTTTGAAATTACATGTTACGGTTGGAGTAAAAAATTTAAATAATTGGCACACATGCTGCGACACAAAAATATCAAAGTTTGAAGGTATTCGCTCCATACCGCAGTAATACAAACTTTAATACTATTTGAAAAGAAATACTTTAAAACTTGCTGAACAAAGTTCCATTACATATTACCATAAAGATAGGGGGTGATACTTAGCACATATACTTATCCACAGAAATTTCCAAATTCGCAGGTATCGGCTGCAATTCAATGTATCTGCGCGATGAGTTTGGAAGACAGCAGTTTCAAATCCATCCATAAATGAGCAACTGAAGACTTTTGTAATGAATTTTTCAGTTCATATTTATGTTACGGTGGGAGTCAAAAAATAAAATGAATGGCACAGTATATAAATTTTATAGTTTGCAGATTTTTGCTGTATTTCAATGATCCAAATCTATAGTATTAGAGTGGAAAGTTGTTAGAAGTCATGATGTTACATTAAAATCACATAGCGCACATAACATTCAGAAATTCTGTAGGTTTCCATGATGTTGGCAGGTATTATACTTAATCGCATCGAAAACTGAGCGACTGTACACTTATCGTAATGAATGTTTTCACCAATAATTCCACATTTGCAGTTTGCAGAATAGGAATACTCAACATACACGTTATTTCATTCAATACAAGAATTGTTGTCAAAATTTGTGTTTGCCTACCGCATTCTGAAGATTTAACTTTTCATATTATCAGCAAAAAAAGCATCCAAAGACTTTTTGGAACAAGTTTCAAAATTTATTACTCGACAGGCCAGGTGGAAAAAGTATAACTACACTTATATCAACACCAGAAACTGTTTTGAGAATCTGATATACAAAATGTGCGAATAATGATCATAGTCGGAAACCACTTGAATCAGGTTACCACAATCAGCATGAAGAAATGGTAGAAAATTAAAGGACACATATTAGGCAAACAATTAATAATATGTATCGATCCGCTGCAAACCGATGGAGTCAAAACAAGGATCGGAAATAGCAGAGCCAGACTCAATAGGACGCAAAATATGGAAATATTCAAAAATAATGATGACACAAAAAATAAATTAGAAAACATTTATTCGATTGGAGTTTCTCACATTATATATTAGGGTGATTTTTTTTCAGCAACATTTTTTTTTTCACTCCCATCTCGCCTTTTTGTAGGGAATACCTTAAAAAAAAATCCCTGAAAATTTGAGCCCTTAATATTAATTTTAAGTACTCGACCAAGGCGTACAAAGATTTCCCCTTTAAAATACACGTAAAGTTCGATTTTTCTTCTTAAAAGTTCTACAGCTCAGAGGCATTTAATGGTACAACCTTGGTCGATGAGCGGATTTATTCAGAATTAAATGCTCCACAAAAGTGTCCATTGTGGCGTAAGTGTAACTCGAACTGGCGAGGTCGTAGAGGTCACTCAACCCAATTTTTTCATGAAATTCTCGTTTTTTTGCCTCTATCTCGTAAATGACAAGAGCTACAGAAAAAATGGGAATGACAAACTTGGAGGAAATTCAATTTCCTACAAAAAAGTATTCAAGCACCAAATCGCTAGCATCGATATTTCTTGAGATATTGGGCTTTTAAGTTGAGGTAGTATGGAATTTTCATGAATTATTGAGCTAAATTGTATAAGTTGTTAATTTATTATTCTTTATTGTCACTTAAATCATCAAATATTTATTTGTTAAGTTGCAAATGATTAAAAAGTTGAATAACTCAACTTTTGAAACTGAAATTCGAAAAAAAAAAACATTTTCAAAGTGCTTAGATTTTTTTTTTTACTTTTCACGAATTTTTCAATTGATTTTCCCCTGATTCTTCGAATTTATTTACCAGTCATTGAATACCGATAAAGTTCTAGTTGAAAATATGTTATAACATAGAAAAAAGATTTAGAACCAGGAAAAAAATTCTATAAAAATAATAAACGAAAAATTGAAAAGTTCAAAAAAATTCAACAAAAATAAAAAACAATCGGAAAAATTCTGTAAAGAAAAATAAAAAATTTTCAACAAAAAATCATAAATTTTGAACAAATTGAAAAATGTACTACCCAAGTTACATGCAGTATAAAAATGTATGATATCAATTGGAGGCCAAGTTTTTATTGATAATTTGGAATATTTATCGAAAAAATTAGAAACTGTAATGAAATTCATGATAATTATTTTCACGAAAAAACTTAATGAAAAAAAAGACATAACGGAAGTTACGTGCAGTACTAAAATGTATTATATCAATTCGAGGTCAAGTATTTATCAGTTATTCGAAATATAATCTCCGGCGACAAATGAGCGTTGAGAATCCTTGTCGGGCTCACAACGTTTTATCAAAATTACTAAAAAATTAATGGAAATAAAATCATTAAAAATTCACATGAAAGTCATTCGTTACTTCATCAAGGTATACACTTTAAAGAATCAATTCCCCTCCGACTTTCAGGATCCCCTGGTATTATTCACAACATTCAACTTCGATTGGATCGGTACAAATTATGTTCAAATACGTCTTAAACGTACTTGTCCGGCCCATCACTTCTAATATGTTTTGTGTAATAGGAACCCAAGAGAGTGAAGAAATGCGTCTCGGGGGTGTAATATGATTTTCGACTTATAACGTTGGTTTCCGCGACAAAAGATCTATTTTTCGTCAAAATTGTACTGAAAATATTTCGTCACCTGTCTGTCCTTGGCCTTTGGCGATTTTTTCCAAGTCTTCATACCAAGAAAGAACTGATGTAAAGATTTCCTTAATAGAACAGATTTTATTTATCCCTTTTCTTCAAAATTCAAATGAAAGATAGATTAAATTCAAGACACGAAAAATCCAACAGATTTGCCCACTTTAAATGTCGCTTTTGCATTCTGAATCTAGAGATTTCATTTCATCCAAAACGTGCCCTCAATCAAATATATTTCCAAAGTTTGCAAGCGGCCGCTGAGGTTCAATTATCCACAGATTGATAGTTGCTGAAAAAAAGTACCCGTAAACTTCTACCATTTATTATGCCAGAACTCAAAGCAGCAAAAAAAACTAAGCGAACTTAATTCAACAGAGCAACAGAATTCGAAGACGTTTAAGGTGCCTGCATTGGTTTTGGAGAAAAACCATTTCAGGACAATTCAGAAATTAATTTAAAAATTCGAAAACTCACAATGGAGTAGAAAAAGGAAAATTGAAGTATCTAGAAATGCGGAAGACTTTTGTGATGAATTTTCTAGATTACATGATACGGTTGGAGGAAATGATTTGAATGATTGGCACACATGCTGCAACACAGAAATATCAAAGTTTGGAAGTATTTGCTGTATATCAGTCATACAAACTTCAATACTATTTGAAAAGGAACACTTAAAAACTTGCCGAACCAAGTTCCATTACATATTACCATAATCAAAGATAAGGGGTGATCCGTCGCATATATATTTATCCACAGAAATTTCAGAGTTCGCCGGTATCTGCTGCGGTTCAATGTATCTGCGCAATGAGCTTCGAAGACAGCAATTTCAAATCTATCCATAAATGAGCAACTGAAGACTTTTATAATCAATTTTTTACTTCATATAGATGTTACAGTTAGAGTCAAAATGTAAAATGAATGGCACAGTATTTAAATTGTATAGTTTACAGATTTTTGCAGTATTTTAATGATCCGAATCTACAGCATTATAATGAAAAGTTGTCAAAAGTCATGAAACCAGGAAAAAAATTCTATACAAATAATAAACGAAAAACTGAAAACTTCAAAAAAATTCAATAAAAATAAAAAACAATCGAAAAAATTCTGTAAAGAAAAATAAAAAATTTTCAAAAAAATTCATAAATATTGGACAAATTGAAAAATAAACTATCCAAGTTACATGCAGTATAAAAATGTATGATATCAATTGTTGGCCAAGTTTTTATTGATAATTTGAAATATTTATCGAACAAATCGGAAACTTTAATTGAAATTCATGATAATTATTTTCAAGAAAAAAGTTAATAAAAAAAGTCATAACGGAAGTTACGTGCAGTACTAAAATGAATTATATCAATTCGAGGTCAAGTATTTATCAGTTATTCGAAATATAATCTCCGGCGACAAATGAGCGTTGAGAATCCTTGTCGGGCTCACAACGTTTTATCAAAATTACTAAAAAATTAATGGAAATAAAATCATTCAAAATTCACATGAAAGTCATTCGTTACTTCAACAAGGTACACACTTTAAAGAATCGATTCCCCTCCGACTTTCAGGATCCCCTGGTATTATTCACAACATTCAACTTCGTTTGGATCGGTACAAATTATGTTCAAATACGTCTTAAACGTACTTGTCCGGCCCATCACTTTTTATTCAAATTGCTCATTCGAAAACAAATCAGGGCTGTTCTTTAATGACAAATATAATAAAATGGATAGAAATAAAAATAATATCTCCAAGTAATTTGAACTTGATTGTTCGCAAGTTCGTATAGCAATATCCACTTCTCATTTTCTTCAGTGAACACATACCATTCGGTAAGAACCAATGAAAATGAGAAATAATCAGGCGCATTACTAGAAATTTTTCAACCTACTCAGCCATGCAATGTTTTTTTTTCTATAGTCACGTACACATTTTGATAAATATCACTAGTCGAGTACGACACGTGGATTCCTGGAATTTGAAGAAAAATGATTTTGTTGTGAATTATGACTCCATATAATATAAATAGATTAATCAACTTCATCTTTCATTTTCGTTTCATTTTGACAAGAGCGATTCGAAGGAAAATTATTTTCTCGGGAATTACTGTTCCTTAATATTAACACATGCATTAACTTCGTTTTTGATTTGTATTCGAATGAGCAATTTGAATAAAAAGTGATGGGCCGGACAAGTACGTTTAAGACGTATTTGAACATAATTTGTACCGATCCAATCGAAGTTGAATGTTGTGAATAATACCAGGGGATCCTGAAAGTCGGAGGGGAATCGATTCTTTAAAGTGTGTACCTTGTTGAAGTAACGAATGACTTTCACGTGAATTTTGAATGATTTTATTTCCATTAATTTTTTAGTAATTTTGATAAAACGTTGTGAGCCCGACAAGGATTCTCAACGCTCATTTGTCGCCGGAGATTATATTTCGAATAACTGATAAATACTTGACCTCGAATTGATATAATTCATTTTAGTACTGCACGTAACTTCCGTTATGACTTTTTTTATTAACTTTTTTCTTGAAAATAATTATCATGAATTTCAATTAAAGTTTCCGATTTGTTCGATAAATATTTCAAATTATCAATAAAAACTTGGCCAACAATTGATATCATACATTTTTATACTGCATGTAACTTGGATAGTTTATTTTTCAATTTGTCCAATATTTATGAATTTTTTTGAAAATTTTTTATTTTTCTTTACAGAATTTTTTCGATTGTTTTTATTTTTATTGAATTTTTTTGAAGTTTTCAGTTTTTCGTTTATTATTTGTATAGAATTTTTTTCCTGGTTCTGATATGTATTTCGGTCGAATTTATGACTGCTGTTACCAGCTGTGCTGCGCCGTGTGCTACGTTCTGAAGTTGACGTCAGATTTCCAATCATCAACAACTAATTTCAACAACCAATCACAACGTCTAAAAATGGATGTCGTCAGATCCAACGAATCAGAAACTCGAGAGCATCAATTTGCCTTTGATGGTGTTTATAAATACAGACGCATAAATTCTTGAATGTGTTGGTAACTTTTGCATAATCTTGAGCCCGTGCAAAGTTTTTTCTCAGCAATTACAACACCGATCATGCTGATTTAGGGCGGAATCGAAAGAGAATTACTCAATTGGCTTAAACTTCAATTTTCAAGTTGCTAAATGGCTCCTGAGCTTCGTAATTCAATAAAATCACATGCCAATTTTACCCCCACCACGGCGAATCGTTTTATTCAGAGAAAGTATAGTCTCGGCGAGAGTCTCGGGCCAGCAGACGACAGGGCTGTCAATGTACTTGTCCCGAGACTCTACCGAGTCTCTTGATATAAGCAAGACAAGATATATAGATATAAAATAATATTGAAATATTTTGCGTATATACAACATATTTTCAACTAGAACTTTATAGGTATTCAATTACTGGTAAATAAATTAGAAGAATCAGGGGAAAATCAATTGAAAAATTCGTGAAAAGTGAAAAAAAAATTTTTAAGCACTTTGAAAATGTTTTTTTTTTCCGAATTTCAGTTTCAAAACGTTCAGTTATTCAACTTTTCAATCATTTGCAACTTAACAAATAAATATTTAATGATTTAAGTGACAATTAAGAATAATAAAACAACAACTTATACAATCCAGCTCAATAATTCATGAAAATTCCATACTACCTCAACTTAAAAGCCCAATATCTTAAGAAATATCGATGTTAGCGATTTGGTGCTTGAATACTTTTTTGTAGGAAATTGAATTTCCTCCAAGTTTGTCATTCCCATTTTTTCTGTAGCTCTTGTCATTTACGAGATAGAGGCAAAAAAACGAGAATTTCATGAAAAAATTGGGTTGAGTGACCTCTACGACCTCGCCAGTTCGAGTTACACTTACGCCACAATGGACACTTTTGTGGAGCATTTAATTCTGAATAAATCCGCTCATCGACCAAGGTTGTACCATTAAATGCCTCTGAGCTGTAGAACTTTTAAGAAGAAAAATCGAACTTTACGTGTATTTTAAAGGGGAAATCTTTGTACGCCTTGGTCGAGTACTTAAAATTAATATTAAGGGCTCAAATTTTCAGGGATTTTTTTTTAAGGTATTCCCTACAAAAAGGCGAGATGGGAGTGAAAAAAAAATGTCGCTGAAAAAAAAAGCACCCTATTATATATACTAACAGTTCCGTGTGTTCTTGTTTTATTAATTATCAACCATAATATTTCAGATCGCAAAAAGAAAATTTGACGTTATAAGTTGACGAACATTTTTTCTTACAACTTCCAGACCTATTTTTGATAAACTGATTTGCCTTATTTATATTATTCATTAACTATGCGAACGTTTGTTACATATGTCCCGCACTTCGTAACGTCAAACCCCGGCCGGTTCGTTACCACACAGCTATCAAAGGGAACTCGTATATATAATCTACATAATTACACATGATATATAATCACGCAACTGACGATATATTTACACTGAACAATATTCCGCGCACTCTGGTTTAATTGAAAGATTATCTCAGTTGACACTTATTTCCAATCGAACGAAATAATGAAATCTTGAAAAGTTTCGTTGACATATGCATCGCGCATTTTTTATATTTTTTATTTGCACACACAGATCACAGTCTACATTTACGCGGCCGCTTTTATACCAGTTTAGTATACCACAAGTTTTAACAAAATAAATATTAACCACTTTTCACTAACCATTTTCATTTATTAATTAGAGTCCGCACACAACAGCACTTTGGGGATCATAACCTCACCTGTCAAAATGACATTCAGTATGAAAACAAGTCTCGGGTGGTTTCGGATGTGCGTATCGATGTATTGATATCATATAACCTATTTACAAATGATATAAATGATAAACTTATTTTCAGTCAAACGAATTAATGAAATCTTAAAAAGTTTCGTCGACATGCACCGCGTATTTTTTTATTTTATTCTTTTTTACACACGACAGATCACATACTACATTTACGCGACTGCTTTGTTGTGTCCGCGAAGACCGTCGCGAAGGGACGAGTTATCAAGGACGAGTATTTAAGGGATTTAGGCCGAAAGAGCTGAACTCCAACTCGATACTTTTACAACAAGTTAGCAATAAGTTTATTTAAGAAGTTACAAATTCGAGGTTTTATTGCCTCGAGACCAATCGTTACAATTCTCGTCAAAGACTGTCGAATTTTGGGTTAGTCGATAATTTTATAGATTTGGGGGTTTTCCCCTTCTCGTGCGAATATAACCTAGATTTCCTTCTGAAAGTTTCGATGTTGACATCGAGGGTCGATGCGCTCGTTCGGGAGCATCGATATTTCACCATTCCTGCGTTTGCGCTGAGAGTGCTTAATTTGTTTTAATGAGTGCGATGTACGGGCACAACAGCTTTTATACCGGTTTAGTTTAGCATTTCACAGGTTTTAGTACTATGCACTTCGTTAGATGACGAAAGTTTTCTTTATTTATCCCACACGCATTCCATAATGTCAATACTCCGTTTGTTTATACGATGATCGAAAACTGACACATGATTTATATATATATATAATATTCACGGAGTCTGAGCGCGGTCGGGGTAAGACTCAAAAGTTAGAAGGCCTAAAATGGCGAACGGGCATTCTGTATAACGCATATATAGATATACAGAATGCCTGTTCGCTATTTTAGGCCTTCTAACTCTTGAGCCCCACCCGCGGTCGGCCTAGCAGCTGGAGGAGCCGACATCGTTGAGCCAATCAGAATGCGTAGAGGCACAACTCTACTACCACTAACTACGTCAAAACGCGTATACGTATACGTCGAACTCGTGATGTGTCAGTAACTTTTGCATAATCTTGAGCCCGTGCAAAGTTTTTTCTCAGCAAATACGCCACCGAGAATGCTGATTTTGGGCTCATTCGACAGAGAACTTCTTAATTAGCTTAAAGTTCAATTTTGAAAGCCGTACAGAACTCATGAGCTTCGCAATTAAAGAAAATCACATGCCAATTTTACCCCCACCACCGCGAATCGTTTTATTCAGAGAAAGTATAGTCTCGGCGAGAGCCTCGGGCCAGCAGACGACAGGGCTGTCAATGTACTTGTCCCGAGACTCTACCGAGTCTCTTGATATGCATCGATCCGCTGCAAACCGATGGAGTCAAAACAAGGATCGGAAAGAGCAGAGCCATAGTTAAAAAGAAAAAAGACAGCGCAATTGAAAGAGAACAGAAATCAAAATTGTTTCATGTATCTCTGCATTAGTTTCTGAACACAGTAATTTCAGATCTATTCAGAAATAAGTAGGTGAAGACTTTAGTAAAGAATATCTTCGTTAATATATTCCAGTCGGAACCAAAAAGTTAAAAGATTAGCATACCTGCTATTTCACAGAAATATCAAAGTTCATAGGTACTTGCTACGTACCAGTTATACAGACTTTGGTGCTATAGGGAAAAACACTTCAAAATTACATGAACCACATTTTTGAAACTTATTATGACACATTCAAAAAAAAAGTGACAGATACGATGCATGTTGAAGCAAGCAAAATGCTGTAATTTTGTATGTCTCCATAGTTATCTGCAGACAAAATATTTGATCACATCCAAAAATGATCAGGTGTAGACTTACAGACATGAATTTCTCAACCCACAATGCCAATCGCAAACATGGTCTGGAAATATTCAATATACATGTCGCTTCATCACTTTGTCGAACTTTAGAGGTGTTCATTGCATTTCGAAGATATAAATTTTGATATCATGAAAATTAAGCACCCAATGACTTATTGAAATAAATTTCCAATTTACCATGTAACAACTCAAGTGAATATATCTATGCATTTACATGGCCCAAAGATTTTTCAAAACTTGGGTGTATGAACAAGCAATCATGAAGGCTTTTTGTTATAAATATTTCAAATTATCTTGTTGAAATTAATATAAAAAAATAGAAATACGAATATCTCTCGTATTGTCTGGAGAATAAATAGAAATTGGTATGACAATACACTGTAAGCTAAGGAGGTGGAAAAAAGGGACCGGTGAACACAGCCAAACTAAATGAAAGAAATTATGACAACAATACATTGAATTACTTGACCAAAGTTTTTTAAAATTTATTTGAATTCGTTTACACACAACCATCCACCTCTTTCTTTAATGTAATTACACAACATAGAATTTCTGTTTGGAAAGAACGTTTTAGAGGTTATAATGAACGAACGTTTTTTTCTCATTGTTATTATTATTATTATTATTAAACACTAATTAGTCACGTCATTAATAATATCGATTCCTTCCACTTATCAATAACCACTTTTATTTTTCTACACTCTGCACGCAACAGCACTCCGGCGGTCATAACCTCAGACGTCAACATGACGCGAAATCTCGCAAATTTGCTATCAAGAGACTCGGTAGAGTCTCGGGACAAGTACATTGACAGCCCTGTCGTCTGCTGGTCCGAGGCTCTCGCCGAGACTATACTTTCTCTGAATAAAACGATTCGCCGTGGTGGGGGTAAAATTGGCATGTGATTTTATTGAATTACGAAGCTCAGGAGCCATTTAGCAACTTGAAAATTGAAGTTTAAGCCAATTGAGTAATTCTCTTTCGATTCCGCCCTAAATCAGCATGATCGGTGTTGTAATTGCTGAGAAAAAACTTTGCACGGGCTCAAGATTATGCAAAAGTTACCAACACATTCAAGAATTTATGCGTCTGTATTTATAAACACAATCAAAGGCACTTTGATGCTCTCGAGTTTCTGATTGGTTCGATCTGACGACATCTATTTTTAGACGTTGTGATTGGTTGTTGAAATTGGTTCTTGATGATCGGAAATCTGACGTCAACTTCAGAACGTAGCACACGGCAGCACAGCAGACATTAAAAAAACGTAGCACGGTAACAGCACTCATAAATTCGATCGATATATATATATATATATAAACCATGTGTCAGTTTTCGATCATCGTATAAACAAATGGAGTTTTGAAATTATGGAATGCGTGTGGGATAAATAAAGAAAACTTTGGTCATCTAACGAAGTGCATAGTACCACTTCGTTAGATGACATAGTTTAGCATTCCACAGGTTGCCTGTCGAAAACCTGTGGAATGCTAAACTAAACCGGTATAAAAGCAGTCGTGTAAATGTAGTCTGTGATCCGACGTGTGTAAAAAAGAATAAAATAAAAAAATACGCGGTGCATGTCGACGAAACTTTTTAAGATTTCATTAATTCGTTTGACTGAAAATAAGTTTATCATTTATATCATTTGTAAATAGGTTATATGATATCAATACATCGATACGCACATCCGAAACCACCCGAGACTTGTTTTCATACTGAACGTCATTTTGACAGGTGAGGTTATGATCCCCAAAGTGCTATTGTGTGCGGACTCTAATTAATAAATGAAAATGGTTAGTGAAAAGTGGTTAATATTTATTTTGTTAAAACTTGTGGTATACTAAACCGGTATAAAAGCGGCCGCGTAAATATAGACTGTGATCTGATGTGTGTGCAAATAAAAAATATAAAAAATGCGCGATGCATATGTCTACGAAACTTTTCAAGATTTCATTATTTCATTCGATTGGAAATAAGTGTCAACTGAAATAATCTTTCAATTAAACCAGAGTGCGCGGAATATTGTTTAGTGTAAATATATCGTCAGTTGCGTGATTATATATCATGTGTAATTATGTAGGTTATATATACGAGTTCCCTTTGATAGCTGTGTGGTAACGAACCGGCCGGGGTTTGACGTTATGAAGTGCGGGACATATGTAACATACGTTCGCATAGTTAATGAATAATATAAATAAGGCAAATCAGTTTATCAAAAATAGATCTGGAAGTTGTAAGAAAAAATGTTCGTCAACTTATAACGTCAAATTTTCTTTTTGCGATCTGCAATATTATGGTTAATAATTAATAAAACAAAAATACACGGAACTGTTAGTATATATAATGTGAGAAACTCCAATCGAATAAATGTTTTCTAATTTATTTTTTGTGTCATCATTATTTCTGAATATTCCCATATTTTGCTTCCTATTGAGTCTGGCTCTGCCCTTTCCGATCCTTGTTTGACTCCATCGGTTTGTAGCGGATCGATACATATTATTAATTGGTTGCTTAATATGTGTCCTATGATTTTCTAATATTTCTTCATGCTGATTGTGGTAACGTAATTCAAGTGGTTTCCGACTATGATCATCAATCGCACATTTTGTATATCTGATTCTCAAAACAGTTTCTGGTGTTGATATAAGTGTAGTTATACTTTTTCCACCTGGTCTGTCGAGTTATAAATTTTGAAACTTGTTCCAAAAAGTCTTTGGATGCTTTTTTTGCTGATAATATAAAAAGTTGAATCTTTGGAATGCGGTAGGCAAACACAAATTTTGACAACAATACTTATGAAATAACGTGTATGTTGAGTATTCCTATTTTGCAAACTGCAAATGTGGAATTATTGGTGAAAACATTCATTACGATAAGTCTACAGTTGCTCAGTTTTGGATGCGATTGAGTATAATGCCTGCCAACATCATGGAAACCTACAGAATTTCTGAATGTTATGTGCGCTATGTCATTTTAATGTAACATCATGACTTCTAACACACTTTCACTATAATACTATATGTTTGGATCACTGAAATACAGCAAAAATCTGCAAACTATAAAATTTATATACTGTGCCATTCATTTTACTTTTTGACTCTCACCGTAACATAAATATGAAGTGAAAAATTCATTAGAAAAGTCTTCAGTTGCTCATTTATAGATGGATTTGAAATTGCTGTCTTCCAAACTAATTGCGCAGATACATTGAATCGCAGCAGATACCTGCGAACTTTGAAATTTCTGTGGATAAGTATATGTGCTAGTATCATCCCCTATCTTTGATTATAGTAATATGGAATGGAACTTTGTTCAGCAAGGTTTAAAGTGTTTCTTTTCAAATAGTATTGAAGTTTGTATTACTGCGGTATGGAGCGAATAACTTCAAACTTTGATATTTTTGTGTCGCAGCATGTGTGCCAATCATTTTAATTCTTTACTCCAACCGTAACATGTAATTTCAAAAATTCATCACAATAGTTTTCAGCTTTACTATTTAACTTAATTTTCCTTTATCTAAATTCCATGCTAAATTTCTTAATTTCTAAATTTATTTCTAAATTATCCTGAAATGAAATGTTTTCCTCCACAACCAATGCAGGTACCTTAATCGTCTTTGATTTCCGTTGCTCTGTAGAATTAAGTACGCTCAGTTTTTTTTGCTTCTTTGAGTTCTGACACAATAAATGTTTTCGGGTGCCTTTTTTCTGCAACTATCAAACTGTAGATAATTGGATCTCAGCGGCCACTTGCAAACTTTGGAAATATATTTCATCGGGGGCATGTTTTGGATGACACGAAAACGTCTAGATTCAGAATGCAAAAGCAAGATTTAAAAATAGCCAATTCTGTTGGATTTGTTGTGTCTTGAATTTGATCTGTCTTTCCTCTTCTCCTTTCTTTTTTCTAATGTTATAAGCCGGAAATCACATCTCAGCCCGCAACACGCATTGCTACATGCTCTTGAGTTCCCAATGGACAAAACATATTAGGGTAAAAGGAAAAAAAGTGCCAAAGTCCAAGAACAGACCTGTGACGAAATATTTCCAGTAAAATTTTGACGCAAAATAGGTCCTGTTTCGTGGAAACCAGCGTAATAAGCCGAAAATCATATCCCGGCCTCCAACTCGCTTGCGACCGTGCGCTTGGGTTTCTAATTGACAAAACATATCAATGTACAAAGAAAAAAATTGCCAAAGTCCAAGGACAGACCTGTGACGAAATATTTTCAGTACTATTTTGACGAAAAATTGGTCTTTTTTCGTGAAAACTAACGTTATAAGACGAAAATCATAAATAATCCATAGAAATTCAAACTAAAATCCTATAGTCAACTGAAAATAAATAAGGAAGTTTTGAGAAAAAAGACGTGATATCAAACCATAAACTTCCCCTAGGAAAAAAAAGGTTGGGACAAGTACATTGATGGTCCTTCGTTTGCTGATAATTCCATCCATAAAAAAAACTTAAAACAAATTTTTTTAAAAATTGTAAAAAAATTATTTTATAAAAAAAAATACAGAACAATTCGAAAAAAATTTCATTAATCTTGAAAAAACATGATATTAAAACAAAAACTAATCTGTATCTATTTGTTAAAGTGTCAAAAGAATCAAATAACAAGTAAAAAATAAAAAACCGAAAAATCGGTCTTGAAATCATTTTGGAAACCGATGCCTCATTCTTCTTATTAGATTCGAACAGCTAAATCAACTGAAAAAAATTCCATCTAATTTACGTGCGGCATTAAAATTTATTATATTAATTCGAGGCCAAGTATTTTCTAATGAATTGAAAAAAGTTACCACTTGAATTACGTGCAGCATTAAAATTTATGATATTAATCGGTGGACAAGTATTTTATTAGTAACTCCAAATTTTGACATTATTAAATTCTTCTAAGATGCTTTTAAATCCAAAAAAATTACATGAAAGCTAGTCATATGTTACTCAGGTATTATTCACAAAATTCGACGTCGATTGGATCGATACAAATTATGTTTTAATATGTGTTTAAAGTACTTGTCCGGCCCATCACTTTCCGTTTAAATTGTTCATCCCAATAATAATCAGTGCTTGTCTAGAACTGATGGATCACAAGTATCCATGCAGAGGGAATTGAGAGAATTATCTTCACGTAATTGCACTAATTTAATAAAAAAAGCAAAGAAATTGTTCCGCAATATACAAGGGATATTATTGTCCATTGATAAATGAAAATAATTGTACATAATATAAATTCGAAAAAAATTTCACAAATCTTGAAAAAGCATTATCTTTAAAAAAAACTAAACTGTATTTATTTTTAAAAGTGTTAAAAGAATCAAATAACAAGTAAAAAATAAAAACCGAAAAATCGCGCTTGAAATCATTTTGGAAACCGATGCCTCATTCTTCTTATTTGATTCGAAGGGCTAAATCAACTAAAAAAAATTCCATCTAATTTACGTGCAGCATTAAAATTTATGATATCAATCGAAGGACAAGGAATTTAGAGAGTAAGCAAGTTCGTTCGAACGTGCGTGGTCAAACTCTATAGCGCTCTGTCTCTAATGGACTTAGTTGTGTCCTTCTATTCGTGGATTTGTGCATATTATAATCAAAGTGTTGCAAAAATCATTGCTCTTCATTTGGCCCGATTCTCACGCCAAAATACTGTGAATTCCATGTCTTTATCGGACACAAACCATAAAAATTTTTCCTAACCTATTGGTTGCAAAGGCATCATAAAGCTCATATTACACCGGCTAAGCATTCTGCGCATGTGTATTCTTCATTATAAGTGGCGTCCCGACTTACCTTACTAGTGATTGGTGCTTTGATCGTTTAGCTATTATCATGGAGTCTACTATCACAGCGTGCTGCTTCATGTCTGCTCTCGGGACTCACGAATCTCTACGGAAAGGTCCGAAGTCTCATTCGTATTCAAACCTTTGGTAGGATAACATCAATCCTCCTGCTCTGTCTGGCTACTTTCTGCCTCTCTGCTCGACCACACTCTCATTCGACGTCCATGCTCAACTCTACTGATGAATCTAGATCGTTCGATGCTGTAGCTGTGACTGGGTCTAATTGCTTCATGTGCTATAACTCGCCTACTGTTTACCAACATTCAGCGGTATCATCTGTCTTGGCTTCGCTTCGTTGGTGTCAAGTCTGTATTTTACATGTTATCATCTCCGATGACTAGCAAGATATTATTCTGATACGCCACGAACTCTTTTATTTTATATATTGCTGTGGAATTAACAGGTCTATTTCACTATATTCATTGTGCTTGTACGTAAATTCTTCGTCTCTTTATTATCATTTACCACAATGTCTAATAAGTGCATGATCTGCAAAAAACCAGTGAGTCGATCGGAAACTCTGAAGTGCATAGGGGAGTGTAATGCTCTCTTTCATATTCTCTGTGCGTCTAAAAAATATCAACGTGAGCTCGATGAACTTAAATCATGCGATCATTTCCTCTGTGATTCCTGTGATGATTTTGATGTTCATGATTCTTCCGTGGTGGCGGTAAACGATAGCGAATCACCACCAGATACAATTACTCTGGTTGATATTATGAGGCAACTAAGCTCTTGTACAGCGTCAACAAATACCCAGCTTTCTTCAATGCAAAGGGCTATAACGAAAGTAGGTGAAAATATCAATGCTCTTCAAATGGATGTTCGTCAACTTACAACCTCACATGAAGCTTTGGTAGCCAAAGTCACGACGCTAGAGGAAAATGTGATAGTGAATAGCAGGGAAACGCAGCGACTGCGTGATGAAAATGTACAACTGTCAAAACATATTCAGTTCTTAGAGAGAGGAATGGCAACTCTCACCTCCTCCAAATATCCATTTGAATTAACGATCACTGGCTGCCCTCCCTCTCTCAAGGATCCACCGGATTTCATCGTCAATAAAGTTTTCAATGCTCTTGGGGTCACGGAATTTTTACCTGATATCATCAGTATACGCAAGTTGCCTGAAGATCAGCTGACTGTTGGGAGCGGAACGAGCTCTTCTCAGCGTACCAGTCACTCATCGCACGTTTCGTACATAGTTTATTTAAAATCAACTGCTGCGAGAGACACTATTATTCAACGTAGGCGCGAATTGAGCGAGTTCACGGTTAAAGAAGTACTTAAAATAGAGCAGGCCGGTAACATATTTGTAAATGAGCATATCCCTCCATATCTTTATAAACTATTGAAACAGGCGAAGGCTAGAGCAAAAAGTAATGATTATAAATTTGTTTGGGCACGTTCGGGTAAAGTCTGGGTACGTAAAGCTAATGGCACCGAGCCGGTTCCCATTATGGCTGACTCCGATCTCGATAAGATTGCCTGACTAGATGATCTGGAACAAGTATCATTGGGGGCTTGTCCGGTAAAATTGTATCCAAATTATGGCACCGACTCTTTATTAATATTCTATTTCAATGCCAACTCACTATTAGCTCATCTTGATTTGTTGAGAGCGAGATTAAATACTAAGCCACTTCACATTATTGCGATTGCCGAGACTTGGCTTCATGAATCAGTTTTGGATGATATTGTTAGTCTAAATGATCATGTATTAGTTAGGAATGATAGGCAAATCTGTCGTGGGGGAGGAGTAGCATGTTATGTTCACAATTCTTTGAAATTCACTGTACTTGAACTGTCTAGAGGTATTTCATTAAATGCCCCTGAGTATATTATGCTAGAAATTCGCTCCTCAAAAAATGAACTGCTTTTATTTGTTATTATGTATAGGCGCCCGAAGGGCCACTTATTCAATGAGTTTGGCGTTATTTTTAATCGGTATATGGCTGGATATAAAAACATTATTATCTGCGGTGACCTAAATTGCAACTTGCTCACCTCGAACTTTGAATCTGATTTTCTTCGTGATTTTGTATCTTCACTATCCTTGAATATTGTGCATACTGAAGCCACTCATCACACTGCATCAACTGACTCGCTTTTAGACGTATTTATAGTTGATAACTTAGAAAAAATTGTCTCAATTGAGAAGTCTTGCGAGCCGTTTATTGCAGGTCATGATTGTTTTGATCTAAGTTGCAATTTTGAGTCACCACCCTTAACAGAGCGCACTATTTCACGTAGGTCTTTTAAAAAATTTGATGAACTGTCTTTTCAACTCTCTCTGCTCAACTCATAATGTACTCATTACTATATAAATTGCATTGTTGCACTACCAACTTGCTTGCTCATACTTTAATTTATATTTAAAATTGTACTTACTCTTATTCTATGCATAATTATTACTCTTTATTATTCTCTGTGACTCTTTTGTCTTACTAAATTGCCCCATGGGATTCCCAGGGCATAATAAATAAACAATCAATCAATCAATCAATCAATCATCTCCTCTCCACCTCCTCCAGATCCCATCCCATCCTTAAGTAAAACTCCTTCCTTTCACTCTCCCATCCTCCTGCTTCCTGCCGTCTTCCTGCCCTTCTCTTCATCTCACCCCTACATCTTCTCGCCAATTCTCCCCCCTTCTCCGTCTCCAATCTCTTCTCGTTTCCCCATGCTCTCATCCCCGCTCGCACCTCCAGCTTATCCCTTTGCAGTTCCTCCCTCACCGTATACCCCGCCACCCCTCTCGACACCCCCAGCACCCATCTTAAATATCTTTCCTGCAGCCTCTCTACTATCTCCCTTCCCTTCCACCGCCAAATCTCCACTCCATAACCCACTACTGGCCACACCAACTTATCGAAAAGCCACACTCTCCTTCCCCAATCGCTACCAAACTTATTAATCCCTATCCCCCATACCTTACCCATTATCTTCGCCGCCTTCATCACCCTCTCCTCCACCTGCTCCTCCTGACTTCCATTCGCTCTCACCACATAACCCAAGTACGTATACCTATTCACCTCTTCTATCCTTACTCCTCCCCATTGCCATACCACCTTTCTTTTTCTTCCCCCTCCCACCCTACACCTAATCACCTTCGTCTTTACCGTATTCACCTCCAGCCCTTTTCCCTCTATGTACCTCTCCAACGTCCTCATCATCCCCTTCATCTCGTCCTCATCCTTCGCCAACAACACCACATCATCCGCATATGCCAGCGAATATACCTTCCTCCCACCCCCCAGCTTCACCCCTCCCCATCGCCCTTTTTCCAGCTCTTCATCCATGTCCGCCAGCAACAGCGTGAAGTGCTGCGGGCTCAGCGGACATCCCTGCCTAACCCCTTTCTCTGTCCAGAACTTCTCCCCTTTATCCCCACCCACCTTCACCCTCGCATACGTCTCCTTCATCACCTCCTCGCACCTCTCAATTAGCCCCTCCCTTACCCCTCTCTTTCTCATACTCTCCACCAGCTTCGCCCTATCCACCGAGTCGAAGGCCGCCTTCAAATCAACAAACAACAGCACCACCTTTCCCCTCCTTTCCGTTATTTCCCTATTTATCAAATAGTTCAGTACGTATACGTTATCCATTGTACCCATACCTTTCCTGAATCCCGCCTGACTCCTTGGCATCATCCCCTTCCCCTCCACCTCCATCCTCAATCTTTCCGCCAGTATCCCTACGTACACCTTATACGCCGTTTGCGTTAGAGTCACCCCCCTATATTCCTCTACCCTTTACCCCTCGCCCTTCTTCACTACTGGCACCACTATCCCTTCTTTCCAACCTTCCGGCCACCCTTCCCCCTTCCACACCTTCTCGCACATCCTCTTCAGGCTATTCACCACCCTCTCCCCTCCGTACTTCCACACTTCGTTCGGAATTCCATCCTCCCCCATCGCTTTTCTGTCCTTTAACTTCCTTATAGCCTTCTTCACCTCTTCCGTTGTTATCACCGTTTCTTTTTCGTCCTCTCCTTCCCTCCTCCTTTGCCCTAGTCTCACCCTTCTTTCTGTTACCCCTTCCAGCCCCTCTCTAAAGTACCTATCCCATTCTTCTCTTCTTATCTTTTTATTCACCCCCTTTCTCCTCCTCCTCCCCCTATTGACTACCTCCCATACCTGACCCTCCGTCCTTATCTCCTCTATCTCTCTTTCCCACCTTTCCCTCTCCTTCATTTTCTTTTCTTCACATATTCTCCTGAACTTCCTTTTCTCTCTCCTGTACCTTTCCTCTTCTTTTCCCTCTCTCTTCCACCTCTCCAGCTCCCTTCTCGCCTCTTCCTTTGCCCTTCTACATTCCTCATCCCACCATCCCCCCCCCTCTGCCCCTCCGCCCGCTCTTCCTCAGCCTTTCTCATCGCCCTCTTTATTCTCCCCCTCATTTCCTCCCATCCTTCTTCTACCCCCTCTGTATCCCATTCCCATCTCCCAAATTCCTCTCGAAACTTCTCCACTCCCTTCTCTGTCCACACTCCTCTTCCCTCCTTCCTCTTCCCCACTCCCTTCTTACTCGCCCCTCTTCTTCCCCCCCTCCCCTTGAGCCACACTACCACCGGCATGTGGTCGGAGTCCACCCTACTCACCACTTCCAATTTCCTCATTCTTTCCCACACTTTCTCCCCCACTACCACGTAATCAATTACCGACTTACCCCTTCCCCCCACAAACTTCCACTCCCTCCCTCTATCCCCCTCCACACTTCCATTCACTATCCTCCATCCTCTCTCATTCACGAACTTGCACCATTCTTTTCCTTCCTTCGTCACTATCTCGTCCCTTGAACTCCTCACCGCTTCCCTCTCCCCTACCCGCCATCCGTCCCAACCTCCGCCTTCCCTTCCAGTTCTCACGTTCATATCTCCCTCAATCACCACCTTCCCCCCCCCCTGCTCTTTCCATCCACCGGCTCATCAGCTCCTTTTTCCTTTCCATGTCCCCGTTTACATACACCCCCACTATCATCCATCACTCCGTCCCCAACTTCACCCTTCTTTCCATCCATCCTTCCTCCCCCGGCTCTGTCCCCCCTTCTTCTTCTTCGATCTCTTCCTTCACCCCGAACGCCATACCACCCTTCGCCCTTCCCCTTCCCTTTCCTCTCTTCGCTCCCTGTATCACCCACCTAAATCCCTTCTTCCATCTTTCCCTTACCACCCCCCACCCCTCCTCCGTTGCCCACGTTTCCGACATAACCACCACATCCCATCGCTTTATACCCTCCCAGAACTCCTCGTCCTTATTCATCACCCCCGCCACATTCCAAAATCCCACTTTATATACCTCTTCTATTTTGCTTTCTCTCACCACGTTCCCCCTTCTTTTGACTGCTCTCCTGGCCTCGCCCCGTCCCTTTCCCTCATTCGTTTCCCACACTTTCCGTGCACCTCCCCTCTCCCTCATTCCACACCAATACCTTTTCATCCACCCACATCCTCATATATCCTACCCTCACCCACTTTCCTTTTCTCCTCTCCTCATATGCCTGCCCTTCTACCAGCCATTTTATTCTCCTTTCCTCTTTTGTCAGATCATCCTCTATCATTTCTCTATTCCCTCTCAGCTTTACTTTCGCTTGCATTATTTCCATCTTCTTCTCCCTTCCCTCCAGCCTTATTAACACCATCCCCCTCCCTCCCTCATCCACCCTCCCTATTCTTCTCATCTCTTTCCTACCTCCTTCCACTCCTAATCTCTCCCATATCTTCTCTATCTCCCTCTCCCACTCCACCGCTTCCGCCACTTTCACCCCTCTCGTCACTATATTGTTTCTCCTTTCCTCCCTCTCTCTCCTCTCCAGCTCTTTTTCTACCTCCCACACTCTTCTCCCGATCCTTTCCCCACCCTCTCCCCCCTCCCCTCTTTCCTTCTCCAGTACCTCCACTTTTCGCTCCAATTCCTCAATTTTCTTTTTGAACATTTCCCTCTCCTCTCCCCACTGCCTTCTCATCTCATCATGCTCCTTTCTCACCTCTTCCGCCCACCTGTCCACCTTACTCTCTATTCTCCCACACTCTTGCCTTAACTCCTGCTTCAACAACTCCTTCATCATCTCCCCTATCTTTCTTACTATCTCGTCCGCCTCTCCCTCCTCTCTCTCCGGCGACCTCACCACTTTTCTACTTCTCTTAAACGCCTCCACCTCCCCTCCGTCTTCCCCTCTCGCCATTCCTTCCTCCCTTTCCCTCTTCTTCCTGTCCCCTGCCAGAATCGCTTCCATTATATTCCCTACACTACTCGCTCTTCCCCCCCCCCCCCCTCCATGCTCCTCACTCTCATTACCCCGTCCCCCATTCCTCTCTTACTCTGCTCACTCATTTCCCTTATATCCACTATCTCCACTCTCCTTCTCTATTTCCTTCTTTATCCTTTCTTTCCTACCTTACCTATCCCGCCTCTACCTTACCAACCTGCTCCTCTTTCCTACTTTCGCCGTTCTCCACCCGCCGCTGACCTACTTTTCCTCGCTCGCTTACTCCCAACTTCTCACACCTCACTCTCTACCTACTTCACCCTAAGCCGCTCTAACCTCTATCTTTTCGTCCCCTTTTTATCCTCGGTTTTTTCACTTCTTCCCCCACCTTCCATTTACGCTCTTTTGCCCTCCACACTCTTACCACCGCTCTTCCCCACTTTTCCACCCTCACTTTCTCTCCCCACACTGTTTCTTTGCTCTCTTTCCCTTTATTTCCCGCACCTTACTTTTCTCCACTGTTTCCCCACTGTCATCGGAAACGGAAGTCTTTTTCCTACTTGTATATATGGGTATATATTCATAAACTTTATTTCTTTATTTCATAAACTTATTCATAAACTTTATTCCGCTGGATTTTAAAAATTAGTCTCCAAACCAATTTTTGATTTATAAAAAATCTCCTGAGCTCTGCAATTTTAGAAAATGACATGCCAGTATTGCCCCCTCCACCGCGAATCGTTTTATTCAGAGAAAATATACTCGGCGAGCCTCGGGCCAGCAGACGACAGGGCTGTCAATGTACTTGTCCCGAGACTCTACCGAGTCTCTTGATAAAATCTTTATAAAATTCCTATAGATTTTTTGTAATTGTAAAATATAATTTTTTTTTTAATTCTATAAAATCCCAAAGTCTTCGCCTTCATCTTCGTCCTCGAATTTTTTGACTACCCGCGAAGAGCTTTCGGGAAAAAAAATTTGAAAATAAGTTTTCAAATAAACAGTTGTAGGAAATTTTTTTTATTAATGCCACTAGATAATGAAATCAATAAACATCAAAAATATGTGCAAAAAATGCACAATCTTTTGATGACATGAAAAAATAAATAAGTTATATTTTCAATGCGTTAAGTTACAGAGTTCCGAGAGATTGCGATCGATACAAAAAATTGAATAGAAATATATAAACTTCAAATATTTTACGAAGCTATGTAATTATTTTATTATTGAAAAAACAAATCTTGAACGTTTTCGAAAAGAGTTCGCAACCTTATCGCTCCTGTCAAGTGTCCCTGGGAGCGACTCGCTTAAAAATGAATTAAGTCGCTACTGCGACTCTAGATATGAAATCTAAATCTCCGTAGCTGCTTTTCTTCTCAACTCTGAATTTTACTACTAGTTTAAGATTCCCTTTCCTCGTCCATTTGTAGGTGTTCCGGTCTTCCGACGATAGCCGACGCCTACGACGCCATGCGAAATCCCAGTAAGAATGAATTCTGGGGATTACGTCAACGTTCTTGAAAATACCATGCTCCCAGCCGCCAGAGCTCGCTTTCCACTTGATCAGTACCTACGTATCCAATTTATGCAGGATAAATCTGCGGTTCATACTTCCCGTGAGACGATGAGATGGTTTGACGAGCATCCGGACGTCACCGAAATAAATTGGCCCCCCAAATCACCAGATTTGAATCCAATTGAGAACTTGTGGAGTATGTTTTATCAGAATTTACTTTTATTTTCCTAGATACTTGTGGAGCGCATCGTTAAATACGCGGAATATGTTATTGGCCATAAAATTAATTTGAATGGAAATTTCTAAACCCCTCATAGGTATCATGGTTCGAGAGTGGGAATCTGGTGAAGACAGAAACCGGGACGCTCTCGTGGCACACGTGTATCGTGTTTGGCGAGATATCGAGGCGAGGGAAGAAATTTCCCTCAATCTCGTTAACTCGATGCCAAACCGCATGCGATGTGTCATCGAGAACAACGGATTATGGATCCCTTACTGAGAATCCTTCCCTGTAAGCATCACTAGTAGTAAGGCTATACCAGTTCTAACTCAGGGATCTCAGGGGGGAGCGGGGACGGGGGAGCGCGGGGACCGTTGCGGGGCTGCATGGTATGTGGAGGGGGAAGGTTCTCGCACAGCGGGGGTGCGGCGGCACTTTGAAGAGACAAAAGATTTTTTTACACCCTCCAATGACTGATTTATGTTTCTGGTATATCAGATTGAACGGAATTTTCTTTTTAAAGTGCTCTTGCCGAAGATGATCTTAATTATCGGACTCCGTGACGAAAGATGTTTACATGTCACACTAATGACAAATTTATGTGTCCGGTGTTACGTATTTTGTATTCTTGAGGTGGTGCAAGTTCCGACAAGATTTCTGTTTTCAAAACCAGTTTTAACCGATGGGCTCTTAGGGGGAGTGCGACAACGGGGAAGCGCATTGCGGGGGCTGCATGGTGTGTGGAGGTTCTCAGGGTAACAAAGAGGGGGAGAGGGGATGCAGCGGTCCTGTTTGCGGCATTGCATAGACAAAGTATATTTTCAGGAATAAAAAGAACTCGTGGATGCCCCCGCCCCCCCCCCCCCCCCTCGAATGACTGATTTATGTTTCCTGCGGAGTTTTAAGAAAAGTCAGTTGAGAAGAAAAGTGCTCTCAATTATTGGAATCTGTGACGGAGACCCCTAATGAGAAATTTATGTGTCCCATATTACATATTTTTACATTCGTGAGATGGTGATGAGATTTCTTTAAAAATGCACCTGCCCTTCCCTCCAACTTTTGACTTGAGAGATGTTTAGAAGAATGTTTTCCGAGAAAAAAAAAATGTTCACATTGGACTAGAAATCTTTACAGAGATGCACTCGCTCAATGACAGATTTATGTGTCCGGTGTTGCACATTTTTAACCTGCAGAGGCATTTCTCAAAAGGCGCAAGAAGGGATTTTTGAAGTCAACCGCACTTCCTCGATTAGATCCTGGGTACCACATTCGAGTTTCCAGAAAAGTCAAGATTTTTCCTCCCTCCTACTCATCCCCACCTCAGAAACGAAAAAACGCGTATATAAAATGAAACAATTTTGAGGAAGGTTCAGACTCTGTTGAGACGACGTAACAGTTACATTTCGAGTCAAATTTCGTTCAGCGCATCATGTCTCTCACCGTCGACATCGCTACCGAGCAATTGCTGCGTATGCAAGCAACTCTCCTGCGAACGTTGGAGCAATTTTTGGTGTGGGAACACCAGTGTGATACCCTTATCGAATCGCTGGAGGAGCAAGTTCGATCGAAACGACCGCGACTGGGATATCACCACTCGGTCACTTCGCAAATCTTGCGTCTCGAATGTTTGAAGCAGGCAACACGCCAACGCTTCATACATTGGGGCGGAGGATTAAATGATCATGGATTAACATGGCGTGAAATTGACAGCGCATTTGAAAATCGCTTGTCAACCGGTGCTGTGATTAATCGTGATCATATCGACCCACGAAAGTTTCTATTGGATGCGTATGAGCTTGTTGAAGAACAAGTGCAGGCTCATATTTGCAAATATAATAGTATAAAAGTGAACACTTCGTTTAACGGAGAGTTTACCGTGGGCGATAAGCGGGCAAATAAAAGTGTCAACACGGGAAATGTTGAACTTTTCACAACATCGGACTTGAGTGAGTGGTATCGGAAGCGAGTCGTGGAGCCGACTCTGAGATCGCTCGAGGAGTTCCAGGAGAGTGACAGTGGCTGGACATTAACATCAATAACAAATTTAACTGTGAACATCAACAAGTACAACGCTTTGCGGGCGGGATGTCACGTTTCATTGGCGAAACGTATACAGTTGAAAAGAGCGGTGGTAAATGTGAAATCGGCGGATAATGCGTGTTTTGGATGGGCTATGACTGCTGCACTTTATCCAGCAGAAAAAAACAGCGATCGCACATCCTCTTACCCGCATTATTCAACGATATTCAACTTCCAAGGCATTAACTTCCCTATGAAGTTGGACCAGATTGGGAAATTTGAGAAGATGAATAATCTCTCAATCAATGTCTATAGCGAGAAGGAGGAAGTCATTCTACCAGTCCGCGTGAGCAAGGAGAAGAAAGAGCGACACTTCAACTTGCTTTACATCGAAGACGTGTCGGGATGTGGAATTGGACACTTCGCGTGGATCAAGAATTTATCCCGGCTCGTCAACTCACAGCTCAATTCTGATGGGCACAAGAAATACATCTGTGATCGGTAAGTATTTTTAATATACAACTGTATACATTTCTTTACGATTATGATAATATACTGTAAATATTTGAAATTTTTTATTGTTATAGATGCCTTCATTACTTCCCAACCATTGATAAGCTGCAGTTCCATGAGGTGGATTGTGGCGTTATCAACGATTGTGCCGTTCGACTACCAGCTGAGAACGACAAATGGTTGGAGTTTACCAATGCCAATCGGAAGGAGCGTCTCCCGTTCGTGGTATACGCCGACCTCGAATGCATCTTGGAGAAGACCAGCGCTGAAGAAAGGGAGAAAAATAAGAGCCAACATCATCGCGTCTTCAGCGTTGGATATTTTGTAAAGTGCTCCTACGATGATTCGCTTTCGGGATACCACGAACGCCGAGGTGAGGACTGCGTGGAATGGTTCGTAGAAGAACTTAAACAATTAGCTTTGCGCGTAGAAAAGATTCTTCTTACGAACGTTCCGATGAAAGAATTGTCTCCGCAAGAGTGGAGGAAATTTCGGGAAGAAAAAGAGTGCCATATTTGTGAGAAACCTTTTGTCGAGGGTGACGAGCGTGTTCGCGATCATTGCCACTTGACAGGGCAATTCAGAGGTCCGGCTCATTCAAATTGTAATTTAAACTATCAGAATTCGTTTTTCATGCCAATAGTTTTCCACAATTTATCCGGTTATGATGCACATTTTATAATTAAAGAAGTAGCAACTGCGTTCGCGGGGAAAATCGACTTGCTCCCAATAACAAAAGAAAAGTACATCTCCTTCTCGAAAACGGTTCAAACAGGCAAAGACACGCGGAAAAATATAAAATTGCGTTTCATTGACTCGCTCAGATTTCTCAATACGAGCCTAGACAAATTAGCATCCTTTTTAACTGTAGATAAACTCGCGACGTTAAAGTCGCAATTCCAAGATGTAGACCATTTTCATTTATTAACACGGAAAGGTGTCTTCCCGTACGAGTATATTGACAGTTTCGAAAAGTTGGATGAAACGGAGCTTCCACCGCGGGAAGCATTTTACAGCTCTTTAACTGATTCAACAGTTTCCGAGAAGGAGTATGCACATGCGAAAAATGTGTGGGAACGATTTTCAACGCGAACGCTCGGCGAATACAGCGATTTATACTTGAAGACTGACGTATTACTATTAGCCGATATCTTTGAGAATTTTCGCGATACTTGCCTGAAAAGTTATGGTCTTGACCCTGCGTTTTACTACACTCTCCCCGGATATACCTGGGATGCCATGATGAAATATACAAAAGTAAAGTTTGAATTGCTCACAGACATCGACATGGTATTGTTTGTGGAGAGAGGTATCCGAGGTGGTCTTAGTCAATGCTCCAAAAGACATGCCCGTGCCAATAACAAGTACATGAACTCGTATGACCCATCTATTCCATCGTCATACTTGATGTATTTTGATGTGAACAATTTGTATGGTTGGGCAATGAGTCAACCACTGCCGTATGCAGATTTCGAATGGATTGAAGACCTTGCCAACTTCAACATCGAGTCTCATCCATTTGAATCTGAAATTGGCTATATTCTTGAGGTTGATCTGGAATATCCGAAACACTTGCACGATGCACATAGTGATTTGCCATTTTGTCCAACGCATGACAAACCTCCGGGCGCGAAGCAAGAGAAGCTTCTTGCCACGGTGAATGCGAAAAAACGATATGTCATCCACTATCGTGCATTGCAGCAGTGTTTGAAACATGGTTTGACAATCACTAAAATTCATAGAGTCTTGAAGTTTAAGCAATCTTCCTGGCTCAAAACATACATTGATTTGAATACACAGTTTCGTACACGTGCGAAAAATGATTTTGAAAAAAATCTATTCAAATTAATGAATAATGCCGTGTTTGGAAAAACCATGGAGGATGTTCGTAGTCACGTCCAAGTTAAACTGTTAACGGAATGGGCAGGTCGATACGGAGCAGAGGCTATGATTGCTAAACCTAACTTTCACAGTCGAAGTATTTTTGCGGAAAATTTAATCGCTGTAGAGTTGCGAAATCTACAAGTCAAATTCAATAAACCGATATATGTTGGCATGTCTATTTTAGATATTTCAAAAACTTGTTTATATGAATTCCATCACGAGTTCATGATGCCGTCGTATCAAAATAAATGTAAAGTCATGTATACGGATACTGATAGTTTAATTTACCACATTGAATGTGAAGATGTGTACGAGGACATGAAATGTAATCTCGACAAATATGACACCAGTGACTATCCCCATGACAACGTTTATGGTATACCGCTAGTCAACAAAAAGGTCCCGGGTCTCATGAAAGATGAGAACAATGGGGCCATAATGACCGAATTCGTTGGACTTAGATCGAAGATGTATGCGACGCGAGTTGAGGGTGAGAACGATGTTAAAAAAGCAAAAGGAGTAAAAAGTAATGTTGTGGCGAGGACCATAACATTCGAAGATTACGTGAAATGTCTCAATGAGCAGATCGAAATGAAGCGTTCTCAATCTTCAATTCGCTCGACATTACACAATGTCTATACCATCACGGAGACAAAAATTGCTCTAAGTCCACACGATGACAAGCGTTATGTTATACCTGGAACGGTAGACACGTTACCATGGGGCCATTACAATATTCCCGAATTTCCAGAAGCTATGGAGGCATAGATCATTGTAAATACGAATGTGTGCTTGTGAATGTTAGAGATTGCGAGAATATTTGTACATTGAAAGCGAAAAAAAAAAATTGTGAGAGTGAGAACTTGTTCTCAACATTGATATGAAATAAAAAAAATTTTGTGCGAGAGGACTTTTCCTCAAAAACTTGTAAATTTGTAAATATATGTTGTAGTTTATGTAAAATAAAAATTTTTTGTGAAAATCTGTCATTCTTTTTCTTTAATCTGCTTTTCATGCGGAGTTGGGGAAAGGTCGTAAAAATCAATCAGACTTTTGAATTTTCCATCTTTATTGTTTACAAATCATTTTTACTTATCCAACTATTGTGTGTTTTGTCGAAACCTAGCCATTTTACAAACAACTGACTACCACGTTTCTTCAATACTTTTTCAATAAGATATATGTCGGGATATTTTGCTCGAAGCAGCTCTTGCTCATAGAAACTACCTGCGATGGGTTCATCTTGATGATCTTTTATATTATAAGTAACTGGATTAGTTTTTCTAACTCGATATATTGTAAATATTTCCGTTGTCCAGTTTGGTGTATAACCTTTTTCGAATACATTCTTAAATTTACTTATGCGTACTTTATCACCGATTTTAAATTTTGCTTGGTTTCCAACTTCTGATCTATTGTATACATTACGCAACAGGCGTTTTTCATTCGCAGTGTTCACATCTTTCGGTTTCATTTTTATCGTACGATGTAATGTATCATTATATTTTATAATTAATGTATCGAGAATATCGATCCATTTCCAGTTTCCGCGAAAACTAAATTGAATCCACATTTTATTCTTAAGTGTACGATTGAAGCGCTCACAAATTGATGCTTTCAAATTACTAAATGTAGAATACAAGTGTATATTATACTTTTTCATCAAAGCCTTAAAGTCAGTATTATAAAATTCTTTTCCTTGATCGACGTGAAGATTTTTCGGTATGCGCCCTTTGCTGAGAATCGTCTCCATTGCAGCACTCACATCTTTTCCACTTTTACTCTTCAACGGTGCGGCCCAGGCGAATTTGGAGAATATATCGATGACGGTGAGGAGAAATTTATGGTTGGAGTTGTGTTGTGCATATGCAGACATATCTACAAGATCAGCTTGCCAAGTCTCATCCAGGCCGCGTATATCCACATGTCGACGTGGATAATTCCGCCGAGCTGGCTTATGCAGTTCTTCAACCACCGCAAGCTTCTTTTCACTCATTTTTTCTTCTCCCCCCCCCCCACAGTCCTCATCAATTGCAGAAGATAAGAGTCTGGAGGATTTTTCACTGACTTATCATTAGATGATCTCGTAAAAACTTCATATCATCATGAAGTTCTGAGATTTCTCTCTTTATATTATCAATTTCTTCACGGAGATGGGCGAGCTCGGTTCTCACATGCTTTTCTGCAGCCGCCACATTCGATTCACACTTTTGATTCGTTGTATGAGTCACACTATGAGTTATAGAATGAATGTGTTTGCTGAATGCACCGAGTGTTACAACATCTCGAGCATTTACTGGCTCGCCAACGTTGCTCAGTCGTTTTCGTTCCAAGTCGTAATGACCGTCCGATGTAATTTTGAATCCAGCACCTGGTTTACCCGGAGGACCTGCACCACGTCTACTCAACTTTCGTCCAAACACATCGACGCTCATGTTGGGAATGTGGATGAAAGCAAGCCATCACATGTTAATAAATGATTTCAGCTTCACGCAACTCCTCGATAATCGATATAATTTCATTCGAATGTGATGAATTTCCAGCAGCTTGCGATGCGAGCAATAAGCGAAGACGATCTACCAGCTCATTTGGATCATCCCAGTGAACATAGTCGACAGAGGTATGCTTTCGTGCTACCTTATACTGAGGCAGAGCACCACCTTTCTTATCGTTGCTACCGAGCATTTGGGATATATAATTTTTAAATTTAGTATTTTTATCCTGACGTACCGCACCCGTGCGTTTATAAAATTTTTTATGAGCATTCGTTGTGATGATAATTTTCTGATATTTCTCCAAGTCATTTGGTGTTAGATATTTGAGTTCGGGCTCTTTTTTAAACAACAGTTCCACCAAGCCAATACTTTTGGGATACTTTTCATCTCCAACCACTATATGATCGAGTTCGAAATGAATTGGTGAATCACCAATCATTAATCTGTTTTGAGCGAGATTTCGTACTCCATACACGCCATCTAATCTTGTTTTGTTATTACTACGCAGTAAGCCCAGATATTCACGTATCAAATTATCAACATCTCCAGATGATTCCAAGTTATCATCGTCCTCATCATCATCATTATTATCTTCATGAATATCATTATCACTATTTTTAGTTAAGGGTACACCGACATTCTCATCAGTAATTGCATCATGCCAAATATCATCTTTGAAAGAAATATCTTGCTTCATGCTATTTTCTCCGAAATTTGGAGACTCTTCCTTCTTCTCCTCCTGCTCCTCCTCCTCTTCCTCCTTTTTAACATTTACACGTTCATTCTTAATTTTAGGTTTTTTCGTATATGAAACTAGTTCTTCTAATGGTTCAACAATCGGTTTAAACACATCTTGCATTTTCTGCTGAGCACTATCACGTCCACTTTTCAACATTCGATGTTTTCGTCTGATTGCATCACTCGCCTTGGCAAGTTCACTCAATACAGCCGTCTCCTTTAAAAGTTCTTTGCGCTTCATGTTGACACGAGTAAGTCAGACTTTAGACTGTCTTGTAAAATCCAGGGGAACAATTATTTATCATCATCATCATCATCATCATCGATAGTGAGGAAAGAATCAAATCCCCTTCTATATCTTCCAGCATTCAACTCACTGTCCTTGTCAATCGTGATGAATCCATACTTGTCCGATTTCCAACACTTGACACACATTTTTTTGAAACTTGCATAAGTCATATCCGTATTGACATGATCATTATATACATGCTTGAGGTTCATATCATCTTGTTTGAATAGCACTATAAAATTTGCATTGTCTCTCACGAGATGTTTCGGAATACGAGTATACGTCTGACAGAGATAAAAACTATCCACAATCTCGTGTCTTCCCATGGAAAAAAATGCTCTCACGTTGTCCTGTTTCTCACACGCTATATCGTCAAAAATGAATATGGAGTTTGGGCGAGCTTCACTAGGTGCCACAACTTGTTCATGCTAGTTAAATTGAAAAAATTCCACTCCTTCCACAGGTTTAAGCATTTGCTCGAGCAATCGGTATTTAGGCTGCTTCAAAGATTTCGAGTATAGATATATATTCTCAAATCTCAAACCATTTGGATGTATTAGGAGCGTGAGTAAGGCATTCGTTTTTCCACAATTCGAGGGGCCACAAAATACGGCTCGAATGCTGTTAGGTAGTAAGTTTCCATGACGCTTCTTCACACTACCCGCTCCAACAATAAATTCATCGAAATTTATTATGGGGAGTTGACCGCTCGAAACTTGTTTCTTCGACTTCATCTCGCATGCGACTGATTGAAAAAATCATATAAATGCAACTTTATAATGTTGGAATAGTCAGTCGAATTGTAACCACTGTGGAGTGATGATTGTACATGATAAACCTGGTAAAGGTTTGGTAAACAGTATAATCAACAATCTCCCCGTGGAACTACATCTACCGGGATATCAATATTGTGGACCCGGTACGAAATTGATCAAACGTCTTGCTCGTGGTGATCCTGGTATAAACGCGCTGGACGCTGCGTGTAAAGAACACGATATCGCATATTCGAAAAATCGTGAAAACTTGGAAGCACGACATCTGGCGGATAAAATTTTGGCTGAACAAGCCTGGCAACGTGTAACCTCGAAAGACGCAAGTCTTGGTGAAAGAGCAAGTGCTTGGGCCGTGACAAACATTATGAAGGCGAAAAAGAAATTTGGTCTAGGTATGAAAGGAGTGACGAAAAAGACCAAAAAAAGTGTTTGCCTGAAAAAGATCATTAGTGCCGCAAAGAAAGCCATGATTCGTAGTGGTGACCCCCGTGAAATCGTCATGTCAGCATTGAAAGGTGTGCGTGCCAGTGTTAAAGGTGTTAAAGTACGCACGCCTCGGGTTCTACCTGTACCTCGCCAAAACGGCGGTTTATTGCCCTTCCTCGTACCCATCTTTGCCGGCCTTAGCGCCGTTGGTGCACTGTCTGGTGGAAGTGCTGCAATAGTCAAAGCTGTAAATGCTGCTCAAGCGGCTAAAAAGGAATTGGAGGAAAGTAAACGTCACAACAGAACACTCGAGGCCATCGCTTTGGGTAAAGGTTTACATCTGAAACCATACAAACAGGGTTTGGGTCTTTACCTCGGGACAAAAAACGTATAATCACGCTACCACATCAACCACTCACCGACATCGATCTGCTAAAGTATGCGAGAGCCATGAAAATTCGTAACTTTCGTGGGGTTTTCATGCGTGACACTTTGCCTGAAAATGGACCACACAAGCAAGAATCAGCAATCGTGAATTTGGATAAAAATGTGGGCCCTGGGACACACTGGGTTGCATATAAAAAGAATGGTCAACGAGTCACATACTTTGACAGCTTCGGTAATCTCCCACCTCCACCCGAACTCATGAAATACTTCAATGTTGGTAGCGTGAAATACAATTATAAAAAGTATCAGGAATACGATACAATAATATGCGGGCATTTATGCTTGAAATTTTTGTGTGGACAACTAAATCGACGAGACAATTATGCACTATATAAATGAGGACTATGGAGCTGCGTGTTTAGTTCTAAATCTGCGAGCATCATGGATGATAGTTTGACGATCACCATTACTGGATCATCCTCCATACTCGAGGCACAATTTTTTCCACCCATCGAACTATCGCCCGACAAAAATTATACTCTTGGACTCGTCGAGCTGCTCACATTCAATTCGATTCCAAATATCGACATTGGTTGCAATGAATTTCACGTTGGAAATCATGTGGTGACCATTCCAACGGGCAGCTATGAAATTGAAGATATTGAAAAATATTTGAAAACTGAGTTGGCATCTAAAAACATACAAATTCAGCTTAAGCCGAATAATTATACGCTACGCAGTGAAATTGAGTGCAATCAATCGATTGATTTTACATCCAAAAATTCGATTGGACCTTTGCTGGGTTTTACGTCGCGTCGATTGGAGCCCAATAAAAGACATGTGTCCGATCTACCCGTGTCCATTCTCAAAGTGAACGCCATTCGAGTCGAGTGTAACATAACCACTGGTGCATACATCAACGGGCGAAAAGTTCATACAATTCACGAATTTTTCCCATCTGTACCGGCCGGCTATAAAATCATCGAAGTACCGTCGAGCGTCATTTATCTACCAATCACAACTCGTCGCATTGACAATATACAGCTTCGTATTGTCGATCAAGACGGAGATTTGATCAATTTCCGCGGTGAAGTCATCACCATAAGACTTCATATAAAATCTCAATGGGCATAATTTACAATCATCGTATTGGCAATATTAATAAGCCAACATGGGATCGCGAAAGCAGTTGTCGATCAACGCTCAAAGAGCTAACACCTCAAAACCTTCTGCTATTGAAGAGTTTGGGTCTCAAAATTCGTGGAGTTCGCGTGTGAGAAATTATCTGCTTTGCTCGTTGTGCATCTGCTGCCTGCAATGGAGGAAGAAATCGTAAACATCCAGACACCCGTCATGTTTGACGAATCCATCATACATTATGAGGTTCATGCTCATCAACCATACGCATCGTCAACATACAACAATAGTGATGAAATACGTATTTCAATCCAACATCAAGATTTATCAATTCTACCGAGCAAAAGTTCAATTCACATTTGCGGCAAACTGACAAAGGCGGATGGTGCAGCGTTAGCTGCAACGAGCCTCGTCAACAATGCCATTTGTCATTTATTCGAGGAGGTGCGTTATGAACTTAACGCAGTTGAAATCGATCGTAATAAAAATGTGGGAATCACATCTCTTATGAAAGGATATACATCTCATTCGTCGGCGAGAAGTGCAATGCTTGAGAACACCGGTTGGCTCGATGTTGAGGAGACTAAACAAATTGTAGACGTAGCAGGCAACTTTGACGTATGCATACCACTGAGCATGCTGCTGGGATTTGCTGAAGATTATCGAAAAATGGTGGTGAATGCAAAGCACGAATTGATTTTGACTAGATCACGTTCCGATGATAATGCCATAGTTCAACCAGCCGCTGAAGATTATAAAATTACACTACGGAAAATTGAATGGCTCGTTCCATACGTCACCGTGGCGGATAAACGGAAAATTCAATTGCTGAAATTCATCGCCAAAGATACCCCAATTCCAATGAGTTTTCGTACGTGGGAATTGTATGAATATCCAATGTTACCGGCGACATCGAAACACGTGTGGTCAGTCAAGACATCAACGCAGCTGGAAAAACCTCGATATGTGATCCTGGCATTCCAAACAGGACGAAAGAATAATAAGAGGCAAAATGCGAGTAATTTTGATCATTGCAACGGTACTGATGTAAAATTATACTTGAATTCACAATGTTATCCTTATGGTAATATGAATTTGAATATAGAACAAAATCAGTATGCAGTACTCTACGATATGTATACAAACTTTCAACCGATGTACTACAATAAGGAGGCCGAACCATGGCTTACAAAAGCGGATTTTCTCAAATTTGCACCTCTCATTGTGATTGACTGTTCGAAGCAGAACGATTCTCTCAAGTCTGGACCTGTTGATGTGCGCCTCGAATTTGAAACAAGCACAAATATTCCAGCACAAACATGCGCATACTGCCTTATTCTACACGATCGCATCGTTGAATACAATCCTGTGAGTGGTGGGGTGAGAAAATTGGTATAAAACCGTACCATCAACTTCTTCGGCCAACAGTCATCATGGATTTTGTCATCGATCTACAAGGCTTCAAAGGACCCATCAATGAGTTTATACTCAAAGAAATTTCAATCATTCGTGCGGACGTGAAGAATGCTGAACCTCTCACACTTTTCTTCGCACCACCGTATGCATGGGATTCTCTGCCGACAAAGTATAAAACGACAAACAAATGGCTGGAACGTAATTTTCATGGATTGCCATGGGATTTTGGTGTAATACCATACGATGCTGCAAGAGGAATAATTCAAACTATCTTACGCGGCGCTCATACCATCTTCGTAAAAGGCGGCGAAAAGTCTTTATGGCTGACGAACTTTTTGGATCTGTCAACGGAGATTGTCGATTTGGAGACTTTGGACTGCCCATCGTTGAAAAAACTGCCGAAAAGTCCATCGAAATGCGACCATCACCACCACATCAACGAATCGAAATTTAATTGTGCAACGAAGAATGTAAAATCTTTGCAAAGCTGGTTATACGTATATCATGCATTATGTAATAGAGGGATCTTGGAATAAACAAAACAATTTTTTCATAAATGTGTAATTTTATTTATACAATATTCCTCCTCCTCCTCCTCCTTCAACATACATTTCATCGGTGATTCAGATATATACATTTTTTGCGTTGAGAATATTAGAAATCTCTTTGAGAAAATTCAATAGCGTTCCAATCACCACCGAGATATTTCATGTATAGTTGTCCACAATGAGCCGTTTCCAGAAGTTTCTCGAATACCGCTGGATTCTGGTCGAATGCCTTGACAACTCGCGGTGGCAGGAATACGGTGAATTCATTCCTGATTTCCGCGACGTATCTTTTTCCCCATTTGGTATTTGCTGTCCTCACGTCCGAGATGAGATATTCCTCGTTGACTTGGAGTTCTTTCAGCTTCTTGGCGGGGAGATACTCTGACTTTGCAATGATATTGTTGATGGCGGAGAACTCCATTATGGATATAGTTTTTTGAGATTTTCTTTATAGAGCAAGTCTTGACTCAACTTTACGAAGACGTGAAGTGATGCTTTTTTCTTCTGGACTCTGCTATTTGTAGTTTTTCCATCTATCCCTACCCCAAAACTGAACCATCCCCTTCCACACGCTTTCAAACAGGTTCAAACGTGATCTATATTGGAATCGATCCAATCTCTTCCGGTGGTCCTTTTTTCTGTACAGGCTCTTTGATTCCGCCGACGTTATGAACACGTGCATTCTAAACTTGTTTAAACACGTTCACAGCATTTCCTACAATTTCGACGTTGCGGAGCCGGACCGTCAATATGATCGTCCATCGATGATACATTCCAATGTTCAACGCAACGACGTAATAATGCAATCTCACTATCGGATTTGTAGTATTCGGGTAAACGATCCCACAGAATATCTGTATATTCACCAAAGTATTCCTTGAACATGGTTGGAGATATAATTTGGAGCTCCTCCGATGTCATTTCACAGGGATTTTTTATCCGTAAAGTCCCATAGATGTTTACAAGTCGTTCCATAATCGAGCACTTTTCACAATTTCTACGTCTGGGTCTAGCTGAATCAACATGAGTTCGCACCCAGGGTTGATTGAAATGATCGAAACACAATTGATATGATTGCACATCAGCATCACACTGCAAATACTTGGGTAAACGATCCCATAACGTAGGAATAGAATTACTATAGTACTTTAAAAGCAAAGCCTTCGGCAATGACTCAAGTTCATTTTCCGTTAATGTCGATGGATCTTTTGCTGGATGGATAGCATACATACTAGCACACCTTTCCATCGCGACGTTTACTTTCAGAATAAGCGTTCGATGTGAAAATTTTTTTTTTCTCGGAAAACATTCAAACAACTCTCAAGTCAAAAGTTCGGGGAAGGGCAGGTGCATTTCGAAAAAGAAATCTCGTCGGATCTTGCGCCGTCTCAGGAATGTAGAGATATGTAACACTGGACATTTATCATTAGACGTCGTGTGACGTGCAATTCTCGGAATAACAATATATTTTTTCAAAGATACAAGTCTCAAGTGAAAAGTCGGGGGAGGGGCATTTTGAAAAAGAAATCTCATGGAAACTGGCACCATCTCAGGAATGCAAAAATATGTAGGACATATAAATTTGTCATTAGAGTAGTGCTTTGGTCCGATAATTGAGATCATTTTCGAAAAGAGCAGGTCACTTTTTCAAAAGAAAATTCCGTCCAATGCAATCTGATGATCACACCGGAAACATAAATCAGTCATTCGAGAAGTGCAGCAATCTTTTGTCATCAAAGTGCCGCCGCACCCCCGCTGTCCGAGAACCTTCCCCCTCCACATACCATGCAGCCCCGCAACGGTCCCCGCGCTCCCCCGTCCCCGCTCCCCCCTGAGATCCCTGAGTTAGAACTGGTATAGCCTTACTACTATCACTATATCTTTGGAAATTTCATACCATTTTTACATACAGAAACCTTAACCGGTAACATTTATAGCAAAAACCGAAATTTTCAATAAATTTGCTTACGATTTTATCTTATAACAGAAAACCAAGTGTTATTCCACAAGTTCTCAAGCGGATGCAACTTCGGAAATTTAGTTAGCCATATTGTTATTTGGATCACCGGACGCTCGTTAAAACATGCATTTGTTCTCAAAGATGTGACTTCGCAACGATCTTTCATGAATTCGATCTGTAGATGCTAATTACTCGGAAAACCAATTGTGGTGATGGCAATACCATATAATTTTCTAGAAAGTCAACGTAATCCTCGAATTTTTTGTTTTTGATATCTTAGCACCAGAGTTCCAGCAGCGAATATGCATGTCTAAAACCCAGCGAAGATTCAATGGCTTTATTCGTGAACCACATAGCGTTTCTCCAGTGAAATAGTGGTAATGCGGCCTCTCAGACGTGATCGCTGTTCCGTTCACCATTTTTTCGGATAGCTGATAACGAAACTGAATCGAAAAAATAACTCCAAATAACATTTTCATTCATTTTTCAAAAGTAAGATGGTGGAACATAAATTTTACTTCTAATTCGGTTTAATTCCTCGTATTTTTTGAGTTCGGGGTGAAATGCCCATTTATATTTTAAATGTATTTTGACGCAGTCATCTCTTTTACATGAAAGTAGGACAACCCTTTATTAATAAATGTGTAACTTCTCCCTTTCATTGTTCTAGATTATAGAACGTTCTGGATCTCTCGATTTCCTCAAATTACCGAATATGGCGATAAAAACATATTTTTCTGTCAAATAAAAAGTTGTGTAACGAGAAATTGAAACAAGAGTTCTGGCCTAAGAGTAAGTTTAGTGAGTAATTCGGATAAAGTGTTTTTCTACGACACATTTCCCCCTCTCAAGATTTTGAAGTGTCGAGAGAGGTGTTTCAATCACGGCAGTTGGAATCGAGCGCTTGAACGAATAGGTCCGATATTAGGGAAAAGGACCATTCGAGGCAAAAGACAAACGAAAGATAAGTCTTCTTCCTCCTGATAATTATTGCGAACTATACCATAACAAAACATGTAAATAGATTTCGTTCGATCTTGAAAAACCATTAAATTTTTTCTTGTAACAACCCTAAAATAAAAAATAAAAAAATAAAATATCACAGTTGTTAAGTATAAATCTTTTCTCGACTCTGTTATTTATTACAATTCGCACCTGTTCCTGTTCCTGTTAGACCTCTAGGAGGTTGCTTCCAGCTAATTTTCCTTGAAGGAGGATGATTGCATTCGGTATTTCTCATGTTTTTTTATTTTTTACAATTTTTGGAATATCGAATTTTTTGAAAGGTCCTTGTGATAAATATTGGAAGAAAATAACAAAATTATTTGTTTAACGGTTTCGAAATGCGAACTTTATGATAACGTTTTTTCAATAAAACTAAGAACGCTAAGTTCCATTTACAAGTTCACAGATACTTTCTCAACGTAATGCAGCCAAATCTCTTGAAAAATGTGGTTTTTCTGTATTTTTTGTGATATCCTTTTGCCATCAAGAAAGCCACGACGTTTACTCTCTTTCAAAATCCAGGAAAAACTAGTTTTTTTTTAATGAAATTTAATGTCACAGGTCAAAATTCATATGCCAGCGAAAAACTGAAATTCTCACATGATTTTTGGTTCATTAAAAATTAGAGGAACGTAAGTATCAGAAGAAAAATCCTCATTGACCTGCACAAAATCCAGGGAAACGTTTTCTCCCTTTCAATATCCGGAAAAAACAAGGTTGTTTAATGAAAATTGAATAACATCCAAAAATGATCAGGCGTAGACTCAAACACATGAATTTTTCAATCCATAATGCCAATCGTAAACATGGTCTGGAATTTTTTTTTTTTTTTTTACCAAGGAGTTGCGGAAATCCTTTTTACGGATTCCATGTAGTCTTACAGACTACATGGGTATGTGGGACTCCCAAAAAAAATAGGCCTACCCACTAAAACCGCCACCTCCTTGTTGTCCTTCCCCCCAGCCAAGGACTATGTTGATATTACTTCTGACTGGGGGTTCTGTCTGTGTGCGTTCGTCCGTTCTGTCCCACCGTTATCGTAACGTCGCGTCACTCAGTCTGCTCAGTCATCCGTCAAGCAGCCGTCCACGTTCTTACGTCGCAGTATCGTTTCCGTGTAGGTGGCGACTAAGCACTACCATTCAGGTTCGTGCAGCATCACCCCGACGATGTTCTCCGGGGTAATACTGCCAACTGTTATTTCCAGTTCTTGTCTCTGTCTCGTCCAGCGTTCACACACGAAAAACGTGTGTTCCGCGTCGTCTCGTTCATGTCCACAGTACTTACAGTCAGGTGTCCGTACTCTGTTCATTCTGTGGAGGTACCGTCGGAAGTAACTGTGCCCCGTCAAGAGCTGAGTAACGTAAAAATTCACGTCCCCGAACTTCCTTCCGAGCCACGGCCTCAGGTCCCGTATAAGTCGTCTCGTCCAGTTACCATCATTTCCGTTTGTCCACCGTCCTTGCCAAGTGTCTATCGTCCTTTCGCGCTCGGCGATTGCAGCGTTCTTCTGTCCTATGTCCGCACTGCTCCCGTAGACCCTCTTACGCTCAAACGCAAGGAGATCCACGGGAATTACGCCCGCCACCACCAGAACAGCTTGTGCAGAGACTGTCCGGTAGGAGCAAGCGATTCGCAGCGCTCCTTGTCGCTGTACCATCGTCATCGTCTTGCAGTACTTCTTTATGTTCAGGAAGTCTGCCCAGATCTCCGCACCGTACAGGAGGATCGAGTGAGCTGTCGCCATTAAAAGTCGCCGTTTCCCCGGTCTCGGTCCCGTCGTATTTGCCATCAGGCGGCTCAAGGACGCTATCCTCTCTGCCGCCCTCTGGGCCGTCTTCTGTATGTGAGGCCAGAAGGTCATCTTCGTATCAAGGGTTACCCCAAGGTACTTGACTTCCCCCTTGGTCTCCGTCTCGTGTGCCCCCACTCTCATGGGCAGTATCGTCTGTATGCGCCTTCTCGTAAGGAGCGTCAGTTCCGTCTTTTCCGTTGCGAGTTGCAGTCCGTGGTCCGTCATCCAACGTCCAACTCATCTCATGGTCTGGTTCAACTTCAACTGTGCTAGTTCCGGAGATCGCTCTGTAATCACCGCCGCTACGTCATCAGCGTAGGCGCCGAGGGTCACTCCGAGCGGCATCTCCAGCCGAAGCAAGCTGTCGTATAAGCCATTCCAGAAGTCAGGTCCCAGTATCGACCCCTGGGCAAGCCCAGCGGTGACCTGTCTCGTTACCTGTCCTTCTATCGTCTCGTACGTTATACGTCTGTTTTTCAGGTAATCCTCTACAACCCGGGCCAAGTAAGGTGGGATCCCGAAGTTGCTTTTCAGTGCCTCCAAGATATTCACCCACCTGGCCGAGTTGAAAGCATTCCTGATGTCCAGTGTCCCCAGCAGTACGATAGGTCGGGCTGCGTGACAGTGTCTGTCCAGTTCCAGGAAAGAGTCAACCACCTTTTGGATTGCTCCAATCATCGATCGACCCCTCCTGAAATCAAACTGCAAGTCGGAGAGACCCCCTCCGGCCTGCATCGCGTCCGTCAGTCTCGGTCTCAGTAATTGTTCGTAGAGTTTACCTGTCGTGTCAAGTAAACTCAATGGTCGGTAGGCCGAGGGCGTGTTAGGGTCGCCCTTACCTTTCGGGATAAGGACGAGCCTCGCCTCTTTCCACCGATCGCTGAACGTTCCCTGTCGTCAAGCACGTGTTGTACAGGTCGAGGAGTATCTCCGGCCGTAGGCGAGCCACGAGCCGGAGGATCTCAGCCGGTACTCCGTCTGGTCCCGGCGCCTTACCAGTCTTCATCGCATTCGTAACTTTGGTGAGCTCCTCAGCGACAAAGACGGGGGGCGCCGGCACGTCAGCGTCGTCCGTCACGTTCGTCCGTATCGGGTGCGTCGGAAACAATCCGTCAACAATCCGTCCTGCTGTTTCGGCATTTTTGAGTTCTGGTGGAACTCGGGCCCCTAGTTTGCCGGTCACAATTTTGTAACCCGTTCCCCAGGGATCCTCGTTCACCTCCTCGCAGAGCTTCCTCCAGCATCGCGTCTTGCCGTCCCGTATTGCCTTCGTCAGCGTCTTCTGTGCTGTTTTGTATATGGCCTGAAAGTTTTCCCTTTCGGGTCCGCCCCCACCCTCGTCACTCGTCGCCGATTTGCCAGGCAAATCCTGCGCAATTCGACGATCTCGTCCGTCCACCAGTATTGTGGTCGTCTTTTCTGTATCTGTCGTCGTTTCGGCATTGTGCTGTTGCACAAGCCGTCTATTAGTTTGGCCGTCTCGTCCGTCAGTCTCTCCGCCCTTTGCCGGTCACTCAGCTCGGGGGGAATTTTCGTCATCGGAGCTGGTGTTGTCATCAACTCCTCAGAAAATTTTCGTCCGTCCAGTTTGTCAAGGTTCCACCGCGGGGGTTGGTGGATTCTCATTCGTCTCGTTTCTGTCCGTCCTGCCACTTCGAAGGTGATGTACTGGTGATCGCTGGCTGTATAGTCCTCGATCACCCGCCACCCCCTCAGCCGTGACAGGATTCCGTCCGACGTCAGCGTCACGTCCGGGATGGAGTCTCCGAACCCTGGTCGTCTGTACGTCGGCGTGTGTCCCGTATTTACCACTGCTAAGTCCAGTCTTGCGGCCATCTCCAGCAGTAGTCGTCCGCGTCGGTTCGTTTCCGTCATTCCCCACTCGATCGCCCCGTAATGACAAACCGGGCTTCTTTCATGGGGAGAGCCCGTTTATAAGGGTCCCCTTCATTCGTTTTCGGGCGACTCCGTTTATAGAAGTTCCCGGACATTCGATTTTCGGTAAGACCCGTTTACAGGGTCACCGAGCATTCACCTCCCCGGTTTGTCAAAAGGTGTGTGCGTATAAGTGTTTGCGTAGTGTGTGGGTGTGGGTGTGTGTGTGTGTGTGGCCAGAGCCCTGTTAGCCGAGTACGATAAACACCCGTTGCCCGCCCTGCACGTGAGAAAACTCGGACGTAGGGTTGGACTTTGCAGAGCAAACATGGTCTGGAAATACTCAATATACATGTCGCTTCATCATGTCGTCAAACTTAAGGAAGCTCGGTCGCGTAGGGCCGGGTTCTGTGGGTGCATGAACGGGGCACCCCGTTTTTTTTTTTAAATGCGCATATTTGCATTACCACAATGCATTATAAAACGATTATTAATCATTTAAAACAGAAATAATCAGTCACACATCAATCAAAAAAGAACAGAAAAAAGGTACAGTTTGACGTTACGATCCTGCTCACAAAAAAGTGGCAACGTCGAAATATAGAGAAAATAATTCAACAGCTGAAAATGACTTGATTTCATACAGAAATACTCAACGATCTATTACGATTTTTTTTCGGTCTCATTACCTCTGATATATAACATTATTTATTATTGTTGAAAAATAAGTATATAAATTGTGTGTTAATCGTTAAAACTTGACGTTTTTATACAATTAATTCGTTTTTTAACCTCTATGTACGCGTATACACGCGCCCGGACGTGCGTGTGTTTTTCACAAATTCCAGGTTAGACAGTCGATGCTTCAAATATCGCGCATGCGCTTCAGCGCTGTGCTGCACATCTGATTTCTGCGACGTTGCGGAATCGTCTCACCGTCACGAAACGTCCCAGAACATCGAGTTTGTAGACATTTTAACAGTCAATATCTTTTTAGATAGGTCGATAACTCCAAACTTTTTTGATATATTCTGAATCCTTATGATTTGGAGAACAATACTCTATTTTTTTGTTTATTTCTGTTGCGTAAGTGCATATATATCCCTTAGGACACGCGTTTTGAGAGTGACTCTTCCATAAGACCCGTGTTAAAAATCCTAACTTTCACTATTTTTTTCGTTCTTAAATGGTCGATGACCCCATCTGAAATTTTGCATATGTCATTATTGATAATCTAACTATGAGATATTAAAAAATTATTTTTTTCTGTTTCGCAGGCATTCGCGACCGAGCCTCCTTAAGAGATGTTCATTGCATTTCAAAGATAGAAATTTTGATATCACGAAAAATAAGCAACCAATGGCTCATTGAAATAAATTTCCAAATTCATCTTGCAACAATTCAAGTGAATATCTATGTATTTACATGGCCCAAAGATTTTTTAAAACTTGGGTTTATATACAAGCAATCATGAAAACATTTTGTTATGAATTTTCCAATTTATTGAACTCAATATGAGGAAATAGAAATACGAATGTCACTCGAATTGTCTAGAGAATGAATAGAAATTGGTATGGATATACTGTAAGCTAAGGAGAGATGGGAAAAAGGGCCCGGTGAACACAGCCAAATGAAATGAAAGAAAATATGACAACAATACATTGAATTAGACACTTTTACTTGACCAAAGTTTTTCAAAATTTATTTGCATTCATTTACGTGCAACCACGCATATTTTTTCTATAATGTAATAACATAACATAAAATTTCTGTTTGGAAAGAACGTTTGAGAGGTTATAATGAGCGAAAGTTTTTTTTTCTCACATAACTCCCGTTGAAAATTTTTAATAAACCAGAATCAGGATTGCAACAACATTATGTCATAAATAAACGTAAAATCAAAGAATTAGTAGAAGGAGAAATTTCCCAATACTAATATATGTCCTATATAATAAATACTCGCGAACCGACTGCGATGAGGGTAAATTAATCCACATGGTTTTCTCAAAACTTACATAACATTTTTTTTTATAGTCTGTGACGTGACATTTCTGCCCCGCCACTCGTACGATCTGTGTCGACCAGTGGACCGGGTTTACGGTCCATTTTGGGACGCCCCTCGACTCACTGGCGATGGTCGGAACAAGACTCAGCGTCACGTATCTTTAAGTATTAGTTTGTTAACCCGTGTATTACCTTGCTAGCGAAATTTACCTGTTTTACCTTCTGTTACCCCCGCGTGCAAAGAAGAGGGAGAGAGAATTTTAGTTCGCCTTTTTTAAGTTCTAATGACGTGTATTTTGACAGCTTCGTTTGATAGTGGAGTGATTTGGGGTTGCCACCCGCCGGGGTCCCCCCCCCCTCTCACCAGTATTTGTTTGCTTGAGGCTTGCCGATTGTCTGAGCCGATCTCGCTCATAAGGATCACCCTCTCACACCGTCACCGAGCATCGAATAACATTCTCGACTTGCGGGCGGCTGAAAGAGCACGCTGGCATAGGCCATATTTTGAACGCCGCCCGTGTCTTTCCCGCTGTAGCAACCCAGAGTTGCACCGCCCGCACTACCGTGGATTCGGGTGTCACAGTCCGTGTGAACCGGCGCCTCGTCAGGTGGGATCTGGGGGAGTTTTTCTGGAGGCGAGGTGCTGTTGTACCTGGTGGTTTATTTTGTGGGCCCACCACGTCTCCGAGACGTCCGGAGTCGTGAGGGAGGCCTCCCCTCGTCCTTCCGGAGCTGCCCGCCGGATCCCCAAGAGGAAAGACACCCGGATCACGGCTATCAAGTCGAGAGGAGTGTTCCGAGTGAGCGGGGAAGGTGAGGACAAGAGGTGAGTTGTTATTAATCCGTTCAGGCAAAAGACGTAACTACAATTACGTTCATTGCGCGCTCCTCATTTGAAAATCCCGCGCGAAAGCGCGAGCCAAGAGTCCACACTCAGGCTCGCGCCTAGCGCGAGAGCGCTGCCGTACCGGGGCCCGGTGGTGGGGACAGCGCCGAATCGCGAGGACCGCTCGCACGCACAATCAGTCGAGTTCCGAACATCATACCGGTGAGTCAGCGTCCAGTCGAGTCCAACGACCACCCCCCTTGTGCAGCGAGCGTTCCTCGGTAAGTCCAACTCGTTATCTCCACCGAATTCACTGATCTAGTCGAGCCCTTTTCTTTTCTCTTGTTATTTCGGAATATAGTTCCGGTTTTTGTAGTTATGTTGCGTTTAGTGGGGCACGAGGGCGAAGTATCGAGCGAGATTGCGGCCGATACTTCCCGTGTTTCCCGTCTTTTGATATTGTCGTTTTGAAGGGCTTAGCTTGATCAGTTTTTCGTTATTAATTTGGTCTCAGTCAATTCTTTACAGTTTCGCGCTAATGTAGAGTTAATCATAGAAGTCGAGTCTTTGTGAAATTGCGTCGTACGCGCTGGAATATTCCACGCGACGACGCCTCTCTCTCTCTCTCTCTCCCTGCACGCGCCGAGGCTCTAGCGAGCACGTTACCTCGCGTTTGTTTGCGCTCTGTCTCTCTCGCTCGCGCTAGCGAGCATCGTTTATACGGCGTTGTATTTTATCTTTTGTATCGAATCTTTTTCCACCGTTATTTTTACCTTCGCCTATATTATTCTTTTTCTATTTCGTGTGACGCTTACTGTCTTTTCTGTACCTTTTTCTGCGAGCATTATTACCACGTATTATTGCATCATCTCTGTTATCTTCGCCAATATTAATCCGACGCTCATTATCCCTATTTTATCGCATTCTTTATTCGCGTCAGCTCGTATTACCTCCACTGAACGCGCGGGAACTTCGGCGTTACCTCGCGCTTGGCCGAAGTTCGTCCCGCTGTTACCTTCGGTTACCTTTCGTCGCGTATCGCCAGACTCCTCGCGATCGAACGGGTGCCCATTACCTTTTACCTTGGATTACCTAGGGCACCGGCTGTTCTGGCGTTGCTTACCTTTTACCTTTTACCTAGAGCATCCGCCTGGCGGACGGCTGATTACCTTTTACCTGCACGCCAGAGCATCGGTTGTCGATTACCTACGGCACCCGGGAGACCACGAGGCGTTAACCGCGTTATTACTCGGTGAATTCGGGCGCGCCCCGCGCGAAGTCCCTCGTTACGGCGCGAGCAGTCAAAGTTTTGCGATCCGATGCCCCCCGAATTAATTTCCCTCAAACTTTATTTTGTATCGAGTCCAACCCGGTTATAATTTATCCCTTTTGCTGTATTCGAACTTATTCGGTCACTGTGAATAAAGCTTGAAGTATGTCCAGAATTCTGCTTTGTCTTGGCTTATTTTTTTTGCGTTGCGAATTGCTACCTTTTCCCCAAGGATCCCCCCCTCTACCTTTCAGTATCTCAGATGAGCTGAGTAGCCGGACCGTCCTCAGTCACGCGTGTCTCTCGTTCCCTCTGTGTCGTAAATTATATTATTTGACGTTACCATCGTTGAGAGTGAATGAATCAAAAGTCGAGTAATCGGCGGTACTTCGTACCTGGCGCCCAATTCACTCTCATGGCCGGAGAGTGGTGCGAGAGGACGAGACGGGTGAGCTGAGAAGGGATGTGATCGTACCCATCGGGGAAAATATTACGTTACAAATGGCGCCCAACGTGGGGCCCGAAAAGTAGCAATTTATTAGAGTCTAGAATGTTGTAATATCGAATTTTGATTCCGTATTTCGTGTTTCGCGTTATTCGTTACCATATAATTTTCGGTAACCATTGCGCCCTAGATCCGTATAGCCCGCGTCGAGAAATTTCGATCTATTTTGGCGTACGTTTGTCAACATTTTTCTTGGCGATAGCGAGACCTCGACGTGCTGGGAGATCTTGAGAGAGTTTAATCTTTTGTTTCTTTTTCTGACTTCTCCGAATATTGCGTATTATTGTGTTTGGCGGACACTCCCGAGAGCAGAGGCGTTGTTATTGTGGGGTGACCAAATAAAATTTGTTTTTCCCTTTTACCTCTCGTATAACTACGAGATATTTTTCTGACGAAATATTATTTCGATTTCTTTTGTGCGTACTTGGTGTTGGCCTGGTACGTTGCCAGCCATATCAATTTCTTGCCTTATTTACATCTTTGTTCTCTCACCGCTGCTGCCTCAGTACCTCTATTGTGCCGCTTAACTTGTGCTATGTTTGAATATCTTGTTTCCTAGTCGTAAGAAATTCTGCGTATTTCTTGTGTTTGCCTGCTATATAATTTACTCCTCTAATCCTGTGTGTCAACGTTGAGCAAATTCGTCGAACGAGATCGTCAAAGTATTTTGATTTTAACTAGATCGTACCCGGTGAAAACACCTCACGCCAGAGGACATAAGCCCAACGTGTTGAACTCGTATCTCTAAATCGTACGAGGTTGGCAGTTAGTCCCAAGGTGTAAACATTGCCTCGCGCTAGAGGGCATAAGCCCAATGTGTTGAGCTCGCTCAGTGTCCAAGCTCAGGAGATTGGCCGTTAGCCCCGAAAACGTAAACAACTCTTCTATTGTTCGAATTCCGAGGAGTTGAAAAACCACCCGTGCGTGAGCCGTACAATACCCGTAGCGATTATCTCAAGACTCGTTCACAACACACAAAAGCGATAATCCAGCGCTCGTGTCGAGGACGGGGCATTTCGAAAACCAATTTTTTTTTGTTTTGACCATCGATGATCCGACGCGTTACCCCTACCCACCGCATACCCGGTCGAAAGGGGGGAGAGTCAGCGATCCGACTCGAGGATAACAGCCATTCTTCGAGTAATCGTGTAAGCAATCGGTACGCTTAGCAGCCACGCGCTCTTGATACCTCGCTTACTCAATTACCGTGTTCACCGTGATCAGTTTTCGTAGCTATTCGTTACCTCCCTATTGATTTCGGACTGTATTAATTGTGTTTGCCTCTTTCGCGATTTCCCTTACGCCCGGATTTATTACGACGCGAAATCCGACGGTTCGCGAAGTCATTTCGACCACGAAAATCGAATTTCGCGCTCCCCGATTAATCGAAGAGTTACTACCTCCGACTAAATCAATTCGTTTTCCTTTCTTTTTTTTGCTACCCTTCGCTTTTCCGACGGGTCCGATTTCTTACCTTTTACCTGGCGGAGTTGAATTGTACCTATTACCTATCGAGTTTGAATTCGTTCAAATTCGAGTTACCTTTGAATTCAAACTCTCGCTTTTAATTTCGGAATCGGACCTCGACCCATCACCTATTGAGGAGTTCGGTTGTCTGCCGATTACCTACGGATTCGAGTCGTACCTACTATTACCTATTGGGCTCGAATTCTCACTTTGCGGGATCGGACTCTTCATCCTTTCGTTTCTCAACTTCCTTCGAGGGTTATCGCGTACTTCCGACGAATTCGATCCCTTACCTTTTACCTGGCGGAGTTGAATTGTACCTATTACCTATCGAATTTGAAGTCATTCAAATTCGAGTTACCTTTGAATTCACACTCTCGCCTATTACCTTCGGAATCGAATTCTTACCTCGCCTGCTGACGATTCCCCTACCTCCACGTAAAACAAACGGTTTTAGTCACTGCCCGTCGTGAGCCTGGGGAAAAATTCATTTTGGGGCTTCCTCTCAGGTCTCCGAAAGTGCTATTCGGGATCGTCGAGTAGCATCGCGCGTTCAGAGTCGCTTTTTCCGCGTAAAACCCCAAGTGCGCGTACCCGCGGTGTCGCCTCCGTCGCCGCGCTCCCGTCTCTTCACCCGCGTCGCGTACTCGGCAGCTCGCCGCCATGCCGGAAGGAAACCGTGACGGCTCCCCTGGCTTCGGCGGGGGCCCGCAGCGTGCCTCCTCTCCGCCGCCGGCAGGCGCCGTAGGTGGAGGGAATGAAACGTTCGGGTCCGAGCCACGTACGACGAACGCTCAGCCATTCCGCGGTGCCGTAGGAACGGATTCAGGCCTGGGCCATACTATGCCACCGGAGGACGGTTCGAACGCGTCGTATCTGTGGCCCGGGGACACCACGAGAACCACAGGGAGCCTAAAGGGCCCCATCATGGCAGCTACCGGAGCGAGTTTCGGCCCGTCCGGATCCCTAGGGCCGGAGCGATCCAGCCATCAGGAGATCTGGACCCGGCTGCTACATCAAGGCGAACATCTTGGTCTCGGCCCTCTAAATCACCAACCGTGGTCGGGACTCCCCCTGAACACCCCTCCGATGCATGCGGGGGCACGCCCGAGAACGAGTACCTCCGCACCCGCGGCTCATCGCCCGCAAACCCACCCCGCAGACGAATCGCCCCATCGACCACGCGAGCAATTCCTCGGGGGACGAGCACCACCCCATTACACCGCTCCGATCAGTGAGCCAAGGTCAGTACAACACCCTCCCCCGCGCCAACACCCGGAATACCCGTACGCCCGCGCGCCGGTTTCCGCCGCCTCCGTGCTACACCTCATGAAAAAGTGGAATATTTCATTCGCCGGACGCCGGAGCGAAGTCGTTGACACCTTTCTGACTCGTATCTCAGAAGGTCGCGCTCTCGTACCCGTGTCCGATGCCGACCTAATTCGTTGCATCCCCTTCTTTCTAACCGGGGTAGCGCTACAATGGTTCCGCAACGACAGTGATCGTTGGAGCACGTGGGCGGAATTCGCGTCCGCGTGTCGTTTGCGTTTCGGGGACCCCGATTATCAGTATGCGCTGCGTGAAGAGATCATGCGCCGAACGCAGGGACTGGACGAGTCCGTCGCCGACTATCTCACCTGCCTACGGGGGTTATTCAATCGTCTCCAGCCTCCCTGGAGCGAAGCGGAACAAATTCAGTACGCGCATCGGAATTTAATTCCCCGTTTGCATATTGCTATTCACCGGGACGACGTATTCGATTTTGACTCGTTCGAGCACGTCGCGGTGAGAATCGAGAAGAGCTTCGCCGTTTCCCGTAACTATCGCGCGCCACCGGCTCCCAGTCAGTCGCTCTGTCCAGAGTTAGCTTACCGGGGACCGAAAAACTCGAATAACACTTCCTCGCGGAAAATATTCGCGGCCGTCGAAACCTGGCCGGAAGTAGATGGAGAGAACCTAGTTTCCCCCGCGGGCGAGTACCAACCGGAGGACCCGGTCCCCGCCCCAGCTTCCGAAAGCATTAACGCTCTCCAAAAGGCCCCGGGTAAACCCCAGAAGCGACGCCAGCCTCCCCCGAAAGCGTCCGGTGCACAGGCACCGAAACCAGGCCCGATCGTAGAACCGCTCCACCCCTTGAACCCGTTTCTCGACGATAACCTCCCCACCGGAGAAAACGCCCCCGCGGAAACCAAGCCGAATCAGAGACCAGCCAACTGTTGGAACTGTGGGAAACCGGGACACCGCTTTAACTCGTGCGGAGAACCGCGAGTCGTATTCTGTTATCGTTGTGGGCGCCGAGGCCAAAAGTCGAATGAATGCTCGTGTTCGGGAAACCGCTGAGGGCGGGTCCACGGAAAATACGGAAGGCACCCGCCAAGGCCGCTGAAATACCTCGCGAACTACCTTTTACCTCGTCAGGGTCACCGGACGGGATACCTCGCGAATTACCTTTTACCTCGTCAGGTTCACCTGACGGATTACCTCGCGAATTACCTTTTACCTCGTCAGGGTCACCGGACGGGATACCTCGCGAATTACCTTTTACCTCGTCAGGTTCACCTGACGGATTACCTCGCGAATTACCTTTTACCTCGTCAGGGTCACCGGACGGGATACCTCGCGAATTACCTTTTACCTCGTCAGGTTCACCTGACGGATTACCTCGCGAATTACCTTTTACCTCGTCAGGGTCACCGGACGGGATACCTCGCGAATTACCTTTTACCTCGTCAGGTTCACCTGACGGATTACCTCGCGAAGCACCGTCTACCTCATCGCGCCCTAGCGACGGTCCGCCCCGCGTATTCCCCAAAACGACGCCCCGCGACGCCGAGACCATCTGGTGCGGCACCGTGCAAACGGAAGAAAGCCCTACCGCGCTATTCGTGACTTTCACCATCCAGGGTCACCCGGTGCGGGCCTTATTCGATTCCGGTTCGAGTCGTACCTTTTTCGGCCCCGTCGCGACTCAGTGGGTGGACGACCTAGGAATCCCGCGAGAGCGTTGTCGACCGCGCGGTGTCGAAATGGCGGGCGGTCAGAAAGCCATTGCGAGAGAAGTCGTGAACCCGATCGTTTACCTGAATGGCACCCCCTTCCGTCTGACGACGTACCTTTTACCTGTGCTAGTATTACCTTGTATCTTGGGACTCGATTTCATGCGCGCCGCTCATTGGGTCGTTGATTTCGCGAGCGGAAAATGGTTCAGCTGGTTCGAACCGCGACGCGTGCACTCGTTCGAAGTTCAGATGAGCAAACCGTCAGTTAATTATCTTTGTTGCGGGCTGCGCAGCTTAACGCCCGATCAAGACGACACTTTAAAAGCCCTGGTTAGCCGCGAAATACCTAAGCCTCCGGAGAAACCGGGTTGCACTACCTTGACCGAGCATCATATCGACGTAGGCGGACACCCCGCGATTAAACAACGCTATTACGCCGTCTCACCGGCAATCGAGAAGGCGATTCACGAAGCTGTTAGAGAAATGCTCGCAGACGAAATCATAGAGCCCTCCGCGAGTGACTGGTCTAGCCCCATCGTTATGGTTAAGAAGCCCAACGGCAAACTACGGTTTTGTCTCGATTTCCGTAAAGTCAACGAGGTCACAAAAAAGGACGCGTACCCAATCCCGTTAATGAATAGCATTCTAGATCGATTACGGCGGGCGAATTACATTACCACCCTCGACCTCAGCCAAGCGTACTTCCAAATTCCCTTGGCGGAGAAAAGTCGCGAGATAACCGCTTTTACGGTCCCCGGCATGGGTTTATTCCAGTTCCGGCGCATGCCGTGCGGTCTCACTAACGCACCGGCTACCTTCCAGCGCCTACTCGATCGGCTCATCGGCCCCGAGATGCAGCCGCACGTGTACGTCTACCTGGACGATATAATAATCGTAACCGCGACTTTTGACGAGCACCTCGAATGGTTACGACGGGTATTGACCAAGATCAGGGACGCGGGCTTAACCATTAATCCCGATAAGAGCGAATTTTGCCGTTCGGAAGTGCGATACCTGGGATTTCTTGTGAACCGCGATGGATTACAAATAGACCCCGAAAAAGCAGCGCCGGTAGTCACGTACCCCGCGCCGCGGAATATCAAGGAACTACGCCGCTTTCTCGGTATGGCGTCTTGGTACCGTCGTTTCATCCCGGCTTTCGCGACAGTAGCCAGTCCGCTTACCTCTCTGTTGAAGAAAACTTCGGTCTGGTCGTGGGAGTCGTCCCAACAAGAGGCTTTTAGGGAAATTCGCGAACGATTATCTAGCTCCCCGACTTTGAGTTGCCCCGATTTCGAACTACCGTTTGTTCTACAAACTGACGCAAGTAGCGTGGGTTTGGGAGCCGTTCTGACTCAGACCGTCGACGGCATAGAGCACGTAATCGCGTACGCGAGTCGCGCTCTAATCGCCGCCGAGAGAAATTACACTACCACCGAGCAGGAGTGTCTCGCCGTTATTTGGGCGATACGGAAGTTCCGTTGTTACCTCGAAGGATATCACTTCACTGTGATAACCGACCACTCCAGCTTACGGTGGCTACACAATCTGAAAAATCCCTCCGGTCGTCTAGGACGCTGGGCTCTGGAACTCCAGGAGTACAACTATGAAATCATCCATCGGAAAGGCGCCCTACACCACGTACCCGACGCCCTTTCGCGTATCCCGGAAGATACCTGTGCCTTGCTCGTACCCCCTCTCGAAAGTAAAGATCGTTGGTATAACCGGAAATTTCGCACCGTTCGCCGAACCCCGGACCGATATCCTGACTGGCGTTGCCAGGACGACAGTCTTTACCACCATCGCCCTCCCAGGTTCCCCGCTCTCGAAGTCGGAGACTTAGATTCATGGAAGCTCGTTTTACCTTTTGAACGTTGGCAACAAGCCCTTTTCAATTCACACGATGTCCCTCAAGCCGGTCACTTAGGCGTTGAAAAGACCTTCCATCGTCTCAGCGTCCACTATTATTGGCCAAATATGTTTCGCGATGTAGTCAAGTACGTTCGGAAATGCGCGACGTGTCAGCGTTGTAAAGTGGAGCAGGCCACCCCGGTCGGCCTCATGGGTAAACGAATCCTTGACCACCCGTGGGATATAGTTGCGGGAGACATCATGGGACCCTTACCTACCAGTAAAAACGGTTTTACCTACGTGCTCGTCCTCCAGGACTTGTTTACCAAGTGGATCGAAGTTGCTCCGCTCCGCAAAGCCACAGGCAAGAAAATCGCCGAGGCTTTCGAGAACGAAATCGCGTGCCGCTGGGGACACCCGAGAGTCCTGCTCACGGATAACGGAACCGAGTTCGTTAACCGTGACCTCCGCGCGGCAGTCGATCGGTTGGGCGTAAAACACCAAACCATCGCCCCGTACCACCCTCAGTCGAACCCCGTGGAACGAGTCAACCGAGTCCTAAAAACGATGATCGTCTCATACCTCGGCCCCGACCACCGCGAGTGGGATACCCATCTACCCGCTCTTCGTTTCGCCTATAACACGGCCTATCACACGTCCATCCAGGCGAGTCCGGCTTACCTTAATTACGGGCGCGAACCAAAACCCCCGCGATACCTATTACCTCCGGAGGGGTCGGCGAACGAACCTCCCACACCCCAGGGCTGGGCCGAACGCATGAAACGCCTCGAGACTTTACGCAGACTCGCTCGAATCGCAATCGACGAGGCCCAAGAGCGCCAAGCACTCTACTACAACCGTAAGCACCGCGATCGCGATTATCGGGTAGGCGATCTAGTCTTAAAAAGACAACATGTGTTATCCTCGGCAGCTCAACACGTGGCAGCCAAGCTGGCGACCAAATTCCACGGTCCCTTTATTGTCCGAAGGAAAATATCTCCCGTGGTTATGGAATTGACGAATCCCGACGAAACCTGGGTTGGGAAAGTTCACGTACAAGACCTTAAACCCTACGTCAATTGACTCGATCAAACTAAAACCCGGCCAACGTTGACACACCACTCTCACGTGTTTAACATTCGTTTCCCTCCTTTTCCCGGTGACATTCTCACGAACCTAGGGTGATTGCATGGCTTTTAATTGTCGATTTTGTTGTGCTTTACGTTCCGCAGCTTACCTACGCATGTCCACTCGGCGTTCCTTTTCCGCTTACCTCACGCTTTACCTTTTTCCTAACGTACCTTTTACCTCCGAGTTACCCAGCCGCGCCCTTAGCCGGCAACTTACCTCCGCTGGTCAGTACCTATACTCCACGCTCGCCTATCCACGGGCCTCCGCCCCGACGCGCGGAACGACGACGGAACCCCACTCTTCCGGAAGGCACTTGTCGGTACGTATTGCGAGTTGGAAATGAGCTCTCCCCACCCAACAAACTACAAGATGGAAATTTCCTCCTCGTCAGAGGGCGATAGTGACGGTACGTGGCCCTCCGAGCTGGTGGTGGATCTCGGGAGTGACACGGAGGAAGAACTACTCAGAGACCCGGACGAGTGGCGAACACCCCCACCGAGAAGACGGTCATCCGCCGCTCAAAGACAAACTCCAGAACCAGCATCAACTAATCCTCGGGACCGTTCGCGCTCCCCGCTAGGGGGCCCGCCGGGGAAGCGAGAGTCACCCCCCCGGGAGGCACCTCGAGAGGATTCGAAGCCAACTCCGCGACCTACCAACATGTCACCACCGCGCTCACCATCTCCCATGGCGATACTAGAAGAACTGCTGGAGGCCTTGGACCGGCAGGAGCCGGTGGACATCGACGCCAACCCGGTTTTTGATAACCTCCGACCGTACGCTCCGTTGTTGGCCGCTGGAGAGTTCGTGCGACCGGGATTTCTGGACGCCCTGGTTGGTCTCATACGGGGATTAACGCACCGCAAATCGGGCTATTGCCCGATCGCCGAAGGGCTACGACACCCGCGGTCCATGGGGTCATCCGCGACCATCAGTGCGTTCCCATCGACCCAAGACGCAGCTTCTCAAACCCCTCCGCCGAGCACACGGGACGCGGACAATCAAACAAGTCCTCCGCCTATATGCGACACCGGGAGCCAAACGTTGCCAGTGGAGGAACTGCGTGGCCGTCTAGAGCGCGTATTATCTACCGCAACGGGACCCAAGACGACGTCAACGTTCGCAATGGCCTCATCGAATGAACCGGACGAGCAGAGGACCCAACCTCCTGGACCCGCTAGGGTGGAGGACACGAACGGGACCTCGGCAGGAACGCCCCACTCTGCGACGGCTACCAGCAAGGCAGCTCCGCCAGGCCCCTCAGGGATCCTGTCCGGCCCTCAGTACGGCCAATGTTTCAACTGCGGAAGTAAGGCCCACCGGCGGCAAGAGTGTCCACGGACCCCTCGCAAATTTTGTTTCCGTTGCGGAACCCTCGACGTGACAGTACGGACTTGCCCGAAGCACGGGGGCGCATATCAAAAGGAGGAACCCTGGAAGTGGAATCGCCGATGAGTGACCACCCAATCCGTTCCACCCCGAGCCCACCCGAGGTCATCACACCTGAATCTTGTAGTCCTCTCCTCTAACATTCCCCGGACTTCTCGAACCCGGCTTATCGCGTACTTACGGCCGTTGCAAACCAGCGTCATAGCTTTTACGTAGGGCTTCCCGGGCGCCCCAAACGCACCCGGCCGCTGGATTGAACAGCCCGCCCTTACCTTCTATTACCTTATTCGTTACCCCCACGTGCCAATGAATTAAGAAAGTTTTTTCGTTGTAGTGGTGGCATTTTCGTTTGTGATTTATTATTTTGTTTCTTTCTTTGACGCTTCTAAACTATTAGCTTTAAGATTTTCGGTCTAAGACGGAGTATTGTATTCCTTTTTCTAAGTTTAAGTTAATCCAGTAAAGAGGAAGTAAGTGTTCTCCAAATGTCGTTTTTTTTGTGTTTTAAACCCTATTTCACCTGGTTTCCGTCCTCGCGGAGTGGTCCCGCCGCCTTTCGTTGTAAAATCAGTCAGAGCCCCGTTGGCTCAAAAATTTCGTGTCTTTTGATTGAGAGCTTAGCTTTGGCTAAAGTCTCAAGGATATATTGAGTTTTCTTATTCGTCTTGGGACCAAATTGAGTTGGGGATATGGAGCACGCACTTGCGTGGTGGACTGGGAAAATCTGGGCTCCGAGTATGGCGAGCCGAGGAACCAGCCCTGTTTCAGGTTAACCGCCTTGGCCTATTCGGGAAGCCGGAAGACACAGTCGTGCGAGTGGGCATCGAGATGAGTCACCCGAAGGATGTACACCACCGCCAGCCACCCGCAGCCGACATCGTCGAGCGTCGTCATCACCAAGCCAAACAAATTCTGGGGTTGGGGTTTGTGACGTGACATTTCTGCCCCGCCACTCGTACGATCTGTGTCGACCAGTGGACCGGGTTTACGGTCCATTTTGGGACGCCCCTCGACTCACTGGCGATGGTCGGAACAAGACTCAGCGTCACGTATCTTTAAGTATTAGTTTGTTAACCCGTGTATTACCTTGCTAGCGAAATTTACCTGTTTTACCTTCTGTTACCCCCGCGTGCAAAGAAGAGGGAGAGAGAATTTTAGTTCGCCTTTTTTAAGTTCTAATGACGTGTATTTTGACAGCTTCGTTTGATAGTGGAGTGATTTGGGGTTGCCACCCGCCGGGGTCCCCCCCCCCCCTCTCACCAGTATTTGTTTGCTTGAGGCTTGCCGATTGTCTGAGCCGATCTCGCTCATAAGGATCACCCTCTCACACCGTCACCGAGCATCGAATAACATTCTCGACTTGCGGGCGGCTGAAAGAGCACGCTGGCATAGGCCATATTTTGAACGCCGCCCGTGTCTTTCCCGCTGTAGCAACCCAGAGTTGCACCGCCCGCACTACCGTGGATTCGGGTGTCACAGTCCGTGTGAACCGGCGCCTCGTCAGGTGGGATCTGGGGGAGTTTTTCTGGAGGCGAGGTGCTGTTGTACCTGGTGGTTTATTTTGTGGGCCCACCACGTCTCCGAGACGTCCGGAGTCGTGAGGGAGGCCTCCCCTCGTCCTTCCGGAGCTGCCCGCCGGATCCCCAAGAGGAAAGACACCCGGATCACGGCTATCAAGTCGAGAGGAGTGTTCCGAGTGAGCGGGGAAGGTGAGAACAAGAGGTGAGTTGTTATTAATCCGTTCAGGCAAAAGACGTAACTACAATTACGTTCATTGCGCGCTCCTCATTTGAAAATCCCGCGCGAAAGCGCGAGCCAAGAGTCCACACTCAGGCTCGCGCCTAGCGCGAGAGCGCTGCCGTACCGGGGCCCGGTGGTGGGGACAGCGCCGAATCGCGAGGACCGCTCGCACGCACAATCAGTCGAGTTCCGAACATCATACCGGTGAGTCAGCGTCCAGTCGAGTCCAACGACCACCCCCCTTGTGCAGCGAGCGTTCCTCGGTAAGTCCAACTCGTTATCTCCACCGAATTCACTGATCTAGTCGAGCCCTTTTCTTTTCTCTTGTTATTTCGGAATATAGTTCCGGTTTTTGTAGTTATGTTGCGTTTAGTGGGGCACGAGGGCGAAGTATCGAGCGAGATTGCGGCCGATACTTCCCGTGTTTCCCGTCTTTTGATATTGTCGTTTTGAAGGGCTTAGCTTGATCAGTTTTTCGTTATTAATTTGGTCTCAGTCAATTCTTTACAGTTTCGCGCTAATGTAGAGTTAATCATAGAAGTCGAGTCTTTGTGAAATTGCGTCGTACGCGCTGGAATATTCCACGCGACGACGCCTCTCTCTCTCTCTCTCTCCCTGCACGCGCCGAGGCTCTAGCGAGCACGTTACCTCGCGTTCGTTTGCGCTCTGTCTCTCTCGCTCGCGCTAGCGAGCATCGTTTATACGGCGTTGTATTTTATCTTTTGTATCGAATCTTTTTCCACCGTTATTTTTACCTTCGCCTATATTGTTCTTTTTCTATTTCGTGTGACGCTTACTGTCTTTTCTGTACCTTTTTCTGCGAGCATTATTACCACGTATTATTGCATCATCTCTGTTATCTTCGCCAATATTAATCCGACGCTCATTATCCCTATTTTATCGCATTCTTTATTCGCGTCAGCTCGTATTACCTCCACTGAACGCGCGGGAACTTCGGCGTTACCTCGCGCTTGGCCGAAGTTCGTCCCGCTGTTACCTTCGGTTACCTTTCGTCGCGTATCGCCAGACTCCTCGCGATCGAACGGGTGCCCATTACCTTTTACCTTGGATTACCTAGGGCACCGGCTGTTCTGGCGTTGCTTACCTTTTACCTTTTACCTAGAGCATCCGCCTGGCGGACGGCTGATTACCTTTTACCTGCACGCCAGAGCATCGGTTGTCGATTACCTACGGCACCCGGGAGACCACGAGGCGTTAACCGCGTTATTACTCGGTGAATTCGGGCGCGCCCCGCGCGAAGTCCCTCGTTACGGCGCGAGCAGTCAAAGTTTTGCGATCCGATGCCCCCCGAATTAATTTCCCTCAAACTTTATTTTGTATCGAGTCCAACCCGGTTATAATTTATCCCTTTTGCTGTATTCGAACTTATTCGGTCACTGTGAATAAAGCTTGAAGTATGTCCAGAATTCTGCTTTGTCTTGGCTTATTTTTTTTGCGTTGCGAATTGCTACCTTTTCCCCAAGGATCCCCCCCTCTACCTTTCAGTATCTCAGATGAGCTGAGTAGCCGGACCGTCCTCAGTCACGCGTGTCTCTCGTTCCCTCTGTGTCGTAAATTATATTATTTGACGTTACCATCGTTGAGAGTGAATGAATCAAAAGTCGAGTAATCGGCGGTACTTCGTACCTGGCGCCCAATTCACTCTCATGGCCGGAGAGTGGTGCGAGAGGACGAGACGGGTGAGCTGAGAAGGGACGTGATCGTACCCATCGGGGAAAATATTACGTTACAAGTCATATAAGAATTTTGAATCGAATTCATACAGCCAGTATTAGATGATAAACCACATACACTTATTAGATGAAAAATATTTTTTTTTTCACCCCGCACTTCGTAATGTCGTAAATCCATTTGTTATAACATCAAAAACTGACGGCTGACTAATAGCATTGTATATCAAGAGACTCGGTAGAGTCTCGGGACAAGTACATTGACAGCCCTGTCGTCTGCTGGCCCGAGGCTCTCGCCGAGACTATATTATTTCTGAATAAAACGATTCGCGGTGGTGGGGGTAAAATCGACATGTCATTTTCTAGAATTGCAAAGCTCAGGAGTTATGTCGCAATTTGAAAATTGAACTTTCAGCTAATTAAGAAATTCTCTTTCGATTGCGCCCAAAATCAGCATGATCGGTGGCGTAATTGCTGAGAAAAAACTTTGCACGGGCTCAAGATTATGCAAAAAGTACCAACACATTTACGCAGCTGGCGTATCCGTATATGGGTTCAGACCGATACATACAAGGGCTTCTTGATGCCCATCATAACCAATCACCGGTGAGAATCTATCCGTCTCGACCAATCGCCGATGAGAAAGTATCTGATAGTCCTCAATGTTTTCTTGTTTACCGTCTGTTATCGTCTGTTATGTTATTATAAAGTGATTGCGATCGTAGCCCCGTGGATCAACGGTGCAAGATTTGCAAATTTCGTGGCTGTACTTCCGAAAAGCGGAAACCGAATTTTGAGCTGAAATTTTGCATACTGCTTCTTTATAACAATCAAAAACAAATCAAAAACGAAGTTAATGCATGTGTCAATATTAAGCAACAGTAATTCCCGAGAAAATAATTTTCCTTCGAATCGCTCTTGTCAAAATGAAACGAAAATGAAAGATGAAGTTGATTAATCTATTTATATTATACATGAAAAAAACTTTAAAAATATTTTCTTATTAAATTGTCAAAAAAATGATTTTATAAAAAAAAATACAGAACAATTCGAAAAAATTTTCACAAATCTTGAAAAAACATTATCTGTAAAAAAAACTAATCTGTATCTACTTTTTAAAGTGTAAAAAGAATCAAATAACAAGTAAAAAATAAAAAACCGAAAAATCGCGCTTGAAATCATTTTGGAAACCGATGCCTCATTCTTCTTATTTGATTTGAACAGCTAAATCAATTTAAAAAAATTCCATCTAATTTACGTGCAGCATTAAAATTTATTATATCAATTCGAGGCCAAGTATTTTCTAATGAATTGAAAAAATTATCACTTGAGTTACGTGCAGCACTAAAATTTATGATATCAATCGAAGGACAAGTAATTTATGAGTAACTCCAAATTTCAACATTATGGAATTGTTCTAAGAAGCTTTTAAATCCAAAAAAATCACATGCAAGCTAGTCATTTCTTACTCTATGGTGGCAAAGACTTATAAGAAAATCGATTCTTTTCAGACTTTCAGGAGCTTCTGATATTATTCACAATATTCGACGTCGATTGGATCGATACAAATTATGTTTAAATATGAGTTAAAAGTACTTGTCCGGCCCATCACTATCCATTCAAATAAAAATCAATCATAAAAAATCGAAATTGTACGGCAGAATCCGGTTAAAAATTTATCGACATGCGATTTATTATTAGTTTAATGTTCTTAATAATAGTATAGGTTAGTTATACCGAATGAAATTCGTTCGCTGGAAAAAGTGAGAAGTCAAAATTGCCGTCATTCCAATACCAACTGGGGAGTTATTTTTGGAAGCTTGAACATATTTAATGTGCAAAATGTTTTTTATTTATCGATGCACAATAACATCCCTTGTATAGTACAGGACAATTCGTTTTCATTCTTATTCAATTAGTGCAATTAAGGGAATATTACTTGGAGATAACTCTCTAAATACGCTTTGCATGAATATTTGTGCTCGATCAGTTCTAGAGAAGCCCTGATTTTTATTTGAATAATCAATTTTAATGGAAAGTGATGGGCCGGACAAGTACTTTTAACTCATATTTAAACATAATTTGTATCGATCTAATCGACGTCGAATATTGTGAATAATATCAGAAGCTCCTGAAAGTCTGAAAAGAATCGATTTTTTTATAAGTCTTTGCCACCATAGAGTAAGAAATGACTATCTTGCATGTGATTTTTTTGGATTTAAAAGCTTCTTAGAACAATTCCAGAATGTTAAAATTTGGAGTTACTCATAAATTACTTGTCCTTCGATTGATATCATAAATTTTAGTGCTGCACGTAACTCAAATGGTAACTTTTTTCAATTTATTAGAAAATACTTGGCCTCGAATTGATATAATAAATTTTAATGCTGCACGTAAATTAGATGGAATTTTTTTTAATTGATTTAGCCCTTCGAATCAAATAAGAAGAATGAGGCATCGGTTTCCAAAATGATTTCAAGCGCGATTTTTCGGTTTTTTATTTTTTACTTGTTATTTGATTCTTTTGACACTTTAAAAAGTAGATACAGATTAGTTTTTTTTACAGATAATGTTTTTTCAAGATTTGTGAAAATTTTTTCGAATTGTTCTATATTTTTTTTTATAAAATCATTTTTTTGACAATTTAAAAGGAAAATATTTTTAAAGTTTTTTTCATGGATGGAATTATCAGCAAACGAGGGACCATCAATGTACTTGTCCCAACCTTTTTTTTCCTAGGGGAAGTTTATGGTTTGATATCACGTCTTTTTTCTCAAAAGTTCCTTATTTATGTTCAGTTGACTATAGGATTTTAGTTTAAATTTCTATGAATTATTTATGATTTTCGTCTTATAGCGTTGGTTTTCACGAAAAAAGACCTATTTTTCGTCAAAATTGTACTGGACATATTTCGTCACAGGTCTGTTCTTGGACTTTGGCGATTTTTTCCCTTGTACTCTAATATATTTTGTCAATGAGGAACCCAAGAGCACGGTCGCAAGCGGGTTGGAGGCCGGGATATGATTTTCGGCTTATAGCGTAGGTTTCCACGAAAAAATTCCTATTTTTCGTAAAAATTGAACTGGAAATATTTCGTCACAGGTCTGTTCTTGGACTTTGGCGATTTTTTTCCTTGTACTCTAATATGATTTGTCAATCAAGAACACAAGAGCACGGTCGAAAGCGGGTTGGAGGCCGGGATATGATTTTCGGCTTATAACGTTGGGTTCCACTAAAAAAGACTTATTTTTCGTAAAAAGTGAACTGGAAATATTTCGTCACAGGTTTGTTCTTGGACTTTGGCAATTTTTTTCCTTGTACTCTAATATGTTTTGTCAATTAGGAACCAAAGAGCACGGTGAAAAGCAGGTTGTAGGTCGTGATATGATTTTCGGCTTATAACGTTGGTTTCCACGAAAAAAGACCTAAATTTCGTCAAAATTGTACTGGAAATATTTCGATAGAGGTTTGTTCTTGGACTTTGGTGATTTTTCTCCTTTTCTTCTAATATGTTTTCTCCATTGGAAACTCAAGAGCATGTAGCAATGCGTGTTGCGGGCTGAGATATGATTTCCGGCTTACAACGTTAGTGAAAAGAAAGGAAAAGAGAAAAGATAGATCAAATTCAAGACACAACGAATACAACAGAAAATACTGTAACTCTTTCTTATTAATTTTCAAGTTACAACAAAAATTAGATGCTCAGATAACAATAATATTTTAATCAAACGATCACCGATATTTCATTGGTGTTCAGATTTTAAATATTGTGAATATAATCATATCGGATCTAGTGATCCGGAACAGAAATTTCTATCGAAACATACAATCGCGCCTATATCACCCGCTCCCACATACAAATCCATCATTGAGATTTCGTCTCGCTTGTACAAACATGAGAATCTTGACGTCGATAAATTAGTCTTTCGGTATAGTGAAAAACTGAATCGGTGAATACAAAAACAAAATTGGACTTATCTCAAAGAATTGATAATATTCCCTCGTTGGCTCTTGCCCGAGGACTGGAGGCTCAGATGCGATGTATTGAAATCGGTCAGATGATATTACGATGTGGCTGGCCAGCGGTAACGAGTGATTTTTTCTGTGCTTGGATGAAATCCTTTGGTGATCCGGCCTCGTTGACGTCCCCGAGCGAAGAGAGCGAGGACGAGATAATCATCGGGATCGTCAGGTGACAATTTTTGGTGGGGGTGAGACAAACGAAATAAGTGGGGCCATCGACGAACGACTTTTGGATTGTCGATCAAGTCGCTTTATTCGAATTTCGTATCTAACAATTCTCCCCTTCGAGTGCGTCGCATTTTCGAGATCAAAGACGCATGAAGAAATTCCACAACTGACAATCACCACGACGAAACTGTTGCAGTAGAGCCCGACAAAAAAACTCATGGCCAAAAAGCGCGAACCGCTCCCAGACCGTTTATGATCGAATCGGCGCTTCACAGATAGTGTAATAAGGGCCGGGGTCACGGGGAGGAGTTCGACCAAAAATGTTCTTTCACGTCGATGTATCATACCGACACTCACACCGATTTTACACCCATACGATAGCAAACTCATCTCACGCATAAATGACATACATAAACACTCTTATAAACACAAAACAGATTCATCGAAATATACAATTTGGAGTCTTGCACATTTTTTTTTTTTTTTTTTTCAACATTCATTTCGTTATTTACACCTTATATCGTCCTTAATATGAATCTATCGAGATTTCGCAAGTAATATTTATCCAAACATACTATGGATCTGGGAAATGGAACCAGAGAAAGAGAGTCCCCGGTTGACGACACCAGACCATTCCTCGCTTTTCAATCAGTGAATTCGATTGGGAGCGCAATATTTTCGCAGATGAAGCCTATTATAAATACCAATTTCTTTTTCCTCGTTCGCTGGATCCACCAGACAGAACGCATTTTCCCCAACGCGGCGCGATATCCGGTAAGGGCCTTCGAAAAGGTGGAAAAATTTTTTGATGACTTTGTCATATGCATTCGACAAATGTCGAACTCGTAGGAGTACCAAATCTCCCACGGATAATTGAACCTTCGTCACAGTGCGTTGAAACTTTTTACGATATTCAAAATTCTTTTTCAAATTCTCCCGAGCCAGGGTAATAATATATTCATGACTGGGTCCTTCATTTGCAGGAAAATCAATCAATTTATAAATTTCATCTTGTATTGGTTTGTGAAAATGTAATTCCTGAGGAGTCATGCCGGTACTTTGATGTACGGTGATATTTAATAATTCTTGTATTTGCGGGACAAGATCCGCCCACTTAGTATGTCTTTTCGCGCAAAGAGTTTGGAACAAACGACCTAGTTCTCTCATAACGCGTTCAGTTGGATTTGACTGTGGATGTCGAATCGAGCTGAACAACGTTTTGATCCCTAATTTTTCCAATTCAATTTTCCAGACGTCCGACGTGAATTGACTACCGTGATCTGAGAGTAACCGAGCCGGTTTTCCCATCGAGGGAATATCATGGTCTACGATTTTTTTCAAACAGTTCCTGGTAGTCGCTTTTTTCATGGGATAAAGACAAACGAATTTAGAAAATGAATCCAGCATCACAAAAATATACTGGACGCCCCCTCGTCCGGTTGGAAGGGGGCCATAAAAATCAACCGTCACTAATTCATTTGGCTGGGTAGTTGCCACCCAATTATACTCTCCTTCCATGGAGATCGTCAAGTACTTAACCCGCTGACAAAGATCACAGCACATAACGAACTGTTTTACCTGAGAGGACATATGTTTCCAATAATAAAAACGTTTTAAATATCCAATTGTTTTATAGACCCCCGGGTGCGCTAGTTTGTCGTGTATCATCTTAATCAACAATAAATGCATATTCTCCGGAATTACGATCCTCCAATTTTCATGACGTTTACTACGATGAAATAATATGCCTTCGTGTATTATAAATCCCGGTTTTTCATTTCCTGACTTTTCCACCGCATCTCTTACCTTTTTTACGCACGGATCTTTAAGCTGCCATTCACTCAAAGTTCTAAAATCTCGCCTAAGATTCGAATCATATTTCAGCATGGCTACCGAAATTAATGGGGAATCTTCTCGATTTTGTACTGGTAAAAAATATTGATGCATGGAAGAAATCACGATTTTCTCCTGGATTTGTTTTTCAAACTTGCCAACGGGATTTCGGCTGAAGAAATCAGCTACGGTGTTGTCGATGCCGCGACAGTGAGAGATATTGAAGGTATACTGTTGAAGTAATAGGTTCCATCGAACGATTCGAGCATTTTGAAATGTTGACGATCGTAAGAATGTCAAACTCTGGTGATCAGTCACAATTTCAAATGTTGCTCCAATTAAATAAACCCGAAATTTTTCCACAGCATATACAATAGCCAAAAGTTCCTTTTCTGTCGTCGTATAGTTAATTTCACAGCGCGACAAACACCGACTTATCACCGACACCACATTATGTTGATCCCTTTCATCGACCTGGTACAATACTCCAGCAATGCCCCTATCACTCGCGTCAGTTTGGACTTTAAACATTGAATTGGGAATTACATGATTAAGGGTGATGCATTCATTAAAATCTTTCTTCATATTTCTAAAAGCTTGAGAATGAACTGGTGACCATTGCCACTCCTGATCTTTTTTAAGGAACTCTCTAAGAGGATCCAGGGACACACTATGCCTCACATTAAATTGTCTATAATAATTACAGACCCCCAGAAACTGTTGCAACTGTTTCTTGTTTCGTGGTTCCTCAAAATTCAAGATCGATTCTAATTTTCGCGATTCTGGTTCGATACCCTTCGACGATACCATAAACCCGAGGAAGGGCACGCTTTCTTGAAAAAACATACACTTCGATAATTTCAGCGTAAAGTTATAAGCAAGAAGACGCGTGAAGATCCCGGACATTACCCGAATATGTTCGTCGAACGTTTCTGTTCCAATTAAAATATCGTCAATATAACACGAAACATGTTTGTCGAAATCTTTCCCGAGAGCGAAACTTAAGGCTCGGATGAAACCGCTTCCCGTCGTCTTCAACCCAAAAGGGATACGACAAAATTGATAAATATGCGAATCGAATAAAAACGCGGTATATGGTCGCGAATCCTGATGTAAAGGCACCTGCCAGTATCCGTGTATGAGATCCATCTTGGAGAACCATTTACAATCATGGTATTTCTGTAAGAGCTCATTTATAAGAGGTGGCGACTCATGATCGTCCTCAATTACTTTATTAAGAAATCGAGCATCTAAACATACTCTTACCGTTCCGTCCTCCTTTTTAACTATTCGCAGAGGGTTAATAAACTGACTGATTCCGCGCTCAATAATCCCCTCGGATATCATTTTTTCAATCGCATGAGTAGTTTGTTCGCGAACTTTGAACGGAATTGGATACGAATGTCTAATGCTGGGATTTTTTGTTATTAATTTTATTCGGTGCTCATACCCTTTAGCATACCCCGCCTTATCCGAGAATAGTGCACGCGATGTCATTAACACATTGTAAAAAATATCTTTTTCTCTGTTACACGACAATTTCACCCCACTGACAATATTACGCAATTCGTCTGAAATCCCTTGATTATCCGGATTTCTTATTTTCATTTTCACATTATTTAATTCAATAAAATGCTTTGAACTGTCCATAACTTCATAACTTTTCGATGCAGTCAAATTATTCGAATTTTCAATAACTTTTTTGTCGGCCCGAATTGTAATCATTTCTTTCGGCCCATTCTCCCCGTTCCTCCGAATAACATTGTCAACACCCTTCCAACTTTCATTTGTATCTGGGTCACCCCTAATAACCATCGTCACATTTTGTTTCGCGTCAATAATTTTCCTATGATCGTTTAGAGTACCAATCGCGTCCTGTCTTTCGATAACTTCGTTACCGGTACGCTGTTCTATATTTATGGTTTTTATAGGGGAAATTTCATGACATTTAACCACATAAACACGAATTGCATCATTATTTCGAGCGCACACAATTCTTTCGGGTGCAGAAGCGTCAAAAATCACCGACGAATCTAACATTCGTTGATTTCGGACTTCAATAAAGCCTCGTTTATAGTCCATAACCACTTGATTTTGCATGAACCAATCGTTGCCTAATATTATTTCGGAAGTCAGATACGGAACAACTAAAAAAATACTATGAATTACCATATTCTCAATTTGAACAGCTAGAAAAATCTGACGTTTTATTGTAGTTGCTTTTTTCCCAATAGCCGTGGAGACTTCTAAATTTGTGACGGGTAATTCTTTGATTGCGTGTTTACCCTTTAAATGATCATAGAAAGTCTCAGAGATTGCCGTCACCTGGCTTCCTGTATCGAGCAACGCTACCTGAGATTTGCCTAGCACCGTCAATTTCATATGTGGGCACTGGGATAACAATCGTTCCTCCGCATTTATATCTAGGCCCTCATTTCCTTCGATTCCGGCCTTTAATTCTTCCACAAAATCGAAGTCTTGTCGATGCGATGGTGGGCCCGAACGCAACGCACCGCAATCTAGTTTAAATTACTATATGACTGAGGATTTACTCCATTATTCGGGAGTATTGGAGGGGAACTCGAATATCCGGCATGTTAAAATTTTGATACGCATTTGGAGTATGAGTAGTAAGGCTATACCAGTTCTAACTCAGGGATCTCAGGGGGGAGCGGGGACGGGGGAGCGCGGGGACCGTTGCGGGGCTGCATGGTATGTGGAGGGGGAAGGTTCTCGGACAGCGGGGGTGCGGCGGCACTTTGATGACAAAAGATTGCTGCACTTCTCGAATGACTGATTTATGTTTCCGGTGTGATCATCAGATTGCATTGGACGGAATTTTCTTTTGAAAAAGTGACCTGCTCTTTTCGAAAATGATCTCAATTATCGGACCAAAGCACTACTCTAATGACAAATTTATATGTCCTACATATTTTTGCATTCCTGAGATGGTGCCAGTTTCCATGAGATTTCTTTTTCAAAATGCCCCTCCCCCGACTTTTCACTTGAGACTTGTATCTTTGAAAAAATATATTGTTATTCCGAGAATTGCACGTCACACGACGTCTAATGATAAATGTCCAGTGTTACATATCTCTACATTCCTGAGACGGCGCAAGATCCGACGAGATTTCTTTTTCAAAATGCACCTGCCCTTCCCCGAACTTTTGACTTGAGAGTTGTTTGAATGTTTTCCGAGAAAAAAAAAAATTTCACATCGAACGCTTATTCTGAAAGTAAACGTCGCGATGGAAAGGTGTGCTAGTATGTATGCTATCCATCCAGCAAAAGATCCATCGACATTAACGGAAAATGAACTTGAGTCATTGCCGAAGGCTTTGCTTTTAAAGTACTATAGTAATTCTATTCCTACGTTATGGGATCGTTTACCCAAGTATTTGCAGTGTGATGCTGATGTGCAATCATATCAATTGTGTTTCGATCATTTCAATCAACCCTGGGTGCGAACTCATGTTGATTCAGCTAGATCCAGACGTAGAAATTGTGAAAAATGCTCGATTATGGAACGACTTGTAAACATCTATGGGACTTTACGGATAAAAAATCCCTGTGAAATGACATCGGAGGAGCTCCAAATTATATCTCCAACCATCTTCAAGGAATACTTTGGTGAATATACAGATATTCTGTGGGATCGTTTACCGGAATATTACAAATCCGATAGTGAGATTGCATTATTACGTCGTTGCGTTGAATATTGGAATGTATCATCGATGGACGATCATATTGACGGTCCGGCTCCGCAACGTCGAAATTGTAGGAAATACTGTGAACGTGTTTAAACAAGTTTAGAATGCACGTGTTCATAACGTCGGCGGAATCAAAGAGCCTGTACAGAAAAAAGGACCACCGGAGGAGATTGCATCGATTCCAATATAGATCACGTTTGAACCTGTTTGAAAGCGTGTGGAAGGGGATGGTTCAGTTTTGGGGTAGGGATAGATGGAAAAACTACAAATAGCAGAGTCCAGAAGAAAAAAGCATCACTTCACGTCTTCGTAAAGTTGAGTCAAGACTTGCTCTTTAAAGAAAATCTCAAAAAACTATATCCATAATGGAGTTCTCCGCCATCAACAATATCATCGCAAAGTCAGAGTATCTCCCTGCCAAGAAGCTGAAAGAACTCCAAGTCAACGAAGAATATCGCGTCTCGGACGTGAGGACAGCAAATACCAAATGGGGAAAAAGATACGTCGCCGAAATCGGGAATGAATTCACCGTATTCCTGCCACCGCGAGTTGTCAAGGCATTCGATCAGAATCCAGCGGTATTCGAGAAACTTCTGGAAACGGCTCATTGTGGACAACTATACATGAAAGATCTCGGTGGTGATTGGAATGCTATTGAATTTTCTCAAAGAGATTTCTAATATTCTCAACGCAAAAATGTATATATCTGAATCACCGATGAAATGTATGTTGAAGAAGGAGGAGGAGGAGGAATATTGTATAAATAAAATTACACATTTATGAAAAAATTGTTTTGTTTATTCCAAGATCCCTCTATTACATAATGCATGATATACGTATAACCAGCTTTGCAAAGATTTTACATTCTTCGTTGCACAATTAAATTTCGATTCGTTGGTGTGGTGGTGATGGTCGCATTTCGATGGACTTTTCGGCAGTTTTTTCAACGATGGGCAGTCCAAAGTCTCCAAATCGACAATCTCCGTTGACAGATCCAAAAAGTTCGTCAACCATAAAGACTTTTCGCCGCCTTTTACGAAGATGGTATGAGCGCCGCGTAAGATAGTTTGAATTATTCCTCTTGCAGCATAGTATGGAATTACACCAAAATCCCATGATAATCCATGAAAATTACGTTCCAGCCATTTGTTTGTCGTTTTATACATTGTCGGCAGAGAATCCCATGCATACGGTGGTGCGAAGAAAAGAGTGAGAGGTTCAGCATTCTTCACTTCCGCACGAATGATTGAAATTTCTTTGAGTATAAACTCATTGATGGGTCCTTTGAAGCCTTGTAGATCGATGACAAAATCCATGATGACTGTTGGCCGAAGAAGTTGATGGTACGGTTTTATACCAATTTTCTCACCCCACCTCTCACAGGATTGTATTCAACGATGCGATCGTGTAGAATAAGGCAGTATGCGCATGTTTGTGCTGGAATATTTGTGCTTGTTTCAAATTCGAGGCGCACATCAACAGGTCCAGATTTGAGAGAATCGTTCTGCTTCGAGCAGTCAATCACAATGAGAGGTGCAAATTTGAGAAAATCCGCTTTTGTAAGCCATGGTTCGGCCTCCTTATTGTAGTACATCGGTTGAAAGTTTGTATACATATCGTAGAGTACTGCATACTGATTTTGTTCTATATTCAAATTCATATTACCATAAGGATAACATTGTGAATTCAAGTATAATTTTACATCAGTAACGTTGCAATGATCAAAATTACTCGCATTTTGCCTCTTATTATTCTTTCGTCCTGTTTGGAATGCCAGGATCACATATCGAGGTTTTTCCAGCTGCGTTGATGTCTTGACTGACCACAAGTGTTTCGATGTCGCCGGTAACATTGGATATTAGTAGAGTAGCTAGGAGAGACCTAACCCATGGGATCTCAGGGGGGGTGCGGGGACGGGGGAGCGCGGGGACTGCGGCGCGGGGTCTGCTACGGGGCAGGATGTGGAGGGGGAACCGTTGTGCGGTTGTTTGGAGGGGATGGTCAGAAAGGTTGGCGGCAATGCGGGCGAGGGGGGGGGGGCGTGATGGTTAAGTGGCGGGTGTGAGAGAGGGAGTGAGATGAAAAGAAATTATGGAGAGGGGATCCGAAGATAAAATTTTTTTCGATGATATATACAGTATTTATTCTTATAACTAGATACATTTACTTATTATTACTTCTTAAATTATTATTATTATTAAGAGACGCGATAACGACCCGGTAAGTATTAAAACTATATATTATAATTATAACTATTATTATGATTATTATTATGATTATCATTATTATTCAGTAAAAAAAAAAAAATCGGAGCCTTCCTGTAACAAAAAAAAAACAAAAAAATTCTTAATTCATTAATTATAAAATGAGAAAAAGAATTGTGCAAGATGAAACTCACCGTCACTGCATACATATCCGGCACATCGTTTCAGCGACGAATAATGATAGCGATCTCCCACAATTGCCGCACCACCGATCGTCCAGGACGTCATACGGCCCCCTCAGGTGGGTGAAGTGCGCGGTGACTCGTCCGTACGCATCTGAGGCCTGTACGAAACAGCTCGTACAGACCGAGAATTGTTGATCGTCGGCATAAAATGATTGCATGCGGCAAATCTGGGTCATCGGTGTTACATCAACCGATTCCAGATGCCGCATCATTTCGAGCCGACAATCGTCACGGCTTTCCTCCGGCGATGTAGCTGGTATAGGGGTACTGGTCGCGAAGCCCCACGAATTCAGAGACAAGTCCCCACCAGCCCTCCACAGCGCCACTTCACTATAATCCTCCATATCAATATGGATTGAATTATAATTGGGTGACGCAACACGTTCACTATCGGGGAACTCGAAAGACCCTTCATAGAGGGATAGATCGTCCTCCGTTTCATCACTAATGGCACAGTTCGCGTCCCTTTCTTCATCTTCAATATCGATTACATTTTGGGCACAATCCCCGTCACTCGAACTTTCATCACTTTCAATATTTATCACTTCAATTTCGCGTTCATAAACATCCTCATTCGTGAGGTCGATAATTTCAATTGAGAACATTTTTGATTTTTTTGTTTTTTTATTTTCACGCGAACTTTGAAAAAAACCTTTCGATGAGTCGGTGAAGACTTGCTGAGAGTAGAATGATTTTCCTCGTCAGGAAAATGCCCTTTTAACTCTTCGTATGAAGAAAAAAAAACAGGGAGGATTTCGCTTACTTTCAACACTTCAACTAATGGCGAGCATTGAATCCCCTCCAACGACTTTCCACCAAAAATTAGAAAATGTACAACTGAACTTTTCCAGCAAAAAAAAACTTCTACTGCGGGGACAAAAAATCTAAGGACCCGCAATGACCTGCGAGTGAGGAACGAAAAGGAGCGGAAGTTTTTTTCAACCATTTCAAAGTACCCATGAAATTCATAATCAAATTTATGACATTCGAAGTATGTCGAATATCCACCATGGTGTAACTAACTAAGATTTACTGACACTGAAAAAAAAGTGTTTCGAAAACTTTCTACGGAAATGCCCACCCACGCAACTTTTCTCAAACCAGATTTATCTTGATCACTTAATGAGTTTTTAGGGGGACGGAGTATTAAAAAAATATATCATGAAATGATTTGGGGTAGTAGAACGGAAATTCTAGTGATGAAAGTGGGGAGGGAAATATTTAAAAGACATTGGAATAAAAAAAATGGGATCATTTCTGAAGTCGAGGTCGAGATGGAGAGGTGTGCAAGTATGTATGCTATCCACCCGGCGAAACATCCATTGGCATTAACAGCAAATGAACTTGAATCATTACCGAAGGCTTTGCTTTTGAAGTATTATAGTGCATTCATTCCTGCTTTATGGAATCGTTTACCCAAGTATTTGCAGTGTGATAGTGAAGTGCAATCATATCAATTGTGCTACGATCATTTTAATCAACCCTGGCTACATACGCATATTGATTCTTGTAGACCTAAACGTCGAGATTGTGAAAAGTGTCACATAATGGAACGACTTGTGAATATCTATACGACTCTACGCATAAAAAATCCCTGTGAAATGACATCGGAGGAGCTCCAAATTATATCTCCTACCGTCTTTAAACAATGTTTTAGTGAATATACAGATATCCTGTGGGATCGTTTACCAGAATATTACAAATGTGATAGAGAGATTGCATTGTTACGTCGTTGCGTTGAACATTGGAACGTATCGTCGATGGATGATCATATTGACGGTCCTGCTCCTCAACGACGACATTGTTGGAAATGTTGCGAAGGCCCGAACGTGTTTGAACAAGTTTAGAATGCAGGTGTTCAAAACGTGTTCGATCAAGTTTAGAATGCACGTGTTCATAACGTCGGCGGAATCAAAGAGATGACCCGTCTGAGCCTGTACAGAAAAAAGAACCATCGGAGGAGACTGTATCGATCACAATATAGATCACGTTTGAACCTGTTTGAAAACGTGTGGAAGGGGATGATTCAGTTTTGGGGTAGGGATAGATGGAAAAACTACAAATAGCAGAGTCCAGAAGAAAAAAGCATCACTTCACATTTTCATAAAGTTGAGTCAAGACTTGCTCTTTGTGGAAAAATCTCAAAAACTATATTCATCGTAAAATGGAGTTCGCTGCAATAAACGACATCATCGCAAAGTCCGAATATCTTCCTACTAAGAAGTTGAACGAGCTCGAAGTCGATGGGGAATATCTCGTCTCGGATGTCAGGATCGCAAACACCAAGTGGGGCAAAAGATACGTTGCCGAAATCAAGAATGAATTCAACATATTCCTGCCGCCACGAGTCGTAACGGCATTCGATCAGCATCCTGCTACATTCAAGAAACTCCTGGAAACAGCTCATAACGGGGAACTTTATATGAAGTATCTTGGTGGCGATTTGAAGGCCATCAAATTTTGTCAAAGAGAAGTTTAATGTTTCTCAACAAATAGAAAAAATGTAAATAGTATATGTAAATCTTCGATGAAGTGTGAGTAATGTTGAAAGAGGAGGAGGAGGAGGAGGAAGAGTATTATATAAAATAAAAAAAAAAACACACACACTCATATATGGAAAAAATGTTTTGTTTATTCAAAAATCCCTCGTTTGCACAATGCATGATATACATATAACCAGCTTTTCAAAGATTTTACATTCATCGTTGCACAATTAAATTTCGATTCGTTGGTGTGGTGGTGGTCGCATTTCGATGGACTTTTCGGCAGTTTTTTCAACGATGGGCAGTCCAAAGTCTCCAAATCGACAATCTCCGTTGACAGATCCAAAAAGTTCGTCAGCCATGAAGATTTTTCGCAGCCTTTTACGAAGATGGTATGAGCGCCGCGTAAGATAGTTTGAATTATTCCTCTTGCCGCATCGTATGGTATTACACCAAAATCCCATGATAATCCATGAAAATTACGTTCCAGCCATTTGTTTGTCGTTTTATACTTTGCCGGTAGAGAATCCCATGCATACGGTGGTGCGAAGAAAAGTGTGAGAGGTTCAGCATTCTTCACGTCCGCACGAATGATTGAAATTTCTTTGAGTATAAACTCATTGATGGGTCCTTTGAAGCCTTGTAGATCGATGACAAAATCCATGATGACTGTTGGCTGAAGAAGTTGATGGTACGGTTTTATACCAATTTTCTCACCCCACCACTCACAGGATTGTATTCAACGATGCGATCGTGTAGAATGAGGCAGTATGCGCATGTTTGTGCTGGAATATTTGTGCTTGTTTCAAATTCGAGGCGCACATCAACAGGTCCAGACTTGAGAGAATCGTTCTGCTTCGAGCAGTCAATCACAATGAGAGGTGCAAATTTGAGAAAATCAGCTTTTGTAAGCCATGGTTCGGCCTCCTTATTGTAGTACATCGGTTGAAAGTTTGTATACATATCGTAGAGTACTGCATACTGATTTTGTTCTATATTCAAATTCATATTACCATAAGGATAGCATTGTGAATTCAAGTATAATTTTACATCAGTAACGTTGCAATGATCAAAATTACTCGCATTTTGCCTCTTATTATTCTTTCGTCCTGTTTGGAATGCCAGGATCACATATCGAGGTTTTTCCAGCTGCGTTGATGTCTTGACTGACCACACGTGTTTCGATGTCGCCGGTAACATTGGATATTCATACAATTCCCACGTACGAAAACTCATTGGAATTGGGGTACCTTTGGCGATGAATTTCAAGAGTTGAATTTTCCGTTTATCCGCCACGGTGACGTATGGAACGAGCCATTCAATTTTCCGTAGTGTAATTTTATAATCTTCAGCGGCTGGTTGAACTATGGCATTATCATCGGAACGTGATCTAGTCAAAATCAATTCGTGCTTTGCATTCACCACCATTTTTCGATAATCTTCAGCAAATCCCAGCAGCATGCTCAGTGGTATGCATACGTCAAAGTTGCCTGCTACGTCTACAATTTGTTTAGTCTCCTCAACATCGAGCCAACCGGTGTTCTCAAGCATTGCACTTCTCGCCGACGAATGAGATGTATATCCTTTGATGAGAGATGTGATTCCCACATTTTTATTACGATCGATTTCAACTGCGTTAAGTTCATAACGCACCTCCTCGAATAAATGACAAATGGCATTGTTGACGAGGCTCGTTGCAGCTAACGCTGCACCATCCGCCTTTGTCAGTTTGCCGCAAATGTGAATTGAACTTTTACTCGGTAGAATTGATAAATCTTGATGCTGGATTGAAATACGTATTTCATCACTATTGTTGTATGTTGACGATGCGTATGGTTGATGAGCATGAACCTCATAATGTATGATGGATTCGTCAAACATGACGGGTGTCTGGATGTTTACGATTTCTTCCTCCATTGCAGGCAGCAGATGCACAACGAGCAAAGCAGATAATTTCTCACACGCGAATTCCACGAATTTTGAGACCCAAACTCTTCAATAGCAGAAGGTTTTGAGGTGTTAGCTCTTTGAGCGTTGATCGACGACTGCTTTCGCGATCCCATGTTGGCTTATTAATATTGCCAATACGATGATTGTAAATTATGCCCATTGAGATTTTATATGAAGTCTTATGGTGATGACTTCACCGCGGAAATTGATCAAATCTCCGTCTTGATCGACAATACGAAGCTGTATATTGTCAATGCGACGAGTTGTGATTGGTAGATAAATGACGCTCGACGGTACTTCGATGATTTTATAGCCGGCCGGTACAGATGGGAAAAATTCGTGAATTGTATGAACTTTTCGCCCGTTGATGTATGCACCAGTGGTTATGTTACACTCGACTCGAATGGCGTTCACTTTGAGAATGGATACGGGTAGATCGGACACATGTCTTTTATTGGGCTCCAATCGACGCGACGTAAAACCTAGCAAAGGTCCAATCGAATTTTTGGATGTAAAATCAATCGATTGATTGCACTCAATTTCACTGCGTAGCGTATAATTATTCGGCTTAAGCTGAATTTGTATGTTTTTAGATGCCAACTCAGTTTTCAAATATTTTTCAATATCTTCAATTTCATAGCTGCCCGTTGGAATGGTCACCACATGATTTCCAACGTGAAATTCATTGCAACCAATGTCGATATTTGGAATCGAATTGAATGTGAGCAGCTCGACGAGTCCAAGAGTATAATTTTTGTCGGGCGATAGTTCGATGGGTGGAAAAAATTGTGCCTCGAGTATGGAGGATGATCCAGTAATGGTGATCGTCAAACTATCATCCATGATGCTCGCAGATTTAGAACTAAACACGCAGCTCCATAGTCCTCATTTATATAGTGCATAATTGTCTCGTCGATTTAGTTGTCCACACAAAAATTTCAAGCATAAATGCCCGCATATTATTGTATCGTATTCCTGATACTTTTTATAATTGTATTTCACGCTACCAACATTGGAGTATCTCATGAGTTCGGGTGGAGGTGGGAGATTACCGAAGCTGTCAAAGTATGTGACTCGTTGACCATTCTTTTTATATGCAACCCAGTGTGTCCCAGGGCCCACATTTTCATCCAAATTCACGATTGCCGATTCTTGTTTGAGTGGTCCATTTTCAGGCAAAGTGTCACGCATGATAACCCCACGAAAGTTACGAATGTTCATGGCTCTCGCATACTTTAGCAGATCGATGTCGGTCAGTGGTTGATGTGGTAGCGTGATTATACGTTTTTTGTCCCGAGGTAAAGACCCAAACCCTGTTTGTATGGTTTCAGATGTAAACCTTTACCCAAAGCGATGGCCTCGAGTGTTCTATTGTGACGTTTACTTTCCTCCAATTCCTTTTTAGCCGCTTGAGCAGCATTTACAGCTTTGACTATTGCAGCACTTCCACCAGACAGTGCACCAACGGCGCTAAGGCCGGCAAAGATGGGTACGAGGAAGGGCAATAAACCGCCGATTTTGCGAGGTACAGGTAGAACCCGAGGCGTGCGTACTTTAACACCTTTAACACTGGCACGCGCACCTTTCAATGCTGACATGACGATTTCACGGGGGTCACCACTACGAACCATGGCTTTCTTTGCGGCACTAATGATCTTTTTCAGACAAACACTTTTTTTGGTCTTTTTCGTCACTCGTTTCATACCTAGACCAAATTTCTTTTTCGCCTTCATAATGTTTGTCACGGCCCAAGCACTTGCTCTTTCACCAAGACTTGCGTCTTTCGAGGTTACACGTTGCCAGGCTTGTTCAGCCAAAATTTTATCCGCCAGATGTCGTGCTTCCAAGTTTTCACGATTTTTCGAATATGCGATATCGTGTTCTTTACACGCAGCGTCCAGCGCGTTTATACCAGGATCACCACGAGCAAGACGTTTGATCAATTTCGTACCAGGTCCACAATATTGATAGCCCGGTAGATGTAGTTCCACGGGGAGATTGTTGATTATACTGTTTACCAAACCTTTACCAGGTTTATCATGTACAATCATCACTCTGCAGTGGTTACAACTCGACTGACTATTCCAACATTATAAAGTTGCATTTATATGATTTTTTCAATCAGTCGCATGCGAGATGAAGTCGAAGAAACAAGTTTCGAGCGGTCAACTCCCCATAATAAATTTCGATGAATTTATTGTTGGAGCGGGTAGTGTGAAGAAGCGTCATGGAAACTTACTACCTAACAGCATTCGAGCCGTATTTTGTGGCCCCTCGAATTGTGGAAAAACGAATGCCTTACTCACGCTCCTAATACATCCAAATGGTTTGAGATTTGAGAATATATATCTATACTCGAAATCTTTGAAGCAGCCTAAATACCGATTGCTCGAGCAAATGCTTAAACCTGTGGAAGGAGTGAAATTTTTTCAATTTAACGAGCATGAACAAGTTGTGGCACCTAGTGAAGCTCGCCCAAACTCCATATTCATCTTTGACGATATAGCGTGTGAGAAACAGGACAACGTGAGAGCATTTTTTTCCATGGGAAGACACGAGATTGTGGATAGTTTTTATCTCTGTCAGACGTATACCCGTATTCCGAAACATCTCGTGAGTGACAATGCAAATTTTATAGTGCTATTCAAACAAGATGATATGAACCTCAAGCATGTATATAATGATCATGTCAATACGGATATGACTTATGCAAGTTTCAAAAAAATGTGTGTCAAGTGTTGGAAATCGGACAAGTATGGATTCATCACGATTGACAAGGACAGTGAGTTGAATGCTGGAAGATATAGAAGGGGATTTGATTCTTTCCTCACTGTCGATGATGATGATGATGATGATAAATAATTGTTCCCCTGGATTTTACAAGACAGTCTAAAGTCTGACTTACTCGTGTCAACATGAAGCGCAAAGAACTTTTAAAGGAGACGGCTGTATTGAGTGAACTTGCCAAGGCGAGTGATGCAATCAGACGAAAACATCGAATGTTGAAAAGTGGACGTGATAGTGCTCAGCAGAAAATGCAAGATGTGTTTAAACCGATTGTTGAACCATTAGAAGAACTAGTTTCATATACGAAAAAACCTAAAATTAAGAATGAACGTGTAAATATTAAAAAGGAGGAAGAGGAGGAGGAGGAGGAGAAGGAGGAAGAGTCTCCAAATTTTGGAGAAAATAGCATGAAGCAAGATATTTCTTTCAAAGATGATATTAGGCATGATGCAATTACTGATGAGAATGTCGGTGTACCCTTAACTAAAAATAGTGATAATGATATTCATGAAGATAATAATGATGATGATGATGAGGACGATGATAACTTGGAATCATCTGGAGATGTTGATAATTTGATACGTGAATATCTGGGCTTACTGCGTAGTAATAACAAAACAAGATTAGATGGCGTGTATGGAGTACGAAATCTCGCTCAAAACAGATTAATGATTGGTGATTCACCAATTCATTTCAAACTCGATCATATAGTGGTTGGAGATGAAAAGTATCCCAAAAGTATTGGCTTGGTGGAACTGTTGTTTAAAAAAGAGCCCGAACTCAAATATCTAACACCAAATGACTTGGAGAAATATCAGAAAATTATCATCACAACGAATGCTCATAAAAAATTTTATAAACGCACGGGTGCAGTACGTCAGGATAAAAGTAGTAAATTTAAAAATTATATATCCCAAATGCTCGGTAGCAATGATAAGAAGGGCGGTGCTCTGCCTCAGTATAAGGTAGCACGAAAGCATACCTCTGTCGACTATGTTCATTGGGATGATCCGAATGAACTGGTGGATCGTCTTCGCTTATTGCTCGCATCGCAAGCTGCTGGAAATTCATCACATTCTAATGAAATTATATCGATTATCGAGGAGTTGCGTGAAGCTGAAATCATTTATTAACGCGTGACGGCTTGCTTTCATCCACATTCCCAACATGAGCGTCGATGTGTTTGGTCGAAAGTTGAGTAGACGTGGTGCAGGTCCTCCGGGTAAACCAGGTACTGGATTCAAAATTACATCAGACGGTCATTACGACTTGGACCGAAAACGACTGAGCAACGTTGGCGAGCCAGTAAATGCTCGAGATGTTGTAACACTCGAAGCATTCAGTAAACACATTCATTCTATAACTCATAGTGTGACTCATACAACGAATCAAAAGTGTGAATCGAATGTGGCGGCTGCAGAAAAGCGTGTGAGAACCGAGCTCGCCTATCTCCGTGAAAAAATTGATAATATAAAGAGAGTAATCTCAGAACTTCATGATGATATGAAGCTTTTACGAGATCATCTAATGATAAGTCAGTGAAAAGTCCTCCAGACTCTTATCTTCAGCAATTGATGAGGACCGTGGGGGAGAAGAAAAAAAAATGAGTGAAAAGAAGCTTGCGGTGGTTGAAGAACTGCATAAGCCAGCTCGGCGGAATTATCCACGTCGACATGTGGATATACGTGGCCTGGATGAGACTTGGCAAGCTGATCTTGTAGATATGTCTGCATATGCACAACACAATTCCAACCATAAATTCCTACTCACCGTCATCGATATATTCTCCAAATTCGCCTGGGCCGCACCGTTGAAGAGTAAAAGTGGAAAAGATGTGACCGCTGCAATGGAGTCGATTCTCGGCAAAGGACGCATACCGAAAAATCTCCATGTGGATCGAGGGAAAGAATTTTATAATACGGACTTTAAGGCTTTGATGAAAAAGTATAATATACACTTGTATTCTACATTTAGTAATTTGAAAGCTTCAATTTGTGAACGCTTCAATCGTACACTTAAGAATAAAATGTGGATTCAATTCAGTTTTCGCGGAAGCTGGAAATGGATCGATATTCTCGATACATTAATTATAAAATATAATGATACATTACATCGTACGATAAAAATGAAACCGAAAGATGTTAGTGCTGCGAATGAGAAACAACTATGGCGTAACGTATTTAATAGAACTGTGAATCGGGGAAAACCAGCAAAATTTAAAATCGGCGATAAAGTGCGCATAAGTAAATTTAAGAATGTTTTCGAAAAAGGTTATACCCCAAACTGGACAACAGAAATATTTACAATATATCGAGTGAGAAAAACTAATCCAGTTACTTATAATATAAAAGATCATCAAGATGAGCCCATCGCAGGTGGTTTCTACGAGCAAGAGCTACTACATGTTAAATACCCCGACATATATCTCATTGAAAAAGTGTTGAAGAAGCGCGGCAGTCAGTTGCTTGTAAAATGGCTAGGTTTCGACAATACACACAATAGTTGGATAAGCAAGGATGACCTATGAATAAAGAAGATGGAAAAAATTTCAACTCTGTTTTTTTTTTTTTTTTTATGACCACTCCTTATACATATAGCGGAGCTCGAAACATAGCAGGTATAAGAAAAAAAAGGACACATTGAGCTTGGTCGGAGATTTTTTTTTCTCTATTTCACTTCCAATGTACAAACTCTCTCTTGCTCTCACCCACTCATACTTATTTAGATCCCTTTCAAAGACATTACGGTATGTCACGGTGACCCCATGGCAAAGTATTTACTGTGCCAGGAATAATGTACCGCTTGTCGTCGTGCGGACTTAGCGCTATTTTGTTTCCTTAATAGTATATACATTGTGTAAAGTAGATCTAATCGATGATTGAGTGCGCTTCATCTCAATTTCCTCATTTAAACATTTAGTATAATCATCAAAAGTTATAGTTCGCGCTACAACATTACTATTAACACCCTTGGCTTTTTTTACATCATTCTTACCTAAAACTCGTGTTGCATACATTTTTGACCTAAGACCGACGAATTCGGTCATAATAGCCCCGTTATTCTCATCTTTCATGAGACCGGGTACTTTTTTATTAACTAGTGGTATATTATATTTATTATCGATGGGATAATCACTTGTATCATACTTATTAAGATTGTTCTTCATATCATTATATACATCATCACATTCAATGTGATATATTAAACTATCGGTGTCAGTGTACAATATTTTACATTTATTCTGATATAACGGAGACATGAATTCGTGATGAAACTCATACAAACATGTTTTCGATATATCTAGAATTGACATGCCAACGTATATCGGTTTATTAAACATTACATGCAAGTTCCGAAGTTCCACAGCAATTAAATTTTCAGCGAAAATACTGCGGCTATGAAAGTTGGGCTTTGCAATCATGGCTTCGGCACCATATCTTCCTGCCCATTCCGTCAAAAGCTTCACCTGCACATGACTTCGAACATCTTCCATCGTTTTCCCAAAAACAGCATTGTTCATTAGTTTAAACAGATTTTTTTCGAACTCATTCTTCGCATTTGTTCGAAACTGGGTATTCAGGTCGATATATTTCTGAAGCCATGATGATTGCCTAAATTTCAAAATCCGATGTATTTTCGTGAGTTTTACACCATGCTTCAGACATTGCTGTAATGCGCGATAATGTATGATGTAGCGTTCTTTCCCACTGACTGACGCAATGAGCTTCTCTTGTTGTTTACCCGGAGGTTTTTCATGGGATGGACAGAATGGTAAATCACTATGGATATCATGGAGGTCTTCTGGATATTCTAAATCAACCTCCAGCAGATAACCATGTGTACCATTCAATGGAATCGATTCTACATCGAAATTCTCAATATTTTCAACAAACTCAAACTGATCGTAGGGTAAAGATTGACTCATTGCCCAGCCATATAAGTTATTAACATCATAATACATTAAATACGCCGATGGTTCTGATGGATCATACGATGGCATGTATTTATTATTAGCGCGTGCATACCTACCACTGCATTGACTTAAACCCCCACGAATGCCTCTTTCGACAAATAAGACCATGTCAATATCTGTGAGCAATTCGAATCTGATCTTTGTGTATCGCATCATTGCATCCCAGGTATATCCAGGAAGTGTATAATAATATGCGGGATCAAGACCGTAACTTTTTAAGCAAGTACTACGAAAGTTTTCAAAAATGTCAGCCAACAATAAAACATCGGTTTTCAAATATAAATCACTGTATTCTCCAAGCGTTTGAGTGGAAAACTGCTCCCAAACGGTCAAAGCATGAGCATACTCATTTTCCGATACCGTTGAATTGGTTAAAGAACTATAGAATGATTCTCGCGGTGGAAGTGCCGTTTCCTCCAGTCTGTCAAAACTATCGATGTACTCGTATGGGAATACACCTTTTCGCGTTAACAGATTGAAATTATCGGTATCTCGGAATTCAGATTTTAAAACCGTGAGTTGATCGGGAGTTAGGAAAGATGCTAATTTATCAAGACTTGTGTTCAGAAATCTATAAGAATCAATGAAACGCAACTTGATATTTTTCCTATAGTCCTTCGAAGTTATAACGGTTTTCGAAAAAGAAATATACTTTTCTTTCGTTATGGGCAGTAAATCGGTTTTCCCCTCGAACGCCGTAGCTACTTCTTTTATAATAAAATGAGCATCATAGCCCGACAAATTGTGAAAAACTATTGGGATAAAAAAAGACTGTTGATATTTTAAATTACAGTCTTGATGCGCTGGACCTCTGAATTTATCTGTCAAATGACAATGATCGCGTACTCGAACATCACTCTCTACGAATGATTTCTCACAGATGTGACATTCCTTATTTTCTCGGAATTTTCGCCATTCTTGAGGAGTCAATTCTTTCATCGGAATTACAGTGTATAAGATGGTTGCCACCTGTTTCGCCAATTGTTCCAATTTTCGTACGAACCATTGAACGCAGTCCTCACCCCGATGTGTGTGATACCCCGACAATGATTCGTCATACGAGCAGTTGACGTAGTATCCCACGCTGAAGACTTGATGCTGTTGAAATTTATTATTCTCCATATCTTCAGCCGTGGTTTTTCTCAAAATGCACTCGAGGTCTGCATATACAATAAATGGGAGAAGCTCCTTATGATTCACGTTCTTAAACTCCAACCATTTGTTTCGTGCATTCGGCAGGAGAATTGCGCAATCATTCATCTCACCACAGTCCACCTCATGTGATTGGAGCTTCTCATGAGATGAAAAATAGTGAAGGCATCTATGGAAAAATCAGAATTTTTTTTTAACTTTCAACAAATCTCATTATATTTATTGTGTGATAGTGCGATATTACTTACCGATCACAGATGTATTTTCGGCCATTGTGAGCACTCAGCTGCTTGCTGACCAACATCGATAGATTTTTAATCCATGCGAAGTGTCCCATATTTACATCCATCACATCTTCTATATACAGTAAATTAATATGTTTCGCCTTTTTCTGCTTGCTCAAGCGAATAGGTTGAACCACATTATTTGGTGCACTGTATACATTTATTGAGATGTCATTGAGATTCTCGAATTTTTTTATCTGATCTAGACTCATGGGGAAGTTTATACCCGCAAGATTCAAGATCGTAGAATAGTGAGGATATGATGATGGGCGCTCACTATATTTCGCTGCAGGGTGAAGAGCCGCAACCACCGCCCAGCCGAAACACGCGTTGTCATTAGATCGCACATTGACCACTGCTCTCCTCGATATAATTTCTTTTGTCAGAGATATGTGGCAACCCGCGCGCATAGCATTATACTTATTGATATTGACAGTCAAGTTCAGAATTGAACTTAAGGCCCAACCACTCTCACTCTCTTGAAATTCGTCGAGGGATTTAAGAGTTGGCTCAACAACATGATTTTTATACCAATCACTTATATTACATGTTTCGAGTAGCTCAACTGTCTTTGTAATTATACTTTTATTTGCATACCTGCCGTTCACAGTGAACTCACCATTAAACTCGGTATTTACTTTTATACTACTATGTTTAGAAATATTATCCATCACATGTAATTTCACTAATTGGTATGAGTCTTGCAGAAATTTTTGTGGATCGATGTAATTTTTATTAATCACAGCACCAGTAAGCACTCGATTGTCAAATGCCGTATCGATTTCACGCCATAGCAAGCTCTGATTATTTAATCCATCACCCGTGTGAATGAATTGTGAACGCACTGTCAATTTCAAAGTTTCTAAACGTATAATTCGCGCAATTAATGAACGGTGTGACGCTATGTTCAATCGAGCACGTTTGGGAGAATTTTCACCACTCAATGATTTGATGAACGCATCGCACTCTTCTTCCCAGACGTTATATTCTTCTACCGATTGTAATGAAACCGCACGATCACTCAAAAGCTTTTCTACAGCTTCAGCATCATTGAAGTTTGCCATGGTGACGAGGAGAATGTGAAAGAAAACTTTGATGTGAACTCGAAGAAAACTCGATCCTGAATGTCTCGATTTTTTAAATCATCTCGACTAAATTAACATCATCCCTTTTAAACTTTTTTTCCCCCCAAAAGTTAACTTTTTTTTTCTTGGAGAGGGGGTGAAATATGTGAAAACGCGGAGGTGGAAACCTGTCGGCATTTTCTTTGACATTTCCATATCATTGCTCCAGATCGATGTCGTGTGGGGGAAAAAAAAAGTTGGTAGGCAAAGATTTTTTGAAAGAAAAAAATTTTTTAGGACATCTTTTGCCGAAAAATGGGTCAATCATGAGAAAAATGGTGCTTGCACGTGTTCTATCCTGTCAATTATAGCGTGAAGAAAAAAAGCTGGCCCGAACTCAAAGAGATCTTCATTCCTTGGACGTCTCGTAACAGCCCCTACGAATCGGCTTCGCGTCTTTGAACCATCCTTAAGAAACCTATGGGACATCTTTTTTTTTTCGGAAACAATGGGTCAATCACGTGAATACAGGTATTGCCGGTGCTTCATAAACTATGCCATACCTGCGTGAAGTCTTAATTATCGATAATGATCAAATAAGTTTTCTAAAGTTTTGAAGAAAAATTCCTGAGGACATTTTTGGGAACAATAAATCAATCGTGGGGATGCAGGTGGTAGTTCAACATGAAAGTTTCCGCGGTTTTTTTTCCATCAAAGACTTACATTTAATTAGGAAACGTCATGCTCATCTTGCAACGACTGAAAAAAATATTTCGTTTCGGAGGTCATAAATCTCATACTTTATTACTAACGCACAGGTTGCCGCTATTGTCCCTTAGGGCTGAAGACATAAACGGCTTCCTCAATACCCATTCCATAAAATTTCGCTTTGGAAAAACCGTGTGAAAGTTCATGTGAAAAAAAACACTATTCAAAAACTTTCGCTAAAAGTTATAAATTTCAGCATCTCACTCCCTCTCTCACGCCCCTCCACTTGACCATCCCTTATACTCACCTTGTGACGCAACCCATAAATTTTAGCATCTCACTCCCTCTCTCACACCCTCCCTCCCTTCTACTCACTTTGTGACGCAACCTCATCCCCTCCATGCACCCCCCGAGTTCCCCCTCCACTCTGGACCCTGCCCCGCAGTCCCCGTACTCCCCCGTCCCCGCTCCCCCCTGAGATCCCATGGGTTAGGTCTCTCCTAGCTACTCTACTGATATTCATACAATTCCCACGTACGAAAACTCATTGGAATTGGGGTATCTTTGGCGATGAATTTCAGCAATTGAATTTTCCGTTTATCCGCCACGGTGACGTATGGAACGAGCCATTCAATTTTCCGTAGTGTAATTTTATAATCTTCAGCGGCTGATTGAACTATGGCATTATCATCGGAACGTGATCTAGTCAAAATCAATTCGTGCTTTGCATTCACCACCATTTTTCGATAATCTTCAGCCATTCCCAGCAGCATGCTCAGTGGTATGCATACGTCAAAGTTGCCTGCTACGTCTACAATTTGTTTAGTCTCCTCAACATCGAGCCAACCGGTGTTCTCAAGCATTGCACTTCTCACCGACGAATGAGATGTATATCCTTTGATGAGAGATGTGATTCCCACATTTTTATTACGATCGATTTCAACTGCGTTAAGTTCATAACGCACCTCCTCAAATAAATGACAAATGGCATTGTTGACGAGGCTCGTTGCAGCTAACGCTGCACCATCCGCCTTTGTCAGTTTGCCGCAAATGTGAATTGAACTTTTACTCGGTAGAATTGATAAATCTTGATGCTGGATTGAAATACGTATTTCATCACTGTTGTTGTATGTTGACGATGCGTATGGTTGATGAGCATGAACCTCATAATGTATGATGGATTCGTCAAACATGACGGGTGTCTGGATGTTTACGATTTCTTCCTCCATTGCAGGCAGCAGATGCACAACGAGCAAAGCAGATAATTTCTCACACGCGAACTCCACGAATTTTGAGACCCAAACTCTTCAATAGCAGAAGGTTTTGAGGTGTTAGCTCTTTGAGCGTTGATCGACGACTGCTTTCGTGATCCCATGTTGGCTTATTAATATTGCCAATACGATGATTGTAAATTATGCCCATTGAGATTTTATATGAAGTCTTATGTTGATGACTTCACCGCGGAAATTGATCAAATCTCCGTCTTGATCGACAATACGAAGCTGTATATTGTCAATGCGACGAGTTGTGATTGGTAGATAAATGACGCTCGACGGTACTTCGATGATTTTATAGCCGGCCGGTACAGATGGGAAAAATTCGTGAAGTATGTGAACTTTTCGCCCGTTGATGTATGCACCAGTGGTTATGTTACACTCGACTCGAATGGCGTTCACTTTGAGAATGGATACTGGTAGATCGGACACATGTCTTTTATTGGGCTCCAATCGACGCGACGTAAAACCCAGCAAAGGTCCAATCGAATTTTTGGATGTAAAATCAATCGATTGATTACACTCAATTTCACTGCGTAGCGTATAATTATTCGGCTTAAGCTGAATTTGTATGTTTTTAGATGCCAACTCAGTTTTCAAATATTTTTCAATATCTTCAATTTCATAGCTGCCCGTTGGAATGGTCACCACATGATATCCAACGTGAAATTCATTGCAACCAATGTCGATATTTGGAATCGAATTGAATGTGAGCAGCTCGACGAGTCCAAGAGTATAATTTTTGTCGGGCGATAGTTCGATGGGTGGAAAAAATTGTGCCTCGAGTATGGAGGATGATCCAGTAGTGGTGATCGTCAAACTATCATCCATGATGCTCACAGATTTAGAACTAAACACGCAGCTCCATAGTCATCATTTATATAGTGCATAATTGTCTCGTCGATTTAGTTGTCCACACAAAAATTTCAAGCATGAAAGCCCGCATATTATTGTATCGTATTCCTGATACTTTTTATAATTGTATTTCACGCTACCAACATTGAAGTATCTCATGAGTTCGGGTGGAGGTGGGAGATTACCGAAGCTGTCAAAGTATGTGACTCGTTGACCATTCTTTTTATATGCAACCCAGTGTGTCCCAGGGCCCACATTTTCATCCAAATTCACGATTGCTGATTCTTACTTAAGTGGTCCATTTTCAGGCAAAGTGTCACGCATGAAAACCCCACGAAAGTTACGAATTTTCATGGCTCTCGCATACTTTAGCAGATCGATGTCGGTCAGTGGTTGATGTGGTAGCGTGATTATACGTTTTTTGACCCGAGGTAAAGACCCAAACCCTGTTTGTATGGTTTCAGATGTAAACCTTTACCCAAAGCGATGGCCTCGAGTGTTCGGTTGTGACGTTTACTTTCCTCCAATTCCTTTTTAGCCGCTTGAGCAGCATTTACAGCTTTGACTATTGCAGCACTTCCACCAGACAGTGCACCAACGGCGCTAAGGCCGGCAAAGATGGGTACGAGGAAGGGCAATAAACCGCCGATTTTGCGAGGTACAGGTAGAACCCGAGGCGTGCGTACTTTAACACCTTTAACACTGGCACGCGCACCTTTCAATGCTGACATGACGATTTCACGGGGGTCACCACTACGAACCATGGCTTTCTTTGCAGCACTGATGATCTTTTTCAGGCAAACACTTTTTTTGGTCTTTTTCGTCACTCCTTTCATACCTAGACCAAATTTCTTTTTCGCCTTCATAATGTTTGTCACGGCCCAAGCACTTGCTCTTTCACCAAGACTTGCGTCTTTCGAGGTTACACGTTGCCAGGCTTGTTCAGCCAAAATTTTATCCGCCAGATGTCGTGCTTCCAAGTTTTCACGATTTTTCGAATATGCGATATCGTGTTCTTTACACGCAGCGTCCAGCGCGTTTATACCAGGATCACCACGAGCAAGACGTTTGATCAATTTCGTACCGGGTCCACAATATTGATATCCCGGTAGATGTAGTTCCACGGGGAGATTGTTGATTATACTGTTTACCAAACCTTTACCAGGTTTATCATGTACAATCATCACTCTGCAGTGGTTACAACTCGACTGACTATTCCAACATTATAAAGTTGCATTTATATGATTTTTTCAATCAGGCGCATGCGAGATGAAGTCGAAGAACCAAGTTTCGAGCGGTCAACTCCCCATAATAAATTTCGATGAATTTATTGTTGGAGCGGGTAGTGTGAAGAAGCGTCATGGAAACTTACTACCTAACAGCATTCGAGCCGTATTTTGTGGCCCCTCGAATTGTGGAAAAACGAATGCCTTACTCACGCTCCTAATACATCCAAATGGTTTGAGATTTGAGAATATATATCTATACTCGAAATCTTTGAAGCAGCCTAAATACCGATTGCTCGAGCAAATGCTTAAACCTGTGGAAGGAGTGAAATTTTTTCAATTTAACGAGCATGAACAAGTTGTGGCACCTAGTGAAGCTCGCCCAAACTCCATATTCATCTTTGACGATATAGCGTGTGAGAAACAGGACAACGTGAGAGCATTTTTTTCCATGGGAAGACACGAGATTGTGGATAGTTTTTATCTCTGTCAGACGTATACTCGTATTCCGAAACATCTCGTGAGTGACAATGCAAATTTTATAGTGCTATTCAAACAAGATGATATGAACCTCAAGCATGTATATAATGATCATGTCAATACGGATATGACTTATGCAAGTTTCAAAAAAATGTGTGTCAAGTGTTGGAAATCGGACAAGTATGGATTCATCACGATTGACAAGGACAGTGAGTTGAATGCTGGAAGATATAGAAGGGGATTTGATTCTTTCCTCACTGTCGATGATGATGATGATGATGATAAATAATTGTTCCCCTGGATTTTACAAGACAGTCTAAAGTCTGACTTACTCGTGTCAACATGAAGCGCAAAGAACTTTTAAAGGAGACGGCTGTATTGAGTGAACTTGCCAAGGCGAGTGATGCAATCAGACGAAAACATCGAATGTTGAAAAGTGGACGTGATAGTGCTCAGCAGAAAATGCAAGATGTGTTTAAACCGATTGTTGAACCATTAGAAGAACTAGTTTCATATACGAAAAAACCTAAAATTAAGAATGAACGTGTAAATGTTAAAAAGGAGGAAGAGGAGGAGGAGGAGGAGAAGGAGGAAGAGTCTCCAAATTTTGGAGAAAATAGCATGAAGCAAGATATTTCTTTCAAAGATGATATTAGGCATGATGCAATTACTGATGAGAATGTCGGTGTACCCTTAACTAAAAATAGTGATAATGATATTCATGAAGATAATAATGATGATGATGATGAGGACGATGATAACTTGGAATCATCTGGAGATGTTGATAATTTGATACGTGAATATCTGGGCTTACTGCGTAGTAATAACAAAACAAGATTAGATGGCGTGTATGGAGTACGAAATCTCGCTCAAAACAGATTAATGATTGGTGATTCACCAATTCATTTCAAACTCGATCATATAGTGGTTGGAGATGAAAAGTATCCCAAAAGTATTGGCTTGGTGGAACTGTTGTTTAAAAAAGAGCCCGAACTCAAATATCTAACACCAAATGACTTGGAGAAATATCAGAAAATTATCATCACAACGAATGCTCATAAAAAATTTTATAAACGCACGGGTGCAGTACGTCAGGATAAAAGTAGTAAATTTAAAAATTATATATCCCAAATGCTCGGTAGCAATGATAAGAAGGGCGGTGCTCTGCCTCAGTATAAGGTAGCACGAAAGCATACCTCTGTCGACTATGTTCATTGGGATGATCCGAATGAACTGGTGGATCGTCTTCGCTTATTGCTCGCATCGCAAGCTGCTGGAAATTCATCACATTCTAATGAAATTATATCGATTATCGAGGAGTTGCGTGAAGCTGAAATCATTTATTAACGCGTGACGGCTTGCTTTCATCCACATTCCCAACATGAGCGTCGATGTGTTTGGTCGAAAGTTGAGTAGACGTGGTGCAGGTCCTCCGGGTAAACCAGGTACTGGATTCAAAATTACATCAGACGGTCATTACGACTTGGACCGAAAACGACTGAGCAACGTTGGCGAGCCAGTAAATGCTCGAGATGTTGTAACACTCGAAGCATTCAGTAAACACATTCATTCTATAACTCATAGTGTGACTCATACAACGAATCAAAAGTGTGAATCGAATGTGGCGGCTGCAGAAAAGCGTGTGAGAACCGAGCTCGCCTATCTCCGTGAAAAAATTGATAATATAAAGAGAGTAATCTCAGAACTTCATGATGATATGAAGCTTTTACGAGATCATCTAATGATAAGTCAGTGAAAAGTCCTCCAGACTCTTATCTTCAGCAATTGATGAGGACCGTGGGGGAGAAGAAAAAAAAATGAGTGAAAAGAAGCTTGCGGTGGTTGAAGAACTGCATAAGCCAGCTCGGCGGAATTATCCACGTCGACATGTGGATATACGTGGCCTGGATGAGACTTGGCAAGCTGATCTTGTAGATATGTCTGCATATGCACAACACAATTCCAACCATAAATTCCTACTCACCGTCATCGATATATTCTCCAAATTCGCCTGGGCCGCACCGTTGAAGAGTAAAAGTGGAAAAGATGTGACCGCTGCAATGGAGTCGATTCTCGGCAAAGGACGCATACCGAAAAATCTCCATGTGGATCGAGGGAAAGAATTTTATAATACGGACTTTAAGGCTTTGATGAAAAAGTATAATATACACTTGTATTCTACATTTAGTAATTTGAAAGCTTCAATTTGTGAACGCTTCAATCGTACACTTAAGAATAAAATGTGGATTCAATTCAGTTTTCGCGGAAGCTGGAAATGGATCGATATTCTCGATACATTAATTATAAAATATAATGATACATTACATCGTACGATAAAAATGAAACCGAAAGATGTTAGTGCTGCGAATGAGAAACAACTATGGCGTAACGTATTTAATAGAACTGTGAATCGGGGAAAACCAGCAAAATTTAAAATCGGCGATAAAGTGCGCATAAGTAAATTTAAGAATGTTTTCGAAAAAGGTTATACCCCAAACTGGACAACAGAAATATTTACAATATATCGAGTGAGAAAAACTAATCCAGTTACTTATAATATAAAAGATCATCAAGATGAGCCCATCGCAGGTGGTTTCTACGAGCAAGAGCTACTACATGTTAAATACCCCGACATATATCTCATTGAAAAAGTGTTGAAGAAGCGCGGCAGTCAGTTGCTTGTAAAATGGCTAGGTTTCGACAATACACACAATAGTTGGATAAGCAAGGATGACCTATGAATAAAGAAGATGGAAAAAATTTCAACTCTGTTTTTTTTTTTTTTTTTATGACCACTCCTTATACATATAGCGGAGCTCGAAACATAGCAGGTATAAGAAAAAAAAGGACACATTGAGCTTGGTCGGAGATTTTTTTTTCTCTATTTCACTTCCAATGTACAAACTCTCTCTTGCTCTCACCCACTCATACTTATTTACATCCCTTTCAAAGACATTACGGTATGTCACGGTGACCCCATGGCAAAGTATTTACTGTGCCAGGAATAATGTACCGCTTGTCGTCGTGCGGACTTAGCGCTATTTTTGTTTCCTTAATAGTATATACATTGTGTAAAGTAGATCTAATCGATGATTGAGTGCGCTTCATCTCAATTTCCTCATTTAAACATTTAGTATAATCATCAAAAGTTATAGTTCGCGCTACAACATTACTATTAACACCCTTGGCTTTTTTTACATCATTCTTACCTAAAACTCGTGTTGCATACATTTTTGACCTAAGACCGACGAATTCGGTCATAATAGCCCCGTTATTCTCATCTTTCATGAGACCGGGTACTTTTTTATTAACTAGTGGTATATTATATTTATTATCGATGGGATAATCACTTGTATCATACTTATTAAGATTGTTCTTCATATCATTATATACATCATCACATTCAATGTGATATATTAAACTATCGGTGTCAGTGTACAATATTTTACATTTATTCTGATATAACGGAGACATGAATTCGTGATGAAACTCATACAAACATGTTTTCGATATATCTAGAATTGACATGCCAACGTATATCGGTTTATTAAACATTACATGCAAGTTCCGAAGTTCCACAGCAATTAAATTTTCAGCGAAAATACTGCGGCTATGAAAGTTGGGCTTTGCAATCATGGCTTCGGCACCATATCTTCCTGCCCATTCCGTCAAAAGCTTCACCTGCACATGACTTCGAACATCTTCCATCGTTTTCCCAAAAACAGCATTGTTCATTAGTTTAAACAGATTTTTTTCGAACTCATTCTTCGCATTTGTTCGAAACTGGGTATTCAGGTCGATATATTTCTGAAGCCATGATGATTGCCTAAATTTCAAAATCCGATGTATTTTCGTGAGTTTTACACCATGCTTCAGACATTGCTGTAATGCGCGATAATGTATGATGTAGCGTTCTTTCCCACTGACTGACGCAATGAGCTTCTCTTGTTGTTTACCCGGAGGTTTTTCATGGGATGGACAGAATGGTAAATCACTATGGATATCATGGAGGTCTTCTGGATATTCTAAATCAACCTCCAGCAGATAACCATGTGTACCATTCAATGGAATCGATTCTACATCGAAATTCTCAATATTTTCAACAAACTCAAACTGATCGTAGGGTAAAGATTGACTCATTGCCCAGCCATATAAGTTATTAACATCATAATACATTAAATACGCCGATGGTTCTGATGGATCATACGATGGCATGTATTTATTATTAGCGCGTGCATACCTACCACTGCATTGACTTAAACCCCCACGAATGCCTCTTTCGACAAATAAGACCATGTCAATATCTGTGAGCAATTCGAATCTGATCTTTGTGTATCGCATCATTGCATCCCAGGTATATCCAGGAAGTGTATAATAATATGCGGGATCAAGACCGTAACTTTTTAAGCAAGTACTACGAAAGTTTTCAAAAATGTCAGCCAACAATAAAACATCGGTTTTCAAATATAAATCACTGTATTCTCCAAGCGTTTGAGTGGAAAACTGCTCCCAAACGGTCAAAGCATGAGCATACTCATTTTCCGATACCGTTGAATTGGTTAAAGAACTATAGAATGATTCTCGCGGTGGAAGTGCCGTTTCCTCCAGTCTGTCAAAACTATCGATGTACTCGTATGGGAATACACCTTTTCGCGTTAACAGATTGAAATTATCGGTATCTCGGAATTCAGATTTTAAAACCGTGAGTTGATCGGGAGTTAGGAAAGATGCTAATTTATCAAGACTTGTGTTCAGAAATCTATAAGAATCAATGAAACGCAACTTGATATTTTTCCTATAGTCCTTCGAAGTTATAACGGTTTTCGAAAAAGAAATATACTTTTCTTTCGTTATGGGCAGTAAATCGGTTTTCCCCTCGAACGCCGTAGCTACTTCTTTTATAATAAAATGAGCATCATAGCCCGACAAATTGTGAAAAACTATTGGGATAAAAAAAGACTGTTGATATTTTAAATTACAGTCTTGATGCGCTGGACCTCTGAATTTATCTGTCAAATGACAATGATCGCGTACTCGAACATCACTCTCTACGAATGATTTCTCACAGATGTGACATTCCTTATTTTCTCGGAATTTTCGCCATTCTTGAGGAGTCAATTCTTTCATCGGAATTACAGTGTATAAGATGGTTGCCACCTGTTTCGCCAATTGTTCCAATTTTCGTACGAACCATTGAACGCAGTCCTCACCCCGATGTGTGTGATACCCCGACAATGATTCGTCATACGAGCAGTTGACGTAGTATCCCACGCTGAAGACTTGATGCTGTTGAAATTTATTATTCTCCATATCTTCAGCCGTGGTTTTTCTCAAAATGCACTCGAGGTCTGCATATACAATAAATGGGAGAAGCTCCTTATGATTCACGTTCTTAAACTCCAACCATTTGTTTCGTGCATTCGGCAGGAGAATTGCGCAATCATTCATCTCACCACAGTCCACCTCATGTGATTGGAGCTTCTCATGAGATGAAAAATAGTGAAGGCATCTATGGAAAAATCAGAATTTTTTTTTAACTTTCAACAAATCTCATTATATTTATTGTGTGATAGTGCGATATTACTTACCGATCACAGATGTATTTTCGGCCATTGTGAGCACTCAGCTGCTTGCTGACCAACATCGATAGATTTTTAATCCATGCGAAGTGTCCCATATTTACATCCATCACATCTTCTATATACAGTAAATTAATATGTTTCGCCTTTTTCTGCTTGCTCAAGCGAATAGGTTGAACCACATTATTTGGTGCACTGTATACATTTATTGAGATGTCATTGAGATTCTCGAATTTTTTTATCTGATCTAGACTCATGGGGAAGTTTATACCCGCAAGATTCAAGATCGTAGAATAGTGAGGATATGATGATGGGCGCTCACTATATTTCGCTGCAGGGTGAAGAGCCGCAACCACCGCCCAGCCGAAACACGCGTTGTCATTAGATCGCACATTGACCACTGCTCTCCTCGATATAATTTCTTTTGTCAGAGATATGTGGCAACCCGCGCGCATAGCATTATACTTATTGATATTGACAGTCAAGTTCAGAATTGAACTTAAGGCCCAACCACTCTCACTCTCTTGAAATTCGTCGAGGGATTTAAGAGTTGGCTCAACAACATGATTTTTATACCAATCACTTATATTACATGTTTCGAGTAGCTCAACTGTCTTTGTAATTATACTTTTATTTGCATACCTGCCGTTCACAGTGAACTCACCATTAAACTCGGTATTTACTTTTATACTACTATGTTTAGAAATATTATCCATCACATGTAATTTCACTAATTGGTATGAGTCTTGCAGAAATTTTTGTGGATCGATGTAATTTTTATTAATCACAGCACCAGTAAGCACTCGATTGTCAAATGCCGTATCGATTTCACGCCATAGCAAGCTCTGATTATTTAATCCATCACCCGTGTGAATGAATTGTGAACGCACTGTCAATTTCAAAGTTTCTAAACGTATAATTCGCGCAATTAATGAACGGTGTGACGCTATGTTCAATCGAGCACGTTTGGGAGAATTTTCACCACTCAATGATTTGATGAACGCATCGCACTCTTCTTCCCAGACGTTATATTCTTCTACCGATTGTAATGAAACCGCACGATCACTCAAAAGCTTTTCTACAGCTTCAGCATCATTGAAGTTTGCCATGGTGACGAGGAGAATGTGAAAGAAAACTTTGATGTGAACTCGAAGAAAACTCGATCCTGAATGTCTCGATTTTTTAAATCATCTCGACTAAATTAACATCATCCCTTTTAAACTTTTTTTCCCCCCAAAAGTTAACTTTTTTTTTCTTGGAGAGGGGGTGAAATATGTGAAAACGCGGAGGTGGAAACCTGTCGGCATTTTCTTTGACATTTCCATATCATTGCTCCAGATCGATGTCGTGTGGGGGAAAAAAAAAGTTGGTAGGCAAAGATTTTTTGAAAGAAAAAAATTTTTTAGGACATCTTTTGCCGAAAAATGGGTCAATCATGAGAAAAATGGTGCTTGCACGTGTTCTATCCTGTCAATTATAGCGTGAAGAAAAAAAGCTGGCCCGAACTCAAAGAGATCTTCATTCCTTGGACGTCTCGTAACAGCCCCTACGAATCGGCTTCGCGTCTTTGAACCATCCTTAAGAAACCTATGGGACATCTTTTTTTTTTCGGAAACAATGGGTCAATCACGTGAATACAGGTATTGCCGGTGCTTCATAAACTATGCCATACCTGCGTGAAGTCTTAATTATCGATAATGATCAAATAAGTTTTCTAAAGTTTTGAAGAAAAATTCCTGAGGACATTTTTGGGAACAATAAATCAATCGTGGGGATGCAGGTGGTAGTTCAACATGAAAGTTTCCGCGGTTTTTTTTCCATCAAAGACTTACATTTAATTAGGAAACGTCATGCTCATCTTGCAACGACTGAAAAAAATATTTCGTTTCGGAGGTCATAAATCTCATACTTTATTACTAACGCACAGGTTGCCGCTATTGTCCCTTAGGGCTGAAGACATAAACGGCTTCCTCAATACCCATTCCATAAAATTTCGCTTTGGAAAAACCGTGTGAAAGTTCATGTGAAAAAAAACACTATTCAAAAACTTTCGCTAAAAGTTATAAATTTCAGCATCTCACTCCCTCTCTCACGCCCCTCCACTTGACCATCCCTTATACTCACCTTGTGACGCAACCCATAAATTTTAGCATCTCACTCCCTCTCTCACACCCTCCCTCCCTTCTACTCACTTTGTGACGCAACCTCATCCCCTCCATGCACCCCCCGAGTTCCCCCTCCACTCTGGACCCTGCCCCGCAGTCCCCGTACTCCCCCGTCCCCGCTCCCCCCTGAGATCCCATGGGTTAGGTCTCTCCTAGCTACTCTACTGATATTCATACAATTCCCACGTACGAAAACTCATTGGAATTGGGGTATCTTTGGCGATGAATTTCAGCAATTGAATTTTCCGTTTATCCGCCACGGTGACGTATGGAACGAGCCATTCAATTTTCCGTAGTGTAATTTTATAATCTTCAGCGGCTGATTGAACTATGGCATTATCATCGGAACGTGATCTAGTCAAAATCAATTCGTGCTTTGCATTCACCACCATTTTTCGATAATCTTCAGCCATTCCCAGCAGCATGCTCAGTGGTATGCATACGTCAAAGTTGCCTGCTACGTCTACAATTTGTTTAGTCTCCTCAACATCGAGCCAACCGGTGTTCTCAAGCATTGCACTTCTCACCGACGAATGAGATGTATATCCTTTGATGAGAGATGTGATTCCCACATTTTTATTACGATCGATTTCAACTGCGTTAAGTTCATAACGCACCTCCTCAAATAAATGACAAATGGCATTGTTGACGAGGCTCGTTGCAGCTAACGCTGCACCATCCGCCTTTGTCAGTTTGCCGCAAATGTGAATTGAACTTTTACTCGGTAGAATTGATAAATCTTGATGCTGGATTGAAATACGTATTTCATCACTGTTGTTGTATGTTGACGATGCGTATGGTTGATGAGCATGAACCTCATAATGTATGATGGATTCGTCAAACATGACGGGTGTCTGGATGTTTACGATTTCTTCCTCCATTGCAGGCAGCAGATGCACAACGAGCAAAGCAGATAATTTCTCACACGCGAACTCCACGAATTTTGAGACCCAAACTCTTCAATAGCAGAAGGTTTTGAGGTGTTAGCTCTTTGAGCGTTGATCGACGACTGCTTTCGTGATCCCATGTTGGCTTATTAATATTGCCAATACGATGATTGTAAATTATGCCCATTGAGATTTTATATGAAGTCTTATGTTGATGACTTCACCGCGGAAATTGATCAAATCTCCGTCTTGATCGACAATACGAAGCTGTATATTGTCAATGCGACGAGTTGTGATTGGTAGATAAATGACGCTCGACGGTACTTCGATGATTTTATAGCCGGCCGGTACAGATGGGAAAAATTCGTGAAGTATGTGAACTTTTCGCCCGTTGATGTATGCACCAGTGGTTATGTTACACTCGACTCGAATGGCGTTCACTTTGAGAATGGATACTGGTAGATCGGACACATGTCTTTTATTGGGCTCCAATCGACGCGACGTAAAACCCAGCAAAGGTCCAATCGAATTTTTGGATGTAAAATCAATCGATTGATTACACTCAATTTCACTGCGTAGCGTATAATTATTCGGCTTAAGCTGAATTTGTATGTTTTTAGATGCCAACTCAGTTTTCAAATATTTTTCAATATCTTCAATTTCATAGCTGCCCGTTGGAATGGTCACCACATGATATCCAACGTGAAATTCATTGCAACCAATGTCGATATTTGGAATCGAATTGAATGTGAGCAGCTCGACGAGTCCAAGAGTATAATTTTTGTCGGGCGATAGTTCGATGGGTGGAAAAAATTGTGCCTCGAGTATGGAGGATGATCCAGTAGTGGTGATCGTCAAACTATCATCCATGATGCTCACAGATTTAGAACTAAACACGCAGCTCCATAGTCATCATTTATATAGTGCATAATTGTCTCGTCGATTTAGTTGTCCACACAAAAATTTTAAGCATGAATGCCCGCATATTATTGTATCGTATTCCTGATACTTTTTATAATTGTATTTCACGCTACCAACATTGAAGTATCTCATGAGTTCGGGTGGAGGTGGGAGATTACCGAAGCTGTCAAAGTATGTGACTCGTTGACCATTCTTTTTATATGCAACCCAGTGTGTCCCAGGGCCCACATTTTCATCCAAATTCACGATTGCTGATTCTTACTTAAGTGGTCCATTTTCAGGCAAAGTGTCACGCATGAAAACCCCACGAAAGTTACGAATTTTCATGGCTCTCGCATACTTTAGCAGATCGATGTCGGTCAGTGGTTGATGTGGTAGCGTGATTATACGTTTTTTGACCCGAGGTAAAGACCCAAACCCTGTTTGTATGGTTTCAGATGTAAACCTTTACCCAAAGCGATGGCCTCGAGTGTTCGGTTGTGACGTTTACTTTCCTCCAATTCCTTTTTAGCCGCTTGAGCAGCATTTACAGCTTTGACTATTGCAGCACTTCCACCAGACAGTGCACCAACGGCGCTAAGGCCGGCAAAGATGGGTACGAGGAAGGGCAATAAACCGCCGATTTTGCGAGGTACAGGTAGAACCCGAGGGGTGCGTACTTTAACACCTTTAACACTGGCACGCGCACCTTTCAATGCTGACATGACGATTTCACGGGGGTCACCACTACGAACCATGGCTTTCTTTGCAGCACTGATGATCTTTTTCAGGCAAACACTTTTTTTGGTCTTTTTCGTCACTCCTTTCATACCTAGACCAAATTTCTTTTTCGCCTTCATAATGTTTGTCACGGCCCAAGCACTTGCTCTTTCACCAAGACTTGCGTCTTTCGAGGTTACACGTTGCCAGGCTTGTTCAGCCAAAATTTTATCCGCCAGATGTCGTGCTTCCAAGTTTTCACGATTTTTCGAATATGCGATATCGTGTTCTTTACACGCAGCGTCCAGCGCGTTTATACCAGGATCACCACGAGCAAGACGTTTGATCAATTTCGTACCGGGTCCACAATATTGATATCCCGGTAGATGTAGTTCCACGGGGAGATTGTTGATTATACTGTTTACCAAACCTTTACCAGGTTTATCATGTACAATCATCACTCTGCAGTGGTTACAACTCGACTGACTATTCCAACATTATAAAGTTGCATTTATATGATTTTTTCAATCAGGCGCATGCGAGATGAAGTCGAAGAACCAAGTTTCGAGCGGTCAACTCCCCATAATAAATTTCGATGAATTTATTGTTGGAGCGGGTAGTGTGAAGAAGCGTCATGAAAACTTACTACCTAACAGCATTCGAGCCGTATTTTGTGGCCCCTCGAATTGTGGAAAAACGAATGCCTTACTCACGCTCCTAATACATCCAAATGGTTTGAGATTTGAGAATATATATCTATACTCGAAATCTTTGAAGCAGCCTAAATACCGATTGCTCGAGCAAATGCTTAAACCTGTGGAAGGAGTGGAATTTTTTCAATTTAACGAGCATGAACAAGTTGTGGCACCTAGTGAAGCTCGCCCAAACTCCATATTCATCTTTGACGATATAGCGTGTGAGAAACAGGACAATGTGAGAGCATTTTTTTCCATGGGAAGACACGAGATTGTGGATAGTTTTTATCTCTGTCAGACGTATACTCGTATTCCGAAACATCTCGTGAGAGACAAAGCAAGATGATATGAACCTCAAACATGTATATAATGATCATGTCAATACGGATATGACTTATGCAAGTTTCAAAAAAATGTGTGTCAAGTGTTGGAAATCGGACAAGTATGGATTCATCACGATTGACAAGGACAGTGAATTGAATGCTGGAAGATATAGATGGGGGTTTGATTCTTTCCTCACTGTCGATGATGATGATGATAAATAATTGTTCCCCTGGATTTTACAAGACAGTCTAAAGTCTGACTTACTCGTGTCAACATGAAGAGCAAAGAACTTTTAAAGGAGACGGCTGTATTGAGTGAACTTGCCAAGGCGAGTGATGCAATCAGACGAAAACATCGAATGTTGAAAAGTGGACGTGATAGTGCTCAGCAGAAAATGCAAGATGTGTTTAAACCGATTGTTGAACCATTAGAAGAACTAGTTTCATATACGAAAAAACCTAAAATTAAGAATGAACGTGTAAATGTTAAAAGGGAGGAGGAGGAGGAGGAGGAAGATTAGGCTCCAAATTTTGGTGAAAATAGCATGCAGCAAGATATTTCTTTCAAAGATGATATTTGGCATGATGCAATTACTGATGAGAATGTTGGTATACCCTTAACTAAAAATAGTGATAATGATATTCATGAAGATAATAATGATGATGGCTCTGCAAAATCCAACCCTACGTCCGAGATTTCTCACGTGCAGGGCGGGCAACGTGTGCTTTTGCACACGGCTAACAGGGCTCTGGTCACACACACACACCCACACTCACACACTCCACAAACATTCACACGTACACGCCTTTCGACAAACCGGGGACGTGAATGCTCGGGGACCCTATAAACGGGTCCTACCGAAAAGCGAATGTCCGGGGACTCCTATAAACGGAGTCGCCCGAAAGCGAATGAAGGGGATCCCTATAAACGGGCTCTCCCCGTGAATGGAGCCCGGTTTGTCATCACGGGCACTCACACCCACGCACACTCGACAGGGGGGAACACAGAACACACAGGGGGGGGGGGGGGACCTCAGGGGCCGTGCGTTGTCTCAGCGCGGTTCGTGGAGTCGCGACCACGAGGGACCCGTAGCATGACGGGACAGACAAAAAATGGACATGCACAAACAAAACAAGGACATACCTCAAGTGGTAACCCCTTCTCAGGGGAAATCCACCCCGGGTTCCGATCGGGTGAAAGCCCCGGTGGCCACGGGCAGCGGCACGGATTTTGAGGGCCGCACCTTGTGCACGGCGACGAGGAGGACGACACGGACTAATAGTACGGACAAGACGTTACTGAATATACCGAGACGACAAAGGACGGACAGCGTGTCTAGCGGCAGCAGCGCGGCAAGCTACGCTTCTGCCGTAGACAATGCAGCACTGACGACGAGACAAAAAGCTACGACAGCAAATAACAAAGGAGACCTTACCGAACTGCTCCGGCTCATACACGAGACGGCGACGAAAATGGCCGAAGCAGCGAACGTACAAAAGAACATGAACATGACAGTCAAAACGGGAATTAAGACAATCCTCGAGACTGTGGACATCGCGCTGCACACGCAGATGGACACAGCTTCGGGAGAACGTCTCCCGGACAGCAACAACACAGGAACGGCAACGGACAACAACGAAGAGACGCCACGAACGAAACGAAAACGTTCGCCGACCGGAACAACGCCGGAGTCCTCCCAAAAGAGACCTCCGACAATGGGACCGCCTAAAGACTGGCAGACTGTGACACGGAAAGACAAGACAAAAAAGAAAACAGACGCAACAACCCGAGCTGACGGGAGCGGCCCGGCCCCCCGGAAAAGGGGAAAGGCTGTTCTCGTCAAACCGGGAACGGACATGACGTACTCGGACATAGTACGGAAGATACGGTCGACGGTGGACCCGAAGAAGAGTCACGTGCAGGTGACGACTCTGAGGAAGACCAAAAACGGTTTGTGCTTGCTGAAGCTACAAGCGGACGCAAGCAGGCCGGACAAACGCGACGAATTTGAGCGACAAATACAGGACGCAATAGGGGAAGCAGGCAGCGTCAGGGCTCTGACCTCCAAGGTTCAACTGGAGATCATGGACCTGGACTGCGTTGCGACTCCGGATGACGTGACGGACGCTCTGAGACGAGAGACGGGACGAGACGTGGACTTCCGAGTTCACATTTTCGGTCCGAACCGTGCCGAGCAGTACATGGCGGTCTGCGAACTCGATTCGCGGGAAGCCGATGCGCTGCTTCGGCGCGGCCGGATCGGAATTGGCTGGGTACATTGCCGCGTTCGGAAACGACTGACGGTGACGAAATGTTACAGGTGCCTGGGCTTCGGCCATGTGAAGGCCGAATGCAAAGGCACAGACAGGACGAAATGCTGCCGTAAGTGCGGTGCATCCGGACACCTCGCGACGGACTGCAAGAACAAACCGGTCTGTCCACTGTGCTCCGAGGCCGGGCACAAGGACGTAGCGCACCTTGCCGGAACCGGCAGGTGCGCCATGTTCCGAGCCGCGCTGGAGGAGTGCAGGAAGCAGGCCGGAAGACGGACAGAGTGATTCAGGGAAACCTGAACCGAAGTAGGACCGCAGACATGCTCCTACCACAGATAGCAGACGAACACGACGCGGACGTCCTAATCCTATGTGAACCATACAGGAGAAGGACGACTCAGACGTACATTACGAACGAGACAGAGACCACAGCTATCTGGGTAAGGGGTGCCACCCAATCCCGAGTCTCTAACCGCGGTGTCGGGAACGATTACGTCTGGGCTAAAGTCGGCGCTGTCACTTACGTCAGCGTCTACTTGACACCCAACTGCACCGCGGCCGAGTTGGAGAGGAAGGTGGCACTACTAGAAGACGGTATCAGGGACCTGCCCGGGGACGTCGTCGTTGCGGGGGACCTCAATGCGAGGGCGATCGAGTGGGGAATGACGGAAACGAACAGACGCGGACGACTGCTGCTGGAGATGGCCGCAAGGCTGGACCTAGCAGTGGTCAATACGGGACATACGCCGACGTACAGACGACCGGGATTTGGAGACTCCATTCCGGACGTGACGCTGACGTCGGACGGTATCCTGTCACGGCTGAGGGGGTGGCGGGTGATCGAGGACTATACAGCCAGCGATCACCAGTACATCACCTTCGAAGTGGCAGGACGGACAGAAACGAGACGAACGAGAGCCCACCAACCCCCGCGGTGGAACCTTGACAGACTGGACGGACGAAAATTTTCTGAGGAGTTGATGGCAGCACCAGCTCCGATGACGAAAATTCCCCCCGAGCTAACTGGCCGGCAAAGGGCGGAGAGACTGACAGACGAGACGGCCAAACTAATAGGCGGCTTGTGCAACAGCACAATGCCGAAACGACGACAGACACAGAAAAGACGACCACAATACTGGTGGACGGACGAGATCGCCGAATTGCGCAGGATTTGCCTGGCAAATCGGCGACGAGTGACGAGGGCTGGGGGCGGACCCGAAAGGGAAAACCTCCAGGCCATATACAAAACAGCACGGAAGACGCTGACGAAGGCAATACGGGACAGCAAGACGCGATGCTGGAGGAAGCTTTGCGAGGAGGTGAACGAGGATCCCTGGGGAACCGGTTACAAGATTGTGACCGGCAAACTAGGGGCCCGAGTTCCACCAGAACTCAAAGACGCCGAAACAGCAGGACGGATTGTTGACGGATTGTTTCCGACGCACCCGATACGGACGAACGTGACGGACGACGCTGACGTGCCGGCGCCCCCCGTCTTTGTCGCTGAGGAACTCACCAGAGCAACGAAGGCGATGAAGAGTGGTAAGGCGCCGGGACCAGACGGAGTACCGGCTGAGATCCTCCGGCTCGTGGCTCGCCTACGGCCGGAGATACTTCTCGACCTGTACAATACGTGCTTGACGACAGGAACCTTCAGCGGTCGGTGGAAAGAGGCGAGGCTCGTTCTTATCCCGAAAGGTAAGGGCGACCCTAACACGCCCTCGGCCTACCGACCGTTGAGTTTACTTGACACGACAGGTAAACTCTACGAACAACTACTGAGACCGAGACTGACGGACGCGATGCAGGCCGGAGGGGGCCTCTCCGACCTGCAGTTCGGTTTCAGGAGGGGTCGATCGACGATTGGAGCAATCCAAAAGGTGGTTGACTCTTTCCTGGAACTGGACAGACACTGCCACGCAGCCCGACCTATCGTGCTGCTGGCGACACTGGACATCAGGAATGCTTTCAACTCGGCCAGGTGGGTGGATATCTTGGAGGCGCTGAAAAGCAACTTCGGGATCCCACCTTACTTGGCTCGGGTTGTGGAGGATTACCTGAAAAACAGACGTATAATGTACGAGACGATAGAAGGACAGGTAACGAGACAGGTCACCGCTGCGGTTGCCCAGGGGTCGATACTGGGACCTGACTTCTGGAATGGCTTATACGACAGCTTGCTTCGGCTGGAGATGCCGCTCGGAGTGATCCTCGTCGCCTACGCTGATGACGTAGCGGCGGTGATTACAGAGCGCTCTCCGGAACTGGCACAGCTGAAGCTGAACCAGACCATGAGACGAGTTGGACGTTGGATGACAGACCACGGACTGCAACTCGCAACGGAAAAGACGGAACTGACGCTCCTTACGAGAAGACGCATACAGACGATACTGCCCATGAGAGTGGGGGCACACGAGATGGAGACCAAGGGGGAAGTCAAGTACCTTGGGGTAACCCTTGATACGAAGATGACCTTCTGGCCTCACATACAGAAGACGGCCCAGAGGGTGGCAGAGAGGATAGCATCCTTGAGCCGACTGATGGCCAACACGACGGGACCGAGACCGGGGAAACGGCGACTGTTAATGGCGACAGCTCACTCGATCCTCCTGTACGGTGCGGAGATCTGGGCAGACTCCCTGCAGACAAAGAAGTACTGCAAGACGATGACGATGGTACAGCGACAAGGAGCGCTGCGAATCGCTTGCTCCTACCGGACAGTCTCTGCACAAGCTGTTCTGGTGGTGGCGGGCGTAATTCCCGTGGATCTCCTTGCGTTTGAGCGTAAGAGGGTCTACGGGAGCAGTGCGGACATAGGACGGAAGAACGCGGCAATTGCCGAGCGCGAAAGGACGATAGACACTTGGCAAGGACGGTGGACAAACGGAAACGATGGTAACTGGACGAGACGACTTATACGGGACCTGAGGCCGTGGCTCGGAAGGAAGTTCGGGGACGTGAATTTTTACGTTACCCAGATCTTGACGGGGCACGGTTACTTCCGACGGTACCTCCACAGAATGAACAAAGTACGGACACCTGACTGTAAGTACTGTGGACATGAACAAGACGACGCGGAACACACGTTTTTCGTGTGTGACCGCTGGACGAGACAGAGACAAGAACTGGAAATAACAGTTGGCAGTATTACCCCGGAGAATATCGTCGGGGTAATGCTGCACGAACTTGAGTGGTGGCGCTTAGTCGCCACCTACACGGAAACGATACTGCGACGTAAGAACGCGGACGGCTGCTTGACGGATGACTGAGTAGACGGAGTGACGCGACGTTACGATAACGGTGGGACAGAACGGACGAACGAACACAGACAGAACCCCCAGTCAGAAGTAATATCAACATAGTCCCTGGCTGGGGGGAAGGACAACAAGGAGGTGGCGGTTTTAGTGGGTAGGCCTGTTTTTTTGGGAGTCCCACACACCCACGTAGTCCGTAAGACTACATGGAATCCGTAAAAAGGATTTCCGCAACTCCTTGGTAAAAAAAAAAAAAAAAAAAAAAAATGATGATGATGATAATTTAGAATCATCTGGAGATGTTGATAATTTGATACGTGAATATCTGGGCTTACTGCGTAGTAATAACAAAACAAGATTGGATGGCGCGTATGAAGTACGAAATCTCGCTCAAAACAGATTAATGATTGGTGATTCACCAATTCATTTCGAACTCGATCATATAGTGGTTGGAGCTGAAAAGTATCCCAAAAGTATTGGCTTGGTGGAACTGTTGTTTAAAAAAGAGCCTGAACTCAAATATATAACACCAAATGACTTGGAGAAATATCAGAAAATTGTCATCACAACGAATGCTCATAAAAAATTTTATAAACGCACGGGTGCAGTACGTCAGGATAAAAGTAGTAAATTTAAAAATTATATATCCCAAATGCTCGGTAGCAATGATAAGAAGGGCGGTGCTCTGCCTCAGTATAAGGTAGCACGAAAGCATACCTCTGTCGACTATGTTCATTGGGATGATCCGAATGAACTGGTGGATCGTCTTCGCTTATTGCTCGCATCGCAAGCTGCTGGAAATTCATCACATTCTAATGAAATTATATCGATTATCGAGGAGTTGCGTGAAGCTGAAATCATTTATTAACGCGTGACGGCTTGCTTTCATCCACATTCCCAACATGAGCGTCGATGTGTTTGGTCGAAAGTTGAGTAGACGTGGTGCAGGTCCTGCGGGTAAACCAGGTACTGGATTCAAAATTACATCAGACGGTCATTACGACTTGGACCGAAAACGACTGAGCAACGTTGGCGAGCCAGTAAATGCTCGAGATGTTGTAACACTCGAAGCATTCAGTAAACACATTCATTCTATAACTCATAGTGTGACTCATACAACGAATCAAAAGTGTGAATCGAATGTGGCGGCTGCAGAAAAGCGTGTGAGAACCGAGCTCGCCTATCTCCGTGAAAAAATTGATAATATAAAGAGAGTAATCTCAGAACTTCATGATGATATGAAGCTTTTACGAGATCATCTAATGATAAGTCAGTGAAAAGTCCTCCAGACTCTTATCTTCAGCAATTGATGAGGACCGTGGGGGAGAAGAAAAAAAAATGAGTGAAAAGAAGCTTGCGGTGGTTGAAGAACTGCATAAGCCAGCTCGGCGGAATTATCCACGTCGACATGTGGATATACGTGGCCTGGATGAGACTTGGCAAGCTGATCTTGTAGATATGTCTGCATATGAACAACACAACTCCAAGTATAAATTTCTCTTCACCGTCATCGATATATTCTCCAAATTCGCCTGGGCTGCACCGTTGAAGAGTAAAAGTGGAAAAGATGTGAGTGCTGCAATGGAGACGATTCTCAGCAAAGGACGCATACCGAAAAATCTTCACGTCGATCGAGGAAAAGAATTTTATAATACGAACTTTAAGGCTCTGATGAAAAAGTATAATATACACTTGTATTCTACATTTAGCAACTTGAAAGCATCAATTTGTGAGCGCTTCAATCGTACACTTAAGAATAAAATGTGGATTCAATTTAGTTTTCGCGGAAACTGGAAATGGATCGATATTCTTGATATGTTAATTACAAAATATAATAATACTATACATCATACGATTAGAATGAAACCGAAAGATGTTGACGCAACGAATGAGAAACAACTATTGCGTAATGTTTTCAATCAAACTGCAGTGGGAAAGAAGCGAGCTAAATTAAAAATTGGAGATAAAGTGCGTATAAGTAAATTTAAGAATGTATTTGAGAAAGGTTATACTCCAAACTGGACAACGGAAATTTTCACAATATATCAAGTGAGAAAAACCAATCCAGTCACATATAATATAAAAGATTATCAAGAGGAGCCTATTGCAGGCAGTTTCTACGAACAAGAGCTACTTCCTGTTAAATATCCTGATATATATCTTGTAGAAAAAGTATTGAAAAAACGTGGTAGTCAGTTGCTTGTTAAATGGTTAGGTTTTGATGACGCGCACAATAGTTGGATAAATAAGGATGATGTGTAAAAATGAAAAAATAAAAAAAAATGTGAAAAAAAGGACTTGCTGATTTTTTTTTCTTTCTATAGCATACCCCTCCAATTCTCGAGACTCGTATGGTCAAGCCTTATATTGTAGAGGTCTGAGTTTAGAAAAGCAGGTAGAATGAAAAAAAAGGGGCTTGTAGACCTGGTTCTTTTTATTCGACACAAAAATGTACAATATTTAACAAAAATATTCTCTCTCTCTCTCTCACGCTTACATACATATTTACATTTCAACTATATCAAATTTTTGACAGATATTAAATCTGCATCTCTTCTTCGGAAATGTTTGAGTACATGGGGATCTTGTAGTGACCCCACGGCAATGTCTCCACCGTCCCCGGTATAATATAACGCTTGTCATCATGTGGGCTCAGGGCAATTTTTGTTTCTGAGATGGTATATACCTGATGTAATGTTGAACGAATTGCTGATTGGCAACGTGTCACTTCAGTCTCTTCGTTTAAACATTTTACAAAATCGTCAAAGTTTATTGTTTTCGCAACAACATTGCTCTTCACACCCTTGACCTTCTTTACATTTTTTTTACCCTCGACACGCGTGGCATACATTTTTGACCTGAGCCCCACAAACTCCGTCATAATGGATCCATTATTCTCGTCCTTTATCTGTTTCCTATAGTCATGTGACGATGATTGAACGGTTTTTGAAAAAGAAATGTATTTTTCTTTTGTTAAAGGGAGTAAATCGATTTTCCCCTCAAACGCTGTGGCCACCTCCTTTATTATGAAATGCGCGTCGTAGCCCGATAGATTGTGAAAAACAATTGGAATGAAAAATGAATTTTTGTAATTTAAATTGCAATTGCCATGAGCCGGACCTCGAAACTGCCCCGTTAGATGGCAATGATCGCGTACACGTTGTTCTTTCTCAACAAAGGGTTTTTCACAAATATGACAATTTACGTCCTCTCGAAATTTTTTCCATTCCGCTGGCGATAATTCCTTCATCGGGACATTCGTTAGTAAAATTTTTTCCACGCGGAGTGCCAATTCTTTTAACTGTTCAGCGAACCACCCAATACAATCCTCACTACGACGTGAATAATATCCCGATAATGATGAGTCGTATGAACAGCTAACGTAAAAGCCTATACTAAAAACTTTATGATGGTGCTGCCTATTCATCTCTCTTTCTCTCTCACCAGTCTTCTCTAGTACGCACTCCAGGTCAGCATAAACGATGAATGGTAGGCGCTCCTTCCGATTATGGTTTGTGAATTCCAACCATTTATCGTTTTCCGCCGGTAATCGTATAGCACAATCATTCATCTTGCCACAATCCACCTCATGAGCTCGTAGCTTGCTCTCCATTGAAAAATACTGCAAACACCTGTAAAATGATCATGAATATATTTTTGAGGGGGAAAAAAAAAATGTTGCACATATGAGTATAGAAATTTACTTACCGATCACAAATATATTTTTTATGATTCTTGCTGCTCAGTTGGCTGCTCACTAAGCGGGATAGATCTTTAATCAGTGTAAAGTGGCCAATTCTGTCCCCTTCCTCGTTTTCAATGTACAACAAATTGACGTGTCTCCCTCTTTTCCACTTGGTAATGTAAAGAGGTGCAATACCACTTTTCGTTATACCATACACATTTATCGAGACATCGTTCAATTGTTCAAATTTTTTTATTTGATTCAGTGTCATCGGAAAGTCAATGTCCTGAAGATTCAGAATCGTCGAGTAGTGGGGATACGAACTTTGACGATCAGCATGCTGTTCAGCTGGGTGGAGAGCGGCAACCACAGCCCATGCAAAACATGCGTTGTCATTTGATTTAACGTTGACAACGGCTCTCTTCAACATTATTTTTCGCGGCAATCGAATGTGACATCCCGCACGCATTGGATTATATTTATTAATATTTATAGTGAGATTGGTGATTGAAACCAATGTCCATCCACTATCACATTCTTGAAACTCATCGAGTGATGCCAAAGTGGGCTCCATCACTCGCTCTTCATACCACTCTTTTACATTCGACGTTTGAAAAAGTTCCACATTAGCCGTATTGATACTTTTATGAGCACGCTGATCACCGGTAGCAAACTCGGCATTGAACTCCGTATTAACTTTAATGCTATTAAATTTTACTATACAGTCTTTCACTCGCTTTTCAACCAATTCGTATGCATCCTTCAAGAACTGGCGTGGTACAATGTAATTTCGATTGATTACGGCGCCAGTCACTACGCGATTTGCGAACGCCGAATCAATTTCTTTCCAGACTAGTCCTCGATCGTTTAGTCCTGCGCCGGTATGTTGAAACTGTGAACGTGTGACTTCCAGTAACCCTTGCAAGCGTATTATTCTCGCAGTTACAGAGTGCTGATATTCCGTGCTCAATCGAGGGCGTTTATTCGGTGCAACTTGCTCTTCCAACGATTCAATAAATTCGAGACATTGTTTTTCCAATAATTATATTCTTCCACCGACTTTATGGAAGCTACTTGTTCACGTAACAGTCTTTCAATATCGATACCGTTGGTTTGAGCCATGGTTGTTGAAAAACGAAAAAGTATAAACTACGTTGTTGACTCGAAGACGATCCGTCGCAAAGTGTGAAAACTTTGAAAATGTTGCTAACAAAATCATGATCATCTCTCTTATATATTTACGATTAATGCGATGCACATTTTGATGGTAGGTGGGGTGCATGAATGTGGGGGAAAAAAAAAATGTGAGAGTATTGATGTAAACTTATTTGAATATTTTCTTTCTATGTTAGCATGAAAAACATTGAAAATGTTGCTACTTTATTTTTTTCCACAAAGCCATTTTTTCTTAATAAGGTGAGAGTTTAAAATATTTCAAATTTTTTTTCTTCCTTTGTTATCACGAAGAAATGTTGCTGCTTTTTTTTCCCCGTGAAGTCAACAATTTTTTCTTTTTTTGTTAACAAGGCGGAGGGGAGAAAAAATGTGGTGCTAGAAATGCAAGTCTGTTGAATTTTTTTCTTTTATGTCACTGTGAAAAAAAATGTTTTGAAAAAAAAAGTGACAGCTTTTTTTATTCATATAGTCAGCATTGTGGGAGTGTAAGATAGAAAATTTAATGGAAATGGAAATTAGCAGGTTTATACTTTCGTTACATCAGTCTACATGAACAATAAGTCAAAGGGGAAGGATGTGGGTGAGCACCCTCCCGTTGAGTAAAAATTTCTAGCTGGGCTTTTTTTCCAAACACTATGTTTCAAATTGTGTTCGAGTACGATTTTACAATGTGAAAAGTCGCTCCACGTCTCCTAGAAGACATTGAGATTATCTGATTCAAATTTTTTTCTTTCATGTTACTGCGAAGAAATGTTGTGGCCGCTCTTTTCACGTAGTCACCTGTTCTCATATTATGGTAGCAAAAGGATGAAAATTTCGTGAAAATGGAAATTAGTTTGCCTTTACTTTTGCCACATCAGTCTACGTGAATAATAGCTCAAGGGAAAGGATGTGAGTGAGCACCCTCTCATTGAGTAAAAATTTCTAGTTGGACATTTTTTTTTTCAAATGCTTTCTCAATCGTAATCGAATACGATTTTACAATGGGAAAAGTCGCTCCACGTCTCCTAGAAGATGTAGCCTACGGAAGTGGCAAGGCTTGAAAATTTCACCCTATTGTGTCAATATTCCCCCCCACCTTTTTCTCCTGTAAACGTTTTAAAAAGGGCATTTCCCTTATGGCAAAATAATCACTCCGCGAAAAACCTTCGAAGACTTCACCCGTCTCATTGCTACAAATTTTCATTTTTTTTTTCCACGAGAAAAAAAAAATGTCTCAGAGCGCAAAATCATTTGAAAGTGCTGTGGAGATCGTTGATCTCATGGATAACGATAGTGCAGTGCGTGAAGTAGATGATGTGATGGTTGTTGACATTTCGGAAGACAGTGTCGAAGTTTGTGAGGATCCTGTAAATTATCATGTGCGTGATGAAGGACACGATGTGATGGTATTGAACTCGAGAACAATGTTGAGGACGATGAAGTCCTCGACATGCTCGATAAAATGGAGCGCGACTTTCAATATTACGGTCAGGACGTGGAGTTCCACGAGATCGAGCCGGCGGAGGGTAATCCACCTGACGACAGTTTCGAGTCAGATTCCTCCGTCGATGAAGGGGAATCGACTCAACGGCTGCTGTCACGACCGACGACGTTGGCCATGGTACCGTCAGACCGGGTCTGCAGAATAAAATCTTATTATGCAGACCGTATGCAGAATCGCATTTGTGTCGATTGTTTCATACGGGACCCGGAAACCTATGGGCGTGCTGTGGCCCACTTTGAACACCACGTCGGGCCCTACGAGGTCTTGGGAGACCTCTGGTGTTACAACTGTGATCGGCCGCTCACACTCTTCATCGCGTATAATACATGCGGAGTGTGTAAAAAATAATGGTGAGTAGTTTTGATCATTACCCTTTTTTTTCGCAATGAAAAAAAAAACAGAAAATTAAGAATTTGGGTTTTTCTTTGTGTTCCAGGAAATTGAGCGACATAGAGTTAAAAAAAAATATATGTTTATCTGTAAATTGTATTATAATGTTAAAATAGAGTAAATAGTATTTTCAATCTATATATTTAATTAATTTACTAAAGCATACGTTCATTCCATAGAAATTTATTGTAATAAAATTCTAGTTTTTGATAAATTTTGTCAAGCGTATGCAATATTAAAAACAATATTTCCCCAAATCTCATTTTCCTTCTCTTTAACACCCATTCATTCATCTCTCTTCTTCACCCCCGCTTGGTGATCCCTCTACAAACTCCCCCACTACAGACCCTGCCACCACCACTGCGGATCATTTTTCCCATCTCTCTCACATTCATCTTCCATCTCTCTCCTGACGGTCCCCTCTACAGACCCCTCGCCCGCTGCAGACCCTACCCCCCGCTGCAGACCCCGCGCTCCCCCGTTCCCGCACCCCCCTGAGATCGCTGCCTTAGAACCGGCCTAGCCCCTATACTAATCACGAAGGCTCAGTAAGCTCCAACACTCGTTATTCGATTTCAGAACAGAGGTTGCTCGATGATGTTCGAAAAAATCTCGATTTCTCAAGAATGGAGACGATTCCTATAGAAAAGGGGGTTTCTTCGTATAGTTTTTGGTTTGCTCCGATCGTACCTCAAACCATTACAATGGATTAATCTCTCTCAATGAATAACGAAGGCTCAGTGGCATCAAACACTCGTTGTTCGACTTGAGAACAGAGAATGCTGCACCAAATTCAGGCAAATGTTGATTTTCCATGAACGGAGACGACTCCGATGGAGAATTTTTGTTTTCTATTTAATTTTTGCTATTTTTAGGCTGTACAAAAAGCGGTGGCAATTGGATTCATCTTCTTGAACGAATACGAATACGAGACTTAACACCCTCGAACATTTGCTATTCGTTTTGTGAACGAAAATCGTTTCACTAAAGTAAAAAATATCTCGATATCTCAAGAATGGGCATGACTCCAATACAAAATGTGCTTTTTTGAATGTTTTAGATATTCTTCGGCCGTTCAACAAAATAAAATAATGGAATCAGTTCTCTGCATGATTATCGAAGTCTCGGTGGCATCAAACACTCGTTATTTGACCAGGAGAAGTAAAGTGTCTCGCCTGAGTGCAAAAAATCTCAATTTTTCAAGAATGCAGAGGAATCCAATGGAAAATGTGGTTCCTTCTCATATTTTGCGATATTTTTTGTTCGTCCAACAAACTATTTTAATAGATTCCTCTCCTTGCATAAATAACAAAGGCTCGATTGACTCGAAAACATGTTATCCGACCTGAAGGCAAAGATTGCTCCACCAAAGTAAAAGAAATATCTATTTCTTCAAAAAGAATACGATTACGATGCTACGTACTGTACCGTGGTGTATTCTTCGGTATAGACAGAGCAAAAATCGTTGGAACAGGAATTTACCTCTCTGATTACATAACGATGAACGTTTAGTCGCCTCGAACACTCGCTATTCGTCTCGAGAACGGACACCGTATCTCCATACTCAGAAAAATTTCGATTTCCCAGAAATGGAGACGAATCTAATGCAAAGTATGGTTTATCCCGGTAGTTTTTAATATTTTTTGACCAAACCGAAGATGACGATGAAGAATAATCTGTCACGGAAGGTAGTGGGGAGCAATCTTCTACGGGCCTTGCAGGAACAGGAAAAAGTGCAAATAGAGAAAATGCAAATAAAGAACCAACACATAGCAAGATTGATACTGAAAAACTTTTTATTTATTGAATTGTTTATTGACTTGTTATTTATTGAAATTTTATTTACGTGAATTTCTTTTTTTTTAATATTTTTCTTTCCCTCATTTGAGAATCCACAAAAGTCGGGTGATTGAGGAGGTGCGAAACGTGGAGTTGTATTGGAAGCGAAGAGATCCCTTGATGTAGATAGCAGAGATGTTCACGCCTTGATACTTTTGTATCATGATACAAAATTGATACTTGATACTTGATACATTTGTATCAAGTATCAAAAAAAATCTTGATATTTGATACATTTGTATCAAAAAAAATTTCGATACTTGATACATTTGTATAAAGCATAGAAAATGTTGTTCAAACAAATGTATTTATCGAATCTCTAGAGCAATTTTTGATCTAGAGTCGCGGCAGCGACTCTGAGACAAGTACATTTATAACAAAAACATGACATGAGGAGTTGCTGCCAGAGACTCTTTACCGGAGCGATAGCGTTTCCAATTGTTTTCGAAAATTTTCAAAATTTGTTTCTTTAATAATTAATTAACTATAGTATTCCAGAGAATATTATAAGTTAACGTATTTTTTATTTTTTTTTTCTTTCGATCGCGACCTCTTTGAACTCTGTAGCTTAACGCGTTGAAGAGATATTAATTATTTATTTTTTAATAGCATCAAAAAATGGGTCGGATTTTCGCACACATTTTTGATGTTTATTTGTTTTTTTTAGTGACAAATCTGGTGCCATAATACATTTTATATACCTATATATTTTTTTTCTGGTGCCATAATACAAGTATATACTTATATATATTTCGTGATATGACGTATGGTGTGTTGTTAAATGAATGAGGTTATAAAGATCGCGTTTGACAGTTCTATGTAGTACAAGTATATATCTATATATTTCCGTGATGTAAAAGAAAGATCGCGAATGTAACAGTTTTCACCGACTATTCACCGACTATTTAAAAGCAGGACAATGTTTAGTGAAAATGGTGAAAAAAGTAAAGATGAAAAAAAGCGAAATAGAGGTCGAAATCCAAGATTGTGTTTTCAACAGTTAAAGTTTCATACGCAGAAGACTGCCAGTCAGAAGACCGAAATAAACTTTTGGTTCCTTCCGGATAGAGATTTCTTGAGTTGGTCCGCATTCTGAATTTTTGGATCAACAAAAATTTTTGGATCCGCAAAGAAAATGAAGAAAAATAGAGTGCGGGTGAGTATACTTGCAGGCTCCGGTGACAATGCTTTTAAGTAAGTAGAATAATTTTTCAATGTAATAGTAATTTTCTGATTACAGAATCTTTTATCTCCAGTGCTAATGAAATGTGGAAGCGGTCTGTTGCTGTTCCTTTTCATTTTTGGTTGTGAAGACTGTCGCAATGGTCCAAGTCCACGGGTTCCTAAAGTGTCAGAATTTGTTACGGACCAGCAAAATTTTTGTTGTCTGAGATAAAGTTATTAAAATTTGATCCTCAATCAGAATTTAAACCACAAGTTAATAGTAGAGATGAAGATGAAATTGCAATCAACAGTGTTAAAGTTTCATACTAGAAGACTGCCAGTCAGAAGACCGAGATAAAATTTTGGTTCCTTTCGGATAGAGATTTCTTGAGGTTTGGATCAACGTTGATCTGCAAAGAAAATGAAGAAAGATCAAGTGCGGGTGAGTATACTTGCAGGCTCCGGTGACAATGCTTTTGAGTAAGTAGAATAATTTTTCAATATAATAGTAATTTTCTGATTACAGAATCTTTTATCTCCAGTGCTAATGAAATGTGGAAGCGGTCTGTTGCTGTTCCTTTTCATTTTTGGTTTTGAAGATTGTCGCAATGGTCCAAGCGTACAGGTTCCTAAAGTGTCAGAACTTGTTACGGACCAGCAAATCTGAGATAAAGGTATCAAAATTTGATCCTCAATCAGAATATAAACCACAAGCCCTATAAACTCGTTCAGTTTAATAGTATAGATGAAGATGAAATTGCAATAAAAATTTTTTTTTATTACAGTGGAAGCGGTGTTCCCTGATAAAACTCTTTTGATTCAAATGGACACGGTGTGATTTTTTTCCATGACCTCAGTTTGGTTGGTCAACACGGTTTTACAGTCTCAAGCGTTCCATGAAAATATATGGCTCAAAGTCTTGATTGTCCAGATTTCGTGATCTCAAGTGATTGATATGGAGGTATTCCTTGAGCCAAGGGCTTCAAATGAGTGGATACTGGGAATGAGATTCTTGGGTCAGACTCGTTGGGAATATGTTAGAACTTTTCAGTTCTGGAAGGTGCGATACTACAGAGAATGAAATTTCGATTCAGGTATATTTATATGCATTTTTTTGTAGTTTTCTATCGAATTGAATGAGAAACGAAGTCATCATTATGTGATTAATTGTATTCTATTTCAGTTAAAAAAAAAATATTTCTGGATTTTCGCTGTGAGAATTCCGTCCAAACTGCTTGGTCATTTTTCGTGTTGCTCTTGCCAAGACACAACCATTGATTCAAGTGTTTCTCAAGGTAAGTCAGTATCCAAGTTTAACGCTACGAATTAGTCGATGATGGAAATTATTGCAATCATGGTTTGAAACACTTATATATATATATATATATATATATATTTACGTTTTTTGCAGTTTTCCTCGTTGTTGCTGATAAGAAGTTACAGACTTGTGGCTTGGTTCATCGTGTTTTTCAGAAACGAGTTTGCTTAATGTATTTTGGTAAAAAATATGGTCCATTTTGAAATTTGCTCTGACTCGTTAATTCAGGAGTCAATGGGGTTGGAGAAGAAATTTATGAGGGCGTTGATGGAATTCTTGATAATTTAGAAAATGGCGCTGAATTTGTCACCGCATAACAGACTATTCGAAAGTGTTGATGATTTTTAATCGAACGAAGTAAAATTTAAGTTGGAAATAAAATATGCGCGCGCATGTTTGTTTGGCTGTATAGTACTTAAAACAACTTTAATGTATAATAAAATGATTTTTCAAAAAAACTAATTCTGCGTAAGTTGGATTTTCAATATCGCGTTATCTGGAATTTTTATTAGGCGTAATTTGATATATTTTTCTCTTTCAATGAGGCAGAGAATTTTTTAAAAAATTTCCGAGGTAGGGAAATTAAAAATCTATTTTATTAATTAAAAATTTTTCCGAATACACTGATAGGTAATAATTATAATGCAGGAAATTCTATATTCACTTGTGGACAGACTTATGTCGGCCTTTCTCGTGTTACTACCTTAGACGGACTACATTTAATCAATTTCGATCCCCATTCTGTAAAAGCAGATGAGTTAGCTATAAGGCAATACAATCGTCTCAGACAGAAGTTTCGTACAGATCTTGTCCTCATAAAGTTTGCCAAACAATGGGCTCCCAAAATTCCAGATTTTGTTTGGGCTATATCCAAAAATGTTATGGAGTGTCAATCAGCGCCAAGTGAATGGAAAAATATGAGCTCCTGGTCTATTAACGGATTAACCAATACGGATGATGTTTCGTGTTATGCTAATTCTATTATACAGTGTATTTTCAATTGCAAACCTCTTAGGGAAGAATTTTTCAGAACTTCGGAGGAGAAAGAAAATCCTATACCTCTTTTACTTCGGTCTTATGTGGAAAGAAATAAATCAGTGAGTTCATGCGTTGTAAGAGAATATGTAGGAAAATCGTTTATTCAAAAAAAAACAGCACGACGTTTCTGAATTTTTCATGGGAATCTGCAAAAAATCTGATTTACTTCGAAATGCTGTAGAACATAAATTGATTATTAAAGTTCGATGTAAAGCTTGTCAATATACGACCACAGATGAACAAGCAAATAATATACTAGTTTTGAGCTTTCCGCGTGTTAAAAAAGCTTTTACTTTACAGGAATTAATCGAGCATAGTTTGTCTCAGTGGAATCCGATTGAAGGACATCAGTGCAATGCTTGTGGCGGAATGGGAACACTCTTAACAAAAACTTCGCTATCAACTGTTCAAGGCGTTTTGATTCTTCAACTTTTAATATTATCTATAGACGAAAAAACTATGAAACTTTCAAAGATTGATTTTAGTATTAAAGGTATTCCATCCGCTGTAGTTACTGTTTGCGGCGAAAAATATAAAGTCAATAGTGCTATTTTCCATCATGATCGAACAGTATTTTAAGGGCTTTATACGAACATGTTAAGATCTGGTACGTCATGGGTTTTTGCTGATGATGCTAAGGTCGAAAAAAGAAGTTGGCCGAGAAACGCCAAGAATAGTTATGTGTATTTCTTGGAACAAACAAAAAAATGAATTAACGATAATAGTTGTGTCGTAACATGTCCTGTGAATTTTTTACAAGTTCACAGTGCACAAAAAGTAGTCAAATCAAACCGTGAAAACAGCATGAGTGCTGTAAAAAAATTGGAGACAAGTACTTTTATGTTTTATGTAACCTCGACTGAGTGAAACCCAACGTGTTACTTGTGTAGTCCAAAAAATAAATTAACTTTCGCTGCGCGGGCCGAAGTTGCCGCATTCCGCCTGCGTCGGACAGAAAAATCGTATACACACCTCGGGCAGGAAAAAGTAAAGCCTCTTTGGTGATTTTTTCCCTTGTATTCTAATATGTTATGCTCATTGGGAACCCAAGAGCATCGAGGAATGCACATTGGAGGCCGAGATATTATTGTCGGTTTGTCACTTCAGTTTCCACGAAAAAGGACTTATTTTTCGTAAAATTTGATGTAAAAAATTATCGGCACAGATCTATCCCTAGACTTTGGCGATTTTTCCCAAGTCTTCATACCAGGAATGAAGGGATGTGAAGACTTCTTTCATAGAACATATTTTTTAGATCCTTTTTCTCAAAATTCAAGTGAAAGATAGATAAAATTCAAAAAAAATCCAACAGAATTGGCAGTTTTAAGATATCAAGAGACTCGGTAGAGTCTTGGGACAAGTACATTGACATCCCTGCCGTCTGCTGGCCCGAGGCTCTCGCCGAGACTATATTATCTCTGAATAAAGTAAATTTCGGTGGTGGGGGTAAAATTGACATGTCATTTTCTTGAATTCCGAAGCTCAGGAGTTATGTCGCAATTTGAAAATTGAACTTTCAGCTAATTAAGAAATTCTCTTTCGATTGCGCCCAAAATCAATACGATCGGTGGTGTAATTGCTGAGAAAAAACTTTGCACGGGCTCAAGATTATGCAAAAGTTACTAACACATCTATGGATTTACTGTGTCTGTACAGAACACCATCAAAGGCCTCTTGATGCCAGCTATAACCCATTTCTATGGAAGATCGGGTCCCGGGATCCCGGCTACAGAAATAATGAGTTGTGATTGGTCAGGACACTTGCTGTACCGTTCCAGCGGAATACAGTTTATGAATATATATACAAGGCCATCAGTCAGCCGTCAGTTATTGATGTTATAACAAACGGATTTTCGACATTACGAAGTGCGGGGTGACAAAAAAATATTTTTCATATAATAAAGTGTTAAATAGGTTAAATATATAAAGTGTCAAAAGAATCAAATAACAAGTAAAAAATAAAAAATCGAAAAATCGGTCTTGACATCATTTTGGAAACCGATGCCTCATTCTTCTTATTAGATTCGGACAGCTAAATCAACTGAAAAAAATTCCATCTAATTTACGTGCGGCATTAAAATTTATTATATTAATTCGAGGCCAAGTATTTTCTAATGAATTGAAAAAAGTTACCACTTGAATTACGTGCAGCATTAAAATTTATGATATCAATCGGTGGACAAGTATTTTATTAGTAACTCCAAATTTTGACATTATTAAATTCTTTTAAGAAGCTTTCAAATCCAAAAAAATCACATGAAAGCTAGTCATATGTTACTCTATGGTGGCAGAGACTTATAAGAAAATCGACTCTTCTCAGACTTTCAGGATCCTCTGGTATTATTCACAAAATTCGACGTCGATTGGATCGATACAAATTATGTTTAAATATGTGTTAAAAGTACTTGTCCGGCCCATCACTATTCATTCAATAAAGAATCAATCATAAAAAAACGAAATGGCACGGCAGAATCTCGTTAAAAGTTTGTTGAAATGCGATTCATTATTAATTTAATGTTCTTAATAATATTATAGGTTAGTTCTTATTCCGAATGGAACTCGTTCGCTGGAAGAATAAGTGGGAAGTAAAAATTGCCGTCATCGAATGTAAACTGCAGAGTTATTTTGGAAGCTTGAACATATACATTATGTACAATTTTTTTCATTTATCGATGCACAATAATATCCCTTCTATATTGCGGAATAATTTGTTTCCGTTTTTTATTAAATTAGTGCAATTAAGTAGAAATTACTTGAAGATAATTCTCTCAATTCCCTCTGCATGAATACTTGTGATCCATCAGTTCTAGACAAGCCCTGACTTTTATTTGGATAAACAATTTAAACGGAAAGTGATGGGCCGGACAAGTACTTTTAACACATATTTAAACATAATTTGTATCGATCCAATCGACGTCGAATTTTGTGAATAATACCAGAGGATCCTGAAAGTCTGAGAAGAGTCGATTTTCTTATAAGTCTCTGCCACCATAGAGTAACATATGACTAGCTTTCATGTGATTTTTTTGGATTTGAAAGCTTCTTAAAAGAATTTAATAATGTCAAAATTTGGAGTTACTAATAAAATACTTGTCCACCGATTGATATCATAAATTTTAATGCTGCACGTAATTCAAGTGGTAACTTTTTTCAATTCATTAGAAAATACTTGGCCTCGAATTAATATAATAAATTTTAATGCCGCACGTAAATTAGATGGAATTTTTTTCAGTTGATTTAGCTGTCCGAATCTAATAAGAAGAATGAGGCATCGGTTTCCAAAATGATGTCAAGACCGATTTTTCGATTTTTTATTTTTTACTTGTTATTTGATTCTTTTGACACTTAGAAAAATAGATACAGATTACTTTTTTTTTAAAGATAATGTTTTTTCAAGATTTGTAAAATTTTTTTCGAATTGTTCTGTATTTTTTTTTAAAGTTTTTTTTATGGGTGGAATTATCAGCAAACGAGGGACCATCAATGTACTTGTCCCAACCTTTTTTTTCCCTAGGGGAAGTTTATGGTTTGATATCACGTCTTTTTTCTCAAAAGATCCTTATTTATGTTCAGTTGACTGTAAGATTTTAGTTTAAATTTCTATGAATTGTTTATAATTTTTAGCGTATAACGTTGGTTTTCACGAAAAAAGACCTATTTTTCGTCGAAATTGTACTGAAAATATTTCGATAGAGGTTTAGTCTTGGACTTTTGTGATTTTTCTCCTTGTCTTCTAATATGTTTCGTCCATTGGGAACTCAAGAGCATGGAGCAATGCGTGTTGCGGGCCGAGATATGATTTTCGGTTGATAACGTTCGGAAAAAGAAAGGAAAAGAGGAAAGATAGATCAAATTCAAGACACAACAAATCCAACAGAATTGGCCCTTTTTAAATGTTGCTTTTGCATTCTGAATCTAGACATTTTCGTGTCATTCAAAACGTGTCCCTGATGAAATATATTTCCAAAGTTTGCAAGTGGCCGCTAAGATCCAATTATCCAGTTGGATAGTTGCTGAAAAAAGGCACCCGGAAACATTTATTATGTCAGAACTCAAAGAAGCAAAAAAAACTGAGCGTACTTAATTCAACAGAGCAACCGAATTCAAAGACGTTTAAGGTATCTACATTTGTTTTGGCGAAAAACAATTTCAGGAGAATTCATTAATGAATTTAAAAGTTTAAAAACTCAGAATGAAATAGAAAACGGAAAATTTAGGAATTTAGAGAAGCTGAAGACGTTTGTGATGAATTTTTGAGATTACATGTTACGGTTGGAGTAAAGAATTTAAATGATTGGCACACATGCTGCGACACAAAAATATGAAAGTTTGGAGGTATTCGCTTCATACCGCAGTAATACAAACTTCAATAGTATTTAAAAAGAAATACTTTAAAACTTACTAAACCAAGTTCTATTACTCATTCTCATAATCAAAGATAGGGGGTGATACTTAACACACATATTTATGCACAGAAATTTCAGAGTTCGCAGGTATCTGCTGCGATTCAATGTATCTGCGCAATAAATTTTGAAGACAGCAATTTAAAATCTATCCATAAATGAGCAGCTGAAGACTTCTGTGATGAGTGTTTACTTCATATATATGTTACAGTTAGTTTTAAAAAGTAAAATGCGTGACACAGTATATCAATTTTAGAATTCGCAGATTTTTGCTGTATTTCAATAATCCAAATCTATAGTATTATAGAGAAAAGTTGGTAAAAGTCATGATGTTATGTTGAAATTACATAGCGAACATTGGATTCAGAAATTCTGTATGTTCCCATGGATGTTAGCAGGCATTATATTTGATCGCATCCAAAACTGAGCAACTGTAGACTTAGCGTAATGAATCTTTTCACTAATAATTCCACATTTGTAGTTTGCAAAGTGAGAATACTCAATATTACCATAATTAAAGATAGGAGGTGATACTTAGCACATATATTTATCCACAGAAATTTTAAAGTTCGCAGCTATCTGCTGCAATTCAATGTATCTGCGCAATGAGTTTGGAAAACAGCAATTTCAAATCAAATTTCAAAGCATCAATGAGCAACTGAAGACTTTTCTAATGAATTTTTCACTTCATATTTATGTTGCAGTGAGAGTCAAAAAGTAAAATGAATGGCAAAGTATATAAATTTTATAGTTTGCAGATTTTTGCGGTATTTCAATGATCCAAATCTATATAGTATTATAGTGAAAAGTTGTTCAAAGTCATGATGTTCCATTAAAATGACATAGCGCATATAACATTTAGAAATTCTGTAGGTTTCCATGATGTTGGCAGGCATTATACTCAATCGCATCCAAAACTGAGCAACTGTAGACTTATCGTAATGAATGTTTTCACCAATAATTCCCCATTTGCAGTTTGCAGAATAGGAATACTCAACATACGAGTTATTTCATAAGTATTGTTGTCAAAATTTGTGTTTGCCTACCGCATTCCGAAGATTCAACTTTTCATACTATCAGCAAAAAAAACATCCAAAGACTTTTTGGAACAAGTTTCAAAATTTATTACTCGACAGACCAGGTGGAAAAAGTATAACTGCACTTATATCAACATCAGAAACTGTTTTGAGAATCAGATATACAAAATGTGCGATTGATGATCATAGTCGGAAACCACTTGAATTACGTTACCACAACCAGCATGAAGAAATATTAGACAATCATAGGACACATATTAGGAAACCAATTAATAATATGTATCCATCCGCTGCAAACCGATGGAGTCAAAACAAGGATCGGATAGAGCAGAGCCAAACTCAATAGGAAGCAAAATATGGGAATATTCAAAAATAATGATGACACAAGAAATAAATTAGAAAACATTTATTCAATTGAAGTTTCTAACATCATACTAACAGTTCCGTGTGTTTTTGTTTTATTAATTATTTATCAACCATGTCATTTCAGATCAAAAAGAAAATTTGAGGTTATAGGTTGACACACGTTTTTCCTCACAACTTTGAACTTTTAGAACTCTTTTCGATTAACTGATTTGACTTAGAAAGTTTATATTATTTACCAACTATACGGACGTTCGTTACATTTGTCGCGCCTTCGTAACGTCAAACGCCGGCTGATTCGTTAACACACAACTATCAAAGCGAACTCGTATACATAATCTAATTACACACATGACATATAACCATGCTTTAACTGACGATATATTTACACTGGACAATATCCCTCGCACACTGGTTCAATTGAAGGAATTAATACTTATTTCCAATCGAACGAAATAATAAAATCTGCATCACCCAAAAACACACGGATCACAGACTAGATTTACGCGGCCGCTTTTATACCGGTTTAATTCACTAAAAGACCGGTTTTCTTAATATTATGACACCACATCACTATTTTTACTAAAATAATAAATATTATGCACTCTACTAAACAACAAACATTTTTTAAAATTGAATTTAGACCGCACTTTATTATGTCGAAACTACGTTTGTTCATGATGCTATCAAAAACTGACAGATGGTTGTACATATATACGTTGACGAAGTCTGAGCGTGGTTACGTTCATGGAGTGTGACCGTGGATACGTTTATGGAGTTTAAACGTGGTCTGTCAGATGGAGTGAGCCAATCAGAATGCGTTGAGATACAACTCTACTACCACTAACTCACGTCAAAACGCGTATACGTATACGTCGAACTCGTAATGTGTCAGTAACTTTTGCATAATCTTGAGCCCGTGCAAAGTTTTTTCTCAACAATTACGCCACCGATCATGCTCATTTTGGGCGGAATCGAAAGAGAATTTATTAATTAATCTCCAGTTCAATTTTCAAAGTCTCAGATGACTTATGAGTTTCGTATTTGAATAATATGACATGCCAATTTTACCCCCACCACGGCGAATCGTTTTATTCAGAGAAAGTATACTCGGCGAGAGCCTCAGGCCAGCAGACGACAGAGCTGTCAATGTACTTGTCCCGAGACTCTACCGAGTCTCTTGAACCAATTTTCACTAACCATTTTCATTTATTAATTAGAGTCCGCACACAACAGCACTTTGGGGATCATAACCTCACCTGTCAAAATGACGTTCAGTATGAAAACAAGTCTCGGGTGGTTTCGGATGTGCGTATCGATGTATTGATATCTTATAACCTATATTCACAAATGATATAAATGATAAACTTATTTTCAGTCAAACGAATTAATGAAATCTTAAAAAGTTTCGTTGACATGCACCGCGTATTTTTTTATTTTATTCTTTTTCACACACCAGACTACATTTACGCGCCTGCTTTTATACGGGTTTAGTTTAGCATTCCACAGGTTTTAGTACTATGCACTTCGTTAGATGACGAAAGTTTTTTTTATATATTCCACACAGTGTTAGACGGCCTAAAATGGCGAACAGGCATTCTGTATAACGCATATATAGATATACAGAATGCCGGTTCGCTATTTTAGGCCTTCTAACACTTGAGCCTCACCCGCGGTCGGCCTAGCAGCTGAAGGAGCCGACATCGTTGAGCCAATCAGAATGCGTAGAGGCAACAACTCTACTACCACTAACTACGTCAAAACGCGTATACGTATACGTCGAACTCGTGATGTGTCAGTAACTTTTGCATAATCTTGAGCCCGTGCAAAGTTTTTTCTCAGCAATTACGCCACCGATCGTGTTGATTTTGGGCGCAATCTAAAGAGAATTTCTTAATTAGCTGAAAGTTCGATTTTCAAAGCCTCAGATGACTCATAACTTCGGTAATTCAAAAAAATCACTTGCCAATTTTACCCCCACCACGGCGAATCGTTTTATTCAGAGAAAGTATACTCGGCGAGAGCCTCGGGCCAGCAGACGACAGGGCTGTCAATGTACTTGTCCCGAGACTCTACCGAGTCTCTTGATTTATTTTATTAAAAATAGTGGTATGTGGTGTCATACAGTATTACGAAAACCAGACATATAGTGACTTTGACGTGATATATAGACTATATAGTACATCCATCTGTCAGTTTTTGATGGCATGAGCAAATTAATAGCAACAGCGATCTGAATGATAAAATTTCGGAGAAATAGTGCGAGCTGTATGAATTCGATTCAAAATTCTTATATGACTATAAAAAAAAAATGTTATGTAAGTTTTGTGAAAACCATGTGGGTTAGTTTACGCTCATCGCAATCGGTTCGCGAGTGTTTGTTATATAGAACATATATTAGTATTGGGAAATTTCTCCTTGTACAAATTCTTTGATTTTACGTTTATTTATGACATAATTTTGTTGCAATCCTGGTTCTGGGTTCTTCAAAAATTTTCAACGGGAGTTATGTGAGAAAAAAAAACTTTCGCTCATTATAACCTCTCAAACGTTCTTTCCAAACAGAAATTTTATGTTGTGTAATTACATTATAGAAAAAATATGCGTGATTGTATGTAAATGAATGCAAATAAATGTTGAAAAACTTCGGTCAAGTAAAAGTGTCTAATTCAATGTATTGTTGTCATATTTTCTTTCATTACATTTGGCTGTGTTCACCGGGCCCTTTTTCCCACCTCCTTAGCTCACAGTGTATCCATACCAATTTCTATTCATTCTCTAGACAATTCAAGTGACATTCGTATTTCTATTTCCTCATATTGATGTCAATAAATTGGAAAATTCATATCAAAAAGTTTTCATGATTGCTTGTTTACAAACACGAGTTTTAAAAAATCTTTGGGCCATGTAAATACATAGATATTCACTTGAATTGTTGCATGATGAATTTGGAAATTCATTTCAATAAGTCATTGGTTGCTTATTTTTCGTGATATCAAAATTTGTATCTTCCAAATGCAATGAACACATCTTAAGTTTGACAACATGATGAAGCGACACGTATATTGAGTATTTCCAGACCAAGTTTACGATTGGCATTATGGATTAAAAAATTCATGTGTGTGAGTCTACGCCTGATCATTTCTGGATGTGATCAAATATTTTGTCTGTATATAACCATGGAGACATTCTAAATTACACTATTTGATTTAATTCAACAAGCAGCGTATCTGTCACTTTATTTCTTGAATATGCCATAATGAGTTTCAAAAATGTGGTTCGGGTAATTTTAAAGTTTTTTGCCCCATAGCACCAAAGTCTGTATTACTGGTACGCAGCGAGTACCTATGAACTATATTCTTGCGAAGCGGTAGGTGTGCCAATCTTTTCACTTTTTGGTTCCAACTGTAATATATGAATGAGATACATGAAACAATTATGCGTTCTGTTCACTTTCAAGTGCGCTGTCTTTTTTCCTTTTAGTTTTGGCATAATAAATTTTATGAATCGGTGGTAATTTTTTCTGTCTGTACCAAAATTTAGATGAATAAATCGCAGCGAATACTTGCAAATTTGGAAAATTCTGTGTATTGACATGCATGCCAGGTATTAGTACTTCCTTTTTTGATTATGGAATATGGATATCTACAAATAATAAAAACTATACATGAATTATAGGATTTGGAAATGGATTATAAATAATAATCAATAATAAAAAATAATGATGAATGATACAAAAAGTCAGCGATGGCTTGTTTATGAATGGCATAAGAAGTTATCTTTTCAAAATGCATTGCTCATATTAAAAAGTAAGCAATTCTGTTGGTCTTGACGCACTTCATACTTTTTCTTTTGTCCGGTTGAACCTTGGTGGCTACATGCAGAGTTTGAAAATTTTATGCATCGACGTGGGTGCGTCAACTTTCTATCTCTGGGAATGATAATACGAATGGAAAAGATTGCTTCAAAAAGTCCTTGGAAGCACGTTTTTTAATTAAATAAAAATAACTAGCATTAGAATTCAATAAACATATGGGAAAATTGCGAATTCTGGTGGACTTGGTGAACATTATATATATATTTTTCTTTCTCCTTCTGTCAAATTTTAAGGAAAATCAATCCAAAAATTCGTTTCATTGAAAAATCTTCATGTTTTCTTTATTCACAATGATTTCATCAAAACAGATGAAAACAAAATTTATAAATGAAGAGGCAAAATTCCACAATGATACAAAATATTGAAAAACCTTACGGAATATGATTTTAATCCCACAAAATTATAGAAATGTTCGAAATGGTTGAAAAATTGAGGATATCACTTCAAACATTCGAAGAATATCAAACTGTTATAAATTGTACAAAACTTAAAGAAAATCATTGGAGAAAGGAGAATTATTTTTAAATATCACATTAGAAACATTGGAGAACTTGAGAAAATCTTATTTAAGAATATTTTTTGTGGTTTAGAACTACCACAGAAAAAAGATTTGATATCAAGCCGTAAAAATCCTCTCTCGGAGAAAAAAAATTTGGACAATTACATTGATGATCGCCCGTTTTCGCATTATACCACAAAAAATGTAAACAAAACTTCTTAAATCGCACAACAAAAATGATTTCGAACCGTAAGAAAATATCAAATATATTACAATCCTACAGCATTAGTGTATAATGTTCTTCACTAGTATACTGATTGTGCGGTATCAGTCTTTTTTCGACGAATCAGATGTTACAAGCCAAAATCATATCTCGGCCTCCAACCTGCTTTCCACTATGCTCTTGGGTTCCTAATTGAGAAAACATATTAGAGTACAAGGAAAAAAATCACCAAAGTCCAAGGACAGACCTATGACGAAATATTTCCAGTACAATTTGACGAAAAATAGGTCTTTTTTCGTAAAAACCAACGTTATAAGCCGAAAATTATATCTCGGCCTCCAACCCGCTTTCCACCATACTCTTTGGTTCTTAATTGACAAAACATATTAGAATACAAGGAAAAAAATCGCCAAAGTCCAAGGACAGACTTGTGACGAAATATTTCTAGCACAATTTTGACGAAAAATAGGTCGTTTTTCGTAGAAACCAACGTTATAAGCAGTAAATCGTAAATAATTCATAGCAATTTAAATTAAAATTATATATTCATCAAAACATAAATAAGGAATTTTCGAGAAAAAAGACGTGATATCAAACCATAAACTTCCCCTAGGGAAAAAAAGGTTGGGACAAGTACATTGATGGTATCGTGTTTGCTGATAATTCCATCCATAAAAAAAAACTTGGAAATCGATGCCTCATTCTTCTTATTTGATTCGAACAGCTAAATCAATTGAAAAAAATTCCATCTAATTTATGTGCAGCATTAAAATTTATTATATCAATTCGAGGCCAAGTATTTTCTAATGAATTGAAAAAGTTACCACTTGAGTTACGTGCAGCACTAAAATTTATGATATCAATCAGTGGACAAGTATTTTATTAGTAACTCCAAATTTTGACGTTATTAAATTGTTCTAAAAAGCTTTTAAATCCAAAAAAAATCACATGAAAGCTAGTCATTCGTTACTCTATGGTGGCAAAGACTTATAAGAAAATCGATTTTTCTCAGACTTTCAGGATCCTTTGGTATTATTCACACAATTCAACGTCGATTGGATCGATACAAATTATGTTTAAATAAGTGTTAAAAGTACTTGTCCGGCCCATCACTTTCCGTTTAAATTGTTTATCCAAATAAAAATCAGGGCTTGTCTAGAACTGATGGTTCACAAGTCACAAGTATTCATGCGGGGGAATTGAGACAATTATCTTCAAGTAATTTTTACTTAGTTGCACTAATTTAATAAAAAACGGAAACAAATTATTCCGCAATATACAAGGGATTTTATTCTGCATCGATAAATGAAACAAATTGTACATAATATATATGTTCAAGCTTCCAAAATAACTGTCCAGTTTATATTTAATGATGTCAATTTTTACTTCCTACTTATTCTTCCAGCGAACGAATTCCATACGGAATAAGAACTAACCTATACTATTATTAAAAGCATTAAACTAATAATGAATCGCATTTCAACAAATTTTTTACCAGATTCTGCCATACAATTTCGTTTTTTTATGATTGATTTTTTATTAAATGAATAGTGATGGGCCGGACAAGTACTTTTAACACTTATTTAAACATAATTTGTATCGATCCAATCGACGTTGAATTGTGTGAATAATACCAAAGGATCCTGAAAGTCTGAGAAAAATCGATTTTCTTATAAGTCTTTGCCACCATAGAGTAACGAATGACTAGCTTTCATGTGATTTTTTTTGGATTTAAAAGCTTTTTAGAACAATTTAATAACGTCAAAATTTGGAGTTACTAATAAAATACTTGTCCACTGATTGATATCATAAATTTTAGTGCTGCACGTAACTCAAGTGGTAACTTTTTCAATTCATTAGAAAATACTTGGCCTCGAATTGATATAATAAATTTTAATGCTGCACATAAATTAGATGGAATTTTTTTCAATTGATTTAGCTGTTCGAATCAAATAAGAAGAATGAGGCATCGATTTCCAAGTTTTTTTTTATGGATGGAATTATCAGCAAACACGATACCATCAATGTACTTGTCCCAACCTTTTTTTCCCTAGGGTTATATATATTGCATTCTGAAGATAGAAATTTTTATTGCATTTGAAATGAGCTTTCCAATGACTTTTCGATGAATTCACTTTTATTCATATCAAGAGACTCGGTAGAGTCTCGGGACAAGTACATTGACAGCCCTGTCGTCTGCTGGCCCGAGGCTCTCGCCGAGACTATATTATCTCTGAATAAAATGATTCGCGGTGGTGGGGGTAAAATCGACATGTCATTTTCTTGAATTGCGAAGCTCAGGAGTTATGTCGCAATTTGAAAATTGAACTTTCAGCTAATTAAGAAATTCTCTTTCGATTGCGCCCAAAATCAGCATGATCGGTGGCGTAATTGCTGAGAAAAAACTTTGCACGGGTTCAAGATTATGCAAAAGTACCAACACATTTACGCAGCTGACGTATCCGTATATGGGTTCAGACCCATACATACAAGGGCTTCTTGATGCCCATCATAACCAATCAGCGGTGAGAATCTATCCGTCTCGACCAATCGCAGATGAGAAAGTTTCTGATAGTCCTCAATGTTTTCTTGTATACCGTCTGTTATCGTCTGTTATGTTATTATAAAGTGACAGCGATCGTAGCCCCGTGGATCAACGGTGCAAGATTTGCAAATTTCGTTGAAATAAATAAAACATTATTGGAAATAGCAGTGGATATAATCAATTTTATTTTTTTCATAAAAGAAGTTTCAATAAGTTTCGAGCCCAATTCACGACAATAATATCTATAATAAATAAAACCTCAAAAGTGGATTAATTGATCTCATACAGTGTACTGAGAGTGAGTAAAATGTTGAGAAGTGAAAACGTGAATAATGTGTCGTGAAAATTAAGAATTATCTGTTCTACTTCGATATCGTAATATATACATAGATAGCAAATTTGCGAGATTTCGCGTCATGTTCACGTTTGAGGTTATGACCGCCGGAGTGCTGTTGCGTGCAGAGTGTAGAAAAATAAAAGTGGTTATTGAAAAGTGGAAGGAATCGATATTATTAATGACGTGACTAATTAGTGTTGAATAATAATAATAATAACAATGGGAAAAAAAACGTTCGTTCATTATAACCTCTAAAACGTTCTTTCCAAACAGAAATTCTATGTTATGTAATTACATTTAATAAAGAGGTGGATGGTTGTATGTAAACGAATTCAAATAAATTTTAAAAAACTTTGGTCAAGTAATTCAATGTATTGTTGTCATAATTTCTTTCATTTAGTTTGGCTGTGTTCACCGGTCCCTTTTTTCCACCTCCATATAGCTTACAGTGTATATTGTCATACCAATTTCTATTTGTTCTCCAGACAATACGAGAGATATTCGTATTTCTATTTTTTTATATTAATTTCAACAAGATAATTTGAAATATTTATAACAAAAAGCCTTCATGATTGCTTGTTCATACACCCAAGTTTTGAAAAATCTTTGGGCCATGTAAATGCATAGATATATTCACTTGAGTTGTTACATGATAAATTTGGAAATTTATTTCAATAAGTCATTGGGTGCTTAATTTTCAAGATATCAATATTTGTATCTTCGAAATGCAATGAACACCTCTAAAGTTCGACAAAGTGATGAAGTGACATGTATATTGAATATTTCCAGACCATGTTTGCGATTGGCATTGTGGGTTGAAAAATTCATGTCTGTAAGTCTACACCTGATCATTTTTGGATGTGATCAAATATTTTGTCTGCGGATAACCATGGAGACATACAAAATTACAGCATTTTGCTTGCTTCAACATGCATCGTATCTGTCACTTTTTTTTTGAATGTGTCATAATAAATTTCAAAAATGTGGTTCATGTAATTTTTAAGTGTTTTTCCCTATAGCACCAAAGTCTGTATAACTGGTACGTAGCAAGTACCTATGAACTTTGATATTTCTGTGAAATAGCAGGTATGCCAATCTTTTAACTTTTTGGTTCTGACTGGAATATATTAACGAAGATATTCATTACTAAAGTCTTCACCTACTTATTTCTGAATAGATCTGAAATTACTGTCTTCAGAAACTAATGCACAGATACATGAAACAATTTTGATTTCTGTTCTCTTTCAATTGCGCTGTCTTTTTTCTTTTTAACTATGGCTCTGCTCTTTCCGATCCTTGTTTTGACTCCATCGGTTTACAGCGGATCGATGCATATTATTAATTGGTTGCCTAATATGTGTCCTATGATTTTCTACTATTTCTTCATGCTGATTGTGGTAACGTGATTCAAGAGGTTTCCAATTATGATCATCAATCGCACATTTTGTACAACAGATTCTCAAAACAGTTTCTGGTCTTGATATAAGTGTAGTTATTCTTTTTCCACCTGGTCTGTCGAGTAATAAATTTTGAAACTTGTTCCAAAACGTCTTTGGATGCTTTTTTTGCTGATAATATGAAAAGTTGAATCTTCGGAATGCGGTAGGCAAACACAAATATTGACAACAATACTTATGAAATGACGTGTATGTTGAGTATTCCTATTCTGCAAACTGCAAATGTGGAATTATTGGTGATAAACATTCATTACGATAAGTGTACAGTTGCTCAGTTTTCGATGCGATTAAGTATAATACCTGCCAACATCATGGAAACCTACAGAATTTCTGAATCTTATGTGCGCTATGTCATTTTAATGTAACATCATGACTTCTAACAACTTTCCACTCTAATACTATAGTTTTGGATCATTGAAATACAGCAAAAATCTGCAAACTATAAAATTTATATACTGTGCCATTCATTTTATTTTTTGACTCGCACCGTAACATAAATATGAAGTGAAAAATTCATTACAAAAGTCTTCAGTTGCTCATTTATGGATGGATTTGAAATTGCTGTCTTCCAAACTCATTGCGCAGATACATTGAATTGCAGCAGATACCTGCGAATTTGGAAATTTCTGTGGATAGGTATATGTGCTAATAAGTATCACCCCCTATCTTTATGGTAATATGTAATGGAACTTTGTTCAGCAAGTTTTAAAGTATTTCTTTTCAAATAGTATTAAAGTTTGTATTACTGCGGTATGGAGCAAATACCTTCAAACTTTGATATTTTTGTGTCGCAGCATGTGTGCCAATTATTTAAATTTTTTACTCCAACCGTAACATGTAATTTCACAAATTCATCACAAAAGTTTTCAGCTTTACTAATTATCTTAATTTTCCTTTTTCTAAATTCTATGCTAAATTTCTGAATTTCCTAATTTATTTCTAAATTATCCTGAAACGAAATTGTTTTCCTGCACAAGCAATGCAGGTACCTTAAACGTCTTTGAATTCCGTTGCTCTGTTGAATCAAGTACGCTCAGTTTTTTTTACTTCTTTGAATTCTGACATAATAAATGTTTCCGGGTGCCTTTTTTCTGCAACTATCAAACTGTAGATAATTGGATCTCCGCGGCCACTTGCAAACTTTGGAAATATATTTCATCGGGGGCATGTTTTGGATGACACGAAAATGTCTAGATTCAGAATGCAAAAACGACATTTAAAAATGGCCAATTCTGTTGTATTCGTTGTGTCTTGAATTTGATCTATCTTTTCTCTTTTCCTTTCTTTTCACTAACGTTATAAGCCGGAAATCATATCTCAGCCCGCAACACGCATTGCTACATGCTCTTGAGTTTCCAATGGACAAAACATATTAGAAGACAAGGAGAAAAATCACCAAAGTCCAAGAACAAACCTCTATCGAAATATTTCCAGTACAATTTTGACGAAATTTAGGTCTTTATTCGTGGAAACCAACGTTATAAGCCGAAAATCATATCACGACCTACAACCTGCTTTTCACCGTGCTCTTTGGTTCCTAATTGACAAAACATATTAGAGTACAAGGAAAAAAATCGCCAAAGTCCAAGGAGAGACCTGTGACGAAATATTTTCAGTACAATTTGGATGAAAAATATGTCTTTTTTCGTAGAAACCAACGTTATAAGCCGAAAATCATATCTCGGCCTCCAACCCGCTTTCCATCGTGCTCTTTGGTTCCTATTTGACAAAACATATTAAGGTACAAGGAAAAAAATCGCCAAAGTCCAAGAACAAACCTGTGACGAAATATTTCCAGTTCAATTTTTACGAAAAATAAGTTTTTTTTAGTGGAACCCAACGTTATAAGCCGAAAATCATATCCCGGCCTCCAACCCGCTTTCGACCGTGCTCTTGTGTTCCTGATTGACAAAACATATTAGAGTACAAGGAAAAAAATCGCCAAAGTCCAAGAACAGACCTGTGACGAAATATTTCCAGTTCAATTTTTACGAAAAATAGGTCTTTTTTCGTGGAAACCTACGCTATAAGCCGAAAATCATATCCCGGCCTCCAACCCGCTTGCGGCCGTGCTCTTGGGTTCCTAATTGACAAAACATATTAGAGTACAAGGGAAAAAATCGCCGAAGTCCGAGGACAGACCTGTGACGAAATATGTCCAGTACAATTTTGACGAAAAATAGGTCTTTTTTCGTGAAAACCAACGTTATAAGACGAAAATCATAAATAATTCATAGAAATTTAAACTAAAATCCTATAGTCAACTGAACATAAATAAGGCAATTTTGAGAAAAAAGACGTGATATCAAACCATAAACTTCCCCTAGGAAAAAAAAGGTTGGGACAAGTACATTGATGATCCCTCGTTTGCTGATAATTCCATCCATGAAAAAAACTTTAAAACAAAATTTTTATAAAAAATGGGCAAAAAAATTATTTTATAAAAAAAAAACAGAACAATTCGAAAAAAATTTCACAAATCTTGAAAAAGCATTATCTTTAAAAAAAACTGAACTGTATCTATTTTTTAAAGTGTTAAAAGAATCAAATAACAAGTAAAAAATAAAAACCGAAAAATCGCGCTTGAAATCATTTTGGAAACCGATGCCTCATTCTTCTTATTTGATTCGAAGGGCTAAATCAATTAAAAAAAAAACCATCTAATTTACGTGCTGCATTAAAATTTATTATATCAATTCGAGGCCAAGTATTTTCTAATAAATTGAAAAAAGTTACCATTTGAGTTACGTGCAGCACTAAAATTTATGATATCAATCGAAGGACAAGTAATTTATGAGTAACTCCAAATTTCAACATTATGGAACTGTTTTAAGAAGCTTTTAAATCCAAAAAAATCACATGCAAGCTAGTCATTTCTTACTCTATGGTGGCAGAGACAATCGATTTTTTTCAGACTTTCAGGAGCTACTGATATTATTCACAATATTCGACGTCGATTGGATCGATAGAAATTATGTTTAAATATGAGTTAAAAGTACTTGTCCGGCCCATCACTTTTCATTTAAATCAAATAAAAATCAATCATAAAAAAACGAAACTGTACGGGAGAATGCGGTTAAAAATTTATTGAAATGCGATTTAGGTTAGTTATGCCGAAGGAAATTCGTTCGCTGGAAGAAGTGAGAAGTAAAAACTGCCGTCATAGCAATACAAACTGGGGAGTTATTTTGGAAGCTTCAACATATTTAATGTGCAAAATGTTTTTTATTTATCGATGCACAATAACATCTTTTGTATATTACAGGACAATTTGTTTCCATTCTTATTAAATTAGTCCAATTAAGAGAAAATTACTTGAAGATAATTCTCTAAATTCCCTCTGCATGAATATTTGTGCTCCAACAGTTCTAAAAAAGCCCTGATTTTTATTTAAATATAATAAGTTTAATGGAAAGTGATGGGCCGGACAAGTACTTTTAACTCATATTTAAACATAATTTCTATCGATCCAATCGACGTCGAATATTGTGAATAATATCAGTAGCTCCTGAAAGTCTGAAAAAAATCGATTGTCTCTGCCACCATAGAGTAAGAAATGACTAGCTTGCATGTGATTTTTTTGGATTTAAAAGCTTCTTAAAACAGTTCCATAATGTTGAAATTTGGAGTTACTCATAAATTACTTGTCCTTCGATTGATATCATAAATTTTAGTGCTGCACGTAACTCAAATGGTAACTTTTTTCAATTTATTAGAAAATACTTGGCCTCGAATTGATATAATAAATTTTAATGCAGCACGTAAATTAGATGGTTTTTTTTTTAATTGATTTAGCCCTTCGAATCAAATAAGAAGAATGATGCATCGGTTTCCAAAATGATTTCAAGCGCGATTTTTCGGTTTTTATTTTTTACTTGTTATTTGATTCTTTTAACACTTTAAAAAATAGATACAGTTCAGTTTTTTTTAAAGATAATGCTTTTTCAAGATTTGTGAAATTTTTTTCGAATTGTTCTGTTTTTTTTTTATAAAATAATTTTTTTGCCCATTTTTTATAAAAATCACTATATCCAGAGATGCAAAGTGAATGCACACATGTCGATGCACAAAATTTTCAAATTCTTCGTGTACCCACCGAGTTTCAATAGGAGCAAGAAACAATATAGTGTGTCTAGACCAACAGAATCACTTATTTTGTTATGTATGCATGGCATTCTGAAACCATAAAATGTTATGCCATTCTGAAATGAGCCACCGCTGACTTTGTGTAACATTTATGATTATTTTTTTATTATGTTTATTTACTTATTATTTATATATATCCATATTTTATATTTCTTCTGTAATTTTTATTATTTATTCATGTCCATATTCTATAATCAAAAATGCGAAGCAATAATATCTGGCGCATATGTTAATACACAGAATTTTCAAAGTTTGCAAGTATCCGCGGCGGTTCATTCATCTTCATTTTCCTACAAACCACAGATTCATTAACTTAATTACGCCAATACTGAAAGTAATAAAGACAGTACGCTTAACAGCCAACAGAGCTCAAAATTGTTTGATGTATCTGTGCATTGGCTTTCGAAGACAGCAATTTCAGACCTATGCAGTAATAAGCGACTGAAGACTTTAGTAATGACTTTCTCTGTTTATATACTACAGTCGATATCAAAAAGTGAAATGATTTCCACACCGGCTGCTTTACAGAAATATCAAAGTTTACAAGTACTCGCTGCATACTGGTAATACAAACTTTGATACTATGGGGAAAAACATTTCAGAATTTCCTGAACCACATTCTTGAATGTTATTATCAAGAGACTCGGTAGAGTCTCGGGACAAGTACATTGACAGCCCTGTCGTCTGCTGGCCCGAGGCTCTCGCCGAGACTATACTTTCTCCAAATAAAACGATTCGCGGTGGTGGGGGTAAAATTGGCATGTGATTTTCTGTAATTGCGAAGCCTATGAGTTATGTACGACTTTGAAAATTGAACTTTCAGCTAATTGAGAAATTCTCTATCGAATGAGTCCAAAAACAGCATTATTGGTGGCGTAATTGCTGAGAAAAAACTTTGCACGGGCTCAAGATTATGCAAAAGTTACCAACGCATTAAAAAATTTATGTGTCTGTATATTATAGTATAACACCATGAAAGGCACTTTGATGCTATCGAGTTTCTGATTCGTTGGATCTGACGACATCCATTTTTAGACGTTGTGATTGGTTGTTGAAATTAGTTGTTGATGATTGGAAATCTGACGTCAACTTCATAACGTAGCACACGGCGCAGCACAGCTGGTAACAGCAGTCATAAATTCGATCGATATCAAGAGACTCGGTAGAGTCTCGGGACAAGTACATTGACAGCCCTGTCGTCTGCTGGCCCGAGCCTCTCGCCGAGACTATACTTTCTCTGAATAAAACGATTCGCCGTGGTGGGGGTAAAATTGGCATGTGATTTTATTGAATTACGAAGCTCAGGAGCCATTTAGCAACTTGAAAATTGAAGTTTAAGCCAATTGAGTAATTCTCTATCGATTCCGCCCTAAATCAGCATGATCGGTGTTGTAATTGCTGAGAAAAAACTTTGCACGGGCTCAAGATTATGCAAAAGTTACCAACACATTCAAGAATTTTTGCGTCTGTATTTATAAACACCATCAAAGGCACTTTGATGCTCTCGAGTTTCTGATTCGTTGGATCTGACGACATCCATTTTTAGACGTTGTGATTGGTTGTTGAAATTAGTTGTTGATGATTGGAAATCTGACGTCAACTTCAGAACGTAGCACACGGCGCAGCACAGCTGGTAGCAGCAGTCATAAATTCGACCGATATACATATATATATGTACAAACCATGTGTCAGTTTTTGATCGTATGAACAGAGTTTCGACATTACGAAGTGCGTGCGGGATCAATAAAAAAATAATTTTCGTCATCTAAAGAAGTGCATATTACTATTTATTTTGTTATTTGTGATATATTAAACCGGTATCAAAGCGGCCGGGTAAATGTAGTCTGTGATGTGTGTGTGAAAAAGAATATAAAAAATGCGCGATACATATATGTCAACGAAACTTTTCAAGATTTCATTATTTCGTTCGATTGGAAATAAGTGTTAACTGAAATAATCCTTCAATTAAACCAGAGTACGAGAAATATTGTCCAGTGCGAATAAATTGTCAGTGGCGTGGTTATATATCATGTGTACATAGGTTATATATACGCAACTGTTAGAATGATATTAGAAACTTTAATTGAATAAATATTTTCTAATTTATTTCTTGTGTCGTCATTATTTTTAAACATCCCCAAATTTTGCTTGATATTCAGTTTGGCTCTGCCCTCTCCGATCCTTGTTTTCACCCCATCAGTTTGCAGCGGATCGATTCATATTATTAATTCGTTCCCTAATATGTGTTCTATGATTTTCTACTCCTTCATGATGATTGTGGTAACATGATTCGAGAGGTTTCTAACCATGATCTTGAATTGCACATTTTGTAAATCAGATTTTTTTAAAAAAATCTGGTCTTGGTATAGTGTGTAGTTATTCTTTTCCCATTAGGTCTGTCGAGTGATAAATTTGGAAACTTTTCCAGAAAGCCTTTGGATGCTTTTTTTGCTGATAATATGAAAAGTCGTATCTTAGGAATGCGGTATGCAAACACAAATTTTGATAACAAAACTTATAGAATGACATGTATGTGAGTATTTCCACTTTGCAAACTACAAATATGGAATTATTATAAAAAAAATTCATTCCGATAAGTCTACTGTTGCTCAGTTTTGGATGCGATCAAATATGATGCCTACCAACATCCCCAGAAACTTACAGAATTGCTGAATGCAATGTGCGCTATGTCATTTTAATGTAACATCATGACTTTTGACAACTTTTCATTATAATGCTGTAGATTCGGATCATTGAAATACACCGAAAATCTGCAAACTATACAATTTAAATACTGTGCCATTCATTTTACATTTTGACTCTAACTGTAACATCTATATGAAGTAAAAAATTGATTATAAAAGTCTTCAGTTGCTCATTTATGGATAGATTCGAAATTGCTGTCTTCGAAGCTCATTGCGCAGATACATTGAACCGCAGCAGATACCTGCGAACTCTGAAATTTCTGTGGATAAATATATATGCGACGGATCACCCCTTATCTTTGATTATGGTAATATGTAATGGAACTTGGTTCGGCAAGTTTTTAAGTGTTAATTTTCAAATAGTATTGAAGTTTGTATGACTGATATACAGCGAATACTTCCAAACTTTGATATTTCTGTGTTGCAGCATGTGTGCCAATCATTCAAATCATTTCCTCCATCCGTATCATGTAATCTAGAAAATTCATCACAAAAGTCTTCCGCATTTCTAGATACTTCAATTTTCCTTTTTCTACTCCATTGTGAGTATTCGAATTTCTAAATTAATTTCTGAATTGTCCTGAAATGGTTTTTCTCCAAAACTAATGCAGGTACCTTAAACGTCTTTGAATTCTGTTGCTTTGTTGAACTAAGTTCGCTTAGTTTTTTTTGCTGCTTTGAGTTCTGGCATAATAAATGTTAGAAGTTTTCCTGTACTTTTTTTCAGCAACTATCAAACTGTGGATAATTAGAACTCAGCGGCCACTTACAAACTTTGGAAATATATTTCATTGAGGGCACGTTTTGGATGAAATGAAATCTCTAGATTCAGAATGCAAAAGCGACATTTAAAGTGGGCAAATCTGTTGGATTTTTCGTGTCTTGAATTTGATCTATCTTTCATTTGAATTTTGAAGAAAAGGGATAAATAAAATCTGTTCTATTAAGGAAATCTTTACGTCAGTTCTTTCTTGGTATGAAGACTTGGAAAAAATCGCCAAAGGCCAAGGACAAACAGGTGACGAAATATTTTCAGTACAATTTTGACGAAAAATAGATCTTTTGTCGCGGAAACCAACGTTATAAGCCGAAAATCATATTACAGCCCACGAGACGCATTTCTTCACTCTCTTGGGTTCCTTTTACACAAAACATATTAGAAGATAAGGGGGAAAATCACCAACGTGGAAGAAGAAACCAGTGCCGAAATATTTCCAGTACAATTTTGACGAAAAATAGGTCCTTTTTCGTGGAAACCAACGTTATAAGCCGAAAATCATATCTCGGCCCCCAACCCGCTTTCTACCATTCTCTTGGGTTCCCAATAAGCATAGCAAATTAGAGTAGAAGAAAAAAAATAGCCCAGATCCATGGACAGACCTGTGACGGAATATTTTCTGTACGATGTTGACGAGAAATTTGTTGTTTTTCGTGGAAACCAACATTATAGGCCGAAAATCATATCTCGGCCCGCAACACACTTTTCCCCATGCTCTTGGGTTCCAAATAGACGAAACATATTAGAGTACAAGGAAAAAAATCGCCAAAGTCCAAAGACAAACCTGTGACGAAATATTTCCAGTACAATTTTAACGAAAAATAGATCTTATTTCGTGGAAACCAACGTTATAAGCCGAAAATCATATTATGGCCCACAACACACATTTCTTCATGCTCTTGGATTCCCAATAGACAAAACATATTAGAAGACAAGGACAAAAATCACCAAAGTCCAAGAACAAAACAGTGCCGAAATATTTTCAGTACAATTTTGAAGAAAAATTGGTCTTTTACGTGGAAACCAACATTATAAAACGAAATTCATTTCGCGGGCCTCATCCCGGATTCCTCCATGCTGTTGAGTTCCTAATAGGCATAACATATTAGAGTATAAGGAAAAAAATCGCCAAAGTTCAAGAGCAGACTTGTGATGAAATATTTTCACTACAATTTTTACGAAAAATTGGTCTTTTATGGTGGAAACCAACTTTATAATCCGAACATCATACCTAGGGAAAATAAGATTGGGAGAAGTACATTGATGGTCCCTTATTTGCTGATAATTTCATGAAAAAGATTATCCCATAAAAAATGTTCGTATGAGAATGGAATCTATAAAAATGTACTAAGCAAATAATTCATAGAAATGTATACTAAAATCCTATAACCGTCATAACATAAATGAGGATCTTTTGAGAAAAAAGGCGTGATATCAAACCATAAACTTCCCCTAGGGAAAAAAAGGTTGGGACAAGTACATTGATGGTCTCTTGTTTCTGGATGACATAGAAAAAAGATTTAGAACCAGGAAAAAAATTCTATAGAAACAATAAACGAAAAATTGAAAAGTTCCAAAAAATTCAACAAAAATAAAAAACAATCGAAAAAATTCTGTAAAGAAAAATGAAAAAATTTCAAAAAAATTCATAAATATTGAAGACATTGAAAAATGTACTATCCAAGATACATGTAGTATAAAAATGTATGATATCAATTGGAGGCCAAGTTTTTATTGATAATTTGGAATATTTATCCAACAAATTGGAAACTTTAATGAAATTCATGATAATTATTTTCGCGAAAAAAGTTAATGAAAAAAAAGTCATAACGGAAGTTACGTGCAGTACTAAAATGTATTATATCAATGCGAGGCCAAGTATTTATCAGTTATTCGAAATATTATCTCCGGCGACAAATGAGCGTTGAGAATCCTCGTCGGGCTCAGAACGTTTTATCAAAATTACTAAAAAATTAATGGAAATAAAAAATCGCAGAATCTTTCTTTCGAATAATAAGAACGATGTCAAACCATTTCTTTTTAACCAGACCATATAAAAATCGTTAAAAATTCACATGAAAGTCATTCGTTACTTCAACAAGGTACAGACTTTAAAGAATCGATTCCCCTCCGACTTTCAGGATCCTCTGGTATTATTCACAACATTCAACTTCGATTGGATCGGTACAAATTATGTTCAAATACGTCTTAAACGTACTTGTCCGGCCCATCACTTTTTATTCAAATTGCTCATTCGAAAACAAATCAGGGCTGCTCTAAAATGACAAATATAATAAAATCGATAGAAATAAAAATAACATCTCCAAGTAATTTGAACTTGATTGTTCTCAGGTTCGTATAGCAATATCCACTTCTCATTTCCTTCAGGGAACACATACCATTCGGTAAGAACCAATGGAAATGAGAAATAATCAGCCACATTACAAGAAATTTTCGAACCTATTCAGCCGTACAATGTTTTTTTTTCTATAGTCACGTACACATTTTGATAAATATCACTAGTCGAGTACGACACCTGGATTCCTGGAATTTGGAGAAAAATGATTTTGTTGTGAATTATGACTCCATACAATATAAATAGATTAATCAACTTCATCTTCCATTTTCGTTTCATTTTGACAAGAGCGATTTCAAGGAAAATTATTTTCTCGGGAATTACTGTTCCTTAATATTAACACATGCATTAACTTCGTTTTTGATTTTTTTTCGAATGAGCAATTTGAATAAAAAGTGATGGGCCGGACAAGTACGTTTAAGACGTATTTGAACATAATTTGTACCGATCCAATCGAAGTTGAATGTTGTGAATAATACCAGAGGATCCTGAAAGTCGGAGGGGAATCGATTCTTTAAAGTCTGTACCTTGTTGAAGTAACGAATGACTTTCATGTGAATTTTTAACGATTTTTATATGGTCTGGTTAAAAAGAAATGGTTTGACATCGTTCTTATTATTCGAAAGAAAGATTCTGCGATTTTTTATTTCCATTAATTTTTTAGTAATTTTGATAAAACGTTCTGAGCCCGACGAGGATTCTCAACGCTCATTTGTCGCCGGAGATAATATTTCGAATAACTGATAAATACTTGGCCTCGCATTGATATAATACATTTTAGTACTGCACGTAACTTCCGTTATGACTTTTTTTTCATTAACTTTTTTCGCGAAAATAATTATCATGAATTTCATTAAAGTTTCCAATTTGTTGGATAAATATTCCAAATTATCAATAAAAACTTGGCCTCCAATTGATATCATACATTTTTATACTACATGTATCTTGGATAGTACATTTTTCAATGTCTTCAATATTTATGAATTTTTTTGAAATTTTTTCATTTTTCTTTACAGAATTTTTTCGATTGTTTTTTATTTTTGTTGAATTTTTTGGAACTTTTCAATTTTTCGTTTATTGTTTCTATAGAATTTTTTTCCTGGTTCTAAATCTTTTTTCTATGTCATCCAGAAACAAGAGACCATCAATGTACTTGTCCCAACCTTTTTTTCCCTAGGGGTACATATATATATACAAACCATGTGTCAGTTTTTGATCACATGAACAGAGTTTCGACATTACGAAGTGCGTGCGGGATAAATAAAAAAATAATTTTCATCATCTAAAGAAGTGCAAATAACTATTTATTTTGTTAAAATTTATGATATATTAAACCGGTATCAAAGCGGCCGCGTAAATGTAGTCTGTGATGTGTGTGTGAAAAAGAATATAAAAAATGCGCGATGCATATGTCAACGAAACTTTTCAAGATTTCATTATTTCGTTTGATTGGAAATAAGTGTTGACTGAAATAATCCTCCAATTAAACCAGATTACAAAATATTGCCCAGTGCGAATATATCGTCACTGGCGTGGTTATATATCATGTGTAAATAGGTTATACATACGAATAAATAGAACAAAAGCACACGGAACTGTTAGAATGATATTAGAAACTTTACTTGAATAAATGTTTTCTAATTTATTTCTTGTGTCAACATTATATATAAACATTCCCATATTTTGCTTGATATTCAGTTTGGCTCTGCCCTCTCCGATCCTTGTTTTCACCCCATCAGTTTGCAGAGGATCGATACATATTATTAATTCGTTCCCTAATATGTGTCCTATGATTTTCTACTCCTTCTTCATGATGATTGTGGTAACATGATTCGAGAGGTTTCTAACCATAATCTTGAATTGCACATTTTGTAAATCAGATTTTCAAAAAAATTTCTGGTCTTGGTATAAGTATAGTTATTCTTTTTCTACTTGGTCTGTCGAGTGATAAATTTGGAAACTTGTTCCAGAAAGCCTTTGCAGACTTTTTTTCTGATGATATGAAAAGTCGTATCTTCGGAATGCAGTGGGTAAACACAAATTTTGACAATAGAACTTATGAAATGACACGTGTGTTGAGTATTCCCACTTTGCAAACTGCAAATGTGGAATTAATAGTGAAAAGATTCATTATGATAAGTCTGCAGTTGCTCAGTTTTGGATACGATCAAATATCATGCCTGCCAACATCCCCAGAAACTTACAGAATTTCTGAATGCAATGTGCGCTATGTCATTTTAATGCAACATCATGACTTTTGACAACTTTTCATTATAATGCTGTAGATTCGGATCATTGAAATACAGCGAAAATCTGCAAACTATACAATTTATATACTGTGCCATTCATTTTACATTTTGACTCTAACCGTAACATATATATGAAGTAAAAAATTCATTATAAAAGTCTTCAGTTGCTCATTTATCGATAGATTTGAAATTGCTGTCTTCGAAGCTCATTGCGCAGATACATTGAACCGCAGCAGATACATGCGAACTCTGAAATTTCTGTGGATAAATATATATGCTACGGATCACCCCTTATCTTTGATTATGGTAATATGTAACCCCTAGGAAAAAAAAGGTTGGGACAAGTACATTGATGGTCCCTCATTTGCTGATAATTCCATCCATAAAAAAAACTTTAAAAAAATTTTTTTTTTAAATTGTAAAAAAAATTATTGTATAAAAAAAAATACAGAACGATTCGAAAAAAATTTCACAAATCTTGAAAAAACATTATATTAAAACAAAAACTAATCTGTATCTATTTTTCAAAGTGTCAAAAGAATCAAATAACAAGTAAAAAATAATAAACCGAAAAATCGCCCTTGAAATCATTTTGGAAACCGATGCCTCATTCTTCTTATTAGATTCGAACAGCTAAATCAACTGAAAAAAATTCTATCTAATTTACGTGCGGCATTAAAATTTATTATATTAATTCGAGGCCAAGTATTTTCTAATGAATTGAAAAAAGTTACCACTTGAATTACGTGCAGCAATAAAATTTATGATATCAATCGGTGGACAAGTAATTTATGAGTAACTCCAAATTTCAACATTATGGAATTGTTCTAAGAAGCTTTTAAATCCAAAAAAATCACATGCAAGCTAGTCATTTCTTACTCTATGGTGGCAAAGACTTATAAGAAAATCGATTCTTCTCAGACTTTCAGGATCCTCTGGTATTATTCACAAAATTCGACGTCGATTGGATCGATACAAATTATGTTTACATATGTGTTAAAAGTACTTGTCCGGCCCATCACTGTTCATTTAAATAAAAATCTATCATGAAAAAATGGAATTGATGGCAGAATCCGGTAAAACTTTTATTGAAATGCGATTCATTATTAGTTTAATGTTCTTAATAATAGTATAGGTTAGTTCTTATTCCGAATGGAACTCGTTCGCTGGAAGAATAAGTGGGAAGTAAAAATTGCCGTCATCGAATGTAAACTGCAGAGTTATTTTGGAAGCTTCAACATATACATTATGTACAATTATTTTCATTTATCAATGGACAATAATATCCCTTGTATATTGCGAAACAATTTCTTTGCTTTTTTTATTAAATTAGTGCAATTACGTAAAAATTACTTGAAGATAATTCTCTCAATTCCCTCTGCATGGATACTTGTGATCCATCAGTTCTAGACAACCACTGATTATTATTGGGATGAACAATTTAAACGGAAAGTGATGGGCCGGACAAGTACTTTTAACACATATGTAAACATAATTTGTATCGATCCAATCGACGTCGAATTTTGTGAATAATACCAGAGGATCCTGAAAGTCTGAGAAGAATCGATTTTCTTATAAGTCTTTGCCACCATAGAGTAAGAAATGACTAGCTTGCATGCGATTTTTTTGGATTTAAAAGCTTCTTAGAACAATTCCATAATGTTGAAATTTGGAGTTACTCATAAATTACTTGTCCACCGATTGATATCATAAATTTTATTGCTGCGCGTAAGAAAGTGGTAACTTTTTTCAATTCATTAGAAAATACTTGGCCTCGAATTAATATAATAAATTTTAATGCCGCACGTAAATTAGATAGAATTTTTTTCAGTTGATTTAGCTGTTCGAATCTAATAAGAAGAATGAGGCATCGGTTTCCAAAATGATTTCAAGGGCGATTTTTCGGTTTATTATTTTTTACTTGTTATTTGATTCTTTTGACACTTTGAAAAATAGATACAGATTAGTTTTTGTTTTAATATAATGTTTTTTCAAGATTTGTGAAATTTTTTTCGAACCGTTCTGTATTTTTTTTTATAAAATAATTTTTTTTACAATTTAAAAAAAAAAATTTTTTTAAGTTTTTTTTATGGATGGAATTATCAGCAAACGAGGGACCATCAATGTACTTGTCCCAACCTTTTTTTTCCTAGGGGAAGTTTATGGTTTGATATCACGTCTTTTTTCTCAAAAGTTCCTTATTTATTTTCAGTTGACTATAGGATTTTAGTTTGAATTTCTATGGATTATTCATGATTTTCGTCTTATAACGTTGGTTTCCACGAAAAAAGACCTATTTTTCGTCAAAATAGTACTGAAAATATTTCGTCACAGGTCTGTCCTTGGACTTTTTTTTCTTGTACTTTTTTCTTTGTACTCTAATTTTTTTCTTTGTACTCTGATAAACCATAAACTTCCCCTAGGGAAAAAAATTTTGGGACAAGTACATTGATGGTGTCGTGTGTGCTGATAATTCCATCCATAAAAAAAAACTTGGAAACCGATGCCTCATTCTTCTTATTTGATTCGAACAGCTAAATCAATTGAAAAAAATTCCATCTAATTTACGTGCAACATTAAAATTTATTATATCAATTCGAGGCCAAGTATTTTCTAATGAATTAAAAAAAGTTACCATTTGAATTACGTGCAGCACTAAAATTTATGATATCAATCGGTGGACAAGTATTGTATTAGTAACTCCAAATTTTGACATTATTGAATTGTTCTAAGAAGCTTTCAAATCCAAAAGAATCACATGCAAGCTAGTCATTTCTTACTCTATGGTGGCAGAGACTTATAAGAAAATCGATTCTTCTCAGACTTTCAGGATCCTCTGGTATTATTCACAAAATTCGACGTCGATTGGATCGATACAAATTATGTTTAAATATGTGTTAAAAGTACTTGTCCGGCCCATCACTATTCATTCAATAAAGAATCAATCATAAAAAAATGATATGGCACGGCAGAATCTCGTTAAAAGTTTGTTGAAATGCGATTCATTATTAATTTAATGTTCTTAATAATAGTATAGGTTAGTTCTTATTCCGAATGGAACTCGTTCGCTGGAAGAATAAGTGGGAAGTAAAAATTGCCGTCATCGAATGTAAACTGCAGAGTTATTTTGGAAGCTTCAACATATACATTATGTACAATTTTTTTCATTTGTCGATGCACAATAATATCCCTTCTATATTGCGGAATAATTTGTTTCCGTTTTTTATTAAATTAGTGCAATTAAGTAAAAATGACTTGAAGATTATTCTCTCAATTCCCTCTGCATGAATACTTGTGATCCATCAGTTCTAGACAAGCCCTGACTTTTATTTGGATAAACAATTTAAACGGAAAGTGATGGGCCGGACAAGTACTTTTAACACATATTTAAACATAATTTGTATCGATCCAATCGACGTCGAATTTTGTGAATAATACCAGAGGATCCTGAAAGTCTGAGAAGAATCGATTTTCTTATAAGTCTCTGCCACCATAGAGTAAGAAATGACTAGCTTGCATGTGATTCTTTTGGATTTGAAAGCTTCTTAGAACAATTCAATAATGTCAAAATTTGGAGTTACTAATACAATACTTGTCCACCGATTGATATCATAAATTTTAGTGCTGCACGTAATTCAAATGGTAACTTTTTTTAATTCATTAGAAAATACTTGGCCTCGAATTGATATAATAAATTTTAATGTTGCACGTAAATTAGATGGAATTTTTTTCAATTGATTTAGCTGTTCGAATCAAATAAGAAGAATGAGGCATCGGTTTCCAAGTTTTTTTTTATGGATGGAATTATCAGCACACACGACACCATCAATGTACTTGTCCCAAAATTTTTTTCCCTAGGGGAAGTTTATGGTTTGATATCACGTCTTTTTTCTCGAAAGTTCTTTATTTATGTTTTGATGAATATATAATTTTAATTTAAATTGCTATGAATTATTTACGATTTACTGCTTATAACGTTGTTTTTCACGAAAATAGACCTATTTTTCGTCAAAATTGTACTGGAAATATTTCGTCACAGGTCTGTTGTTAGACTTCAGCGATTTTTTTCCTTGTACTCTAATATGTTTTGTCAATTAGGAACCCAAGAGCACGGTGGAAAGCGGGTTGGAGGCCGAGATATGATTTTGGCTTGTAACATCTGATTCGTCGAAAAAAGACTGATACCGCACAATCAGTATACTAGTGAAGAACATTATACACTAATGCTGTAGGATTGTAATATATTTGATATTTTCTTACGGTTCGAAATCATTTTTGTTTTGTGATTTAAGAAGTTTTGTTTACATTTTTTGTGGTATAATGCGAAAACGGGCGATCATCAATGTAATTGTCCAAATTTTTTTTCTCCGAGAGAGGATTTTCACGGCTTGATATCAAATCTTTTTTCTGTGGTAGTTCTAAACCACAAAAAATATTCTTAAATAAGATTTTATCAAGTTCTCCAATGTTTCTATTGTGATATTTAAAAATAATTCTCCTTTCTCCAATGCTTTTCTTTAAGTTTTGTACAATTTATAACAGTTTGATATTCTTCGAATGTTTGAAGTGATATCCTCAATTTTTCAACCATTTCGAACGTGTCTATAATTTTGTGGGATTAAAATCATATTCCGTAAGGTTTTTCAATATTTTGTATCATTGTGGAATTTTCCCCCTTCATTTATAAATTTTGTTTTCATCTGTTTTGATGAAATCATTGTGAATAAAGAAAACATGAAGATTTTTCAATGAAACGAATTTTTGGATTGATTTTCCTTAAAATTTGACAGAAGGAGAAAGAAAAATATATATATAAAGTTCACCAAGTCCACCAGAATTCACAATTTTCACATATGTTTATTGAATTCTAATGCTAGTTATTTTTATTTCATTAAAAAACGTGCTTCCAAGGACTTTTGGAAGCAATCTTTTCCATTCGTATTATCATTCCCAGAGATAGAAAGTTGACGCACCCACGTCGATGCACAAAATTTTCAAACTCTGCATGTAGCCACCAAGGTTCAACCGGACAAAAGAAAAAGTATGACGTGCGTCAAGACCAACAGAATTGCTTACTTTTTAATATGAGCATTGCATTTTGAAAACATAACTTCTTATGCCATTCATAAACAGGCCATCGCTGACTTTTTGTATCATTCATCATTATTTTTTATTATTGATTATTATTTAAATCCATTTCCAAATCCTATAATTCATGTATAATTTTTATTATTTGTAGATATCCATATTCCATAATCAAAAAAAGGAAGTACTAATACCTGGCATGCATGTCAATACACAGAATTTTCCAAATTTGCAAGTATTCGCTGCGATTTATTAATCTAAATTTTGATACAGACAGAAAAAATTACCACCGATTCATAAAATTTATTATACCAAACCTAAAAGGAAAAAAGACAGCGCACTTGAAAGTGAACAGAACGCATAATTGTTTCATGTATCTCATTCACATATTACAGTTGGAACCAAAAAGTGAAAAGATTGGCACACCTACCGCTTCGCAGGGATATCAAAGTTCATATAGGTATTCGCTGCGTACCAGTAATACAAACTTTGGTGCTATGGGGCAAAAAACTTTAAAATTACCCGAACCACATTTTTGAAACTTATTATGGCATATTCAATAAATAAAGTGACGGATACGCTGCATGTTGACGTAAATCAAATAGTGTAAAAAGTGACAGATACGCTGCATGTTGAAGTAAATCAAATAGTGTAATTTAGTATGTCTCCATGGTTATACACAGACAAAATATTTGATCACATCCAGAAATGATCAGGCGTAGACTCACACACATGAATTTTTTAATCCATAATACCAATCGTAAACATGGTCTGGAAATACTCAATATACGTGTCGCTTCATCATGTTGTCAAATTTAAGATGTGTTCATTGCATTTGGAAGATACAAATTTTGATATCACGAAAAATAAGCAACCAATGACTTATTGAAATGAATTTCCAAATTCATCATGCAACAATTCAAGTGAATATCTATGTATTTACATGGCCCAAAGATTTTTTAAAACTCGTGTTTGTAAAAAAGCAATCATGAAAACTTTTTGTTATGAATTTTCCAATTTATTGATATCAATATGAGAAAATAGAAATACGAATGTCACTCGAATTGTCTAGAGAATGAATAGAAATTGGTATGGATACACTGTAAGCTAAGGAGGTGGGAAAAAGGGCCCGGTGAACACAGCCAAACGAAATGAAAGAAAATATGACAACAATACATTGAATTAGACACTTTTACTTGACCGAAGTTTTTCAACATTTATTTGCATTCATTTACATACAATCACGCATATTTTTTCTATAATGTAATTACACAACATAAAATTTCTGTTTGGAAAGAACGTTTGAGAGGTTATAATGAGCGAAAGTTTATTTTTCTCACATAACTCCCGTTGAAAATTTTTGAAAAACCAGAACCAGGATTGCAACAAAATTATGTCATAAATAAACGTAAAATCAAAAAATTTGTACAAGGAGAAATTTCCCAATACTAATATATGTTCTATATAACAAACACTCGCGAACCGATTGCGATGAGCGTAAACTAACCCACATGGTTTTCACAAAGCATACATAACATTTTTTTTTTATAGTCTTATAAGAATTTTGAATCGAATTCATACAGCTCGCACTATTTCTCCGAAATGTTATCATTCAGATCGCTGTTGCTATTAATTTGCTCATGCCATCAAAAACTGACAGATCGATGTACTATATATCACGTCAAAGTCACTATGTGTCTGGTTTTCGTAATACTGTATGACACGACATACCACTATTTTTAATAAAATGAATACATATTTAACACTTTATTGGATGAAAAATATTTTTTTGTCACCCCGTACTTCGTAATGTCGAAAATCCGTTTGTTATAACATCAATAACTGACGGCTGACTGATGGCCTTGTATATATATTCATAAACTGTATTCCGCTGGAACGGTACAGCAAGTGTCCTGATCAATCACAGCTCATTATTTCTGTAGCCGGGATCCCGGGACCCGAGTTTCCATAGAAATGGGTTATAGCTGGCATCAAGAGGCCTTTGATGGTGTTCTGTACAGACACAGTAAATCCATAGATGTGTTAGTAACTTTTGCATAATCTTGAGCCCGTGCAAAGTTTTTTCTCAGCAATTACACCACCGATCGTATTGATTTTAGGCGCAATCGAAAGAGAATTTCTTAATTCGCTGAAAGTTCAATTTTCAAATTGCGACATAACTCCTGAGCTTCGCAATTCAAGAAAATGACGTGTCAATTTTACCCCCACCACCGAAATTTACTTTATTCAGAGATAATATAGTCTCGGCGAGAGCCTCGGGCCAGCAGACGACAGGGCTGTCAATGCACTTGTCCCGAGACTCTACCGAGTCTCTTGATGTTTTGTCAATTAGAAACCCAAATGCACGGTCGCAAGCGGGTTGGAGGCCGGGATATGATTTTCGGCTTATAACGCTGGTTTCCACGAAAAAGGAACTATTTTCCGTCAAAATTTTACTGGAAATATTTCGACACAGGTCTGTTCTTGGACTTTGGCGCTTTTTTTCCTTGTACCCTAATATGTTTTGTCAATTAGGAAACAAAGAGCACGGTGAAAAACGGGTTGGGGGCCGAGATATGATTTTCGGCTTGTAACGTTGGTTTCTACGAAAAAAGACCTAAATTTCGTTAAAATTGTACTGGAAATATTTCGTCACAGGTCTGTTCTTGGACTTTGGCGATTTTTCCCCTTGTCTTCTGATATATTTTGTCCATTGGGAACTCAAGAGCATGTAGCAATGCGTGTTGCGGGCTGTGATGTGATTTCCGGCTTATAACGTTAGAAAAAAGAAAGGAAAAGAGGAAAGACAGATCAAATTCAAGACACAACAAATCCAACAGAATTGGCCATTTTTAAATGTCGCTTTTACATTCTGAATCTAGACGTTTTCGTGTCATCCAAAACATGGCCCCGATGAAATATATTTCCAAAGTTTGCAAGTGGCCGCTGAGATCCAATTATCTACAGTTTGATAGTTGCAGAAAAAAGGCACCCGAAAACATCTATTGTGTCAGAACTCAAAGAAGCAAAAAAAACTGAGCGTACTTAATTCTACAGAGCAACGGAAATCAAAGACGTTTAAGGTACCTGCATTGGTTGTGGAGGAATACAATTTCATTTCAGGATAATTTAGAAAGAAATTTAGAAATTAAGAAATTTAGCATGGAATTTAGAAAAAGGAAAATTAAGTTAAATAGTAAAGCTGAAAACTTTTGTGATGAATTTTTGAAATTACATGTTACGGTTGGAGTAAAAAATTAAAATGATTGGCACACATGCTGCGACACAAAAATATCAAAGTTTGAAGGTATTCGCTCCATACCGCAGTAATACAAACTTCAATACTATTTGAAAAGAAATACTTTAAAACTTGCTGAACAAAGTTCCATTACATATTACCATAATCAAAGATAGGGGGTGATACTAGCACATATACTTATCCACAGAAATTTCAAAGGTCGCAGGTATCTGCTGCGATTCAATGTATCTGCGCAATTAGTTTGGAAGACAGCAACTTCAAACCCATCCATCAATGATCAACTGAAGACTTTTGTAATGAATTTTTCACTTCATATTTATGTTATGGTGCGAGTCAAAAAATAAAATGAATGGCACAGTACATAAATTTTATAGTTTGCAGATTTTTGCTGTATTTCAATGATCCAAATCTATAGTATTAGAGTGGAAAGTTGTTAGAAGTCATGATGTTACATTAAAATGACATAGCGCACATAACATTCAGAAATTCTGTAGGTTTCCATGATGTTGGCAGGTATTATACTTAATCGCATTGAAAACTGAGCAACTGTACACTTATCGTAATGAATGTTTTCACCAATAATTCCACATTTGCAGTTTGCAGAATAGGAGTACTCAACATACACGTCAATTCATAAGTATTGTTGTCAATATTTGTGTTTGCCTACCGCATTCCGAAGATTCAACTTTTCATATTATCAGCAAAAAAAGCATCCAAAGACTTTTTGGAACAAGTTTCAAAATTTATTACTCGACAGACCAGGTGGAAAAAGAATAACTGCACTTATATCAAGACCAGAAACTGTTTTGAGAATCTGTTGTACAAAATGTGCGATTGATGATCATAATTGGAAACCTCTTGAATCACGTTACCACAATCAGCATGAAGAAATAGTAGAAAATCATAGGACACATATTAGGCAACCAATTAATAATATGCATCGATCCGCTGCAAACCGATGGAGTCAAAACAAGGATCGGAAAGAGAAGAGCCATAGTTAAAAAGAAAAAAGACAGCGCAATTGAAAGAGAACAGAAATCAAAATTGTTTCATGTATCTGTGCATTAGTTTCTGAAAACAGTAATTTCAGATCTATTCAGAAATAAGTAGGTGAAGACTTTAGTAATGAATATCTTCGTTAATATATTCCAGTCGGAACCAAAAAGTTAAAAGATTGGCATACCTGCTATTTCACAGAAATATCAAAGTTCATAGGTACTTGCTACGTACCTGTTATACAGACTTTGGTGCTATAGGGAAAAACACTTCAAAATTACATGAACCACATTTTTGAAACTTATTATGACACATTCAAAAAAAAAGTGACAGATATGATGCATATTGAAGCAAGCAAAATGCTGTAATTTTGAATGTCTCCGTGGTTATCCGCAGACAAAATATTTGATCACATCCAAAAATGATCAGGTGTAGACTTACAGACATGAATTTTTCAACCCACAATGCTAATCGCAAACATGGTCTGGAAATATTCAATATACATGTCACTTCATCACTTTGTCAAACTTTAGAGGTGTTTATTGCATTTCGAAGATACAAATTTTGATATCATGAAAATTAAGCACCCAATGACTTACTGAAATAAATTTCCAAATATATCATGTAACAACTCAAGTGAATATATCTATGCATTTACATGGCCCAAAGATTTTTCAAAACTTGGGTGTATGAACAATCAAAAAGCCTTCAACCATGAAGGCTTTTTGTTATAAATATTTCAAATTATCTTGTTGAAATTAATATAAATAAATAGAAATACGAATATCTCTCGTATTGTCTGGAGAACAAATAGAAATTGGTATGACAATACACTGTAAGCTAAGGAGGTGGAAAAAAGGGACCGGTGAACACAGCCAAACTAAATGAAAGAAATTATGACAACAATACATTGAATTACTTAACCAAAGTTTTTTAAAATTTATTTGAATTCGTTTACACACAACCATCAACCTCTTTCTTTAATGTAATTACACAACATAGAATTTTTGTTTGGAAAGAACGTTTTAGAGGTTATAATGAACGAACGTTTTTTTTCTCATTGTTATTATTATTATTATTCAACACTAATTAGTCACGTCATTAATAATATCGATTCCTTCCACTTTTCAATAACCACTTTTATTTTTCTACACTCTGCACGCAACAGCACTCCGGCGGTCATAACCTCAAACGTCAACATGACGCGAAATCTCGCAAATTTGCTATCTATGTATATATTACGATATCGAAGTAGAACAGATAATTCTTAATTTTCACGACACACATTATTCACGTTTTCACTTCTCAATATTTTACTCACTCTCAGTACACTGCATGAGATCAATTAATCCACTTTTGAGGTTTTATTTATTATAGATATTATTGTCGTGAATTGGGCTCGAAACTTATTGAAACTTCTTTTATGAAAAAAATAAAATTGATTATATCCACTGCTATTTCCAATAATGTTTTATTTATTTAAACGAAATTTGCAAATCTTGCACCGTTGATCCACGGGGCTACGATCGCAATCACTTTATAATAACATAACAGACGATAACAGACGGTGTGCAAGAAAACATTGAGGACTATGAGAAACTTTCTCATCTGCGATTGGTCGAGACGGATAGAGTCTCACCGGTGATTGGTTATGATGGGCATCAAGAAGCCCTTGTATGTATCGGTCTGAACCCATATACGGATACGTCAGCTGCGTAAATGTGTTGGTACTTTTTGCATAATCTTGAGCCCGTGCAAAGTTTTTTCTCAGCAATTACGCCACCGATCATGCTGATTTTGGGCGCAATCGAAAGAGAATTTCTTAATTAGCTGAAAGTTCAATTTTCAAATTGCGACATAACTCCTGAGCTTCGCAATTCAAGAAAATGACATGTCGATTTTACCCCCACCACCGCGAATCGTTTTATTCAGAGATAATATAGTCTCGGCGAGAGCCTCGGGCCAGCAGACGACAGGGCTGTCAATGTACTTGTCCCGAGACTCTGCCGAGTCTCTTGATGGAACTTGGTTCAGCAAGTTTTAAGGTGTTTCTTTTCAAATAGTATTGAAAATGTATTACTGTGGTATGGAGCGAAAACCTTCAAACTTTCATATTTTTGTGGCGCAGCATGTGTGCCAATACTGTGGTATGGAGCGAATACCTACAAACTTTCATATGTTTGTGTCGCAGCATGTGTGCCCATCATTTAAATTTTTTACTCCAACCGTAACATATAAACTCAAAAATTCATCCCAAAAGTCTTCAGCTTTATTAATTAACTTAATTTTCCTTTTTCTAAATTCTATGCTGAATTTCTGAATTTCTAAATTTATTTCTAAATTATCCTGAAATTAAATTGTTTACCTCCACAACCAATGCAGGTACCTTAAACATCTTTGAATTCCGTTGCTCTGTTGAATTAAGTACGCTCAGTTTTTTTTGCTTCTTTGAGTTCTAACATAATATATGTTTTCAGGTGTCTTTTTTCGGCAACTATCAAACTGTAGATAATTGGATCGCAGCGGCCACTTGCAAACTTTGGAAATATGTTTCGTCGGGGGTACGTTTTAGAAGACACGAAAATGTCTAGATTCAGAATGCAAAAGCGACATTGAAAAATGGCCAATTCTGTTGGATTTGTTGAGTCTTGAATTTGATCTATCTTTCCTCTTTTCCTTTCTTTTTTCTAACGTTATAAGCTGAAAATCACATCTCGGGCCGCAACACGCATTGCTCCATGCTCTTGAGTTGCCAATGGACGAAACATATTAGAAGACACGGAGAAAAATCACCAAAGTCCAAGAACAAACCTCTGTCGAAATAGTTCCAATACAATTTTTACGAAAAATAGGTCTATTTTCGTGGAAACCAAAGTTACAAGCCGAAAAACATATCTCGGCCTCCAACCTGCTTTCCACCGTGCTCTTGGGTTCCTAATTGACAAAACATATTAGAGTTAAAGGAAAAAAATTGCCAAAGTCCAAGAACAGACCTGTGACGAAATATTTGCAGTACATTTTTGACGAAAAATAGGTCTTTTTTTTGTGGAAACTAACGATCCATAAAAAAAAACTTGGAAATCGATGCCTCATTCTTCTTATTTGATTCGAACAGCTAAATCAATTGAAAAAAATTCCATCTAATTTACGTGCAGCATTAAAATTTATTATATCAATTCGAGGCCAAGTATTTTCTAATGAATTGAAAAAAGTTACCACTTGAGTTACGTGCAGCACTAAAATTTATGATATCAATCAGTGGACAAGTATTTTATTAGTAACTCCAAATTTTGACATTATTAAATTGTTCTAAGAAGCTTTTAAATCCAAAAAAAATCACATGAAAGCTAGTCATTCGTTACTCTATGGTAGCAAAGACTTATAAGAAAATCGATTTTTCTCAGACTTTCAGGATCCTTGGTATTATTCACAAAATTCAACGTCGATTGGATCGATACAAATTATGTTTAAATAAGTGTTAAAAGTACTTGTCCGACCCATCACTTTCCGTTTAATTTGTTTATCCAAATAAAAATCAGGGCTTGTCTAGAACTGATGGTTCACAAGTCACAAGTATTCATGCAGAGGGAATTGAGAGAATTATCTTCAAGTAATTTTTACTTAGTTGCACTAATTCAATAAAAAACGGAAACAAATTATTCCGCAATATACGAGGGATTTTATTCTGCATCGATAAATGAAACAAATTGTACATAATATATATGTTCAAGCTTCCAAAATAACTCTCCAGTTTATATTCAATGATGTCAATTTTTACTTCCTACTTATTCTTCCAGCGAACGAATTCCATACGGAATAAGAACTAACCTATACTATTATTAAAAGCATTAAACTAATAATGAATCGCATTTCAACAAATTTTTAACCAGATTCTGCCATACAATTTCGTTTTTTTATGATTGATTTTTTATTGAATGAATAGTGATGGGCCGGACAAGTACTTTTAACACTTATTTAAACATAATTTGTATCGATCCAATCGACGTTGAATTTTGTGAATAATACCAAGGATCCTGAAAGTCTGAGAAAAATCGATTTTCTTATAAGTCTTTGCTACCATAGAGTAACGAATGACTAGCTTTCATGTGATTTTTTTTGGATTTAAAAGCTTCTTAGAACAATTTAATAATGTCAAAATTTGGAGTTACTAATAAAATACTTGTCCACTGATTGATATCATAAATTTTAGTGCTGCACGTAACTCAAGTGGTAACTTTTTTCAATTCATTAGAAAATACTTGGCCTCGAATTGATATAATAAATTTTAATGCTGCACGTAAATTAGATGGAATTTTTTTCAATTGATTTAGCTGTTCGAATCAAATAAGAAGAATGAGGCATCGATTTCCAAGTTTTTTTTTATGGATGGAATTATCAGCAAACACGATACCATCAATGTACTTGTCCCAACCTTTTTTTCCCTAGGGGAAGTTTATGGTTTGATATCACGTCTTTTTTCTCGAAAGTTCCTTATTTATGTTTTAATGAATATATAATTTTAATTTAAATTGCTATGAATTATTTACGATTTACTGCTTATAACGTTGGTTTCCACGAAAAACGACCTATTTTTCGTCAAAATTGTGCTACTTTGGCGATTTTTTTCCTTGTATTCTAATATGTTTTGTCAATTAAGAACCAAAGAGCATGGTGGAAAGCGGGTTGGAGGCCGAGATATAATTTTCGGCTTATAACGTTGGTTTTCACGAAAAAAGACCTATTTTTCGTCAAAATTGTACTGGAAATATTTCGTCACAGGTCTGTTGTTGGACTTCAGCGATTTTTTTCCTTGTACTCTAATATGTTTTGTCAATTAGGAACCCAAGAGCACGGTGGAAAGCGGGGTGGAGGCCGAGATATGATTTTGGCTTGTAACATCTGATTCGTTGAAAAAAGACTGATACCGCACAATCAGTATACTAGTGAAGAACATTATACACTAATGCTGTAGGATTGTAATATATTTGATATTTTCTTACGGTTCGAAATCATTTTTGTTGTGTGATTTAAGAAGTTTTGTTTACATTTTTTGTGGTATAATGCGAAAACGAGCGATCATCAATGTAATTGTCCAAATTTTTTTTTCTCCGAGAAAGGATTTTTACGGCTTGATATCAAATCTTTTTTCTGTGGTAGTTCTAAACCACAAAAAATATTCTTAAATAAGATTTTCTCAAGTTCTCCAATGTTTCTATTGTGATATTTAAAAATAATTCTCCTTTCTCCAATGATTTTCTTTAAGTTTTGTACAATTTATAACAGTTTGATATTCTTCGAATGTTTGAAGTGATATCCTCAATTTTTCAACCATTTCGAACGTGTCTATAATTTTGTGGGATTAAAATCATATTCCGTAAGGTTTTTCAATATTTTGTATCATTGTGGAATTTTCCCCCTTCATTTATAAATTTTGTTTTCATCTGTTTTGATGAAATCATTGTGAATAAAGAAAACATGAAGATTTTTCAATGAAACGAATTTTTGGATTGATTTTCCTTCAAATTTGACAGAAGGAGAAAGAAAAAAATATATATAATGTTCACCAAGTCCACCAGAATTCGCAATTTTCACATATGTTTAATGAATTCTAATGCTAGTTATTTTTATTTCATTAAAAAACGTGCTTCCAAGGACTTTTTGAAGCAATCTTTTCCATTCGTATTATCATTCCCAGAGATAGAAAGTTGACGCACCTACGTCGATGCACAAAATTTTCAAACTCTGCATGTAGCCACCAAGGTTCAACCGGACAAAAGAAAAAGTATGAAGTGCGTCAAGACCAACAGAATTGCTTACTTTTTAATATGAGCATTGCATTTTGAAAACATAACTTCTTATGCCATTCATAAACAGGCCATCGCTGACTTTTTGTATCATTCATCATTATTTTTTATTATTGATTATTATTTATAATCCATTTCCAGATCCTATAATTCATGTATAATTTTTATTATTTGTAGATATCCATATTCCATAATCAAAAAAAGGAAGTACTAATACCTGGCATGCATGTCAATACACAGAATTTTCCAAATTTGCAAGTATTTGCTGCGATTTATTCATCTAAATTTTGGTACAGACAGAAAAAATTACCACCGATTCATAAAATTTATTATGCCAAATCTAAAAGGAAAAAAGACAGCGCACTTGAAAGTGAACAGAACGCATAATTGTTTCATGTATCTCATTCATATATTACAGTTGGAACCAAAAAGTGAAAAGATTGGCACATCTACCGCTTCGCAGGAATATCAAAGTTCATAGGTATTCGCTGCGTACCAGTAATACAAACTTTGGTGCTATGGGGCAAAAAACTTTAAAATTACCCGAACCACATTTTTGAAACTTATTATGGCATATTCAATAAATAAAGTGACAGATACGCTGCATGTTGAAGTAAATCAAATAGTGTAAAAAGTGACAGACAGATACGCTGCATGTTGAAGTAAATCAAATAGTGTAATTTAGTATGTCTCCATGGTTATACACAGACAAAATATTTGATCACATCCAGAAATGATCAGGCGTAGACTCACACACATGAATTTTTTAATCCATAATGTCAATCGTAAACATGGTCTGGAAATACTCAATATACGTGTCGCTTCATCATGTTGTCAAACTTAAGATGTGTTCATTGCATTTGGAAGATACAAATTTTGATATCACGAAAAATAAGTAACCAATGACTTATTGAAATGAATTTCCAAATTCATCATGCAACAATTCAAGTGAATATCTATGTATTTACATGGCCCAAAGATTTTTTAAAACTCGTGTTTGTAAACAAGCAATCATGAAAACTTTTTGTTATGAATTTTCCAATTTATTGACATCAATATGAGGAAATAGAAATACGAATGTCACTCGAATTGTCTAGAAAATGAATAGAAATTGGTATGGATACACTGTAAGCTAAGGAGGTGGGAAAAAGGGCCTGGTGAACACGGCCAAACGAAATGAAAGAAAATATGACAACAATACATTGAATTAGACACTTTTACTTGACCGAAGTTTTTCAACATTTATTTGCTTTCATTTACATACAATCACGCATATTTTTTCTATAATTTAATTACACAACATGAAATTTCTGTTTGGAAAGAACGTTTGAGAGGTTATATAATGAGCGAAAGTTTATTTTTCTCACATAACTCCCGTTGAAAATTTTTGAAGAACCAGAACCAGGATTGCAACAAAATTATGTCATAAATAAACGTAAAATCAAAGAATTTGTACAAGGAGAAATTTCCCAATACTAATATATGTTCGATATAACAAACACTCGCGAACCGATTGCGATGAGCGTAAACTAACCCACATGGTTTTCACAAAACTTACATAACATTTTTTTTTTATAGTCATATAAGAATTTTGAATCGAATTCATACAGCTCGCACTATTTCTCCGAAATTTTATCATTCAGATCGCTGTTGCTATTAATTTGCTCATGCCATCAAAAACTGACAGATGGCGATGTACTATATATCACGTCAAAGTCACTATATGTCTGGTTTTCGTAATACTGTATGACACCACATACCACTATTTTTAATAAAATAAATACATATTTAACACTTTATTAGATGAAAAATATTTTTTTGTCACCCCGCACTTCGTAATGTCGAAAATCCGTTTGTTATAACATCAATAACTGACGGCTGACTGATGGTCTTGTATATATATTCATAAACTGTATTCCGCTGGAACGGTACAGCAAGTGTCCTGACCAATCACAACTCATTATTTCTGTAGCCGGGATCCCGGGACCCGAGCTTCCATAGAAATGGGTTATAGCTGGCATCAAGAGGCCTTTGATGGTGTTCTGTACAGACACAGTAAATCCATAGATGTGTTAGTAACTTTTGCATAATCGTGAGCCCGTGCAAAGTTTTTTCTCAGCAATTACACCACCGATCGTATTGATTTTGGACGCAATCGAAAGAGAATTTCTTAATTAGCTGAAAGTTCAATTTTCAAAGTCGTACATAACTCATAGGCTTCGCAATTAAAGAAAATCACATGCCAATTTTACCCCCACCACCGCGAATCGTTTTATTCAGAGAAAGTATAGTCTCGGCGAGAGCCTCGGGCCAGCAGACGACAGGGCTGTCAATGTACTTGTCCCGAGACTCTACCGAGTCTCTTGATATAAGCCGAAAATCATATCGCAGCCTCCAACCCGCTTTCGACGTGCTCTTTGATTCCTAATTGATAAAACACATTAGAGTACATGGAAAAAAATCCTCAAAGTCCAAGGACAGACCTGTGACGAAATATTTTCAGTACTATTGAGACGAAAAATAGGTCTTTTTTCCTGAAAACCAACGTTATAAGCCGAAAATCATAAATAATTCGTAGAAATTTAAACTAAAATCCTATAGTCAACTGAACATAAATCAGGAACTTTAGAGAAAAAATACGTGATATCAAACTATAAACTTCCCCTAGGAAAAAAAAGGTTGGGACAAGTACATTGATGGTCCCTCGTTTGCAAATAAATCCATCCATAAAAAAACTTTAAAAAAAATTTTCTTTAAAAATTGTCAAAAAAATTATTTTATAAAAAAAAATACAGTACAATTCGAAAAAAATTTCACAAATCTAGAAAAAACATTATGTTTAAAAAAAAAATATTCCGTATCTATTTTTTAAAGTTCAAAAAAATCAAATAACAAGTAAAAAATAAAAAACCGAAAAATCGCGTTTGAAATCATTATGTAAACCGATGCCTCATCCTTCTTATTTGATTCGAACAGCTAAATCAATTGAAAAAAATTCCATCTAATTTACGTGCAGCATTAAAATTTATTATATCAATTCGAGGCCAAGTATTTTCTAATGAATTGAAAAAAGTTATCACTTGAGTAACGTACAGCACTAAAATTTATGATATCAATCAGTGGACAAGTATTTTATTAGTAACTCCAAATTTTGACACTATTAAAATGTTCTAAGAAGCTTTTAAATCCAAAAAAAATCACATGAAAGCTAGTCATTCGTTACTCTATGGTGGCAAAGACTTATAAGAAAATCGATTTTTCTCAGACTTTCAGGATCCTTTGGTATTATTCACAAAATTCAACGTCGATTGGATCGATACAAATTATGTTTAAATATGTGTTAAAAGTACTTGTCCGGCCCATCACTATTCATTCAATAAAAAATCAATCATAAATATATGAAATTGTACGGCAGAATCTGGTTAAAAATTTGTTGAAATGCGATTCATTATTAGTTTAATGCTATTAATAATAGTAGAGGTTAGTTCTTAGTCCGTATGGAATTCGTTCGCTGGAAGAATAAGTAGGAAGTAAAAATTGACATCATTGAATATAAACTGGAGAGTTATTTTGGAAGCTTGAACATATATATTATGTACAATTTGTTTCATTTATCGATGCAGAATAAAATCCCTTGTATATTGCGGAATAATTTGTTTCCGTTTTTTATTAAATTAGTGCAACTAAGTAAAAATTACGTGAAGATAATTCTCTCAATTCCCTCTGCATGAATACTTGTGACTTGTGAACCATCAGTTCTAGACAAGTCCTGATTTTTATTTGGATAAACAATTTAAACGGAAAGTGATGGGCCGGACAAGTACTTTTAACACATATTTAAACATAATTTGTATCGATCCAATCGACGTTGAATTTTGTGAATAATACCAAAGGATCCTGAAAGTCTGAGAAAAATCGATTTTCTTATAAGTCTTTGCCACCATAGAGTAACGAATGACTAGCTTTCATGTGATTTTTTTTGGATTTAAAAGCTTCTTAGAACATTTTAATAGTGTCAAAATTTGGAGTTACTAATAAAATACTTGTCCAGTGATTGATATCATAAATTTTAGTGCTGTACGTTACTCAAGTGATAACTTTTTTCAATTCATTAGAAAATACTTGGCCTCGAATTGATATAATAAATTTTAATGCTGCACGTAAATTAGATGGAATTTTTTTCAATTGATTTAGCTGTTCGAATCAAATAAGAAGGATGAGGCATCGGTTTGCATAATGATTTCAAACGCGATTTTTCGGTTTTTTATTTTTTACTTGTTATTTGATTTTTTTGAACTTTAAAAAATAGATACAGAATATTTTTTTTTTTAAACATAATGTTTTTTCTAGATTTGTGAAATTTTTTTCGAATTGTAATGTATTTTTTTTTATAAAATAATTTTTTTGACAATTTTTAAAGAAAATTTTTTTTAAAGTTTGTCACATTTGAGAGAAAAAGTGAAAGACATGGTGCATGTTGAGGCAAGCGAAATGGTGTACTTTTGTATGTCTCCATGGCTATTCGCAGACTGAATATCTGATCATATCCAAAAATGATCAGGCGTAGACTTACAGACATGAATTTTTCAACCCATAATGCCAATTGCAAATATGAAGTAGAAATACTCTCTATATATGTCCTTTCATAACGTTCTTCAACTTAAGAGGTGTCCATCGCATTTCAACAATACAAATTTTGATATCACGAGAAATAAAGCAACCAATAACTTTTTGATATAAATTTCCAAATTCATCATGCAACTCAAAGGAATATCAAGAGACTCGGTAGAGTCTCGGGACAAGTACATTGACAGCCCTGTCGTCTGCTGGCCCGAGGCTCTCGCCGAGACTATACTTTCTCTGAATAAAACGATTCGCGGTGGTGGGGGTAAAATTGGCATGTGATTTTCTTTAATTGCGAAGCCTATGAGTTATGTACGACTTTGAAAATTGAACTTTCAGCTAATTGAGAAATTCTCTATCGAATTAGCCCAAAATCAGCATTATTGGTGGCGTAATTGCTGAGAAAAAACTTTGCACGGGCTCAAGATTATGCAAAAGTTACCAACACATTAAAAAATTTATGTGTCTGTATATTATATTATAAAACCATCAAAGGCACTTTGATGCTATCGAGTTTCTGATTCGTTGGATCTGACGACATCCATTTTTAGACGTTGTGATTGGTTGTTGAAATTAGTTGTTGATGATTGGAAATCTGACGTCAACTTCATAACGTAGCACACGGCGCAGCACAGCTGGTAACCAGCAGTCATAAATTCGATCGATATACATATATATATGTACAAACCATGTGTCAGTTTTTGATCGCATGAACAGAGTTTCGACATTACGAAGTGCGTGCGGGATAAATAAAAAAATAATTTTCGTCATCTAAGGAAGTGCATATTACTATTTATTTTGTTAAAATTTGTGATATATTAAACCGGTATCAAAGCGGCCGCGTAAATGTAGTCTGTGATGTGTGTGTGAAAAAGAATATAAAAAATGCGCAATGCATATGTCAACGAAACTTTTCAAGATTTCATTATTTCGTTCGATTGGAAATAAGTGTTGACTGAAATAATCCTTCAATTAAACCAGATTACGAGAAATGACTTCCGTTTCCGGGGTGAAAGAGTAGAGAGTGAAAGTGTAAAGTGCGGATAGAAAGTGGCAAGAAAAGAGAGTGTAGAGGGATAAGGAGCGGAAAAAAAAGCAAAGAAGTGGAAAGAGTGACAAAGGGGGCAGAGAGGGAGAGGGACAGGAAGGGGGAAGTGGGCAGTGGCAGAGAAAAAAGGACGAGAGTGGAGTGAGTGAGGTTAGGATAAGTAAACGGAGGGAAAATAGGTCAGAGGGAAAGCGATAAGGAGAGGGGAAAACGCGATAAGGAACGAAGCGAAGGTGGAGACAGGCGGAAAGTAGAGAAAAGAAGGATTCAGGACGATAGAGGTCGATAAGGAAGAGAGGGAGCAGAGGTAGATAAGGTAGGAAGGAATGAGAAAAGAGAGAGAAAAGGAAAGGAACAGGAATGAGTAGGAAGGAAGAGGGAAGTAAAAGCGGTGGAACGATGGAAAATTGGCTAAGGGGAAAGGGAGGGTACGGAAGTCAGGGGATCGAAAGAACGGAGACGACGAAAAGGGGAAGGGAAGAAATGGAGCAGGGAAGGGGGGAGGAGGACGAAGAGAGCGAAACGGGATCTCAGAAAAGTAGAAGAGTGGGGGGATCGCCGGAGAGGAGAAGGGAGGGGGGGGGGTAGAAAGAATGCTAAGAGAGATGAGAGAAGAAGCGAGGTGGAATGCAAAGGAGCTGAAGGAGGATATAGCGAAGATGAGAGAAGAGATGAAAGAGAGAGAAGAAAGGTGGGAGGAAGAAAAGAGAGAAGTTAAGAGAAGGATTGAGTTAATGGAGGACAGAATAAGAAGAATAGAGGAAAGAGGAAGAGGGGGAGGAACGGAAGAAGAGGAGAAAGGAGTAGGAAACGAAGAGGGAAAGAGACTGGAAGAAATAGAGCAGAGGGTACAGATGATGGAAAGGAGGGAGGAAAGGCGGGAAAGAGAGGAGAGAAGAAGGAAAGTAATAATAAAAGGGGAGGTGGGTGAAGGGCCGGCAAGAGAGGTAGCGGATAGAGTAATGAGAATGATAGGGGTGGAGGGAAGAATGGAAGAGGTGAAGGAAATAGGAAGAGGGAGGGGAGGAAAGGGTGAGAGGACATTAGAAGTAAATCTGGGAAGTGAGGAAAAGAAGAAAGAGGTGATGTGGAATAAAAGGAATTTGAAAGGAAGAAGAGTATGGATAGAGGACGACCTAACCTGGAAGGAAAAAAGAATTCAGTGGAATATAAGGAGAATAGGGGAAGAGGAAAGAAGAAAGGGGAGAAGGGTATGGGTAGGACAGGGAAAGATAAAGATCGATGGCAGAACGCTATGGTGGGATGAGAAAGAAGGGGGTTTGAGGAACTGGAAAGGGGAAAAAGTGGAAACCGGAGAAGCGGAGCACGAAAGGAGGGAGAGGGAGAGAAGCGTGCACAGAGAAATGAGTGAGATAGGACAGGAAAAGGGGACAAAAAACGATTGAGAGAGAGGGGGGAAGAGGGGGAGGGTAAAGGACAAGAAAGAGAGAAGGGCGAGGAAACGTGGAAAATCTGCTTCTGGAACGTAGCAGGGGTGGGGAATAAGGAAGAGGATTTTTGGAGGGAAATGAAGAATTGGGAGGTGGTAGTTTTGATAGAAACATGGCAAGAGGAAAAGGGGGCTGAAAGAATAAGCGGGAGACTACCGAAGGGGTACAAGTGGAAGAGACAGTGGGCGAAAAGAGAGAATAGAAGAGGGAGGGCGAAGGGAGGGATGTGGATAGGAATAAGCGAAAGGTTGGAAATAATAGAGGAGAGGAATTGGGAGGAAGAGGAAGAGCAGGGAATAATAACGGGGAGAGTGAAAGCAGGAGAGGATACTTGGACAATAGTAGGAGTGTATGTACAAGGAGATATGGGGAAAAAAATAAGGAAGATGAGGCAGTGGATTGAGCGGCAAGAGAGTACGGAAACGACGATAATAGGAGGGGATTTTAACGCGAGAACAGGAAGGGAGGGGGGGGAGAGTAAAAGGAGTAGAGGAAGGGAGAATAGAGAGGAGAAAAGATAGTGTAAAAAACGGGGATGGAAAGAAACTAATAGAATTGGTGGAAGAAACGGGGTGGGAGATTCTGACCGGAAATATAGAGGGAGACGAAGAAGGGGAGTATACATACACAGGAGGAAGAGGAGAAACGGTAATAGACTACGTAATAGGGGATGAGAGAACGAGAGGAAAAGTAAGGAACGTAATAGTGGAAGACAGGGTGGAGTCGGACCACCAGCCTTTGGTGGTGACAATAAGGAAGGGAGGAAGGAAGAAGGGGGGAAGAGTAGAGAGGGAGATAAGGAAAGGGAAGGGCGGAAAATGGTCGGAGAGAAAGAAAGAAGAATATAGGAGGAAGATGGAAAGAATAGAGTGGGAAGAAGGGGACATACAGGCAACAGCAGAAAGGACAAAAGAGAAGATAAAAAGAGTGATGAGGGAGAGCGAGGAAATAGAGGAAGAGAGGGAACAAAAAAAGAGAGGCGGATGGTGGGACGAGGAGTGCATAGGCAGAAAGATGGAGCTGAGAAGAGCACTAAGAGGTTGGAGGGAGGAACGGGTGGGAAGAGAAGAGTACGGGGAGAAAAGGAGGGAACACAAGGAGCTGTGTGAGGCAAAGAAAAAAGAGGAACAGGATAGATTGATTAGAGAGATAGCAGAGGCTAGGACAGAGGAGAAGGTATGGGAGATAGTGAACAGGGGGAGGAAAATTAGGAAGAAAATAGACGAGAGAATATCACTGGAGGAGTGGAAAAGATATTTTATGGAACTATTGGGGGGAAGAGAGCAAAGGGAGGAGAGAAGGATATACAGGGAGAGGCAAGGGCAGGAGGAGGAAATAAGCAGAGAGGAAATAAAGAAGGCGATAAAGAAAATAAAGGCGGGGAAATCGGTGGGAGGGGACGGAATACCAAACGAAGCATGGAAATACGGAGGGAAAAGGACGGAAGAAAGGGCGTGGGAGATATGCAGAAGAGTGTGGAGGGGAGAGGGGTGGCCTAAGGAATGGGAGGAGGGGATAATAGTACCAATAGTGAAAAAAGGGGAAGGAAAGAGGGTGGAGGAGTATAGGGGGGTTACGGTAATGCTGTCGCTATATAAGATATATGCGACGGTGTTAGCAAGAAGACTGGAGAGGGAGATAGAAGAGAAGGGGATTGTGCCACCGAATCAAACGGGCTTTAGAAGAGGGACTGGAACAATAGACAGCATATACGTGATGAATTACCTGGTGGGCAGAAGATGTGTGGAAAAAAAAGGGAAAGTAATAGCGATGTTTGTGGATTTAAAGGCGGCGTTTGACTCAGTGGACAGAAAGGTGTTAGTAGAAACGATGGAAAAAAGGGGAGTAAGGGAAGGGATAAGAGAAAGGGTTAGAGAGATTTATGAGGAAACGAGGAATAAAGTAAGGGTAGGAGGAGTGGTAGGGGAGGAATTCTGGACCGTCAGGGGGGTGAGACAGGGCTGCCCACTAAGTCCGGCATTATTCAATGTATTGATATCGGACCTGGAGGAGGAAATGGCAAGGGGGAGATGGGAGGGGGGGGGGGTAAAGATTGGGGGAAGAAGAATTTGCACGTTGGCGTATGCGGACGATGTAGTGATACTGGCGGAAGGGGAGGGGGAGATGAAAAGAATGATGAGCAGGTTGGAGAGATATCTAGAGGAGAAAAAACTGGAGCTGAACACGGAGAAGACGAAGGTGATGGTTTTTAGGAAGGGAGGGGGGAGAAGGAAAAAGATAGAATGGAAGTGGAAGGATAGAAGAATAGAGGAAGTGAGGGAAGTGCAATATTTAGGCTTTTGGTTTAAGAGTAACGGGGATTAGAAAGGCATATAAAAGATAGAGTTAGGAAAGCGGCGATAGTAATGAGACAGGTGTGGGGGATCGGGAAAAGAAAATTCGGAAAGAACTGGGAGAGGAGGATGTGGCTGTACGACTCGCTGGTGTGGACGGTGATGGCATACGGGGTGGAAATATGGGGATGGGAGGAGTGGCAGGGAATGGAAAGGCTGCAAGATAGGTATATAAGGTGGACGATGGGCTTAGAATGGACAACACCAGGGTACATGGTAAGGGAGGAGACGAAGAGGGAGAAAATAAGGACAAGAGCGGCTAGGAGGGCATGGAAGTACGAGGAGAAATTAGAGGAGGGGAGGGGAAGCGAATTAGCGAGAATCTGTTGGGAAGAGACTAGAAGGAGAGAGCAAGGAAACAGGGAGCTATCGGGATGGGAAAAAAGAAGAAAGGAAAGCAGGGAAAAGGGGAGGGTGGAGGAAAGACAAAAAATGGAAAAATGGATGGAGAGAGACAGGGAAGAACAGAGAGAAGAAAGGGAAAGGAGGATAAGGGATTCGAAATACAACAGATGGTATAGAGAGATAAGAACAGAGGAAGTCCCAAAATACTTGAGGTCAGGTTGGGGGGAGGAAAGATACAGAAGGATAGGGAGATATAGATTGGGGAACGAAATGAGAGAGGGCCAGTACTGGAAGGGGGTAGAAGAGAAAAAATGCAGAGTATGTGAGGAAGAGGAAGAAACATGGGAGCATGTATTAGATAGATGTGGTGGAGGGGAGGAGTCAGAGAGAGGAGTAGGAGAAAGAATTAGGGAGATTCTGGATCAAGAAGGAAAGGGGGAGGGATGGATGAAGAAGATGGAAGAAAGGAGGAGAGGGAGAAGCGAAGACAGAGGAGATGAAAGAAGAGGCACAGATGAATGAAAGAAGGAATGGAATGAAAGGGCGGAAACGGAAGTCGGAGACGGGGAGAGGGAGAGGGAGAGGGGGGAGTGAGAGAGGAGAGAGGGGGAGGAGAAGGAACACAAAGGCCGAAATAAAACGAATAGAGCAATAAGGATGTAAAGGGAAAAAAAAAATGTAAAAAGGTAGAAATAGATGGAATGGAAAATGGAAAGGTAGAAGGCGAATAAAGGCGATAGTAAAGTAAGATAGAAGTAAGACGACGCGTTAGATGTAAGGTAGAATAAGAAGGAATAGAATAAGAAAGAGGAAATGTGAAACAGGAGGATGTAACCCTTAGGGGAGTCATTAAATCATTCAAACCAGATTACGAGAAATATTGTCCAGTGCGAATATATCGTCACTGGCGTGGTTATATATCATGTGTAAATAGGTTATACATACGAATAAATAGAACAAAAACACACGGAATTGTTAGAATGATATTAGAAACTTTACTTGAATAAATATTTTCTAATTTATTTCTTGTGTCATCATTATTTTTAAACATCCCCATATTTTGCTTGATATTCAGTTTGGCTCTGCCCTCTCCGATCCTTGTTTTCACCCCATCAGTTTGCAGCGGATCGATACATATTATTAATTCGTTCCATAATATGTGTCCTATGATTTTCTACTCCTTCTTCATGATGATTGTGGTAACATGATTCGAGAGGTTTCTAACCATAATCTTGAATTGCACATTTTGTAAATCAGATTTTCAAAAAAATTTCTGGTCTTGGTATACTGGGTAGTTATTCTTTTCCCATTAGGTCTGTCGAGTGATAAAGTTGGAAACTTGTTCCAGAAAGCCTTTGGATGCTTCTTTGGCTGATGATATGAAAAGTCGTATCTTCGGAATGCGGTATGCAAACACAAATTTTGATAACAAAACTTATGGAATGACATGTATGTTGAGTATTACCACTTTGCAAACTACAGATATGGAATTATTATAAAAAAAATTCATTCCGATAAGTCTACAGTTGCTCAGTATTGAATGTGATCAAATATAATGCCTACCAACATCCCCAGAAACTTACAGAATTTCTGAATGCAATGTGCGCTATGTCATTTTAATGCAACATCATGATTTTTGACAACTTTTCATTATAATGCTGTAGATTCGGATCATTGAAATACACCGAAAATCTGCAAACTATACAATTTATATACTGTGCCATTCATTTTACATTTTGACTCTAACCGTAATGTCACGTCTCGCATGCCACGTTAATACGCGGCAAATTGTTACGTCCAGAGGGGACGAACAATGGGAAAGGCCATTTGAGAATAAAGGAATTTGTTGTAAGAAAAGGGTAGTTGCGCTGCCACAGTAGAGAAGCTAGGAGAGAGCTGGACCAGGGATCTCAGGGGGGTGCGGGGACGGGGGAGCGCGGGGTCTGTTGCGGGGCAGGGTGAGCTGTGTGGAGGGGGAATTCGGAGGTGCGTGAAGGAGATGGGAATCTCAGGGGGGTGCGGGGACGGAGGAGCGCGGGGTCTGTTGCAGGGTATGGAGGGGGAACTCGGAGGTATGTGGAGGGAATGGTCAGAGAGAGAATGAGGGTAGTGGCGACGCGGAGTGAGAGGATGGGTAATGGTCAAGTGGAGGGTGCAAGAGAGGGAGTGAGACAATAAAATTTATAACTTTTAGCAAGAGTTTTTGAACAATGGTTTTTTTTTTTCACATGAACTTTCACACAGGGTTTTTTTTTTCAAAGGAGAAGTCAATCATGGCTTCATCCCTAAGAAACAGCAGCAACCTGTGCGGTAGTAATAAAGTATAGGATTTATGACCTCCGAAACGAGAGATTTGTCTCGAGCATTGCAAGATGGCCATGACGTTTCCTAATTAAATTTAAGTCATGAAAAAAAGGGGGAACCGACTTGTACGTTTCCAAGATTCAGAATTACTAGCACCTGCATTCCTACGACTGGTCCATTGTTCCCGAAAAATATGTCCTCTGGGTTTTTCGTGAAACTCTGGAAAGAAATTCGATCGTCATCCATGACGTCTTTAATTAAGTCTTTCGGCAAAAAGGCTTTTTCACGGTATGGTAAAGTCAGGAGCACCTGCATTTACACGACATTGTTTCCGAAAAAGATGTCTCCTAGGTTTTTTCTCCGAATAGCCGCCCACCCACAATTTTTCCCGAGCTTGGTTACTGATATTATCATTTCGAAGAAATACCTACTAATAGATTGTCATCTTCGTATATTCGATTCTTACATCATACTTGGTAAAAGGATAGTTTAAAAGAAAGATGTCGATCCGTGGGGGTGTAACGAAACGTTAAAGTAATAAAGATGTCTTTGAGTTAGGGACCGACTTTCACGCTATAATCGACAGGAGTGCATGCACCTGCTTGTTCATGATTGACCCATTGTTTCCGCAAAAGATGTCCTTAAGTTTTTCCTCTTAAAAAATCTTCGCCCACCCGCATTTTTTTCCTAACATCGATCTAGAGTAATCATGGGAATATGTAAAAGAAATGCCGACAGGTTTCAACCCTCACATATACACTTCTCATATACACCCCCTCTCCTAGAAAAAAGATAACTATTGGGAAAAAGTTTGGAGGGATGATGTTAATTTTGTCGAGATGATTTCAAAAATCGAGACATTCGGGATCGAGTTTTCTTCGAGTCCACATCGAAGTTTAGTTTCATATTCTCCTCATCACCATGGCAGACGTCAATGATGTTGATGATATGGAAAAGTTTTTAAGTGATCGTGCGGCTTCGTTACAATCGGTGGAAGAATATATTGCGTGGGAAGAACAGTGTGATGCGTTTATCGCATCGTTGAGTGGCGAAAATTCTTCCAAACGTGCTCGATTGAATATAGCATCACAACGGTCATTAATTGCGCGAATTATACGTTTAGAAACTTTGAAAACAACAACCCGTTCCCAATTCATTCACACGGGTGATGGGCTAAATGATCGAAACTTGGTGTGGTGTGAAGTCGACACAGCGTTTGGAAATCGTGTGCTAACCGGTGCTGTAATTAATAAAAATTACATCGATCCACGAAAATTCCTTCAAGACTCATACGACTTGGTGGCATTGCAAGTGGTGGACAATATTTCCAAACATAGCAGCATAAAAGTTAATACCGAATTTAATGGCGAGTTCACGGTGAATGGCAGGTATGCAAATAAAAGTATAATTACAAAGACAGTTGCACTGCTCGAAACATGTGATATAAGCGAATGGTATCGAAATCATGTTGTTGAGCCAACGCTAAAATCCCTCGATGAATTTCAAGAAAGTGATAGTGGTTGGACATTAAGTTCAATTTTGAATTTAACTGTGAACATTAATAAATATAATTCTATGCGTGCGGGTTGTCATATAACATTATCAAAACACATTAGATTGAAAAAAGCAGTGATCAATGTGAAATCTAATGATAACGCGTGTTTCGGCTGGGCGATCGTTGCGGCCCTCCACCCCGCCGCCAATCATAGTGATCGCTCATCATCATATCCACACTACTCAACGATCTTAAATCTTGCGGGTATCAACTTCCCCATGACTTTAGATCAAATAAATAAATTTGAGAGCCTCAACAATCTCTCGATAAATATATATAGTGCACCGAATGATGTTGTTCAACCTATTCGATTGAGTAAACAAAAAAGGGAGCGACACATCAATTTGCTGTACATAGAAGATGTGATGGATACAAAGGTGGGACACTTCGCATGGATTAAAAATCTTTCCCATTTAGTGAGCAAGCAACTGAATACTCATAATGGTCGAAAATACATCTGTGATCGGTAAGTGATATCAGTATACTACTATATATAAAGATTTTAAAAATATAATAAAGATTTGTGGGTAATCAAAAAATGTTTCTTTTTTCTGCTCATTCATAGATGCCTGCATTATTTTTCATCTCATGAGAAGCTCCAATCACATGAGGTGGATTGTGGCGAGATGAATAATTGCGCGATTCTGCTGCCGAACGCACATGACAAATGGTTGGAATTCAAGAACGTGAATCGAAAGGAGCTTCTACCGTTTATCGTGTATGCCGACCTCGAGTGCATTTTGAAAAAAACCACGGCTGAAGATATGGACCGCAATAAATATCAACATCACCAAGTCTTCAGCGTGGGATACTACGTCAACTGCTCGTATGACGAATCATTGTCAGGGTATCACACACATCGGGGCGAGGACTGCGTTCAATGGTTCGTACGTAGATTAGAACAATTGGCGAAACAAGTAGCAACCATTTTATATACCATTATTCCGATGAATGAATTGACTCCTCAAGAATGGCGAAAATTCCGAGAAAATAAGGAATGTCATATCTGTGAGAAATCATTCGTAGAGTATGATGTTCGAGTACGCGATCATTGCCATTTAACAGGCAAATTCAGAGGTCCAGCGCACCAGGACTGTAATTTAAAATATCAAGAATCATTCTTCATTCCCATAGTTTTCCATAATTTGTCGGGCTATGATGCTCATTTTATTATAAAAGAAGTAGCTACAGCGTTTGAGGGAAAAACCGATTTACTACCCATAACGAAAGAAAAGTATATTTCTTTTTCGAAAACCGTTATAACTTCGAAGGATTATAGGAAAAATATTAAGTTGCGCTTCATTGATTCATATAGATTTCTGAACACAAGTCTTGATAAATTGGCATCTTTCTTGACTCATGATCAACTCACGGTTTTAAAATCTGAATTCCGAGATACCGATAACTTCAATCTGCTAACGCGAAAAGGTGTATTCCCATACGAGTACATCGATAGTTTTGACAGACTGGAGGAAACGGCACTTCCACCGCGAGAATCATTCTATAGTTCTTTAACCGATTCAACGGTATCGGAAAGTGAGTATGCTCATGCTTTAACCGTTTGGGAGCGGTTTTCCACTCAAACGCTTGGCGAATACAGTGATTTGTATTTGAAAACCGATGTTTTATTACTAGCTGACATTTTTGAAAACTTTCGTAACACCTGTTTGAAAAGTTACGGTCTTGATCCCGCATATTATTATACACTTCCTGGATACACCTGGGATGCAATGATGCGATACACAAAGATCAGATTCGAATTGCTCACAGATATTGACATGGTCTTATTTGTAGAAAGGGGCATTCGGGGGGGTCTAAGCCAATGCAGTGGTAGATATGCCCGCGCCAATAATAAATACATGCCATCGTATGATCCATCAGAACCGTCCACGTTTTTAATGTATTATGATGTTAATAATTTATATGGATGGGCAATGAGCCAAGCATTGCCCTACGATCAGTTTGAGTTTATTGAAAATGTTGAGAATTTCGATGTAGAATCGATTCCATTGAATGGTACACATGGTTATCTGCTTGAGGTCGATTTAGAATATCCAGAAGACCTACATGATATCCATAGTGATTTACCATTCTGTCCGAGCCACGAAAAACCTCCGGGTAAACAGCACGAGAAGCTCATTGCTTCACTGCAGGCGAAAAAGCGGTACATCATTCACTATCGCGCATTACAGCGATGCTTAAAACACGGTGTAAAACTCACGAAAATACATCGGATTTTGAAATTTAGGCAATCATCATGGCTTCAGAAATATATCGACCTGAATACCCAGTTTCGAACAAATGCCAAGAATGAGTTTGAAAAAAATCTGTTTAAACTAATGAACAATGCGGTTTTTGGGAAAACGATGGAAGATGTTCGAAGTCATGTTCAAGTGAAACTTTTGACGGAATGGGCAGGAAGATTTGGTGCCGAAGCCATGATTGCGAAACCCAACTTTCATAGCCGTAGTATTTTCGCTGAAAATTTAATTGCTGTAGAGCTACGGAACTTGCAGGTCAAGTTTAATAAGCCGATATACGTTGGAATGTCAATTCTAGATATATCGAAAACATGTTTGTATGAGTTTCATCACGAATTCATGTCTCCGATATATCAGAATAAATGTAAAATATTGTACACTGACACCGATAGTTTAATATATCACATTGAATGTGATGATGTATATAATGATATGAAGAACAATCTTAATAAGTATGATACAAGCGATTATCCCATCGATAATAAATATAATATACCGCTAGTTAATAAAAAAGTACCCGGTCTCATGAAAGATGAGAATAACGGGGCTATTATGACCGAATTCGTGGGACTTAGATCAAAAATGTACGCAACACGAGTTTTAGGTAAGAATGATGTAAAAAAAGCCAAGGGTGTTAGTAGTAATGTTGTAGCGCGAACTATAACTTTCGACGATTATACTAAATGTTTGAATGAGGAAATTGAGATGAAACGCACTGAAGCATCGATTAGATCTACTTTACACAATGTAAATAAGTATGAGTGGGTGAGAGCGAGAGAGAGAGTTTGTACATTGGAAGTGAAATAAAAAAAAAAAAAAAAAAAAACTCCGACCAAGCTCAATGTGTCCTTTTTTCTTATACCTGCTATGTTTCAAGCTCCGCTGCATGTATAGGGAGTGGTCATAAAAAAAAAAAAAACACAGAGTCGAAACGTTTCCTTGTCCATTTTCTTTATTCATAGATCATCCTTGCTTATCCAACTATTGTGTGTATTGTCGAAACCTAGCCATTTCACAAACAACTGACTGCCACGCTTCTTCAACACTTTTTCAATGAGATATATGTCGGGATTTTTCGCTCGAAGCAGCTCTTGCTCGTAGAAACCACCGGCGATCGGCTCATCTTGATGATCTTTTATATTATAAGTAACTGGATTAGTTTTTCTAACTCGATATATTGTAAATATTTCCGTTGTCCACTTTGGTGTATAACCTTTTTCGAATACATTCTTAAATTTACTTATCACCGATTTTAAATTTTGCTTCGTTTCCAACTTCGGATCTATTGTATACGTTACGCAACAGTCGTTTTTCATTCGTAGTACTCACATCTTTCGGTTTCATTTTTATCGTACGATGTAATGTATCATTATATTTTATAATTAATGTATCGAGAATATCGATCCATTTCCAGTTTCCGCGAAAACTAAATTGAATCCACATTTTATTCTTAAGTGTACGATTGAAGCGCTCACAAATTGATGCTTTCAAGTTGCTAAATGTAGAATACAAGTGTATATTATACTTTTTCATCAAAGCCTTAAAGTTCGTATTATAAAATTCTTTTCCTTGATCGACGTGAATATTTTTCGGTATGCGTCCTTTGCTGAGAATCGACTCCATTGCAGCACTCACATCTTTTCCACTTTTACTCTTCAACGGTGCGGCCCAGGCGAATTTGGAGAATATATCGATGACGGTGAGGAGAAATTTATGGTTGGAGTTGTGTTGTGCATATGCAGACATATCTACAAGATCAGCTTGCCAAGTCTCATCCAGGCCGCGTATATCCACATGTCGACGTGGATAATTCCGCCGAGCTGGCTTATGCAGTTCTTCAACCACCGCAAGCTTCTTTTCACTCATTTTTTCTTCTCACCCCCCACGGTCCTCATCAATTGCAGAAGATAAGAGTCTGGAGGATTTTTCACTGACTTATCATTAGATGATCTCGTAAAAACTTCATATCATCATGAAGTTCTGAGATTTCTCTCTTTATATTATCAATTTCTTCACGGAGATGGGCGAGCTCGGTTCTCACACGCTTTTCTGCAGCCGCCACATTCGATTCACACTTTTGATTCGTTGTATGAGTCACACTATGAGTTATAGAATGAATGTGTTTGCTGAATGCACCGAGTGGTACAACATCTCGAGCATTTACTGGCTCGCCAACGTTGCTCAGTCGTTTTCGTTCCAAGTCGTAATGACCGTCCGATGTAATTTTGAATCCAGCACCTGGTTTACCCGGAGGACCTGCACCACGTCTACTCAACTTTCGTCCAAACACATCGACGCTCATGTTGGGAATGTGGATGAAAGCAAGCCATCACATGTTAATAAATGATTTCGGCTTCACGCAACTCCTCGATAATCGATATAATTTCATTCGAATGTGATGAATTTCCAGCAGCTTGCGATGCGAGCAACAAACGAAGACGATCTACCAGCTCATTTGGATCATCCCAATGAACATAGTCGACAGAGGTATGCTTTCGTGCTACCTTATACTGAGGCAGAGTACCACCTTTCTTATCGTTGCTACCGAGCATTTGGGATATATAATTTTTAAATTTACTATTTTTATCCTGACGTACCGCACCCGTGCGTTTATAAAATTTTTTATGAGCATTCGTTGTGATGATAATTTTCTGATATTTCTCCAAGTCATTTGGTGTTAGATATTTGAGTTCGGGCTCTTTTTTAAACAACAGTTCCACCAAGCCAATACTTTTGGGATACTTTTCATCTCCAACCACTATATGATCGAGTTTGAAATGAATTGGTGAATCACCAATCATTAATCTGTTTTGAGCGAGATTTCGTACTCCATACACGCCATCTAATCTTGTTTTGTTATTACTACGCAGTAAGCCCAGATATTCACGTATCAAATTATCAACATCTCCAGATGATTCCAAGTTATCATCGTCCTCATCATCATCATCATTATTATCTTCATGAATATCATTATCACTATTTTTAGTTAAGGGTACAACGACATTCTCATCAGTAATTGCATCATGCCAAATATCATCTTTGAAAGAAATATCTTGCTTCATGCTATTTTCTCCAAAATTTGGAGACTCTTCCTCCTTCTCCTCCTCCTCCTCCTCTTCCTCCTTTTTAATATTTACACGTTCATTCTTAATTTTAGGTTTTTTCGTATATGAAACTAGTTCTTCTAATGGTTCAACAATCGGTTTAAACACATCTTGCATTTTCTGCTGAGCACTATCACGTCCACTTTTCAACATTCGATGTTTTCGTCTGATTGCATCACTCGCCTTGGCAAGTTCACTCAATACAGCCGTCTCCTTTAAAAGTTCTTTGCGCTTCATGTTGACACGAGTAAGTCAGACTTTAGACTGTCTTGTAAAATCCAGGGGAACAATTATTTATCATCATCATCATCATCATCGACAGTGAGGAAAGAATCAAATCCCCTTCTATATCTTCCAGCATTCAACTCACTGTCCTTGTCAATCGTGATGAATCCATACTTGTCCGATTTCCAACACTTGACACACATTTTTTTGAAACTTGCATAAGTCATATCCGTATTGACATGATCATTATATACATGCTTGAGGTTCATATCATCTTGTTTGAATAGCACTATAAAATTTGCATTGTCTCTCACGAGATGTTTCGGAATACGAGTATACGTCTGACAGAGATAAAAACTATCCACAATCTCGTGTCTTCCCATGGAAAAAAATGCTCTCACGTTGTCCTGTTTCTCACACGCTATATCGTCAAAGATGAATATGGAGTTTGGGCGAGCTTCACTAGGTGCCACAACTTGTTCATGCTCGTTAAATTGAAAAAATTCCACTCCTTCCACAGGTTTAAGCATTTGCTCGAGCAATCGGTATTTAGGCTGCTTCAAAGATTTCGAGTATAGATATATATTCTCAAATCTCAAACCATTTGGAAGTATTAGGAGCGTGAGTAAGGCATTCGTTTTTCCACAATTCGAGGGGCCACAAAATACGGCTCGAATGCTGTTAGGTAGTAAGTTTCCATGACGCTTCTTCACACTACCCGCTCCAACAATAAATTCATCGAAATTTATTATGGGGAGTTGACCGCTCGAAACTTGTTTCTTCGACTTCATCTCGCATGCGACTGATTGAAAAAATCATATAAATGCAACTTTATAATGTTGGAATAGTCAGTCGAGTTGTAACCACTGCAGAGTGATGATTGTACATGATAAACCTGGTAAAGGTTTGGTAAACAGTATAATCAACAATCTCCCCGTGGAACTACATCTACCGGGCTATCAATATTGTGGACCTGGTACGAAATTGATCAAACGTCTTGCTCGTGGTGATCCTGGTATAAACGCGCTGGACGCTGCTTGTAAAGAACACGATATCGCATATTCGAAAAATCGTGAAAACTTGGAAGCATGACATCTGGCGGATAAAATTTTGGCTGAACAAGCCTGGCAACGTGTAACCTCGAAAGACGCAAGTCTTGGTGAAAGAGCAAGTGCTTGGGCCGTGACAAACATTATGAAGGCGAAAAAGAAATTTGGTCTAGGTATGAAAGGAGTGACGAAAAAGACCAAAAAAAGTGTTTGCCTGAAAAAGATCATCAGTGCTGCAAAGAAAGCCATGGTTCGTAGTGGTGACCCCCGTGAAATCGTCATGTCAGCATTGAAAGGTGCGCGTGCCAGTGTTAAAGGTGTTAAAGTACGCACGCCTCGGGTTCTACCTGTACCTCGCAAAATCGGCGGTTTATTGCCCTTCCTCGTACCCATCTTTGCCGGCCTTAGCGCCGTTGGTGCACTGTCTGGTGGAAGTGCTGCAATAGTCAAAGCTGTAAATGCTGCTCAAGCGGCTAAAAAGGAATTGGAGGAAAGTAAACGTCACAACCGAACACTCGAGGCTATCGCTTTGGGTAAAGGTTTACATCTGAAACCATACAAACAGGGTTTGGGTCTTTACCTCGGGACAAAAAACGTATAATCACGCTACCACATCAACCACTCACCGACATCGATCTGCTAAAGTATGCGAGAGCCATGAACATTCGTAACTTTCGTGGGGTTTTCATACGTGACACTTTGCCTGAAAATGGACCACTCAAACAAGAATCGGCAATCGTGAATTTGGATGAAAATGTGGGCCCTGGGACACACTGGGTTGCATATAAAAAGAATGGTCAACGAGTCACATACTTTGACAGCTTCGGTAATCTCCCACCTCCACCCGAACTCATGAGATACTTCAATGTTGGTAGCGTGAAATACAATTATAAAAAGTATCAGGAATACGATACAATAATATGCGGGCATTTATGCTTGAAATTTTTGTGTGGACAACTAAATCGACGAGACAATTGCACTATAATGCACTATATAAATGAGGACTATGGAGCTGCGTGTTTAGTTCTAAATCTGCGAGCATCATGGATGATAGTTTGACGATCACCATTACTGGATCATCCTCCATACTCGAGGCACAATTTTTTCCACCCATCGAACTATCGCCCGACAAAAATTATACTCTTGGACTCGTCGAGCTGCTCACATTCAATTCGATTCCAAATATCGACATTGGTTGCAATGAATTTCACGTTGGAAATCATGTGGTGACCATTCCAACGGGCAGCTATGAAATTGAAGATATTGAAAAATATTTGAAAACTGAGTTGGCATCTAAAAACATACAAATTCAGCTTAAGCCGAATAATTATACGCTACGCAGTGAAATTGAGTGCAATCAATCGATTGATTTTACATCCAAAAATTCGATTGGACCTTTGCTGGGTTTTACGTCGCGTCGATTGGAGCCCAATAAAAGACATGTGTCCGATCTACCCGTATCCATTCTCAAAGTGAACGCCATTCGAGTCGAGTGTAACATAACCACTGGTGCATACATCAACGGGCGAAAAGTTCATACAATTCACGAATTTTTCCCATCTGTACCGGCCGGCTATAAAATCATCGAAGTACCGTCGAGCGTCATTTATCTACCAATCACAACTCGTCGCATTGACAATATACAGCTTCGTATTGTCGATCAAGACGGAGATTTGATCAATTTCCGCGGTGAAGTCATCACCATAAGACTTCATATAAAATCTCAATGGGCATAATTTACAATCATCGTATTGGCAATATTAATAAGCCAACATGGGATCGCGAAAGCAGTCGTCGATCAACGCTCAAAGAGCTAACACCTCAAAACCTTCTGCTATTGAAGAGTTTGGGTCTCAAAATTCGTGGAGTTCGCGTGTGAGAAATTATCTGCTTTGCTCGTTGTGCATCTGCTGCCTGCAATGGAGGAAGAAATCGTAAACATCCAGACACCCGTCATGTTTGACGAATCCATCATACATTATGAGGTTCATGCTCATCAACCATACGCGTCGTCAACATACAACAACAGTGATGAAATACGTATTTCAATCCAGCATCAAGATTTATCAATTCTACCGAGTAAAAGTTCAATTCACATTTGCGGCAAACTGACAAAGGCGGATGGTGCAGCGTTAGCTGCAACGAGCCTCGTCAACAATGCCATTTGTCATTTATTCGAGGAGGTGCGTTATGAACTTAACGCAGTTGAAATCGATCGTAATAAAAATGTGGGAATCACATCTCTCATCAAAGGATATACATCTCATTCGTCGGCGAGAAGTGCAATGCTTGAGAACACCGGTTGGCTCGATGTTGAGGAGACTAAACAAATTGTAGACGTAGCAGGCAACTTTGACGTATGCATACCACTGACAAGGAAAGGTACTTTAGTGTCCGCCTCCGATTTTGATAATTTTTTACTATGTTATAGTCCATCCAAAAATAAGAGACACGTATTTTTTTTTATCGGCCGAAAGTTATTTTTAAGGGGTGAAATCAACCCTCAAAGTTCGGCATGTTTTGCGTCTGGTAGAGTGTTTCATATAGAAGCACTCAACCGATCGAAACGAAACCAATTGCAAAATGTTCGGCTTGTCAAATAACCCATATGACATGTCCAACTTCTTATGCACCCTTACGGCAAAGGGGTGAACCACCCCCGAATATTCAGAATTTTTTCGTTTAACAAAAATTTACTATCCGATTTTAATAAAACAAACGCCATTTTGCAGAGCAAAAAAAAATAAAATCGACGTCTTTTCGGGTTTTCCTCAGATCAAAAAAATTAAGGGGGTAAAACACCCTTAAAATGTCAAATTTTGTTTTGAGCACTGGCCCCTTCTAATTTTAGTATTCTTTTCATAGAATATAGCTTATCAAAAAATAAGAAACACGTATTCTTTTTTATCGGTCGAAAGTTATTTTTAAGGGGTGAAATCAACCCCCAAAGTTGGGTATATTTGGCATCTGGTAGAGTGTTTCATATGGAAGCACTCAACCGATCGAAACAAAACCCATTGCAAAATGTTCTGCATGTCAAATAACCTATATGACATGTCCAACTTCTTATGCACCCTTACTGCAAAGGGGTGAACCACCCCCGAATATTCAGAATTTTTTCGTATAATAAAAACTTACAATCCGATTTTAATAAAAAAAATGCCATTTTGCAGAGCAAAAAAAATAAAATGGCCGTGTTTTTTGGTTTTCCTCGGATCAAAAAAATTAAGGGGGTAAACCAGTCCTAAAATCTTGAATTTCACTTTGCGCATCGAAATGTTGACATTCAATTCATATGGTTCCTTTATCATTGCGTATCGACTTATATGTTGAATAATATTTATTTCACATATTCATTGGCTGACATCATAATCGTATAGAGAATCGAATACTTTGACATGCGTTACGTGAGAAGTGTTAGTTTTCGTTCTACAGGTTCTACTATGACATCTTTAAACGGTTCTTGAAAATCTAATGTCGTATCTTCCACGATTTCTAACCGATTGAACTCTGCCATAGAAGCCTTCAGAATTCTCTCGAAACTTTCTTTCTCGTAGTCATGTATTCTTAAAAAAGCCAGCTCGCTCAGCCTAATGCTTGAGAGATATCCGAAAAAATAAAAAAATCTGTTTTTGTGATGATGTCAGATTAAGCCACCCACTCAAGATGAAGAAGCTAAAACTGACGTATATTACTTATATTACTAGAGAAGTTTAGTTGCTGTTTGATTGTTTATCTGTCACTATCGTGTCCGCTATTGTGAATAACGTATTGTCATGAACATGTCTATCAACCCAATGAACGTAATAAGACTGTTGCTTCTTACATTTGAAGTAATGAACATTCCTGACAGTCCTGTTAACAATAATGAAGTGGAATTGAAAGAAAGTTTCGAGAGAATTCTGAAGGCTTCTATGGCAGAGTTCAATCGGTTAGAAATCGTGGAAGATACGACATTAGATTTTCAAGAACCGTTTAAAGATGTCATAGTAGAACCTGTAGAACGAAAACTAACACTTCTCACGTAACGCATGTCAAAGTATTCGATTCTCTATACGATTATGTCAGCCAATGAATATGTGAAATAAATATTATTCAACATATAAGTCGATACGCAATGATAAAGGAACCATATGAATTGAATGTCAACATTTCGATGCGCAAAGTGAAATTCAAGATTTTAGGACTGGTTTACCCCCTTAATTTTTTTGATCCGAGGAAAACCAAAAAACACGGCCATTTTATTTTTTTTGCTCTGCAAAATGGCATTTTTTTTTATTAAAATCGGATTGTAAGTTTTTATTATACGAAAAAATTCTGAATATTCGGGGGTGGTTCACCCCTTTGCAGTAAGGGTGCATAAGAAGTTGGACATGTCATATAGGTTATTTGACATGCAGAACATTTTGCAATGGGTTTTGTTTCGATCGGTTGAGTGCTTCCATATGAAACACTCTACCAGATGCCAAACATACCCAACTTTGGGGGTTGATTTCACCCCTTAAAAATAACTTTCGGCCGATAAAAAAGAATACGTGTTTCTTATTTTTTGATAAGCTATATTCTATGAAAAGAATACTAAAATTAGAAGGGGCCAGTGCTCAAAACAAAATTTGACATTTTAAGGGTGTTTTACCCCCTTAATTTTTTTGATCTGAGGAAAACCCGAAAAGACGTCGATTTTATTTTTTTTTGCTCTGCAAAATGGCGTTTGTTTTATTAAAATCGGATAGTAAATTTTTGTTAAACGAAAAAATTCTGAATATTCGGGGGTGGTTCACCCCTTTGCCGTAAGGGTGCATAAGAAGTTGGACATGTCATATGGGTTATTTGACAAGCCGAACATTTTGCAATTGGTTTCGTTTCGATCGGTTGAGTGCTTCTATATGAAACACTCTACCAGACGCAAAACATGCCGAACTTTGAGGGTTGATTTCACCCCTTAAAAATAACTTTCGGCCGATAAAAAAAAATACGTGTCTCTTATTTTTGGATGGACTATAACATAGTAAAAAATTATCAAAATCAGAGGCGGACACTAAAGTACCTTTCCTTGTGAGCATGCTGCTGGGATTTGCTGAAGATTATCGAAAAATGGTGGTGAATGCAAAGCACGAATTGATTTTGACTAGATCGCGTTCCGATGATAATGCAATAGTTCAAGCAGCCGCTGAAGATTATAAAATTACACTACGGAAAATTGAATGGCTCGTTCCATACGTCACCGTGGCGGATAAACGGAAAATTCAACTGTTGAAATTCATCGCCAAAGATACCCCAATTCCAATGAGTTTTCGTACGTGGGAATTGTATGAATATCCAATGTTACCGGCGACATCGAAACACGTGTGGTCAGTCAAGACATCAACGCAGCTGGAAAAACCTCGATATGTGATCCTGGTATTCCAAACAGGACGAAAGAATAATAAGAGGCAAAATGCGAGTAATTTTGATCATTGCAACGTTACTGATGTAAAATTATACTTGAATTCACAATGCTATCCTTATGGTAATATGAATTTGAATATAGAACAAAATCAGTATGCAGTACTCTACGATATGTATACAAACTTTCAACCAATGTACTACAATAAGGAGGCCGAACCATGGCTTACAAAAGCTGATTTTCTCAAATTTGCACCTCTCATTGTGATTGACTGCTCGAAGCAGAACGATTCTCTCAAGTCTGGACCTGTTGATGTGCGCCTCGAATTTGAAACAAGCACAAATATTCCAGCACAAACATGCGCATACTGCCTCATTCTACACGATCGCATCGTTGAATACAATCCTGTGAGTGGTGGGGTGAGAAAATTGGTATAAAACCGTACCATCAACTTCTTCAGCCAACAGTCATCATGGATTTTGTCATCGATCTACAAGGCTTCAAAGGACCCATCAATGAGTTTATACTCAAAGAAATTTCAATCATTCGTGCGAACGTGAAGAATGCTGAACCTCTCACACTTTTCTTCGCACCACCGTATGCATGGGATTCTATACCGGCAAAGTATAAAACGACAAACAAATGGCTGGAACGTAATTTTCATGGATTATTATGGGATTTTGGTGTAATACCATACGATGCGGCAAGAGGAATAATTCAAACTATCTTACGCGGCGCTCATACCATCTTCGTAAAAGGCTGCGAAAAATCTTCATGGCTGACGAACTTTTTGGATCTGTCAACGGAGATTGTCGATTTGGAGACTTTGGACTGCCCATCGTTGAAAAAACTGCCGAAAAGTCCATCGAATTGCGACCATCACCACCACATCAACGAATCGAAATTTAATTGTGCAACGATGAATGTAAAATCTTTGAAAAGCTGGTTATATGTATATCATGCATTGTGCAAACGAGGGATTTTTGAATAAACAAAACATTTTTTCCATATATGAGTGCGTGTGTTTTTTTTTTATTTTATATAATACTCTTCCTCCTCCTCCTCCTCTTTCAACATTACTCACACTTCATCGAAGATTTACATATACTATTTACATTTTTTCTATTTGTTGAGAAACATTAAACTTCTCTTTGACAAAATTTGATGGCCTTCAAATCGCCACCAAGATACTTCATATAAAGTTCCCCGTTATGAGCTGTTTCCAGGAGTTTCTTGAATATAGCAGGATGCTGATCGAATGCCGTTACGACTCGTGGCGGCAGGAATATGTTGAATTCATTCTTGATTTCGGCAACGTATCTTTTGCCCCACTTGGTGTTTGCGATCCTGACATCCGAGACGAGATATTCCCCATCGACTTCGAGCTCGTTCAACTTCTTAGTAGGAAGATATTCGGACTTTGCGATGATGTCGTTTATTGCAGCGAACTCCATTTTACGATGAATATAGTTTTTGAGATTTTTCCACAAAGAGCAAGTCTTGACTCAACTTTATGAAAATGTGAAGTGATGCTTTTTTCTTCTGGACTCTGCTATTTGTAGTTTTTCCATCTATCCCTACCCCAAAACTGAATCATCCCCTTCCACACGTTTTCAAACAGGTTCAAACGTGATCTATATTGTGATCGATACAGTCTCCTCCGGTGGTTCTTTTTTCTGTACAGGCTCAGACGGGTCATCTCTTTGATTCCGCCGACGTTATGAACACGTGCATTCTAAACTTGATCGAACACGTTTTGAACACCTGCATTCTAAACTTGTTCAAACACGTTCGGGCCTTCGCAACATTTCCAACAATGTCGTCGTTGAGGAGCAGGACCGTCAATATGATCATCCATCGACGATACGTTCCAATGTTCAACGCAACGACGTAACAATGCAATCTCTCTATCACATTTGTAATATTCTGGTAAACGATCCCACAGGATATCTGTATATTCACTAAAACATTGTTTAAAGACGGTAGGAGATATAATTTGGAGCTCCTCCGATGTCATTTCACAGGGATTTTTTATGCGTAGAGTCGTATAGATATTCACAAGTCGTTCCATTATGTGACACTTTTCACAATCTCGACGTTTAGGTCTACAAGAATCAATATGCGTATGTAGCCAGGGTTGATTAAAATGATCGTAGCACAATTGATATGATTGCACTTCACTATCACACTGCAAATACTTGGGTAAACGATTCCATAAAACAGGAATGAATGCACTATAATACTTCAAAAGCAAAGCCTTCGGTAATGATTCAAGTTCATTTGCTGTTAATGCCAATGGATGTTTCGCTGGGTGGATAGCATACATACTTGCACACCTCTCCATCTCGACCTCGACTTTAGAAATGATCCAATTTTTTTTATTCCAATGTCTTTTAAATATTTCCCTCCCCACTTTCACCATTAGAATTTCCGATCTACTACCCCAAATCATTTCATGATATATTTTTTAATACTCCGTCCCCCTAAAAACCCATTAAGTGATCAAGATAAATCTGGTTTGAGAAAAGTTGCGTGGGTGGGCATTTCCGTAGAAAATTTTCAAAACACTTTTTTTTTTCAGTGCCAGTAAATCTTAGTTAGTTACACCATGGCGGATATTCGACATACTTCGAATGTCATAAATTTGATTATGAATTTCATGGGTAGTTTGAAATGCTTGAAAAAAACTTCCGCTCCTTTTCGTTCCTCACTCGCAGGTCATTGCGGGTCCTTAGATTTTTTTCCCAGCAGTAGAAGTTTTTTTTTTGCTGGAAAAGTTCAGTTGTACATTTTCTAATTTTGGTGGAAAGTCGTTGGAGGGGATTCAATGCTTGCCATTAGTGAAAGTGTTGAGAGTATGCAGAATCCTCCCTCTTTTTTCTTTCTTTCTACGAAGAGTTAAAAGGACATTATTCTCACGAGGAAAATCACTCTGCTCTCTACGTCTCTACTGACTCATCAAAGTTTTGTTTCGTTACGTCAAAAATCACTCCTCGAAAAAGTATCGGTGACATTGCCAGTCGCGTTCGCGTCATATTTATCTCTTCGCCAAAAACGTAAAAATGTCTCAAAGTTTCAATTTATGTAAAAGTGAAGTGGAGATCTTCGATCTCGTGAACGACAATGATAGTTATTGTAGTGATAAAGAAAGTGAAATAATGGTTGTCGACATATCCGATGACGATGTCGGAATTATTGATCTCAGGAACAATGGTTATCGTGATGAAAGTAACATTTCCGACGATGAGGTCGAAGTGATTGATCTCGTGAATGATTACGAATGTGATTCTAGTGTTCAAAGAAATAATCTTATAATTGTCGACATCTCGGACGATGATGACAACAATCCAGACATGGAGAATGTGAGTGATGATGAACACGATAATGACAGTGATGATGGAAATGATGATGTTGATGTTAATGATGAGGAAATGAACAACATCCTCGATGACATCGAGCGTGATTTCGCTTACTATGGGAGGGACGTCGAGTTCGATGAAATCGAGCCAGCAGAGGCCATCACATCGGACGAGGGATTTGAGTCCAACTCTTCCGTGGATGATGGGGAGTCGATACATCGCCGGCCACTCTCACGACCTACGGCACTGGCCATAACGCCTGCAACGCGGACCTGTCGAATAAGTTCATATTATTTGGATCGAATGAACAATCGGATCTGCACCGATTGTTTCACTCGGAACCCTGAGATCTATGGGCACGTGGTGCCCTTCTGCGATCATAACGTGGGGCCGTATGAGACACTGGGAGATATATGGTGCTACAACTGTAATCGAACGCTCTGTGTATTCCCAGCATACAACACTTGTATATATTGTAAAAATTAATGGTGAGTAATTCTATTCCTAATTTATCACTGAATTCCGCATAAAAAAAAGAAAAATCATGAATAGGGGGATTTTATCTGTTGCAGAAGACGGAATCTTCGAAATTCAAATTAAAAAATTTTTGAATTTAATTAAATGACGATTGTAATTTTTAAATTCATATTATTTTTATAATTTTTTATATCTCAATTTTGTATTGAATCAATAAATATGCGAGATAATTTTGCGTACATCAAATTTGCAAAAAAAAAAATGTAAGATGTTAAGAAAATATTCTTTCACCCCCGTTTTTCCATCTCTCTCTTCTCATCTCCTCTCTGTCTCGCACTATTCTTTCAGACGGTTCCCCCTCCACACAGCCGACCCTGCCCCGCAACAGACCCCGCGCCGGACCCTTCCTCACGCTCCCCCGTCCCCGCACCCCCCTGAGATCCCATCTCCTTCACGCACCTCCGAGTTCCCCCTCCTCACAGCTCACCCTGCCCCGCAACAGACCCCGCGCTCCCCCGTCCCCGCACCCCCCCTGAGATTCCCATCTCCTTCACGCACCTCCGAATTCCCCCTCCACACAGCTCACCCTGCCCCGCAACAGACTCCGCGCTCCCCCGTCCCCGCACCCCCCTGAGATCCCTGGTCCAGCTCTCTCCTAGCTTCTCTACTTGCCACCAACCTGCAGAGAAGCTGCAGGATTTCTCCAATATATTTAATGATGTGGATAATTAATTGACGACCAGAATAAGTTTTAGCAGAGTTAAAGAAATGTTTAATACGCCTATTTGGTCCCATACGGGCCCCGGAGAAGATTGACGGGATCGCTCAAGGATTGGAATAAAACGCAGAGACACAATTTTGGAACGAGAATTAAATTATAATTGATTGACGAAAAGAGAATGGTTCAAGTTACAATTTTGAGTTACAATGGTGAAAGTTACAATGGTGAATTCGACTTACGATTACTGGCGGAAACAATTCTTCCGCCGACACTCCTAAACACACTCACACACACTTCGAACAAATATTTTAAGAAGGCAAAAGAAACTAATTTAAGAAACGTTCGTGAATCAAGGGGCACTGTGTTGTTCACTTCGCGCTTGTTGACGGAACCCAGACTTATGTCCTCTGTGCGGTTCACCTGTACTATTTTACCAGGGTTTACTACCCCGCCGCGAGCTTGCTGAATTACGGAGTTATCCAAGTGGACGACCGAGAGTCTGTAGCGAGCAATCGGAACAGCCCGTGGCTAGTCGCATCCGACGGCAAACCGCTGGGGCGGGCGCTGCAAATACTCCGAAGTATGCCGAGTCATCGGACTCTAGTGCGGGAGAAGGGAGGCGGCCCGTGCTACGCCCGGGTCGCAATCTCCCAACTCTCTCTCTCCCCCCGAAAAGAATATCAAGGGGGCCAAAAAAGCCACTAGTGTCAGAGCCTGCGGCTACACCGCCTAGCGAAAACGCGCCGGTGGTAATTGATACCCCGGATACGTATCGCGACGCTCCCGGGAATCTGGTGCTGCTTGATGCGCCTCCGAGCGAATCCGAAGACAGTACTCCTGTCGAGGAGTTGCTCCCAAGCCCTCAGCAGTCTGGGAGTCTCAAGGCTACGTTCGAACGATTCGATGAATCCCTACGGGTTCTCGAGGAAAAATTCAGTGACTCCGCAACGGGTTCTGGTTGCGTAGAAATTACTCTCCCTGATCATGTGTCTGATGGTGCTGAAGTTGACGAGGTGACCCAAGAGGTCCTCTCTGAAATGGATCCCATCCAGGGGAGAGACGATAGGGTCTTGTCCCAGCGATTGGAAAAATTATCTCAGCGCTTTCGCGAAGTGCCGGAGAGCGAGCTGCTGCATAGGCTCAGCTTGCCGCGGCCTCATGCGAGCGAGCGAGACAGCGAGGCCGATGATGAGAGTGACGTCATGGAAAACCCTGTGGCGGCTTCAACGCTACTGCACGAGTCCGTCATAGGGAGAGACAGACGCCGCTCCGACTCGCCCCCTCGCCCCTCGCTCGGACCGCCGATCGCCCGTGTCGCAAGTGTGCCTGAGAACCGATCCTCGCCCTCACGCGCATCAGCTGGGAGGGTTTACTCACCGTCGTCTTCCCCCCCCCCCCCCCGCGTCCCTCCGATACTCCGTCGGTCAACCAGACTATCGCCCGTCGCAGAAAAGGAGGAAGGCGAAAAGCAAATTCCGTTCCAAGAGCCCGGCTCACCACGTGGCCGAGCGTCGCTAAGCAACGCTGACGTCACGAGTGACGCTAGGACTCTGGGGGTCGCGTGCGAGCCGCTGCTAGACCCTTGCTTCAATATATTGGACGCTCCGACTCCTAAAGCCCCTTGTTCACCTAAAATTGAGACCCGCTCCAACATAGTAGGGGACCGCGAGGGTCTCACGTACAAAAACGATAACTATGTACACTTCATTTCCTCTGACGGCGAGTTAATTACTCCGATTAGCAGGCTTTTGCTCGATCTCGGACTAATCGACCCATTCGTCTTGAAAGAGAAAAATCTGTCGGTCGGCCAGATCGCTCTAACGCGGTCCAGACGACGCCGGGTTTTCAGTGTCGTTGTTAAGACAAAATATTATGATCGCACCGATCCGGAAAAAATATGGTGCGGGCTTAAGAGTCTGGAGCAGGAATTGACCCGATTGAAGTTGACATCTTTTCGAATTTCCAGGTATGGTGACCTTACAGACGATCTGGCACCCGAAAAGTTTGTCTCGATGGTTCATTCTTTATTCGGAAATAAAGGTATGAAAATCGTGATTTGCTACGGGAAAACCCAGGTACCAGCCTCGGAATTAAGGGAGGGAATAATAAGAGAAGCCCATACGAATCTTATAGGTGGACACAAAGGTGTGACCAAGACCTATAGACGAATTCGGGAGTGCTTTTATTGGCCCACCCTTAAGAACGAGGTACAGAATTTTATTCGTTGTTGTAAAGGTTGCCAGGAACAAAAACTCGTGCGCGTGAAGACTCGTGAACCGATGTTAATCACGGACACACCCGTAGATACATTTGACAAAGTGTCTCTTGACACTGTGGGCCCATTGCCTGTTACCCCCCGTGGGAACAGACATATATTAACTATGCAGTGCGGCCTGTCAAAGTATATAATGGCGGAGGCGATTCCCGACTTGAAAGCGTCAACTATCGCCGAGGCACTGGTCCGTCGGATATATAATGTTCACGGGGCCCCGCTAGCCATTCTTACGGACCGTGGTGCGTCGTTTACGAGTAGCTTATTGCACGACATTTCTCGTATTTACAAGGTAGCCCAATACAACACCAGCGTGCATGAGGCGACCAATTTTACGCCGTACGAGGTTGTACACGGAAAAATTGCTAGGCAGCCTAGTGAATTCCCGTCGGGCGAGAATCTGGCAACGTACAACGCGTTCGTGTCTGGCCTAATAAAACGGCTGAGTGAGATTCGAGAAATCGCAGGTGATAATTTAAACCGTGCCAAAGAACGCGCTAAAGGCTATTATGATCGTAAAAGCCATCCTTTCACGGGTAGAGTCGGTGATTCAGTCTACGTCCTAAAAGAACCGAAAAAGGGAAAGTTCGATAAACAATATCATGGCCCTTATATTATCAAGTCTATTACCGACAAACATAATGTTATCCTCGAGACAACCACCGGCGAGCGATTCGCGAAACACGTCGATAAAGTAAAAATCGCATACGTTTAGCCGAAACTATATTGCTGGTCGTTGTGCCGAGGAATGTATGTAATAAATTTAATGCATGAAAATTCCCTTTAAATAACAGCGTAAAGATGGTAGGACAAGCGTGCCTGTTGCTTCTCTTCGTCGGAGTATCTTCTCTAGAATCATCACCGGAGAGTTTATACCAAATCAACAAATTCGACAGTAATGCGGGCCTGTATTACGAACATGAGGGCCCCATGCAGCTGCAGCGCGCAGACTGGCGAATCACCCTTCACATAGATTACTACAAATTCATTTCGGCAGTTCCGAATGAGCGTGCAAATATCGACAGAATCGACGAGGAATGCCAACGCTACAACAGTCGCTTCGGGTGCGAGCAGCTGCTTCGAAAGGCCTATATATTAGCGCGGCAGGATCGCGCTCATGATATAGTTGCCGAGCTCTGGGCAATCACTGGGCGTCAAGATCTACGCGTCGCTACTCCACCATTGAAGTCGATAAAAAAACGTGCTGTCCCGTTCGGATTCGTTGGGAGTATCAGTAAGTCTCTCTTTGGTACTGCGACGGAGGACGACGCCGCATATCTGTCCAGCCAAATCGATCGGTTGTTCGAGGACCAAAAGCGGACAATACACCTCCGTAATAAACAAATGCATATTGTCGAATCCAAATTACAGGAATTACATCAGGAGCACGTTGCGGAAGTCCAGCGCGTGAGAGATGTATACCGTTTCGTGGCAGAGATGCACGCGGAGCTGCGCGCACTCGCAAATCTAACAACAATCGCGCACTACAACCTTACAATAATCAATTACAGGAATCGCGTTGTTAACCAGATCGAAAACTACATCCGCGTGGGTGAAAAGTATATCTCGATTATTGGCTCCGCGATTAATGGTCGGTTCGATCCTAGCGCGATTTCAAGATCTCAGCTCCTCGATATCGCACATGAAGCTCAAACGCATAGTGGTGGATTGGAATTCCCGTACCCGTTATCGTACTTGCGACCTGAAAACCTCGTACATTTGGCACGAGCGGATGTGTTGTCTCAAGAAGCACGGGTAATCATCATTGTCCACATACCACTTTTGGACCACTCGGTATATGATCTTTACCGCATCATGCCGTGGCCGGTGCCCCAACGTTTCCAGAACGGAAGTGGCTCGGCCAGCGTAGCCCCCGCTTCCCCCTACATCGCCCTTGCCCGAGATCGACGGACTTTCTTCCTCGCGGACAGGGAGTACGTAGTGCAATGCAAGATAAGCGGGGAGCGCCGACTTTGCTCGGGGGGAATTCCGGTGCATGACGTCACCGCGGACGTGTGCGAGCTTCGAATGCTCCTAAACCCATCTCGGGAGACCCTGCGTACGTGTGATATCCGCCTACATAGCAGCCCGCTCGAATATTGGAGCTATCTACCTACACACGGTGGCTGGCTATTCTCCATCACGAATACCATCAAACACCGTATTGCTTGTCTACACGGTCCCATGCAGGAAATCCCGATGAGCGGGATGGGTATATTACAATTGGAAACGAACTGTGTGGGTACTACACCGACGACGACACTTTCGAGCCTACGGACATACACCAGCAAAAATATATATTATTATGAGCCGGGCATCACGCTGAATATTTCGTCGGTCGCTCCTACGTTGGACCAGCACAGCTTCGTTCCCGGCCTCGGACCGTCGTTTACGCTGAGCGATAAGGAGAGCGCGGCGAGCGGTAACCTGATCCCGGCAGATAAGGCCGGGGAGTCTTTGCTCGCCGTGGAGAAAGAACTGAAGAATATCGGCATGCATAAGAGAGAGAAAGAAAAACAGCAGTTTCTCACTCTTACGAGTCTCTTTAGTCAAGCTGGCTTGCTGGCCCTATTCATCATATATATTACGAGAAGCTGGCTGTCCTGCTTGCTCTTAGGAGTATGGAAACGACTGAGCTGCCGCGGAAGGAAACCGTCACCAAGGGCAACGCATGCTTTTCTCTCAGCGCCAAATTTTAGCCTCTCGACACGTGTCGATGGTCAAGACGGAGGGGGGAGCTCGACGCCGAATACTCATCGTCGAGCCGAGCTTCACAATAGTATGCCCTGTATACTATATACCCCTCCCCGCCACGTCCCTCGTCGGGAACTGTGTGCATAGCCGAGCGAAGAAAGAAAGATTCATTGTCGTTTGAGCACTCGTGCTAACAGGACGTCCATTCCAATTTCAATTCAATTCCGGCATACTCAGAGGACTAGCTATTCACGTGTGTGAACAAAAAGTGGGTGTTAGTTAACCGTTTTAGAAAAAAAAAAAAAAAGAGGAAAAAAAAGGAGAAAATGCAGGCTATTGTCGAGCGTTACGTACGTCGTCGCGAGTGCCCGGTGTGTGTGTTGCCCATAGTGGAGTGCTGCGATCTGTTCATGTGCCTCGCTGCATTTCGCCAGCAGCGGTGTGGCGACGGGTTGCCCGACTGGTGTCCCCTATGTGACACGGCGGGAGACGATGACCACCTCCGCGCGTGTTTTCGCAAGTTCCGATTTTCGTATATTTGGAGGCGAAACATCAGCCGGAGGTGCGGAAACACGCGGGATACCGAGTATGAGGCTGCTGCCTCGGTGGTGGATGCCATACCCGCGGCGCGACAATTCGTAATAACTCGCCGGCCCACACCGACGCCCGAATCCGCGACCACGGGTCCGCCGCACGAGGGGTCGTCATCTCGGTGAATACCCCCCGGCGTGGAAATGCGGCTTGAAGGGAGAAAGGTTACTCCCATCGGACCTTCCAACCCCCGCACGCTTTCGCAGTGTCCAGTGTGCGAAAAAAATCGAGGTTGTCCGGGAGTAGCGGGATGCTTGGAGTCGAGCATCGCCCGGACCGGCAGGAGGAAAGGCAAGGTGGCCTGCCCCCTGTGCGGGTTATACGTACAGGGGGAAGCGTACGCGAGGCACGCGGGCGGCTGCCTTACGCGATGGGAGGCCAGGGGTCAAGCCACGCAGTCGGCGCCCCGAAGCTCGAGCGAGCCCCCACCAGCACGCGCGAGCGCCTGCAAAACTGCTCGCCCGTCAACATCCACGAGCGCCTGTGCTACCGCTCGCCCGTCCGACACCTCAAGCGCCAGCGGGAGCGTTCACCGACCCGACTCACGGTCGGTAACTCCAACTGCGCCGGCCATAGCAACGCGGGAACGGACAGCAACGGTAACCGCCCAGCGCTTACCGACACCGACAACAGCCCCCGCGCCCGCTACTAGCACGTCGCGCATGGAGCAGCTGGGCGAGCTGCTCCACAACGCTATGAACAACGAGGATGGTCCGAGCACGGCCGAGCTCGGGCAGCTGACGGCCGTACTCCTTCGGAAAATGCGGTTGGACAAACAATAAGCCGCGCTCTCTCCCGGTCGATCATTTTTGTTCGTATCTATCAATTTTTTTCTTTCCTCTCCTTTTATTATGGGCAAACAATATGGTTTTTCTTTCTTCTTATTTGGGATTTTGAATCTAGTTTTAATTTGTCTCAACACTATGTTTTTTTTTGGAACGTAAGAATAAGATTATTATAAGATTTTCACAAAAAAAAAAATTATATTCGTCGAGGGCGCCGAAAGGCCCCTAGGGGGGGTGGGTGTCACGTCTCGCGTGCCACGTTAATACGCGAGTCGTGACGACGTGCTCTTCTGATCACTCGCGACTTGGCGACGGAGCGCCCTTGGGTGACCTCTGTGCGTTGCCTCGTGTCGGCGCGAGCGGATGGCTGCGGAATCCGCGCGATCAGCATCGCCTGATCGCGAGGTCCGAAGGCCGTACCCAAGTGGACGAGCGAAACCGCTGATACGCCGAAAATCTCTGTCACGACGATCGCTTTCGAGCTATCGTCGCCGTGGCGAGGATTTTCATAAAGTAGTTCCGATTGCTCGCTACAGACTCTCGGTCGTCCACTTGGATAACTCCGTAATTCAGCAAGCTCGCGGCGGGGTAGTAAACCCTGGTAAAATAGTACAGGTGAACCGCACAGAGGACATAAGTCTGGGTTCCGTCAACAAGCGCGAAGTGAACAACACAGTGCCCCTTGATTCACGAACGTTTCTTAAATTAGTTTCTTTTGCCTTCTTAAAATATTTGTTCGAAGTGTGTGTGAGTGTGTTTAGGAGTGTCGGCGGAAGAATTGTTTCCGCCAGTAATCGTAAGTCGAATTCACCATTGTAACTTTCACCATTGTAACTCAAAATTGTAACTTGAACCATTCTCTTTTCGTCAATCAATTATAATTTAATTCTCGTTCCAAAATTGTGTCTCTGCGTTTTATTCCAATCCTTGAGCGATCCCGTCAATCTTCTCCGGGGCCCGTATGGGACCAAATAGGCGTATTAAACATTTCATTAACTCTGCTAAAACTTATTCTGGTCGTCAATTAATTATCCACATCATTAAATATATTGGAGAAATCCTGCAGCTTCTCTGCAGGTTGGTGGCAGCGCAACTACCCTTTTCTTACAACAAATTCCTTTATTCTCAAATGGCCTTTCCCATTGTTCGTCCCCTCTGGACGTAACAGTAACATATATATGAAGTAAAAAATTCATTATAAAAGTCTTCAGTTGCTCATTTATGGATAGATTTAAAATTGCTGTCTTCGAAGCTCATTGCGCAGATACATTGCATCGCAGCAGATACCCGCGAACTCTGAAATTTCTGTGGATAAATATATATGCTACGGATCACCCCTTATCTTTGATAATGGTAATATGTAATGGAACTTGGTTCAGCAAGTTTTTAAGTGCTTCTTTTCAAATAGTATTGAAGTTTGTATGACTGATATACAGCGAATACTTCTAAACTTTGATATTTCTGTGTTGCAGCATGTGTGCCAATCATTCAAATCATTTACTCCAACCATATCATGTAATCTAGAAAATTCATTTCAAAAGTCTTCAGCTTTTCTAAATACTTCAATGTTCCTTTTTCTTTTCCTTTCTGAGTTTTCGAATTTCTAAATTCATTTCTAAATTGTCCTGAAATGGTTTTCCTTCAAAACCAATGCAGGTACATTAAACGTCTTTGAATTCTGTTGCTCTGTTGAATAAAGTTCGCTTAGTTTTTTTTGCTGCTTTGAGTTCTGGCATAATAAATGTTAGAAGTTTACGGGTACTTTTTTTCAGCAACTATCAAACTGTGGATAATTGAACCTCAGCGGCCGCTTGCAAACTTTGGAAATATATTTCATTGCGGGCACTTTTTGCATGAGACGAAATCTCTAGATTCAGAATGCAAAAGCGACATTTAAAGTGGGCAAATCTGTTGGATTTTTCGTGTCTTGAATTTGATCTATCTTTCATTTGAATTTTGAAGAAAAGGGATAAATAAAATCTGTTCTATTAAGGAAATCTTGACGTCAGTTCTTTCTTGGTATGAAGACTTGGAAAAAATCGCCAAAGGCCACGGACAGACCGGTGACGAAATATTTCCAGTACAATTTTGACGAAAAATAGATCTTTTTTCACGGAAACCAACGTTATAAGCCGAAAATCATATCACAGCCCACGAGACGCATTTCTTCACTCTCTTGGGTTCCTATTATACAAAACATATTAGAAGATAAGGGGGAAAATCACCAACGTGGAAAAACAAACCAGTGCCGAAATATTTCCAGTACAATTTTGACGAAAAATAGGTTCTTTTTCGTGGAAACCAACGTTATAAGCTGAAAATCATATCTCGGCCCCCAAACCGCTTTCTACCATTCTCTTGGGTTCCCAATAAGCATAGCATATTAGAGTAGAAGAAAAAAAATAGCCAAAGTGCAAAGACAGACCTGTGACGAAATATTTCCAGTACAATTTTGACGAAAAATAGATCTTATTTCGTGGAAACCAACGTTATAAGCCGAAAATAATATTATGGCACACAACACGTATTTCTTCATGCTCTTGGATTCCCAATAGACAAAACATATTAGAAGATAAGGAGAAAAATCACCAAAGTCCAAGACCAAACCAGTGCCGAAATATTTTCAGTACAATTTTGAAGAAAAATTGGTCTGTTACGTGGAAACCAACATTATAAACCGAAATTCATTTCTCGGGCCTCATCCCGGATTCCTCCATGCTGTTGAGTTCCTAATAGGCATAACATATTAGAGTATGAGGAAAAAAATCGCCAAAGTTCAAGGCCGGACTTGTGACGAAATATTTTCACTACAATTTTTACGAAAAATTGGTTTTTTATGGTGGAAACCAACTTTATAAGCCGAACATCATATTACAGCCCACGAAACGCATTTCTTCACACTCTTGGGTTCCTAATACACAAAACAGATTAGAAAATAAGGGGGAATATCACCAACGTGGGAAAACAAACCAGTGCCGAAATATTTCCAGTACAATTTTGACGAAAAATAGGTCCTTTTTCGTGGAAACCAACGTTATAAGCTGAAAATCATATCTCGGCCCCCAAACCGCTTTCTACCATTCTCTTGGGTTCCCAATAAGCATAGCATATTAGAGTAGAAGAAAAAAAATAGCCAAAGTGCAAAGACAGACCTGTGACGAAATATTTCCAGTACAATTTTGACGAAAAATAGATCTTATTTCGTGGAAACCAACGTTATAAGCCGAATATTAGAAGACAAGGAGAAAAATCACCAAAGTCCAAGACCAAACCAGTGCCTAAATATTTTCAGTACAATTTTGAAGAAAAATTGGTCTTTTACGTGGAAACCAAACCAAGATTATAAACCGAAATTAATTTCTCGGGCCTCATCGCGGATTCCTCCATGCTGTTGAGTTCCTAATAGGCATAACATATTAGAGTATAAGAGAAAAAATCGCCAAAGTTCAAAGGCAGACTTGTGACGAAATATTTTCACTACAATTTTTACGAAAAATTGGTTTTCTATGGTGGAAACCAACTTTATAAGCCGAACATCATACCCAGGGAAAATAAGCTTGTGAAAAGTACATTGATGGTCCCTCATTTGCTGATAATTTCATGAAAAAGATTATCCCATAAAAAAATTTTCGTATTAGGTTGGAATCTATAAAAATGTACTAAGCAAATAATTCATAGAAATTTAAACTAAAATCCTAAAACCGTCATAACATAAGTGAGGAACTTTTGAGAAAAAAGGCGTGATATCAAACCATAAACTTCCTCTTGGGAAAAAAAGGTTGGGACAAGTACATTGATGGTCCCTTGTTTCTGGATGAAATAGAAAAAAGATTCAGAACCAGGAAAAAAATTCTATAGAAATAATAAACGAAAAATTGAAAAGTTCAAAAAAATTCAACAATCAAAACAATCGAAAACAATTCTGTAAAGAAAAATAAAAATTTTCAAAAAAATTCATAAATATTGAACAAATTGAAAAATGTACTATCCAAGTTACATGCAGTTTAAAAATGTATGATATCAATTAGAGGCCAAGTTTTTATTGATAATTTGGAATATTTATTGAACAAATCGGAAACTTTAATTGAAACTCATGATAATTATTTTCAAGCCAAAAGTTAATGAAAAAAAAGTCATAAAGGAAGTTAGGTGCAGTACTAAAATGTATTATATCAATTCGAGGTCAAGTATTTATCGGTTATTCGAAATATAATCTTCGGCGACAAACGAGCGTTGAGAATCCTTGTCAGGCTCAGAAAGTTTTATAAGAATTACTAAAAAATTAATGGAAATGAAATCATTAAAAATTCACATGAAAGTCATTCGTTACTTCAACAAGGTACACACTTTAAAGAATCGATTCCCCTCCGATTTTCAGGATCCCCTGGTATTATTCACAAGATTCAACTTCGATTGGATCGGTACAAATTATGTTCAAATACGTCTTAAACGTACTTGTCCGGCCCATCACTTTTTTTATAAGTCAAATTTTCAAATCTATCTTTCGTTAAAAAGTTTCAATCGTCAAATTCTCAACTTCATTTTTCGTGAGAAAGTTGCAATTGTCAAATTCTCAAATTTATCTTTCGTGAAAACGTTTTAACTGTTAAATCCTCACATTCATCTTTCGTGAAAAAGTTTCAATTGTCAAATTTTCAAATCTATCTTTCGTGAAAAAGTTTCAATTGTCAAATTCTCAAATTCATCTTTCGTGAGAAAGGTTGTACTTTTCGAAAGTCTCGTGAGATCACGATACTCATAATTGTCTATTTAAGTAGAACATTAGATGAAATCTAACTTACTCAAATTGAATTTGAAAATTTCAAATTTTCAAATCTATTTTTTGTGAGAAAGTTCCAATTGTCAAATTTTTAAATCTATTTTTCGTGAGAACGTTTTAACTTTCAGATCTCAAATTCATCTTTCGTGAGAAAGTTTCAATTGTCAAATTTTCAAATGTATTTTTCGTGAGAAAGGTTCAATTGTCAAATTTTCAAATCTATCTTTCGTGAAAAAGTTTCAATTGTCAAATTCTCAAATTCATCTTTCGTGAGAAAGTTTTAATTGTCAAATTTTCAAATTCATCTTTCGTGAAAAAGTTTCAATTGTCAAATTCTCAAATTCATCTTCCGTGAGAAAGGTTGTACTTTTCGAAAGTCTCGTAAGATCACGATACTCATAATTGTCTATTTAAGTAGAACATTAGATGAAATCTAACTTACTCAAATTGAATTTAAAAATTTCAAATTTTCAAATCTATTTTTTGTGAGAAAGTTCCAATTGTCAAATTTTTAAATCTATTTTTCGTGAGAAAGTTTTAACTGTCAGATTCTCAAATTCATCTTTCGTGAGAAAGTTTCAATTGTCAAATTTTCAAATTCATCTTTTGTGAAAAAGTTTCAACTGTCATATTTTCAAATTCATCTTTCGTGGGAAAGTTTCAACTCTCAAATTTTCAAATTTATCTTTCTTGAGAAAGTTTTAACGGTCAAATTCTCAAATTCATTTTTCGTGAAAAAGTTTCCACTGTCAAATTTTCTAATCAAGAGACTCGGTAGAGTATCGGGACAAGTACATTGACAGCCCTGTCGTCTGCTGGCCCGAGCTCGCCGAGACTATCTTTTCTCTGAATAAAACGATTCGCGGTGGTGGGGGTAAAATTCGCATGTCATTTTGTTCAATTACGAAACTCCTGAGTCATCTGAGGCTTTGAAAATTGAACTGCTGATTAATTAATAAATTCTCTTTCGATTCCACCCACAATCAGCATGATCGGTGACGTAATTGCTGAGAAAAAACTTTGCACAGGCCCAAGATTATGCAAAAGTTACCAACACATTCTAGAATTTATGCGTCTATATTTACAATCAAAGGCACTTTGATGCTATCGAGTTTCTGATTCGTTGGATCTGACGACATCCATTTTTAGACGTTGTGATTGGTTGTTGAAATTAGTTGTTGATGATTAGAAATCTGACGTCAACTTCAGAACGTAGCACACGGTGCAGCACAGCTGGTAACCAGCTGTCATAAATTCGATCGATATACATATTATGACGATATTCTTCATCGCTGCTGGCTGAAATGGTCCGAAAGAAATCAAAAAGGGGGTAAAAATGAAATTAATGAGAAACCAATTTTTAATAGAAGTGATAACACAAAAAATAAGCTTTATTCCGCAGGACCCACCACAGTGGTGACCCCGACGTGATTACTTAGGTCCTATTCTCTACCGGAAATACGGGAGAAGAAATAGAGAGGCCTTTTTAACACTAATTAATATTTATTTGATCTCTTACAAAAACACGCCAATTACAACTCCCCCCGGATTGACTAAAGTACCGGGTGGACGGTCTTTACGTCACACAATTCGTAGGCTGTCGTGTTGGCTCTCTGCCCCTTTCGGGGTCGCAACTCGTACATCTTTAGCCAGGGGCAATATCGAGCTTTTAACAAAAAGGGAATGGCGTTGCACGCCGTCAACGCTTATTTTACTGACTCTTTGGCGCTATCTCGGCGATTAACATCACAGACTTCACGTTACAATAATCACAGTCGGGGCTTACAGGACTAGCTTAGGTCTACGGACTAGATTCGTTGGCGGGGCTGACGCTGTCGCTGGGTCTACGGTGCAACGTCGCTGGTTTCGGGTCTCGGATGACTCGGTGGTTCTTCGCCGGTGAAGCGGTGGCTGCTCCCTGGCGTATCGGTTGGGACTCCAATGCTGTCGCTGAGTGAATGTGCAATCACTGACGGCCCCGGGGGGCTCGGGAGGCTTGCCGTTCGGGCCTACCGGTTGGGGCTCAGGGCTTCACGCGGGGCTGACAAGGGAGGCTAGGAGTGGCGGGGGGGGGGGGGGGCCCTCGCGGGGGTCTATGGCCGACGCCGGTTCTCGATCCGGTAGCGACACTCGGACGTGTCATGCCCGTGCCGGTCGCAGCCCCAGCAGAAGGGACTTGTGGCCGGGGGCGGAAGGGGGGCTGGGTTCACGGGTGGCCGTGGGGGCGTGGGCTGAGGGGACGGTCGGACGGGGTCTCGGAGTGGTCGAGGATAGCGGCCTGAGGCCGAGGAGGGCGGGAAGAGGGGTGGAAGGAGGGGGCGAGGGGACGCGGGGGGGAATACGGCCGGCGGGGGCGAGGACTGAGGGAACGGTCGGACGGGGTTTCGGAGCGGGCGAGGGGAGCGGCCTGAGGTCGCTGGGGACGAGAAGAGGGATGGAAGGCCCCGGCGAGGGGACGCAGGGGGGAATAGGGTCGGCGGGGGCGAGACTCGGCGGCTCATCAGGGCTGGGATGGCTGGCGGGGCGGTCCTGGGACGGGGGGTATCGGGATGCGGGATCTGGCGTCGGGGGAGGAGGGGCTGGAGGGGAGCGGGTTGGACAGTCGCCAGGAGGGCGGCAGGGGAGGTGGGGAAGTCAGGGAAGGTGGTTGGGTCGAAGCGACGGCGGAGTACCGTTCGCCGCGGAGGGGATGAGGGTTCGGTGGCGAGGAAGGGGGCTGGTGGGGGCAGGGGTGGCCAGGCGGAACTAGGGAACGGGGGTGGCGGTGGCTGGGGTCGTTTAGGTGGGTCGGGCTCCGGGGCCAGCATCCGAGCGACAGCGGTCAGCCGCCGCGTGACCTCCGCGGTGTCGGCCGGGTCGACCTCCATCGCGGGGGGCGAGGGCGACTGCGCGACCGTCGAGGGGGTGAGGGTCCCGGACTCGGAGGAGGAGGATTGCGGCTCGGAGATGGTGCACCCCAGCGGGGCGAGGGAACCAGGAGGGGACTCGGGGCGAAGGGTCATGTGGATCGAGAAGGGGGGGGGGGGTGGCGTGGCGCGCGCGGCGAGCAGGCCACGCAGTGGCACTCCTCGTCCCACGTGTGGGAGAACGACGTAGGGGCCTCGGTGCTGGGGTAGGGGAGGATGGAAAGGGGGACGGGGGCGAGGGGGTTCCGCCAGATGGCGTAGGGGTACGGGGTCGCGGTCCCGAACGGCAGCCTATATGGCGGCCGGATGACGCGGCGCCTACGGGCCAAAAGCAAGCCGCTCATGCTGTGCAAGGAGAAAAAAAAAAGAAAAGCAAACAAGCGTTGGTGAAAGCGTGCAGGCAAGCAGGGGTTGCGATAGGGTGTGCGTGCGCAGGGGTAAAAGAAAGTTTATCAAAGCGGGACTGTTGAGCGAATGGAGTTGAACCGGCAGCAGTAAGGCCGATGGGCAGGACCGTTCCGGGCTACGCGGCCGGTTTGCGGGACCGTAGTCCCGCGCGCCGCGGGGGGGCGGGCGGTGGCGGATCGTCGGTGGAGTTCGGCTGGGTGTAGATGACGTCGATGGTGGGCTCGCCGCCCGGCGCAGCCGGGCCGGTGATAATTACGTCGACGGCAGGCTCGCCGTCATCTTCAACGGTGCAGGGGGGTTTGTAGGGTTTCAGATCTTTAATGTGGACTCGGGGGTTCTTGTGGCTGTTGGGGTCATCGATTTCGTAGACTACCGGGGAGAGGACTTTTAGTATCTTGTGGGGGCCTTCGAAACGGGGGGCTAACTTCGCGGCGAAGTTCTGCGCGCCGGAGGAGAGGACGCGGTGTCGCCGGAGAACCAGGTCGCCGACCTGATACCGGACGTCCTTGCGCCCACGGTTGTAATACTTGGCCTGCCGCCGGGCGGCCATGCCCAGTTGCCTCTGTACGAAATCCTGCAGATAGGCCAGCCGGTTCATCCAGTTGGCCCACATGGCAGGATCTCCGGGGGTTAGGGGTTGAGGCTGCGGGTCTTCGGCCTGGAGGGCGTTGATTGGGCGGGGGTGCCGGCCTGTGTTGAGGAAGAACGGGGTCATGGTGGTGGAGGAGTGCACGGCGGTGTTGAGGGCGAAACACAGGTCGCCGAGGTGCTTGTCCCAGTCGCGCTGGTCCAGGGGGACGTAGGAGCAGATCATGGTCTTTAGGGTGCGGTTGACTCTTTCCACGGGGTTGGCTTGGGGGTGGTACGGGGGGACGGTGGTCTGGCGGATCCCACTCTCACTCAGGTGTTGCGTGACGACGTGGTTGATGAACTCCGTCCCGTTGTCAGTTAGCAGGTACTTCGGGTTCCCCCAGTGGTTCTGTACGAGCGCGTGAAAGGCGTCCATAATGGTCCGTCCCGTGGAGGTCCGCACGGCTTTAGCCACGACGAACTTGGTAAACAGGTCCTGAAAGACGATAATGTAGCGGTTCTGGGACCGGCTCGGGGGGAAGGGGCCCATGACATCGGCGGCCACGACGTCCCACGGCTTCTCGGTTGTGCGTTCTCACATCAGACCACTGGGGGGGCCTTGTCGGACCTTGTGAAGCTGGCAGGTAGGGCAACGGGTAACGTACTGGGCAACGTCCTGATAGATGCCGGGCCAGTAGAAGTCTTGGGAGAGCCTGCGGTGAGTCTTCTCGACTCACCGCAGGCTCTCGTCGGTCGACTCGTACATTCGCGAGAGGGCATCGGGGACTACATTGAGGGCTCCTTTTCGGTGGACGATGGTCATATTCAGGGCTTGCATGGCGATGGCCCAGCGGGCGAGGCGGCCGGCGGGGTCACGCAGATTCCGGAGCCAGGTGAGGCTGCTGTGATCCGTTATCACCGTGAACTGGGCGCCCTCGATGTATGGGCGGAACTTCTTGACGGCCCACAACACTGCGAGGCACTCGCGCTCAGTCACGGTGTACTTGCGCTCCTAGGCGGAGAGTATTCGGCTTGCGAAGACTATGGGGAGTTCTACTCCGTCTCGGACCTGCGTCAGGACCGCGCCGATTGCCGCGTCGCTCGCGTCCGTCTGCACGAAGAAGGGCTGGTCGAAATCGGGGCGGATGAGGATGGGAGTCCTGGTGAGGGCATCGCGGAGGGATTCGAAGGCAGCTTGCTCTGTCGGTCCCCACGTCCAGGGAACGTCCTTCAGCAGCAAGCGGGTCAGAGGGACTTTGTCTCTGGAGAGGTCTGGGAGGAACCGGGCATACCATCCGACCATTCCTAAGAAACGGCGGACTTGCTTGATGGTCTGGGGCGGGGGGTACGTTAAGATCGGGGCTATCTTTTCGGGGTCGGCCTTGAGGCCCTCTTTGCCGATTACGTAGCCGAGGTACGCGACTTCGGCGCAGAAGAACTCGCTCTTCTCGCGATTGATTTCCATGTTGGCCTCTTTGAAGGCGGTCAAGACCCTCTTTAGGAAGTCGAGGTGTTCCTCCTCGGTTTCCGTGGCGATGATGACGTCGTCTAGGTACACGAACACATGTGGCTCCCACGCGGAGTCAATGAGTCGGTCCATTAGGCGCTGGAACGTGGCCGGGACGTTGGTCAGGCCGAAGGGCATCCTCTTGAACTGGAAGAGGCCACGCCCAGGGACTGAGAACGCGGTGACGGGGCGACTGGAGGGCTCGACGGGGATCTGGAAGTAGGCCTGGCTCAAGTCCAGCTTGGAAATGTACCGGGCGCGCTGCAGTCCGTCTAGGATGCGGTCCATATTCGGGAGGGGGTACGCGTCTTTGCGCGTGACTTTGTTGACGTCGCGGAAGTCGATGCAGAACCGGGGCTTACCGTCGCTCTTCCGGACGATGACTGGGTTGCTGAGCCACGGGCTCATCGACCGCTCGATCACTCCCTCCCGAAGTAGCCGGTCGACCTCGTCGTGGGCGACCTTCAGTAGGTAGGGCGAGATGGTCCGGGGTTTCTGGCGGATGGGGGGGTGGTCTTGGGTGTCTATGGTGTGGTGGGCGAGGGTCGTTTCATTGAGGAGGGCGGAGGACTTCTGGGGGATCAGCTCGTCGAGCAGGCGGGTCAGTCGCTCGGCGGTGGGTGAAGTGACGACGCCTAGGCCGGCGCACGCGGGGTACGCGGGAATGGGGTTTGCGAGGGCGTCCTCGGGGTCGAACGTCCTGACGGGCCCGTCCCCGATCGTCCAAGTATCCGTGCTGTAATCGATCCGGATATCGAACGTGCGGAGGAAATCGATCCCCAGGATGCACTCGTATCCCAGGGGGGCTAGTTGGGTCCGGACGGGCGCTAGGCGCCCCTGAATGTCGAACATGAGGTTCAGTTCGCCTACTACCGGCAGCTGGTTATTGCCGGGGAGCGCGATACCGTCGGTGGTCGCCTTGAGGTGCTCCCGGAGGGGTTCTACCATCCCTGTGCCCAGGTACATCCGGCAAGAGCCAGAATCGACCAGAGCGTGGCACGGATGGTCCTCTATCCTCGCCCACAGGTAATGCCGGTCATCGACGGCTCGCCGGTGGATGGACGCCAGCATTTCACCCAGGGTGGTCTCTCCATTGGGGGGGATTGCTTCTAAGTGGGTGGGAGGTTCTGGCTGGGGTCTTGGGGTCGGAGGCGCAGGGTCAAGGGGTTCGAACTCGGGCTCTCGGCCCGGCTCGGGGTCGGCCGAGCACCCGGGCTGGGGCTCGGGGTCGGAGGGGGCCTCGGGAGGGTATTCGGGGAGAACACTCTGGTCGCTGAAGTGGGGCGAGCTCAACTTGATAGCGTTACCAATGTTGTCCCGCCGGTGCACTGGGGCCTGGTCGGGAGGGGTAGTGGGGGCATCGGGGGGTGTAGGGCTACGAGGTGGGCTGGAACGGGGTCTCTCCGGCGGCGCGTGGCGGGGGGGCGGCCTCCGGGGGGGCAACGGGTTTATTGTCTCCCCGGGCGGGCGTTTCCCGCCAGGCGGGCCGCGCACTTGGGGCACTGTTTCGTCAAGGTGCCGGGCTTGCCGCATATGCGACAGAACACCCCCAGCAGCCTCGGGCACTCTCTATAGAAGTGTCCAGGGAGGTGGCAGTTGTAGCAGGACAGCAGCCTCGTGACTTGAGGGGGCTCGGCCCGCGGGTCGGTCGTGGGCGCTACCTCTGACAACGGCGGGATGCCGTGGGAGGTCCAGGGAGGGGTCGCTGCGCTAGCGGCGGCGGTGTAGCTCGGGCTCGGGGGCCGAGGGGCGGGGGAGAGCGGTTCCTGGGGGCTAGAGGCGGGGGGCACCGGGGACTGACTCTTGGGGGGCTTCTTCGGGGCCTTCGCGCTCTCGGGGGCCGCCGCGGCGGCGTGCGCGTGTCTTCCCGGGGCGTGGTACGCGCTCGAGGGGAAGGCAGACTGTTGCGGGGACGGGGGTGGCCGGTAGTGTTTGGCCCGCTCGACGACCTCCTCGCGGCGCCGACAAGCCCGCTTCAACTCGAGGTAGGACTGGATCTCGTCTCGGTCCACGTACGGGGCTAGGGTGGGGTGTAAATTCCGGCAACAAATGTCCAACTGGGTCTCGAGGGGGAGGGGGGGGGGGGGTTGAACTGGTCGAACAGGGCACGCACTTTCACCAGGAACTCGGCCACTGGTTCTCCAGGCCCCTGCGTGCGGAGTTCGACTTCGCGCCTCAATCGATCCTGGAGATCCCCGTGGCCGTATTGCTCCCGGAAGTGGAAGATGAACCCCTCGTAGCTGGTCCATTGGATTCGCTCGACGCGGTGCCAGATGCGGGCGTCGCCGGTGAAGGCCTCGGGCAGGGCTCGAAGGAGCTCTTCCTCCGTGAAGTCTTGGCCCGTGGCATATTCGTGGAGCTCGTGGAGGAATCCTTCCGCGTCGTCTCCCCTCTTCCCGGCGAACTTGGGGCCGTATTTCTTCCAGTGGTTCGCCGAGCCGCTGTCGCGGGTGTTGCGGGACGTGGCGAACTCCCGGGAAGTCGGACTAGAAGCGGGGGAGGGGGTGCGAGAGGGGGCTCGGGACGTGTGGGGGAGGCTGGGGGGCAACCGCGTGCTGCTGTGTTGGGGCCTTGACGGCGGGACGACGTACGTCCGTGCCTGTTCATCGGAGGCGAGAGGGGGGCTGGGGTCTCGGAATCCGGGAATTAGGGAGAAATGCGATCGGTGGGAACGGGGGAGCGGGGGAGCGGGGGGAGCGGCGTTCGGGCCTGGGATGGCGAGGGGGGAAGCGCGAATGTGACGGTGGGCCCCGCGGCTCGGCCGGGGACGGCAATCAGGGGCTCGTGGAGGTTCTCAGGGGCTTCTTCGAGGCTAAAGTCTTGCTCGAACTCTATCGGGTCTTGGTACGGCCCGCTGGACTGGTCGGTATTTAAGACGGGAGCTGGAGGCGGGGGTATTTCTTGGGGGCCAACTGGCCTGGGTGATGGCCGGGGTGAGGTGGAGGCCTCGCGCGGGGGGCTGGAGCGGAAGAGGTTCCAGATGTCCATCGTTTCCATCGCGTGGGTGAAGGTGTACGGGAATCCTGCGCGCTCATCCTCATCCTTGTTCCACGTTACGGGGACCTGGAGGAATCGCCGGCGGATCTCGTACCGGAGTAATCGGTCCTTGATGTCCTCCACTGAGCCGGCGAGGGTGACCCCGGCACGGTCGCAGCGGATCATCAACTGGCGGAGGTCCGAGATCCTCTCGATCTGGGCTCGGATTTCGACGATGCGGGCCCGGGGATCGACTGGGCCCGAAGGCCGGAGGACGTGGGCGTGGAACGCGCCCGTTACGGTCGCGGTCGTTGTGATAGGGGCTGTACAGGCGGGGGTGGTCGCGACGACCGTCGAGATCGGGACGTTCGCGGCGGGGTTCAACTCCATTTCGATTACAGGGGGGCGTAAGGAGAGAAAAAGAAAGAAAAAAAAAAGAAAAGAGAGGGCAAGCGATAACGCGGTAGTGGGGGGGTGCAAGCAGGGAGGGGGGGGACAAGCGTTCGACAACTCGCAACGCGGGTCGGGGGGGGGGTATTACAGAGCACACACAAAACAATAGCGAGCCAATAAAACAAAGCGTTAATTTCTAAGCAGAAAAAAAACAAGAAAGAGGTTTCGCACGACTATCCCTACCGTCGCGGTGCTGTGGCGTACTAAACGGCGGAAATTCACTGGTGAGCACTAGTTCACGGAGGGCTGAATTATGAAAAAAAAAAAAATTTTTTCTTTTTATTTAGCACGCTACCGAAAGTATCCAATTAATTTCCAAACACTTCCGAAATATCTTAGGAGTTATTACCGGAGTGTTACGGAGATACGCGAAAGTTCTCGGTAAGTTACCGAGAGCGAGAACTTTCAACCGGTGAGGCGCTTTACCGCCGGTGCGGTTTCGGAGCGCGCTTACTGAGGGAGTTGACAGGGCCCCACGTTGGGCGCCAAAATTTATGACGATATTCTTCGTCGCTGCTGGCTGAAATGGTCCGAAAGAAATCAAAAAGGGGGTAAAAATGAAATTAATGAGAAACCAATTTTTAATAGAAGTGATAACACAAAAAATAAGCTTTATTCCGCAGGACAACGATCACTGGGCGCCAGTTAATTTTTATACAAAAAAGTAACAAAAAGAAAAGAAATAGAACCCGTGACAATCTCTCCGGGATTGTATCAGAAGAACAGCACGCAGGGAAAAAGAAAACAAAAAAGATAACCCGTAACAATTTCGCCGGGTTTCTCTCGCGAAAGATAGAAGGGAAAACACGGGGGGGGGGCGGCTACGAGACTCGAAATCGTCGGGTCGGTGGGCGCCTGTCGCTCAGGCGTCTTACAATACCCGTGAATTTCCGGATACAATTGACTCTCGGTATAACTCGCGCGGGGCTGATAATCAGCTCGAGAAAGAAACGAAAAAAAAGGGGTGGGGGGGAACGGGGGAAAGAGGGCCGCTGCCCACGCACGGTTCGATACACTATTTTTCACCACCACAGCACTTTTTCTCCGCCACGCGACGGATAATCGGGCGAAACCGGGGCGAAGCGACTTGAATTGCGCTCAAACGAGCCCAATGGCTCGGAGAATAATCCGGGGAAACAGGTGCACGACTTGGCGAGTGCGCAAGGAGCCGGGAGGAAAGATGGCCGTCGGCCACGTGCTTCTTTCGTCGCGGCTTCACAGAGATCAAAAACGACTCACTTTCGTTGCTGGTCGTCTCGGTCGGAACAATACTCCGTGCCTCGCGTTCTACTCGGGTCGTCAAGAAAATCGTAGGAAGTCCGGGGAAAGTCTGGGTCGTCTTGAAAGTTCGCGTTGTTACAAAAGGAAGAAAAAAATGAATACTCGAGGATCGCAGGTAGCCACGGTACGCACGCCGAGTCGTGAAGAAGTGAGGCCTCGTGCCGGATTTCGCTATCTTCTTCAAGGAGACTATAGGGAAAAGGAGTCCAATCTCTGTATTGGGCGCCTGTTAGAAAAACGTCCGTGAAAATGTCGGGAACCCGGGTTCGAGGAACGGCCACTCGCGTCGCATTGTCGTTTGTGTACGGATATATATAGTAATAAAATCAATGTCGTTGGTGAAACTGACCGCCATGGCGGCCGAATCGTGGATTTAAAGAGCTTTCGCGCCTGTCAAAAATTGTTGAATCAACGATTATGAGTGCTCGTAATCGAAAATACTAATATGTATTGTAATAATATTCTCCAGCAACGTAAAACCCTGTGCTTTACACATTCCAAATATCAGCTTATCTCCCCTCGTATGTCGCGCTGCTAAGAAAAACCATAGCATCCGGGAAATTGCCGGTTCACATACTCATGTCGAAAGAAATTTTTTGTCACAAATTTTTTTTTGCATGATATTTATGAATATTTTAAAATTATATTGATAACTATAGCTTTTGTGACCATAGTTACTGTTTCATAAAACCTTAACATATCAAGCGGCCCGGATAAGCCAGTAGCATTTTCTGCCGTTTAGGATATCATTAGCTTACGTGGTGTAATGGTTCAATGACGGGCTCATACTCGTGGAGTCCGCGGTTCAAATCCTCCTGTGATTTATTTTTTTTTCATCATAGATAGTTATTGTTCTGACTATAGCAGAAATTTTAAAAAATCAATTGATTTTGTTGAATTATGTTTTTTTCATTCATTCATATAAAAAATGACTGCAATATGTTAATTTATTTTAACAGCAATAGCCACTGTGTCAGTGTATTCCATTTTACAAAGATAGGTTAGACCACGGCAACCACGGTTAGACCCACAAAAACTATCAACAGTGTCAGCTGGCAGCAACGCATGCGCGTATATAACGCGTACATAATGCGCATGCGTTAACCCGTACACTACCTGCAACAGCGCCGCTCGAGAGGAACCCTCTTTCCCGACACTTTTACGGACGTGCCCGATTGCCGAGATTGGACTCCTTCCCTATAGTCTCCTTGATCTTCTTCCTGCTTGCGCAACACCGATCGATAATTGATCGATGCGCGCGTCGGCGGGGGGTCCAATGGCGGTGACTCATTCCGCGCAGTTCGATGAGGTCGGTGGCGAGGGGGAGAGGCGGGGAGGTGAACGGGGCTGGGAAGTCGGGACTCGATTGGCTACTGGCGTGTGACGTCACGATTCGTAATTGATTCTCGATCCTTGGTGTGGCGCCTCGTGTCACGATGCTGATTACAGGCGCCGCGGTGGCGGGTTGCGTAACCCACTCTTCGACGTTTGATCCCCGTGTGACACCACGGGTCGATGCACTGTTGCCCAGTGCCACCGTGGCCGAATGGGGCACTGCGACCGACAGCTCGGACCGGCGAGTTGTTGACAGCTCGGAGTTTTCGAGACGGGAAATACGGCCGGTGCAGCGTTCCTGGTGTCTTGTGCGCGGATCGCCTTCCGAGGGCTCGTGTCGGTGTTACGACGATGAGAGGTGTCCACCGGGATGGAGCCTCGACGCCGGAGGCCCGGCGAGCAACCGTTCGAGGTCGTGCGGCTGCCCGTGCGGTGACGTTTGGAGGTTAGGGGACCTCCGACTCGACTCCTGCTGTGTGGGTTTCGCCTCTTCGGTGGGGGCTCTTCAGGGCTGCACGCTGGTCTTGACCGGTGAGGGGTTTCTTCCCTCACCGTAGGTGAGTTGTTCCTGTTTTCTTCGCCTGATAGCGCAAGACCATGGGCGGGGGGGGGGGGGGGGGGGGGAACAGCAGGGGACTAGGGAGTATCGGGTGGGTGTAGTGCGAGGGCAATTTGAGGGCTGGGTGGAGGAGTGTTGTTGCGGGGTAGGAATGGTGAGGGCTGAGGGTTGAGTGAGCGGGGCAGGGACTCTTCTTGCGTGGCTGGAATCGATGCTGAGTTCTGGTGGTGCCTTTTCAGATGCTGCGGTGGTCCGGGTCTTGATCGTTGGCGGCGTGCGTAGGCTCAGGACGGGGGCTTACAGCTAGAGCTTACAACTAGGACTTACAGCTAGGACTACAGCTAGGAGTACGACGAGGACTCAGAGGGAGTCTGGCCCGAGGACTGACGAGGAAATAGGGCTCGGCTGACTGCTAGTCGGGGGTGAGAGCGCTGTGGTGGGACGGCCCCACGACTCTTAGTGACGGAGTGGCTACAACGTCACAATATATATATGTACAAACCATGTGTCAGTTTTTGATCGCATGAACAGAGTTTCGACATTACGAAGTGCGTGCGGGATAAATAAACAAATAATTTTCGTCATCTAAAGAAGTGCATATTACTATTTATTTTGTTAAAATTTGTGATATATTAAACCGGTATCAAAGCGGCCGCGTAAATGTAGTCTGTGATGTGTGTGTGAAAAAGAATATAAAAAATGCGCGATGCATATGTCAACGAAACTTTTCAAGATTTCATTATTTCGTTCGATTGGAAATAAGTGTTGACTGAAATAATCCTTCAATTAAACCAGATTACGAGAAATATTGTCCAGTGCGAATATATCGTCACTGGCGTGGTTATATATCATGTGTAAATAGGTTATACATACGAATAAATAGAACAAAAACACACGGAATTGTTAGAATGATATTAGAAACTTTACTTGAATAAATATTTTCTAATTTATTTCTTGTGTCATCATTATTTTTAAACATCCCCATATTTTGCTTGATATTCAGTTTGGCTCTGCCCTCTCCGATCCTTGTTTCCACCCCATCAGTTTGCAGCGGATCGTCGATTCATATTATTAATTCGTTCCCTAATATGTGTCCTATGATTTTCTACTCCTTCATGATAATTGTGGTAACATGATTCGAGAGGTTTCTAACCATGATCTTGATTACACATTTTGTAAATCAGATTTTCAAAAAAACATCTGGTCTTGGTATAGTGTGTAGTTATTCTTTTCCCATTAGGTCTGACGAGTGATAAATTTGGAAACTTTTCCAGAAAGCCTATGGATGCTTTTTTTGCTGATGATATGAAAAGTCGTATCTTAGGAATGCGGTATGCAAACACAAATTTTGATAACAAAACTTATAGAATGACATGTATGTTGAGTATTTCCACTTTGCAAACTACAAATATGGAATTATTATAAAAAAAATTCATTCCGATAAGTCTACTGTTGCTCAGTTTTGGGTGCGATCAAATATGATGCCTACCATCATCCCCAGAAACTTACAGAATTGCTGAATGCAATGTGCGCTATGTCATTTTAATGTAACATCATGACTTTTGACAACTTTTCATTATAATGCTGTAGATTCGGATCATTAGAATACTGCAAAAATCTGCAAACTATACAATTTAAATACTGTGCCATTCATTTTACATTTTGAGTCTAACTGTAACATCTATATGAAGTAAAAAATTGATTATAAAAGTCTTCAGTTGCTCATTTATGGATAGATTTGAAATTGCTGTCTTCGAAGCTCATTGCGCAGATACATTGAACCGCAGCAGATACCTGCGAACTCTGAAATTTCTGTGGATAAATATATATGCGACGGATCACCCCTTATCTTTGATTATGGTAATATGTAAGGTAAATGCAAGTTTTAAAGTGTTCCTTTTCAAATAGTATTGAAGTTTGTATGACTGATATACAGCGAATACTTCCAAACTTTGATATGTCTGTGTTGCAGCATGTGTGCCAATCATTCAAATCATTTACTCCAACCGTATCATAAAATCTAGAAAATTCATCACAAAAGTCTTCCGCTTTTCTAAATACTTCAATTTTCCTTTTTCTACTCCATTGTGAGTTTTCGAATTTCTAAATTCATTTCTCAATTGTCTTGAAATGGTTTTCCTCCAAAACCAATGCAGGTACCTTAAACGTCTTTGAATTCTGTTGCTCTGTTGAATTAAGTTCGCTTAGTTTTTTTTGCTGCTTTGAGTTCTGGCATAATAAATGTTAGAAGTTTTCGGGTACTTTTTTTCAGCAACTATCAAACTGTGGATAATTGGACCTCAGCGGCCACTTGCAAACTTTGGAAATATATTTCATTGAGGGCACGTTTTGGATGAAATGAAATCTCTAGATTCAGAATGCAAAAGCGACATTTAAAGTGGGCAAATCTGTTGGATTTTTCGTGTTATGAATTTGATCTATCTTTCATTTGAATTTTGAAGAACAGGGATAAATAAAATCTGTTCTATTAAGGAAATCTTTACATCAGTTCTTTCTTGGTATGAAGACTTGGAAAAAATCGCGAAAGGCCAAGGACAGACAGGAGACGAAATATTTCCAGTACAATTTTGACGAAAAATAGATCTTTTGTCGCGGAAACCAACGTTATAAGCCGAAAATCATATCACAGCCCACGAGACGCATTTCTTCACTCTCTTGGGTTCCTATTATACAAAACATATTAGAAGATAAGGGGGAAAATCACCAACGTGGAAAAACAAACCAGTGCCGAAATATTTCCAGTACAATTTTGACGAAAAATAGGTTCTTTTTCGTGGAAACCAACGTTATAAGCTGAAAATCATATCTCGGCCCCCAAACCGCTTTCTACCATTCTCTTGGGTTCCCAATAAGCATAGCATATTAGAGTAGAAGAAAAAAAATAGCCAAAGTGCAAAGACAGACCTGTGACGAAATATTTCCAGTACAATTTTGACGAAAAATAGATCTTATTTCGTGGAAACCAACGTTATAAGCCGAAAATAATATTATGGCACACAACACGTATTTCTTCATGCTCTTGGATTCCCAATAGACAAAACATATTAGAAGATAAGGAGAAAAATCACCAAAGTCCAAGACCAAACCAGTGCCGAAATATTTTCAGTACAATTTTGAAGAAAAATTGGTCTGTTACGTGGAAACCAACATTATAAACCGAAATTCATTTCTCGGGCCTCATCCCGGATTCCTCCATGCTGTTGAGTTCCTAATAGGCATAACATATTAGAGTATGAGGAAAAAAATCGCCAAAGTTCAAGGCCGGACTTGTGACGAAATATTTTCACTACAATTTTTACGAAAAATTGGTTTTTTATGGTGGAAACCAACTTTATAAGCCGAACATCATACATAGGGAAAATAAGATTGGGAAAAGTACATTGATGGTCCCTTATTTGCTGATAATTTCATGAAAAAGATTATCCCATAAAAAATGTTCGTATGAGAATGGAATCTATAAAAATGTACTAACAAGGAAAGGTACTTTAGTGTCCGCCTCTGATTTTGATAATTTTTTTCTATGTTATAGTCCATCCAAAAATAAGAGACACGTATTTTTTTTTATCGGCCGAAAGTTATTTTTAAGGGGTGAAATCAACCCTCAAAGTTCGGCATGTTTTGCGTCTGGTAGAGTGTTTCATATAGAAGCACTCAACCGATCGAAACGAAACCAATTGCAAAATGTTTGGCATGTCAAATAACCCATATGACATGTCCATCTTCTTATGCACCCTTACGGCAAAGGGGTGAACCACCCCCGAATGTTCAGAATTTTTTGGTATAACAAAAACTTAAAATCCGATTTTAATAAAACAAACGCCATTTTGCAGAGCAAAAAAAAATAAAATCGACGTGTTTTCGGGTTTTCCTTAGATCAAAAAAATTGAGGGGGTAAAACACCCTTAAAATATCAAATTTTGTTTTGAGCACTGGCCCCTTCCAGTTTTAGTATTCTTTTCATAGAATGTAGCTTATCAAAAAATAAGAAACACGTATTCTTTTTTATCGGCCGAAAGTTATTTTTAAGGGGTGAAATCAACCCCCAAAGTTGGGCATGTTTGGCATCTGGTTGAGCGTTTCATATGGAAGCACTCAACCGATCGAAACAAAACCCATTGCAAAATGTTCTGCATGTCAAATAACCTATATGACATGTCCAACTTCTTATGCACCCTTACTGCAAAGGGGTAAACCACCTCCGAATATTCAGAATTTTTTCGTATAATAAAAACTTACAATCCGATTTTAATAAAAGAAATGCCATTTTGCAGAGCAAAAAAAAAATGGACGTGTTTTTTGGTTTTTCTCGGATCAAAAAAATTAAGGGGGTAAACCAGTCCTAAAATCTTGAATTTCACTTTGCGCATCGAAATGTTGACATTCAATTCATATGGTTCCTTTATCATTGCGTATCGACTTATATGTTGAATAATATTTATTTCACATATTCATTGGCTGACATCATAATCGTATAGAGAATCGAATACTTTGACATGCTTTACGTTAGAAGTGTTAGTTTTCGTTCTACAGGTTCTACTATGACATCTTTAAACGGTTCTTGAAAATCTAATGTCGTATCTTCCACGATTTCTAACCGATTGAACTCTGCCATAGAAGCCTTCAGAATTCTCTCGAAACTTTCTTTCAATTCCACTTCATTATTGTTAACAGGACTGTCAGGAATGTTCATTACTTCAAATGTAAGAAGCAACAGTCTTATTACCTTCATTGGGTTGACAGACATGTTCATGACAATACGTTATTCACAATAGCGGACACGATAGTGATAGATAAATAATCAAATAGCAACTAAACTTCTGGAGTATGATAAAGTCACTTTTAGCTTCTTCATCGTGAGTGGGGGGCTTAATCTGACATCATCACAAAAACAGATTTTTTTATTTTTTCGGATATCTCTCAAGCATTAGGCTGAGCGAGCTGGCTTTTTTAAGAATACATGGCTACGAGCCGCTATAGCGATTCTTGATATGGATAAGAATATGGCAAGGCTTGAGTCAGCTTTGTTTGCCTTCTGGGCGGGGAATTGTCAATGCGGCTCTCGATATTTGAGTTTTATTTTGTTTTCGTAAATCATTCAAAATAGAAACTTATATAAATAGAACGAAAACTAACACTTCTCACGTAAAGCATGTCAAAGTATTCGATTCCCTATACGATTATGATGTCAGCCAATGAATATGTGAAATAAATATTATTCAACATATAAGTCGATACGCAATGATAAAGGAACCATATGAATTGGATTGTAAACATTTCGATTCGCAAAGTGAAATTCAAGATTTTAGGACTGGTTTACCCCCTTAATTTTTTTGATCCGAGGAAAACCAAAAAACACGTCCATTTTTTTTTGTTCTGCAAAATGGCATTTCTTTTATTAAAATCGGATTGTAAGTTTTTATTATACGAAAAAATTCTGAATATTCGGAGGTGGTTTACCCCTTTGCAGTAAGGGTGCATAAGAAGTTGGACATGTCATATAGGTTATTTGACATGCAGAACATTTTGCAATGGGTTTTGTTTCGATCGGTTGGGTGCTTCCATATGAAACACTCTACCAGACGCAAAACATGCCGAACTTTGGGGGTTGATTTCACCCCTTAAAAATAACTTTCGGCCGATAAAAAAAATACGTGTTTCTTATTTTTTGATAAGCTACATTCTATGAAAAGAATACTAAAACTGGAAGGGGCCAGTGCTCAAAACAAAATTTGATATTTTAAGGGTGTTTTACCCCCTTAATTTTTTTGATCTGAGGAAAACCCGAAAACACGTCGATTTTATTTTTTTTTGCTCTGCAAAATGGCGTTTGTTTTATTAAAATTGGATTGTAAGTTTTTGTTATACGAAAAAATTCTGAACATTCGGGGGTGGTTCATCCCTTTGCCGTAAGGGTGCATAAGAAGATGGACATGTCATATGGGTTATTTGACATGCCAAACATTTTGCAATTGGTTTCGTTTCGATCGGTTGAGTGCTTCTATATGAAACACTCTACCAGACGCAAAACATGCCGAACTTTGGGGGTTGATTTCACCCCTTAAAAATAACTTTCGGCCGATAAAAAAAAATACGTGTCTCTTATTTTTGGATGGACTATAACATAGAAAAAAATTATCAAAATCGGAGGCGGACACTAAAGTACCTTTCCTTGTAAGCAATTAATTCATAGAAATTTATACTAAAATCCTATAACCGTCATAACATAAATGAGGAACTTTTGAGAAAAAAGGCGTGATATCAAACCATAAACTTCCCCTAGGGAAAAAAAGGTTGGGACAAGTACATTGATGGTCTCTTGTTTCTGGATGACATAGAAAAAAGATTCAGAACCAGGAAAAAAATTCTATAGAAATAATAAACGAAAAATTGAAAACTTCAAAAAAATTCACAAAAATAAAAAACAATCGAAAAAATTCTGTAAAGAAAAATAAAAAATTGTCAAAAAAATTCATAAGTATTGGACAAATTGAAAAATAAACTATCCAAGTTACATGCAGTATAAAAATGTATGATATCAATTGGAGGCCAAGTTTTTATTGATAATTTGAAATATTTATCGAACAAATCGCAAACTTTAATTGAAATTCATGATAATTATTTTCAAGAAAAAAGTTAATGAAAAAAAAGTCATAACGGATGTTACGTGCAGTACTAAAATGAATTATATCAATTCGAGGTCAAGTATTTATCAGTTATTCGAAATATAATCTCCGGCGACAAATGAGCGTTGAGAATCCTTGTCGGGCTCACAACGTTTTATCAAAATTACTAAAAAATTAATGGAAATAAAATCATTAAAAATTCACATGAAAGTTATTCGTTACTTCAACAAGATACACACTGTAAAGAATCGATTCCCCTCCGACTTCCAGGATCCCCTGGTATTATTCGCAACATTCAACTTCGATTGGATCGGTACAAATTATGTTCAAATACGTCTTAAACGTACTTGTCCGGCCCATCACTTTTTATTCAAATTGCTCATTCGAAAACAAATTAGGGCTGTTCTATAATGACAAATATAATAAAATGGATAGAAATAAAAATAATATCTCCAAGTAATTTGAACTTGATTGTTCGCAAGTTCGTATAGCAATATCCACTTCTGATTTTCTTCAGTGAACACATACCATTCGGTAAGAACCAATGAAAATGAGAAATAATCAGGCGCATTATTAGAAATTTTCGAACCTACTCAGCCATGCAATGTTTTTTTTTCTATAGTCACGTACACATTTTGATAAATATCAATAATCGAGTACGACACGTGGATTCCTGGAATTTGAAGAAAAATGATTTTGTTGTGAATTATGACTCCATATAATATAATTAGATTAATCAACTTCATCTTTCATTTTCGTTTCATTTTGACAAGAGTGATTCGAAGGAAAATTATTTTCTCGGGAATTACTGTTCCTTAATATTAACACATGCATTAACTTCGTTTTTGTTTTGTTTTCGAATGAGCAATTTGAATAGGGAAAAAAAGGTTGGGACAAGTACATTGGTGGTTGCAGATAATTCCATCCATAAAAAAAAACTTGGAAATCAATGCCTCATTCTTCTTATTTGATTCGAACAGCTAAATCAATTGAAAAAAATTCCATCTCATTTACGTGCAGCATTAAAATTTATTATATCAATTCGAGGCCAAGTATTTTCTAATGAATTGAAAAAAGTTACCACTTGAGTTACGTGCAGCACTAAAATTTATGATATCAATCAGTGGACAAGTATTTTATTAGTAACTCCAAATTTTCACATTATTAAATTGTTCTAAGAAGCTTTTAAATTCAAAAAAAATCACACGAAAGCTAGTCTTTCGTTACTCTATGGTGGCAAAGACTTATAAGAAAATCGATTTTTCTCAGACTTTCAGGATCCTTTGGTATTATTCACAAAATTCAACGTCGATTGGATCGATACAAATTATGTTTAAATAAGTGTTAAAAGTACTTGTCCGGCCGATCACTTTCCGATTAAATTGTTTATCCAAATAAAAATCAGGGCTTGTCTAGAACTGATGGTTCACAAGTCACAAGTATTCATGCAGAGGGAATTGAGAGAATTATCTTCAAGTAATTTTTACTTAGTTGCACTAATTTAATAAAAAACGGAAACAAATTATTCCGCAATATACAAGGGATTTTATTCTGCATCGATAAATGAAACAAATTGTACATAATATATATGTTCAAGCTTCCAAAATAACTCTCCAGTTTATATTCAATGATGTCAATTTTTACTTCCTACTTATTCTTCCAGCGAACGAATTCCATACGGAATAAGGACTAACCTATACTATTATTAAAAGCATTAAACTAATAATGAATCGCATTTCAACAAATTTTTAACCAGATTCTGCCGTACAATTTCGTTTTTTATGATTGATTTTTTATTGAATGAATAGTGATGGGCCGGACAAGTACTTTTAACACATATTTAAACATAATTTGTATCGATCCAATCGACGTTGAATTTTGTGAATAATACCAAAGGATCCTGAAAGTCTGAGAAAAATCGATTTTCTTATAAGTCTTTGCCACCATAGAGTAACGAATGACTAGCTTTCGTGTGATTTTTTTTGAATTTAAAAGTTTCTTAGAACAATTTAATAATGTAAAAGTTTGGAGTTACTAATAAAATACTTGTCCACTGATTGATATCATAAATTTTAGTGCTGCACGTAACTCAAGTGGTAACTTTTTTCATTTCATTAGAAAATACTTGGCCTCGAATTGATATAATAAATTTTAATGCTGCACGTAAATTAGATGGAATTTTTTGCAATTGATTTAGCTGTTCGAATCAAATAAGAAGAATGAGGCATCGATTTCCAAGTTTTTTTTTTATGGATGGAATTATCTGCAAACACGATACCACCAATGTACTTGTCCCAACCTTTTTTTCCCTAGGGGAAGTTTATGGTTTGATATCACGTCTTTTTTCTCGAAAGTTCTTTATTTATGTTTTGATGAATATATAATTTTAATTTAAATTGCTATGAATTATTTACGATTTACTGCTTATAACGTTGGTTTTCACGAAAAAAGACCTATTTTTCGTCAAAATTGTACTGGAAATATTTCGTCACAGGTCTGTTGTTAGACTTCAGCGATTTTTTTCCTTGTACTCTAATATGTTTTGTCAATTAGGAACCCAAGAGCATGGTGGAAAGAGGGTTGGAGGCCGAGATATGATTTTGGCTTGTAACATCTGATTCGTCGAAAAAAGACTGATACCGCACAATCAGTATACTAGTGAAGAACATTATATACTAATGCTGTAGGATTGTAATATATTTGATATTTTCTTACGGTTCGAAATCATTTTTGTTGTGTGATTTAAGAAGTTTTGTTTACATTTTTTGTGGTATAATGCGAAAACGGGCGATCCTCAATGTAATTGTCCAAATTTTTTTTCTCCGAGAGAGGATTTTTACGGCTTGATATCAAATCTTTTTTCTGTGGTAGTTCTAAACCACAAAAAATATTCTTAAATAAGATTTTCTCAAGTTCTCCAATGTTTCTATTGTGATATTTAAAAATAATTCTCCTTTCTCCAATGATTTTCTTTAAGTTTTGTACAATTTATAACAGTTTGATATTCTTCGAATGTTTGAAGTGATATCCTCAATTTTTCAACCATTTCGAACGTGTCTATAATTTTGTGGGATTAAAATCATATTCCGTAAGGTTTTTCAATATTTTGTATCATTGTGGAATTTTCCCCCTTCATTTATAAATTTTGTTTTCATCTGTTTTGATGAAATCATTGTGAATAAAGAAAACATGAAGATTTTTCAATGAAACGAATTTTTGGATTGATTTTCCTTAAAATTTGACAGAAGGAGAAAGAAAAATATATATATAATGTTCACCAAGTCCACCAGAATTCGCAATTTTCACATATTATGTTTATTGAATTCTAATGCTAGTTATTTTTATTTCATTAAAAAACGTGCTTCCAAGGACTTTTGGAAGCAATCTTTTCCATTCGTATTATCATTCCCAGAGATAGAAAGTTGACGCACCCACGTCAATGCACAAAATTTTCAAACTCTGCATGTAGCCACCAAGGTTCAACCAGACAAAAGAAAAGGTATGTAGTGCGTCAAGACCAACAGAATTGCTTACTTTTTAATATGAGCATTGCATTTTGAAAACATAACTTCTTATGCCATTCATAAACAGGCCATCGCTGACTTTTTGTATCATTCATAATTATTTTTTATTATTGATTATTATTTATAATCCATTTCCAAATCCTTTAATTCATGTATAATTTTTATTATTTGTAGATATCCATATTCCATAATCGAAAAAAGGAAGTACTAATACCTGGCATGCATGTCAATACACAGAATTTTCCAAATTTGCAAGCATTACAGACAGAAAAAATTACCACCGATTCATAAAATTTATTATGCCAAAACTAAAAGGAAAAAAGACAGCGCACTTGAAAGTGAACAGAACGCATAATTGTTTCATGTATCTCATTCATATATTACAGTTGGAATCAAAAAGTGAAAAGATTGGCATACCTACCGCTTCGCAGGAATATCAAAGTTCATAGGTATTCGCTGCGTACCAGTAATACAAACTTTGGTACTATGAGGCAAAAAACTTCAAAATTACCCGAACCACATTGTTGAAACTTATTATGGCATATTCAATAAATAAAGTGACAGACACGCTGCATGTTGAAGTAAATCAAATAGTGTAATTTAGTATGTCTCCATGGTTATACACAGACAAAATATTTGATCACATCCAGAAATGATCAGGCGTAGACTCACACACATGAATTTTTTAATCCATAATGTCAATCGTAAACATGGTCTGGAAATACTCAATATACGTGTCGCTTCATCATGTTGTCAAACTTAAGATGTGTTCATTGCATTTGGAAGATACAAATTTTGATATCACGAAAAATAAGTAACCAATGACTTATTGAAATGAATTTCCAAATTCATCATGCAACAATTCAAGTGAATATCTATGTATTTACATGGCCCAAAGATTTTTTAAAACTCGTGTTTGTAAACAAGCAATCATGAAAACTTTTTGTTATGAATTTTCCAATTTATTGACATCAATATGAGGAAATAGAAATACGAATGTCACTCGAATTGTCTAGAAAATGAATAGAAATTGGTATGGATACACTGTAAGCTAAGGAGGTGGGAAAAAGGGCCTGGTGAACACGGCCAAACGAAATGAAAGAAAATATGACAACAATACATTGAATTAGACACTTTTACTTGACCGAAGTTTTTCAACATTTATTTGCTTTCATTTACATACAATCACGCATATTTTTTCTATAATGTAATAACACAACATAAAATTTTTGTTTGGAAAGAACGTTTGAGAGGTTACAATGAGCGAAAGTTTATTTTTCTCACATAACTCCCGTTGAAAATTTTTGAAGAACCAGAACCAGGATTGCAACAAAATTATGTCATAAATAAACGTAAAATCAAAGAATTTGTACAAGGAGAAATTTCCCAATACTAATATATGTTCTATATAACAAACACTCACGAACCGATTGCGATGAGCGTAAACTAACCCACATGGTTTTCACAAAACAAACATAACATTTTTTTTTATAGTCATATAAGAATTTTGAATCGAATTCATACAGCTCGCACTATTTCTCCGAAATTTTATCATTCAGATCGCTGTTGCTATTAATTTGCTCATGCCATCAAAAACTGACACATCGATGTACTATATATCACGTCAAAGTCACTATATGTCTGGTTTTCGTAATACTGTATGACACCACATACCACTATTTTTAATAAAATGAATACATATTTAACACTTTATTAGATGAAAAATATTTTTTTGTCACCCCGCACTTTGTAATGTCGAAAATCCGTTTGTTATAACATCAATAACTGACGGCTGACTGATGGCCTTGTATATATATTCATAAACTGTATTCCGCTGGAACGGTACAGCAAGTGTCCTGACCAATCACAGCTCATTATTTCTGTAGCCGGGATCCCGGGACCCGAGCTTTCATAGAAATGGGTTATAGCTGGCATCAAGAGGCCTTTGATGGTGTTCTGTACAGACACAGTAAATCCATAGATGTGTTAGTAACTTTTGCATAATCTTGAGCCAGTGCAAAGTTTTTTCTCAGCAATTACACCACCGATCGTATTGATTTTGGGCGCAATCGAAAGAGAATTTCTTAATTAGCTGAAAGTTCAATTCTCAAATTGCGACATAACTCCTGAGCATCGAAATTCAAGAAAATGACATGTCAATTTTACCCCCACCACCGAAATTTACTTTATTCAGAGATATAATATCTCGGCGAGAGCCTCGGGCCAGCAGACGACAGGGCTGTCACTGTACTTGTCCCGAGACTCTACCGAGTCTCTTGATAAAAAATGATGGGCCGGACAAGTACGTTTAAGACGTATTTGAACATAATTTGTACCGATCCAATCGAAGTTGAATGTTGTGAATAATACCAGGGGATCCTGAAAGTCGGAGGGGAATCGATTCTTTACAGTGTGTATCTTGTTGAAGTAACGAATGACTTTCATGTGAATTTTTAAATGATTTTATTTCCATTAATTTTTTAGTAATTTTGATAAAACGTTGTGAGCCCGACAAGGATTCTCAACGCTCATTTGTCGCCGGAGATTATATTTCCAATAACTGATGAATACTTGACCTCGAATTGATATAATTCATTTTAGTACTGCACGTAACTTCCGTTATGACTTTTTTTTCATTAACTTTTTTCTTGAAAATAATTATCATGAATTTCAATTAAAGTTTGCGATTTGTTCGATAAATATTTCAAATTATCAATAAAAACTTGGCCTCCAATTGATATCATACATTTTTATACTGCATGTAACTTGGATAGTTTATTTTTCAATTTGTCCAATATTTATGAATTTTTTTGAAAATTTTTTATTTTTCTTTACAGATGTTTTTTGATTGTTTTTTATTTTTGTGAATTTTTTTGAAGTTTTCAATTTTTCGTTTATTATTTCTATAGAATTTTTTAACTGGTTCTAAATCTTTTTTCTGTATCATCCAGAAACAAGAGACCATCAATGTACTTGTCAAAACCTTTTTTTCCCTAGGTCTATCTTTCGTGAAAAAATTTTAACTGTCAAATTTTCAAATCTATTTTTCGTGGGAAAGTTCCAATTGTCAAATTCATCTTTCGTGAGAAAGTTTCAATAGTCAAATTTTCAAATTCATCTTTCGTGAGAAAGTTTTAACTGTCAAATTTTCAAATTCATCTTTATTTCAAAAGTTTCAATTGTCAAATTTTCGAATCTATCTTTCGTTACAAAGTTGCAATCGTCAAATTCTTAACTTCATTTTTCGTGAGAATGTTTCAATTGTCAAATTCTTAAATTTATCTGTCGTGAAAACGTTTTAATTGTAAAACTCTCACATTCATCTTTCGTGAAAAAGTTTCAATTGTAAAATTTTCAAATCTATCTTTCGTGAAAAAGTTTCAATTGTCAAATTCTCAAATTCATCTTTCGTGAGAAATTTTCAACCGTCAAAATTTCTAATACATCTTTCGTGAGAAAGTTTTAATTGTCAAATTTTCAAATTCATCCTTATTGAAAAAGTTTCAATTGTCAAATTTTCAAATCAATTTTTCGTGAGAAATTTCCAATGGTCAAATTCTCGAATTTATCTTTCGTGAAAACGTTTTAACTGTTAAATTCTCACATTCATCTTTCGTGAAAAAATTTCAATTGTGAAATTTTCAAATCTATCTTTCGTGAAAATGTTTCAATTGTCAAATTCTCAATTTTATCTGTCGTGAAAACGTTTCAACTGTTAAATTCTCACATTCATCCTTCGTGAAAAAGTTTCAACTGTCAAATTTTCAAATTAATCTTTCGTGAGAAAGTTTTAACTGTCAAATTTTCAAATTCATCTTTATTGAAAAAGTTTCAATTGTCAAATTTTCGAATCTATCTTTCGTTAAAAAGTTTCAATCGTCAAATTCTCAACTTCATTTTTCGGGAGAATGTTTCAATTGTCAAATTCTCAAATTTATCTGTCGTGAAAACGTTTTAACTGTTAAATTCTCACATTCATCCTTCGTGAAAAAGTTTCAATTGTCAAATTTTCAAATTCATCTTTTGTGAAAAAGTTTCAACTGTCAAATTTTCAAATTTATCTTTATTGAGACAGTTTTAATGGTCAAAATTCTCAAATTTATTTTTCGTGAGAAAGTTTCAACCGTCTAATTTTTAAATTCATCTTTCGTGAGAAAGTTTCAATTGTCAAATTCTCAAATTTATCGTTCGTGAAAAAGGTTCAACTGTTAAATACTCAAATTCATCTTTCGTGAAATCGTTTCAATTGTCAAATTTTCAAATCTATTTTTCGTGAGAAAGTTGTAACTGTCAGATTCTCAAATTCATCTTTCGTGAGAAAGTTTCAATTGTCAAATTTTCACATTCATCTTTTGTGAAAACGTTTCAACTGGCAAATTTTCAAATCTATTTTTTGTGAGAAAGTTCCAATGGTCAAATTTTTAAATGTATTTTTCGTGAGAAAGTTGTAACTGTCAGATTCTCAAATTCATCTGTCGTAAGAAAGTTTCAACTCTCAAATTTTCAAATTTATCTTTCTTGAGAAAGTTTTAATGGTCAAATTCTCAAATTTATTTTTCGTGAGAAAGTTACCACGGTCAAATTTTCTAATCTATCTTTCGTGAAAAAGTTTTAACGGTCAAATTTTCAAACCTATTTTTCGTGAGAAAGTTCCGATTGCCAAAATGTCAAATTCATCTTTCGCGAGAAAGTTTCAACTGTCAAATTTTCAAATTCATCTTTCGTGAGAAAGTTTTAACTGTCAGATACTCAAATTCATCTTTCGTGAGAAAGTTTCAGCTGGCAAATTTTCAAATTCATCTTTGGTGAGAAAGTTTCAGTTGTCATATTTTCAAATTTATCTTGCGTGAAAAAGTTTCAATGGTCAAATTTTCAAATCTATTTTTCGTGAGAAAGTTTCAACTGTCAAACATTCAAATCTATTTTTCGTGAGAAAGTTTCAAATGTCAAATTTTCAAACTCATCTTTCGTGAAAAAGTTTTAACTGTTAAATTCTCAAATTCATCTGTCGTGAAAAAGTTTCAATTGTCAAATTTTCAAATCTATTTTTCGTGAGAAAGTTCCAATTGTCAAATTCTCAAATTCATCTTTCGTGAGAAAGTTTCAAGTGTGAAATTTTCAAATTCATCTTTCGTGAGAAAGTTTCAACTGTCAAATTTTCAAATTCATCTTTATTGAAAAAGTTTCAATTGTCAAATTTTCGAATCTATCTTTCGTTAAAAAGTTTCAATCGTCAAATTCTCAACTTCATTTTTCGGGAGAATGTTTCAATTGTCAAATTCTCAAATTTATCTGTCGTGAAAACGTTTTAACTGTTAAATTCTCACATTCATCCTCCGTGAAAAAGTTTCAATTGTCAAATTTTCAAATTCATCTTTTGTGAAAAAGTTTCAACTGTCAAATTTTCAAATTCAACTTTCGTGAGAAAGTTTCAACCGTCTAATTTTCAAATTCATCTTTCGTGAGAAAGTTTCAATTGTCAAATTCTCAAATGTATCTTTCGTGAGAAAGTTTCAACTGTCAAATTTTCACATTCATCTTTTGTGAAAAAGTTTCAACTGGCAAATTTTCAAATCTATTTTTCGTGAGAAAGGTTCAATAGTCAAATTTTCAAATCTATTTTTTGTGAAAAAGTTCCAATTGTCAAATTTTTAAATCTATTTTTCGTGAGAAAGTTGTAACTGTCAGATTCTCAAATTCATCTTTCGTGAGAAAGTTTCAGCTGGCAAATTTTCAAATTCATCTTTGGTGAGAAAGTTTCAGTTGTCATATTTTCAAATTTATCTTGCGTGAAAATTTTCAATGGTCAAATTTTCAAATCTATTTTTCGTGAGAAAGGTTCACTTGTCAAATTTTCAAATTTATCTTTCGTGAAAAAGTTTCAATTGTCAAATTCTCAAATTCATCTTTCGTGAGAAAGTTTTAATTGTCAAATTTTCAAATTCATCTTTTGTGAAAAAATTTCAATTGTCACATTTTCAAATCTATTTTTTGTGAGAAAGTTCCAATGGTCAAATTTTTAAATGTATTTTTCGTGAGAAAGTTGTAACTGTCAGATTCTCAAATTCATCTGTCGTGAGAAAGTTTCAACTCTCAAATTTTCAAATTTATCTTTCTTGAGAAAGATTTAATGGTCAAATTCTCAAATTTATTTTTCGTGAGAAAGTTTCCACGGTCAAATTTTCTAATCTATCTTTCGTGAAAAAGTTTTAACGGTCAAATTTTCAAATCTATTTTTCGTGAGAAAGTTCCGATTGCCAAAATGTCAAATTCATCTTTCGCGAGAAAGTTTCAACTGTCAAATTTTCAAATTCATCTTTCGTGAGAAAGTTTTAACTGTCAGATACTCAAATTCATCATTCGTGAGAAAGTTTCACTTGTCAAATTTTCAAATTCATCTTTTGTGAAAAAGTTTCAACTGTCAAATTTTCAAATTCAACTTTCGTGAAAAAGTTTCAACTGTCTAATTTTCAAATTCATCTTCCGTGAGAAAGTTTCAATTGTCAAATTCTCAAACTTATCTTTCGTGAGAAAGTTTCAACTGTCAAACATTCAAATCTATTTTTCGTGAGAAAGTTTCAAATGTCAAATTTTCAAACTCATCTTTCGTGAAAAAGTTTTAACTGTTAAATTCTCAAATTCATCTGTCGTGAAAAAGTTCCAATTGTCAAATTTTCAAATCTATTTTTCGTGAGAAAGTTCCAATTGTCAAATTCTCAAATTCATCTTTCGTGAGAAAGTTTCAAGTGTGAAATTTTCAAATTCATCTTTCGTGAGAAAGTTTCAACTGTCAAATTTTCAAATTCATCTTTATTGAAAAAGTTTCAATTGTCAAATTTTCGAATCTATCTTTCGTTAAAAAGTTTCAATCGTCAAATTCTCAACTTCATTTTTCGGGAGAATGTTTCAATTGTCAAATTCTCAAATTTATCTGTCGTGAAAATGTTTTAACTGTTAAATTCTCACATTCATCCTCCGTGAAAAAGTTTCAATTATCAAATTTTCAAATTCATCTTTCGTGAGGAAGTTTCAACTGTCAAATTTTCAAATTCATCTTTCGTGAGAAAGTTTCACCTGTCAAATTTTCAAACTGAACTTTCGTGAGAAAGTTTCAACTGTCAAATTTTTAAATTCATCTTTCGTGAGAAAGTTTCAATTGTCAAATTCTCAAATTTATCTTTCATGAGAAAGTTTCAACTGTCAAACTTTCAAATTTATTTTTCGTGAAAAAGTTCCAATTGTCAAATTTTTAAATCTATTTTTCGTGAGAAAGTTGTAACTGTCAGATTCTCAATTCCATCTTTGGTGAGAAAGTTTCAGCTGGCAAATTTTCAAATTCATCTTTGGTGAGAAAGTTTCAGCTGTCAAATTTTCAAATTTATCTTTCGTGAGAAAGTTTCAACTGTCAAACATTCAAATCTATTTTTTGTGAAAAAGTTCCAATTATCAAATTTTTAAATCTATTTTTCGTGAGAAAGTTGTAACTGTCAGATTCTCAATTCATCTTTCGTGAGAAAGTTTCAATTGTCAAATTTTCACATTCATCTTTTGTGAAAAAGTTTCAACTGGCAAATTTTCAAATCTATTTTTTGTGAGAAAGTTCCAGTGGTCAAATTTTGAAATGTATTTTTCGTAAGAAAGTTTTAACTGTCAGATTCTCAAATTCATCTTTCGTGAGAAAGTTTCAACTCTCAAATTTTCAAATTTATCTTTCTTGAGAAAGTTTTAATGGTCAAATTCTCAAATTTATTTTTCGTTAGAAAGTTTCCACTGTCAAATTTTCTAATCTATCTTTCGTGAAAAAGTTTTAACTGTCAAATTTTCAAATCTATTTTTCGTGAGAAAGTTCCAATTGTCAAATTGTCAAATTCATCTTTCGTCAGAAAGTTTTAACTGTCAAATTTTCAAATTCATCTTTATTGAAAAAGTTTCAATTGTCAAATTTTCGAATCTATCTTTATTGAAAAAGTTTCAATTGTCAAATTTTCGAATCTATCTTTCGTTACAAAGTTGCAATCGTCAAATTCTCAACTTCATTTTTCGTGAGAATGTTTCAATTGTCAAATTCTTAAATTTATCTGTCGTGAAAACGTTTTAATTGTAAAACTCTCACATTCATCTTTCGTGAAAAAGTTTCAATTGTAAAATTTTCAAATCTATCTTTCGTGAAAAAGTTTCAATTGTCAAATTCTCAAATTCATCTTTCGTGAGAAATTTTCAACCGTCAAAATTTCTAATACATCTTTCGTGAGAAAGTTTTAATTGTCAAATTTTCAAATTCATCCTTATTGAAAAAGGTTCAATTGTCAAATTTTCAAATCAATTTTTCGTGAGAAATTTCCAATGGTCAAATTCTCGAATTTATCTTTCGTGAAAACGTTTTAACTGTTAAATTCTCACATTCATCTTTCGTGAAAAAATTTCAATTGTGAAATTTTCAAATCTATCTTTCGTGAAAATGTTTCAATTGTCAAATTCTCAATTTTATCTGTCGTGAAAACGTTTCAACTGTTAAATTCTCACATTCATCCTTCGTGAAAAAGTTTCAACTGTCAAATTTTCAAATTAATCTTTCGTGAGAAAGTTTTAACTGTCAAATTTTCAAATTCATCTTTATTGAAAAAGTTTCAATTGTCAAATTTTCGAATCTATCTTTCGTTAAAAAGTTTCAATCGTCAAATTCTCAAATTCATCTTTCGTGAGAAAGTTTCAATTGTCAAATTCTCAAATTTATCTTTCGTGAGAAAGTTTCAACTGTCAAATTTTCACATTCATCTTTTGTGAAAAAGTTTCAACTGGCAAATTTTCAAATCTATTTTTCGTGAGAAAGGTTCAATAGTCAAATTTTCAAATCTATTTTTTGTGAAAAAATTCCAATTGTCAAATTTTTAAATCTATTTTTCGTGAGAAAGTTGTAACTGTCAGATTCTCAAATTCATCTTTCGTGAGAAAGTTTCAGCTGGCAAATTTTCAAATTCATCTTTGGTGAGAAAGTTTCAGTTGTCATATTTTCAAATTTATCTTGCGTGAAAAAGTTTCAATGGTCAAATTTTCAAATCTATTTTTCGTGAGAAAGGTTCACTTGTCAAATTTTCAAATTTATCTTTCGTGAAAAAGTTTCAATTGTCAAATTCTCAAATTCATCTTTCGTGAGAAAGTTTTAATTGTCAAATTTTCAAATTCATCTTTTGCGAAAAAATTTCAATTGTCACATTTTCAAATCTATTTTTTGTGAGAAAGTTCCAATGGTCAAATTTTTAAATGTATTTTTCGTGAGAAAGTTGTAACTGTCAGATTCTCAAATTCATCTGTCGTAAGAAAGTTTCGACTCTCAAATTTTCAAATTTATCTTTCTTGAGAAAGTTTTAATGGTCAAATTCTCAAATTTATTTTTCGTGAGAAAGTTTCCACGGTCAAATTTTCTAATCTATCTTTCATGAAAAAGTTTTAACGGTCAAATTTTCAAATCTATTTTTCGTGAGAAAGTTCCGATTGCCAAAATGTCAAATTCATCTTTCGCGAGAAAGTTTCAACTGTCAAATTTTCAAATTCATCTTTCGTGAGAAAGTTTTAACTGTCAAATTTTCAAATTCATCTTTATTGAAAAAGTTTCAATTGTCAAATTTTCGAATCTATCTTTCGTTACAAAGTTGCAATCGTCAAATTCTTAACTTCATTTTTCGTGAGAATGTTTCAATTGTCAAATTCTTAAATTTATCTGTCGTGAAAACGTTTTAATTGTAAAACTCTCACATTCATCTTTCGTGAAAAAGTTTCAATTGTAAAATTTTCAAATCTATCTTTCGTGAAAAAGTTTCAATTGTCAAATTCTCAAATTCATCTTTCGTGAGAAATTTTCAACCGTCAAAATTTCTAATACATCTTTCGTGAGAAAGTTTTAATTGTCAAATTTTCAAATTCATCCTTATTGAAAAAGTTTCAATTGTCAAATTTTCAAATCAATTTTTCGTGAGAAATTTCCAATGGTCAAATTCTCGAATTTATCTTTCGTGAAAACGTTTTAACTGTCAAATTCTCACATTCATCTTTCGTGAAAAAATTTCAATTGTGAAATTTTCAAATCTATCTTTCGTGAAAATGTTTCAATTGTCAAATTCTCAATTTTATCTGTCGTGAAAACGTTTCAACTGTTAAATTCTCACATTCATCCTTCGTGAAAAAGTTTCAACTGTCAAATTTTCAAATTAATCTTTCTTGAGAAAGTTTTAACTGTCAAATTTTCAAATTCATCTTTTGTGAAAAAATTTCAATTGTCACATTTTCAAATCTATTTTTTGTGAGAAAGTTCCAATGGTCAAATTTTTAAATGTATTTTTCGTGAGAAAGTTGTAACTGTCAGATTCTCAAATTCATCTGTCGTGAGAAAGTTTCAACTCTCAAATTTTCAAATTTATCTTTCTTGAGAAAGATTTAATGGTCAAATTCTCAAATTTATTTTTCGTGAGAAAGTTTCTACGGTCAAATTTTCTAATCTATCTTTCGTGAAAAAGTTTTAACGGTCAAATTTTCAAATCTATTTTTCGTGAGAAAGTTCCGATTGCCAAAATGTCAAATTCATCTTTCGCGAGAAAGTTTCAACTGTCAAATTTTCAAATTCATCTTTCGTGAGAAAGTTTTAACTGTCAGATACTCAAATTCATCATTCGTGAGAAAGTTTCACTTGTCAAATTTTCAAATTCATCTTTTGTGAAAAAGTTTCAACTGTCAAATTTTCAAATTCAACTTTCGTGAAAAAGTTTCAAGTGTCTAATTTTCAAATTCATCTTCCGTGAGAAAGTTTCAATTGTCAAATTCTCAAACTTATCTTTCGTGAGAAAGTTTCAACTGTCAAACATTCAAATCTATTTTTCGTGAGAAAGTTTCAAATGTCAAATTTTCAAATCTATTTTTCGTGAGAAAGTTCCAATTGTCAAATTCTCAAATTCATCTTTCGTGAGAAAGTTTCAAATGTGAAATTTTCAAATTCATCTTTCGTGAGAAAGTTTCAACTGTCAAATTTTCAAATTCATCTTTATTGAAAAAGTTTCAATTGTCAAATTTTCGAATCTATCTTTCGTTAAAAAGTTTCAATCGTCAAATTCTCAACTTCATTTTTCGGGAGAATGTTTCAATTGTCAAATTCTCAAATTTATCTGTCGTGAAAACGTTTTAACTGTTAAATTCTCACATTCATCCTCCGTGAAAAAGTTTCAATTGTCAAATTTTCAAATTCAACTTTCGTGAGGAAGTTTCAACTGTCAAATTTTTAAATTCATCTTTCGTGAGAAAGTTTCAATTGTCAAATTCTCAAACTTATCTTTCATGAGAAAGTTTCAACTGTCAAACTTTCAAATCTATTTTTTGTGAAAAAGTTCCAATTGTCAAATTTTTAAATCTATTTTTCGTGAGAAAGTTGTAACTGTCAGATTCTCAATTCCATCTTTGGTGAGAAAGTTTCAGCTGGCAAATTTTCAAATTCATCTTTGGTGAGAAAGTTTCAGCTGTCAAATTTTCAAATTTATCTTTCATGAGAAAGTTTCAACTGTCAAACATTCAAATCTATTTTTTGTGAAAAAGTTCCAATTATCAAATTTTTAAATCTATTTTTCGTGAGAAAGTTGTAACTGTCAGATTCTCAATTCATCTTTCGTGAGAAAGTTTCAATTGTCAAATTTTCACATTCATCTTTTGTGAAAAAGCTTCAACTGGCAAATTTTCAAATCTATTTTTTGTGAGAAAGTTCCAATGGTCAAATTTTGAAATGTATTTTTCGTAAGAAAGTTTTAACTGTCAGATTCTCAAATTCATCTTTCGTGAGAAAGTTTCAACTCTCAAATTTTCAAATTTATCTTTCTTGAGAAAGTTTTAATGGTCAAATTCTCAAATTTATTTTTCGTTAGAAAGTTTCCACTGTCAAATTTTCTAATCGATCTTTCGTGAAAAAGTTTTAACTGTCAAATTTTCAAATCTATTTTTCGTGAGAAAGTTCCAATTGTCAAATTGTCAAATTCATCTTTCGTCAGAAAGTTTTAACGGTCAAATTTTCAAATTTATCTTTATTGAAAAAGTTTCAATTGTCAAATTTTCGAATCTATCTTTATTGAAAAAGTTTCAATTGTCAAATTTTCGAATCTATCTTTCGTTACAAAGTTGCAATCGTCAAATTCTCAACTTCATTTTTCGTGAGAATGTTTCAATTGTCAAATTCTTAAATTTATCTGTCGTGAAAACGTTTTAATTGTAAAACTCTCACATTCATCTTTCGTGAAAAAGTTTCAATTGTAAAATTTTCAAATCTATCTTTCGTGAAAAAGTTTCAATTGTCAAATTCTCAAATACATCTTTCGTGAGAAATTTTCAACCGTCAAATTTCTAATACATCTTTCGTGAGAAAGTTTTAATTGTCAAATTTTCAAATTCATCCTTATTGAAAAAGTTTCAATTGTCAAATTTTCAAATCAATTTTTCGTGAGAAATTTCCAATGGTCAAATTCTCGAATTTATCTTTCGTGAAAACGTTTTAACTGTTAAATTGTCACATTCATCTTTCGTGAAAAATTTCAATTGTGAAATTTTCAAATCTATCTTTCGTGAAAATGTTTCAATTGTCAAATTCTCAATTTTATCTGTCGTGAAACCGTTTCAACTGTTAAATTCTCACATTCATCCTTCGTGAAAAAGTTTCAACTGTCAAATTTTCAAATTAATCTTTCGTGAGAAAGTTTTAACTGTCAAATTTTCAAATTCATCTTTATTGAAAAAGTTTCAATTGTCAAATTTTCGAATCTATCTTTTCGTTAAAAAGTTTCAATCGTCAAATTCTCAAATTCATCTTTCGTGAGAAAGTTTCAATTGTCAAATTCTCAAATTTATCTTTCGTGAGAAAGTTTCAACTGTCAAATTTTCAAATCTATTTTTTGCGAAAAAGTTCCAATTGTCAAATTTTTAAATCTATTTTTCGTGAGAAAGTTGTAACTGTCAGATTCTCAAAATCATCTTTCGTGAGAAAGTTTCAGCTGGCAAATTTTCAAATTCATCTTTGGTGAGAAAGTTTCAGTTGTCATATTTTCAAATTTATCTTGCGTGAAAAAGTTTCAATGGTCAAATTTTCAAATCTATTTTTCGTGAGAAAGGTTCACTTGTAAAATTTTCAAATTTATCTTTCGTGAAAAAGTTTCAATTGTCAAATTCTCAAATTCATCTTTCGTGAGAAAGTTTTAATTGTCAAATTTTCAAATTCATCTTTTGCGAAAAAATTTCAATTGTCACATTTTCAAATCTATTTTTTGTGAGAAAGTTCCAATGGTCAAATTTTTAAATGTATTTTTCGTGAGAAAGTTGTAACTGTCAGATTCTCAAATTCATCTGTCGTAAGAAAGTTTCAACTCTCAAATTTTCAAATTTATCTTTCTTGAGAAAGTTTTAATGGTCAAATTCTCAAATTTATTTTTCGTGAGAAAGTTTCCACGGTCAAATTTTTTAATCTATCTTTCGTGAAAAAGTTTTAACCGTCAAATTTTCAAATCTATTTTTCGTGAGAAAGTTCCGATTGCCAAAATGTCAAATTCATCTTTCGCGAGAAAGTTTCAACTGTCAAATTTTCAAATTCATCTTTCGTGAGAAAGTTTTAACTGTCAGATACTCAAATTCATCATTCGTGAGAAAGTTTCACTTGTCAAATTTTCAAATTTATCTTTTGTGAAAAAGTTTCAACTGTCAAATTTTCAAATTCAACTTTCGTGAGAAAGTTTCAACCGTCTAATTTTCAAATTCATCTTTCGTGAGAAAGTTTCAATTGTCAAATTCTCAAATTTATCTTTCGTGAGAAAGTTTCAACTGTCAAATTTTCACATTCATCTTTTGTGAAAAAGTTTCAACTGGCAAATTTTCAAATCTATTTTTCGTGAGAAAGGTTCAATAGTCAAATTTTCAAATCTATTTTTTGTGAAAAAGTTCCAATTGTCAAATTTTTAAATCTATTTTTCGTGAGAAAGTTGTAACTGTCAGATTCTCAAATTCATCTTTCGTGAGAAAGTTTCAGCTGGCAAATTTTCAAATTCATCTTTGGTGAGAAAGTTTCAGTTGTCATATTTTCAAATTTATCTTGCGTGAAAAAGTTCGAATGGTCAAATTTTCAAATCTATTTTTCGTGAGAAAGGTTCACTTGTCAAATTTTCAAATTTATCTTTCGTGAAAAAGTTTCAATTGTCAAATTCTCAATTTTATCTGTCGTGAAAACGTTTCAACTGTTAAATTCTCACATTCATCCTTCGTGAAAAAGTTTCAACCGTCAAATTTTCAAATTAATCTTTCGTGAAAAAGTTTTAACTGTCAAATTTTCAAATTCATCTTTATTGAAAAAGTTTCAATTGTCAAATTTTCGAATCTATCTTTCGTTAAAAAGTTTCAATCCTCAAATTCTCAACTTCATTTTTCGGGAGAATGTTTCAATTGTCAAATTCTCAAATTTATCTGTCGTGAAAACGTTTTAACTGTTAAATTCTCACATTCATCCTTCGTGAAAAAGTTTCAATTGTCAAATTTTCAAATTCATCTTTTGTGAAAAAGTTTCAACTCTCAAATTTTCAAATTTATCTTTATTGAGACAGTATTAATGGTCAAAATTCTCAAATTTATTTTTCGTGAGAAAGTTTCAACCGTCTAATTTTTAAATTCATCTTTCGTGAGAAAGTTTCAATTGTCAAATTCTCAAATTTATCGTTCGTGAAAAAGGTTCAACTGTTAAATACTCAAATTCATCTTTCGTGAAATCGTTTCAATTGTCAAATTTTCAAATCTATTTTTCGTGAGAAAGTTTCAAATGTCAAACTTTCAAATCTATTTTTTGTGAAAAAGTTCCAATTGTCAAATTTTTAAATCTATTTTTCGTGAGAAAGTTGTAACTGTCAGATTCTCAAATTCATCTTTCGTGAGAAAGTTTCAATTGTCAAATTTTCAAATTCATCTTTTGTGAAAAAGTTTCAACTCTCAAATTTTCAAATTTATCTTTATTGAGACAGTTTTAATGGTCAAAATTCTCAAATTTATTTTTCGTGAGAAAGTTTCAACCGTCTAATTTTTAAATTCATTTTTCGTGAGAAAGTTTCAATTGTCAAATTCTCAAATTTATCTTTCGTGAAAAAGGTTCAACTGTTAAATACTCAAATTCATCTTTCGTGAAATCGTTTCAATTGTCAAATTTTCAAATCTATTTTTCGTGAGAAACTTTCAACTGTCAAACTTTCAAATCTATTTTTCGTGAGAAAGGTTTAATAGTCAAATTTTCAAATCTATCTTTCGTGAAAAAGTTTCAATTGTCAAATTCTCAAATTCATCTTTCGTGAGAAAGTTTTAATTGGCAAATTTTCAAATTCATCTTTTCTTAAAAAATTTCAATCGTCAAATTTTCAAATTTATCTTTTGTGAGAAAGTTTCAACTGTCAAATTTTCAAATCTATTTTTTGTGAGAAAGTTCCAATGATCAAATTTTAAAATGTATTTATCGTGAGAAAGTTTTAACTGTCAGATTCTCAACTTCATCTTTCATGAGAAAGTTTCAACTCTCAAATTTTCAAATTTATCTTTCTTGAGAAAGTTTTAATGGTCAAATTCTCAAATTTATCTTTCGTGAAAAAGGTTCAATTGTAAAATTTTCAAATCTATTTTTCGTGAGAAAATTTCAACTGTCAAATTTTCAAATCTATTTTTCGTGAGAAAGGTTCACTTGCCAAATTTTCAAATTCATCTTTATTGAAAAAGTTTCAATTGTCAAATTTTCGAATCGATCTTTCGTTACAAAGTTACAATCGTCAAATTCTCAACTTCATTTTTCGTGAGAATGTTTCAATTGTCAAAATTTTAAATTTATCTGTCGTGAACACGTTTTAACTGTAAAATTCTCACATTCATCTTTCGTGAAAAAGTTTCAATTGTAAAAATTTCAAATCTATCTTTCGTGAAAAAGTTTCAATTGTCAAATTCTCAAATTCATCTTTCGTGAGGAAGTTTCAACTGTCAAATTTTCAAATTCATCTTTCGTGAGAAAGTTTTGACTGTCCATTTTTCAAATTCATCTTTCGTGAGAAAGTTTCAGTTGTCAAATTCTCAAATTTATCTTTCGTCAAAAAATTTCAACTGTTAAATGCTCAATTTCATCTTTCGTGAAAACGTTTCAATTGTTAAATTTTCAAATCTATTTTTCGTGAGAAAATTTGAACTGTCAAATTTTCAAATACATCTTTCGTCAAAAAATTTTAACTGTTTAATGCTCAAATTCATCTCTCGTGAAAAGTTTAATTGTCAAATTTTCAAATCTATTTTTCGTGAGAAAGTTTCCACTGTCAAATTTTCTAATCTCACTTTCGTGAAAAAGTTTTAACCTTCAAATTTTCAAATCTATTTTTCGTGAGAAAGTTCCAATTGTCAAATTGTCAAATTCATCTTTCGTGAGAAAATTTCAACTGTCAAATTTTCAAATTAATCTTTCGTGAGAAAGTTTTAACTGTCAAATTTTCAAATTCATCTTTATTGAAAAAGTTTCAAATGTCAAATTTTCGAATCTATCTTTCGTTAAAAAGTTTCAATCGTCAAATTCTCAACTTCATTTTTCGGGAGAATGTTTCAATTGTCAAATTCTTAAATTTATCTGTCGTGAAAACGTTTTAACTGTTAAATTCTCACATTCATCCTCCGTGAAAAGGTTTCAATTGTCAAATTTCCAAATTCATATTTTGTGAAAAAGTTTCAACTGTCAAATTTTCAAATTCAACTTTCGTGAGAAAGTTTCAACCGTCTAATTTTCAAATTCATCTTTCGTGAGAAAGTTTCAATTGTCAAATTCTCAAATTTATCTTTCGTGAGAAAGTTTCAACTGTCAAATTTTCACATTCATCTTTTGTGAAAAAGTTTCAACTGGCAAATTTTCAAATCTATTTTTCGTGAGAAAGGTTCAATAGTCAAATTTTCAAATCTATTTTTTGTGAAAAAGTTCCAATTGTCAAATTTTTAAATCTATTTTTCGTGAGAAAGTTGTAACTGTCAGATTCTCAAATTCATCTTTCGTGAGAAAGATTCAGCTGGCAAATTTTCAAATTCATCTTTGGTGAGAAAGTTTCAGTTGTCATATTTTCAAATTTATCTTGCGTGAAAAAGTTTCAATGGTCAAATTTTCAAATCTATTTTTCGTGAGAAAGGTTCACTTGTCAAATTTTCAAATTTATCTTTCGTGAAAAAGTTTCAATTGTCAAAATCTCAAATTCATCTTTCGTGAGAAAGTTTTATTTGTCAAATTTTCAAATTCATCTTTTGTGAAAAAATTTCAATTGTCACATTTTCAAATCTATTTTTTGTGAGAAAGTTCCAATGGTCAAATTTTTAAATGTATTTTTCGTGAGAAAGTTGTAACTGTCAGATTCTCAAATTCATCTGTCGTGAGAAAGTTTCAACTCTCAAATTTTCAAATTTATCTTTCTTGAGAAAGATTTAATGGTCAAATTCTCAAATTTATTTTTCGTGAGAAAGTTTCCACGGTCAAATTTTCTAATCTATCTTTCGTGAAAAAGTTTTAACGGTCAAATTTTCAAATCTATTTTTCGTGAGCAAGTTCCGATTGCCAAAATGTCAAATTCATCTTTCGCGAGAAAGTTTCAACTGTCAAATTTTCAAATTCATCTTTCGTGAGAAAGTTTTAACTGTCAGATACTCAAATTCATCATTCGTGAGAAAGTTTCACTTGTCAAATTTTCAAATTCATCTTTTGTGAAAAAGTTTCAACTGCCAAATTTTCAAATTCAACTTTCGTGAAAAAGTTTCAACTGTCTAATTTTCAAATTCATCCTCCGTGAGAAAGTTTCAATTGTCAAATTCTCAAACTTATGTTTCGTGAGAAAGTTTCAACTGTCAAACATTCAAATCTATTTTTCGTGAGAAAGTTTCAAATGTCAAATTTTCAAACTCATCTTTCGTGAAAAAGTTTTAACTGTTAAGTTCTCAAATTCATCTGTCGTGAAAAAGTTTCAATTGTCAAATTTTCAAATCTATTTTTCGTGAGAAAGTTCCAATTGTCAAATTCTCAAATTCATCTTTCGTGAGAAAGTTTCAAGTGTGAAATTTTCAAATTCATCTTTCGTGAGAAAGTTTCAACTGTCAAATTTTCAAATTCATCTTTATTGAAAAAGTTTCAATTGTCAAATTTTCGAATCTATCTTTCGTTAAAAAGTTTCAATCGTCAAATTCTCAACTTCATTTTTCGGGAGAATGTTTCAATTGTCAAATTCTCAAATTTATCTGTCGTGAAAACGTTTTAACTGTTAAATTCTCACATTCATCCTCCGTGAAACAGTTTCAATTGTCAAATTTTCAAATTCATCTTTTGTGAAAGAGTTTCAAATGTCAAATTTTCAAATTCATCTTTATTGAAAAAGTTTCAATTGTCAAATTTTCAAATCTATCTTTCGTGAAAAAGTTTCAATTGTCAAATTCTCAAATTCATCTTTCGTGAGGAAGTTTCAACTGTCAAATTTTCAAATTCATCTTTCGTGAGAAAGTTTCACCTGTCAAATTTTCAAACTGAACTTTCGTGAGAAAGTTTCAACTGACAAATTTTTAAATTCATCTTTCGTGAGAAAGTTTCAATTGTCAAATTCTCAAATTTATCTTTCATGAGAAAGTTTCAACTGTCAAACTTTCAAATCTATTTTTTGTGAAAAAGTTCCAATTGTCAAATTTTTAAATCTATTTTTCGTGAGAAAGTTGTAACTGTCAGATTCTCAATTCCATCTTTGGTGAGAAAGTTTCAGCTGGCAAATTTTCAAATTCATCTTTGGTGAGAAAGTTTCAGCTGTCAAATTTTCAAATTTATCTTTCGTGAGAAAGTTTCAACTGTCAAACATTCAAATCTATTTTTTGTGAAAAAGTTCCAATTATCAAATTTTTAAATCTATTTTTCGTGAGAAAGTTGTAACTGTCAGATTCTCAATTCATCTTTCGTGAGAAAGTTTCAATTGTCAAATTTTCACATTCATCTTTTGTGAAAAAGTTTCAACTGGCAAATTTTCAAATCTATTTTTTGTGAGAAAGTTCCAATGGTCAAATTTTGAAATGTATTTTTCGTAAGAAAGTTTTAACTGTCAGATTCTCAAATTCATCTTTCGTGAGAAAGTTTCAACTCTCAAATTTTCAAATTTATCTTTCTTGAGAAAGTTTTAATGGTCAAATTCTCAAATTTATTTTTCGTTAGAAAGTTTCCACTGTCAAATTTTCTAATCTATCTTTCGTGAAAAAGTTTTAACTGTCAAATTTTCAAATCTATTTTTCGTGAGAAAGTTCCAATTGTCAAATTGTCAAATTCATCTTTCGTGAGAAAGTTTTAACTGTCAAATTTTCGAATCTATCTTTCGTTACAAAGTTGCAATCGTCAAATTCTCAACTTCATTTTTCGTGAGAATGTTTCAATTGTCAAATTCTTAAATTTATCTGTCGTGAAAACGTTTTAATTGTAAAACTGTCACATTCATCTTTCGTGAAAAAGTTTCAATTGTAAAATTTTCAAATCTATCTTTCGTGAAAAAGTTTCAATTGTCAAATTCTCAAATTCATCTTTCGTGAGAAATTTTCAACCGTCAAAATTTCTAATACATCTTTCGTGAGAAAGTTTTAATTGTCAAATTTTTAAATTCATCCTTATTGAAAAAGTTTCAATTGTCAAATTTTCAAATCAATTTTTCGTGAGAAATTTCCAATGGTCAAATTCTCGAATTTATCTTTCGTGAAAACGTTTTAACTGTTAAATTCTCACATTCATCTTTCGTGAAAAAATTTCAATTGTGAAATTTTCAAATCTATCTTTCGTGAAAATGTTTCAATTGTCAAATTCTCAATTTTATCTGTCGTGAAAACGTTTCAACTGTTAAATTCTCACATTCATCCTTCGTGAAAAAGTTTCAACTGTCAAATTTTCAAATTAATCTTTCGTGAGAAAGTTTTAACTGTCAAATTTTCAAATTCATCTTTCGTGAGAAAGTTTCAATTGTCAAATTCTCAAATTTATCGTTCGTGAAAAAGGTTCAACTGTTAAATACTCAAATTCATCTTTCGTGAAATCGTTTCAATTGTCAAATTTTCAAATCTATTTTTCGTGAGAAAGTTTCAACTGTCAAACTTTCAAATCTATTTTTTGTGAAAAAGTTTCAATTGTCAAATTTTTAAATCTATTTTTCGTGAGAAAGTTGTAACTGTCAGATTCTCAAATTCATCTTTCGTGAGAAAGTTTCAATTGTCAAATTTTCAAATTCATCTTTTGTGAAAAAGTTTCAACTCTCAAATTTTCAAATTTATCTTTATTGAGACAGTTTTAATGGTCAAAATTCTCAAATTTATTTTTCGTGAGAAAGTTTCAATCGTCTAATTTTTAAATTCATCTTTCGTGAGAAAGTTTCAATTGTCAAATTCTCAAATTTATCTTTCGTGAAAAAGGTTCAACTTTTAAATACTCAAATTCATCTTTCGTGAAATCGTTTCAATTGTCAAACTTTCAAATCTATTTTTCGTGAGGAAGGTTCAATAGTCAAATTTTCAAATCTATTTTTCGTGAGAAAGTTCCAATTGTCAAATTGTCAAATTCATCTTTCGTGAGAAAGTTTTAACTGTCAAATTTTCAAATTCATCTTTATTGAAAAAGTTTCAATTGTCAAATTTTCGAATCTATCTTTATTGAAAAAGTTTCAATTGTCAAATTTTCGAATCTATCTTTCGTTACAAAGTTGCAATCGTCAAATTCTCAACTTCATTTTTCGTGAGAATGTTTCAATTGTCAAATTCTTAAATTTATCTGTCGTGAAAACGTTTTAATTGTAAAACTGTCACATTCATCTTTCGTGAAAAAGTTTCAATTGTAAAATTTTCAAATCTATCTTTCGTGAAAAAGTTTCAATTGTCAAATTCTCAAATTCATCTTTCGTGAGAAATTTTCAACCGTCAAAATTTCTAATACATCTTTCGTGAGAAAGTTTTAATTGTCAAATTTTCAAATTCATCCTTATTGAAAAAGTTTCAATTGTCAAATTTTCAAATCAATTTTTCGTGAGAAATTTCCAATGGTCAAATTCTCGAATTTATCTTTCGTGAAAACGTTTTAACTGTTAAATTCTCACATTCATCTTTCGTGAAAAAATTTCAATTGTGAAATTTTCAAATCTATCTTTCGTGAAAATGTTTCAATTGTCAAATTCTCAATTTTATCTGTCGTGAAAACGTTTCAACTGTTAAATTCTCACATTCATCCTTCGTGAAAAAGTTTCAACTGTCAAATTTTCAAATTAATCTTTCGTGAGAAAGTTTTAACTGTCAAATTTTCAAATTCATCTTTATTGAAAAAGTTTCAATTGTCAAATTTTCGAATCTATCTTTCGTTCAAAAGTTTCAATCGTCAAATTCTCAACTTCATTTTTCGGGAGAATGTTTCAATTGTCAAATTGTCAAATTTATCTGTCGTGAAAACGTTTTAACTGTTAAATTCTCACATTCATCCTTCGTGAAAAAGTTTCAATTGTCAAATTTTCAAATTCATCTTTTGTGAAAAAGTTTCAACTCTCAAATTTTCAAATTTATCTTTATTGAGACAGTTTTAATGGTCAAAATTCTCAAATTTATTTTTCGTGAGAAAGTTTCAACCGTCTAATTTTTAAATTCATCTTTCGTGAGAAAGTTTCAATTGTCAAATTCTCAAATTTATCGTTCGTGAAAAAGGTTCAACTGTTAAATACTCAAATTCATCTTTCGTGAAATCGTTTCAATTGTCAAATTTTCAAATCTATTTTTCGTGAGAAAGTTTCAACTGTCAAACTTTCAAATCTATTTTTTGTGAAAAAGTTTCAATTGTCAAATTTTTAAATCTATTTTTCGTGAGAAAGTTGTAACTGTCAGATTCTCAAATTCATCTTTCGTGAGAAAGTTTCAATTGTCAAATTTTCAAATTCATCTTTTGTGAAAAAGTTTCAACTCTCAAATTTTCAAATTTATCTTTATTGAGACAGTTTTAATGGTCAAAATTCTCAAATTTATTTTTCGTGAGAAAGTTTCAATCGTCTAATTTTTAAATTCATCTTTCGTGAGAAAGTTTCAATTGTCAAATTCTCAAATTTATCTTTCGTGAAAAAGGTTCAACTTTTAAATACTCAAATTCATCTTTCGTGAAATCGTTTCAATTGTCAAATTTTCAAATCTATTTTTCGTGAGAAAGTTTCAACTGTCAAACTTTCAAATCTATTTTTCGTGAGGAAGGTTCAATAGTCAAATTTTCAAATCTATCTTTCGTGAAAAAGTTTCAATTGTCAAATTCTCAAATTCATCTTTCGTGAGAAAGTTTTAATTGGCAAATTTTCAAATTCATCTTTTCTTAAAAAATTTCAATCGTCAAATTTTCAAATTTATCTTTCGTGAGAAAGTTCCAACTGTCAAATTTTCAAATCTATTTTTTGTGAGAAAGTTCCAATGATCAAATTTTAAAATGTATTTATCGTGAGAAAGTTTTAACTGTCAGATTCTCAACTTCATCTTTCATGAGAAAGTTTCAACTCTCAAATTTTCAAATTTATCTTTCTTGAGAAAGTTTTAATGGTCAAATTCTCAAATTTATTTTTCGTGAGAAAGTTTCCACTGTCAAATTTTCTAATCGATCTTTCGTGAAAAAGTTTTAACTCTCAAATTTTCAAATCTATTTTTCGTGAGAAAGTTCCAATTGTCAAATTGTCAAATTCATCTTTCGTGAGAAAGTTTCAACTGTCAAACTTTCAAATTAATGTTTCGTGAGAAAGTTTTAACTGTCAAATTTTCAAATTCATCTTTATTGAAAAAGTTTCAATTGTCAAATTTTCGAATCTATCTTTCGTGAAAAAGTTTCAATCGTCAAATTCTCAACTTCATTTTTCGTGAGAATGTTTCAATTGGCAAAATTTCTAATTCATCTATCGTGAGAAAGTTTCAACTGTCAAATTTTCAAATTCATCTTTCGTGAGAAAGTTTCAATTGTCAAATTCTCAAATTTATCTTTCGTGAAAAAGGTTCAATTGTAAAATTTTCAAATCTATTTTTCGTGAGATAATTTCAACTGTCAAATTTTCAAATCTATTTTTCGTGAGAAAGGTTCACTTGTCAAATTTTCAAATTCATCTTTATTGAAAAAGTTTCAATTGTCAAATTTTCGAATCTATCTTTCGTTACAAAGTTACAATCGTCAAATTTTCAACTTCATTTTTCGTGAGAATGTTTCAATTGTCAAAATTTTAAATTTATCTGTCGTGAACACGTTTTAACTGTAAAATTCTCACATTCATCTTTCGTGAAAAAGTTTCAATTGTAAAAATTTCAAATCTATCTTTCGTGAAAAAGTTTCAATTGTCAAATTCTCAAATTTATCTGTCGTGAAAACGTTTTAACTGTTAAATTCTCACATTCATCCTCCGTGAAAAAGTTTCAATTGTCAAATTTTCAAATTCATCTTTTGTGAAAAAGTTTCAACTGTCAAATTTTCAAATTCAACTTTCGTGAGAAAGTTTCAACCGTCTAATTTTCAAATTCGTCTTTCGTGAGAAAGTTTCAATTGTCAAATTCTCAAATTTATCTTTCGTGAGAAAGTTTCAACTGTCAAATTTTCACATTCATCTTTTGTGAAAAAGTTTCAACTGGCAAATTTTCAAATCTATTTTTCGTGAGAAAGGTTCAATAGTCAAATTTTCGAATCTATTTTTTGTGAAAAAGTTCCAATTGTCAAATTTTTAAATCTATTTTTCGTGAGAAAGTTGTAACTGTCAGATTCTCAAATTCATCTTTCGTGAGAAAGTTTCAGCTGGCAAATTTTCAAATTCATCTTTGGTGAGAAAGTTTCAGTTGTCATATTTTCAAATTTATCTTGCGTGAAAAAGTTTCAATGGTCAAATTTTCAAATCTATTTTTCGTGAGAAAGGTTCACTTGTCAAATTTTCAAATTTATCTTTCGTGAAAAAGTTTCAATTGTCAAATTCTCAAATTCATCTTTCGTGAGAAAGTTTTAATTGTCAAATTTTCAAATTCATCTTTTGTGAAAAAATTTCAATTGTCACATTTTCAAATCTATTTTTTGTGAGAAAGTTCCAATGGTCAAATTTTTAAATGTATTTTTCGTGAGAAAGTTGTAACTGTCAGATTCTCAAATTCATCTGTCGTGAGAAAGTTTCAACTCTCAAATTTTCAAATTTATCTTTCTTGAGAAAGTTTTAATGGTCAAATTCTCAAATTTATTTTTCGTGAGAAAGTTTCCACGGTCAAATTTTCTAATCTATCTTTCGTGAAAAAGTTTTAACGGTCAAATTTTCAAATCTATTTTTCGTGAGAAAGTTCCGATTGCCAAAATTTCAAATTCATCTTTCGCGAGAGAGTTTCAACTGTCAAATTTTCAAATTCATCTTTCGTGAGAAAGTTTTAACTGTCAGATACTCAAATTCATCATTCGTGAGAAAGTTTCACTTGTCAAATTTTCAAATTCATCTTTTGTGAAAAAGTTTCAACTGTCAAATTTTCAAATTCAACTTTCGTGAAAAAGTTTCAACTGTCTAATTTTCAAATTCATCTTCCGTGAGAAAGTTTCAATTGTCAAATTCTCAAACTTATCTTTCGTGAGAAAGTTTCAACTGTCAAACATTCAAATCTATTTTTCGTGAGAAAGTTTCAAATGTCAAATTTTCAAACTCATCTTTCGTGAAAAAGTTTTAACTGTTAAATTCTCAAATTCATCTGTCGTGAAAAAGTTCCAATTGTCAAATTTTCAAATCTATTTTTCGTGAGAAAGTTCCAATTGTCAAATTCTCAAATTCATCTTTCGTGAGAAAGTTTCAAGTGTGAAATTTTCAAATTCATCTTTCGTGAGAAAGTTTCAACTGTCAAATTTTCAAATTCATCTTTATTGAAAAAGTTTTAATTGTCAAATTTTCGAATCTATCTTTCGTTATAAAGTTTCAATCGTCAAATTCTCAACTTCATTTTTCGGGAGAATGTTTCAATTGTCAAATTCTCAAATTTATCTGTCGTGAAAACGTTTTAACTGTTAAATTCTCACATTCATCCTCCGTGAAAAGTTTCAATTGTCAAATTTTCAAATTCATCTTTCGTGAGGAAGTTTCAACTGTCAAATTTTCAAATTCATCTTTCGTGACAAAGTTTCACCTGTCAAATTTTCAAACTGAACTTTCGTGAGAAAGTTTCAACTGTCAAATTTTTAAATTCATCTTTCGTGAGAAAGTTTCAATTGTCAAATTCTCAAATTTATCTTTCATGAGAAAGTTTCAACTGTCAAACTTTCAAATCTATTTTTTGTGAAAAAGTTCCAATTGTCAAATTTTTAAATCTATTTTTCGTGAGAAAGTTGTAACTGTCAGATTCTCAATTCCATCTTTGGTGAGAAAGTTTCAGCTGGCAAATTTTCAAATTCATCTTTGGTGAGAAAGTTTCAGCTGTCAAATTTTCAAATTTATCTTTCGTGAGAAAGTTTCAACTGTCAAACATTCAAATCTATTTTTTGTGAAAAAGTTCCAATTATCAAATTTTTAAATCTATTTTTCGTGAGAAAGTTGTAACTGTCAGATTCTCAATTCATCTTTCGTGAGTAAGTTTCAATTGTCAAATTTTCAAATCTATTTTTTGTGAGAAAGTTCCAATGGTCAAATTTTGAAATGTATTTTTCGTAAGAAAGTTTTAACTGTCAGATTCTCAAATTCATCTTTCGTGAGAAAGTTTCAACTCTCAAATTTTCAAATTTATCTTTCTTGAGAAAGTTTTAATGGTCAAATTCTCAAATTTATTTTTCGTTAGAAAGTTTCCACTGTCAAATTTTCTAATCTATCTTTCGTGAAAAAGTTTTAACTGTCAAATTTTCAAATCTATTTTTCGTGAGAAAGTTCCAATTGTCAAATTGTCAAATTCATCTTTCGTCAGAAAGTTTTAACTGTCAAATTTTCAAATTCATCTTTATTGAAAAAGTTTCAATTGTCAAATTTTCGAATCTATCTTTATTGAAAAAGTTTCAATTGTCAAATTTTCGAATCTATCTTTCGTTACAAAGTTGCAATCGTCAAATTCTCAACTTCATTTTTCGTGAGAATGTTTCAATTGTCAAATTCTTAAATTTATCTGTCGTGAAAACGTTTTAATTGTAAAACTCTCACATTCATCTTTCGTGAAAAAGTTTCAATTGTAAAATTTTCAAATCTATCTTTCGTGAAAAAGTTTCAATTGTCAAATTCTCAAATTCATCTTTCGTGAGAAATTTTCAACCGTCAAAATTTCTAATACATCTTTCGTGAGAAAGTTTTAATTGTCAAATTTTCAAATTCATCCTTATTGAAAAAGTTTCAATTGTCAAATTTTCAAATCAATTTTTCGTGAGAAATTTCCAATGGTCAAATTCTCGAATTTATCTTTCGTGAAAACGTTTTAACTGTTAAATTCTCACATTCATCTTTCGTGAAAAAATTTCAATTGTGAAATTTTCAAATCTATCTTTCGTGAAAATGTTTCAATTGTCAAATTCTCAATTTTATCTGTCGTGAAAACGTTTCAACTGTTAAATTCTCACATTCATCCTTCGTGAAAAAGTTTCAACTGTCAAATTTTCAAATTAATCTTTCTTGAGAAAGTTTTAACTGTCAAATTTTCAAATTCATCTTTATTGAAAAAGTTTCAATTGTCAAATTTTCGAATCTATCTTTCGTTAAAAAGTTTCAATCGTCAAATTCTCAACTTCATTTTTCGGGAGAATGTTTCAATTGTCAAATTTTCAAACTCATCTTTCGTGAAAAAGTTTTAACTGTTAAATTCTCAAATTCATCTGTCGTGAAAAAGTTTCAATTGTCAAATTTTCAAATCTATTTTTCGTGAGAAAGTTCCAATTGTCAAATTCTCAAATTCATCTTTCGTGAGAAAGTTTCAAGTGTGAAATTTTCAAATTCATCTTTCGTGAGAAAGTTTCAACTGTCAAATTTTCAAATTCATCTTTATTGAAAAAGTTTCAATTGTCAAATTTTCGAATCTATCTTTCGTTAAAAAGTTTCAATCGTCAAATTCTCAACTTCATTTTTCGGGAGAATGTTTCAATTGTCAAATTCTCAAATTTATCTGTCGTGAAAACGTTTTAACTGTTAAATTCTCACATTCATCCTCCGTGAAAAGGTTTCAATTGTCAAATTTCCAAATTCATATTTTGTGAAAAAGTTTCAACTGTCAAATTTTCAAATTCAACTTTCGTGAGAAAGTTTCAACCGTCTAATTTTCAAATTCATCTTTCGTGAGAAAGTTTCAATTGTCAAATTCTCAAATTTATCTTTCGTGAGAAAGTTTCAACTGTCAAATTTTCACATTCATCTTTTGTGAAAAAGTTTCAACTGGCAAATTTTCAAATCTATTTTTCGTGAGAAAGGTTCAATAGTCAAATTTTCAAATCTATTTTTTGTGAAAAAGTTCCAATTGTCAAATTTTTAAATCTATTTTTCGTGAGAAAATTGTAACTGTCAGATTCTCAAATTCATCTTTCGTGAGAAAGATTCAGCTGGCAAATTTGCAAATTCATCTTTGGTGAGAAAGTTTCAGTTGTCATATTTTCAAATTTATCTTGCGTGAAAAAGTTTCAATGGTCAAATTTTCAAATCTATTTTTCGTGAGAAAGGTTCACTTGTCAAATTTTCAAATTTATCTTTCGTGAAAAAGTTTCAATTGTCAAAATCTCAAATTCATCTTTCGTGAGAAAGTTTTATTTGTCAAATTTTCAAATTCATCTTTTGTGAAAAAATTTCAATTGTCACATTTTCAAATCTATTTTTTGTGAGAAAGTTCCAATGGTCAAATTTTTAAATGTATTTTTCGTGAGAAAGTTGTAACTGTCAGATTCTCAAATTCATCTGTCGTGAGAAAGTTTCAACTCTCAAATTTTCAAATTTATCTTTCTTGAGAAAGTTTTAATGGTCAAATTCTCAAATTTATTTTTCGTGAGAAAGTTTCCACGGTCAAATTTTCTAATCTATCTTTCGTGAAAAAGTTTTAACGGTCAAATTTTCAAATCTATTTTTCGTGAGAAAGTTCCGATTGCCAAAATGTCAAATTCATCTTTCGCGAGAAAGTTTCAACTGTCAAATTTTCAAATTCATCTTTCGTGAGAAAGTTTTAACTGTCAGAAACTCAAATTCATCATTCGTGAGAAAGTTTCAGTTGTCAAATTTTCAAATTCATCTTTTGTGAAAAAGTTTCAACTGTCAAATTTTCAAATTCAACTTTCGTGAAAAAGTTTCAACTGTCTAATTTTCAAATTCATCTTCCGTGAGAAAGTTTCAATTGTCAAATTCTCAAACTTATCTTTCGTGAGAAAGTTTCAACCGTCAAACATTCAAATCTATTTTTCGTGAGAAAGTTTCAATTGTGAAATTCTCAAATTTATCTTTCGTAAAAAAGTTTTAATTGTTAAATTCTCAAATTCATCTTTCGTGAGAAAGTTTTAACTGTTGAATTTTCAAATTCATCTTTCGTGAGAAAGTTTCAATTTTCCAATTCTCAAATTCATCTTTCGTGAGAAAGTTTCAAGTGTGAAATTTTCAAATTCATCTTTCGTGAGAAAGTTTCAACTGTCAAATTTTCAAATTCATCTTTATTGAAAAAGTTTCAATTGTCAAATTTTCGAATCTATCTTTCGTTAAAAAGTTTCAATCGTCAAATTCTCAACTTCATTTTTCGGGAGAATGTTTCAATTGTCAAATTCTCAAATTTATCTGTCGTGAAAACGTTTTAACTGTTAAATTCTCACATTCATCCTCCGTGAAAAAGTTTCAATTGTCAAATTTTCAAATTCATCTTTTGTGAAAAAGTTTCAACTGTCAAATTTTCAAATTCAACTTTCGTGAGAAAGTTTCAACCGTCTAATTTTCAAATTCATCTTTCGTGAGAAAGTTTCAATTGTCAAATTCTCAAATTTATCTTTCGTGAGAAAGTTTCAACTGTGAAATTTTCACATTCATCTTTTGTGAAAAAGTTTCAACTGGCAAATTTTCAAATCTATTTTTCGTGAGAAAGGTTCAATAGTCAAATTTTCAAATCTATTTTTTGTGAAAAAGTTCCAATTGTCAAATTTTTAAATCTATTTTTCGTGAGAAAGTTGTAACTGTCAGATTCTCAAATTCATCTTTCGTGAGAAAGTTTCAGCTGGCAAATTTTCAAATTCATCTTTGGTGAGAAAGTTTCAGTTGCCATATTTTCAAATTTATCTTGCGTGAAAAAGTTTCAATGGTCAAATTTTCAAATCTATTTTTCGTGAGAAAGGTTCACTTGTCAAATTTTCAAATTTATCTTTCGTGAAAAAGTTTCAATTGTCAAATTCTCAAATTCATCTTTCGTGAGAAAGTTTTAATTGTCAAATTTTCAAATTCATCTTTTGTGAAAAAATTTCAATTGTCACATTTTCAAATCTATTTTTTGTGAGAAAGTTCCAATGGTCAAATTTTTAAATGTATTTTTCGTGAGAAAGTTGTAACTGTCAGATTCTCAAATTCATCTGTCGTGAGAAAGTTTCAATTGTCAAATTCTCAAATTTATCGTTCGTGAAAAAGGTTCAACTGTTAAATACTCAAATTCATCTTTCGTGAAATCGTTTCAATTGTCAAATTTTCAAATCTATTTTTCGTGAGAAAGTTTCAACTGTCAAACTTTCAAATCTATTTTTTGTGAAAAAGTTCCAGTTGTCAAATTTTTAAATCTATTTTTCGTGAGAAAGTTGTAACTGTCAGATTCTCAAATTCATCTTTCGTGAGAAAGTTTCAATTGTCAAATTTTCAAATTCATCTTTTGTGAAAAAGTTTCAACTCTCAAATTTTCAAATTTATCTTTATTGAGACAGTTTTAATGGTCAAAATTCTCAAATTTATTTTTCGTGAGAAAGTTTCAACCGTCTAATTTTTAAATTCATCTTTCGTGAGAAAGTTTCAATTGTCAAATTCTCAAATTTATCTTTCGTGAAAAAGGTTCAACTTTTAAATACTCAAATTCATCTTTCGTGAAATCGTTTCAATTGTCAAATTTTCAAATCTATTTTTCGTGAGAAAGTTTCAACTGTCAAACTTTCAAATCTATTTTTCGTGAGGAAGGTTCAATAGTCAAATTTTCAAATCTATCTTTCGTGAAAAAGTTTCAATTGTCAAATTCTCAAATTCATCTTTCGTGAGAAAGTTTTAATTGGCAAATTTTCAAATTCATCTTTTCTTAAAAAATTTCAATCGTCAAATTTTCAAATTTATCTTTCGTGAGAAAGTTCCAACTGTCAAATTTTCAAATCTATTTTTTGTGAGAAAGTTCCAATGATCAAATTTTAAAATGTATTTATCGTGAGAAAGTTTTAACTGTCAGATTCTCAACTTCATCTTTCATGAGAAAGTTTCAACTCTCAAATTTTCAAATTTATCTTTCTTGAGAAAGTTTTAATGGTCAAATTCTCAAATTTATTTTTCGTGAGAAAGTTTCCACTGTCAAATTTTCTAATCGATCTTTCGTGAAAAAGTTTTAACTCTCAAATTTTCAAATCTATTTTTCGTGAGAAAGTTCCAATTGTCAAATTGTCAAATTCATCTTTCGTGAGAAAGTTTCAACTGTCAAACTTTCAAATTAATGTTTCGTGAGAAAGTTTTAACTGTCAAATTTTCAAATTCATCTTTATTGAAAAAGTTTCAATTGTCAAATTTTCGAATCTATCTTTCGTTAAAAAGTTTCAATCGTCAAATTCTCAACTTCATTTTTCGGGAGAATGTTTCAATTGTCAAATTCTCAAATTTATCTGTCGTGAAAACGTTTTAACTGTTAAATTCTCACATTCATCCTCCGTGAAAAGGTTTCAATTGTCAAATTTCCAAATTCATATTTTGTGAAAAAGTTTCAACTGTCAAATTTTCAAATTCAACTTTCGTGAGAAAGTTTCAACCGTCTAATTTTCAAATTCATCTTTCGTGAGAAAGTTTCAATTGTCAAATTCTCAAATTTATCTTTCGTGAGAAAGTTTCAACTGTGAAATTTTCACATTCATCTTTTGTGAAAAAGTTTCAACTGGCAAATTTTCAAATCTATTTTTCGTGAGAAAGGTTCAATAGTCAAATTTTCAAATCTATTTTTTGTGAAAAAGTTCCAATTGTCAAATTTTTAAATCTATTTTTCGTGAGAAAATTGTAACTGTCAGATTCTCAAATTCATCTTTCGTGAGAAAGATTCAGCTGGCAAATTTGCAAATTCATCTTTGGTGAGAAAGTTTCAGTTGTCATATTTTCAAATTTATCTTGCGTGAAAAAGTTTCAATGGTCAAATTTTCAAATCTATTTTTCGTGAGAAAGGTTCACTTGTCAAATTTTCAAATTTATCTTTCGTGAAAAAGTTTCAATTGTCAAAATCTCAAATTCATCTTTCGTGAGAAAGTTTTATTTGTCAAATTTTCAAATTCATCTTTTGTGAAAAAATTTCAATTGTCACATTTTCAAATCTATTTTTTGTGAGAAAGTTCCAATGGTCAAATTTTTAAATGTATTTTTCGTGAGAAAGTTGTAACTGTCAGATTCTCAAATTCATCTGTCGTGAGAAAGTTTCAACTCTCAAATTTTCAAATTTATCTTTCTTGAGAAAGTTTTAATGGTCAAATTCTCAAATTTATTTTTCGTGAGAAAGTTTCCACGGTCAAATTTTCTAATCTATCTTTCGTGAAAAAGTTTTAACGGTCAAATTTTCAAATCTATTTTTCGTGAGAAAGTTCCGATTGCCAAAATGTCAAATTCATCTTTCGCGAGAAAGTTTCAACTGTCAAATTTTCAAATTCATCTTTCGTGAGAAAGTTTTAACTGTCAGAAACTCAAATTCATCATTCGTGAGAAAGTTTCAGTTGTCAAATTTTCAAATTCATCTTTTGTGAAAAAGTTTCAACTGTCAAATTTTCAAATTCAACTTTCGTGAAAAAGTTTCAACTGTCTAATTTTCAAATTCATCTTCCGTGAGAAAGTTTCAATTGTCAAATTCTCAAACTTATCTTTCGTGAGAAAGTTTCAACCGTCAAACATTCAAATCTATTTTTCGTGAGAAAGTTTCAATTGTGAAATTCTCAAATTTATCTTTCGTAAAAAAGTTTTAATTGTTAAATTCTCAAATTCATCTTTCGTGAGAAAGTTTTAACTGTTGAATTTTCAAATTCATCTTTCGTGAGAAAGTTTCAATTTTCCAATTCTCAAATTCATCTTTCGTGAGAAAGTTTCAAGTGTGAAATTTTCAAATTCATCTTTCGTGAGAAAGTTTCAACTGTCAAATTTTCAAATTCATCTTTATTGAAAAAGTTTCAATTGTCAAATTTTCGAATCTATCTTTCGTTAAAAAGTTTCAATCGTCAAATTCTCAACTTCATTTTTCGGGAGAATGTTTCAATTGTCAAATTCTCAAATTTATCTGTCGTGAAAACGTTTTAACTGTTAAATTCTCACATTCATCCTCCGTGAAAAAGGTTCAATTGTCAAATTTTCAAATTCATCTTTTGTGAAAAAGTTTCAACTGTCAAATTTTCAAATTCAACTTTCGTGAGAAAGTTTCAACCGTCTAATTTTCAAATTCATCTTTCGTGAGAAAGTTTCAATTGTCAAATTCTCAAATTTATCTTTCGTGAGAAAGTTTCAACTGTGAAATTTTCACATTCATCTTTTGTGAAAAAGTTTCAACTGGCAAATTTTCAAATCTATTTTTCGTGAGAAAGGTTCAATAGTCAAATTTTCAAATCTATTTTTTGTGAAAAAGTTCCAATTGTCAAATTTTTAAATCTATTTTTCGTGAGAAAGTTGTAACTGTCAGATTCTCAAATTCATCTTTCGTGAGAAAGTTTCAGCTGGCAAATTTTCAAATTCATCTTTGGTGAGAAAGTTTCAGTTGCCATATTTTCAAATTTATCTTGCGTGAAAAAGTTTCAATGGTCAAATTTTCAAATCTATTTTTCGTGAGAAAGGTTCACTTGTCAAATTTTCAAATTTATCTTTCGTGAAAAAGTTTCAATTGTCAAATTCTCAAATTCATCTTTCGTGAGAAAGTTTTAATTGTCAAATTTTCAAATTCATCTTTTGTGAAAAAATTTCAATTGTCACATTTTCAAATCTATTTTTTGTGAGAAAGTTCCAATGGTCAAATTTTTAAATGTATTTTTCGTGAGAAAGTTGTAACTGTCAGATTCTCAAATTCATCTGTCGTGAGAAAGTTTCAACTCTCAAATTTTCAAATTTATCTTTCTTGAGAAAGATTTAATGGTCAAATTCTCAAATTTATTTTTCGTGAGAAAGTTTCCACGGTCAAATTTTCTAATCTATCTTTCGTGAAAAAGTTTTAACGGTCAAATTTTCAAATCTATTTTTCGTGAGCAAGTTCCGATTGCCAAAATGTCAAATTCATCTTTCGCGAGAAAGTTTCAACTGTCAAATTTTCAAATTCATCTTTCGTGAGAAAGTTTTAACTGTCAGATACTCAAATTCATCATTCGTGAGAAAGTTTCACTTGTCAAATTTTCAAATTCATCTTTTGTGAAAAAGTTTCAACTGTCAAATTTTCAAATTCAACTTTCGTGAAAAAGTTTCAACTGTCTAATTTTCAAATTCATCTTCCGTGAGAAAGTTTCAATTGTCAAATTCTCAAACTTATGTTTCGTGAGAAAGTTTCAACTGTCAAACATTCAAATCTATTTTTCGTGAGAAAGTTTCAAATGTCAAATTTTCAAACTCATCTTTCGTGAAAAAGTTTTAACTGTTAAGTTCTCAAATTCATCTGTCGTGAAAAAGTTTCAATTGTCAAATTTTAAAATCTATTTTTCGTGAGAAAGTTCCAATTGTCAAATTCTCAAATTCATCTTTCGTGAGAAAGTTTCAAGTGTGAAATTTTCAAATTCATCCTTCGTGAAAAAGTTTCAATTGTCAAATTTTCAAATTCATCTTTTGTGAAAAAGTTTCAACTCTCAAATTTTCAAATTTATCTTTATTGAGACAGTTTTAATGGTCAAAATTCTCAAATTTATTTTTCGTGAGAAAGTTTCAACCGTCTAATTTTTAAATTCATCTTTCGTGAGAAAGTTTCAATTGTCAAATTCTCAAATTTATCGTTCGTGAAAAAGGTTCAACTGTTAAATACTCAAATTCATCTTTCGTGAAATCGTTTCAATTGTCAAATTTTCAAATCTATTTTTCGTGAGAAAGTTTCAACTGTCAAACTTTCAAATCTATTTTTTGTGAAAAAGTTCCAGTTGTCAAATTTTTAAATCTATTTTTCGTGAGAAAGTTGTAACTGTCAGATTCTCAAATTCATCTTTCGTGAGAAAGTTTCAATTGTCAAATTTTCAAATTCATCTTTTGTGAAAAAGTTTCAACTCTCAAATTTTCAAATTTATCTTTATTGAGACAGTTTTAATGGTCAAAATTCTCAAATTTATTTTTCGTGAGAAAGTTTCAACCGTCTAATTTTTAAATTCATCTTTCGTGAGAAAGTTTCAATTGTCAAATTCTCAAATTTATCTTTCGTGAAAAAGGTTCAACTTTTAAATACTCAAATTCATCTTTCGTGAAATCGTTTCAATTGTCAAATTTTCAAATCTATTTTTCGTGAGAAAGTTTCAACTGTCAAACTTTCAAATCTATTTTTCGTGAGGAAGGTTCAATAGTCAAATTTTCAAATCTATCTTTCGTGAAAAAGTTTCAATTGTCAAATTCTCAAATTCATCTTTCGTGAGAAAGTTTTAATTGGCAAATTTTCAAATTCATCTTTTCTTAAAAAATTTCAATCGTCAAATTTTCAAATTTATCTTTCGTGAGAAAGTTCCAACTGTCAAATTTTCAAATCTATTTTTTGTGAGAAAGTTCCAATGATCAAATTTTAAAATGTATTTATCGTGAGAAAGTTTTAACTGTCAGATTCTCAACTTCATCTTTCATGAGAAAGTTTCAACTCTCAAATTTTCAAATTTATCTTTCTTGAGAAAGTTTTAATGGTCAAATTCTCAAATTTATTTTTCGTGAGAAAGTTTCCACTGTCAAATTTTCTAATCGATCTTTCGTGAAAAAGTTTTAACTCTCAAATTTTCAAATCTATTTTTCGTGAGAAAGTTCCAATTGTCAAATTGTCAAATTCATCTTTCGTGAGAAAGTTTCAACTGTCAAACTTTCAAATTAATGTTTCGTGAGAAAGTTTTAACTGTCAAATTTTCAAATTCATCTTTATTGAAAAAGTTTCAATTGTCAAATTTTCGAATCTATCTTTCGTGAAAAAGTTGCAATCGTCAAATTCTCAACTTCATTTTTCGTGAGAATGTTTCAATTGGCAAAATTTCTAATTCATCTATCGTGAGAAAGTTTCAACTGTCAAATATTCAAATTCATCTTTCGTGAGAAAGTTTCAATTGTCAAATTCTCAAATTTATCTTTCGTGAAAAAGGTTCAATTGTAAAATTTTCAAATCTATTTTTCGTGAGAAAATTTCAACTGTCAAATTTTCAAATCTATTTTTCGTGAGAAAGGTTCACTTGTCAAATTTTCAAATTCATCTTTATTGAAAAAGTTTCAATTGTCAAATTTTCGAATCTATCTTTCGTTACAAAGTTACAATCGTCAAATTTTCAACTTCATTTTTCGTGAGAATGTTTCAATTGTCAAAATTTTAAATTTATCTGTCGTGAACACGTTTTAACTGTAAAATTCTCACATTCATCTTTCGTGAAAAAGTTTCAATTGTAAAAATTTCAAATCTATCTTTCGTGAAAAAGTTTCAATTGTCAAATTCTCAAATTTATCTGTCGTGAAAACGTTTTAACTGTTAAATTCTCACATTCATCCTCCGTGAAAAAGTTTCAATTGTCAAATTTTCAAATTCATCTTTTGTGAAAAAGTTTCAACTGTCAAATTTTCAAATTCAACTTTCGTGAGAAAGTTTCAACCGTCTAATTTTCAAATTCGTCTTTCGTGAGAAAGTTTCAATTGTCAAATTCTCAAATTTATCTTTCGTGAGAAAGTTTCAACTGTCAAATTTTCACATTCATCTTTTGTGAAAAAGTTTCAACTGGCAAATTTTCAAATCTATTTTTCGTGAGAAAGGTTCAATAGTCAAATTTTCGAATCTATTTTTTGTGAAAAAGTTCCAATTGTCAAATTTTTAAATCTATTTTTCGTGAGAAAGTTGTAACTGTCAGATTCTCAAATTCATCTTTCGTGAGAAAGTTTCAGCTGGCAAATTTTCAAATTCATCTTTGGTGAGAAAGTTTCAGTTGTCATATTTTCAAATTTATCTTGCGTGAAAAAGTTTCAATGGTCAAATTTTCAAATCTATTTTTCGTGAGAAAGGTTCACTTGTCAAATTTTCAAATTTATCTTTCGTGAAAAAGTTTCAATTGTCAAATTCTCAAATTCATCTTTCGTGAGAAAGTTTTAATTGTCAAATTTTCAAATTCATCTTTTGTGAAAAAATCTCAATTGTCACATTTTCAAATCTATTTTTTGTGAGAAAGTTCCAATGGTCAAATTTTTAAATGTATTTTTCGTGAGAAAGTTGTAACTGTCAGATTCTCAAATTCATCTGTCGTGAGAAAGTTTCAACTCTCAAATTTTCAAATTTATCTTTCTTGAGAAAGTTTTAATGGTCAAATTCTCAAATTTATTTTTCGTGAGAAAGTTTCCACGGTCAAATTTTCTAATCTATCTTTCGTGAAAAAGTTTTAACGGTCAAATTTTCAAATCTATTTTTCGTGAGAAAGTTCCGATTGCCAAAATTTCAAATTCATCTTTCGCGAGAGAGTTTCAACTGTCAAATTTTCAAATTCATCTTTCGTGAGAAAGTTTTAACTGTCAGATACTCAAATTCATCATTCGTGAGAAAGTTTCACTTGTCAAATTTTCAAATTCATCTTTTGTGAAAAAGTTTCAACTGTCAAATTTTCAAATTCAACTTTCGTGAAAAAGTTTCAACTGTCTAATTTTCAAATTCATCTTCCGTGAGAAAGTTTCAATTGTCAAATTCTCAAACTTATCTTTCGTGAGAAAGTTTCAACTGTCAAACATTCAAATCTATTTTTCGTGAGAAAGTTTCAAATGTCAAATTTTCAAACTCATCTTTCGTGAAAAAGTTTTAACTGTTAAATTCTCAAATTCATCTGTCGTGAAAAAGTTCCAATTGTCAAATTTTCAAATCTATTTTTCGTGAGAAAGTTCCAATTGTCAAATTCTCAAATTCATCTTTCGTGAGAAAGTTTCAAGTGTGAAATTTTCAAATTCATCTTTCGTGAGAAAGTTTCAACTGTCAAATTTTCAAATTCATCTTTATTGAAAAAGTTTTAATTGTCAAATTTTCGAATCTATCTTTCGTTATAAAGTTTCAATCGTCAAATTCTCAACTTCATTTTTCGGGAGAATGTTTCAATTGTCAAATTCTCAAATTTATCTGTCGTGAAAACGTTTTAACTGTTAAATTCTCACATTCATCCTCCGTGAAAAGTTTCAATTGTCAAATTTTCAAATTCATCTTTCGTGAGGAAGTTTCAACTGTCAAATTTTCAAATTCATCTTTCGTGACAAAGTTTCACCTGTCAAATTTTCAAACTGAACTTTCGTGAGAAAGTTTCAACTGTCAAATTTTTAAATTCATCTTTCGTGAGAAAGTTTTAATTGTCAAATTCTCAAATTTATCTTTCATGAGAAAGTTTCAACTGTCAAACTTTCAAATCTATTTTTTGTGAAAAAGTTCCAATTGTCAAATTTTTAAATCTATTTTTCGTGAGAAAGTTGTAACTGTCAGATTCTCAATTCCATCTTTGGTGAGAAAGTTTCAGCTGGCAAATTTTCAAATTCATCTTTGGTGAGAAAGTTTCAGCTGTCAAATTTTCAAATTTATCTTTCGTGAGAAAGTTTCAACTGTCAAACATTCAAATCTATTTTTTGTGAAAAAGTTCCAATTATCAAATTTTTAAATCTATTTTTCGTGAGAAAGTTGTAACTGTCAGATTCTCAATTCATCTTTCGTGAGAAAGTTTCAATTGTCAAATTTTCAAATCTATTTTTTGTGAGAAAGTTCCAATGGTCAAATTTTGAAATGTATTTTTCGTAAGAAAGTTTTAACTGTCAGATTCTCAAATTCATCTTTCGTGAGAAAGTTTCAACTCTCAAATTTTCAAATTTATCTTTCTTGAGAAAGTTTTAATGGTCAAATTCTCAAATTTATTTTTCGTTAGAAAGTTTCCACTGTCAAATTTTCTAATCTATCTTTCGTGAAAAAGTTTTAACTGTCAAATTTTCAAATCTATTTTTCGTGAGAAAGTTCCAATTGTCAAATTGTCAAATTCATCTTTCGTCAGAAAGTTTTAACTGTCAAATTTTCAAATTCATCGTTATTGAAAAAGTTTCAATTGTCAAATTTTCGAATCTATCTTTATTGAAAAAGTTTCAATTGTCAAATTTTCGAATCTATCTTTCGTTACAAAGTTGCAATCGTCAAATTCTCAACTTCATTTTTCGTGAGAATGTTTCAATTGTCAAATTCTTAAATTTATCTGTCGTGAAAACGTTTTAATTGTAAAACTCTCACATTCATCTTTCGTGAAAAAGTTTCAATTGTAAAATTTTCAAATCTATCTTTCGTGAAAAAGTTTCAATTGTCAAATTCTCAAATTCATCTTTCGTGAGAAATTTTCAACCGTCAAAATTTCTAATACATCTTTCGTGAGAAAGTTTTAATTGTCAAATTTTCAAATTCATCCTTATTGAAAAAGTTTCAATTGTCAAATTTTCAAATCAATTTTTCGTGAGAAATTTCCAATGGTCAAATTCTCGAATTTATCTTTCGTGAAAACGTTTTAACTGTTAAATTCTCACATTCATCTTTCGTGAAAAAATTTCAATTGTGAAATTTTCAAATCTATCTTTCGTGAAAATGTTTCAATTGTCAAATTCTCAATTTTATCTGTCGTGAAAACGTTTCAACTGTTAAATTCTCACATTCATCCTTCGTGAAAAAGTTTCAACTGTCAAATTTTCAAATTAATCTTTCGTGAGAAAGTTTTAACTGTCAAATTTTCAAATTCATCTTTATTGAAAAAGTTTCAATTGTCAAATTTTCGAATCTATCTTTCGTTAAAAAGTTTCAATCGTCAAATTCTCAAATTCATCTTTCGTGAGAAAGTTTCAATTGTCAAATTCTCAAATTTATCTTTCGTGAGAAAGTTTCAACTGTCAAATTTTCACATTCATCTTTTGTGAAAAAGTTTCAACTGGCAAATTTTCAAATCTATTTTTCGTGAGAAAGGTTCAATGGTCAAATTTTGAAATGTATTTTTCGTAAGAAAGTTTTAACTGTCAGATTCTCAAATTCATCTTTCGTGAGAAAGTTTCAACTCTCAAATTTTCAAATTTATCTTTCTTGAGAAAGTTTTAATGGTCAAATTCTCAAATTTATTTTTCGTTAGAAAGTTTCCACTGTCAAATTTTCTAATCTATCTTTCGTGAAAAAGTTTTAACTGTCAAATTTTCAAATCTATTTTTCGTGAGAAAGTTCCAATTGTCAAATTGTCAAATTCATCTTTCGTGAGAAAGTTTTAACTGTCAAATTTTCAAATTCATCTTTATTGAAAAAGTTTCAATTGTCAAATTTTCGAATCTATCTTTATTGAAAAAGTTTCAATTGTCAAATTTTCGAATCTATCTTTCGTTACAAAGTTGCAATCGTCAAATTCTTAACTTCATTTTTCGTGAGAATGTTTCAATTGTCAAATTCTTAAATTTATCTGTCGTGAAAACGTTTTAATTGTAAAACTCTCACATTCATCTTTCGTGAAAAAGTTTCAATTGTAAAATTTTCAAATCTATCTTTCGTGAAAAAGTTTCAATAGTCAAATTCTCAAATTCATCTTTCGTGAGAAATTTTCAACCGTCAAAATTTCTAATACATCTTTCGTGAGAAAGTTTTAATTGTCAAATTTTCAAATTCATCCTTATTGAAAAAGTTTCAATTGTCAAATTTTCAAATCAATTTTTCGTGAGAAATTTCCAATGGTCAAATTCTCGAATTTATCTTTCGTGAAAACGTTTTAACTGTTAAATTCTCACATTCATCTTTCGTGAAAAAATTTCAATTGTGAAATTTTCAAATCTATCTTTCGTGAAAATGTTTCAATTGTCAAATTCTCAATTTTATCTGTCGTGAAAACGTTTCAACTGTTAAATTCTCACATTCATCCTTCGTGAAAAAGTTTCAACTGTCAAATTTTCAAATTAATCTTTCTTGAGAAAGTTTTAACTGTCAAATTTTCAAATTCATCTTTATTGAAAAAGTTTCAATTGTCAAATTTTCGAATCTATCTTTCGTTAAAAAGTTTCAATCGTCAAATTCTCAACTTCATTTTTCGGGAGAATGTTTCAATTGTCAAATTTTCAAACTCATCTTTCGTGAAAAAGTTTTAACTGTTAAATTCTCAAATTCATCTGTCGTGAAAAAGTTTCAATTGTCAAATTTTCAAATCTATTTTTCGTGAGAAAGTTCCAATTGTCAAATTCTCAAATTCATCTTTCGTGAGAAAGTTTCAAGTGTGAAATTTTCAAATTCATCTTTCGTGAGAAAGTTTCAACTGTCAAATTTTCAAATTCATCTTTATTGAAAAAGTTTCAATTGTCAAATTTTCGAATCTATCTTTCGTTAAAAAGTTTCAATCGTCAAATTCTCAACTTCATTTTTCGGGAGAATGTTTCAATTGTCAAATTCTCAAATTTATCTGTCGTGAAAACGTTTTAACTGTTAAATTCTCACATTCATCCTCCGTGAAAAGTTTCAATTGTCAAATTTTCAAATTCATCTTTCGTGAGGAAGTTTCAACTGTCAAATTTTCAAATTCATCTTTCGTGACAAAGTTTCACCTGTCAAATTTTCAAACTGAACTTTCGTGAGAAAGTTTCAACTGTCAAATTTTTAAATTCATCTTTCGTGAGAAAGTTTCAATTGTCAAATTCTCAAATTTATCTTTCATGAGAAAGTTTCAACTGTCAAACTTTCAAATCTATTTTTTGTGAAAAAGTTCCAATTGTCAAATTTTTAAATCTATTTTTCGTGAGAAAGTTGTAACTGTCAGATTCTCAATTCCATCTTTGGTGAGAAAGTTTCAGCTGGCAAATTTTCAAATTCATCTTTGGTGAGAAAGTTTCAGCTGTCAAATTTTCAAATTTATCTTTCGTGAGAAAGTTTCAACTGTCAAACATTCAAATCTATTTTTTGTGAAAAAGTTCCAATTATCAAATTTTTAAATCTATTTTTCGTGAGAAAGTTGTAACTGTCAGATTCTCAATTCATCTTTCGTGAGTAAGTTTCAATTGTCAAATTTTCAAATCTATTTTTTGTGAGAAAGTTCCAATGGTCAAATTTTGAAATGTATTTTTCGTAAGAAAGTTTTAACTGTCAGATTCTCAAATTCATCTTTCGTGAGAAAGTTTCAACTCTCAAATTTTCAAATTTATCTTTCTTGAGAAAGTTTTAATGGTCAAATTCTCAAATTTATTTTTCGTTAGAAAGTTTCCACTGTCAAATTTTCTAATCTATCTTTCGTGAAAAAGTTTTAACTGTCAAATTTTCAAATCTATTTTTCGTGAGAAAGTTCCAATTGTCAAATTATCAAATTCATCTTTCGTCAGAAAGTTTTAACTGTCAAATTTTCAAATTCATCTTTATTGAAAAAGTTTCAATTGTCAAATTTTCGAATCTATCTTTATTGAAAAAGTTTCAATTGACAAATTTTCGAATCTATCTTTCGTTACAAAGTTGCAATCGTCAAATTCTCAACTTCATTTTTCGTGAGAATGTTTCAATTGTCAAATTCTTAAATTTATCTGTCGTGAAAACGTTTTAATTGTAAAACTCTCACATTCATCTTTCGTGAAAAAGTTTCAATTGTAAAATTTTCAAATCTATCTTTCGTGAAAAAGTTTCAATTGTCAAATTCTCAAATTCATCTTTCGTGAGAAATTTTCAACCGTCAAAATTTCTAATACATCTTTCGTGAGAAAGTTTTAATTGTCAAATTTTCAAATTCATCCTTATTGAAAAAGTTTCAATTGTCAAATTTTCAAATCAATTTTTCGTGAGAAATTTCCAATGGTCAAATTCTCGAATTTATCTTTCGTGAAAACGTTTTAACTGTTAAATTCTCACATTCATCTTTCGTGAAAAAATTTCAATTGTGAAATTTTCAAATCTATCTTTCGTGAAAATGTTTCAATTGTCAAATTCTCAATTTTATCTGTCGTGAAAACGTTTCAACTGTTAAATTCTCACATTCATCCTTCGTGAAAAAGTTTCAACTGTCAAATTTTCAAATTAATCTTTCTTGAGAAAGTTTTAACTGTCAAATTTTCAAATTCATCTTTATTGAAAAAGTTTCAATTGTCAAATTTTCGAATCTATCTTTCGTTAAAAAGTTTCAATCGTCAAATTCTCAACTTCATTTTTCGGGAGAATGTTTCAATTGTCAAATTTTCAAACTCATCTTTCGTGAAAAAGTTTTAACTGTTAAATTCTCAAATTCATCTGTCGTGAAAAAGTTTCAATTGTCAAATTTTCAAATCTATTTTTCGTGAGAAAGTTCCAATTGTCAAATTCTCAAATTCATCTTTCGTGAGAAAGTTTCAAGTGTGAAATTTTCAAATTCATCTTTCGTGAGAAAGTTTCAACTGTCAAATTTTCAAATTCATCTTTATTGAAAAAGTTTCAATTGTCAAATTTTCGAATCTATCTTTCGTTAAAAAGTTTCAATCGTCAAATTCTCAACTTCATTTTTCGGGAGAATGTTTCAATTGTCAAATTCTCAAATTTATCTGTCGTGAAAACGTTTTAACTGTTAAATTCTCACATTCATCCTCCGTGAAAAGGTTTCAATTGTCAAATTTCCAAATTCATATTTTGTGAAAAAGTTTCAACTGTCAAATTTTCAAATTCAACTTTCGTGAGAAAGTTTCAACCGTCTAATTTTCAAATTCATCTTTCGTGAGAAAGTTTCAATTGTCAAATTCTCAAATTTATCTTTCGTGAGAAAGTTTCAACTGTCAAATTTTCACATTCATCTTTTGTGAAAAAGTTTCAACTGGCAAATTTTCAAATCTATTTTTCGTGAGAAAGGTTCAATAGTCAAATTTTCAAATCTATTTTTTGTGAAAAAGTTCCAATTGTCAAATTTTTAAATCTATTTTTCGTGAGAAAATTGTAACTGTCAGATTCTCAAATTCATCTTTCGTGAGAAAGATTCAGCTGGCAAATTTGCAAATTCATCTTTGGTGAGAAAGTTTCAGTTGTCATATTTTCAAATTTATCTTGCGTGAAAAAGTTTCAATGGTCAAATTTTCAAATCTATTTTTCGTGAGAAAGGTTCACTTGTCAAATTTTCAAATTTATCTTTCGTGAAAAAGTTTCAATTGTCAAAATCTCAAATTCATCTTTCGTGAGAAAGTTTTATTTGTCAAATTTTCAAATTCATCTTTTGTGAAAAAATTTCAATTGTCACATTTTCAAATCTATTTTTTGTGAGAAAGTTCCAATGGTCAAATTTTTAAATGTATTTTTCGTGAGAAAGTTGTAACTGTCAGATTCTCAAATTCATCTGTCGTGAGAAAGTTTCAACTCTCAAATTTTCAAATTTATCTTTCTTGAGAAAGTTTTAATGGTCAAATTCTCAAATTTATTTTTCGTGAGAAAGTTTCCACGGTCAAATTTTCTAATCTATCTTTCGTGAAAAAGTTTTAACGGTCAAATTTTCAAATCTATTTTTCGTGAGAAAGTTCCGATTGCCAAAATGTCAAATTCATCTTTCGCGAGAAAGTTTCAACTGTCAAATTTTCAAATTCATCTTTCGTGAGAAAGTTTTAACTGTCAGAAACTCAAATTCATCATTCGTGAGAAAGTTTCAGTTGTCAAATTTTCAAATTCATCTTTTGTGAAAAAGTTTCAACTGTCAAATTTTCAAATTCAACTTTCGTGAAAAAGTTTCAACTGTCTAATTTTCAAATTCATCTTCCGTGAGAAAGTTTCAATTGTCAAATTCTCAAACTTATCTTTCGTGAGAAAGTTTCAACCGTCAAACATTCAAATCTATTTTTCGTGAGAAAGTTTCAATTGTGAAATTCTCAAATTTATCTTTCGTAAAAAAGTTTTAATTGTTAAATTCTCAAATTCATCTTTCGTGAGAAAGTTTTAACTGTTGAATTTTCAAATTCATCTTTCGTGAGAAAGTTTCAATTTTCCAATTCTCAAATTCATCTTTCGTGAGAAAGTTTCAAGTGTGAAATTTTCAAATTCATCTTTCGTGAGAAAGTTTCAACTGTCAAATTTTCAAATTCATCTTTATTGAAAAAGTTTCAATTGTCAAATTTTCGAATCTATCTTTCGTTAAAAAGTTTCAATCGTCAAATTCTCAACTTCATTTTTCGGGAGAATGTTTCAATTGTCAAATTCTCAAATTTATCTGTCGTGAAAACGTTTTAACTGTTAAATTCTCACATTCATCCTCCGTGAAAAAGTTTCAATTGTCAAATTTTCAAATTCATCTTTTGTGAAAAAGTTTCAACTGTCAAATTTTCAAATTCAACTTTCGTGAGAAAGTTTCAACCGTCTAATTTTCAAATTCATCTTTCGTGAGAAAGTTTCAATTGTCAAATTCTCAAATTTATCTTTCGTGAGAAAGTTTCAACTGTGAAATTTTCACATTCATCTTTTGTGAAAAAGTTTCAACTGGCAAATTTTCAAATCTATTTTTCGTGAGAAAGGTTCAATAGTCAAATTTTCAAATCTATTTTTTGTGAAAAAGTTCCAATTGTCAAATTTTTAAATCTATTTTTCGTGAGAAAGTTGTAACTGTCAGATTCTCAAATTCATCTTTCGTGAGAAAGTTTCAGCTGGCAAATTTTCAAATTCATCTTTGGTGAGAAAGTTTCAGTTGCCATATTTTCAAATTTATCTTGCGTGAAAAAGTTTCAATGGTCAAATTTTCAAATCTATTTTTCGTGAGAAAGGTTCACTTGTCAAATTTTCAAATTTATCTTTCGTGAAAAAGTTTCAATTGTCAAATTCTCAAATTCATCTTTCGTGAGAAAGTTTTAATTGTCAAATTTTCAAATTCATCTTTTGTGAAAAAATTTCAATTGTCACATTTTCAAATCTATTTTTTGTGAGAAAGTTCCAATGGTCAAATTTTTAAATGTATTTTTCGTGAGAAAGTTGTAACTGTCAGATTCTCAAATTCATCTGTCGTGAGAAAGTTTCAACTCTCAAATTTTCAAATTTATCTTTCTTGAGAAAGATTTAATGGTCAAATTCTCAAATTTATTTTTCGTGAGAAAGTTTCCACGGTCAAATTTTCTAATCTATCTTTCGTGAAAAAGTTTTAACGGTCAAATTTTCAAATCTATTTTTCGTGAGCAAGTTCCGATTGCCAAAATGTCAAATTCATCTTTCGCGAGAAAGTTTCAACTGTCAAATTTTCAAATTCATCTTTCGTGAGAAAGTTTTAACTGTCAGATACTCAAATTCATCATTCGTGAGAAAGTTTCACTTGTCAAATTTTCAAATTCATCTTTTGTGAAAAAGTTTCAACTGTCAAATTTTCAAATTCAACTTTCGTGAAAAAGTTTCAACTGTCTAATTTTCAAATTCATCTTCCGTGAGAAAGTTTCAATTGTCAAATTCTCAAACTTATGTTTCGTGAGAAAGTTTCAACTGTCAAACATTCAAATCTATTTTTCGTGAGAAAGTTTCAAATGTCAAATTTTCAAACTCATCTTTCGTGAAAAAGTTTTAACTGTTAAGTTCTCAAATTCATCTGTCGTGAAAAAGTTTCAATTGTCAAATTTTAAAATCTATTTTTCGTGAGAAAGTTCCAATTGTCAAATTCTCAAATTCATCTTTCGTGAGAAAGTTTCAAGTGTGAAATTTTCAAATTCATCCTTCGTGAAAAAGTTTCAATTGTCAAATTTTCAAATTCATCTTTTGTGAAAAAGTTTCAACTCTCAAATTTTCAAATTTATCTTTATTGAGACAGTTTTAATGGTCAAAATTCTCAAATTTATTTTTCGTGAGAAAGTTTCAACCGTCTAATTTTTAAATTCATCTTTCGTGAGAAAGTTTCAATTGTCAAATTCTCAAATTTATCGTTCGTGAAAAAGGTTCAACTGTTAAATACTCAAATTCATCTTTCGTGAAATCGTTTCAATTGTCAAATTTTCAAATCTATTTTTCGTGAGAAAGTTTCAACTGTCAAACTTTCAAATCTATTTTTTGTGAAAAAGTTCCAGTTGTCAAATTTTTAAATCTATTTTTCGTGAGAAAGTTGTAACTGTCAGATTCTCAAATTCATCTTTCGTGAGAAAGTTTCAATTGTCAAATTTTCAAATTCATCTTTTGTGAAAAAGTTTCAACTCTCAAATTTTCAAATTTATCTTTATTGAGACAGTTTTAATGGTCAAAATTCTCAAATTTATTTTTCGTGAGAAAGTTTCAACCGTCTAATTTTTAAATTCATCTTTCGTGAGAAAGTTTCAATTGTCAAATTCTCAAATTTATCTTTCGTGAAAAAGGTTCAACTTTTAAATACTCAAATTCATCTTTCGTGAAATCGTTTCAATTGTCAAATTTTCAAATCTATTTTTCGTGAGAAAGTTTCAACTGTCAAACTTTCAAATCTATTTTTCGTGAGGAAGGTTCAATAGTCAAATTTTCAAATCTATCTTTCGTGAAAAAGTTTCAATTGTCAAATTCTCAAATTCATCTTTCGTGAGAAAGTTTTAATTGGCAAATTTTCAAATTCATCTTTTCTTAAAAAATTTCAATCGTCAAATTTTCAAATTTATCTTTCGTGAGAAAGTTCCAACTGTCAAATTTTCAAATCTATTTTTTGTGAGAAAGTTCCAATGATCAAATTTTAAAATGTATTTATCGTGAGAAAGTTTTAACTGTCAGATTCTCAACTTCATCTTTCATGAGAAAGTTTCAACTCTCAAATTTTCAAATTTATCTTTCTTGAGAAAGTTTTAATGGTCAAATTCTCAAATTTATTTTTCGTGAGAAAGTTTCCACTGTCAAATTTTCTAATCGATCTTTCGTGAAAAAGTTTTAACTCTCAAATTTTCAAATCTATTTTTCGTGAGAAAGTTCCAATTGTCAAATTGTCAAATTCATCTTTCGTGAGAAAGTTTCAACTGTCAAACTTTCAAATTAATGTTTCGTGAGAAAGTTTTAACTGTCAAATTTTCAAATTCATCTTTATTGAAAAAGTTTCAATTGTCAAATTTTCGAATCTATCTTTCGTGAAAAAGTTGCAATCGTCAAATTCTCAACTTCATTTTTCGTGAGAATGTTTCAATTGGCAAAATTTCTAATTCATCTATCGTGAGAAAGTTTCAACTGTCAAATATTCAAATTCATCTTTCGTGAGAAAGTTTCAATTGTCAAATTCTCAAATTTATCTTTCGTGAAAAAGGTTCAATTGTAAAATTTTCAAATCTATTTTTCGTGAGAAAATTTCAACTGTCAAATTTTCAAATCTATTTTTCGTGAGAAAGGTTCACTTGTCAAATTTTCAAATTCATCTTTATTGAAAAAGTTTCAATTGTCAAATTTTCGAATCTATCTTTCGTTACAAAGTTACAATCGTCAAATTTTCAACTTCATTTTTCGTGAGAATGTTTCAATTGTCAAAATTTTAAATTTATCTGTCGTGAACACGTTTTAACTGTAAAATTCTCACATTCATCTTTCGTGAAAAAGTTTCAATTGTAAAAATTTCAAATCTATCTTTCGTGAAAAAGTTTCAATTGTCAAATTCTCAAATTTATCTGTCGTGAAAACGTTTTAACTGTTAAATTCTCACATTCATCCTCCGTGAAAAAGTTTCAATTGTCAAATTTTCAAATTCATCTTTTGTGAAAAAGTTTCAACTGTCAAATTTTCAAATTCAACTTTCGTGAGAAAGTTTCAACCGTCTAATTTTCAAATTCGTCTTTCGTGAGAAAGTTTCAATTGTCAAATTCTCAAATTTATCTTTCGTGAGAAAGTTTCAACTGTCAAATTTTCACATTCATCTTTTGTGAAAAAGTTTCAACTGGCAAATTTTCAAATCTATTTTTCGTGAGAAAGGTTCAATAGTCAAATTTTCGAATCTATTTTTTGTGAAAAAGTTCCAATTGTCAAATTTTTAAATCTATTTTTCGTGAGAAAGTTGTAACTGTCAGATTCTCAAATTCATCTTTCGTGAGAAAGTTTCAGCTGGCAAATTTTCAAATTCATCTTTGGTGAGAAAGTTTCAGTTGTCATATTTTCAAATTTATCTTGCGTGAAAAAGTTTCAATGGTCAAATTTTCAAATCTATTTTTCGTGAGAAAGGTTCACTTGTCAAATTTTCAAATTTATCTTTCGTGAAAAAGTTTCAATTGTCAAATTCTCAAATTCATCTTTCGTGAGAAAGTTTTAATTGTCAAATTTTCAAATTCATCTTTTGTGAAAAAATCTCAATTGTCACATTTTCAAATCTATTTTTTGTGAGAAAGTTCCAATGGTCAAATTTTTAAATGTATTTTTCGTGAGAAAGTTGTAACTGTCAGATTCTCAAATTCATCTGTCGTGAGAAAGTTTCAACTCTCAAATTTTCAAATTTATCTTTCTTGAGAAAGTTTTAATGGTCAAATTCTCAAATTTATTTTTCGTGAGAAAGTTTCCACGGTCAAATTTTCTAATCTATCTTTCGTGAAAAAGTTTTAACGGTCAAATTTTCAAATCTATTTTTCGTGAGAAAGTTCCGATTGCCAAAATTTCAAATTCATCTTTCGCGAGAGAGTTTCAACTGTCAAATTTTCAAATTCATCTTTCGTGAGAAAGTTTTAACTGTCAGATACTCAAATTCATCATTCGTGAGAAAGTTTCACTTGTCAAATTTTCAAATTCATCTTTTGTGAAAAAGTTTCAACTGTCAAATTTTCAAATTCAACTTTCGTGAAAAAGTTTCAACTGTCTAATTTTCAAATTCATCTTCCGTGAGAAAGTTTCAATTGTCAAATTCTCAAACTTATCTTTCGTGAGAAAGTTTCAACTGTCAAACATTCAAATCTATTTTTCGTGAGAAAGTTTCAAATGTCAAATTTTCAAACTCATCTTTCGTGAAAAAGTTTTAACTGTTAAATTCTCAAATTCATCTGTCGTGAAAAAGTTCCAATTGTCAAATTTTCAAATCTATTTTTCGTGAGAAAGTTCCAATTGTCAAATTCTCAAATTCATCTTTCGTGAGAAAGTTTCAAGTGTGAAATTTTCAAATTCATCTTTCGTGAGAAAGTTTCAACTGTCAAATTTTCAAATTCATCTTTATTGAAAAAGTTTTAATTGTCAAATTTTCGAATCTATCTTTCGTTATAAAGTTTCAATCGTCAAATTCTCAACTTCATTTTTCGGGAGAATGTTTCAATTGTCAAATTCTCAAATTTATCTGTCGTGAAAACGTTTTAACTGTTAAATTCTCACATTCATCCTCCGTGAAAAGTTTCAATTGTCAAATTTTCAAATTCATCTTTCGTGAGGAAGTTTCAACTGTCAAATTTTCAAATTCATCTTTCGTGACAAAGTTTCACCTGTCAAATTTTCAAACTGAACTTTCGTGAGAAAGTTTCAACTGTCAAATTTTTAAATTCATCTTTCGTGAGAAAGTTTTAATTGTCAAATTCTCAAATTTATCTTTCATGAGAAAGTTTCAACTGTCAAACTTTCAAATCTATTTTTTGTGAAAAAGTTCCAATTGTCAAATTTTTAAATCTATTTTTCGTGAGAAAGTTGTAACTGTCAGATTCTCAATTCCATCTTTGGTGAGAAAGTTTCAGCTGGCAAATTTTCAAATTCATCTTTGGTGAGAAAGTTTCAGCTGTCAAATTTTCAAATTTATCTTTCGTGAGAAAGTTTCAACTGTCAAACATTCAAATCTATTTTTTGTGAAAAAGTTCCAATTATCAAATTTTTAAATCTATTTTTCGTGAGAAAGTTGTAACTGTCAGATTCTCAATTCATCTTTCGTGAGAAAGTTTCAATTGTCAAATTTTCAAATCTATTTTTTGTGAGAAAGTTCCAATGGTCAAATTTTGAAATGTATTTTTCGTAAGAAAGTTTTAACTGTCAGATTCTCAAATTCATCTTTCGTGAGAAAGTTTCAACTCTCAAATTTTCAAATTTATCTTTCTTGAGAAAGTTTTAATGGTCAAATTCTCAAATTTATTTTTCGTTAGAAAGTTTCCACTGTCAAATTTTCTAATCTATCTTTCGTGAAAAAGTTTTAACTGTCAAATTTTCAAATCTATTTTTCGTGAGAAAGTTCCAATTGTCAAATTGTCAAATTCATCTTTCGTCAGAAAGTTTTAACTGTCAAATTTTCAAATTCATCTTTATTGAAAAAGTTTCAATTGTCAAATTTTCGAATCTATCTTTATTGAAAAAGTTTCAATTGTCAAATTTTCGAATCTATCTTTCGTTACAAAGTTGCAATCGTCAAATTCTCAACTTCATTTTTCGTGAGAATGTTTCAATTGTCAAATTCTTAAATTTATCTGTCGTGAAAACGTTTTAATTGTAAAACTCTCACATTCATCTTTCGTGAAAAAGTTTCAATTGTAAAATTTTCAAATCTATCTTTCGTGAAAAAGTTTCAATTGTCAAATTCTCAAATTCATCTTTCGTGAGAAATTTTCAACCGTCAAAATTTCTAATACATCTTTCGTGAGAAAGTTTTAATTGTCAAATTTTCAAATTCATCCTTATTGAAAAAGTTTCAATTGTCAAATTTTCAAATCAATTTTTCGTGAGAAATTTCCAATGGTCAAATTCTCGAATTTATCTTTCGTGAAAACGTTTTAACTGTTAAATTCTCACATTCATCTTTCGTGAAAAAATTTCAATTGTGAAATTTTCAAATCTATCTTTCGTGAAAATGTTTCAATTGTCAAATTCTCAATTTTATCTGTCGTGAAAACGTTTCAACTGTTAAATTCTCACATTCATCCTTCGTGAAAAAGTTTCAACTGTCAAATTTTCAAATTAATCTTTCGTGAGAAAGTTTTAACTGTCAAATTTTCAAATTCATCTTTATTGAAAAAGTTTCAATTGTCAAATTTTCGAATCTATCTTTCGTTAAAAAGTTTCAATCGTCAAATTCTCAAATTCATCTTTCGTGAGAAAGTTTCAATTGTCAAATTCTCAAATTTATCTTTCGTGAGAAAGTTTCAACTGTCAAATTTTCACATTCATCTTTTGTGAAAAAGTTTCAACTGGCAAATTTTCAAATCTATTTTTCGTGAGAAAGGTTCAATGGTCAAATTTTGAAATGTATTTTTCGTAAGAAAGTTTTAACTGTCAGATTCTCAAATTCATCTTTCGTGAGAAAGTTTCAACTCTCAAATTTTCAAATTTATCTTTCTTGAGAAAGTTTTAATGGTCAAATTCTCAAATTTATTTTTCGTTAGAAAGTTTCCACTGTCAAATTTTCTAATCTATCTTTCGTGAAAAAGTTTTAACTGTCAAATTTTCAAATCTATTTTTCGTGAGAAAGTTCCAATTGTCAAATTGTCAAATTCATCTTTCGTGAGAAAGTTTTAACTGTCAAATTTTCAAATTCATCTTTATTGAAAAAGTTTCAATTGTCAAATTTTCGAATCTATCTTTATTGAAAAAGTTTCAATTGTCAAATTTTCGAATCTATCTTTCGTTACAAAGTTGCAATCGTCAAATTCTTAACTTCATTTTTCGTGAGAATGTTTCAATTGTCAAATTCTTAAATTTATCTGTCGTGAAAACGTTTTAATTGTAAAACTCTCACATTCATCTTTCGTGAAAAAGTTTCAATTGTAAAATTTTCAAATCTATCTTTCGTGAAAAAGTTTCAATTGTCAAATTCTCAAATTCATCTTTCGTGAGAAATTTTCAACCGTCAAAATTTCTAATACATCTTTCGTGAGAAAGTTTTAATTGTCAAATTTTCAAATTCATCCTTATTGAAAAAGTTTCAATTGTCAAATTTTCAAATCAATTTTTCGTGAGAAATTTCCAATGGTCAAATTCTCGAATTTATCTTTCGTGAAAACGTTTTAACTGTTAAATTCTCACATTCATCTTTCGTGAAAAAATTTCAATTGTGAAATTTTCAAATCTATCTTTCGTGAAAATGTTTCAATTGTCAAATTCTCAATTTTATCTGTCGTGAAAACGTTTCAACTGTTAAATTCTCACATTCATCCTTCGTGAAAAAGTTTCAACTGTCAAATTTTCAAATTAATCTTTCGTGAGAAAGTTTTAACTGTCAAATTTTCAAATTCATCTTTATTGAAAAAGTTTCAATTGTCAAATTTTCGAATCTATCTTTCGTTAAAAAGTTTCAATCGTCAAATTCTCAAATTCATCTTTCGTGAGAAAGTTTCAATTGTCAAATTCTCAAATTTATCTTTCGTGAGAAAGTTTCAACTGTCAAATTTTCACATTCATCTTTTGTGAAAAAGTTTCAACTGGCAAATTTTCAAATCTATTTTTCGTGAGAAAGGTTCAATGGTCAAATTTTGAAATGTATTTTTCGTAAGAAAGTTTTAACTGTCAGATTCTCAAATTCATCTTTCGTGAGAAAGTTTCAACTCTCAAATTTTCAAATTTATCTTTCTTGAGAAAGTTTTAATGGTCAAATTCTCAAATTTATTTTTCGTTAGAAAGTTTCCACTGTCAAATTTTCTAATCTATCTTTCGTGAAAAAGTTTTAACTGTCAAATTTTCAAATCTATTTTTCGTGAGAAAGTTCCAATTGTCAAATTGTCAAATTCATCTTTCGTGAGAAAGTTTTAACTGTCAAATTTTCAAATTCATCTTTATTGAAAAAGTTTCAATTGTCAAATTTTCGAATCTATCTTTATTGAAAAAGTTTCAATTGTCAAATTTTCGAATCTATCTTTCGTTACAAAGTTGCAATCGTCAAATTCTTAACTTCATTTTTCGTGAGAATGTTTCAATTGTCAAATTCTTAAATTTATCTGTCGTGAAAACGTTTTAATTGTAAAACTCTCACATTCATCTTTCGTGAAAAAGTTTCAATTGTAAAATTTTCAAATCTATCTTTCGTGAAAAAGTTTCAATAGTCAAATTCTCAAATTCATCTTTCGTGAGAAATTTTCAACCGTCAAAATTTCTAATACATCTTTCGTGAGAAAGTTTTAATTGTCAAATTTTCAAATTCATCCTTATTGAAAAAGTTTCAATTGTCAAATTTTCAAATCAATTTTTCGTGAGAAATTTCCAATGGTCAAATTCTCGAATTTATCTTTCGTGAAAACGTTTTAACTGTTAAATTCTCACATTCATCTTTCGTGAAAAAATTTCAATTGTGAAATTTTCAAATCTATCTTTCGTGAAAATGTTTCAATTGTCAAATTCTCAATTTTATCTGTCGTGAAAACGTTTCAACTGTTAAATTCTCACATTCATCCTTCGTGAAAAAGTTTCAACTGTCAAATTTTCAAATTAATCTTTCTTGAGAAAGTTTTAACTGTCAAATTTTCAAATTCATCTTTATTGAAAAAGTTTCAATTGTCAAATTTTCGAATCTATCTTTCGTTAAAAAGTTTCAATCGTCAAATTCTCAACTTCATTTTTCGGGAGAATGTTTCAATTGTCAAATTTTCAAACTCATCTTTCGTGAAAAAGTTTTAACTGTTAAATTCTCAAATTCATCTGTCGTGAAAAAGTTTCAATTGTCAAATTTTCAAATCTATTTTTCGTGAGAAAGTTCCAATTGTCAAATTCTCAAATTCATCTTTCGTGAGAAAGTTTCAAGTGTGAAATTTTCAAATTCATCTTTCGTGAGAAAGTTTCAACTGTCAAATTTTCAAATTCATCTTTATTGAAAAAGTTTCAATTGTCAAATTTTCGAATCTATCTTTCGTTAAAAAGTTTCAATCGTCAAATTCTCAACTTCATTTTTCGGGAGAATGTTTCAATTGTCAAATTCTCAAATTTATCTGTCGTGAAAACGTTTTAACTGTTAAATTCTCACATTCATCCTCCGTGAAAAGTTTCAATTGTCAAATTTTCAAATTCATCTTTCGTGAGGAAGTTTCAACTGTCAAATTTTCAAATTCATCTTTCGTGACAAAGTTTCACCTGTCAAATTTTCAAACTGAACTTTCGTGAGAAAGTTTCAACTGTCAAATTTTTAAATTCATCTTTCGTGAGAAAGTTTCAATTGTCAAATTCTCAAATTTATCTTTCATGAGAAAGTTTCAACTGTCAAACTTTCAAATCTATTTTTTGTGAAAAAGTTCCAATTGTCAAATTTTTAAATCTATTTTTCGTGAGAAAGTTGTAACTGTCAGATTCTCAATTCCATCTTTGGTGAGAAAGTTTCAGCTGGCAAATTTTCAAATTCATCTTTGGTGAGAAAGTTTCAGCTGTCAAATTTTCAAATTTATCTTTCGTGAGAAAGTTTCAACTGTCAAACATTCAAATCTATTTTTTGTGAAAAAGTTCCAATTATCAAATTTTTAAATCTATTTTTCGTGAGAAAGTTGTAACTGTCAGATTCTCAATTCATCTTTCGTGAGTAAGTTTCAATTGTCAAATTTTCAAATCTATTTTTTGTGAGAAAGTTCCAATGGTCAAATTTTGAAATGTATTTTTCGTAAGAAAGTTTTAACTGTCAGATTCTCAAATTCATCTTTCGTGAGAAAGTTTCAACTCTCAAATTTTCAAATTTATCTTTCTTGAGAAAGTTTTAATGGTCAAATTCTCAAATTTATTTTTCGTTAGAAAGTTTCCACTGTCAAATTTTCTAATCTATCTTTCGTGAAAAAGTTTTAACTGTCAAATTTTCAAATCTATTTTTCGTGAGAAAGTTCCAATTGTCAAATTATCAAATTCATCTTTCGTCAGAAAGTTTTAACTGTCAAATTTTCAAATTCATCTTTATTGAAAAAGTTTCAATTGTCAAATTTTCGAATCTATCTTTATTGAAAAAGTTTCAATTGACAAATTTTCGAATCTATCTTTCGTTACAAAGTTGCAATCGTCAAATTCTCAACTTCATTTTTCGTGAGAATGTTTCAATTGTCAAATTCTTAAATTTATCTGTCGTGAAAACGTTTTAATTGTAAAACTCTCACATTCATCTTTCGTGAAAAAGTTTCAATTGTAAAATTTTCAAATCTATCTTTCGTGAAAAAGTTTCAATTGTCAAATTCTCAAATTCATCTTTCGTGAGAAATTTTCAACCGTCAAAATTTCTAATACATCTTTCGTGAGAAAGTTTTAATTGTCAAATTTTCAAATTCATCCTTATTGAAAAAGTTTCAATTGTCAAATTTTCAAATCAATTTTTCGTGAGAAATTTCCAATGGTCAAATTCTCGAATTTATCTTTCGTGAAAACGTTTTAACTGTTAAATTCTCACATTCATCTTTCGTGAAAAAATTTCAATTGTGAAATTTTCAAATCTATCTTTCGTGAAAATGTTTCAATTGTCAAATTCTCAATTTTATCTGTCGTGAAAACGTTTCAACTGTTAAATTCTCACATTCATCCTTCGTGAAAAAGTTTCAACTGTCAAATTTTCAAATTAATCTTTCTTGAGAAAGTTTTAACTGTCAAATTTTCAAATTCATCTTTATTGAAAAAGTTTCAATTGTCAAATTTTCGAATCTATCTTTCGTTAAAAAGTTTCAATCGTCAAATTCTCAACTTCATTTTTCGGGAGAATGTTTCAATTGTCAAATTTTCAAACTCATCTTTCGTGAAAAAGTTTTAACTGTTAAATTCTCAAATTCATCTGTCGTGAAAAAGTTTCAATTGTCAAATTTTCAAATCTATTTTTCGTGAGAAAGTTCCAATTGTCAAATTCTCAAATTCATCTTTCGTGAGAAAGTTTCAAGTGTGAAATTTTCAAATTCATCTTTCGTGAGAAAGTTTCAACTGTCAAATTTTCAAATTCATCTTTATTGAAAAAGTTTCAATTGTCAAATTTTCGAATCTATCTTTCGTTAAAAAGTTTCAATCGTCAAATTCTCAACTTCATTTTTCGGGAGAATGTTTCAATTGTCAAATTCTCAAATTTATCTGTCGTGAAAACGTTTTAACTGTTAAATTCTCACATTCATCCTCCGTGAAAAGGTTTCAATTGTCAAATTTCCAAATTCATATTTTGTGAAAAAGTTTCAACTGTCAAATTTTCAAATTCAACTTTCGTGAGAAAGTTTCAACCGTCTAATTTTCAAATTCATCTTTCGTGAGAAAGTTTCAATTGTCAAATTCTCAAATTTATCTTTCGTGAGAAAGTTTCAACTGTCAAATTTTCACATTCATCTTTTGTGAAAAAGTTTCAACTGGCAAATTTTCAAATCTATTTTTCGTGAGAAAGGTTCAATAGTCAAATTTTCAAATCTATTTTTTGTGAAAAAGTTCCAATTGTCAAATTTTTAAATCTATTTTTCGTGAGAAAATTGTAACTGTCAGATTCTCAAATTCATCTTTCGTGAGAAAGATTCAGCTGGCAAATTTGCAAATTCATCTTTGGTGAGAAAGTTTCAGTTGTCATATTTTCAAATTTATCTTGCGTGAAAAAGTTTCAATGGTCAAATTTTCAAATCTATTTTTCGTGAGAAAGGTTCACTTGTCAAATTTTCAAATTTATCTTTCGTGAAAAAGTTTCAATTGTCAAAATCTCAAATTCATCTTTCGTGAGAAAGTTTTATTTGTCAAATTTTCAAATTCATCTTTTGTGAAAAAATTTCAATTGTCACATTTTCAAATCTATTTTTTGTGAGAAAGTTCCAATGGTCAAATTTTTAAATGTATTTTTCGTGAGAAAGTTGTAACTGTCAGATTCTCAAATTCATCTGTCGTGAGAAAGTTTCAACTCTCAAATTTTCAAATTTATCTTTCTTGAGAAAGTTTTAATGGTCAAATTCTCAAATTTATTTTTCGTGAGAAAGTTTCCACGGTCAAATTTTCTAATCTATCTTTCGTGAAAAAGTTTTAACGGTCAAATTTTCAAATCTATTTTTCGTGAGAAAGTTCCGATTGCCAAAATGTCAAATTCATCTTTCGCGAGAAAGTTTCAACTGTCAAATTTTCAAATTCATCTTTCGTGAGAAAGTTTTAACTGTCAGAAACTCAAATTCATCATTCGTGAGAAAGTTTCAGTTGTCAAATTTTCAAATTCATCTTTTGTGAAAAAGTTTCAACTGTCAAATTTTCAAATTCAACTTTCGTGAAAAAGTTTCAACTGTCTAATTTTCAAATTCATCTTCCGTGAGAAAGTTTCAATTGTCAAATTCTCAAACTTATCTTTCGTGAGAAAGTTTCAACCGTCAAACATTCAAATCTATTTTTCGTGAGAAAGTTTCAATTGTGAAATTCTCAAATTTATCTTTCGTAAAAAAGTTTTAATTGTTAAATTCTCAAATTCATCTTTCGTGAGAAAGTTTTAACTGTTGAATTTTCAAATTCATCTTTCGTGAGAAAGTTTCAATTTTCCAATTCTCAAATTCATCTTTCGTGAGAAAGTTTCAAGTGTGAAATTTTCAAATTCATCTTTCGTGAGAAAGTTTCAACTGTCAAATTTTCAAATTCATCTTTATTGAAAAAGTTTCAATTGTCAAATTTTCGAATCTATCTTTCGTTAAAAAGTTTCAATCGTCAAATTCTCAACTTCATTTTTCGGGAGAATGTTTCAATTGTCAAATTCTCAAATTTATCTGTCGTGAAAACGTTTTAACTGTTAAATTCTCACATTCATCCTCCGTGAAAAAGTTTCAATTGTCAAATTTTCAAATTCATCTTTTGTGAAAAAGTTTCAACTGTCAAATTTTCAAATTCAACTTTCGTGAGAAAGTTTCAACCGTCTAATTTTCAAATTCATCTTTCGTGAGAAAGTTTCAATTGTCAAATTCTCAAATTTATCTTTCGTGAGAAAGTTTCAACTGTGAAATTTTCACATTCATCTTTTGTGAAAAAGTTTCAACTGGCAAATTTTCAAATCTATTTTTCGTGAGAAAGGTTCAATAGTCAAATTTTCAAATCTATTTTTTGTGAAAAAGTTCCAATTGTCAAATTTTTAAATCTATTTTTCGTGAGAAAGTTGTAACTGTCAGATTCTCAAATTCATCTTTCGTGAGAAAGTTTCAGCTGGCAAATTTTCAAATTCATCTTTGGTGAGAAAGTTTCAGTTGCCATATTTTCAAATTTATCTTGCGTGAAAAAGTTTCAATGGTCAAATTTTCAAATCTATTTTTCGTGAGAAAGGTTCACTTGTCAAATTTTCAAATTTATCTTTCGTGAAAAAGTTTCAATTGTCAAATTCTCAAATTCATCTTTCGTGAGAAAGTTTTAATTGTCAAATTTTCAAATTCATCTTTTGTGAAAAAATTTCAATTGTCACATTTTCAAATCTATTTTTTGTGAGAAAGTTCCAATGGTCAAATTTTTAAATGTATTTTTCGTGAGAAAGTTGTAACTGTCAGATTCTCAAATTCATCTGTCGTGAGAAAGTTTCAACTCTCAAATTTTCAAATTTATCTTTCTTGAGAAAGATTTAATGGTCAAATTCTCAAATTTATTTTTCGTGAGAAAGTTTCCACGGTCAAATTTTCTAATCTATCTTTCGTGAAAAAGTTTTAACGGTCAAATTTTCAAATCTATTTTTCGTGAGCAAGTTCCGATTGCCAAAATGTCAAATTCATCTTTCGCGAGAAAGTTTCAACTGTCAAATTTTCAAATTCATCTTTCGTGAGAAAGTTTTAACTGTCAGATACTCAAATTCATCATTCGTGAGAAAGTTTCACTTGTCAAATTTTCAAATTCATCTTTTGTGAAAAAGTTTCAACTGTCAAATTTTCAAATTCAACTTTCGTGAAAAAGTTTCAACTGTCTAATTTTCAAATTCATCTTCCGTGAGAAAGTTTCAATTGTCAAATTCTCAAACTTATGTTTCGTGAGAAAGTTTCAACTGTCAAACATTCAAATCTATTTTTCGTGAGAAAGTTTCAAATGTCAAATTTTCAAACTCATCTTTCGTGAAAAAGTTTTAACTGTTAAGTTCTCAAATTCATCTGTCGTGAAAAAGTTTCAATTGTCAAATTTTAAAATCTATTTTTCGTGAGAAAGTTCCAATTGTCAAATTATCAAATTCATCTTTCGTCAGAAAGTTTTAACTGTCAAATTTTCAAATTCATCTTTATTGAAAAAGTTTCAATTGTCAAATTTTCGAATCTATCTTTATTGAAAAAGTTTCAATTGACAAATTTTCGAATCTATCTTTCGTTACAAAGTTGCAATCGTCAAATTCTCAACTTCATTTTTCGTGAGAATGTTTCAATTGTCAAATTCTTAAATTTATCTGTCGTGAAAACGTTTTAATTGTAAAACTCTCACATTCATCTTTCGTGAAAAAGTTTCAATTGTAAAATTTTCAAATCTATCTTTCGTGAAAAAGTTTCAATTGTCAAATTCTCAAATTCATCTTTCGTGAGAAATTTTCAACCGTCAAAATTTCTAATACATCTTTCGTGAGAAAGTTTTAATTGTCAAATTTTCAAATTCATCCTTATTGAAAAAGTTTCAATTGTCAAATTTTCAAATCAATTTTTCGTGAGAAATTTCCAATGGTCAAATTCTCGAATTTATCTTTCGTGAAAACGTTTTAACTGTTAAATTCTCACATTCATCTTTCGTGAAAAAATTTCAATTGTGAAATTTTCAAATCTATCTTTCGTGAAAATGTTTCAATTGTCAAATTCTCAATTTTATCTGTCGTGAAAACGTTTCAACTGTTAAATTCTCACATTCATCCTTCGTGAAAAAGTTTCAACTGTCAAATTTTCAAATTAATCTTTCTTGAGAAAGTTTTAACTGTCAAATTTTCAAATTCATCTTTATTGAAAAAGTTTCAATTGTCAAATTTTCGAATCTATCTTTCGTTAAAAAGTTTCAATCGTCAAATTCTCAACTTCATTTTTCGGGAGAATGTTTCAATTGTCAAATTTTCAAACTCATCTTTCGTGAAAAAGTTTTAACTGTTAAATTCTCAAATTCATCTGTCGTGAAAAAGTTTCAATTGTCAAATTTTCAAATCTATTTTTCGTGAGAAAGTTCCAATTGTCAAATTCTCAAATTCATCTTTCGTGAGAAAGTTTCAAGTGTGAAATTTTCAAATTCATCTTTCGTGAGAAAGTTTCAACTGTCAAATTTTCAAATTCATCTTTATTGAAAAAGTTTCAATTGTCAAATTTTCGAATCTATCTTTCGTTAAAAAGTTTCAATCGTCAAATTCTCAACTTCATTTTTCGGGAGAATGTTTCAATTGTCAAATTCTCAAATTTATCTGTCGTGAAAACGTTTTAACTGTTAAATTCTCACATTCATCCTCCGTGAAAAGGTTTCAATTGTCAAATTTCCAAATTCATATTTTGTGAAAAAGTTTCAACTGTCAAATTTTCAAATTCAACTTTCGTGAGAAAGTTTCAACCGTCTAATTTTCAAATTCATCTTTCGTGAGAAAGTTTCAATTGTCAAATTCTCAAATTTATCTTTCGTGAGAAAGTTTCAACTGTCAAATTTTCACATTCATCTTTTGTGAAAAAGTTTCAACTGGCAAATTTTCAAATCTATTTTTCGTGAGAAAGGTTCAATAGTCAAATTTTCAAATCTATTTTTTGTGAAAAAGTTCCAATTGTCAAATTTTTAAATCTATTTTTCGTGAGAAAATTGTAACTGTCAGATTCTCAAATTCATCTTTCGTGAGAAAGATTCAGCTGGCAAATTTGCAAATTCATCTTTGGTGAGAAAGTTTCAGTTGTCATATTTTCAAATTTATCTTGCGTGAAAAAGTTTCAATGGTCAAATTTTCAAATCTATTTTTCGTGAGAAAGGTTCACTTGTCAAATTTTCAAATTTATCTTTCGTGAAAAAGTTTCAATTGTCAAAATCTCAAATTCATCTTTCGTGAGAAAGTTTTATTTGTCAAATTTTCAAATTCATCTTTTGTGAAAAAATTTCAATTGTCACATTTTCAAATCTATTTTTTGTGAGAAAGTTCCAATGGTCAAATTTTTAAATGTATTTTTCGTGAGAAAGTTGTAACTGTCAGATTCTCAAATTCATCTGTCGTGAGAAAGTTTCAACTCTCAAATTTTCAAATTTATCTTTCTTGAGAAAGTTTTAATGGTCAAATTCTCAAATTTATTTTTCGTGAGAAAGTTTCCACGGTCAAATTTTCTAATCTATCTTTCGTGAAAAAGTTTTAACGGTCAAATTTTCAAATCTATTTTTCGTGAGAAAGTTCCGATTGCCAAAATGTCAAATTCATCTTTCGCGAGAAAGTTTCAACTGTCAAATTTTCAAATTCATCTTTCGTGAGAAAGTTTTAACTGTCAGAAACTCAAATTCATCATTCGTGAGAAAGTTTCAGTTGTCAAATTTTCAAATTCATCTTTTGTGAAAAAGTTTCAACTGTCAAATTTTCAAATTCAACTTTCGTGAAAAAGTTTCAACTGTCTAATTTTCAAATTCATCTTCCGTGAGAAAGTTTCAATTGTCAAATTCTCAAACTTATCTTTCGTGAGAAAGTTTCAACCGTCAAACATTCAAATCTATTTTTCGTGAGAAAGTTTCAATTGTGAAATTCTCAAATTTATCTTTCGTAAAAAAGTTTTAATTGTTAAATTCTCAAATTCATCTTTCGTGAGAAAGTTTTAACTGTTGAATTTTCAAATTCATCTTTCGTGAGAAAGTTTCAATTTTCCAATTCTCAAATTCATCTTTCGTGAGAAAGTTTCAAGTGTGAAATTTTCAAATTCATCTTTCGTGAGAAAGTTTCAACTGTCAAATTTTCAAATTCATCTTTATTGAAAAAGTTTCAATTGTCAAATTTTCGAATCTATCTTTCGTTAAAAAGTTTCAATCGTCAAATTCTCAACTTCATTTTTCGGGAGAATGTTTCAATTGTCAAATTCTCAAATTTATCTGTCGTGAAAACGTTTTAACTGTTAAATTCTCACATTCATCCTCCGTGAAAAAGTTTCAATTGTCAAATTTTCAAATTCATCTTTTGTGAAAAAGTTTCAACTGTCAAATTTTCAAATTCAACTTTCGTGAGAAAGTTTCAACCGTCTAATTTTCAAATTCATCTTTCGTGAGAAAGTTTCAATTGTCAAATTCTCAAATTTATCTTTCGTGAGAAAGTTTCAACTGTGAAATTTTCACATTCATCTTTTGTGAAAAAGTTTCAACTGGCAAATTTTCAAATCTATTTTTCGTGAGAAAGGTTCAATAGTCAAATTTTCAAATCTATTTTTTGTGAAAAAGTTCCAATTGTCAAATTTTTAAATCTATTTTTCGTGAGAAAGTTGTAACTGTCAGATTCTCAAATTCATCTTTCGTGAGAAAGTTTCAGCTGGCAAATTTTCAAATTCATCTTTGGTGAGAAAGTTTCAGTTGCCATATTTTCAAATTTATCTTGCGTGAAAAAGTTTCAATGGTCAAATTTTCAAATCTATTTTTCGTGAGAAAGGTTCACTTGTCAAATTTTCAAATTTATCTTTCGTGAAAAAGTTTCAATTGTCAAATTCTCAAATTCATCTTTCGTGAGAAAGTTTTAATTGTCAAATTTTCAAATTCATCTTTTGTGAAAAAATTTCAATTGTCACATTTTCAAATCTATTTTTTGTGAGAAAGTTCCAATGGTCAAATTTTTAAATGTATTTTTCGTGAGAAAGTTGTAACTGTCAGATTCTCAAATTCATCTGTCGTGAGAAAGTTTCAACTCTCAAATTTTCAAATTTATCTTTCTTGAGAAAGATTTAATGGTCAAATTCTCAAATTTATTTTTCGTGAGAAAGTTTCCACGGTCAAATTTTCTAATCTATCTTTCGTGAAAAAGTTTTAACGGTCAAATTTTCAAATCTATTTTTCGTGAGCAAGTTCCGATTGCCAAAATGTCAAATTCATCTTTCGCGAGAAAGTTTCAACTGTCAAATTTTCAAATTCATCTTTCGTGAGAAAGTTTTAACTGTCAGATACTCAAATTCATCATTCGTGAGAAAGTTTCACTTGTCAAATTTTCAAATTCATCTTTTGTGAAAAAGTTTCAACTGTCAAATTTTCAAATTCAACTTTCGTGAAAAAGTTTCAACTGTCTAATTTTCAAATTCATCTTCCGTGAGAAAGTTTCAATTGTCAAATTCTCAAACTTATGTTTCGTGAGAAAGTTTCAACTGTCAAACATTCAAATCTATTTTTCGTGAGAAAGTTTCAAATGTCAAATTTTCAAACTCATCTTTCGTGAAAAAGTTTTAACTGTTAAGTTCTCAAATTCATCTGTCGTGAAAAAGTTTCAATTGTCAAATTTTAAAATCTATTTTTCGTGAGAAAGTTCCAATTGTCAAATTCTCAAATTCATCTTTCGTGAGAAAGTTTCAAGTGTGAAATTTTCAAATTCATCCTTCGTGAAAAAGTTTCAATTGTCAAATTTTCAAATTCATCTTTTGTGAAAAAGTTTCAACTCTCAAATTTTCAAATTTATCTTTATTGAGACAGTTTTAATGGTCAAAATTCTCAAATTTATTTTTCGTGAGAAAGTTTCAACCGTCTAATTTTTAAATTCATCTTTCGTGAGAAAGTTTCAATTGTCAAATTCTCAAATTTATCGTTCGTGAAAAAGGTTCAACTGTTAAATACTCAAATTCATCTTTCGTGAAATCGTTTCAATTGTCAAATTTTCAAATCTATTTTTCGTGAGAAAGTTTCAACTGTCAAACTTTCAAATCTATTTTTTGTGAAAAAGTTCCAGTTGTCAAATTTTTAAATCTATTTTTCGTGAGAAAGTTGTAACTGTCAGATTCTCAAATTCATCTTTCGTGAGAAAGTTTCAATTGTCAAATTTTCAAATTCATCTTTTGTGAAAAAGTTTCAACTCTCAAATTTTCAAATTTATCTTTATTGAGACAGTTTTAATGGTCAAAATTCTCAAATTTATTTTTCGTGAGAAAGTTTCAACCGTCTAATTTTTAAATTCATCTTTCGTGAGAAAGTTTCAATTGTCAAATTCTCAAATTTATCTTTCGTGAAAAAGGTTCAACTTTTAAATACTCAAATTCATCTTTCGTGAAATCGTTTCAATTGTCAAATTTTCAAATCTATTTTTCGTGAGAAAGTTTCAACTGTCAAACTTTCAAATCTATTTTTCGTGAGGAAGGTTCAATAGTCAAATTTTCAAATCTATCTTTCGTGAAAAAGTTTCAATTGTCAAATTCTCAAATTCATCTTTCGTGAGAAAGTTTTAATTGGCAAATTTTCAAATTCATCTTTTCTTAAAAAATTTCAATCGTCAAATTTTCAAATTTATCTTTCGTGAGAAAGTTCCAACTGTCAAATTTTCAAATCTATTTTTTGTGAGAAAGTTCCAATGATCAAATTTTAAAATGTATTTATCGTGAGAAAGTTTTAACTGTCAGATTCTCAACTTCATCTTTCATGAGAAAGTTTCAACTCTCAAATTTTCAAATTTATCTTTCTTGAGAAAGTTTTAATGGTCAAATTCTCAAATTTATTTTTCGTGAGAAAGTTTCCACTGTCAAATTTTCTAATCGATCTTTCGTGAAAAAGTTTTAACTCTCAAATTTTCAAATCTATTTTTCGTGAGAAAGTTCCAATTGTCAAATTGTCAAATTCATCTTTCGTGAGAAAGTTTCAACTGTCAAACTTTCAAATTAATGTTTCGTGAGAAAGTTTTAACTGTCAAATTTTCAAATTCATCTTTATTGAAAAAGTTTCAATTGTCAAATTTTCGAATCTATCTTTCGTGAAAAAGTTGCAATCGTCAAATTCTCAACTTCATTTTTCGTGAGAATGTTTCAATTGGCAAAATTTCTAATTCATCTATCGTGAGAAAGTTTCAACTGTCAAATATTCAAATTCATCTTTCGTGAGAAAGTTTCAATTGTCAAATTCTCAAATTTATCTTTCGTGAAAAAGGTTCAATTGTAAAATTTTCAAATCTATTTTTCGTGAGAAAATTTCAACTGTCAAATTTTCAAATCTATTTTTCGTGAGAAAGGTTCACTTGTCAAATTTTCAAATTCATCTTTATTGAAAAAGTTTCAATTGTCAAATTTTCGAATCTATCTTTCGTTACAAAGTTACAATCGTCAAATTTTCAACTTCATTTTTCGTGAGAATGTTTCAATTGTCAAAATTTTAAATTTATCTGTCGTGAACACGTTTTAACTGTAAAATTCTCACATTCATCTTTCGTGAAAAAGTTTCAATTGTAAAAATTTCAAATCTATCTTTCGTGAAAAAGTTTCAATTGTCAAATTCTCAAATTTATCTGTCGTGAAAACGTTTTAACTGTTAAATTCTCACATTCATCCTCCGTGAAAAAGTTTCAATTGTCAAATTTTCAAATTCATCTTTTGTGAAAAAGTTTCAACTGTCAAATTTTCAAATTCAACTTTCGTGAGAAAGTTTCAACCGTCTAATTTTCAAATTCGTCTTTCGTGAGAAAGTTTCAATTGTCAAATTCTCAAATTTATCTTTCGTGAGAAAGTTTCAACTGTCAAATTTTCACATTCATCTTTTGTGAAAAAGTTTCAACTGGCAAATTTTCAAATCTATTTTTCGTGAGAAAGGTTCAATAGTCAAATTTTCGAATCTATTTTTTGTGAAAAAGTTCCAATTGTCAAATTTTTAAATCTATTTTTCGTGAGAAAGTTGTAACTGTCAGATTCTCAAATTCATCTTTCGTGAGAAAGTTTCAGCTGGCAAATTTTCAAATTCATCTTTGGTGAGAAAGTTTCAGTTGTCATATTTTCAAATTTATCTTGCGTGAAAAAGTTTCAATGGTCAAATTTTCAAATCTATTTTTCGTGAGAAAGGTTCACTTGTCAAATTTTCAAATTTATCTTTCGTGAAAAAGTTTCAATTGTCAAATTCTCAAATTCATCTTTCGTGAGAAAGTTTTAATTGTCAAATTTTCAAATTCATCTTTTGTGAAAAAATCTCAATTGTCACATTTTCAAATCTATTTTTTGTGAGAAAGTTCCAATGGTCAAATTTTTAAATGTATTTTTCGTGAGAAAGTTGTAACTGTCAGATTCTCAAATTCATCTGTCGTGAGAAAGTTTCAACTCTCAAATTTTCAAATTTATCTTTCTTGAGAAAGTTTTAATGGTCAAATTCTCAAATTTATTTTTCGTGAGAAAGTTTCCACGGTCAAATTTTCTAATCTATCTTTCGTGAAAAAGTTTTAACGGTCAAATTTTCAAATCTATTTTTCGTGAGAAAGTTCCGATTGCCAAAATTTCAAATTCATCTTTCGCGAGAGAGTTTCAACTGTCAAATTTTCAAATTCATCTTTCGTGAGAAAGTTTTAACTGTCAGATACTCAAATTCATCATTCGTGAGAAAGTTTCACTTGTCAAATTTTCAAATTCATCTTTTGTGAAAAAGTTTCAACTGTCAAATTTTCAAATTCAACTTTCGTGAAAAAGTTTCAACTGTCTAATTTTCAAATTCATCTTCCGTGAGAAAGTTTCAATTGTCAAATTCTCAAACTTATCTTTCGTGAGAAAGTTTCAACTGTCAAACATTCAAATCTATTTTTCGTGAGAAAGTTTCAAATGTCAAATTTTCAAACTCATCTTTCGTGAAAAAGTTTTAACTGTTAAATTCTCAAATTCATCTGTCGTGAAAAAGTTCCAATTGTCAAATTTTCAAATCTATTTTTCGTGAGAAAGTTCCAATTGTCAAATTCTCAAATTCATCTTTCGTGAGAAAGTTTCAAGTGTGAAATTTTCAAATTCATCTTTCGTGAGAAAGTTTCAACTGTCAAATTTTCAAATTCATCTTTATTGAAAAAGTTTTAATTGTCAAATTTTCGAATCTATCTTTCGTTATAAAGTTTCAATCGTCAAATTCTCAACTTCATTTTTCGGGAGAATGTTTCAATTGTCAAATTCTCAAATTTATCTGTCGTGAAAACGTTTTAACTGTTAAATTCTCACATTCATCCTCCGTGAAAAGTTTCAATTGTCAAATTTTCAAATTCATCTTTCGTGAGGAAGTTTCAACTGTCAAATTTTCAAATTCATCTTTCGTGACAAAGTTTCACCTGTCAAATTTTCAAACTGAACTTTCGTGAGAAAGTTTCAACTGTCAAATTTTTAAATTCATCTTTCGTGAGAAAGTTTTAATTGTCAAATTCTCAAATTTATCTTTCATGAGAAAGTTTCAACTGTCAAACTTTCAAATCTATTTTTTGTGAAAAAGTTCCAATTGTCAAATTTTTAAATCTATTTTTCGTGAGAAAGTTGTAACTGTCAGATTCTCAATTCCATCTTTGGTGAGAAAGTTTCAGCTGGCAAATTTTCAAATTCATCTTTGGTGAGAAAGTTTCAGCTGTCAAATTTTCAAATTTATCTTTCGTGAGAAAGTTTCAACTGTCAAACATTCAAATCTATTTTTTGTGAAAAAGTTCCAATTATCAAATTTTTAAATCTATTTTTCGTGAGAAAGTTGTAACTGTCAGATTCTCAATTCATCTTTCGTGAGAAAGTTTCAATTGTCAAATTTTCAAATCTATTTTTTGTGAGAAAGTTCCAATGGTCAAATTTTGAAATGTATTTTTCGTAAGAAAGTTTTAACTGTCAGATTCTCAAATTCATCTTTCGTGAGAAAGTTTCAACTCTCAAATTTTCAAATTTATCTTTCTTGAGAAAGTTTTAATGGTCAAATTCTCAAATTTATTTTTCGTTAGAAAGTTTCCACTGTCAAATTTTCTAATCTATCTTTCGTGAAAAAGTTTTAACTGTCAAATTTTCAAATCTATTTTTCGTGAGAAAGTTCCAATTGTCAAATTGTCAAATTCATCTTTCGTCAGAAAGTTTTAACTGTCAAATTTTCAAATTCATCTTTATTGAAAAAGTTTCAATTGTCAAATTTTCGAATCTATCTTTATTGAAAAAGTTTCAATTGTCAAATTTTCGAATCTATCTTTCGTTACAAAGTTGCAATCGTCAAATTCTCAACTTCATTTTTCGTGAGAATGTTTCAATTGTCAAATTCTTAAATTTATCTGTCGTGAAAACGTTTTAATTGTAAAACTCTCACATTCATCTTTCGTGAAAAAGTTTCAATTGTAAAATTTTCAAATCTATCTTTCGTGAAAAAGTTTCAATTGTCAAATTCTCAAATTCATCTTTCGTGAGAAATTTTCAACCGTCAAAATTTCTAATACATCTTTCGTGAGAAAGTTTTAATTGTCAAATTTTCAAATTCATCCTTATTGAAAAAGTTTCAATTGTCAAATTTTCAAATCAATTTTTCGTGAGAAATTTCCAATGGTCAAATTCTCGAATTTATCTTTCGTGAAAACGTTTTAACTGTTAAATTCTCACATTCATCTTTCGTGAAAAAATTTCAATTGTGAAATTTTCAAATCTATCTTTCGTGAAAATGTTTCAATTGTCAAATTCTCAATTTTATCTGTCGTGAAAACGTTTCAACTGTTAAATTCTCACATTCATCCTTCGTGAAAAAGTTTCAACTGTCAAATTTTCAAATTAATCTTTCGTGAGAAAGTTTTAACTGTCAAATTTTCAAATTCATCTTTATTGAAAAAGTTTCAATTGTCAAATTTTCGAATCTATCTTTCGTTAAAAAGTTTCAATCGTCAAATTCTCAAATTCATCTTTCGTGAGAAAGTTTCAATTGTCAAATTCTCAAATTTATCTTTCGTGAGAAAGTTTCAACTGTCAAATTTTCACATTCATCTTTTGTGAAAAAGTTTCAACTGGCAAATTTTCAAATCTATTTTTCGTGAGAAAGGTTCAATGGTCAAATTTTGAAATGTATTTTTCGTAAGAAAGTTTTAACTGTCAGATTCTCAAATTCATCTTTCGTGAGAAAGTTTCAACTCTCAAATTTTCAAATTTATCTTTCTTGAGAAAGTTTTAATGGTCAAATTCTCAAATTTATTTTTCGTTAGAAAGTTTCCACTGTCAAATTTTCTAATCTATCTTTCGTGAAAAAGTTTTAACTGTCAAATTTTCAAATCTATTTTTCGTGAGAAAGTTCCAATTGTCAAATTGTCAAATTCATCTTTCGTGAGAAAGTTTTAACTGTCAAATTTTCAAATTCATCTTTATTGAAAAAGTTTCAATTGTCAAATTTTCGAATCTATCTTTATTGAAAAAGTTTCAATTGTCAAATTTTCGAATCTATCTTTCGTTACAAAGTTGCAATCGTCAAATTCTTAACTTCATTTTTCGTGAGAATGTTTCAATTGTCAAATTCTTAAATTTATCTGTCGTGAAAACGTTTTAATTGTAAAACTCTCACATTCATCTTTCGTGAAAAAGTTTCAATTGTAAAATTTTCAAATCTATCTTTCGTGAAAAAGTTTCAATAGTCAAATTCTCAAATTCATCTTTCGTGAGAAATTTTCAACCGTCAAAATTTCTAATACATCTTTCGTGAGAAAGTTTTAATTGTCAAATTTTCAAATTCATCCTTATTGAAAAAGTTTCAATTGTCAAATTTTCAAATCAATTTTTCGTGAGAAATTTCCAATGGTCAAATTCTCGAATTTATCTTTCGTGAAAACGTTTTAACTGTTAAATTCTCACATTCATCTTTCGTGAAAAAATTTCAATTGTGAAATTTTCAAATCTATCTTTCGTGAAAATGTTTCAATTGTCAAATTCTCAATTTTATCTGTCGTGAAAACGTTTCAACTGTTAAATTCTCACATTCATCCTTCGTGAAAAAGTTTCAACTGTCAAATTTTCAAATTAATCTTTCTTGAGAAAGTTTTAACTGTCAAATTTTCAAATTCATCTTTATTGAAAAAGTTTCAATTGTCAAATTTTCGAATCTATCTTTCGTTAAAAAGTTTCAATCGTCAAATTCTCAACTTCATTTTTCGGGAGAATGTTTCAATTGTCAAATTTTCAAACTCATCTTTCGTGAAAAAGTTTTAACTGTTAAATTCTCAAATTCATCTGTCGTGAAAAAGTTTCAATTGTCAAATTTTCAAATCTATTTTTCGTGAGAAAGTTCCAATTGTCAAATTCTCAAATTCATCTTTCGTGAGAAAGTTTCAAGTGTGAAATTTTCAAATTCATCTTTCGTGAGAAAGTTTCAACTGTCAAATTTTCAAATTCATCTTTATTGAAAAAGTTTCAATTGTCAAATTTTCGAATCTATCTTTCGTTAAAAAGTTCAATCGTCAAATTCTCAACTTCATTTTTCGGGAGAATGTTTCTATTGTCAAATTCTCAAATTTATCTGTCGTGAAAACGTTTTAACTGTTAAATTCTCACATTCATCCTCCGTGAAAAAGTTTCAATTGTCAAATTTTCAAATTCATCTTTCGTGAGGAAGTTTCAACTGTCAAATTTTCAAATTCATCTTTCGTGAGAAAGTTTCACCTGTCAAATTTTCAAACTGAACTTTCGTGAGAAAGTTTCAACTGTCAAATTTTTAAATTCATCTTTCGTGAGAAAGTTTCAATTGTCAAATTCTCAAATTTATCTTTCATGAGAAAGTTTCAACTGTCAAACTTTCAAATCTATTTTTTGTGAAAAAGTTCCAATTGTCAAATTTTTAAATCTATTTTTCGTGAGAAAGTTGTAACTGTCAGATTCTCAATTCCATCTTTGGTGAGAAAGTTTCAGCTGGCAAATTTTCAAATTCATCTTTGGTGAGAAAGTTTCAGCTGTCAAATTTTCAAATTTATCTTTCGTGAGAAAGTTTCAACTGTCAAACATTCAAATCTATTTTTTGTGAAAAAGTTCCAATTATCAAATTTTTAAATCTATTTTTCGTGAGAAAGTTGTAACTGTCAGATTCTCAATTCATCTTTCGTGAGAAAGTTTCAATTGTCAAATTTTCACATTCATCTTTTGTGAAAAAGATTCAACTGGCAAATTTTCAAATCTATTTTTTGTGAGAAAGTTCCAATGGTCAAATTTTGAAATGTATTTTTCGTAAGAAAGTTTTAACTGTCAGATTCTCAAATTCATCTTTCGTGAGAAAGTTTCAACTCTCAAATTTTCAAATTTATCTTTCTTGAGAAAGTTTTAATGGTCAAATTCTCAAATTTATTTTTCGTTAGAAAGTTTCCACTGTCAAATTTTCTAATCTATCTTTCGTGAAAAAGTTTTAACTGTCAAATTTTCAAATCTATTTTTCGTGAGAAAGTTCCAATTGTCAAATTGTCAAATTCATCTTTCGTCAGAAAGTTTTAACTGTCAAATTTTCAAATTCATCTTTATTGAAAAAGTTTCAATTGTCAAATTTTCGAATCTATCTTTATCGAAAAAGTTTCAATTGTCAAATTTTCGAATCTATCTTTCGTTACAAAGTTGCAATCGTCAAATTCTCAACTTCATTTTTCGTGAGAATGTTTCAATTGTCAAATTCTTAAATTTATCTGTCGTGAAAACGTTTTAATTGTAAAACTCTCACATTCATCTTTCGTGAAAAAGTTTCAATTGTAAAATTTTCAAATCTATCTTTCGTGAAAAAGTTTCAATTGTCAAATTCTCAAATACATCTTTCGTGAGAAATTTTCAACCGTCAAAATTTCTAATACATCTTTCGTGAGAAAGTTTTAATTGTCAAATTTTCAAATTCATCCTTATTGAAAAAGTTTCAATTGTCAAATTTTCAAATCAATTTTTCGTGAGAAATTTCCAATGGTCAAATTCTCGAATTTATCTTTCGTGAAAACGTTTTAACTGTTAAATTGTCACATTCATCTTTCGTGAAAAAATTTCAATTGTGAAATTTTCAAATCTATCTTTCGTGAAAATGTTTCAATTGTCAAATTCTCAATTTTATCTGTCGTGAAAACGTTTCAACTGTTAAATTCTCACATTCATCCTTCGTGAAAAAGTTTCAACTGTCAAATTTTCAAATTAATCTTTCGTGAGAAAGTTTTAACTGTCAAATTTTCAAATTCATCTTTATTGAAAAAGTTTCAATTGTCAAATTTTCGAATCTATCTTTCGTTAAAAAGTTTCAATCGTCAAATTCTCAAATTCATCTTTCGTGAGAAAGTTTCAATTGTCAAATTCTCAAATTTATCTTTCGTGAGAAAGTTTCAACTGTCAAATTTTCACATTCATCTTTTGTGAAAAAGTTTCAACTGGCAAATTTTCAAATCTATTTTTCGTGAGAAAGGTTCAATAGTCAAATTTTCAAATCTATTTTTTGTGAAAAAGTTCCAATTGTCAAATTTTCAAATTCATCTTTGGTGAGAAAGTTTCAGTTGCCATATTTTCAAATTTATCTTGCGTGAAAAAGTTTCAATGGTCAAATTTTCAAATCTATTTTTCGTGAGAAAGGTTCACTTGTCAAATTTTCAAATTTATCTGACGTGAAAAAGTTTCAATTGTCAAATTCTCAAATTCATCTTTCGTGAGAAAGTTTTAATTGTCAAATTTTCAAATTCATCTTTTGTGAAAAAATTTCAATTGTCACATTTTCAAATCTATTTTTTGTGAGGAAGTTCCAATGGTCAAATTTTTAAATGTATTTTTCGTGAGAAAGTTGTAACTGTCAGATTCTCAAATTCATCTGTCGTGAGAAAGTTTCAACTCTCAAATTTTCAAATTTATCTTTCTTGAGAAAGATTTAATGGTCAAATTCTCAAATTTATTTTTCGTGAGAAAGTTTCCACGGTCAAATTTTCTAATCTATCTTTCGTGAAAAAGTTTTAACGGTCAAATTTTCAAATCTATTTTTCGTGAGAAAGTTCCGATTGCCAAAATGTCAAATTCATCTTTCGTGAGAAAGTTTCACTTGTCAAATTTTCAAATTCATCTTTTGTGAAAAAGTTTCAACTGTCAAATTTTCAAATTCAACTTTCGTGAAAAAGTTTCAACTGTCTAATTTTCAAATTCATCTTCCGTGAGAAAGTTTCAATTGTCAAATTCTCAAACTTATCTTTCGTGAGAAAGTTTCAACTGTCAAACATTCAAATCTATTTTTCGTGAGAAAGTTTCAAATGTCAAATTTTCAAACTCATCTTTCGTGAAAAAGTTTTAACTGTTAAATTCTCAAATTCATCTTTCGTGAGAAAGTTTCAACTGTCAAATTTTCAAATTCATCTTTATTGAAAACGTTTCAATTGTCAAATTTTCGAATCTATCTTTCGTTAAAAAGTTTCAATCGTCAAATTCTCAACTTCATTTTTTGGGAGAATGTTTCAATTGTCAAATTCTCAAATTTATCTGTCGTGAAAACGTTTTAACTGTTAAATTCTCACATTCATCCTCCGTGAAAAAGTTTCAATTGTCAAATTTTCAAATTCATCTTTTGTGAAAAAGTTTCAACTGTCAAATTTTCAAATTCATCTTTATTGAAAAAGTTTCAATTGTCAAATTTTCAAATCTATCTTTCGTGAAAAAGTTTCAATTGTCAAATTCTCAAATTCATCTTTCGTGAGGAAGTTTCAACTGTCAAATTTTCAAATTCATCTTTCGTGAGAAAGTTTCACCTGTCAAATTTTCAAACTGAACTTTCGTGAGAAAGTTTCAACTGTCAAATTTTTAAATTCATCTTTCGTGAGAAAGTTTCAATTGTCAAATTCTCAAATTTATCTTTCATGAGAAAGTTTCAACTGTCAAACTTTCAAATCTATTTTTTGTGAAAAAGTTCCAATTGTCAAATTTTTAAATCTATTTTTCGTGAGAAAGTTGTAACTGTCAGATTCTCAATTCCATCTTTGGTGAGAAAGTTTCAGCTGGCAAATTTTCAAATTCATCTTTGGTGAGAAAATTTCAGCTGTCAAATTTTCAAATTTATCTTTCGTGAGAAAGTTTCAACTGTCAAACATTCAAATCTATTTTTTGTGAAAAAGTTCCAATTATCAAATTTTTAAATCTATTTTTCGTGAGAAAGTTGTAACTGTCAGATTCTCAATTCATCTTTCGTGAGAAAGTTTCAATTGTCAAATTTTCACATTCATCTTTTGTGAAAAAGTTTCAACTGGCAAATTTTCAAATCTATTTTTTGTGAGAAAGTTCCAATGGTCAAATTTTGAAATGTATTTTTCGTAAGAAAGTTTTAACTGTCAGATTCTCAAATTCATCTTTCGTGAGAAAGTTTCAACTCTCAAATTTTCAAATTTATCTTTCTTGAGAAAGTTTTAATGGTCAAATTCTCAAATTTATTTTTCGTTAGAAAGTTTCCACTGTCAAATTTTCTAATCTATCTTTCGTGAAAAAGTTTTAACTGTCAAATTTTCAAATCTATTTTTCGTGAGAAAGTTCCAATTGTCAAATTGTCAAATTCATCTTTCGTGAGAAAGTTTTAACTGTCAAATTTTCAAATTCATCTTTATTGAAAAAGTTTCAATTGTCAAATTTTCGAATCTATCTTTATTGAAAAAGTTTCAATTGTCAAATTTTCGAATCTATCTTTCGTGAAAAAGTTTCAATCGTCAAATTCTCAACTTCATTTTTCGTGAGAATGTTTCAATTGGCAAAATTTCTAATTCATCTATCGTGAGAAAGTTTCAACTGTCAAATTTTCAAATTCATCTTTCGTGAGAAAGTTTCAATTGTCAAATTCTCAAATTTTTCTTTCGTGAAAAAGGTTCAATTGTAAAATTTTCAAATCTATTTTTCGTGAGAAAATTTCAACTGTCAAATTTTCAAATTCATCCCTCGTCAAAAAATTTTAACTGTTAAATGCTCAAATTCATCTTTCGTGAAAAAGATTCAATTGTCAAATTTTCAAATTTATCTTTCGTGAAAAAGTTTCAATTGTCAAATTCTCAAATTCATCTTTCGTGAGAAAGTTTTAATTGTCAAATTTTCAAATTCATCTTTTGTGAAAAAATTTCAATTGTCACATTTTCAAATCTATTTTTTGTGAGAAAGTTCCAATGGTCAAATTTTTAAATGTATTTTTCGTGAGAAAGTTGTACCTGTCAGATTCTCAAATTCATCTGTCGTGAGAAAGTTTCAACTCTCAAATTTTCAAATTTATCTTTCTTGAGAAAGATTTAATGGTCAAATTCTCAAATTTATTTTTCGTGAGAAAGTTTCCACGGTCAAATTTTCTAATCTATCTTTCGTGAAAAAGTTTTAACGGTCAAATTTTCAAATCTATTTTTCGTGAGAAAGTTCCGATTGCCAAAATGTCAAATTCATCTTTCGCGAGAAAGTTTCAACTGTCAAATTTTCAAATTCATCTTTCGTGAGAAAGTTTTAACTGTCAGATACTCAAATTCATCATTCGTGAGAAAGTTTCACTTGTCAAATTTTCAAATTCATCTTTTGTGAAAAAGTTTCAACTGTCAAATTTTCAAATTCAACTTTCGTGAAAAAGTTTCAACTGTCTAATTTTCAAATTCATCTTCCGTGAGAAAGTTTCAATTGTCAAATTCTCAAACTTATCTTTCGTGAGAAAGTTTCAACTGTCAAACATTCAAATCTATTTTTCGTGAGAAAGTTTCAAATGTCAAATTTTCAAATCTATTTTTCGTGAGAAAGTTCCAATTGTCAAATTCTCAAATTCATCTTTCGTGAGAAAGTTTCAAGTGTGAAATTTTCAAATTCATCTTTCGTGAGAAAGTTTCAACTGTCAAATTTTCAAATTCATCTTTATTGAAAAAGTTTCAATTGTCAAATTTTCGAATCTATCTTTCGTTAAAAAGTTCAATCGTCAAATTCTCAACTTCATTTTTCGGGAGAATGTTTCTATTGTCAAATTCTCAAATTTATCTGTCGTGAAAACGTTTTAACTGTTAAATTCTCACATTCATCCTCCGTGAAAAAGTTTCAATTGTCAAATTTTCAAATTCATCTTTCGTGAGGAAGTTTCAACTGTCAAATTTTCAAATTCATCTTTCGTGAGAAAGTTTCACCTGTCAAATTTTCAAACTGAACTTTCGTGAGAAAGTTTCAACTGTCAAATTTTTAAATTCATCTTTCGTGAGAAAGTTTCAATTGTCAAATTCTCAAATTTATCTTTCATGAGAAAGTTTCAACTGTCAAACTTTCAAATCTATTTTTTGTGAAAAAGTTCCAATTGTCAAATTTTTAAATCTATTTTTCGTGAGAAAGTTGTAACTGTCAGATTCTCAATTCCATCTTTGGTGAGAAAGTTTCAGCTGGCAAATTTTCAAATTCATCTTTGGTGAGAAAGTTTCAGCTGTCAAATTTTCAAATTTATCTTTCGTGAGAAAGTTTCAACTGTCAAACATTCAAATCTATTTTTTGTGAAAAAGTTCCAATTATCAAATTTTTAAATCTATTTTTCGTGAGAAAGTTGTAACTGTCAGATTCTCAATTCATCTTTCGTGAGAAAGTTTCAATTGTCAAATTTTCACATTCATCTTTTGTGAAAAAGATTCAACTGGCAAATTTTCAAATCTATTTTTTGTGAGAAAGTTCCAATGGTCAAATTTTGAAATGTATTTTTCGTAAGAAAGTTTTAACTGTCAGATTCTCAAATTCATCTTTCGTGAGAAAGTTTCAACTCTCAAATTTTCAAATTTATCTTTCTTGAGAAAGTTTTAATGGTCAAATTCTCAAATTTATTTTTCGGTAGAAAGTTTCCACTGTCAAATTTTCTAATCTATCTTTCGTGAAAAAGTTTTAACTGTCAAATTTTCAAATCTATTTTTCGTGAGAAAGTTCCAATTGTCAAATTGTCAAATTCATCTTTCGTCAGAAAGTTTTAACTGTCAAATTTTCAAATTCATCTTTATTGAAAAAGTTTCAATTGTCAAATTTTCGAATCTATCTTTATCGAAAAAGTTTCAATTGTCAAATTTTCGAATCTATCTTTCGTTACAAAGTTGCAATCGTCAAATTCTCAACTTCATTTTTCGTGAGAATGTTTCAATTGTCAAATTCTTAAATTTATCTGTCGTGAAAACGTTTTAATTGTAAAACTCTCACATTCATCTTTCGTGAAAAAGTTTCAATTGTAAAATTTTCAAATCCTTCTTTCGTGAAAAAGTTTCAATTGTCAAATTCTCAAATACATCTTTCGTGAGAAATTTTCAACCGTCAAAATTTCTAATACATCTTTCGTGAGAAAGTTTTAATTGTCAAATTTTCAAATTCATCCTTATTGAAAAAGTTTCAATTGTCAAATTTTCAAATCAATTTTTCGTGAGAAATTTCCAATGGTCAAATTCTCGAATTTATCTTTCGTGAAAACGTTTTAACTGTTAAATTGTCACATTCATCTTTCGTGAAAAAATTTCAATTGTGAAATTTTCAAATCTATCTTTCGTGAAAATGTTTCAATTGTCAAATTCTCAATTTTATCTGTCGTGAAAACCTTTCAACTGTTAAATTCTCACATTCATCCTTCGTGAAAAAGTTTCAACTGTCAAATTTTCAAATTAATCTTTCGTGAGAAAGTTTTAACTGTCAAATTTTCAAATTCATCTTTATTGAAAAAGTTTCAATTGTCAAATTTTCGAATCTATCTTTCGTTAAAAAGTTTCAATCGTCAAATTCTCAAATTCATCTTTCGTGAGAAAGTTTCAATTGTCAAATTCTCAAATTTATCTTTCGTGAGAAAGTTTCAACTGTCAAATTTTCACATTCATCTTTTGTGAAAAAGTTTCAACTGGCAAATTTTCAAATCTATTTTTCGTGAGAAAGGTTCAATAGTCAAATTTTCAAATCTATTTTTTGCGAAAAAGTTCCAATTGTCAAATTTTTAAATCTATTTTTCGTGAGAAAGTTGTAACTGTCAGATTCTCAAATTCATCTTTCGTGAGAAAGTTTCAGCTGGCAAATTTTCAAATTCATCTTTGGTGAGAAAGTTTCAGTTGTCATATTTTCAAATTTATCTTGCGTGAAAAAGTTTCAATGGTCAAATTTTCAAATCTATTTTTCGTGAGAAAGGTTCACTTGTCAAATTTTCAAATTTATCTTTCGTGAAAAAGTTTCAATTGTCAAATTCTCAAATTCATCTTTCGTGAGAAAGTTTTAATTGTCAAATTTTCAAATTCATCTTTTGCGAAAAAATTTCAATTGTCACATTTTCAAATCTATTTTTTGTGAGAAAGTTCCAATGGTCAAATTTTTAAATGTATTTTTCGTGAGAAAGTTGTAACTGTCAGATTCTCAAATTCATCTGTCGTAAGAAAGTTTCAACTCTCAAATTTTCAAATTTATCTTTCTTGAGAAAGTTTTAATGGTCAAATTCTCAAATTTATTTTTCGTGAGAAAGTTTCCACGGTCAAATTTTCTAATCTATCTTTCGTGAAAAAGTTTTAACCGTCAAATTTTCAAATCTATTTTTCGTGAGAAAGTTCCGATTGCCAAAATGTCAAATTCATCTTTCGCGAGAAAGTTTCAACTGTCAAATTTTCAAATTCATCTTTCGTGAGAAAGTTTTAACTGTCAGATACTCAAATTCATCATTCCTGAGAAAGTTTCACTTGTCAAATTTTCAAATTTATCTTTTGTGAAAAAGTTTCAACTGTCAAATTTTCAAATTCAACTTTCGTGAGAAAGTTTCAACCGTCTAATTTTCAAATTCATCTTTCGTGAGAAAGTTTCAATTGTCAAATTCTCAAATTTATCTTTCGTGAGAAAGTTTCAACTGTCAAATTTTCACATTCATCTTTTGTGAAAAAGTTTCAACTGGCAAATTTTCAAATCTATTTTTCGTGAGAAAGGTTCAATAGTCAAATTTTCAAATCTATTTTTTGTGAAAAAGTTCCAATTGTCAAATTTTTAAATCTATTTTTCGTGAGAAAGTTGTAACTGTCAGATTCTCAAATTCATCTTTCGTGAGAAAGTTTCAGCTGGCAAATTTTCAAATTCATCTTTGGTGAGAAAGTTTCAGTTGCCATATTTTCAAATTTATCTTGCGTGAAAAAGTTTCAATGGTCAAATTTTCAAATCTATTTTTCGTGAGAAAGGTTCACTTGTCAAATTTTCAAATTTATCTTACGTGAAAAAGTTTCAATTGTCAAATTCTCAAATTCATCTTTCGTGAGAAAGTTTTAATTGTCAAATTTTCAAATTCATCTTTTGTGAAAAAATTTCAATTGTCACATTTTCAAATCTATTTTTTGTGAGAAAGTTCCAATGGTCAAATTTTTAAATGTATTTTTCGTGAGAAAGTTGTAACTGTCAGATTCTCAAATTCATCTGTCGTGAGAAAGTTTCAACTCTCAAATTTTCAAATTTATCTTTCTTGAGAAAGATTTAATGGTCAAATTCTCAAATTTATTTTTCGTGAGAAAGTTTCCACGGTCAAATTTTCTAATCTATCTTTCGTGAAAAAGTTTTAACGGTCAAATTTTCAAATCTATTTTTCGTGAGAAAGTTCCGATTGCCAAAATGTCAAATTCATCTTTCGTGAGAAAGTTTCACTTGTCAAATTTTCAAATTCATCTTTTGTGAAAAAGTTTCAACTGTCAAATTTTCAAATTCAACTTTCGTGAAAAAGTTTCAACTGTCTAATTTTCAAATTCATCTTCCGTGAGAAAGTTTCAATTGTCAAATTCTCAAACTTATCTTTCGTGAGAAAGTTTCAACTGTCAAACATTCAAATCTATTTTTCGTGAGAAAGTTTCAAATGTCAAATTTTCAAACTCATCTTTCGTGAAAAAGTTTTAACTGTTAAATTCTCAAATTCATCTGTCGTGAAAAAGTTCCAATTGTCAAATTTTCAAATCTATTTTTCGTGAGAAAGTTCCAATTGTCAAATTCTCAAATTCATCTTTCATGAGAAAGTTTCAAGTGTGAAATTTTCAAATTCATCTTTCGTGAGAAAGTTTCAACTGTCAAATTTTCAAATTCATCTTTATTGAAAAAGTTTCAATTGTCAAATTTTCGAATCTATCTTTCGTTAAAAAGTTTCAATCGTCAAATTCTCAACTTCATTTTTTGGGAGAATGTTTCAATTGTCAAATTCTCAAATTTATCTGTCGTGAAAACATTTAACTGTTAAATTCTCACATTCATCCTCCGTGAAAAAGTTTCAATTGTCAAATTTTCAAATTCATCTTTCGTGAAAAAGTTTCAATTGTCAAATTCTCAAATTCATCTTTCGTGAGGAAGTTTCAACTGTCAAATTTTCAAATTCATCTTTCGTGAGAAAGTTTCACCTGTCAAATTTTCAAACTGAACTTCCGTGAGAAAGTTTCAACTGTCAAATTTTTAAATTCATCTTTCGTGAGAAAGTTTCAATTGTCAAATTCTCAAATTTATCTTTCATGAGAAAGTTTCAACTGTCAAACTTTCAAATCTATTTTTTGTGAAAAAGTTCCAATTGTCAAATTTTTAAATCTATTTTTCGTGAGAAAGTTGTAACTGTCAGATTCTCAATTCCATCTTTGGTGAGAAAGTTTCAGCTGGCAAATTTTCAAATTCATCTTTGGTGAGAAAGTTTCAGCTGTCAAATTTTCAAATTTATCTTTCGTGAGAAAGTTTCAACTGTCAAACATTCAAATCTATTTTTTGTGAAAAAGTTCCAATTATCAAATTTTTAAATCTATTTTTCGTGAGAAAGTTGTAACTGTCAGATTCTTAATTCATCTTTCGTGAGAAAGTTTCAATTGTCAAATTTTCACATTCATCTTTTGTGAAAAAGTTTCAACTGGCAAATTTTCAAATCTATTTTTTGTGAGAAAGTTCCAATGGTCAAATTTTGAAATGTATTTTTCGTAAGAAAGTTTTAACTGTCAGATTCTCAAATTCATCTTTCGTGAGAAAGTTTCAACTCTCAAATTTTCAAATTTATCTTTTTTGAGAAAGTTTTAATGGTCAAATTCTCAAATTTATTTTTCGTTAGAAAGTTTCCACTGTCAAATTTTCTAATCTATCTTTCGTGAAAAAGTTTTAACTGTCAAATTTTCAAATCTATTTTTCGTGAGAAAGTTCCAATTGTCAAATTGTCAAATTCATCTTTCGTGAGAAAGTTTTAACTGTCAAATTTTCAAATTCATCTGTATTGAAAAAGTTTCAATTGTCAAATTTTCGAATCTATCTTTATTGAAAAAGTTTCAATTGTCAAATTTTCGAATCTATCTTTCGTTACAAAGTTGCAATCGTCAAATTCTTAACTTCATTTTTCGTGAGAATGTTTCAATTGTCAAATTCTTAAATTTATCTGTCGTGAAAACGTTTTAATTGTAAAACTCTCACATTCATCTTTCGTGAAAAAGTTTCAATTGTAAAATTTTCAAATCTATCTTTCGTGAAAAAGTTTCAATTGTCAAATTCTCAAATTCATCTTTCGTGAGAAATTTTCAACCGTCAAAATTTCTAATACATCTTTCGTGAGAAAGTTTTAATTGTCAAATTTTCAAATTCATCCTTATTGAAAAAGTTTCAATTGTCAAATTTTCAAATCAATTTTTCGTGAGAAATTTCCAATGGTCAAATTCTCGAATTTATCTTTCGTGAAAACGTTTTAACTGTTAAATTCTCACATTCATCTTTCGTGAAAAAATTTCAATTGTGAAATTTTCAAATCTATCTTTCGTGAAAATGTTTCAATTGTCAAATTCTTAATTTTATCTGTCGTGAAAACGTTTCAACTGTTAAATTCTCACATTCATCCTTCGTGAAAAAGTTTCAACTGTCAAATTTTCAAATTAATCTTTCTTGAGAAAGTTTTAACTGTCAAATTTTCAAATTCATCTTTATTGAAAAAGTTTCAATTGTCAAATTTTCGAATCTATCTTTCGTTAAAAAGTTTCAATCGTCAAATTCTCAACTTCATTTTTCGGGAGAATGTTTCAATTGTCAAATTCTCAAATTTATCTGTCGTGAAAACGTTTTAACTGTTAAATTCTCTCATTCATCTTTCGTGAAAAAGATTCAATTGTCAAAGTTTCAAATCTATTTTTCGTGAGAAAGTTCCAATTGTCAAATTCTCAAATTCATCTTTCGTGAGAAAGTTTCAACTGTGAAATTTTCAAATTCATCTTTCGTGAGAAAGTTTTAACTGTCAAATTTTCAAATTCATCTTTATTGAAAAAGTTTCAATTGTCAAATTTTCGAATCTATCTTTCGTGAAAAAGTTTCAATCGTCAAATTCTCAACTTCATTTTTCGTGAGAATGTTTCAATTGGCAAAATTTCTAATTCATCTATCGTGAGAAAGTTTCAACTGTCAAATTTTCAAATTCATCTTTCGTGAGAAAGTTTCAATTGTCAAATTCTTAAATTTATCTTTCGTGAAAAAGGTTCAATTGTAAAATTTTCAAATCTATTTTTCGTGAGAAAATTTCAACTGTCAAATTTTCAAATTCATCCCTCGTCAAAAAATTTTAACTGTTAAATGCTCAAATTCATCTTTCGTGAAAAAGATTCAATTGTCAAATTTTCAAATTTATCTTTCGTGAAAAAGTTTCAATTGTCAAATTCTCAAATTCATCTTTCGTGAGAAAGTTTTAATTGTCAAATTTTCAAATTCATCTTTTGTGAAAAAATTTCAATTGTCACATTTTCAAATCTATTTTTTGTGAGAAAGTTCCAATGGTCAAATTTTTAAATGTATTTTTCGTGAGAAAGTTGTAACTGTCAGATTCTCAAATTCATCTGTCGTGAGAAAGTTTCAACTCTCAAATTTTCAAATTTATCTTTCTTGAGAAAGATTTAATGGTCAAATTCTCAAATTTATTTTTCGTGAGAAAGTTTCCACGGTCAAATTTTCTAATCTATCTTTCGTGAAAAAGTTTTAACGGTCAAATTTTCAAATCTATTTTTCGTGAGAAAGTTCCGATTGCCAAAATGTCAAATTCATCTTTCGCGAGAAAGTTTCAACTGTCAAATTTTCAAATTCATCTTTCGTGAGAAAGTTTTAACTGTCAGATACTCAAATTCATCATTCGTGAGAAAGTTTCACTTGTCAAATTTTCAAATTCATCTTTTGTGAAAAAGTTTCAACTGTCAAATTTTCAAATTCAACTTTCGTGAAAAAGTTTCAACTGTCTAATTTTCAAATTCATCTTCCGTGAGAAAGTTTCAATTGTCAAATTCTCAAACTTATCTTTCGTGAGAAAGTTTCAACTGTCAAACATTCAAATCTATTTTTCGTGAGAAAGTTTCAAATGTCAAATTTTCAAACTCATCTTTCGTGAAAAAGTTTTAACTGTTAAATTCTCAAATTCATCTGTCGTGAAAAAGTTTCAATTGTCAAATTTTCAAATCTATTTTTCGTGAGAAAGTTCCAATTGTCAAATTCTCAAATTCATCTTTCGTGAGAAAGTTTCAAGTGTGAAATTTTCAAATTCATCTTTCGTGAGAAAGTTTCAACTGTCAAATTTTCAAATTCATCTTTATTGAAAAAGTTTCAATTGTCAAATTTTCGAATCTATCTTTCGTTAAAAAGTTTCAATCGTCAAATTCTCAACTTCATTTTTCGGGAGAATGTTTCAATTGTCAAATTCTCAAATTTATCTGTCGTGAAAACGTTTTAACTGTTAAATTCTCACATTCATCCTCCGTGAAAAAGTTTCAATTTGCAAATTTTCAAATTCATCTTTTGTGAAAAAGTTTCAACTGTCAAATTTTCAAATTCAACTTTCGTGAGAAAGTTTCAACCGTCTAATTTTCAAATTCATCTTTCGTGAGAAAGTTTCAATTGTCAAATTCTCAAATTTATCTTTCGTGAGAAAGTTTCAACTGTCAAATTTTCACATTCATCTTTTGTGAAAAAGTTTCAACTGGCAAATTTTCAAATCTATTTTTCGTGAGAAAGGTTCAATAGTCAAATTTTCAAATCTATTTTTTGTGAAAAAGTTCCAATTGTCAAATTTTTAAATCTATTTTTCGTGAGAAAGTTGTAACTGTCAGATTCTCAAATTCATCTTTCGTGAGAAAGTTTCAGCTGGCAAATTTTCAAATTCATCTTTGGTGAGAAAGTTTCAGTTGTCATATTTTCAAATTTATCTTGCGTGAAAAAGTTTCAATGGTCAAATTTTCAAATCTATTTTTCGTGAGAAAGGTTCACTTGTCAAATTTTCAAATTTATCTTTCGTGAAAAAGTTTCAATTGTCAAATTCTCAAATTCATCTTTCGTGAGAAAGTTTTAATTGCCAAATTTTCAAATTCATCTTTTGTGAAAAAATTTCAATTGTCACATTTTCAAATCTATTTTTTGTGAGAAAGTTCCAATGGTCAAATTTTTAAATGTATTTTTCGTGAGAAAGTTGTAACTGTCAGATTCTCAAATTCATCTGTCGTGAGAAAGTTTCAACTCGCAATTTTCAAATTTATCTTTCATGAGAAAGATTTAATGGTCAAATTCTCAAATTTATTTTTCGTGAGAAAGTTTCCACGGTCAAATTTTCTAATCTATCTTTCGTGAAAAAGTTTTAACGGTCAAATTTTCAAATCTATTTTTCGTGAGAAAGTTCCGATTGCCAAAATGTCAAATTCATCTTTCGCGAGAAAGTTTCAACTGTCAAATTTTCAAATTCATCTTTCGTGAGAAAGTTTTAACTGTCAGATACTCAAATTCATCATTCGTGAGAAAGTTTCACTTGTCAAATTTTCAAATTCATCTTTTGTGAAAAAGTTTCAACTGTCAAATTTCCAAATTCAACTTTCGTGAAAAAGTTTCAACTGTCTAATTTTCAAATTCATCTTCCGTGAGAAAGTTTCAATTGTCAAATTCTCAAACTTATCTTTCGTGAGAAAGTTTCAACTGTCAAACATTCAAATCTATTTTTCGTGAGAAAGTTTCAAATGTCAAATTTTCAAACTCATCTTTCGTGAGAAAGTTTTAACTGTCAAATTTTCAAATTCATCTGTATTGAAAAAGTTTCAATTGTCAAATTTTCGAATCTATCTTTATTGAAAAAGTTTCAATTGTCAAATTTTCGAATCTATCTTTCGTTACAAAGTTGCAATCGTCAAATTCTTAACTTCATTTTTCGTGAGAATGTTTCAATTGTCAAATTCTTAAATTTATCTGTCGTGAAAACGTTTTAATTGTAAAACTCTCACATTCATCTTTCGTGAAAAAGTTTCAATTGTAAAATTTTCAAATCTATCTTTCGTGAAAAAGTTTCAATTGTCAAATTCTCAAATTCATCTTTCGTGAGAAATTTTCAACCGTCAAAATTTCTAATACATCTTTCGTGAGAAAGTTTTAATTGTCAAATTTTCAAATTCATCCTTATTGAAAAAGTTTCAATTGTCAAATTTTCAAATCAATTTTTCGTGAGAAATTTCCAATGGTCAAATTCTCGAATTTATCTTTCGTGAAAACGTTTTAACTGTTAAATTCTCACATTCATCTTTCGTGAAAAAATTTCAATTGTGAAATTTTCAAATCTATCTTTCGTGAAAATGTTTCAATTGTCAAATTCTCAATTTTATCTGTCGTGAAAACGTTTCAACTGTTAAATTCTCACATTCATCCTTCGTGAAAAAGTTTCAACTGTCAAATTTTCAAATTAATCTTTCTTGAGAAAGTTTTAACTGTCAAATTTTCAAATTCATCTTTATTGAAAAAGTTTCAATTGTCAAATTTTCGAATCTATCTTTCGTTAAAAAGTTTCAATCGTCAAATTCTCAACTTCATTTTTCGGGAGAATGTTTCAATTGTCAAATTCTCAAATTTATCTGTCGTGAAAACGTTTTAACTGTTAAATTCTCTCATTCATCTTTCGTGAAAAAGATTCAATTGTCAAAGTTTCAAATCTATTTTTCGTGAGAAAGTTCCAATTGTCAAATTCTCAAATTCATCTTTCGTGAGAAAGTTTCAACTGTGAAATTTTCAAATTCATCTTTCGTGAGAAAGTTTTAACTGTCAAATTTTCAAATTCATCTTTATTGAAAAAGTTTCAATTGTCAAATTTTCGAATCTATCTTTCGTGAAAAAGTTTCAATCGTCAAATTCTCAACTTCATTTTTCGTGAGAATGTTTCAATTGGCAAAATTTCTAATTCATCTATCGTGAGAAAGTTTCAACTGTCAAATTTTCAAATTCATCTTTCGTGAGAAAGTTTCAATTGTCAAATTCTTAAATTTATCTTTCGTGAAAAAGGTTCAATTGTAAAATTTTCAAATCTATTTTTCGTGAGAAAATTTCAACTGTCAAATTTTCAAATTCATCCCTCGTCAAAAAATTTTAACTGTTAAATGCTCAAATTCATCTTTCGTGAAAAAGATTCAATTGTCAAATTTTCAAATTTATCTTTCGTGAAAAAGTTTCAATTGTCAAATTCTCAAATTCATCTTTCGTGAGAAAGTTTTAATTGTCAAATTTTCAAATTCATCTTTTGTGAAAAAATTTCAATTGTCACATTTTCAAATCTATTTTTTGTGAGAAAGTTCCAATGGTCAAATTTTTAAATGTATTTTTCGTGAGAAAGTTGTAACTGTCAGATTCTCAAATTCATCTGTCGTGAGAAAGTTTCAACTCTCAAATTTTCAAATTTATCTTTCTTGAGAAAGATTTAATGGTCAAATTCTCAAATTTATTTTTCGTGAGAAAGTTTCCACGGTCAAATTTTCTAATCTATCTTTCGTGAAAAAGTTTTAACGGTCAAATTTTGAAATCTATTTTTCGTGAGAAAGTTCCGATTGCCAAAATGTCAAATTCATCTTTCGCGAGAAAGTTTCAACTGTCAAATTTTCAAATTCATCTTTCGTGAGAAAGTTTTAACTGTCAGATACTCAAATTCATCATTCGTGAGAAAGTTTCACTTGTCAAATTTTCAAATTCATCTTTTGTGAAAAAGTTTCAACTGTCAAATTTTCAAATTCAACTTTCGTGAAAAAGTTTCAACTGTCTAATTTTCAAATTCATCTTCCGTGAGAAAGTTTCAATTGTCAAATTCTCAAACTTATCTTTCGTGAGAAAGTTTCAACTGTCAAACATTCAAATCTATTTTTCGTGAGAAAGTTTCAAATGTCAAATTTTCAAACTCATCTTTCGTGAAAAAGTTTTAACTGTTAAATTCTCAAATTCATCTGTCGTGAAAAAGTTTCAATTGTCAAATTTTCAAATCTATTTTTCGTGAGAAAGTTCCAATTGTCAAATTCTCAAATTCATCTTTCGTGAGAAAGTTTCAAGTGTGAAATTTTCAAATTCATCTTTCGTGAGAAAGTTTCAACTGTCAAATTTTCAAATTCATCTTTATTGAAAAAGTTTCAATTGTCAAATTTTCGAATCTATCTTTCGTTAAAAAGTTTCAATCGTCAAATTCTCAACTTCATTTTTCGGGAGAATGTTTCAATTGTCAAATTCTCAAATTTATCTGTCGTGAAAACGTTTTAACTGTTAAATTCTCACATTCATCCTCCGTGAAAAAGTTTCAATTTGCAAATTTTCAAATTCATCTTTTGTGAAAAAGTTTCAACTGTCAAATTTTCAAATTCAACTTTCGTGAGAAAGTTTCAACCGTCTAATTTTCAAATTCATCTTTCGTGAGAAAGTTTCAATTGTCAAATTCTCAAATTTATCTTTCGTGAGAAAGTTTCAACTGTCAAATTTTCACATTCATCTTTTGTGAAAAAGTTTCAACTGGCAAATTTTCAAATCTATTTTTCGTGAGAAAGGTTCAATAGTCAAATTTTCAAATCTATTTTTTGTGAAAAAGTTCCAATTGTCAAATTTTTAAATCTATTTTTCGTGAGAAAGTTGTAACTGTCAGATTCTCAAATTCATCTTTCGTGAGAAAGTTTCAGCTGGCAAATTTTCAAATTCATCTTTGGTGAGAAAGTTTCAGTTGTCATATTTTCAAATTTATCTTGCGTGAAAAAGTTTCAATGGTCAAATTTTCAAATCTATTTTTCGTGAGAAAGGTTCACTTGTCAAATTTTCAAATTTATCTTTCGTGAAAAAGTTTCAATTGTCAAATTCTCAAATTCATCTTTCGTGAGAAAGTTTTAATTGTCAAATTTTCAAATTCATCTTTTGTGAAAAAATTTCAATTGTCACATTTTCAAATCTATTTTTTGTGAGAAAGTTCCAATGGTCAAATTTTTAAATGTATTTTTCGTGAGAAAGTTGTAACTGTCAGATTCTCAAATTCATCTGTCGTGAGAAAGTTTCAACTCGCAATTTTCAAATTTATCTTTCATGAGAAAGATTTAATGGTCAAATTCTCAAATTTATTTTTCGTGAGAAAGTTTCCACGGTCAAATTTTCTAATCTATCTTTCGTGAAAAAGTTTTAACGGTCAAATTTTCAAATCTATTTTTCGTGAGAAAGTTCCGATTGCCAAAATGTCAAATTCATCTTTCGCGAGAAAGTTTCAACTGTCAAATTTTCAAATTCATCTTTCGTGAGAAAGTTTTAACTGTCAGATACTCAAATTCATCATTCGTGAGAAAGTTTCACTTGTCAAATTTTCAAATTCATCTTTTGTGAAAAAGTTTCAACTGTCAAATTTCCAAATTCAACTTTCGTGAAAAAGTTTCAACTGTCTAATTTTCAAATTCATCTTCCGTGAGAAAGTTTCAATTGTCAAATTCTCAAACTTATCTTTCGTGAGAAAGTTTCAACTGTCAAACATTCAAATCTATTTTTCGTGAGAAAGTTTCAAATGTCAAATTTTCAAACTCATCTTTCGTGAAAAAGTTTTAACTGTTAAATTCTCAAATTCATCTGTCGTGAAAAAGTTCCAATTGTCAAATTTTCAAATCTATTTTTCGTGAGAAAGTTCCAATTGTCAAATTCTCAAATTCATCTTTCATGAGAAAGTTTCAAGTGTGAAATTTTCAAATTCATCTTTCGTGAGAAAGTTTCAACTGTCAAATTTTCAAATTCATCTTTATTGAAAAAGTTTCAATTGTCAAATTTTCGAATCTATCTTTCGTTAAAAAGTTTCAATCGTCAAATTCTCAACTTCATTTTTCGGGAGAATGTTTCAATTGTCAAATTCTCAAATTTATCTGTCGTGAAAACGTTTTAACTGTTAAATTCTCACATTCATCCTCCGTGAAAAAGTTTCAATTGTCAAATTTTCAAATTCATCTTTTGTGAAAAAGTTTCAACTGTCAAATTTTCAAATTCATCTTTATTGAAAAAGTTTCAATTGTCAAATTTTCAAATCTATCTTTCGTGAAAAAGTTTCAATTGTCAAATCTCAAATTCATCTTTCGTGAGGAAGTTTCAACTGTCAAATTTTCAAATTCATCTTTCGTGAGAAAGTTTCACCTGTCAAATTTTCAAACTGAACTTTCGTGAGAAAGTTTCAACTGTCAAATTTTTAAATTCATCTTTCGTGAGAAAGTTTCAATTGTCAAATTCTCAAATTTATCTTTCATGAGAAAGTTTCAACTGTCAAACTTTCAAATCTATTTTTTGTGAAAAAGTTCCAATTGTCAAATTTTTAAATCTATTTTTCGTGAGAAAGTTGTAACTGTCAGATTCTCAATTCCATCTTTGGTGAGAAAGTTTCAGCTGGCAAATTTTCAAATTCATCTTTGGTGAGAAAGTTTCAGCTGTCAAATTTTCAAATTTATCTTTCGTGAGAAAGTTTCAACTGTCAAACATTCAAATCTATTTTTTGTGAAAAAAGTTCCAATTATCAAATTTTTAAATCTATTTTTCGTGAGAAAGTTGTAACTGTCAGATTCTCAATTCATCTTTCGTGAGAAAGTTTCAATTGTCAAATTTTCACATTCATCTTTTGTGAAAAAGTTTCAACTGGCAAATTTTCAAATCTATTTTTTGTGAGAAAGTTCCAATGGTCAAATTTTGAAATGTATTTTTCGTAAGAAAGTTTTAACTGTCAGATTCTCAAATTCATCTTTCGTGAGAAACTTTCAACTCTCAAATTTTCAAATTTATCTTTCTTGAGAAAGTTTTAATGGTCAAATTCTCAAATTTATTTTTCGTTAGAAAGTTTCCACTGTCAAATTTTCTAATCTATCTTTCGTGAAAAAGTTTTAACTGTCAAATTTTCAAATCTATTTTTCGTGAGAAAGTTCCAATTGTCAAATTGTCAAATTCATCTTTCGTGAGAAAGTTTTAACTGTCAAATTTTCAAATTCATCTTTATTGAAAAAGTTTCAATTGTCAAATTTTCGAATCTATCTTTATTGAAAAAGTTTCAATTGTCAAATTTTCGAATCTATCTTTCGTGAAAAAGTTTCAATCCTCAAATTCTCAACTTCATTTTTCGTGAGAATGTTTCAATTGGCAAAATTTCTAATTCATCTATCGTGAGAAAGTTTCAACTGTCAAATTTTCAAATTCATCTTTCGTGAGAAAGTTTCAATTGTCAAATTCTCAAATTTATCTTTCGTGAAAAAGGTTCAATTGTAAAATTTTCAAATCTATTTTTCGTGAGAAAATTTCAACTGTCAAATTTTCAAATTCATCCCTCGTCAAAAAATTTTAACTGTTAAATGCTCAAATTCATCTTTCGTGAAAAAGATTCAATTGTCAAATTTTCAAATTTATCTTTCGTGAAAAAGTTTCAATTGTCAAATTCTCAAATTCATCTTTCGTGAGAAAGTTTTAATTGTCAAATTTTCAAATTCATCTTTTGTGAAAAAATTTCAATTGTCACATTTTCAAATCTATTTTTTGTGAGAAAGTTCCAATGGTCAAATTTTTAAATGTATTTTTCGTGAGAAAGTTGTACCTGTCAGATTCTCAAATTCATCTGTCGTGAGAAAGTTTCAACTCTCAAATTTTCAAATTTATCTTTCTTGAGAAAGATTTAATGGTCAAATTCTCAAATTTATTTTTCGTGAGAAAGTTTCCACGGTCAAATTTTCTAATCTATCTTTCGTGAAAAAGTTTTAACGGTCAAATTTTCAAATCTATTTTTCGTGAGAAAGTTCCGATTGCCAAAATGTCAAATTCATCTTTCGCGAGAAAGTTTCAACTGTCAAATTTTCAAATTCATCTTTCGTGAGAAAGTTTTAACTGTCAGATACTCAAATTCATCATTCGTGAGAAAGTTTCACTTGTCAAATTTTCAAATTCATCTTTTGTGAAAAAGTTTCAACTGTCAAATTTTCAAATTCAACTTTCGTGAAAAAGTTTCAACTGTCTAATTTTCAAATTCATCTTCCGTGAGAAAGTTTCAATTGTCAAATTCTCAAACTTATCTTTCGTGAGAAAGTTTCAACTGTCAAACATTCAAATCTATTTTTCGTGAGAAAGTTTCAAATGTCAAATTTTCAAATCTATTTTTCGTGAGAAAGTTCCAATTGTCAAATTCTCAAATTCATCTTTCGTGAGAAAGTTTCAAGTGTGAAATTTTCAAATTCATCTTTCGTGAGAAAGTTTCAACTGTCAAATTTTCAAATTCATCTTTATTGAAAAAGTTTCAATTGTCAAATTTTCGAATCTATCTTTCGTTAAAAAGTTCAATCGTCAAATTCTCAACTTCATTTTTCGGGAGAATGTTTCTATTGTCAAATTCTCAAATTTATCTGTCGTGAAAACGTTTTAACCTTTCATCCTCCGTGAAAAAGTTTCAATTGTCAAATTTTCAAATTCATCTTTCGTGAGGAAGTTTCAACTGTCAAATTTTCAAATTCATCTTTCGTGAGAAAGTTTCACCTGTCAAATTTTCAAACTGAACTTTCGTGAGAAAGTTTCAACTGTCAAATTTTTAAATTCATCTTTCGTGAGAAAGTTTCAATTGTCAAATTCTCAAATTTATCTTTCATGAGAAAGTTTCAACTGTCAAACTTTCAAATCTATTTTTTGTGAAAAAGTTCCAATTGTCAAATTTTTAAATCTATTTTTCGTGAGAAAGTTGTAACTGTCAGATTCTCAATTCCATCTTTGGTGAGAAAGTTTCAGCTGGCAAATTTTCAAATTCATCTTTGGTGAGAAAGTTTCAGCTGTCAAATTTTCAAATTTATCTTTCGTGAGAAAGTTTCAACTGTCAAACATTCAAATCTATTTTTTGTGAAAAAGTTCCAATTATCAAATTTTTAAATCTATTTTTCGTTAGAAAGTTGTAACTGTCAGATTCTCAATTCATCTTTCGTGAGAAAGTTTCAATTGTCAAATTTTCACATTCATCTTTTGTGAAAAAGATTCAACTGGCAAATTTTCAAATCTATTTTTTGTGAGAAAGTTCCAATGGTCAAATTTTGAAATGTATTTTTCGTAAGAAAGTTTTAACTGTCAGATTCTCAAATTCATCTTTCGTGAGAAAGTTTCAACTCTCAAATTTTCAAATTTATCTTTCTTGAGAAAGTTTTAATGGTCAAATTCTCAAATTTATTTTTCGTTAGAAAGTTTCCACTGTCAAATTTTCTAATCTATCTTTCGTGAAAAAGTTTTAACTGTCAAATTTTCAAATCTATTTTTCGTGAGAAAGTTCCAATTGTCAAATTGTCAAATTCATCTTTCGTCAGAAAGTTTTAACTGTCAAATTTTCAAATTCATCTTTATTGAAAAAGTTTCAATTGTCAAATTTTCGAATCTATCTTTATCGAAAAAGTTTCAATTGTCAAATTTTCGAATCTATCTTTCGTTACAAAGTTGCAATCGTCAAATTCTCAACTTCATTTTTCGTGAGAATGTTTCAATTGTCAAATTCTTAAATTTATCTGTCGTGAAAACGTTTTAATTGTAAAACTCTCACATTCATCTTTCGTGAAAAAGTTTCAATTGTAAAATTTTCAAATCTATCTTTCGTGAAAAAGTTTCAATTGTCAAATTCTCAAATACATCTTTCGTGAGAAATTTTCAACCGTCAAAATTTCTAATACATCTTTCGTGAGAAAGTTTTAATTGTCAAATTTTCAAATTCATCCTTATTGAAAAAGTTTCAATTGTCAAATTTTCAAATCAATTTTTCGTGAGAAATTTCCAATGGTCAAATTCTCGAATTTATCTTTCGTGAAAACGTTTTAACTGTTAAATTGTCACATTCATCTTTCGTGAAAAAATTTCAATTGTGAAATTTTCAAATCTATCTTTCGTGAAAATGTTTCAATTGTCAAATTCTCAATTTTATCTGTCGTGAAAACGTTTCAACTGTTAAATTCTCACATTCATCCTTCGTGAAAAAGTTTCAACTGTCAAATTTTCAAATTAATCTTTCGTGAGAAAGTTTTAACTGTCAAATTTTCAAATTCATCTTTATTGAAAAAGTTTCAATTGTCAAATTTTCGAATCTATCTTTCGTTAAAAAGTTTCAATCGTCAAATTCTCAAATTCATCTTTCGTGAGAAAGTTTCAATTGTCAAATTCTCAAATTTATCTTTCGTGAGAAAGTTTCAACTGTCAAATTTTCACATTCATCTTTTGTGAAAAAGTTTCAACTGGCAAATTTTCAAATCTATTTTTCGTGAGAAAGGTTCAATAGTCAAATTTTCAAATCTATTTTTTGCGAAAAAGTTCCAATTGTCAAATTTTTAAATCTATTTTTCGTGAGAAAGTTGTAACTGTCAGATTCTCAAATTCATCTTTCGTGAGAAAGTTTCAGCTGGCAAATTTTCAAATTCATCTTTGGTGAGAAAGTTTCAGTTGTCATATTTTCAAATTTATCATGCGTGAAAAAGTTTCAATGGTCAAATTTTCAAATCTATTTTTCGTGAGAAAGGTTCACTTGTCAAATTTTCAAATTTATCTTTCGTGAAAAAGTTTCAATTGTCAAATTCTCAAATTCATCTTTCGTGAGAAAGTTTTAATTGTCAAATTTTCAAATTCATCTTTTGCGAAAAAATTTCAATTGTCACATTTTCAAATCTATTTTTTGTGAGAAAGTTCCAATGGTCAAATTTTTAAATGTATTTTTCGTGAGAAAGTTGTAACTGTCAGATTCTCAAATTCATCTGTCGTAAGAAAGTTTCAACTCTCAAATTTTCAAATTTATCTTTCTTGAGAAAGTTTTAATGGTCAAATTCTCAAATTTATTTTTCGTGAGAAAGTTTCCACGGTCAAATTTTCTAATCTATCTTTCGTGAAATAGTTTTAACCGTCAAATTTTCAAATCTATTTTTCGTGAGAAAGTTCCGATTGCCAAAATGTCAAATTCATCTTTCGCGAGAAAGTTTCAACTGTCAAATTTTCAAATTCATCTTTCGTGAGAAAGTTTTAACTGTCAGATACTCAAATTCATCATTCCTGAGAAAGTTTCACTTGTCAAATTTTCAAATTTATCTTTTGTGAAAAAGTTTCAACGGTCAAATTTTCAAATTCAACTTTCGTGAGAAAGTTTCAACCGTCTAATTTTCAAATTCATCTTTCGTGAGAAAGTTTCAATTGTCAAATTCTCAAATTTATCTTTCGTGAGAAAGTTTCAACTGTCAAATTTTCACATTCATCTTTTGTGAAAAAGTTTCAACTGGCAAATTTTCAAATCTATTTTTCGTGAGAAAGGTTCAATAGTCAAATTTTCAAATCTATTTTTTGTGAAAAAGTTCCAATTGTCAAATTTTTAAATCTATTTTTCGTGAGAAAGTTGTAACTGTCAGATTCTCAAATTCATCTTTCGTGAGAAAGTTTCAGCTGGCAAATTTTCAAATTCATCTTTGGTGAGAAAGTTTCAGTTGCCATATTTTCAAATTTATCTTGCGTGAAAAAGTTTCAATGGTCAAATTTTCAAATCTATTTTTCGTGAGAAAGGTTCACTTGTCAAATTTTCAAATTTATCTTACGTGAAAAAGTTTCAATTGTCAAATTCTCAAATTCATCTTTCGTGAGAAAGTTTTAATTGTCAAATTTTCAAATTCATCTTTTGTGAAAAAATTTCAATTGTCACATTTTCAAATCTATTTTTTGTGAGAAAGTTCCAATGGTCAAATTTTTAAATGTATTTTTCGTGAGAAAGTTGTAACTGTCAGATTCTCAAATTCATCTGTCGTGAGAAAGTTTCAACTCTCAAATTTTCAAATTTATCTTTCTTGAGAAAGATTTAATGGTCAAATTCTCAAATTTATTTTTCGTGAGAAAGTTTCCACGGTCAAATTTTCTAATCTATCTTTCGTGAAAAAGTTTTAACGGTCAAATTTTCAAATCTATTTTTCGTGAGAAAGTTCCGATTGCCAAAATGTCAAATTCATCTTTCGTGAGAAAGTTTCACTTGTCAAATTTTCAAATTCATCTTTTGTGAAAAAGTTTCAACTGTCAAATTTTCAAATTCAACTTTCGTGAAAAAGTTTCAACTGTCTAATTTTCAAATTCATCTTCCGTGAGAAAGTTTCAATTGTCAAATTCTCAAACTTATCTTTCGTGAGAAAGTTTCAACTGTCAAACATTCAAATCTATTTTTCGTGAGAAAGTTTCAAATGTCAAATTTTCAAACTCATCTTTCGTGAAAAAGTTTTAACTGTTAAATTCTCAAATTCATCTGTCGTGAAAAAGTTCCAATTGTCAAATTTTCAAATCTATTTTTCGTGAGAAAGTTCCAATTGTCAAATTCTCAAATTCATCTTTCATGAGAAAGTTTCAAGTGTGAAATTTTCAAATTCATCTTTCGTGAGAAAGTTTCAACTGTCAAATTTTCAAATTCATCTTTATTGAAAAAGTTTCAATTGTCAAATTTTCGAATCTATCTTTCGTTAAAAAGTTTCAATCGTCAAATTCTCAACTTCATTTTTCGGGAGAATGTTTCAATTGTCAAATTCTCAAATTTATCTGTCGTGAAAACGTTTTAACTGTTAAATTCTCTCATTCATCTTTCGTGAAAAAGATTCAATTGTCAAAGTTTCAAATCTATTTTTCGTGAGAAAGTTCCAATTGTCAAATTCTCAAATTCATCTTTCGTGAGAAAGTTTCAACTGTGAAATTTTCAAATTCATCTTTCGTGAGAAAGTTTTAACTGTCAAATTTTCAAATTCATCTTTATTGAAAAAGTTTCAATTGTCAAATTTTCGAATCTATCTTTCGTGAAAAAGTTTCAATCGTCAAATTCTCAACTTCATTTTTCGTGAGAATGTTTCAATTGGCAAAATTTCTAATTCATCTATCGTGAGAAAGTTTCAACTGTCAAATTTTCAAATTCATCTTTCGTGAGAAAGTTTCAATTGTCAAATTCTTAAATTTATCTTTCGTGAAAAAGGTTCAATTGTAAAATTTTCAAATCTATTTTTCGTGAGAAAATTTCAACTGTCAAATTTTCAAATTCATCCCTCGTCAAAAAATTTTAACTGTTAAATGCTCAAATTCATCTTTCGTGAAAAAGATTCAATTGTCAAATTTTCAAATTTATCTTTCGTGAAAAAGTTTCAATTGTCAAATTCTCAAATTCATCTTTCGTGAGAAAGTTTTAATTGTCAAATTTTCAAATTCATCTTTTGTGAAAAAATTTCAATTGTCACATTTTCAAATCTATTTTTTGTGAGAAAGTTCCAATGGTCAAATTTTTAAATGTATTTTTCGTGAGAAAGTTGTAACTGTCAGATTCTCAAATTCATCTGTCGTGAGAAAGTTTCAACTCTCAAATTTTCAAATTTATCTTTCTTGAGAAAGATTTAATGGTCAAATTCTCAAATTTATTTTTCGTGAGAAAGTTTCCACGGTCAAATTTTCTAATCTATCTTTCGTGAAAAAGTTTTAACGGTCAAATTTTGAAATCTATTTTTCGTGAGAAAGTTCCGATTGCCAAAATGTCAAATTCATCTTTCGCGAGAAAGTTTCAACTGTCAAATTTTCAAATTCATCTTTCGTGAGAAAGTTTTAACTGTCAGATACTCAAATTCATCATTCGTGAGAAAGTTTCACTTGTCAAATTTTCAAATTCATCTTTTGTGAAAAAGTTTCAACTGTCAAATTTTCAAATTCAACTTTCGTGAAAAAGTTTCAACTGTCTAATTTTCAAATTCATCTTCCGTGAGAAAGTTTCAATTGTCAAATTCTCAAACTTATCTTTCGTGAGAAAGTTTCAACTGTCAAACATTCAAATCTATTTTTCGTGAGAAAGTTTCAAATGTCAAATTTTCAAACTCATCTTTCGTGAAAAAGTTTTAACTGTTAAATTCTCAAATTCATCTGTCGTGAAAAAGTTTCAATTGTCAAATTTTCAAATCTATTTTTCGTGAGAAAGTTCCAATTGTCAAATTCTCAAATTCATCTTTCGTGAGAAAGTTTCAAGTGTGAAATTTTCAAATTCATCTTTCGTGAGAAAGTTTCAACTGTCAAATTTTCAAATTCATCTTTATTGAAAAAGTTTCAATTGTCAAATTTTCGAATCTATCTTTCGTTAAAAAGTTTCAATCGTCAAATTCTCAACTTCATTTTTCGGGAGAATGTTTCAATTGTCAAATTCTCAAATTTATCTGTCGTGAAAACGTTTTAACTGTTAAATTCTCACATTCATCCTCCGTGAAAAAGTTTCAATTTGCAAATTTTCAAATTCATCTTTTGTGAAAAAGTTTCAACTGTCAAATTTTCAAATTCAACTTTCGTGAGAAAGTTTCAACCGTCTAATTTTCAAATTCATCTTTCGTGAGAAAGTTTCAATTGTCAAATTCTCAAATTTATCTTTCGTGAGAAAGTTTCAACTGTCAAATTTTCACATTCATCTTTTGTGAAAAAGTTTCAACTGGCAAATTTTCAAATCTATTTTTCGTGAGAAAGGTTCAATAGTCAAATTTTCAAATCTATTTTTTGTGAAAAAGTTCCAATTGTCAAATTTTTAAATCTATTTTTCGTGAGAAAGTTGTAACTGTCAGATTCTCAAATTCATCTTTCGTGAGAAAGTTTCAGCTGGCAAATTTTCAAATTCATCTTTGGTGAGAAAGTTTCAGTTGTCATATTTTCAAATTTATCTTGCGTGAAAAAGTTTCAATGGTCAAATTTTCAAATCTATTTTTCGTGAGAAAGGTTCACTTGTCAAATTTTCAAATTTATCTTTCGTGAAAAAGTTTCAATTGTCAAATTCTCAAATTCATCTTTCGTGAGAAAGTTTTAATTGTCAAATTTTCAAATTCATCTTTTGTGAAAAAATTTCAATTGTCACATTTTCAAATCTATTTTTTGTGAGAAAGTTCCAATGGTCAAATTTTTAAATGTATTTTTCGTGAGAAAGTTGTAACTGTCAGATTCTCAAATTCATCTGTCGTGAGAAAGTTTCAACTCGCAATTTTCAAATTTATCTTTCATGAGAAAGATTTAATGGTCAAATTCTCAAATTTATTTTTCGTGAGAAAGTTTCCACGGTCAAATTTTCTAATCTATCTTTCGTGAAAAAGTTTTAACGGTCAAATTTTCAAATCTATTTTTCGTGAGAAAGTTCCGATTGCCAAAATGTCAAATTCATCTTTCGCGAGAAAGTTTCAACTGTCAAATTTTCAAATTCATCTTTCGTGAGAAAGTTTTAACTGTCAGATACTCAAATTCATCATTCGTGAGAAAGTTTCACTTGTCAAATTTTCAAATTCATCTTTTGTGAAAAAGTTTCAACTGTCAAATTTCCAAATTCAACTTTCGTGAAAAAGTTTCAACTGTCTAATTTTCAAATTCATCTTCCGTGAGAAAGTTTCAATTGTCAAATTCTCAAACTTATCTTTCGTGAGAAAGTTTCAACTGTCAAACATTCAAATCTATTTTTCGTGAGAAAGTTTCAAATGTCAAATTTTCAAACTCATCTTTCGTGAAAAAGTTTTAACTGTTAAATTCTCAAATTCATCTGTCGTGAAAAAGTTCCAATTGTCAAATTTTCAAATCTATTTTTCGTGAGAAAGTTCCAATTGTCAAATTCTCAAATTCATCTTTCATGAGAAAGTTTCAAGTGTGAAATTTTCAAATTCATCTTTCGTGAGAAAGTTTCAACTGTCAAATTTTCAAATTCATCTTTATTGAAAAAGTTTCAATTGTCAAATTTTCGAATCTATCTTTCGTTAAAAAGTTTCAATCGTCAAATTCTCAACTTCATTTTTCGGGAGAATGTTTCAATTGTCAAATTCTCAAATTTATCTGTCGTGAAAACGTTTTAACTGTTAAATTCTCACATTCATCCTCCGTGAAAAAGTTTCAATTGTCAAATTTTCAAATTCATCTTTTGTGAAAAAGTTTCAACTGTCAAATTTTCAAATTCATCTTTATTGAAAAAGTTTCAATTGTCAAATTTTCAAATCTATCTTTCGTGAAAAAGTTTCAATTGTCAAATCTCAAATTCATCTTTCGTGAGGAAGTTTCAACTGTCAAATTTTCAAATTCATCTTTCGTGAGAAAGTTTCACCTGTCAAATTTTCAAACTGAACTTTCGTGAGAAAGTTTCAACTGTCAAATTTTTAAATTCATCTTTCGTGAGAAAGTTTCAATTGTCAAATTCTCAAATTTATCTTTCATGAGAAAGTTTCAACTGTCAAACTTTCAAATCTATTTTTTGTGAAAAAGTTCCAATTGTCAAATTTTTAAATCTATTTTTCGTGAGAAAGTTGTAACTGTCAGATTCTCAATTCCATCTTTGGTGAGAAAGTTTCAGCTGGCAAATTTTCAAATTCATCTTTGGTGAGAAAGTTTCAGCTGTCAAATTTTCAAATTTATCTTTCGTGAGAAAGTTTCAACTGTCAAACATTCAAATCTATTTTTTGTGAAAAAAGTTCCAATTATCAAATTTTTAAATCTATTTTTCGTGAGAAAGTTGTAACTGTCAGATTCTCAATTCATCTTTCGTGAGAAAGTTTCAATTGTCAAATTTTCACATTCATCTTTTGTGAAAAAGTTTCAACTGGCAAATTTTCAAATCTATTTTTTGTGAGAAAGTTCCAATGGTCAAATTTTGAAATGTATTTTTCGTAAGAAAGTTTTAACTGTCAGATTCTCAAATTCATCTTTCGTGAGAAACTTTCAACTCTCAAATTTTCAAATTTATCTTTCTTGAGAAAGTTTTAATGGTCAAATTCTCAAATTTATTTTTCGTTAGAAAGTTTCCACTGTCAAATTTTCTAATCTATCTTTCGTGAAAAAGTTTTAACTGTCAAATTTTCAAATCTATTTTTCGTGAGAAAGTTCCAATTGTCAAATTGTCAAATTCATCTTTCGTGAGAAAGTTTTAACTGTCAAATTTTCAAATTCATCTTTATTGAAAAAGTTTCAATTGTCAAATTTTCGAATCTATCTTTATTGAAAAAGTTTCAATTGTCAAATTTTCGAATCTATCTTTCGTGAAAAAGTTTCAATCCTCAAATTCTCAACTTCATTTTTCGTGAGAATGTTTCAATTGGCAAAATTTCTAATTCATCTATCGTGAGAAAGTTTCAACTGTCAAATTTTCAAATTCATCTTTCGTGAGAAAGTTTCAATTGTCAAATTCTCAAATTTATCTTTCGTGAAAAAGGTTCAATTGTAAAATTTTCAAATCTATTTTTCGTGAGAAAATTTCAACTGTCAAATTTTCAAATTCATCCCTCGTCAAAAAATTTTAACTGTTAAATGCTCAAATTCATCTTTCGTGAAAAAGATTCAATTGTCAAATTTTCAAATTTATCTTTCGTGAAAAAGTTTCAATTGTCAAATTCTCAAATTCATCTTTCGTGAGAAAGTTTTAATTGTCAAATTTTCAAATTCATCTTTTGTGAAAAAATTTCAATTGTCACATTTTCAAATCTATTTTTTGTGAGAAAGTTCCAATGGTCAAATTTTTAAATGTATTTTTCGTGAGAAAGTTGTACCTGTCAGATTCTCAAATTCATCTGTCGTGAGAAAGTTTCAACTCTCAAATTTTCAAATTTATCTTTCTTGAGAAAGATTTAATGGTCAAATTCTCAAATTTATTTTTCGTGAGAAAGTTTCCACGGTCAAATTTTCTAATCTATCTTTCGTGAAAAAGTTTTAACGGTCAAATTTTCAAATCTATTTTTCGTGAGAAAGTTCCGATTGCCAAAATGTCAAATTCATCTTTCGCGAGAAAGTTTCAACTGTCAAATTTTCAAATTCATCTTTCGTGAGAAAGTTTTAACTGTCAGATACTCAAATTCATCATTCGTGAGAAAGTTTCACTTGTCAAATTTTCAAATTCATCTTTTGTGAAAAAGTTTCAACTGTCAAATTTTCAAATTCAACTTTCGTGAAAAAGTTTCAACTGTCTAATTTTCAAATTCATCTTCCGTGAGAAAGTTTCAATTGTCAAATTCTCAAACTTATCTTTCGTGAGAAAGTTTCAACTGTCAAACATTCAAATCTATTTTTCGTGAGAAAGTTTCAAATGTCAAATTTTCAAATCTATTTTTCGTGAGAAAGTTCCAATTGTCAAATTCTCAAATTCATCTTTCGTGAGAAAGTTTCAAGTGTGAAATTTTCAAATTCATCTTTCGTGAGAAAGTTTCAACTGTCAAATTTTCAAATTCATCTTTATTGAAAAAGTTTCAATTGTCAAATTTTCGAATCTATCTTTCGTTAAAAAGTTCAATCGTCAAATTCTCAACTTCATTTTTCGGGAGAATGTTTCTATTGTCAAATTCTCAAATTTATCTGTCGTGAAAACGTTTTAACCTTTCATCCTCCGTGAAAAAGTTTCAATTGTCAAATTTTCAAATTCATCTTTCGTGAGGAAGTTTCAACTGTCAAATTTTCAAATTCATCTTTCGTGAGAAAGTTTCACCTGTCAAATTTTCAAACTGAACTTTCGTGAGAAAGTTTCAACTGTCAAATTTTTAAATTCATCTTTCGTGAGAAAGTTTCAATTGTCAAATTCTCAAATTTATCTTTCATGAGAAAGTTTCAACTGTCAAACTTTCAAATCTATTTTTTGTGAAAAAGTTCCAATTGTCAAATTTTTAAATCTATTTTTCGTGAGAAAGTTGTAACTGTCAGATTCTCAATTCCATCTTTGGTGAGAAAGTTTCAGCTGGCAAATTTTCAAATTCATCTTTGGTGAGAAAGTTTCAGCTGTCAAATTTTCAAATTTATCTTTCGTGAGAAAGTTTCAACTGTCAAACATTCAAATCTATTTTTTGTGAAAAAGTTCCAATTATCAAATTTTTAAATCTATTTTTCGTTAGAAAGTTGTAACTGTCAGATTCTCAATTCATCTTTCGTGAGAAAGTTTCAATTGTCAAATTTTCACATTCATCTTTTGTGAAAAAGATTCAACTGGCAAATTTTCAAATCTATTTTTTGTGAGAAAGTTCCAATGGTCAAATTTTGAAATGTATTTTTCGTAAGAAAGTTTTAACTGTCAGATTCTCAAATTCATCTTTCGTGAGAAAGTTTCAACTCTCAAATTTTCAAATTTATCTTTCTTGAGAAAGTTTTAATGGTCAAATTCTCAAATTTATTTTTCGTTAGAAAGTTTCCACTGTCAAATTTTCTAATCTATCTTTCGTGAAAAAGTTTTAACTGTCAAATTTTCAAATCTATTTTTCGTGAGAAAGTTCCAATTGTCAAATTGTCAAATTCATCTTTCGTCAGAAAGTTTTAACTGTCAAATTTTCAAATTCATCTTTATTGAAAAAGTTTCAATTGTCAAATTTTCGAATCTATCTTTATCGAAAAAGTTTCAATTGTCAAATTTTCGAATCTATCTTTCGTTACAAAGTTGCAATCGTCAAATTCTCAACTTCATTTTTCGTGAGAATGTTTCAATTGTCAAATTCTTAAATTTATCTGTCGTGAAAACGTTTTAATTGTAAAACTCTCACATTCATCTTTCGTGAAAAAGTTTCAATTGTAAAATTTTCAAATCTATCTTTCGTGAAAAAGTTTCAATTGTCAAATTCTCAAATACATCTTTCGTGAGAAATTTTCAACCGTCAAAATTTCTAATACATCTTTCGTGAGAAAGTTTTAATTGTCAAATTTTCAAATTCATCCTTATTGAAAAATTTTCAATTGTCAAATTTTCAAATCAATTTTTCGTGAGAAATTTCCAATGGTCAAATTCTCGAATTTATCTTTCGTGAAAACGTTTTAACTGTTAAATTGTCACATTCATCTTTCGTGAAAAAATTTCAATTGTGAAATTTTCAAATCTATCTTTCGTGAAAATGTTTCAATTGTCAAATTCTCAATTTTATCTGTCGTGAAAACGTTTCAACTGTTAAATTCTCACATTCATCCTTCGTGAAAAAGTTTCAACTGTCAAATTTTCAAATTAATCTTTCGTGAGAAAGTTTTAACTGTCAAATTTTCAAATTCATCTTTATTGAAAAAGTTTCAATTGTCAAATTTTCGAATCTATCTTTCGTTAAAAAGTTTCAATCGTCAAATTCTCAAATTCATCTTTCGTGAGAAAGTTTCAATTGTCAAATTCTCAAATTTATCTTTCGTGAGAAAGTTTCAACTGTCAAATTTTCACATTCATCTTTTGTGAAAAAGTTTCAACTGGCAAATTTTCAAATCTATTTTTCGTGAGAAAGGTTCAATAGTCAAATTTTCAAATCTATTTTTTGCGAAAAAGTTCCAATTGTCAAATTTTTAAATCTATTTTTCGTGAGAAAGTTGTAACTGTCAGATTCTCAAATTCATCTTTCGTGAGAAAGTTTCAGCTGGCAAATTTTCAAATTCATCTTTGGTGAGAAAGTTTCAGTTGTCATATTTTCAAATTTATCATGCGTGAAAAAGTTTCAATGGTCAAATTTTCAAATCTATTTTTCGTGAGAAAGGTTCACTTGTCAAATTTTCAAATTTATCTTTCGTGAAAAAGTTTCAATTGTCAAATTCTCAAATTCATCTTTCGTGAGAAAGTTTTAATTGTCAAATTTTCAAATTCATCTTTTGCGAAAAAATTTCAATTGTCACATTTTCAAATCTATTTTTTGTGAGAAAGTTCCAATGGTCAAATTTTTAAATGTATTTTTCGTGAGAAAGTTGTAACTGTCAGATTCTCAAATTCATCTGTCGTAAGAAAGTTTCAACTCTCAAATTTTCAAATTTATCTTTCTTGAGAAAGTTTTAATGGTCAAATTCTCAAATTTATTTTTCGTGAGAAAGTTTCCACGGTCAAATTTTCTAATCTATCTTTCGTGAAATAGTTTTAACCGTCAAATTTTCAAATCTATTTTTCGTGAGAAAGTTCCGATTGCCAAAATGTCAAATTCATCTTTCGCGAGAAAGTTTCAACTGTCAAATTTTCAAATTCATCTTTCGTGAGAAAGTTTTAACTGTCAGATACTCAAATTCATCATTCCTGAGAAAGTTTCACTTGTCAAATTTTCAAATTTATCTTTTGTGAAAAAGTTTCAACGGTCAAATTTTCAAATTCAACTTTCGTGAGAAAGTTTCAACCGTCTAATTTTCAAATTCATCTTTCGTGAGAAAGTTTCAATTGTCAAATTCTCAAATTTATCTTTCGTGAGAAAGTTTCAACTGTCAAATTTTCACATTCATCTTTTGTGAAAAAGTTTCAACTGGCAAATTTTCAAATCTATTTTTCGTGAGAAAGGTTCAATAGTCAAATTTTCAAATCTATTTTTTGTGAAAAAGTTCCAATTGTCAAATTTTTAAATCTATTTTTCGTGAGAAAGTTGTAACTGTCAGATTCTCAAATTCATCTTTCGTGAGAAAGTTTCAGCTGGCAAATTTTCAAATTCATCTTTGGTGAGAAAGTTTCAGTTGCCATATTTTCAAATTTATCTTGCGTGAAAAAGTTTCAATGGTCAAATTTTCAAATCTATTTTTCGTGAGAAAGGTTCACTTGTCAAATTTTCAAATTTATCTTACGTGAAAAAGTTTCAATTGTCAAATTCTCAAATTCATCTTTCGTGAGAAAGTTTTAATTGTCAAATTTTCAAATTCATCTTTTGTGAAAAAATTTCAATTGTCACATTTTCAAATCTATTTTTTGTGAGAAAGTTCCAATGGTCAAATTTTTAAATGTATTTTTCGTGAGAAAGTTGTAACTGTCAGATTCTCAAATTCATCTGTCGTGAGAAAGTTTCAACTCTCAAATTTTCAAATTTATCTTTCTTGAGAAAGATTTAATGGTCAAATTCTCAAATTTATTTTTCGTGAGAAAGTTTCCACGGTCAAATTTTCTAATCTATCTTTCGTGAAAAAGTTTTAACGGTCAAATTTTCAAATCTATTTTTCGTGAGAAAGTTCCGATTGCCAAAATGTCAAATTCATCTTTCGTGAGAAAGTTTCACTTGTCAAATTTTCAAATTCATCTTTTGTGAAAAAGTTTCAACTGTCAAATTTTCAAATTCAACTTTCGTGAAAAAGTTTCAACTGTCTAATTTTCAAATTCATCTTCCGTGAGAAAGTTTCAATTGTCAAATTCTCAAACTTATCTTTCGTGAGAAAGTTTCAACTGTCAAACATTCAAATCTATTTTTCGTGAGAAAGTTTCAAATGTCAAATTTTCAAACTCATCTTTCGTGAAAAAGTTTTAACTGTTAAATTCTCAAATTCATCTGTCGTGAAAAAGTTCCAATTGTCAAATTTTCAAATCTATTTTTCGTGAGAAAGTTCCAATTGTCAAATTCTCAAATTCATCTTTCATGAGAAAGTTTCAAGTGTGAAATTTTCAAATTCATCTTTCGTGAGAAAGTTTCAACTGTCAAATTTTCAAATTCATCTTTATTGAAAAAGTTTCAATTGTCAAATTTTCGAATCTATCTTTCGTTAAAAAGTTTCAATCGTCAAATTCTCAACTTCATTTTTTGGGAGAATGTTTCAATTGTCAAATTCTCAAATTTATCTGTCGTGAAAACATTTAACTGTTAAATTCTCACATTCATCCTCCGTGAAAAAGTTTCAATTGTCAAATTTTCAAATTCATCTTTTGTGAAAAAGTTTCAACTGTCAAATTTTCAAATTCATCTTTATTGAAAAAGTTTCAATTGTCAAATTTTCAAATCTATCTTTCGTGAAAAAGTTTCAATTGTCAAATTCTCAAATTCATCTTTCGTGAGGAAGTTTCAACTGTCAAATTTTCAAATTCATCTTTCGTGAGAAAGTTTCACCTGTCAAATTTTCAAACTGAACTTCCGTGAGAAAGTTTCAACTGTCAAATTTTTAAATTCATCTTTCGTGAGAAAGTTTCAATTGTCAAATTCTCAAATTTATCTTTCATGAGAAAGTTTCAACTGTCAAACTTTCAAATCTATTTTTTGTGAAAAAGTTCCAATTGTCAAATTTTTAAATCTATTTTTCGTGAGAAAGTTGTAACTGTCAGATTCTCAATTCCATCTTTGGTGAGAAAGTTTCAGCTGGCAAATTTTCAAATTCATCTTTGGTGAGAAAGTTTCAGCTGTCAAATTTTCAAATTTATCTTTCGTGAGAAAGTTTCAACTGTCAAACATTCAAATCTATTTTTTGTGAAAAAGTTCCAATTATCAAATTTTTAAATCTATTTTTCGTGAGAAAGTTGTAACTGTCAGATTCTTAATTCATCTTTCGTGAGAAAGTTTCAATTGTCAAATTTTCACATTCATCTTTTGTGAAAAAGTTTCAACTGGCAAATTTTCAAATCTATTTTTTGTGAGAAAGTTCCAATGGTCAAATTTTGAAATGTATTTTTCGTAAGAAAGTTTTAACTGTCAGATTCTCAAATTCATCTTTCGTGAGAAAGTTTCAACTCTCAAATTTTCAAATTTATCTTTCTTGAGAAAGTTTTAATGGTCAAATTCTCAAATTTATTTTTCGTTAGAAAGTTTCCACTGTCAAATTTTCTAATCTATCTTTCGTGAAAAAGTTTTAACTGTCAAATTTTCAAATCTATTTTTCGTGAGAAAGTTCCAATTGTCAAATTTTTAAATCTATTTTTCGTGAGAAAGTTGTAACTGTCAGATTCTCAATTCCATCTTTGGTGAGAAAGTTTCAGCTGGCAAATTTTCAAATTCATCTTTGGTGAGAAAGTTTCAGCTGTCAAATTTTCAAATTTATCTTTCGTGAGAAAGTTTCAACTGTCAAACATTCAAATCTATTTTTTGTGAAAAAGTTCCAATTATCAAATTTTTAAATCTATTTTTCGTGAGAAAGTTGTAACTGTCAGATTCTCAATTCATCTTTCGTGAGAAAGTTTCAATTGTCAAATTTTCACATTCATCTTTTGTGAAAAAGATTCAACTGGCAAATTTTCAAATCTATTTTTTGTGAGAAAGTTCCAATGGTCAAATTTTGAAATGTATTTTTCGTAAGAAAGTTTTAACTGTCAGATTCTCAAATTCATCTTTCGTGAGAAAGTTTCAACTCTCAAATTTTCAAATTTATCTTTCTTGAGAAAGTTTTAATGGTCAAATTCTCAAATTTATTTTTCGTTAGAAAGTTTCCACTGTCAAATTTTCTAATCTATCTTTCGTGAAAAAGTTTTAACTGTCAAATTTTCAAATCTATTTTTCGTGAGAAAGTTCCAATTGTCAAATTGTCAAATTCATCTTTCGTCAGAAAGTTTTAACTGTCAAATTTTCAAATTCATCTTTATTGAAAAAGTTTCAATTGTCAAATTTTCGAATCTATCTTTATCGAAAAAGTTTCAATTGTCAAATTTTCGAATCTATCTTTCGTTACAAAGTTGCAATCGTCAAATTCTCAACTTCATTTTTCGTGAGAATGTTTCAATTGTCAAATTCTTAAATTTATCTGTCGTGAAAACGTTTTAATTGTAAAACTCTCACATTCATCTTTCGTGAAAAAGTTTCAATTGTAAAATTTTCAAATCTATCTTTCGTGAAAAAGTTTCAATTGTCAAATTCTCAAATACATCTTTCGTGAGAAATTTTCAACCGTCAAAATTTCTAATACATCTTTCGTGAGAAAGTTTTAATTGTCAAATTTTCAAATTCATCCTTATTGAAAAAGTTTCAATTGTCAAATTTTCAAATCAATTTTTCGTGAGAAATTTCCAATGGTCAAATTCTCGAATTTATCTTTCGTGAAAACGTTTTAACTGTTAAATTGTCACATTCATCTTTCGTGAAAAAATTTCAATTGTGAAATTTTCAAATCTATCTTTCGTGAAAATGTTTCAATTGTCAAATTCTCAATTTTATCTGTCGTGAAAACGTTTCAACTGTTAAATTCTCACATTCATCCTTCGTGAAAAAGTTTCAACTGTCAAATTTTCAAATTAATCTTTCGTGAGAAAGTTTTAACTGTCAAATTTTCAAATTCATCTTTATTGAAAAAGTTTCAATTGTCAAATTTTCGAATCTATCTTTCGTTAAAAAGTTTCAATCGTCAAATTCTCAAATTCATCTTTCGTGAGAAAGTTTCAATTGTCAAATTCTCAAATTTATCTTTCGTGAGAAAGTTTCAACTGTCAAATTTTCACATTCATCTTTTGTGAAAAAGTTTCAACTGGCAAATTTTCAAATCTATTTTTCGTGAGAAAGGTTCAATAGTCAAATTTTCAAATCTATTTTTTGTGAAAAAGTTCCAATTGTCAAATTTTTAAATCTATTTTTCGTGAGAAAGTTGTAACTGTCAGATTCTCAAATTCATCTTTCGTGAGAAAGTTTCAGCTGGCAAATTTTCAAATTCATCTTTGGTGAGAAAGTTTCAGTTGCCATATTTTCAAATTTATCTTGCGTGAAAAAGTTTCAATGGTCAAATTTTCAAATCTATTTTTCGTGAGAAAGGTTCACTTGTCAAATTTTCAAATTTATCTTACGTGAAAAAGTTTCAATTGTCAAATTCTCAAATTCATCTTTCGTGAGAAAGTTTTAATTGTCAAATTTTCAAATTCATCTTTTGTGAAAAAATTTCAATTGTCACATTTTCAAATCTATTTTTTGTGAGAAAGTTCCAATGGTCAAATTTTTAAATGTATTTTTCGTGAGAAAGTTGTAACTGTCAGATTCTCAAATTCATCTGTCGTGAGAAAGTTTCAACTCTCAAATTTTCAAATTTATCTTTCTTGAGAAAGATTTAATGGTCAAATTCTCAAATTTATTTTTCGTGAGAAAGTTTCCACGGTCAAATTTTCTAATCTATCTTTCGTGAAAAAGTTTTAACGGTCAAATTTTCAAATCTATTTTTCGTGAGAAAGTTCCGATTGCCAAAATGTCAAATTCATCTTTCGTGAGAAAGTTTCACTTGTCAAATTTTCAAATTCATCTTTTGTGAAAAAGTTTCAACTGTCAAATTTTCAAATTCAACTTTCGTGAAAAAGTTTCAACTGTCTAATTTTCAAATTCATCTTCCGTGAGAAAGTTTCAATTGTCAAATTCTCAAACTTATCTTTCGTGAGAAAGTTTCAACTGTCAAACATTCAAATCTATTTTTCGTGAGAAAGTTTCAAATGTCAAATTTTCAAACTCATCTTTCGTGAAAAAGTTTTAACTGTTAAATTCTCAAATTCATCTTTCGTGAGAAAGTTTCAACTGTCAAATTTTCAAATTCATCTTTATTGAAAACGTTTCAATTGTCAAATTTTCGAATCTATCTTTCGTTAAAAAGTTTCAATCGTCAAATTCTCAACTTCATTTTTTGGGAGAATGTTTCAATTGTCAAATTCTCAAATTTATCTGTCGTGAAAACGTTTTAACTGTTAAATTCTCACATTCATCCTCCGTGAAAAAGTTTCAATTGTCAAATTTTCAAATTCATCTTTTGTGAAAAAGTTTCAACTGTCAAATTTTCAAATTCATCTTTATTGAAAAAGTTTCAATTGTCAAATTTTCAAATCTATCTTTCGTGAAAAAGTTTCAATTGTCAAATTCTCAAATTCATCTTTCGTGAGGAAGTTTCAACTGTCAAATTTTCAAATTCATCTTTCGTGAGAAAGTTTCACCTGTCAAATTTTCAAACTGAACTTTCGTGAGAAAGTTTCAACTGTCAAATTTTTAAATTCATCTTTCGTGAGAAAGTTTCAATTGTCAAATTCTCAAATTTATCTTTCATGAGAAAGTTTCAACTGTCAAACTTTCAAATCTATTTTTTGTGAAAAAGTTCCAATTGTCAAATTTTTAAATCTATTTTTCGTGAGAAAGTTGTAACTGTCAGATTCTCAATTCCATCTTTGGTGAGAAAGTTTCAGCTGGCAAATTTTCAAATTCATCTTTGGTGAGAAAATTTCAGCTGTCAAATTTTCAAATTTATCTTTCGTGAGAAAGTTTCAACTGTCAAACATTCAAATCTATTTTTTGTGAAAAAGTTCCAATTATCAAATTTTTAAATCTATTTTTCGTGAGAAAGTTGTAACTGTCAGATTCTCAATTCATCTTTCGTGAGAAAGTTTCAATTGTCAAATTTTCACATTCATCTTTTGTGAAAAAGTTTCAACTGGCAAATTTTCAAATCTATTTTTTGTGAGAAAGTTCCAATGGTCAAATTTTGAAATGTATTTTTCGTAAGAAAGTTTTAACTGTCAGATTCTCAAATTCATCTTTCGTGAGAAAGTTTCAACTCTCAAATTTTCAAATTTATCTTTCTTGAGAAAGTTTTAATGGTCAAATTCTCAAATTTATTTTTCGTTAGAAAGTTTCCACTGTCAAATTTTCTAATCTATCTTTCGTGAAAAAGTTTTAACTGTCAAATTTTCAAATCTATTTTTCGTGAGAAAGTTCCAATTGTCAAATTGTCAAATTCATCTTTCGTGAGAAAGTTTTAACTGTCAAATTTTCAAATTCATCTTTATTGAAAAAGTTTCAATTGTCAAATTTTCGAATCTATCTTTATTGAAAAAGTTTCAATTGTCAAATTTTCGAATCTATCTTTCGTGAAAAAGTTTCAATCGTCAAATTCTCAACTTCATTTTTCGTGAGAATGTTTCAATTGGCAAAATTTCTAATTCATCTATCGTGAGAAAGTTTCAACTGTCAAATTTTCAAATTCATCTTTCGTGAGAAAGTTTCAATTGTCAAATTCTCAAATTTTTCTTTCGTGAAAAAGGTTCAATTGTAAAATTTTCAAATCTATTTTTCGTGAGAAAATTTCAACTGTCAAATTTTCAAATTCATCCCTCGTCAAAAAATTTTAACTGTTAAATGCTCAAATTCATCTTTCGTGAAAAAGATTCAATTGTCAAATTTTCAAATTTATCTTTCGTGAAAAAGTTTCAATTGTCAAATTCTCAAATTCATCTTTCGTGAGAAAGTTTTAATTGTCAAATTTTCAAATTCATCTTTTGTGAAAAAATTTCAATTGTCACATTTTCAAATCTATTTTTTGTGAGAAAGTTCCAATGGTCAAATTTTTAAATGTATTTTTCGTGAGAAAGTTGTACCTGTCAGATTCTCAAATTCATCTGTCGTGAGAAAGTTTCAACTCTCAAATTTTCAAATTTATCTTTCTTGAGAAAGATTTAATGGTCAAATTCTCAAATTTATTTTTCGTGAGAAAGTTTCCACGGTCAAATTTTCTAATCTATCTTTCGTGAAAAAGTTTTAACGGTCAAATTTTCAAATCTATTTTTCGTGAGAAAGTTCCGATTGCCAAAATGTCAAATTCATCTTTCGCGAGAAAGTTTCAACTGTCAAATTTTCAAATTCATCTTTCGTGAGAAAGTTTTAACTGTCAGATACTCAAATTCATCATTCGTGAGAAAGTTTCACTTGTCAAATTTTCAAATTCATCTTTTGTGAAAAAGTTTCAACTGTCAAATTTTCAAATTCAACTTTCGTGAAAAAGTTTCAACTGTCTAATTTTCAAATTCATCTTCCGTGAGAAAGTTTCAATTGTCAAATTCTCAAACTTATCTTTCGTGAGAAAGTTTCAACTGTCAAACATTCAAATCTATTTTTCGTGAGAAAGTTTCAAATGTCAAATTTTCAAATCTATTTTTCGTGAGAAAGTTCCAATTGTCAAATTCTCAAATTCATCTTTCGTGAGAAAGTTTCAAGTGTGAAATTTTCAAATTCATCTTTCGTGAGAAAGTTTCAACTGTCAAATTTTCAAATTCATCTTTATTGAAAAAGTTTCAATTGTCAAATTTTCGAATCTATCTTTCGTTAAAAAGTTCAATCGTCAAATTCTCAACTTCATTTTTCGGGAGAATGTTTCTATTGTCAAATTCTCAAATTTATCTGTCGTGAAAACGTTTTAACTGTTAAATTCTCACATTCATCCTCCGTGAAAAAGTTTCAATTGTCAAATTTTCAAATTCATCTTTCGTGAGGAAGTTTCAACTGTCAAATTTTCAAATTCATCTTTCGTGAGAAAGTTTCACCTGTCAAATTTTCAAACTGAACTTTCGTGAGAAAGTTTCAACTGTCAAATTTTTAAATTCATCTTTCGTGAGAAAGTTTCAATTGTCAAATTCTCAAATTTATCTTTCATGAGAAAGTTTCAACTGTCAAACTTTCAAATCTATTTTTTGTGAAAAAGTTCCAATTGTCAAATTTTTAAATCTATTTTTCGTGAGAAAGTTGTAACTGTCAGATTCTCAATTCCATCTTTGGTGAGAAAGTTTCAGCTGGCAAATTTTCAAATTCATCTTTGGTGAGAAAGTTTCAGCTGTCAAATTTTCAAATTTATCTTTCGTGAGAAAGTTTCAACTGTCAAACATTCAAATCTATTTTTTGTGAAAAAGTTCCAATTATCAAATTTTTAAATCTATTTTTCGTGAGAAAGTTGTAACTGTCAGATTCTCAATTCATCTTTCGTGAGAAAGTTTCAATTGTCAAATTTTCACATTCATCTTTTGTGAAAAAGATTCAACTGGCAAATTTTCAAATCTATTTTTTGTGAGAAAGTTCCAATGGTCAAATTTTGAAATGTATTTTTCGTAAGAAAGTTTTAACTGTCAGATTCTCAAATTCATCTTTCGTGAGAAAGTTTCAACTCTCAAATTTTCAAATTTATCTTTCTTGAGAAAGTTTTAATGGTCAAATTCTCAAATTTATTTTTCGGTAGAAAGTTTCCACTGTCAAATTTTCTAATCTATCTTTCGTGAAAAAGTTTTAACTGTCAAATTTTCAAATCTATTTTTCGTGAGAAAGTTCCAATTGTCAAATTGTCAAATTCATCTTTCGTCAGAAAGTTTTAACTGTCAAATTTTCAAATTCATCTTTATTGAAAAAGTTTCAATTGTCAAATTTTCGAATCTATCTTTATCGAAAAAGTTTCAATTGTCAAATTTTCGAATCTATCTTTCGTTACAAAGTTGCAATCGTCAAATTCTCAACTTCATTTTTCGTGAGAATGTTTCAATTGTCAAATTCTTAAATTTATCTGTCGTGAAAACGTTTTAATTGTAAAACTCTCACATTCATCTTTCGTGAAAAAGTTTCAATTGTAAAATTTTCAAATCTATCTTTCGTGAAAAAGTTTCAATTGTCAAATTCTCAAATACATCTTTCGTGAGAAATTTTCAACCGTCAAAATTTCTAATACATCTTTCGTGAGAAAGTTTTAATTGTCAAATTTTCAAATTCATCCTTATTGAAAAAGTTTCAATTGTCAAATTTTCAAATCAATTTTTCGTGAGAAATTTCCAATGGTCAAATTCTCGAATTTATCTTTCGTGAAAACGTTTTAACTGTTAAATTGTCACATTCATCTTTCGTGAAAAAATTTCAATTGTGAAATTTTCAAATCTATCTTTCGTGAAAATGTTTCAATTGTCAAATTCTCAATTTTATCTGTCGTGAAAACCTTTCAACTGTTAAATTCTCACATTCATCCTTCGTGAAAAAGTTTCAACTGTCAAATTTTCAAATTAATCTTTCGTGAGAAAGTTTTAACTGTCAAATTTTCAAATTCATCTTTATTGAAAAAGTTTCAATTGTCAAATTTTCGAATCTATCTTTCGTTAAAAAGTTTCAATCGTCAAATTCTCAAATTCATCTTTCGTGAGAAAGTTTCAATTGTCAAATTCTCAAATTTATCTTTCGTGAGAAAGTTTCAACTGTCAAATTTTCACATTCATCTTTTGTGAAAAAGTTTCAACTGGCAAATTTTCAAATCTATTTTTCGTGAGAAAGGTTCAATAGTCAAATTTTCAAATCTATTTTTTGCGAAAAAGTTCCAATTGTCAAATTTTTAAATCTATTTTTCGTGAGAAAGTTGTAACTGTCAGATTCTCAAATTCATCTTTCGTGAGAAAGTTTCAGCTGGCAAATTTTCAAATTCATCTTTGGTGAGAAAGTTTCAGTTGTCATATTTTCAAATTTATCTTGCGTGAAAAAGTTTCAATGGTCAAATTTTCAAATCTATTTTTCGTGAGAAAGGTTCACTTGTCAAATTTTCAAATTTATCTTTCGTGAAAAAGTTTCAATTGTCAAATTCTCAAATTCATCTTTCGTGAGAAAGTTTTAATTGTCAAATTTTCAAATTCATCTTTTGCGAAAAAATTTCAATTGTCACATTTTCAAATCTATTTTTTGTGAGAAAGTTCCAATGGTCAAATTTTTAAATGTATTTTTCGTGAGAAAGTTGTAACTGTCAGATTCTCAAATTCATCTGTCGTAAGAAAGTTTCAACTCTCAAATTTTCAAATTTATCTTTCTTGAGAAAGTTTTAATGGTCAAATTCTCAAATTTATTTTTCGTGAGAAAGTTTCCACGGTCAAATTTTCTAATCTATCTTTCGTGAAAAAGTTTTAACCGTCAAATTTTCAAATCTATTTTTCGTGAGAAAGTTCCGATTGCCAAAATGTCAAATTCATCTTTCGCGAGAAAGTTTCAACTGTCAAATTTTCAAATTCATCTTTCGTGAGAAAGTTTTAACTGTCAGATACTCAAATTCATCATTCCTGAGAAAGTTTCACTTGTCAAATTTTCAAATTTATCTTTTGTGAAAAAGTTTCAACTGTCAAATTTTCAAATTCAACTTTCGTGAGAAAGTTTCAACCGTCTAATTTTCAAATTCATCTTTCGTGAGAAAGTTTCAATTGTCAAATTCTCAAATTTATCTTTCGTGAGAAAGTTTCAACTGTCAAATTTTCACATTCATCTTTTGTGAAAAAGTTTCAACTGGCAAATTTTCAAATCTATTTTTCGTGAGAAAGGTTCAATAGTCAAATTTTCAAATCTATTTTTTGTGAAAAAGTTCCAATTGTCAAATTTTTAAATCTATTTTTCGTGAGAAAGTTGTAACTGTCAGATTCTCAAATTCATCTTTCGTGAGAAAGTTTCAGCTGGCAAATTTTCAAATTCATCTTTGGTGAGAAAGTTTCAGTTGCCATATTTTCAAATTTATCTTGCGTGAAAAAGTTTCAATGGTCAAATTTTCAAATCTATTTTTCGTGAGAAAGGTTCACTTGTCAAATTTTCAAATTTATCTTACGTGAAAAAGTTTCAATTGTCAAATTCTCAAATTCATCTTTCGTGAGAAAGTTTTAATTGTCAAATTTTCAAATTCATCTTTTGTGAAAAAATTTCAATTGTCACATTTTCAAATCTATTTTTTGTGAGAAAGTTCCAATGGTCAAATTTTTAAATGTATTTTTCGTGAGAAAGTTGTAACTGTCAGATTCTCAAATTCATCTGTCGTGAGAAAGTTTCAACTCTCAAATTTTCAAATTTATCTTTCTTGAGAAAGATTTAATGGTCAAATTCTCAAATTTATTTTTCGTGAGAAAGTTTCCACGGTCAAATTTTCTAATCTATCTTTCGTGAAAAAGTTTTAACGGTCAAATTTTCAAATCTATTTTTCGTGAGAAAGTTCCGATTGCCAAAATGTCAAATTCATCTTTCGTGAGAAAGTTTCACTTGTCAAATTTTCAAATTCATCTTTTGTGAAAAAGTTTCAACTGTCAAATTTTCAAATTCAACTTTCGTGAAAAAGTTTCAACTGTCTAATTTTCAAATTCATCTTCCGTGAGAAAGTTTCAATTGTCAAATTCTCAAACTTATCTTTCGTGAGAAAGTTTCAACTGTCAAACATTCAAATCTATTTTTCGTGAGAAAGTTTCAAATGTCAAATTTTCAAACTCATCTTTCGTGAAAAAGTTTTAACTGTTAAATTCTCAAATTCATCTGTCGTGAAAAAGTTCCAATTGTCAAATTTTCAAATCTATTTTTCGTGAGAAAGTTCCAATTGTCAAATTCTCAAATTCATCTTTCATGAGAAAGTTTCAAGTGTGAAATTTTCAAATTCATCTTTCGTGAGAAAGTTTCAACTGTCAAATTTTCAAATTCATCTTTATTGAAAAAGTTTCAATTGTCAAATTTTCGAATCTATCTTTCGTTAAAAAGTTTCAATCGTCAAATTCTCAACTTCATTTTTTGGGAGAATGTTTCAATTGTCAAATTCTCAAATTTATCTGTCGTGAAAACATTTAACTGTTAAATTCTCACATTCATCCTCCGTGAAAAAGTTTCAATTGTCAAATTTTCAAATTCATCTTTCGTGAAAAAGTTTCAATTGTCAAATTCTCAAATTCATCTTTCGTGAGGAAGTTTCAACTGTCAAATTTTCAAATTCATCTTTCGTGAGAAAGTTTCACCTGTCAAATTTTCAAACTGAACTTCCGTGAGAAAGTTTCAACTGTCAAATTTTTAAATTCATCTTTCGTGAGAAAGTTTCAATTGTCAAATTCTCAAATTTATCTTTCATGAGAAAGTTTCAACTGTCAAACTTTCAAATCTATTTTTTGTGAAAAAGTTCCAATTGTCAAATTTTTAAATCTATTTTTCGTGAGAAAGTTGTAACTGTCAGATTCTCAATTCCATCTTTGGTGAGAAAGTTTCAGCTGGCAAATTTTCAAATTCATCTTTGGTGAGAAAGTTTCAGCTGTCAAATTTTCAAATTTATCTTTCGTGAGAAAGTTTCAACTGTCAAACATTCAAATCTATTTTTTGTGAAAAAGTTCCAATTATCAAATTTTTAAATCTATTTTTCGTGAGAAAGTTGTAACTGTCAGATTCTTAATTCATCTTTCGTGAGAAAGTTTCAATTGTCAAATTTTCACATTCATCTTTTGTGAAAAAGTTTCAACTGGCAAATTTTCAAATCTATTTTTTGTGAGAAAGTTCCAATGGTCAAATTTTGAAATGTATTTTTCGTAAGAAAGTTTTAACTGTCAGATTCTCAAATTCATCTTTCGTGAGAAAGTTTCAACTCTCAAATTTTCAAATTTATCTTTTTTGAGAAAGTTTTAATGGTCAAATTCTCAAATTTATTTTTCGTTAGAAAGTTTCCACTGTCAAATTTTCTAATCTATCTTTCGTGAAAAAGTTTTAACTGTCAAATTTTCAAATCTATTTTTCGTGAGAAAGTTCCAATTGTCAAATTGTCAAATTCATCTTTCGTGAGAAAGTTTTAACTGTCAAATTTTCAAATTCATCTGTATTGAAAAAGTTTCAATTGTCAAATTTTCGAATCTATCTTTATTGAAAAAGTTTCAATTGTCAAATTTTCGAATCTATCTTTCGTTACAAAGTTGCAATCGTCAAATTCTTAACTTCATTTTTCGTGAGAATGTTTCAATTGTCAAATTCTTAAATTTATCTGTCGTGAAAACGTTTTAATTGTAAAACTCTCACATTCATCTTTCGTGAAAAAGTTTCAATTGTAAAATTTTCAAATCTATCTTTCGTGAAAAAGTTTCAATTGTCAAATTCTCAAATTCATCTTTCGTGAGAAATTTTCAACCGTCAAAATTTCTAATACATCTTTCGTGAGAAAGTTTTAATTGTCAAATTTTCAAATTCATCCTTATTGAAAAAGTTTCAATTGTCAAATTTTCAAATCAATTTTTCGTGAGAAATTTCCAATGGTCAAATTCTCGAATTTATCTTTCGTGAAAACGTTTTAACTGTTAAATTCTCACATTCATCTTTCGTGAAAAAATTTCAATTGTGAAATTTTCAAATCTATCTTTCGTGAAAATGTTTCAATTGTCAAATTCTTAATTTTATCTGTCGTGAAAACGTTTCAACTGTTAAATTCTCACATTCATCCTTCGTGAAAAAGTTTCAACTGTCAAATTTTCAAATTAATCTTTCTTGAGAAAGTTTTAACTGTCAAATTTTCAAATTCATCTTTATTGAAAAAGTTTCAATTGTCAAATTTTCGAATCTATCTTTCGTTAAAAAGTTTCAATCGTCAAATTCTCAACTTCATTTTTCGGGAGAATGTTTCAATTGTCAAATTCTCAAATTTATCTGTCGTGAAAACGTTTTAACTGTTAAATTCTCTCATTCATCTTTCGTGAAAAAGATTCAATTGTCAAAGTTTCAAATCTATTTTTCGTGAGAAAGTTCCAATTGTCAAATTCTCAAATTCATCTTTCGTGAGAAAGTTTCAACTGTGAAATTTTCAAATTCATCTTTCGTGAGAAAGTTTTAACTGTCAAATTTTCAAATTCATCTTTATTGAAAAAGTTTCAATTGTCAAATATTCGAATCTATCTTTCGTGAAAAAGTTTCAATCGTCAAATTCTCAACTTCATTTTTCGTGAGAATGTTTCAATTGGCAAAATTTCTAATTCATCTATCGTGAGAAAGTTTCAACTGTCAAATTTTCAAATTCATCTTTCGTGAGAAAGTTTCAATTGTCAAATTCTTAAATTTATCTTTCGTGAAAAAGGTTCAATTGTAAAATTTTCAAATCTATTTTTCGTGAGAAAATTTCAACTGTCAAATTTTCAAATTCATCCCTCGTCAAAAAATTTTAACTGTTAAATGCTCAAATTCATCTTTCGTGAAAAAGATTCAATTGTCAAATTTTCAAATTTATCTTTCGTGAAAAAGTTTCAATTGTCAAATTCTCAAATTCATCTTTCGTGAGAAAGTTTTAATTGTCAAATTTTCAAATTCATCTTTTGTGAAAAAATTTCAATTGTCACATTTTCAAATCTATTTTTTGTGAGAAAGTTCCAATGGTCAAATTTTTAAATGTATTTTTCGTGAGAAAGTTGTAACTGTCAGATTCTCAAATTCATCTGTCGTGAGAAAGTTTCAACTCTCAAATTTTCAAATTTATCTTTCTTGAGAAAGATTTAATGGTCAAATTCTCAAATTTATTTTTCGTGAGAAAGTTTCCACGGTCAAATTTTCTAATCTATCTTTCGTGAAAAAGTTTTAACGGTCAAATTTTCAAATCTATTTTTCGTGAGAAAGTTCCGATTGCCAAAATGTCAAATTCATCTTTCGCGAGAAAGTTTCAACTGTCAAATTTTCAAATTCATCTTTCGTGAGAAAGTTTTAACTGTCAGATACTCAAATTCATCATTCGTGAGAAAGTTTCACTTGTCAAATTTTCAAATTCATCTTTTGTGAAAAAGTTTCAACTGTCAAATTTTCAAATTCAACTTTCGTGAAAAAGTTTCAACTGTCTAATTTTCAAATTCATCTTCCGTGAGAAAGTTTCAATTGTCAAATTCTCAAACTTATCTTTCGTGAGAAAGTTTCAACTGTCAAACATTCAAATCTATTTTTCGTGAGAAAGTTTCAAATGTCAAATTTTCAAACTCATCTTTCGTGAAAAAGTTTTAACTGTTAAATTCTCAAATTCATCTGTCGTGAAAAAGTTTCAATTGTCAAATTTTCAAATCTATTTTTCGTGAGAAAGTTCCAATTGTCAAATTCTCAAATTCATCTTTCGTGAGAAAGTTTCAAGTGTGAAATTTTCAAATTCATCTTTCGTGAGAAAGTTTCAACTGTCAAATTTTCAAATTCATCTTTATTGAAAAAGTTTCAATTGTCAAATTTTCGAATCTATCTTTCGTTAAAAAGTTTCAATCGTCAAATTCTCAACTTCATTTTTCGGGAGAATGTTTCAATTGTCAAATTCTCAAATTTATCTGTCGTGAAAACGTTTTAACTGTTAAATTCTCACATTCATCCTCCGTGAAAAAGTTTCAATTTGCAAATTTTCAAATTCATCTTTTGTGAAAAAGTTTCAACTGTCAAATTTTCAAATTCAACTTTCGTGAGAAAGTTTCAACCGTCTAATTTTCAAATTCATCTTTCGTGAGAAAGTTTCAATTGTCAAATTCTCAAATTTATCTTTCGTGAGAAAGTTTCAACTGTCAAATTTTCACATTCATCTTTTGTGAAAAAGTTTCAACTGGCAAATTTTCAAATCTATTTTTCGTGAGAAAGGTTCAATAGTCAAATTTTCAAATCTATTTTTTGTGAAAAAGTTCCAATTGTCAAATTTTTAAATCTATTTTTCGTGAGAAAGTTGTAACTGTCAGATTCTCAAATTCATCTTTCGTGAGAAAGTTTCAGCTGGCAAATTTTCAAATTCATCTTTGGTGAGAAAGTTTCAGTTGTCATATTTTCAAATTTATCTTGCGTGAAAAAGTTTCAATGGTCAAATTTTCAAATCTATTTTTCGTGAGAAAGGTTCACTTGTCAAATTTTCAAATTTATCTTTCGTGAAAAAGTTTCAATTGTCAAATTCTCAAATTCATCTTTCGTGAGAAAGTTTTAATTGTCAAATTTTCAAATTCATCTTTTGTGAAAAAATTTCAATTGTCACATTTTCAAATCTATTTTTTGTGAGAAAGTTCCAATGGTCAAATTTTTAAATGTATTTTTCGTGAGAAAGTTGTAACTGTCAGATTCTCAAATTCATCTGTCGTGAGAAAGTTTCAACTCGCAATTTTCAAATTTATCTTTCATGAGAAAGATTTAATGGTCAAATTCTCAAATTTATTTTTCGTGAGAAAGTTTCCACGGTCAAATTTTCTAATCTATCTTTCGTGAAAAAGTTTTAACGGTCAAATTTTCAAATCTATTTTTCGTGAGAAAGTTCCGATTGCCAAAATGTCAAATTCATCTTTCGCGAGAAAGTTTCAACTGTCAAATTTTCAAATTCATCTTTCGTGAGAAAGTTTTAACTGTCAGATACTCAAATTCATCATTCGTGAGAAAGTTTCACTTGTCAAATTTTCAAATTCATCTTTTGTGAAAAAGTTTCAACTGTCAAATTTCCAAATTCAACTTTCGTGAAAAAGTTTCAACTGTCTAATTTTCAAATTCATCTTCCGTGAGAAAGTTTCAATTGTCAAATTCTCAAACTTATCTTTCGTGAGAAAGTTTCAACTGTCAAACATTCAAATCTATTTTTCGTGAGAAAGTTTCAAATGTCAAATTTTCAAACTCATCTTTCGTGAGAAAGTTTTAACTGTCAAATTTTCAAATTCATCTGTATTGAAAAAGTTTCAATTGTCAAATTTTCGAATCTATCTTTATTGAAAAAGTTTCAATTGTCAAATTTTCGAATCTATCTTTCGTTACAAAGTTGCAATCGTCAAATTCTTAACTTCATTTTTCGTGAGAATGTTTCAATTGTCAAATTCTTAAATTTATCTGTCGTGAAAACGTTTTAATTGTAAAACTCTCACATTCATCTTTCGTGAAAAAGTTTCAATTGTAAAATTTTCAAATCTATCTTTCGTGAAAAAGTTTCAATTGTCAAATTCTCAAATTCATCTTTCGTGAGAAATTTTCAACCGTCAAAATTTCTAATACATCTTTCGTGAGAAAGTTTTAATTGTCAAATTTTCAAATTCATCCTTATTGAAAAAGTTTCAATTGTCAAATTTTCAAATCAATTTTTCGTGAGAAATTTCCAATGGTCAAATTCTCGAATTTATCTTTCGTGAAAACGTTTTAACTGTTAAATTCTCACATTCATCTTTCGTGAAAAAATTTCAATTGTGAAATTTTCAAATCTATCTTTCGTGAAAATGTTTCAATTGTCAAATTCTCAATTTTATCTGTCGTGAAAACGTTTCAACTGTTAAATTCTCACATTCATCCTTCGTGAAAAAGTTTCAACTGTCAAATTTTCAAATTAATCTTTCGTGAGAAAGTTTTAACTGTCAAATTTTCAAATTCATCTTTATTGAAAAAGTTTCAATTGTCAAATTTTCGAATCTATCTTTCGTTAAAAAGTTTCAATCGTCAAATTCTCAACTTCATTTTTCGGGAGAATGTTTCAATTGTCAAATTCTCAAATTTATCTGTCGTGAAAACGTTTTAACTGTTAAATTCTCTCATTCATCTTTCGTGAAAAAGATTCAATTGTCAAAGTTTCAAATCTATTTTTCGTGAGAAAGTTCCAATTGTCAAATTCTCAAATTCATCTTTCGTGAGAAAGTTTCAACTGTGAAATTTTCAAATTCATCTTTCGTGAGAAAGTTTTAACTGTCAAATTTTCAAATTCATCTTTATTGAAAAAGTTTCAATTGTCAAATTTTCGAATCTATCTTTCGTGAAAAAGTTTCAATCGTCAAATTCTCAACTTCATTTTTCGTGAGAATGTTTCAATTGGCAAAATTTCTAATTCATCTATCGTGAGAAAGTTTCAACTGTCAAATTTTCAAATTCATCTTTCGTGAGAAAGTTTCAATTGTCAAATTCTTAAATTTATCTTTCGTGAAAAAGGTTCAATTGTAAAATTTTCAAATCTATTTTTCGTGAGAAAATTTCAACTGTCAAATTTTCAAATTCATCCCTCGTCAAAAAATTTTAACTGTTAAATGCTCAAATTCATCTTTCGTGAAAAAGATTCAATTGTCAAATTTTCAAATTTATCTTTCGTGAAAAAGTTTCAATTGTCAAATTCTCAAATTCATCTTTCGTGAGAAAGTTTTAATTGTCAAATTTTCAAATTCATCTTTTGTGAAAAAATTTCAATTGTCACATTTTCAAATCTATTTTTTGTGAGAAAGTTCCAATGGTCAAATTTTTAAATGTATTTTTCGTGAGAAAGTTGTAACTGTCAGATTCTCAAATTCATCTGTCGTGAGAAAGTTTCAACTCTCAAATTTTCAAATTTATCTTTCTTGAGAAAGATTTAATGGTCAAATTCTCAAATTTATTTTTCGTGAGAAAGTTTCCACGGTCAAATTTTCTAATCTATCTTTCGTGAAAAAGTTTTAACGGTCAAATTTTGAAATCTATTTTTCGTGAGAAAGTTCCGATTGCCAAAATGTCAAATTCATCTTTCGCGAGAAAGTTTCAACTGTCAAATTTTCAAATTCATCTTTCGTGAGAAAGTTTTAACTGTCAGATACTCAAATTCATCATTCGTGAGAAAGTTTCACTTGTCAAATTTTCAAATTCATCTTTTGTGAAAAAGTTTCAACTGTCAAATTTTCAAATTCAACTTTCGTGAAAAAGTTTCAACTGTCTAATTTTCAAATTCATCTTCCGTGAGAAAGTTTCAATTGTCAAATTCTCAAACTTATCTTTCGTGAGAAAGTTTCAACTGTCAAACATTCAAATCTATTTTTCGTGAGAAAGTTTCAAATGTCAAATTTTCAAACTCATCTTTCGTGAAAAAGTTTTAACTGTTAAATTCTCAAATTCATCTGTCGTGAAAAAGTTTCAATTGTCAAATTTTCAAATCTATTTTTCGTGAGAAAGTTCCAATTGTCAAATTCTCAAATTCATCTTTCGTGAGAAAGTTTCAAGTGTGAAATTTTCAAATTCATCTTTCGTGAGAAAGTTTCAACTGTCAAATTTTCAAATTCATCTTTATTGAAAAAGTTTCAATTGTCAAATTTTCGAATCTATCTTTCGTTAAAAAGTTTCAATCGTCAAATTCTCAACTTCATTTTTCGGGAGAATGTTTCAATTGTCAAATTCTCAAATTTATCTGTCGTGAAAACGTTTTAACTGTTAAATTCTCACATTCATCCTCCGTGAAAAAGTTTCAATTTGCAAATTTTCAAATTCATCTTTTGTGAAAAAGTTTCAACTGTCAAATTTTCAAATTCAACTTTCGTGAGAAAGTTTCAACCGTCTAATTTTCAAATTCATCTTTCGTGAGAAAGTTTCAATTGTCAAATTCTCAAATTTATCTTTCGTGAGAAAGTTTCAACTGTCAAATTTTCACATTCATCTTTTGTGAAAAAGTTTCAACTGGCAAATTTTCAAATCTATTTTTCGTGAGAAAGGTTCAATAGTCAAATTTTCAAATCTATTTTTTGTGAAAAAGTTCCAATTGTCAAATTTTTAAATCTATTTTTCGTGAGAAAGTTGTAACTGTCAGATTCTCAAATTCATCTTTCGTGAGAAAGTTTCAGCTGGCAAATTTTCAAATTCATCTTTGGTGAGAAAGTTTCAGTTGTCATATTTTCAAATTTATCTTGCGTGAAAAAGTTTCAATGGTCAAATTTTCAAATCTATTTTTCGTGAGAAAGGTTCACTTGTCAAATTTTCAAATTTATCTTTCGTGAAAAAGTTTCAATTGTCAAATTCTCAAATTCATCTTTCGTGAGAAAGTTTTAATTGTCAAATTTTCAAATTCATCTTTTGTGAAAAAATTTCAATTGTCACATTTTCAAATCTATTTTTTGTGAGAAAGTTCCAATGGTCAAATTTTTAAATGTATTTTTCGTGAGAAAGTTGTAACTGTCAGATTCTCAAATTCATCTGTCGTGAGAAAGTTTCAACTCGCAATTTTCAAATTTATCTTTCATGAGAAAGATTTAATGGTCAAATTCTCAAATTTATTTTTCGTGAGAAAGTTTCCACGGTCAAATTTTCTAATCTATCTTTCGTGAAAAAGTTTTAACGGTCAAATTTTCAAATCTATTTTTCGTGAGAAAGTTCCGATTGCCAAAATGTCAAATTCATCTTTCGCGAGAAAGTTTCAACTGTCAAATTTTCAAATTCATCTTTCGTGAGAAAGTTTTAACTGTCAGATACTCAAATTCATCATTCGTGAGAAAGTTTCACTTGTCAAATTTTCAAATTCATCTTTTGTGAAAAAGTTTCAACTGTCAAATTTCCAAATTCAACTTTCGTGAAAAAGTTTCAACTGTCTAATTTTCAAATTCATCTTCCGTGAGAAAGTTTCAATTGTCAAATTCTCAAACTTATCTTTCGTGAGAAAGTTTCAACTGTCAAACATTCAAATCTATTTTTCGTGAGAAAGTTTCAAATGTCAAATTTTCAAACTCATCTTTCGTGAAAAAGTTTTAACTGTTAAATTCTCAAATTCATCTGTCGTGAAAAAGTTCCAATTGTCAAATTTTCAAATCTATTTTTCGTGAGAAAGTTCCAATTGTCAAATTCTCAAATTCATCTTTCATGAGAAAGTTTCAAGTGTGAAATTTTCAAATTCATCTTTCGTGAGAAAGTTTCAACTGTCAAATTTTCAAATTCATCTTTATTGAAAAAGTTTCAATTGTCAAATTTTCGAATCTATCTTTCGTTAAAAAGTTTCAATCGTCAAATTCTCAACTTCATTTTTCGGGAGAATGTTTCAATTGTCAAATTCTCAAATTTATCTGTCGTGAAAACGTTTTAACTGTTAAATTCTCACATTCATCCTCCGTGAAAAAGTTTCAATTGTCAAATTTTCAAATTCATCTTTTGTGAAAAAGTTTCAACTGTCAAATTTTCAAATTCATCTTTATTGAAAAAGTTTCAATTGTCAAATTTTCAAATCTATCTTTCGTGAAAAAGTTTCAATTGTCAAATCTCAAATTCATCTTTCGTGAGGAAGTTTCAACTGTCAAATTTTCAAATTCATCTTTCGTGAGAAAGTTTCACCTGTCAAATTTTCAAACTGAACTTTCGTGAGAAAGTTTCAACTGTCAAATTTTTAAATTCATCTTTCGTGAGAAAGTTTCAATTGTCAAATTCTCAAATTTATCTTTCATGAGAAAGTTTCAACTGTCAAACTTTCAAATCTATTTTTTGTGAAAAAGTTCCAATTGTCAAATTTTTAAATCTATTTTTCGTGAGAAAGTTGTAACTGTCAGATTCTCAATTCCATCTTTGGTGAGAAAGTTTCAGCTGGCAAATTTTCAAATTCATCTTTGGTGAGAAAGTTTCAGCTGTCAAATTTTCAAATTTATCTTTCGTGAGAAAGTTTCAACTGTCAAACATTCAAATCTATTTTTTGTGAAAAAAGTTCCAATTATCAAATTTTTAAATCTATTTTTCGTGAGAAAGTTGTAACTGTCAGATTCTCAATTCATCTTTCGTGAGAAAGTTTCAATTGTCAAATTTTCACATTCATCTTTTGTGAAAAAGTTTCAACTGGCAAATTTTCAAATCTATTTTTTGTGAGAAAGTTCCAATGGTCAAATTTTGAAATGTATTTTTCGTAAGAAAGTTTTAACTGTCAGATTCTCAAATTCATCTTTCGTGAGAAACTTTCAACTCTCAAATTTTCAAATTTATCTTTCTTGAGAAAGTTTTAATGGTCAAATTCTCAAATTTATTTTTCGTTAGAAAGTTTCCACTGTCAAATTTTCTAATCTATCTTTCGTGAAAAAGTTTTAACTGTCAAATTTTCAAATCTATTTTTCGTGAGAAAGTTCCAATTGTCAAATTGTCAAATTCATCTTTCGTGAGAAAGTTTTAACTGTCAAATTTTCAAATTCATCTTTATTGAAAAAGTTTCAATTGTCAAATTTTCGAATCTATCTTTATTGAAAAAGTTTCAATTGTCAAATTTTCGAATCTATCTTTCGTGAAAAAGTTTCAATCCTCAAATTCTCAACTTCATTTTTCGTGAGAATGTTTCAATTGGCAAAATTTCTAATTCATCTATCGTGAGAAAGTTTCAACTGTCAAATTTTCAAATTCATCTTTCGTGAGAAAGTTTCAATTGTCAAATTCTCAAATTTATCTTTCGTGAAAAAGGTTCAATTGTAAAATTTTCAAATCTATTTTTCGTGAGAAAATTTCAACTGTCAAATTTTCAAATTCATCCCTCGTCAAAAAATTTTAACTGTTAAATGCTCAAATTCATCTTTCGTGAAAAAGATTCAATTGTCAAATTTTCAAATTTATCTTTCGTGAAAAAGTTTCAATTGTCAAATTCTCAAATTCATCTTTCGTGAGAAAGTTTTAATTGTCAAATTTTCAAATTCATCTTTTGTGAAAAAATTTCAATTGTCACATTTTCAAATCTATTTTTTGTGAGAAAGTTCCAATGGTCAAATTTTTAAATGTATTTTTCGTGAGAAAGTTGTACCTGTCAGATTCTCAAATTCATCTGTCGTGAGAAAGTTTCAACTCTCAAATTTTCAAATTTATCTTTCTTGAGAAAGATTTAATGGTCAAATTCTCAAATTTATTTTTCGTGAGAAAGTTTCCACGGTCAAATTTTCTAATCTATCTTTCGTGAAAAAGTTTTAACGGTCAAATTTTCAAATCTATTTTTCGTGAGAAAGTTCCGATTGCCAAAATGTCAAATTCATCTTTCGCGAGAAAGTTTCAACTGTCAAATTTTCAAATTCATCTTTCGTGAGAAAGTTTTAACTGTCAGATACTCAAATTCATCATTCGTGAGAAAGTTTCACTTGTCAAATTTTCAAATTCATCTTTTGTGAAAAAGTTTCAACTGTCAAATTTTCAAATTCAACTTTCGTGAAAAAGTTTCAACTGTCTAATTTTCAAATTCATCTTCCGTGAGAAAGTTTCAATTGTCAAATTCTCAAACTTATCTTTCGTGAGAAAGTTTCAACTGTCAAACATTCAAATCTATTTTTCGTGAGAAAGTTTCAAATGTCAAATTTTCAAATCTATTTTTCGTGAGAAAGTTCCAATTGTCAAATTCTCAAATTCATCTTTCGTGAGAAAGTTTCAAGTGTGAAATTTTCAAATTCATCTTTCGTGAGAAAGTTTCAACTGTCAAATTTTCAAATTCATCTTTATTGAAAAAGTTTCAATTGTCAAATTTTCGAATCTATCTTTCGTTAAAAAGTTCAATCGTCAAATTCTCAACTTCATTTTTCGGGAGAATGTTTCTATTGTCAAATTCTCAAATTTATCTGTCGTGAAAACGTTTTAACGTTTCATCCTCCGTGAAAAAGTTTCAATTGTCAAATTTTCAAATTCATCTTTCGTGAGGAAGTTTCAACTGTCAAATTTTCAAATTCATCTTTCGTGAGAAAGTTTCACCTGTCAAATTTTCAAACTGAACTTTCGTGAGAAAGTTTCAACTGTCAAATTTTTAAATTCATCTTTCGTGAGAAAGTTTCAATTGTCAAATTCTCAAATTTATCTTTCATGAGAAAGTTTCAACTGTCAAACTTTCAAATCTATTTTTTGTGAAAAAGTTCCAATTGTCAAATTTTTAAATCTATTTTTCGTGAGAAAGTTGTAACTGTCAGATTCTCAATTCCATCTTTGGTGAGAAAGTTTCAGCTGGCAAATTTTCAAATTCATCTTTGGTGAGAAAGTTTCAGCTGTCAAATTTTCAAATTTATCTTTCGTGAGAAAGTTTCAACTGTCAAACATTCAAATCTATTTTTTGTGAAAAAGTTCCAATTATCAAATTTTTAAATCTATTTTTCGTTAGAAAGTTGTAACTGTCAGATTCTCAATTCATCTTTCGTGAGAAAGTTTCAATTGTCAAATTTTCACATTCATCTTTTGTGAAAAAGATTCAACTGGCAAATTTTCAAATCTATTTTTTGTGAGAAAGTTCCAATGGTCAAATTTTGAAATGTATTTTTCGTAAGAAAGTTTTAACTGTCAGATTCTCAAATTCATCTTTCGTGAGAAAGTTTCAACTCTCAAATTTTCAAATTTATCTTTCTTGAGAAAGTTTTAATGGTCAAATTCTCAAATTTATTTTTCGTTAGAAAGTTTCCACTGTCAAATTTTCTAATCTATCTTTCGTGAAAAAGTTTTAACTGTCAAATTTTCAAATCTATTTTTCGTGAGAAAGTTCCAATTGTCAAATTGTCAAATTCATCTTTCGTCAGAAAGTTTTAACTGTCAAATTTTCAAATTCATCTTTATTGAAAAAGTTTCAATTGTCAAATTTTCGAATCTATCTTTATCGAAAAAGTTTCAATTGTCAAATTTTCGAATCTATCTTTCGTTACAAAGTTGCAATCGTCAAATTCTCAACTTCATTTTTCGTGAGAATGTTTCAATTGTCAAATTCTTAAATTTATCTGTCGTGAAAACGTTTTAATTGTAAAACTCTCACATTCATCTTTCGTGAAAAAGTTTCAATTGTAAAATTTTCAAATCTATCTTTCGTGAAAAAGTTTCAATTGTCAAATTCTCAAATACATCTTTCGTGAGAAATTTTCAACCGTCAAAATTTCTAATACATCTTTCGTGAGAAAGTTTTAATTGTCAAATTTTCAAATTCATCCTTATTGAAAAAGTTTCAATTGTCAAATTTTCAAATCAATTTTTCGTGAGAAATTTCCAATGGTCAAATTCTCGAATTTATCTTTCGTGAAAACGTTTTAACTGTTAAATTGTCACATTCATCTTTCGTGAAAAAATTTCAATTGTGAAATTTTCAAATCTATCTTTCGTGAAAATGTTTCAATTGTCAAATTCTCAATTTTATCTGTCGTGAAAACGTTTCAACTGTTAAATTCTCACATTCATCCTTCGTGAAAAAGTTTCAACTGTCAAATTTTCAAATTAATCTTTCGTGAGAAAGTTTTAACTGTCAAATTTTCAAATTCATCTTTATTGAAAAAGTTTCAATTGTCAAATTTTCGAATCTATCTTTCGTTAAAAAGTTTCAATCGTCAAATTCTCAAATTCATCTTTCGTGAGAAAGTTTCAATTGTCAAATTCTCAAATTTATCTTTCGTGAGAAAGTTTCAACTGTCAAATTTTCACATTCATCTTTTGTGAAAAAGTTTCAACTGGCAAATTTTCAAATCTATTTTTCGTGAGAAAGGTTCAATAGTCAAATTTTCAAATCTATTTTTTGCGAAAAAGTTCCAATTGTCAAATTTTCAAATCTATTTTTCGTGAGAAAGGTTCACTTGTCAAATTTTCAAATTTATCTTTCGTGAAAAAGTTTCAATTGTCAAATTCTCAAATTCATCTTTCGTGAGAAAGTTTTAATTGTCAAATTTTCAAATTCATCTTTTGTGAAAAAATTTCAATTGTCACATTTTCAAATCTATTTTTTGTGAGAAAGTTCCAATGGTCAAATTTTTAAATGTATTTTTCGTGAGAAAGTTGTAACTGTCAGATTCTCAAATTCATCTGTCGTGAGAAAGTTTCAACTCGCAATTTTCAAATTTATCTTTCATGAGAAAGATTTAATGGTCAAATTCTCAAATTTATTTTTCGTGAGAAAGTTTCCACGGTCAAATTTTCTAATCTATCTTTCGTGAAAAAGTTTTAACGGTCAAATTTTCAAATCTATTTTTCGTGAGAAAGTTCCGATTGCCAAAATGTCAAATTCATCTTTCGCGAGAAAGTTTCAACTGTCAAATTTTCAAATTCATCTTTCGTGAGAAAGTTTTAACTGTCAGATACTCAAATTCATCATTCGTGAGAAAGTTTCACTTGTCAAATTTTCAAATTCATCTTTTGTGAAAAAGTTTCAACTGTCAAATTTCCAAATTCAACTTTCGTGAAAAAGTTTCAACTGTCTAATTTTCAAATTCATCTTCCGTGAGAAAGTTTCAATTGTCAAATTCTCAAACTTATCTTTCGTGAGAAAGTTTCAACTGTCAAACATTCAAATCTATTTTTCGTGAGAAAGTTTCAAATGTCAAATTTTCAAACTCATCTTTCGTGAAAAAGTTTTAACTGTTAAATTCTCAAATTCATCTGTCGTGAAAAAGTTCCAATTGTCAAATTTTCAAATCTATTTTTCGTGAGAAAGTTCCAATTGTCAAATTCTCAAATTCATCTTTCATGAGAAAGTTTCAAGTGTGAAATTTTCAAATTCATCTTTCGTGAGAAAGTTTCAACTGTCAAATTTTCAAATTCATCTTTATTGAAAAAGTTTCAATTGTCAAATTTTCGAATCTATCTTTCGTTAAAAAGTTTCAATCGTCAAATTCTCAACTTCATTTTTCGGGAGAATGTTTCAATTGTCAAATTCTCAAATTTATCTGTCGTGAAAACGTTTTAACTGTTAAATTCTCACATTCATCCTCCGTGAAAAAGTTTCAATTGTCAAATTTTCAAATTCATCTTTTGTGAAAAAGTTTCAACTGTCAAATTTTCAAATTCATCTTTATTGAAAAAGTTTCAATTGTCAAATTTTCAAATCTATCTTTCGTGAAAAAGTTTCAATTGTCAAATCTCAAATTCATCTTTCGTGAGGAAGTTTCAACTGTCAAATTTTCAAATTCATCTTTCGTGAGAAAGTTTCACCTGTCAAATTTTCAAACTGAACTTTCGTGAGAAAGTTTCAACTGTCAAATTTTTAAATTCATCTTTCGTGAGAAAGTTTCAATTGTCAAATTCTCAAATTTATCTTTCATGAGAAAGTTTCAACTGTCAAACTTTCAAATCTATTTTTTGTGAAAAAGTTCCAATTGTCAAATTTTTAAATCTATTTTTCGTGAGAAAGTTGTAACTGTCAGATTCTCAATTCCATCTTTGGTGAGAAAGTTTCAGCTGGCAAATTTTCAAATTCATCTTTGGTGAGAAAGTTTCAGCTGTCAAATTTTCAAATTTATCTTTCGTGAGAAAGTTTCAACTGTCAAACATTCAAATCTATTTTTTGTGAAAAAAGTTCCAATTATCAAATTTTTAAATCTATTTTTCGTGAGAAAGTTGTAACTGTCAGATTCTCAATTCATCTTTCGTGAGAAAGTTTCAATTGTCAAATTTTCACATTCATCTTTTGTGAAAAAGTTTCAACTGGCAAATTTTCAAATCTATTTTTTGTGAGAAAGTTCCAATGGTCAAATTTTGAAATGTATTTTTCGTAAGAAAGTTTTAACTGTCAGATTCTCAAATTCATCTTTCGTGAGAAACTTTCAACTCTCAAATTTTCAAATTTATCTTTCTTGAGAAAGTTTTAATGGTCAAATTCTCAAATTTATTTTTCGTTAGAAAGTTTCCACTGTCAAATTTTCTAATCTATCTTTCGTGAAAAAGTTTTAACTGTCAAATTTTCAAATCTATTTTTCGTGAGAAAGTTCCAATTGTCAAATTGTCAAATTCATCTTTCGTGAGAAAGTTTTAACTGTCAAATTTTCAAATTCATCTTTATTGAAAAAGTTTCAATTGTCAAATTTTCGAATCTATCTTTATTGAAAAAGTTTCAATTGTCAAATTTTCGAATCTATCTTTCGTGAAAAAGTTTCAATCCTCAAATTCTCAACTTCATTTTTCGTGAGAATGTTTCAATTGGCAAAATTTCTAATTCATCTATCGTGAGAAAGTTTCAACTGTCAAATTTTCAAATTCATCTTTCGTGAGAAAGTTTCAATTGTCAAATTCTCAAATTTATCTTTCGTGAAAAAGGTTCAATTGTAAAATTTTCAAATCTATTTTTCGTGAGAAAATTTCAACTGTCAAATTTTCAAATTCATCCCTCGTCAAAAAATTTTAACTGTTAAATGCTCAAATTCATCTTTCGTGAAAAAGATTCAATTGTCAAATTTTCAAATTTATCTTTCGTGAAAAAGTTTCAATTGTCAAATTCTCAAATTCATCTTTCGTGAGAAAGTTTTAATTGTCAAATTTTCAAATTCATCTTTTGTGAAAAAATTTCAATTGTCACATTTTCAAATCTATTTTTTGTGAGAAAGTTCCAATGGTCAAATTTTTAAATGTATTTTTCGTGAGAAAGTTGTACCTGTCAGATTCTCAAATTCATCTGTCGTGAGAAAGTTTCAACTCTCAAATTTTCAAATTTATCTTTCTTGAGAAAGATTTAATGGTCAAATTCTCAAATTTATTTTTCGTGAGAAAGTTTCCACGGTCAAATTTTCTAATCTATCTTTCGTGAAAAAGTTTTAACGGTCAAATTTTCAAATCTATTTTTCGTGAGAAAGTTCCGATTGCCAAAATGTCAAATTCATCTTTCGCGAGAAAGTTTCAACTGTCAAATTTTCAAATTCATCTTTCGTGAGAAAGTTTTAACTGTCAGATACTCAAATTCATCATTCGTGAGAAAGTTTCACTTGTCAAATTTTCAAATTCATCTTTTGTGAAAAAGTTTCAACTGTCAAATTTTCAAATTCAACTTTCGTGAAAAAGTTTCAACTGTCTAATTTTCAAATTCATCTTCCGTGAGAAAGTTTCAATTGTCAAATTCTCAAACTTATCTTTCGTGAGAAAGTTTCAACTGTCAAACATTCAAATCTATTTTTCGTGAGAAAGTTTCAAATGTCAAATTTTCAAATCTATTTTTCGTGAGAAAGTTCCAATTGTCAAATTCTCAAATTCATCTTTCGTGAGAAAGTTTCAAGTGTGAAATTTTCAAATTCATCTTTCGTGAGAAAGTTTCAACTGTCAAATTTTCAAATTCATCTTTATTGAAAAAGTTTCAATTGTCAAATTTTCGAATCTATCTTTCGTTAAAAAGTTCAATCGTCAAATTCTCAACTTCATTTTTCGGGAGAATGTTTCTATTGTCAAATTCTCAAATTTATCTGTCGTGAAAACGTTTTAACGTTTCATCCTCCGTGAAAAAGTTTCAATTGTCAAATTTTCAAATTCATCTTTCGTGAGGAAGTTTCAACTGTCAAATTTTCAAATTCATCTTTCGTGAGAAAGTTTCACCTGTCAAATTTTCAAACTGAACTTTCGTGAGAAAGTTTCAACTGTCAAATTTTTAAATTCATCTTTCGTGAGAAAGTTTCAATTGTCAAATTCTCAAATTTATCTTTCATGAGAAAGTTTCAACTGTCAAACTTTCAAATCTATTTTTTGTGAAAAAGTTCCAATTGTCAAATTTTTAAATCTATTTTTCGTGAGAAAGTTGTAACTGTCAGATTCTCAATTCCATCTTTGGTGAGAAAGTTTCAGCTGGCAAATTTTCAAATTCATCTTTGGTGAGAAAGTTTCAGCTGTCAAATTTTCAAATTTATCTTTCGTGAGAAAGTTTCAACTGTCAAACATTCAAATCTATTTTTTGTGAAAAAGTTCCAATTATCAAATTTTTAAATCTATTTTTCGTTAGAAAGTTGTAACTGTCAGATTCTCAATTCATCTTTCGTGAGAAAGTTTCAATTGTCAAATTTTCACATTCATCTTTTGTGAAAAAGATTCAACTGGCAAATTTTCAAATCTATTTTTTGTGAGAAAGTTCCAATGGTCAAATTTTGAAATGTATTTTTCGTAAGAAAGTTTTAACTGTCAGATTCTCAAATTCATCTTTCGTGAGAAAGTTTCAACTCTCAAATTTTCAAATTTATCTTTCTTGAGAAAGTTTTAATGGTCAAATTCTCAAATTTATTTTTCGTTAGAAAGTTTCCACTGTCAAATTTTCTAATCTATCTTTCGTGAAAAAGTTTTAACTGTCAAATTTTCAAATCTATTTTTCGTGAGAAAGTTCCAATTGTCAAATTGTCAAATTCATCTTTCGTCAGAAAGTTTTAACTGTCAAATTTTCAAATTCATCTTTATTGAAAAAGTTTCAATTGTCAAATTTTCGAATCTATCTTTATCGAAAAAGTTTCAATTGTCAAATTTTCGAATCTATCTTTCGTTACAAAGTTGCAATCGTCAAATTCTCAACTTCATTTTTCGTGAGAATGTTTCAATTGTCAAATTCTTAAATTTATCTGTCGTGAAAACGTTTTAATTGTAAAACTCTCACATTCATCTTTCGTGAAAAAGTTTCAATTGTAAAATTTTCAAATCTATCTTTCGTGAAAAAGTTTCAATTGTCAAATTCTCAAATACATCTTTCGTGAGAAATTTTCAACCGTCAAAATTTCTAATACATCTTTCGTGAGAAAGTTTTAATTGTCAAATTTTCAAATTCATCCTTATTGAAAAAGTTTCAATTGTCAAATTTTCAAATCAATTTTTCGTGAGAAATTTCCAATGGTCAAATTCTCGAATTTATCTTTCGTGAAAACGTTTTAACTGTTAAATTGTCACATTCATCTTTCGTGAAAAAATTTCAATTGTGAAATTTTCAAATCTATCTTTCGTGAAAATGTTTCAATTGTCAAATTCTCAATTTTATCTGTCGTGAAAACGTTTCAACTGTTAAATTCTCACATTCATCCTTCGTGAAAAAGTTTCAACTGTCAAATTTTCAAATTAATCTTTCGTGAGAAAGTTTTAACTGTCAAATTTTCAAATTCATCTTTATTGAAAAAGTTTCAATTGTCAAATTTTCGAATCTATCTTTCGTTAAAAAGTTTCAATCGTCAAATTCTCAAATTCATCTTTCGTGAGAAAGTTTCAATTGTCAAATTCTCAAATTTATCTTTCGTGAGAAAGTTTCAACTGTCAAATTTTCACATTCATCTTTTGTGAAAAAGTTTCAACTGGCAAATTTTCAAATCTATTTTTCGTGAGAAAGGTTCAATAGTCAAATTTTCAAATCTATTTTTTGCGAAAAAGTTCCAATTGTCAAATTTTTAAATCTATTTTTCGTGAGAAAGTTGTAACTGTCAGATTCTCAAATTCATCTTTCGTGAGAAAGTTTCAGCTGGCAAATTTTCAAATTCATCTTTGGTGAGAAAGTTTCAGTTGTCATATTTTCAAATTTATCTTGCGTGAAAAAGTTTCAATGGTCAAATTTTCAAATCTATTTTTCGTGAGAAAGGTTCACTTGTCAAATTTTCAAATTTATCTTTCGTGAAAAAGTTTCAATTGTCAAATTCTCAAATTCATCTTTCGTGAGAAAGTTTTAATTGTCAAATTTTCAAATTCATCTTTTGCGAAAAAATTTCAATTGTCACATTTTCAAATCTATTTTTTGTGAGAAAGTTCCAATGGTCAAATTTTTAAATGTATTTTTCGTGAGAAAGTTGTAACTGTCAGATTCTCAAATTCATCTGTCGTAAGAAAGTTTCAACTCTCAAATTTTCAAATTTATCTTTCTTGAGAAAGTTTTAATGGTCAAATTCTCAAATTTATTTTTCGTGAGAAAGTTTCCACGGTCAAATTTTCTAATCTATCTTTCGTGAAATAGTTTTAACCGTCAAATTTTCAAATCTATTTTTCGTGAGAAAGTTCCGATTGCCAAAATGTCAAATTCATCTTTCGCGAGAAAGTTTCAACTGTCAAATTTTCAAATTCATCTTTCGTGAGAAAGTTTTAACTGTCAGATACTCAAATTCATCATTCCTGAGAAAGTTTCACTTGTCAAATTTTCAAATTTATCTTTTGTGAAAAAGTTTCAACGGTCAAATTTTCAAATTCAACTTTCGTGAGAAAGTTTCAACCGTCTAATTTTCAAATTCATCTTTCGTGAGAAAGTTTCAATTGTCAAATTCTCAAATTTATCTTTCGTGAGAAAGTTTCAACTGTCAAATTTTCACATTCATCTTTTGTGAAAAAGTTTCAACTGGCAAATTTTCAAATCTATTTTTCGTGAGAAAGGTTCAATAGTCAAATTTTCAAATCTATTTTTTGTGAAAAAGTTCCAATTGTCAAATTTTTAAATCTATTTTTCGTGAGAAAGTTGTAACTGTCAGATTCTCAAATTCATCTTTCGTGAGAAAGTTTCAGCTGGCAAATTTTCAAATTCATCTTTGGTGAGAAAGTTTCAGTTGCCATATTTTCAAATTTATCTTGCGTGAAAAAGTTTCAATGGTCAAATTTTCAAATCTATTTTTCGTGAGAAAGGTTCACTTGTCAAATTTTCAAATTTATCTTACGTGAAAAAGTTTCAATTGTCAAATTCTCAAATTCATCTTTCGTGAGAAAGTTTTAATTGTCAAATTTTCAAATTCATCTTTTGTGAAAAAATTTCAATTGTCACATTTTCAAATCTATTTTTTGTGAGAAAGTTCCAATGGTCAAATTTTTAAATGTATTTTTCGTGAGAAAGTTGTAACTGTCAGATTCTCAAATTCATCTGTCGTGAGAAAGTTTCAACTCTCAAATTTTCAAATTTATCTTTCTTGAGAAAGATTTAATGGTCAAATTCTCAAATTTATTTTTCGTGAGAAAGTTTCCACGGTCAAATTTTCTAATCTATCTTTCGTGAAAAAGTTTTAACGGTCAAATTTTCAAATCTATTTTTCGTGAGAAAGTTCCGATTGCCAAAATGTCAAATTCATCTTTCGTGAGAAAGTTTCACTTGTCAAATTTTCAAATTCATCTTTTGTGAAAAAGTTTCAACTGTCAAATTTTCAAATTCAACTTTCGTGAAAAAGTTTCAACTGTCTAATTTTCAAATTCATCTTCCGTGAGAAAGTTTCAATTGTCAAATTCTCAAACTTATCTTTCGTGAGAAAGTTTCAACTGTCAAACATTCAAATCTATTTTTCGTGAGAAAGTTTCAAATGTCAAATTTTCAAACTCATCTTTCGTGAAAAAGTTTTAACTGTTAAATTCTCAAATTCATCTGTCGTGAAAAAGTTCCAATTGTCAAATTTTCAAATCTATTTTTCGTGAGAAAGTTCCAATTGTCAAATTCTCAAATTCATCTTTCATGAGAAAGTTTCAAGTGTGAAATTTTCAAATTCATCTTTCGTGAGAAAGTTTCAACTGTCAAATTTTCAAATTCATCTTTATTGAAAAAGTTTCAATTGTCAAATTTTCGAATCTATCTTTCGTTAAAAAGTTTCAATCGTCAAATTCTCAACTTCATTTTTTGGGAGAATGTTTCAATTGTCAAATTCTCAAATTTATCTGTCGTGAAAACATTTAACTGTTAAATTCTCACATTCATCCTCCGTGAAAAAGTTTCAATTGTCAAATTTTCAAATTCATCTTTTGTGAAAAAGTTTCAACTGTCAAATTTTCAAATTCATCTTTATTGAAAAAGTTTCAATTGTCAAATTTTCAAATCTATCTTTCGTGAAAAAGTTTCAATTGTCAAATTTTCGAATCTATCTTTATTGAAAAAGTTTCAATTGTCAAATTTTCGAATCTATCTTTCGTTACAAAGTTGCAATCGTCAATTCTTAACTTCATTTTTCGTGAGAATGTTTCAATTGTCAAATTCTTAAATTTATCTGTCGTGAAAACGTTTTAATTGTAAAACTCTCACATTCATCTTTCGTGAAAAAGTTTCAATTGTAAAATTTTCAAATCTATCTTTCGTGAAAAAGTTTCAATTGTCAAATTCTCAAATTCATCTTTCGTGAGAAATTTTCAACCGTCAAAATTTCTAATACATCTTTCGTGAGAAAGTTTTAATTGTCAAATTTTCAAATTCATCCTTATTGAAAAAGTTTCAATTGTCAAATTTTCAAATCAATTTTTCGTGAGAAATTTCCAATGGTCAAATTCTCGAATTTATCTTTCGTGAAAACGTTTTAACTGTTAAATTCTCACATTCATCTTTCGTGAAAAAATTTCAATTGTGAAATTTTCAAATCTATCTTTCGTGAAAATGTTTCAATTGTCAAATTCTCAATTTTATCTGAGGTGAAAACGTTTCAACTGTTAAATTCTCACATTCATCCTTCGTGAAAAAGTTTCAACTGTCAAATTTTCAAATTAATCTTTCTTGAGAAAGTTTTAACTGTCAAATTTTCAAATTCATCTTTATTGAAAAAGTTTCAATTGTCAAATTTTCGAATCTATCTTTCGTTAAAAAGTTTCAATCGTCAAATTCTCAACTTCATTTTTCGGGAGAATGTTTCAATTGTCAAATTCTCAAATTTATCTGTCGTGAAAACGTTTTAACTGTTAAATTCTCTCATTCATCTTTCGTGAAAAAGATTCAATTGTCAAAGTTTCAAATCTATTTTTCGTGAGAAAGTTCCAATTGTCAAATTCTCAAATTCATCTTTCGTGAGAAAGTTTCAACTGTGAAATTTTCAAATTCATCTTTCGTGAGAAAGTTTTAACTGTCAAATTTTCAAATTCATCTTTATTGAAAAAGTTTCAATTGTCAAATTTTCGAATCTATCTTTCGTGAAAAAGTTTCAATCGTCAAATTCTCAACTTCATTTTTCGTGAGAATGTTTCAATTGGCAAAATTTCTAATTCATCTATCGTGAGAAAGTTTCAACTGTCAAATTTTCAAATTCATCTTTCGTGAGAAAGTTTCAATTGTCAAATTCTTAAATTTATCTTTCGTGAAAAAGGTTCAATTGTAAAATTTTCAAATCTATTTTTCGTGAGAAAATTTCAACTGTCAAATTTTCAAATTCATCCCTCGTCAAAAAATTTTAACTGTTAAATGCTCAAATTCATCTTTCGTGAAAAAGATTCAATTGTCAAATTTTCAAATTTATCTTTCGTGAAAAAGTTTCAATTGTCAAATTCTCAAATTCATCTTTCGTGAGAAAGTTTTAATTGTCAAATTTTCAAATTCATCTTTTGTGAAAAAATTTCAATTGTCACATTTTCAAATCTATTTTTTGTGAGAAAGTTCCAATGGTCAAATTTTTAAATGTATTTTTCGTGAGAAAGTTGTAACTGTCAGATTCTCAAATTCATCTGTCGTGAGAAAGTTTCAACTCTCAAATTTTCAAATTTATCTTTCTTGAGAAAGATTTAATGGTCAAATTCTCAAATTTATTTTTCGTGAGAAAGTTTCCACGGTCAAATTTTCTAATCTATCTTTCGTGAAAAAGTTTTAACGGTCAAATTTTCAAATCTATTTTTCGTGAGAAAGTTCCGATTGCCAAAATGTCAAATTCATCTTTCGCGAGAAAGTTTCAACTGTCAAATTTTCAAATTCATCTTTCGTGAGAAAGTTTTAACTGTCAGATACTCAAATTCATCATTCGTGAGAAAGTTTCACTTGTCAAATTTTCAAATTCATCTTTTGTGAAAAAGTTTCAACTGTCAAATTTTCAAATTCAACTTTCGTGAAAAAGTTTCAACTGTCTAATTTTCAAATTCATCTTCCGTGAGAAAGTTTCAATTGTCAAATTCTCAAACTTATCTTTCGTGAGAAAGTTTCAACTGTCAAACATTCAAATCTATTTTTCGTGAGAAAGTTTCAAATGTCAAATTTTCAAACTCATCTTTCGTGAAAAAGTTTTAACTGTTAAATTCTCAAATTCATCTGTCGTGAAAAAGTTTCAATTGTCAAATTTTCAAATCTATTTTTCGTGAGAAAGTTCCAATTGTCAAATTGTCAAATTCATCTTTCGTGAGAAAGTTTTAACTGTCAAATTTTCAAATTCATCTTTATTGAAAAAGTTTCAATTGTCAAATTTTCGAATCTATCTTTATTGAAAAAGTTTCAATTGTCAAATTTTCGAATCTATCTTTCGTGAAAAAGTTTCAATCCTCAAATTCTCAACTTCATTTTTCGTGAGAATGTTTCAATTGGCAAAATTTCTAATTCATCTATCGTGAGAAAGTTTCAACTGTCAAATTTTCAAATTCATCTTTCGTGAGAAAGTTTCAATTGTCAAATTCTCAAATTTATCTTTCGTGAAAAAGGTTCAATTGTAAAATTTTCAAATCTATTTTTCGTGAGAAAATTTCAACTGTCAAATTTTCAAATTCATCCCTCGTCAAAAAATTTTAACTGTTAAATGCTCAAATTCATCTTTCGTGAAAAAGATTCAATTGTCAAATTTTCAAATTTATCTTTCGTGAAAAAGTTTCAATTGTCAAATTCTCAAATTCATCTTTCGTGAGAAAGTTTTAATTGTCAAATTTTCAAATTCATCTTTTGTGAAAAAATTTCAATTGTCACATTTTCAAATCTATTTTTTGTGAGAAAGTTCCAATGGTCAAATTTTTAAATGTATTTTTCGTGAGAAAGTTGTACCTGTCAGATTCTCAAATTCATCTGTCGTGAGAAAGTTTCAACTCTCAAATTTTCAAATTTATCTTTCTTGAGAAAGATTTAATGGTCAAATTCTCAAATTTATTTTTCGTGAGAAAGTTTCCACGGTCAAATTTTCTAATCTATCTTTCGTGAAAAAGTTTTAACGGTCAAATTTTCAAATCTATTTTTCGTGAGAAAGTTCCGATTGCCAAAATGTCAAATTCATCTTTCGCGAGAAAGTTTCAACTGTCAAATTTTCAAATTCATCTTTCGTGAGAAAGTTTTAACTGTCAGATACTCAAATTCATCATTCGTGAGAAAGTTTCACTTGTCAAATTTTCAAATTCATCTTTTGTGAAAAAGTTTCAACTGTCAAATTTTCAAATTCAACTTTCGTGAAAAAGTTTCAACTGTCTAATTTTCAAATTCATCTTCCGTGAGAAAGTTTCAATTGTCAAATTCTCAAACTTATCTTTCGTGAGAAAGTTTCAACTGTCAAACATTCAAATCTATTTTTCGTGAGAAAGTTTCAAATGTCAAATTTTCAAATCTATTTTTCGTGAGAAAGTTCCAATTGTCAAATTCTCAAATTCATCTTTCGTGAGAAAGTTTCAAGTGTGAAATTTTCAAATTCATCTTTCGTGAGAAAGTTTCAACTGTCAAATTTTCAAATTCATCTTTATTGAAAAAGTTTCAATTGTCAAATTTTCGAATCTATCTTTCGTTAAAAAGTTCAATCGTCAAATTCTCAACTTCATTTTTCGGGAGAATGTTTCTATTGTCAAATTCTCAAATTTATCTGTCGTGAAAACGTTTTAACGTTTCATCCTCCGTGAAAAAGTTTCAATTGTCAAATTTTCAAATTCATCTTTCGTGAGGAAGTTTCAACTGTCAAATTTTCAAATTCATCTTTCGTGAGAAAGTTTCACCTGTCAAATTTTCAAACTGAACTTTCGTGAGAAAGTTTCAACTGTCAAATTTTTAAATTCATCTTTCGTGAGAAAGTTTCAATTGTCAAATTCTCAAATTTATCTTTCATGAGAAAGTTTCAACTGTCAAACTTTCAAATCTATTTTTTGTGAAAAAGTTCCAATTGTCAAATTTTTAAATCTATTTTTCGTGAGAAAGTTGTAACTGTCAGATTCTCAATTCCATCTTTGGTGAGAAAGTTTCAGCTGGCAAATTTTCAAATTCATCTTTGGTGAGAAAGTTTCAGCTGTCAAATTTTCAAATTTATCTTTTGTGAGAAAGTTTCAACTGTCAAACATTCAAATCTATTTTTTGTGAAAAAGTTCCAATTATCAAATTTTTAAATCTATTTTTCGTTAGAAAGTTGTAACTGTCAGATTCTCAATTCATCTTTCGTGAGAAAGTTTCAATTGTCAAATTTTCACATTCATCTTTTGTGAAAAAGATTCAACTGGCAAATTTTCAAATCTATTTTTTGTGAGAAAGTTCCAATGGTCAAATTTTGAAATGTATTTTTCGTAAGAAAGTTTTAACTGTCAGATTCTCAAATTCATCTTTCGTGAGAAAGTTTCAACTCTCAAATTTTCAAATTTATCTTTCTTGAGAAAGTTTTAATGGTCAAATTCTCAAATTTATTTTTCGTTAGAAAGTTTCCACTGTCAAATTTTCTAATCTATCTTTCGTGAAAAAGTTTTAACTGTCAAATTTTCAAATCTATTTTTCGTGAGAAAGTTCCAATTGTCAAATTGTCAAATTCATCTTTCGTCAGAAAGTTTTAACTGTCAAATTTTCAAATTCATCTTTATTGAAAAAGTTTCAATTGTCAAATTTTCGAATCTATCTTTATCGAAAAAGTTTCAATTGTCAAATTTTCGAATCTATCTTTCGTTACAAAGTTGCAATCGTCAAATTCTCAACTTCATTTTTCGTGAGAATGTTTCAATTGTCAAATTCTTAAATTTATCTGTCGTGAAAACGTTTTAATTGTAAAACTCTCACATTCATCTTTCGTGAAAAAGTTTCAATTGTAAAATTTTCAAATCTATCTTTCGTGAAAAAGTTTCAATTGTCAAATTCTCAAATACATCTTTCGTGAGAAATTTTCAACCGTCAAAATTTCTAATACATCTTTCGTGAGAAAGTTTTAATTGTCAAATTTTCAAATTCATCCTTATTGAAAAAGTTTCAATTGTCAAATTTTCAAATCAATTTTTCGTGAGAAATTTCCAATGGTCAAATTCTCGAATTTATCTTTCGTGAAAACGTTTTAACTGTTAAATTGTCACATTCATCTTTCGTGAAAAAATTTCAATTGTGAAATTTTCAAATCTATCTTTCGTGAAAATGTTTCAATTGTCAAATTCTCAATTTTATCTGTCGTGAAAACGTTTCAACTGTTAAATTCTCACATTCATCCTTCGTGAAAAAGTTTCAACTGTCAAATTTTCAAATTAATCTTTCGTGAGAAAGTTTTAACTGTCAAATTTTCAAATTCATCTTTATTGAAAAAGTTTCAATTGTCAAATTTTCGAATCTATCTTTCGTTAAAAAGTTTCAATCGTCAAATTCTCAAATTCATCTTTCGTGAGAAAGTTTCAATTGTCAAATTCTCAAATTTATCTTTCGTGAGAAAGTTTCAACTGTCAAATTTTCACATTCATCTTTTGTGAAAAAGTTTCAACTGGCAAATTTTCAAATCTATTTTTCGTGAGAAAGGTTCAATAGTCAAATTTTCAAATCTATTTTTTGCGAAAAAGTTCCAATTGTCAAATTTTTAAATCTATTTTTCGTGAGAAAGTTGTAACTGTCAGATTCTCAAATTCATCTTTCGTGAGAAAGTTTCAGCTGGCAAATTTTCAAATTCATCTTTGGTGAGAAAGTTTCAGTTGTCATATTTTCAAATTTATCTTGCGTGAAAAAGTTTCAATGGTCAAATTTTCAAATCTATTTTTCGTGAGAAAGGTTCACTTGTCAAATTTTCAAATTTATCTTTCGTGAAAAAGTTTCAATTGTCAAATTCTCAAATTCATCTTTCGTGAGAAAGTTTTAATTGTCAAATTTTCAAATTCATCTTTTGCGAAAAAATTTCAATTGTCACATTTTCAAATCTATTTTTTGTGAGAAAGTTCCAATGGTCAAATTTTTAAATGTATTTTTCGTGAGAAAGTTGTAACTGTCAGATTCTCAAATTCATCTGTCGTAAGAAAGTTTCAACCCTCAAATTTTCAAATTTATCTTTCTTGAGAAAGTTTTAATGGTCAAATTCTCAAATTTATTTTTCGTGAGAAAGTTTCCACGGTCAAATTTTCTAATCTATCTTTCGTGAAAAAGTTTTAACCGTCAAATTTTCAAATCTATTTTTCGTGAGAAAGTTCCGATTGCCAAAATGTCAAATTCATCTTTCGCGAGAAAGTTTCAACTGTCAAATTTTCAAATTCATCTTTCGTGAGAAAGTTTTAACTGTCAGATACTCAAATTCATCATTCCTGAGAAAGTTTCACTTGTCAAATTTTCAAATTTATCTTTTGTGAAAAAGTTTCAACGGTCAAATTTTCAAATTCAACTTTCGTGAGAAAGTTTCAACCGTCTAATTTTCAAATTCATCTTTCGTGAGAAAGTTTCAATTGTCAAATTCTCAAATTTATCTTTCGTGAGAAAGTTTCAACTGTCAAATTTTCACATTCATCTTTTGTGAAAAAGTTTCAACTGGCAAATTTTCAAATCTATTTTTCGTGAGAAAGGTTCAATAGTCAAATTTTCAAATCTATTTTTTGTGAAAAAGTTCCAATTGTCAAATTTTTAAATCTATTTTTCGTGAGAAAGTTGTAACTGTCAGATTCTCAAATTCATCTTTCGTGAGAAAGTTTCAGCTGGCAAATTTTCAAATTCATCTTTGGTGAGAAAGTTTCAGTTGCCATATTTTCAAATTTATCTTGCGTGAAAAAGTTTCAATGGTCAAATTTTCAAATCTATTTTTCGTGAGAAAGGTTCACTTGTCAAATTTTCAAATTTATCTTACGTGAAAAAGTTTCAATTGTCAAATTCTCAAATTCATCTTTCGTGAGAAAGTTTTAATTGTCAAATTTTCAAATTCATCTTTTGTGAAAAAATTTCAATTGTCACATTTTCAAATCTATTTTTTGTGAGAAAGTTCCAATGGTCAAATTTTTAAATGTATTTTTCGTGAGAAAGTTGTAACTGTCAGATTCTCAAATTCATCTGTCGTGAGAAAGTTTCAACTCTCAAATTTTCAAATTTATCTTTCTTGAGAAAGATTTAATGGTCAAATTCTCAAATTTATTTTTCGTGAGAAAGTTTCCACGGTCAAATTTTCTAATCTATCTTTCGTGAAAAAGTTTTAACGGTCAAATTTTCAAATCTATTTTTCGTGAGAAAGTTCCGATTGCCAAAATGTCAAATTCATCTTTCGTGAGAAAGTTTCACTTGTCAAATTTTCAAATTCATCTTTTGTGAAAAAGTTTCAACTGTCAAATTTTCAAATTCAACTTTCGTGAAAAAGTTTCAACTGTCTAATTTTCAAATTCATCTTCCGTGAGAAAGTTTCAATTGTCAAATTCTCAAACTTATCTTTCGTGAGAAAGTTTCAACTGTCAAACATTCAAATCTATTTTTCGTGAGAAAGTTTCAAATGTCAAATTTTCAAACTCATCTTTCGTGAAAAAGTTTTAACTGTTAAATTCTCAAATTCATCTGTCGTGAAAAAGTTCCAATTGTCAAATTTTCAAATCTATTTTTCGTGAGAAAGTTCCAATTGTCAAATTCTCAAATTCATCTTTCATGAGAAAGTTTCAAGTGTGAAATTTTCAAATTCATCTTTCGTGAGAAAGTTTCAACTGTCAAATTTTCAAATTCATCTTTATTGAAAAAGTTTCAATTGTCAAATTTTCGAATCTATCTTTCGTTAAAAAGTTTCAATCGTCAAATTCTCAACTTCATTTTTTGGGAGAATGTTTCAATTGTCAAATTCTCAAATTTATCTGTCGTGAAAACATTTAACTGTTAAATTCTCACATTCATCCTCCGTGAAAAAGTTTCAATTGTCAAATTTTCAAATTCATCTTTTGTGAAAAAGTTTCAACTGTCAAATTTTCAAATTCATCTTTATTGAAAAAGTTTCAATTGTCAAATTTTCAAATCTATCTTTCGTGAAAAAGTTTCAATTGTCAAATTCTCAAATTCATCTTTCGTGAGGAAGTTTCAACTGTCAAATTTTCAAATTCATCTTTCGTGAGAAAGTTTCACCTGTCAAATTTTCAAACTGAACTTCCGTGAGAAAGTTTCAACTGTCAAATTTTTAAATTCATCTTTCGTGAGAAAGTTTCAATTGTCAAATTCTCAAATTTATCTTTCATGAGAAAGTTTCAACTGTCAAACTTTCAAATCTATTTTTTGTGAAAAAGTTCCAATTGTCAAATTTTTAAATCTATTTTTCGTGAGAAAGTTGTAACTGTCAGATTCTCAATTCCATCTTTGGTGAGAAAGTTTCAGCTGGCAAATTTTCAAATTCATCTTTGGTGAGAAAGTTTCAGCTGTCAAATTTTCAAATTTATCTTTCGTGAGAAAGTTTCAACTGTCAAACATTCAAATCTATTTTTTGTGAAAAAGTTCCAATTATCAAATTTTTAAATCTATTTTTCGTGAGAAAGTTGTAACTGTCAGATTCTTAATTCATCTTTCGTGAGAAAGTTTCAATTGTCAAATTTTCACATTCATCTTTTGTGAAAAAGTTTCAACTGGCAAATTTTCAAATCTATTTTTTGTGAGAAAGTTCCAATGGTCAAATTTTGAAATGTATTTTTCGTAAGAAAGTTTTAACTGTCAGATTCTCAAATTCATCTTTCGTGAGAAAGTTTCAACTCTCAAATTTTCAAATTTATCTTTCTTGAGAAAGTTTTAATGGTCAAATTCTCAAATTTATTTTTCGTTAGAAAGTTTCCACTGTCAAATTTTCTAATCTATCTTTCGTGAAAAAGTTTTAACTGTCAAATTTTCAAATCTATTTTTCGTGAGAAAGTTCCAATTGTCAAATTGTCAAATTCATCTTTCGTGAGAAAGTTTTAACTGTCAAATTTTCAAATTCATCTGTATTGAAAAAGTTTCAATTGTCAAATTTTCGAATCTATCTTTATTGAAAAAGTTTCAATTGTCAAATTTTCGAATCTATCTTTCGTTACAAAGTTGCAATCGTCAAATTCTTAACTTCATTTTTCGTGAGAATGTTTCAATTGTCAAATTCTTAAATTTATCTGTCGTGAAAACGTTTTAATTGTAAAACTCTCACATTCATCTTTCGTGAAAAAGTTTCAATTGTAAAATTTTCAAATCTATCTTTCGTGAAAAAGTTTCAATTGTCAAATTCTCAAATTCATCTTTCGTGAGAAATTTTCAACCGTCAAAATTTCTAATACATCTTTCGTGAGAAAGTTTTAATTGTCAAATTTTCAAATTCATCCTTATTGAAAAAGTTTCAATTGTCAAATTTTCAAATCAATTTTTCGTGAGAAATTTCCAATGGTCAAATTCTCGAATTTATCTTTCGTGAAAACGTTTTAACTGTTAAATTCTCACATTCATCTTTCGTGAAAAAATTTCAATTGTGAAATTTTCAAATCTATCTTTCGTGAAAATGTTTCAATTGTCAAATTCTCAATTTTATCTGTCGTGAAAACGTTTCAACTGTTAAATTCTCACATTCATCCTTCGTGAAAAAGTTTCAACTGTCAAATTTTCAAATTAATCTTTCTTGAGAAAGTTTTAACTGTCAAATTTTCAAATTCATCTTTATTGAAAAAGTTTCAATTGTCAAATTTTCGAATCTATCTTTCGTTAAAAAGTTTCAATCGTCAAATTCTCAACTTCATTTTTCGGGAGAATGTTTCAATTGTCAAATTCTCAAATTTATCTGTCGTGAAAACGTTTTAACTGTTAAATTCTCTCATTCATCTTTCGTGAAAAAGATTCAATTGTCAAAGTTTCAAATCTATTTTTCGTGAGAAAGTTCCAATTGTCAAATTCTCAAATTCATCTTTCGTGAGAAAGTTTCAACTGTGAAATTTTCAAATTCATCTTTCGTGAGAAAGGTTTAACTGTCAAATTTTCAAATTCATCTTTATTGAAAAAGTTTCAATTGTCAAATTTTCGAATCTATCTTTCGTGAAAAAGTTTCAATCGTCAAATTCTCAACTTCATTTTTCGTGAGAATGTTTCAATTGGCAAAATTTCTAATTCATCTATCGTGAGAAAGTTTCAACTGTCAAATTTTCAAATTCATCTTTCGTGAGAAAGTTTCAATTGTCAAATTCTTAAATTTATCTTTCGTGAAAAAGGTTCAATTGTAAAATTTTCAAATCTATTTTTCGTGAGAAAATTTCAACTGTCAAATTTTCAAATTCATCCCTCGTCAAAAAATTTTAACTGTTAAATGCTCAAATTCATCTTTCGTGAAAAAGATTCAATTGTCAAATTTTCAAATTTATCTTTCGTGAAAAAGTTTCAATTGTCAAATTCTCAAATTCATCTTTCGTGAGAAAGTTTTAATTGTCAAATTTTCAAATTCATCTTTTGTGAAAAAATTTCAATTGTCACATTTTCAAATCTATTTTTTGTGAGAAAGTTCCAATGGTCAAATTTTTAAATGTATTTTTCGTGAGAAAGTTGTAACTGTCAGATTCTCAAATTCATCTGTCGTGAGAAAGTTTCAACTCTCAAATTTTCAAATTTATCTTTCTTGAGAAAGATTTAATGGTCAAATTCTCAAATTTATTTTTCGTGAGAAAGTTTCCACGGTCAAATTTTCTAATCTATCTTTCGTGAAAAAGTTTTAACGGTCAAATTTTCAAATCTATTTTTCGTGAGAAAGTTCCGATTGCCAAAATGTCAAATTCATCTTTCGCGAGAAAGTTTCAACTGTCAAATTTTCAAATTCATCTTTCGTGAGAAAGTTTTAACTGTCAGATACTCAAATTCATCATTCGTGAGAAAGTTTCACTTGTCAAATTTTCAAATTCATCTTTTGTGAAAAAGTTTCAACTGTCAAATTTTCAAATTCAACTTTCGTGAAAAAGTTTCAACTGTCTAATTTTCAAATTCATCTTCCGTGAGAAAGTTTCAATTGTCAAATTCTCAAACTTATCTTTCGTGAGAAAGTTTCAACTGTCAAACATTCAAATCTATTTTTCGTGAGAAAGTTTCAAATGTCAAATTTTCAAACTCATCTTTCGTGAAAAAGTTTTAACTGTTAAATTCTCAAATTCATCTGTCGTGAAAAAGTTTCAATTGTCAAATTTTCAAATCTATTTTTCGTGAGAAAGTTCCAATTGTCAAATTCTCAAATTCATCTTTCGTGAGAAAGTTTCAAGTGTGAAATTTTCAAATTCATCTTTCGTGAGAAAGTTTCAACTGTCAAATTTTCAAATTCATCTTTATTGAAAAAGTTTCAATTGTCAAATTTTCGAATCTATCTTTCGTTAAAAAGTTTCAATCGTCAAATTCTCAACTTCATTTTTCGGGAGAATGTTTCAATTGTCAAATTCTCAAATTTATCTGTCGTGAAAACGTTTTAACTGTTAAATTCTCACATTCATCCTCCGTGAAAAAGTTTCAATTTGCAAATTTTCAAATTCATCTTTTGTGAAAAAGTTTCAACTGTCAAATTTTCAAATTCAACTTTCGTGAGAAAGTTTCAACCGTCTAATTTTCAAATTCATCTTTCGTGAGAAAGTTTCAATTGTCAAATTCTCAAATTTATCTTTCGTGAGAAAGTTTCAACTGTCAAATTTTCACATTCATCTTTTGTGAAAAAGTTTCAACTGGCAAATTTTCAAATCTATTTTTCGTGAGAAAGGTTCAATAGTCAAATTTTCAAATCTATTTTTTGTGAAAAAGTTCCAATTGTCAAATTTTTAAATCTATTTTTCGTGAGAAAGTTGTAACTGTCAGATTCTCAAATTCATCTTTCGTGAGAAAGTTTCAGCTGGCAAATTTTCAAATTCATCTTTGGTGAGAAAGTTTCAGTTGTCATATTTTCAAATTTATCTTGCGTGAAAAAGTTTCAATGGTCAAATTTTCAAATCTATTTTTCGTGAGAAAGGTTCACTTGTCAAATTTTCAAATTTATCTTTCGTGAAAAAGTTTCAATTGTCAAATTCTCAAATTCATCTTTCGTGAGAAAGTTTTAATTGTCAAATTTTCAAATTCATCTTTTGTGAAAAAATTTCAATTGTCACATTTTCAAATCTATTTTTTGTGAGAAAGTTCCAATGGTCAAATTTTTAAATGTATTTTTCGTGAGAAAGTTGTAACTGTCAGATTCTCAAATTCATCTGTCGTGAGAAAGTTTCAACTCGCAATTTTCAAATTTATCTTTCATGAGAAAGATTTAATGGTCAAATTCTCAAATTTATTTTTCGTGAGAAAGTTTCCACGGTCAAATTTTCTAATCTATCTTTCGTGAAAAAGTTTTAACGGTCAAATTTTCAAATCTATTTTTCGTGAGAAAGTTCCGATTGCCAAAATGTCAAATTCATCTTTCGCGAGAAAGTTTCAACTGTCAAATTTTCAAATTCATCTTTCGTGAGAAAGTTTTAACTGTCAGATACTCAAATTCATCATTCGTGAGAAAGTTTCACTTGTCAAATTTTCAAATTCATCTTTTGTGAAAAAGTTTCAACTGTCAAATTTCCAAATTCAACTTTCGTGAAAAAGTTTCAACTGTCTAATTTTCAAATTCATCTTCCGTGAGAAAGTTTCAATTGTCAAATTCTCAAACTTATCTTTCGTGAGAAAGTTTCAACTGTCAAACATTCAAATCTATTTTTCGTGAGAAAGTTTCAAATGTCAAATTTTCAAACTCATCTTTCGTGAAAAAGTTTTAACTGTTAAATTCTCAAATTCATCTGTCGTGAAAAAGTTCCAATTGTCAAATTTTCAAATCTATTTTTCGTGAGAAAGTTCCAATTGTCAAATTCTCAAATTCATCTTTCATGAGAAAGTTTCAAGTGTGAAATTTTCAAATTCATCTTTCGTGAGAAAGTTTCAACTGTCAAATTTTCAAATTCATCTTTATTGAAAAAGTTTCAATTGTCAAATTTTCGAATCTATCTTTCGTTAAAAAGTTTCAATCGTCAAATTCTCAACTTCATTTTTCGGGAGAATGTTTCAATTGTCAAATTCTCAAATTTATCTGTCGTGAAAACGTTTTAACTGTTAAATTCTCACATTCATCCTCCGTGAAAAAGTTTCAATTGTCAAATTTTCAAATTCATCTTTTGTGAAAAAGTTTCAACTGTCAAATTTTCAAATTCATCTTTATTGAAAAAGTTTCAATTGTCAAATTTTCAAATCTATCTTTCGTGAAAAAGTTTCAATTGTCAAATCTCAAATTCATCTTTCGTGAGGAAGTTTCAACTGTCAAATTTTCAAATTCATCTTTCGTGAGAAAGTTTCACCTGTCAAATTTTCAAACTGAACTTTCGTGAGAAAGTTTCAACTGTCAAATTTTTAAATTCATCTTTCGTGAGAAAGTTTCAATTGTCAAATTCTCAAATTTATCTTTCATGAGAAAGTTTCAACTGTCAAACTTTCAAATCTATTTTTTGTGAAAAAGTTCCAATTGTCAAATTTTTAAATCTATTTTTCGTGAGAAAGTTGTAACTGTCAGATTCTCAATTCCATCTTTGGTGAGAAAGTTTCAGCTGGCAAATTTTCAAATTCATCTTTGGTGAGAAAGTTTCAGCTGTCAAATTTTCAAATTTATCTTTCGTGAGAAAGTTTCAACTGTCAAACATTCAAATCTATTTTTTGTGAAAAAAGTTCCAATTATCAAATTTTTAAATCTATTTTTCGTGAGAAAGTTGTAACTGTCAGATTCTCAATTCATCTTTCGTGAGAAAGTTTCAATTGTCAAATTTTCACATTCATCTTTTGTGAAAAAGTTTCAACTGGCAAATTTTCAAATCTATTTTTTGTGAGAAAGTTCCAATGGTCAAATTTTGAAATGTATTTTCCGTAAGAAAGTTTTAACTGTCAGATTCTCAAATTCATCTTTCGTGAGAAAGTTTCAACTCTCAAATTTTCAAATTTATCTTTCTTGAGAAAGTTTTAATGGTCAAATTCTCAAATTTATTTTTCGTTAGAAAGTTTCCACTGTCAAATTTTCTAATCTATCTTTCGTGAGAAAGTTCCAATTGTCAAATTGTCAAATTCATCTTTCGTGAGAAAGTTTTAACTGTCAAATTTTCAAATTCATCTTTATTGAAAAAGTTTCAATTGTCAAATTTTCGAATCTATCTTTCGTTACAAAGTTGCAATCGTCAAATTCTTAACTTCATTTTTCGTGAGAATGTTTCAATTGTCAAATTCTCGAATTTATCTTTCGTGAAAACGTTTTAACTGTTAAATTCTCACATTCATCTTTCGTGAAAAAATTTCAATTGTGAAATTTTCAAATCTATCTTTCGTGAAAATGTTTCAATTGTCAAATTCTCAATTTTATCTGTCGTGAAAACGTTTCAACTGTTAAATTCTCACATTCATCCTTCGTGAAAAAGTTTCAACTGTCAAATTTTCAAATTAATCTTTCGTGAGAAAGTTTCAACTCTCAAATTTTCAAATTTATCTTTATTGAGACAGTTTTAATGGTCAAAATTCTGAAATTTATTTTTCGTGAGAAAGTTTCAACCGTCTAATTTTTAAATTCATCTTTCGTGAGAAAGTTTCAATTGTCAAATTCTCAAATTTATCTTTCGTGAAAAAGGTTCAACTGTTAAATACTCAAATTCATCTCTCGTGAAATCGTTTCAATTGTCAAATTTTCAAATCTATTTTTCGTGAGAAAGTTTCAACTGTCAAACTTTCAAATCTATTTTTTGTGAGAAAGGTTCAATAGTCAAATTTTCAAATCTATCTTTCGTGAAAAAGTTTCAATTGTCAAATTCTCAAATTCATCTTTCGTGAGAAAGTTTTAATTGGCAAATTTTCAAATTCATCTTTTCTTAAAAAATTTCAATCGTCAAATTTTCAAATTTATCTTTTGTGAGAAAGTTTCAACTGTCAAATTTTCAAATCTATTTTTTGTGAGAAAGTTCCAATGATCAAATTTTAAAATGTATTTATCGTGAGAAAGTTTTAACTGTCAGATTCTCAACTTCATCTTTCATGAGAAAGTTTCAACTCTCAAATTTTCAAATTTATCTTTCTTGAGAAAGTTTTAATGGTCAAATTCTCAAATTTATTTTTCGTGAGAAAGTTTCCACTGTCAAATTTTCTAATCGATCTTTCGTGAAAAAGTTTTAACTGTCAAATTTTCAAATCTATTTTTCGTGAGAAAGTTCCAATTGTCAAATTGTCAAATTCATCTTTCGTGAGAAAGTTTCAACTGTCATACTTTCAAATTAATGTTTCGTGAGAAAGTTTTAACTGTCAAATTTTCAAATTCATCTTTATTGAAAAAGTTTCAATTGTCAAATTTTCGAATCTATCTTTCGTGAAAAAGTTTCAATCGTCAAATTCTCAACTTCATTTTTCGTGAGAATGTTTCAATTGGCAAAATTTCTAATTCATCTATCGTGAGAAAGTTTCAACTGTCAAATTTTCAAATTCATCTTTCGTGAGAAAGTTTCAATTGTCAAATTCTCAAATTTATCTTTCGTGAAAAAGGTTCCATTGTAAAATTTTCAAATCTATTTTTCGTGAGAAAATTTCAACTGTCAAATTTTCAAATTCATCCCTCGTCAAAAAATTTTAACTGTTAAATGCTCAAATTCATCTTTCGTGAAAAAGATTCAATTGTCAAAGTTTCAAATCTATTTTTCGTGAGAAAGTTCCAATTGTCAAATTCTCAAATTCATCTTTCGTGAGAAAGTTTCAACTGTGAAATTTTCAAATTCATCTTTCGTGAGAAAGTTTTAACTGTCAAATTTTCAAATTCATCTTTATTGAAAAAGTTTCAATTGTCAAATTTTCGAATCTATCTTTCGTGAAAAAGTTTCAATCGTCAAATTCTCAACTTCATTTTTCGTGAGAATGTTTCAATTGGCAAAATTTCTAATTCATCTATCGTGAGAAAGTTTCAACTGTCAAATTTTCAAATTCATCTTTCGTGAGAAAGTTTCAATTGTCAAATTCTCAAATTTATCTTTCGTGAAAAAGGTTCAATTGTAAAATTTTCAAATCTATTTTTCGTGAGAAAATTTCAACTGTCAAATTTTCAAATTCATCCCTCGTCAAAAAATTTTAACTGTTAAATGCTCAAATTCATCTTTCGTGAAAAAGATTCAATTGTCAAAGTTTCAAATCTATTTTTCGTGAGAAAGTTCCAATTGTCAAATTCTCAAATTCATCTTTCGTGAGAAAGTTTCAACTGTGAAATTTTCAAATTCATCTTTCGTGAGAAAGTTTTAACTGTCAAATTTTCAAATTCATGTTTATTGAAAAAGTTTCAATTGTCAAATTTTCAAATCTATTTTTCGTGAGAAAGTTTCAATTGTCAAATTCTCAAATTTATCTTTCGTGAAAACGTTTTAACTGTTATATTCTCACATTCATCTTTCGTGAGAAAATTTCAATTGTGAAATTTTCAAATCTATCTTTCGTGAAAAAGTTTCAATTGTCAAATTTTCAAATTCATCTTTCGTGAGGAAGTTTCAACTGTCAAATTTTCAAATTCATCTTTCGTGAGAAAGTTTCAACTGTCAAATTTTCAAATTGAACTTTCGTGAGAAAGTTTCAACTGTCTAATTTTCAAATTCATCTTTCATGAGAAAGTTTCAATTGTCAAATTCTCAAATTTATCTTTCATGAGAAAGTTTCAACTGTCAAACTTTCAAATCTATTTTTTGTGAAAAAGTTCCAATTGTATAAAGTTTTAAATCTATTTTTCGAGAGAAAGTTGTAACTGTCAGATTCTCAAATTCATCTTGCGTGAAAAAGTTTCAATTGTCAAATTTTCAAATCTATTTTTCGTGAGAAAGGTTCACTTGTCAAATTTTCAAATTCATCTTTATTGAAAAAGTTTCAATTGTCAAATTTTCGAATCTATCTTTCGTTACAAAGTTACAGTCGTCAAATTCTCAACTTCATTTTTCGTGAGAATGTTTCAATTGTCAAAATTTTAAATTTATCTGTCGTGAACACGTTTTAACTGTAAAATTCTCACATTCATCTTTCGTGAAAAAGTTTCAATTGTAAAAATTTCAAATCTATCTTTCGTGAAAAAGTTTCAATTGTCAAATTCTCAAATTCATCTTTCGTGAGGAAGTTTCAACTGTAAAATTTTCAAATTCATCTTTCGTGAGAAAGTTTTGACTGTCCATTTTTCAAATTCATCTTTCGTGAGAAAGTTTCAGTTGTCATATTCTCAAATTTATCTTTCGTCAAAAAATTTCAACTGTTAAATGCTCAATTTCATTTTTCGTGAAAACATTTCAATTGTTAAATTTTCAAATCTATTAATCGTGAGAAAATTTGAACTGTCAAATTTTCAAATACATCTTTCGTCAAAAAATTTTAACTGTTTAATGCTCAAATTCATCTCTCGTGAAAAAGTTTAATTGTCAAATTTTCAAATTCATCCTTATTGAAAAAGTTTCAATTGTCAAATTTTCAAATCAATTTTTCGTGAGAAATTTCCAATGGTCAAATTCTCGAATTTATCTTTCGTGAAAACGTTTTAACTGTTAAATTCTCACATTCATCTTTCGTGAAAAAATTTCAATTGTGAAATTTTCAAATCTATCTTTCGTGAAAATGTTTCAATTGTCAAATTCTCAATTTTATCTGTCGTGAAAACGTTTCAACTGTTAAATTCTCACATTCATCCTTCGTGAAAAAGTTTCAACTGTCAAATTTTCAAATTAATCTTTCGTGAGAAAGTTTTAACTGTCAAATTTTCAAATTCATCTTTATTGAAAAAGTTTCAATTGTCAAATTTTCGAATCTATCTTTCGTTAAAAAGTTTCAATCGTCAAATTCTCAACTTCATTTTTCGGGAGAATGTTTCAATTGTCAAATTCTCAAATTTATCTGTCGTGAAAACGTTTTAACTGTTAAATTCTCACATTCATCCTTCGTGAAAAAGTTTCAATTGTCAAATTTTCAAATTCATCTTTTGTGAAAAAGTTTCAACTCTCAAATTTTCAAATTTATCTTTATTGAGACAGTTTTAATGGTCAAATTTCTCAAATTTATTTTTCGTGAGAAAGTTTCAACCGTCTAATTTTTAAATTCATCTTTCGTGAGAAAGTTTCAATTGTCAAATTCTCAAATTTATCGTTCGTGAAAAAGGTTCAACTGTTAAATACTCAAATTCATCTTTCGTGAAATCGTTTCAATTGTCAAATTTTCAAATCTATTTTTCGTGAGAAAGTTTCAACTGTCAAACTTTCAAATCTATTTTTTGTGAAAAAGTTCCAATTGTCAAATTTTTAAATCTATTTTTCGTGAGAAAGTTGTAACTGTCAGATTCTCAAATTCATCTTTCGTGAGAAAGTTTCAATTGTCAAATTTTCAAATTCATCTTTTGTGAAAAAGATTCAACTCTCAAATTTTCAAATTTATCTTCATTGAGACAGTTTTAATGGTCAAAATTCTCAAATTTATTTTTCGTGAGAAAGTTTCAATTGTCAAATTCTCAAATTTATCTTTCGTGAAAAAGGTTCAACTGTTAAATACTCAAATTCATCTTTCGTGAAATCGTTTCAATTGTCAAATTTTCAAATCTATTTTTCGTGAGAAAGTTTCAACTGTCAAACTTTCAAATCTATTTTTCGTGAGAAAGGTTCAATAGTCAAATTTTCAAATCTATCTTTCGTGAAAAAGTTTCAATTGTCAAATTCTCAAATTCATCTTTCGTGAGAAAGTTTTAATTGGGAAATTTTCAAATTCATCTTTTCTTAAAAAATTTCAATCGTCAAATTTTCAAATTTATCTTTCGTGAGAAAGTTTCAACTGTCAAATTTTCAAATCTATTTTTTGTGAGAAAGTTCCAATGATCAAATTTTAAAATGTATTTATCGTGAGAAAGTTTTAACTGTCAGATTCTCAACTTCATCTTTCATGAGAAAGTTTCAACTCTCAAATTTTCAAATTTATCTTTCTTGAGAAAGTTTTAATGGTCAAATTCTCAAATTTATTTTTCGTGAGAAAGTTTCCACTGTCAAATTTTCTAATCGATCTTTCGTGAAAAAGTTTTAACTGTCAAATTTTCAAATCTATTTTTCGTGAGAAAGTTCCAATTGTCAAATTGTCAAATTCATCTTTCGTGAGAAAGTTTCAACTGTCAAACTTTCAAATTAATGTTTCGTGAGAAAGTTTTAACTGTCAAATTTTCAAATTCATCTTTATTGAAAAAGTTTCGATTGTCAAATTTTCGAATCTATCTTTCGTGAAAAAGTTTCAATCGTCAAATTCTCAACTTCATTTTTCGTGAGAATGTTTCAATTGGCAAAATTTCTAATTCATCTATCGTGAGAAAGTTTCAACTGTCAAATTTTCAAATTCATCTTTCGTGAGAAAGTTTCAATTGTCAAATTCTCAAATTTATCTTTCGTGAAAAAGGTTCCATTGTAAAATTTTCAAATCTATTTTTCGTGAGAAAATTTCAACTGTCAAATTTTCAAATTCATCCCTCGTCAAAAAATTTTAACTGTTAAATGCTCAAATTCATCTTTCGTGAAAAAGATTCAATTGTCAAAGTTTCAAATCTATTTTTCGTGAGAAAGTTCCAATTGTCAAATTCTCAAATTCATCTTTCGTGAGAAAGTTTCAACTGTGAAATTTTCAAATTCATCTTTCGTGAGAAAGTTTTAACTGTCAAATTTTCAAATTCATCTTTATTGAAAAAGTTTCAATTGTCAAATTTTCGAATCTATCTTTCGTGAAAAAGTTTCAATCGTCAAATTCTCAACTTCATTTTTCGGGAGAATGTTTCAATTGTCAAATTCTCAAATTTATCTGTCGTGAAAACGTTTTAACTGTTAAATTCTCACATTCATCCTCCGTGAAAAAGTTTCAATTGTCAAATTTTCAAATTCATCTTTTGTGAAAAAGTTTCAACTGTCAAATTTTCAAATTCATCTTTATTGAAAAAGTTTCAATTGTCAAATTTTCAAATCTATCTTTCGTGAAAAAGTTTCAATTGTCAAATTCTCAAATTCATCTTTCGTGAGGAAGTTTCAACTGTCAAATTTTCAAATTCATCTTTCGTGAGAAAGTTTCACCTGTCAAATTTTCAAACTGAACTTCCGTGAGAAAGTTTCAACTGTCAAATTTTTAAATTCATCTTTCGTGAGAAAGTTTCAATTGTCAAATTCTCAAATTTATCTTTCATGAGAAAGTTTCAACTGTCAAACTTTCAAATCTATTTTTTGTGAAAAAGTTCCAATTGTCAAATTTTTAAATCTATTTTTCGTGAGAAAGTTGTAACTGTCAGATTCTCAATTCCATCTTTGGTGAGAAAGTTTCAGCTGGCAAATTTTCAAATTCATCTTTGGTGAGAAAGTTTCAGCTGTCAAATTTTCAAATTTATCTTTCGTGAGAAAGTTTCAACTGTCAAACATTCAAATCTGTTTTTTGTGAAAAAGTTCCAATTATCAAATTTTTAAATCTATTTTTCGTGAGAAAGTTGTAACTGTCAGATTCTCAATTCATCTTTCGTGAGAAAGTTTCAATTGTCAAATGTTCACATTCATCTTTTGTGAAAAAGTTTCAACTGGCAAATTTTCAAATCTATTTTTTGTGAGAAAGTTCCAATGGTCAAATTTTGAAATGTATTTTTCGTAAGAAAGTTTTAACTGTCAGATTCTCAAATTCATCTTTCGTGTGAAAGTTTCAACTCTCAAATTTTCAAATTTATCTTTCTTGAGAAAGTTTTAATGGTCAAATTCTCAAATTTATTTTTCGTTAGAAAGTTTCCACTGTCAAATTTTCTAATCTATCTTTCGTGAAAAAGTTTTAACTGTCAAATTTTCAAATCTATTTTTCGTGAGAAAGTTCCAATTGTCAAATTGTCAAATTCATCTTTCGTGAGAAAGTTTTAACTGTCAAATTTTCAAATTCATCTTTATTGAAAAAGTTTCAATTGTCAAATTTTCGAATCTATCTTTATCGAAAAAGTTTCAATTGTCAAATTTTCGAATCTATCTTTCGTTACAAAGTTGCAATCGTCAAATTCTTAACTTCATTTTTCGTGAGAATGTTTCAATTGTCAAATTCTCGAATTTATCTTTCGTGAAAACGTTTTAACTGTTAAATTCTCACATTCATCTTTCGTGAAAAAATTTCAATTGTGAAATTTTCAAATCTATCTTTCGTGAAAATGTTTCAATTGTCAAATTCTCAATTTTATCTGTCGTGAAAACGTTTCAACTGTTAAATTCTCACATTCATCCTTCGTGAAAAAGTTTCAACTGTCAAATTTTCAAATTAATCTTTCGTGAGAAAGTTTTAACTGTCAAATTTTCAAATTCATCTTTATTGAAAAAGTTTCAATTGTCAAATTTTCGAATCTATCTTTCGTTAAAAAGTTTCAATCGTCAAATTCTCAACTTCATTTTTCGGGAGAATGTTTCAATTGTCAAATTCTCAAATTTATCTGTCGTGAAAACGTTTTAACTGTTAAATTCTCACATTCATCCTTCGTGAAAAAGTTTCAATTGTCAAATTTTCAAATTCATCTTTTGTGAAAAAGTTTCAACTCTCAAATTTTCAAATTTATCTTTATTGAGACAGTTTTAATGGTCAAAATTCTCAAATTTATTTTTCGTGAGAAAGTTTCAACCGTCTAATTTTTAAATTCATCTTTCGTGAGAAAGTTTCAATCGTCAAATTTTCGAATCTATCTTTCGTTACAAAGTTACAGTCGTCAAATTCTCAACTTCATTTTTCGTGAGAATGTTTCAATTGTCAAAATTTTAAATTTATCTGTCGTGAACACGTTTTAACTGTAAAATTCTCACATTCATCTTTCGTGAAAAAGTTTCAATTGTAAAAATTTCAAATCTATCTTTCGTGAAAAAGTTTCAACTGTCAAATTTTCAAATTCAACTTTCGTGAGAAAGTTTCAACCGTCTAATTTTCAAATTCATCTTTCGTGAGAAAGTTTCAATTGTCAAATTCTCAAATTTATCTTTCGTGAGAAAGTTTCAACTATCAAATTTTCACATTCATCTTTTGTGAAAAAGTTTCAACTGGCAAATTTTCAAATCTATTTTTCGTGAGAAAGGTTCAATAGTCAAATTTTCAAATCTATTTTTTGTGAAAAAGTTCCAATTGTCAAATTTTTAAATCTATTTTTCGTGAGAAAGTTGTAACTGTCAGATTCTCAAATTCATCTTTCGTGAGAAAGTTTTAGCTGGCAAATTTTCAAATTCATCTTTGGTGAGAAAGTTTCAGTTGTCATATTTTCAAATTTATCTTGCGTGAAAAAGTTTCAATGGTCAAATTTTCAAATCTATTTTTCGTGAGAAAGGTTCACTTGTCAAATTTTCAAATTTATCTTTCGTGAAAAAGTTTCAATTGTCAAATTCTCAAATTCATCTTTCGTGAGAAAGTTTTAATTGTCAAATTTTCAAATTCATCTTTTGTGAAAAAATTTCAATTGTCACATTTTCAAATCTATTTTTTGTGAGAAAGTTCCAATGGTCAAATTTTTAAATGTATTTTTCGTGAGAAAGTTGTAACTGTCAGATTCTCAAATTCATCTGTCGTGAGAAAGTTTCAACTCTCAAATTTTCAAATTTATCTTTCTTGAGAAAGTTTTAATGGTCAAATTCTCAAATTTATTTTTCGTGAGAAAGTTTCCACGGTCAAATTTTCTAATCTATCTTTCGTGAAAAAGTTTTAACGGTCAAATTTTCAAATCTATTTTTCGTGAGAAAGTTCCGATTGCCAAAATGTCAAATTCATCTTTCGCGAGAAAGTTTCAACTGTCAAATTGTCAAATTCATCTTTCGTGAGAAAGTTTTAACTGTCAGATACTCAAATTCATCATTCGTGAGAAAGTTTCACTTGTCAAATTTTCAAATTCATCTTTTGTGAAAAAGTTTCAACTGTCAAATTTTCAAATTCAACTTTCGTGAAAAAGTTTCAACTGTCTAATTTTCAAATTCATCTTCCGTGAGAAAGTTTCAATTGTCAAATTCTCAAACTTATCTTTCGTGAGAAAGTTTCAACTGTCAAACATTCAAATCTATTTTTCGTGAGAAAGTTTCAAATGTCAAATTTTCAAACTCATCTTTCGTGAAAAAGTTTTAACTGTTAAATTCTCAAATTCATCTGTCGTGAAAAAGTTTCAATTGTCAAATTTTCAAATCTATTTTTCGTGAGAAAGTTCCAATTGTCAAATTCTCAAATTCATCTTTCGTGAGAAAGTTTCAAGTGTGAAATTTTCAAATTCATCTTTCGTGAGAAAGTTTCAACTGTCAAATTTTCGAATTCATCTTTATTGAAAAAGTTTCAATTGTCAAATTTTCGAATCTATCTTTAGTTAAAAAGTTTCAATCGTCAAATTCTCAACTTCATTTTTCGGGAGAATGTTTCAATTGTCAAATTCTCAAATTTATCTGTCGTGAAAACGTTTTAACTGTTAAATTCTCACATTCATCCTCCGTGAAAAAGTTTCAATTGTCAAATTTTCAAATTCATCTTTTGTGAAAAAGTTTCAACTGTCAAATTTTCAAATTCAACTTTCGTGAGAAAGTTTCAACCGTCTAATTTTCAAATTCATCTTTCGTGAGAAAGTTTCAATTGTCAAATTCTCAAATTCATCTTTCGTGAGAAAGTTTTAATTGTCAAGTTTTCAAATTCATCTTTTGTGAAAAAATTTCAATTGTCACATTTTCAAATCTATTTTTTGTGAGAAAGTTCCAATGGTCAAATTTTTAAATGTATTTTTCGTGAGAAAGTTGTAACTGTCAGATTCTCAAATTCATCTGTCGTGAGAAAGTTTCAACTCTCAAATTTTCAAATTTATCTTTCTTGAGAAAGATTTAATGGTCAAATTCTCAAATTTATTTTTCGTGAGAAAGTTTCCACGGTCAAATTTTCTAATCTATCTTTCGTGAAAAAGTTTTAACGGTCAAATTTTCAAATCTATTTTTCGTGAGAAAGTTCCGATTGCCAAAATGTCAAATTCATCTTTCGCGAGAAAGTTTCAACTGTCAAATTTTCAAATTCATCTTTCGTGAGAAAGTTTTAACTGTCAGATACTCAAATTCATCTTTCGTGAGAAAGTTTCACTTGTCAAATTTTCAAAATCATCTTTTGTGAAAAAATTTCAACTGTCAAATTTTCAAATTCAACTTTCGTGAAAAAGTTTCAACTGTCTAATTTTCAAATTCATCTTCCGTGAGAAAGTTTCAATTGTCAAATTCTCAAACTTATCTTTCGTGAGAAAGTTTCAACTGTCAAACATTCAAATCTATTTTTCGTGAGAAAGTTTCAACTGTCAAATTTTCAAACTCATCTTTCGTGAAAAAGTTTTAACTGTTAAATTCTCAAATTCATCTGTCGTGAAAAAGTTTCAATTGTCAAATTTTCAAATCTATTTTTCGTGAGAAAGTTCCAATTGTCAAATTCTCAAATTCATCTTTCGTGAGAAAGTTTCAAGTGTGAAATTTTCAAATTCATCTTTCGTGAGAAAGTTTCAACTGTCAAATTTTCAAATTCATCTTTATTGAAAAAGTTTCAATTGTCAAATTTTCGAATCTATCTTTCGTTAAAAAGTTTCAATCGTCAAATTCTCAACTTCATTTTTCGGGAGAATGTTTCAATTGTCAAATTCTCAAATTTATTTGTCGTGAAAACGTTTTAACTGTTAAATTCTCACATTCATCCTCCGTGAAAAAGTTTCAATTGTCAAATTTTCAAATTCATCTTTTGTGAAAAAGTTTCAACTGTCAAATTTTCAAATTCAACTTTCGTGAGAAAGTTTCAACCGTCTAATTTTCAAATTCATCTTTCGTGAGAAAGTTTCAATTGTCAAATTCTCAAATTTATCTTTCGCGAGAAAGTTTCAACTGTCAAATTTTCACATTCATCTTTTGTGAAAAAGTTTCAACTGGCAAATTTTCAAATCTATTTTTCGTGAGAAAGGTTCAATAGTCAAATTTTCAAATCTATTTTTTGTGAAAAAGTTCCAATTGTCAAATTTTTAAATCTATTTTTCGTGAGAAAGTTGTAACTGTCAGATTCTCAAATTCATCTTTCGTGAGAAAGTTTCAGCTGGCAAATTTTCAAATTCATCTTTGGTGAGAAAGTTTCAGTTGTCATATTTTCAAATTTATCTTGCGTGAAAAAGTTTCAATGGTCAAATTTTCAAATCTATTTTTTGTGAGAAAGGTTCACTTGTCAAATTTTCAAATTTATCTTTCGTGAAAAAGTTTCAATTGTCAAATTCTCAAATTCATCTTTCGTGAGAAAGTTTTAATTGTCAAATTTTCAAATTCATCTTTTGTGAAAAAATTTCAATTGTCACATTTTTAAATCTATTTTTTGTGAGAAAGTTCCAATGGTCAAATTTTTAAATGTATTTTTCGTGAGAAAGTTGTAACTGTCAGATTCTCAAATTCATCTGTCGTGAGAAAGTTCCAATTGTCAAATTTTCAAATCTATTTTTCGTGAGAACGTTCCAATTGTCAAATTCTCAAATTCATCTTTCATGAGAAAGTTTCAAGTGTGAAATTTTCAAATTCATCTTTATTGAAAAAGTTTCAATTGTCAAATTTTCGAATCTATCTTTCGTTAAAAAGTTTCAATCGTCAAATTCTCAACTTCATTTTTCGGGAGAATGTTTCAATTGTCAAATTCTCAAATTTATCTGTCGTGAAAACGTTTTAACTGTTAAATTCTCACATTCATCCTCCGTGAAAAAGTTTCAATTGTCAAATTTTCAAATTCATCTTTTGTGAAAAAGTTTCAACTGTCAAATTTTCAAATTCATCTTTATTGAAAAAGTTTCAATTGTCAAATTTTCAAATCTATCTTTCGTGAAAAAGTTTCAATTGTCAAATTCTCAAATTCATCTTTCGTGAGGAAGTTTCAACTGTCAAATTTTCAAATTCATCTTTCGTTAGAAAGTTTCACCTGTCAAATTTTCAAACTGAACTTTCGTGAGAAAGTTTCAACTGTCAAATTTTTAAATTCATCTTTCGTGAGAAAGTTTCAATTGTCAAATTCTCAAATTTATCTTTCATGAGAAAGTTTCAACTGTCAAACTTTCAAATCTATTTTTTGTGAAAAAGTTCCAATTGTCAAATTTTTAAATCTATTTTTCGTGAGAAAGTTGTAACTGTCAGATTCTCAATTCCATCTTTGGTGAGAAAGTTTCAGCTGGCAAATTTTCAAATTCATCTTTGGTGAGAAAGTTTCAGCTGTCAAATTTTCAAATTTATCTTTCGTGAGAAAGTTTCAACTGTCAAACATTCAAATCTGTTTTTTGTGAAAAAGTTCCAATTATCAAATTTTTAAATCTATTTTTCGTGAGAAAGTTGTAACTGTCAGATTCTCAATTCATCTTTCGTGAGAAAGTTTCAATTGTCAAATGTTCACATTCATCTTTTGTGAAAAAGTTTCAACTGGCAAATTTTCAAATCTATTTTTTGTGAGAAAGTTCCAATGGTCAAATTTTGAAATGTATTTTTCGTAAGAAAGTTTTAACTGTCAGATTCTCAAATTCATCTTTCGTGAGAAAGTTTCAACACTCAAATTTTCAAATTTATCTTTCTTGAGAAAGTTTTAATGGTCAAATTCTCAAATTTATTTTTCGTTAGAAAGTTTCCACTGTCAAATTTTCTAATCTATCTTTCGTGAAAAAGTTTTAACTGTCAAATTTTCAAATCTATTTTTCGTGAGAAAGTTCCAATTGTCAAATTGTCAAATTCATCTTTCGTGAGAAAGTTTTAACTGTCAAATTTTCAAATTCATCTTTATTGAAAAAGTTTCAATTGTCAAATTTTCGAATCTATCTTTATTGAAAAAGTTTCAATTGTCAAATTTTCGAATCTATCTTTCGTTACAAAGTTGCAATCGTCAAATTCTTAACTTCATTTTTCGTGAGAATGTTTCAATTGTCAAATTCTCGAATTTATCTTTCGTGAAAACGTTTTAACTGTTAAATTCTCACGTTCATCTTTCGTGAAAAAATTTCAATTGTGAAATTTTCAAATCTATCTTTCGTGAAAATGTTTCAATTGTCAAATTCTCAATTTTATCTGTCGTGAAAACGTTTTAACTGTTAAATTCTCACATTCAACCTTCGTGAAAAAGTTTCAATTGTCAAATTTTCAAATTCATCTTTTGTGAAAAAGTTTCAACTCTCAAATTTTCAAATTTATCTTTATTGAGACAGTTTTAATGGTCAAAATTCTCAAATTTATTTTTCGTGAGAAAGTTTCAACCGTCTAATTTTTAAATTCATCTTTCGTGAGAAAGTTTCAATCGTCAAATTTTCGAATCTATCTTTCGTTACAAAGTTACAGTCGTCAAATTCTCAACTTCATTTTTCGTGAGAATGTTTCAATTGTCAAAATTTTAAATTTATCTGTCGTGAACACGTTTTAACTGTAAAATTCTCACATTCATCTTTCGTGAAAAAGTTTCAATTGTAAAAATTTCAAATCTCTCTTTCGTGAAAAAGTTTCAACTGTCAAATTTTCAAATTCAACTTTCGTGAGAAAGTTTCAACCGTCTAATTTTCAAATTCATCTTTCATGAGAAAGTTTCAATTGTCAAATTCTCAAATTTATCTTTCGCGAGAAAGTTTCAACTGTCAAATTTTCACATTCATCTTTTGTGAAAAAGTTTCAACTGGCAAATTTTCAAATCTATTTTTCGTGAGAAAGGTTCAATAGTCAAATTTTCAAATCTATTTTTTGTGAAAAAGTTCCAATTGTCAAATTTTTAAATCTATTTTTCGTGAGAAAGTTGTAACTGTCAGATTCTCAAATTCATCTTTCGTGAGAAAGTTTCAGCTGGCAAATTTTCAAATTCATCTTTGGTGAGAAAGTTTCAGTTGTCATATTTTCAAATTTATCTTGCGTGAAAAAGTTTCAATGGTCAAATTTTCAAATCTATTTTTTGTGAGAAAGGTTCACTTGTCAAATTTTCAAATTTATCTTTCGTGAAAAAGTTTCAATTGTCAAATTCTCAAATTCATCTTTCGTGAGAAAGTTTTAATTGTCAAATTTTCAAATTCATCTTTTGTGAAAAAATTTCAATTGTCACATTTTTAAATCTATTTTTTGTGAGAAAGTTCCAATGGTCAAATTTTTAAATGTATTTTTCGTGAGAAAGTTGTAACTGTCAGATTCTCAAATTCATCTGTCGTGAGAAAGTTCCAATTGTCAAATTTTCAAATCTATTTTTCGTGAGAACGTTCCAATTGTCAAATTCTCAAATTCATCTTTCATGAGAAAGTTTCAAGTGTGAAATTTTCAAATTCATCTTTCGTGAGAAAGTTTCAACTGTCAAATTTTCAAATTCATCTTTATTGAAAAAGTTTCAATTGTCAAATTTTCGAATCTATCTTTCGTTAAAAAGTTTCAATCGTCAAATTCTCAACTTCATTTTTCGGGAGAATGTTTCAATTGTCAAATTCTCAAATTTATCTGTCGTGAAAACGTTTTAACTGTTAAATTCTCACATTCATCCTCCGTGAAAAAGTTTCAATTGTCAAATTTTCAAATTCATCTTTTGTGAAAAAGTTTCAACTGTCAAATTTTCAAATTCATCTTTATTGAAAAAGTTTCAATTGTCAAATTTTCAAATCAATCTTTCGTGAAAAAGTTTCAATTGTCAAATTCTCAAATTCATCTTTCGTGAGGAAGTTTCAACTGTCAAATTTTCAAATTCATCTTTCGTTAGAAAGTTTCACCTGTCAAATTTTCAAACTGAACTTTCGTGAGAAAGTTTCAACTGTCAAATTTTTAAATTCATCTTTCGTGAGAAAGTTTCAATTGTCAAATTCTCAAATTTATCTTTCATGAGAAAGTTTCAACTGTCAAACTTTCAAATCTATTTTTTGTGAAAAAGTTCCAATTGTCAAATTTTTAAATCTATTTTTCGTGAGAAAGTTGTAACTGTCAGATTCTCAATTCCATCTTTGGTGAGAAAGTTTCAGCTGGCAAATTTTCAAATTCATCTTTGGTGAGAAAGTTTCAGCTGTCAAATTTTCAAATTTATCTTTCGTGAGAAAGTTTCAACTGTCAAACATTCAAATCTATTTTTTGTGAAAAAGTTCCAATTATCAAATTTTTAAATCTATTTTTCGTGAGAAAGTTGTAACTGTCAGATTCTCAATTCATCTTTCGTGAGAAAGTTTCAATTGTCAAATGTTCACATTCATCTTTTGTGAAAAAGTTTCAACTGGCAAATTTTCAAATCTATTTTTTGTGAGAAAGTTCCAATGGTCAAATTTTGAAATGTATTTTTCGTAAGAAAGTTTTAACTGTCAGATTCTCAAATTCATCTTTCGTGAGAAAGTTTCAACTCTCAAATTTTCAAATTTATCTTTCTTGAGAAAGTTTTAATGGTCAAATTCTCAAATTTATTTTTCGTTAGAAAGTTTCCACTGTCAAATTTTCTAATCTATCTTTCGTGAAAAAGTTTTAACTGTCAAATTTTCAAATCTATTTTTCGTGAGAAAGTTCCAATTGTCAAATTGTCAAATTCATCTTTCGTGAGAAAGTTTTAACTGTCAAATTTTCAAATTCATCTTTATTGAAAAAGTTTCAATTGTCAAATTTTCGAATCTATCTTTATTGAAAAAGTTTCAATTGTCAAATTTTCGAATCTATCTTTCGTTACAAAGTTGCAATCGTCAAATTCTTAACTTCATTTTTCGTGAGAATGTTTCAATTGTCAAATTCTCGAATTTATCTTTCGTGAAAACGTTTTAACTGTTAAATTCTCACATTCATCTTTCGTGAAAAAATTTCAATTGTGAAATTTTCAAATCTATCTTTCGTGAAAATGTTTCAATTGTCAAATTCTCAATTTTATCTGTCGTGAAAACGTTTCAACTGTTAAATTCTCACATTCATCCTTCGTGAAAAAGTTTCAACTGTCAAATTTTCAAATTAATCTTTCGTGAGAAAGTTTTAACTGTCAAATTTTCAAATTCATCTTTATTGAAAAAGTTTCAATTGTCAAATTTTCGAATCTATCTTTCGTTAAAAAGTTTCAATCGTCAAATTCTCAACTTCATTTTTCGGGAGAATGTTTCAATTGTCAAATTCTCAAATTTATCTGTCGTGAAAACGTTTTAACTGTTAAATTCTCACATTCATCCTTCGTGAAAAAGTTTCAATTGTCAAATTTTCAAATTTATCTTTATTGAGACAGTTTTAATGGTCAAAATTCTCAAATTTATTTTTCGTGAGAAAGTTTCAACCGTCTAATTTTTAAATTCATCTTTCGTGAGAAAGTTTCAATCGTCAAATTTTCGAATCTATCTTTCGTTACAAAGTTACAGTCGTCAAATTCTCAACTTCATTTTTCGTGAGAATGTTTCAATTGTCAAAATTTTAAATTTATCTGTCGTGAACACGTTTTAACTGTAAAATTCTCACATTCATCTTTCGTGAAAAAGTTTCAATTGTAAAAATTTCAAATCTATCTTTCGTGAAAAAGTTTCAACTGTCAAATTTTCAAATTCAACTTTCGTGAGAAAGTTTCAACCGTCTAATTTTCAAATTCATCTTTCGTGAGAAAGTTTCAATTGTCAAATTCTCAAATTTATCTTTCGTGAGAAAGTTTCAACTATCAAATTTTCACATTCATCTTTTGTGAAAAAGTTTCAACTGGCAAATTTTCAAATCTATTTTTCGTGAGAAAGGTTCAATAGTCAAATTTTCAAATCTATTTTTTGTGAAAAAGTTCCAATTGTCAAATTTTTAAATCTATTTTTCGTGAGAAAGTTGTAACTGTCAGATTCTCAAATTCATCTTTCGTGAGAAAGTTTTAGCTGGCAAATTTTCAAATTCATCTTTGGTGAGAAAGTTTCAGTTGTCATATTTTCAAATTTATCTTGCGTGAAAAAGTTTCAATGGTCAAATTTTCAAATCTATTTTTCGTGAGAAAGGTTCACTTGTCAAATTTTCAAATTTATCTTTCGTGAAAAAGTTTCAATTGTCAAATTCTCAAATTCATCTTTCGTGAGAAAGTTTTAATTGTCAAATTTTCAAATTCATCTTTTGTGAAAAAATTTCAATTGTCACATTTTCAAATCTATTTTTTGTGAGAAAGTTCCAATGGTCAAATTTTTAAATGTATTTTTCGTGAGAAAGTTGTAACTGTCAGATTCTCAAATTCATCTGTCGTGAGAAAGTTTCAACTCTCAAATTTTCAAATTTATCTTTCTTGAGAAAGTTTTAATGGTCAAATTCTCAAATTTATTTTTCGTGAGAAAGTTTCCACGGTCAAATTTTCTAATCTATCTTTCGTGAAAAAGTTTTAACGGTCAAATTTTCAAATCTATTTTTCGTGAGAAAGTTCCGATTGCCAAAATGTCAAATTCATCTTTCGCGAGAAAGTTTCAACTGTCAAATTGTCAAATTCATCTTTCGTGAGAAAGTTTTAACTGTCAGATACTCAAATTCATCATTCGTGAGAAAGTTTCACTTGTCAAATTTTCAAATTCATCTTTTGTGAAAAAGTTTCAACTGTCAAATTTTCAAATTCAACTTTCGTGAAAAAGTTTCAACTGTCTAATTTTCAAATTCATCTTCCGTGAGAAAGTTTCAATTGTCAAATTCTCAAACTTATCTTTCGTGAGAAAGTTTCAACTGTCAAACATTCAAATCTATTTTTCGTGAGAAAGTTTCAAATGTCAAATTTTCAAACTCATCTTTCGTGAAAAAGTTTTAACTGTTAAATTCTCAAATTCATCTGTCGTGAAAAAGTTTCAATTGTCAAATTTTCAAATCTATTTTTCGTGAGAAAGTTCCAATTGTCAAATTCTCAAATTCATCTTTCGTGAGAAAGTTTCAAGTGTGAAATTTTCAAATTCATCTTTCGTGAGAAAGTTTCAACTGTCAAATTTTCAAATTCATCTTTATTGAAAAAGTTTCAATTGTCAAATTTTCGAATCTATCTTTAGTTAAAAAGTTTCAATCGTCAAATTCTCAACTTCATTTTTCGGGAGAATGTTTCAATTGTCAAATTCTCAAATTTATCTGTCGTGAAAACGTTTTAACTGTTAAATTCTCACATTCATCCTCCGTGAAAAAGTTTCAATTGTCAAATTTTCAAATTCATCTTTTGTGAAAAAGTTTCAACTGTCAAATTTTCAAATTCAACTTTCGTGAGAAAGTTTCAACCGTCTAATTTTCAAATTCATCTTTCGTGAGAAAGTTTCAATTGTCAAATTCTCAAATTCATCTTTCGTGAGAAAGTTTTAATTGTCAAGTTTTCAAATTCATCTTTTGTGAAAAAGTTCCAATTGTCAAATTTTTAAATCTATTTTTCGTGAGAAAGTTGTAACTGTCAGATTCTCAATTCCATCTTTGGTGAGAAAGTTTCAGCTGGCAAATTTTCAAATTCATCTTTGGTGAGAAAGTTTCAGCTGTCAAATTTTCAAATTTATCTTTCGTGAGAAAGTTTCAACTGTCAAACATTCAAATCTGTTTTTTGTGAAAAAGTTCCAATTATCAAATTTTTAAATCTATTTTTCGTGAGAAAGTTGTAACTGTCAGATTCTCAATTCATCTTTCGTGAGAAAGTTTCAATTGTCAAATGTTCACATTCATCTTTTGTGAAAAAGTTTCAACTGGCAAATTTTCAAATCTATTTTTTGTGAGAAAGTTCCAATGGTCAAATTTTGAAATGTATTTTTCGTAAGAAAGTTTTAACTGTCAGATTCTCAAATTCATCTTTCGTGAGAAAGTTTCAACTCTCAAATTTTCAAATTTATCTTTCTTGAGAAAGTTTTAATGGTCAAATTCTCAAATTTATTTTTCGTTAGAAAGTTTCCACTGTCAAATTTTCTAATCTATCTTTCGTGAAAAAGTTTTAACTGTCAAATTTTCAAATCTATTTTTCGTGAGAAAGTTCCAATTGTCAAATTGTCAAATTCATCTTTCGTGAGAAAGTTTTAACTGTCAAATTTTCAAATTCATCTTTATTGAAAAAGTTTCAATTGTCAAATTTTCGAATCTATCTTTATTGAAAAAGTTTCAATTGTCAAATTTTCGAATCTATCTTTCGTTACAAAGTTGCAATCGTCAAATTCTTAACTTCATTTTTCGTGAGAATGTTTCAATTGTCAAATTCTCGAATTTATCTTTCGTGAAAACGTTTTAACTGTTAAATTCTCACATTCATCTTTCGTGAAAAAATTTCAATTGTGAAATTTTCAAATCTATCTTTCGTGAAAATGTTTCAATTGTCAAATTCTCAATTTTATCTGTCGTGAAAACGTTTCAACTGTTAAATTCTCACATTCATCCTTCGTGAAAAAGTTTCAACTGTCAAATTTTCAAATTAATCTTTCGTGAGAAAGTTTTAACTGTCAAATTTTCAAATTCATCTTTATTGAAAAAGTTTCAATTGTCAAATTTTCGAATCTATCTTTCGTTAAAAAGTATCAATCGTCAAATTCTCAACTTCATTTTTCGGGAGAATGTTTCAATTGTCAAATTCTCAAATTTATCTGTCGTGAAAACGTTTTAACTGTTAAATTCTCACATTCAACCTTCGTGAAAAAGTTTCAATTGTCAAATTTTCAAATTCATCTTTTGTGAAAAAGTTTCAACTCTCAAATTTTCAAATTTATCTTTATTGAGACAGTTTTAATGGTCAAAATTCTCAAATTTATTTTTCGTGAGAAAGTTTCAACCGTCTAATTTTTAAATTCATCTTTCGTGAGAAAGTTTCAATCGTCAAATTTTCGAATCTATCTTTCGTTACAAAGTTACAGTCGTCAAATTCTCAACTTCATTTTTCGTGAGAATGTTTCAATTGTCAAAATTTTAAATTTATCTGTCGTGAACACGTTTTAACTGTAAAATTCTCACATTCATCTTTCGTGAAAAAGTTTCAATTGTAAAAATTTCAAATCTATCTTTCGTGAAAAAGTTTCAACTGTCAAATTTTCAAATTCAACTTTCGTGAGAAAGTTTCAACCGTCTAATTTTCAAATTCATCTTTCGTGAGAAAGTTTCAATTGTCAAATTCTCAAATTTATCTTTCGTGAGAAAGTTTCAACTATCAAATTTTCACATTCATCTTTTGTGAAAAAGTTTCAACTGGCAAATTTTCAAATCTATTTTTCGTGAGAAAGGTTCAATAGTCAAATTTTCAAATCTATTTTTTGTGAAAAAGTTCCAATGGTCAAATTTTTAAATCTATTTTTCGTGAGAAAGTTGTAACTGTCAGATTCTCAAATTCATCTTTCGTGAGAAAGTTTTAGCTGGCAAATTTTCAAATTCATCTTTGGTGAGAAAGTTTCAGTTGTCATATTTTCAAATTTATCTTGCGTGAAAAAGTTTCAATGGTCAAATTTTCAAATCTATTTTTCGTGAGAAAGGTTCACTTGTCAAATTTTCAAATTTATCTTTCGTGAAAAAGTTTCAATTGTCAAATTCTCAAATTCATCTTTCGTGAGAAAGTTTTAATTGTCAAATTTTCAAATTCATCTTTTGTGAAAAAATTTCAATTGTCACATTTTCAAATCTATTTTTTGTGAGAAAGTTCCAATGGTCAAATTTTTAAATGTATTTTTCGTGAGAAAGTTGTAACTGTCAGATTCTCAAATTCATCTGTCGTGAGAAAGTTTCAACTCTCAAATTATCAAATTTATCTTTCTTGAGAAAGTTTTAATGGTCAAATTCTCAAATTTATTTTTCGTGAGAAAGTTTCCACGGTCAAATTTTCTAATCTATCTTTCGTGAAAAAGTTTTAACGGTCAAATTTTCAAATCTATTTTTCGTGAGAAAGTTCCGATTGCCAAAATGTCAAATTCATCTTTCGCGAGAAAGTTTCAACTGTCAAATTGTCAAATTCATCTTTCGTGAGAAAGTTTTAACTGTCAGATACTCAAATTCATCATTCGTGAGAAAGTTTCACTTGTCAAATTTTCAAATTCATCTTTTGTGAAAAAGTTTCAACTGTCAAATTTTCAAATTCAACTTTCGTGAAAAAGTTTCAACTGTCTAATTTTCAAATTCATCTTCCGTGAGAAAGTTTCAATTGTCAAATTCTCAAACTTATCTTTCGTGAGAAAGTTTCAACTGTCAAACATTCAAATCTATTTTTCGTGAGAAAGTTTCAAATGTCAAATTTTCAAACTCATCTTTCGTGAAAAAGTTTTAACTGTTAAATTCTCAAATTCATCTGTCGTGAAAAAGTTTCAATTGTCAAATTTTCAAATCTATTTTTCGTGAGAAAGTTCCAATTGTCAAATTCTCAAATTCATCTTTCGTGAGAAAGTTTCAATTGTCAAATTCTCAAATTTATCTTTCGCGAGAAAGTTTCAACTGTCAAATTTTCACATTCATCTTTTGTGAAAAAGTTTCAACTGGCAAATTTTCAAATCTATTTTTCGTGAGAAAGGTTCAATAGTCAAATTTTCAAATCTATTTTTTGTGAAAAAGTTCCAATTGTCAAATTTTTAAATCTATTTTTCGTGAGAAAGTTGTAACTGTCAGATTCTCAAATTCATCTTTCGTGAGAAAGTTTCAGCTGGCAAATTTTCAAATTCATCTTTGGTGAGAAAGTTTCAGTTGTCATATTTTCAAATTTATCTTGCGTGAAAAAGTTTCAATGGTCAAATTTTCAAATCTATTTTTTGTGAGAAAGGTTCACTTGTCAAATTTTCAAATTTATCTTTCGTGAAAAAGTTTCAATTGTCAAATTCTCAAATTCATCTTTCGTGAGAAAGTTTTAATTGTCAAATTTTCAAATTCATCTTTTGTGAAAAAATTTCAATTGTCACATTTTTAAATCTATTTTTTGTGAGAAAGTTCCAATGGTCAAATTTTTAAATGTATTTTTCGTGAGAAAGTTGTAACTGTCAGATTCTCAAATTCATCTGTCGTGAGAAAGTTCCAATTGTCAAATTTTCAAATCTATTTTTCGTGAGAACGTTCCAATTGTCAAATTCTCAAATTCATCTTTCATGAGAAAGTTTCAAGTGTGAAATTTTCAAATTCATCTTTCGTGAGAAAGTTTCAACTGTCAAATTTTCAAATTCATCTTTATTGAAAAAGTTTCAATTGTCAAATTTTCGAATCTATCTTTCGTTAAAAAGTTTCAATCGTCAAATTCTCAACTTCATTTTTCGGGAGAATGTTTCAATTGTCAAATTCTCAAATTTATCTGTCGTGAAAACGTTTTAACTGTTAAATTCTCACATTCATCCTCCGTGAAAAAGTTTCAATTGTCAAATTTTCAAATTCATCTTTTGTGAAAAAGTTTCAACTGTCAAATTTTCAAATTCATCTTTATTGAAAAAGTTTCAATTGTCAAATTTTCAAATCAATCTTTCGTGAAAAAGTTTCAATTGTCAAATTCTCAAATTCATCTTTCGTGAGGAAGTTTCAACTGTCAAATTTTCAAATTCATCTTTCGTTAGAAAGTTTCACCTGTCAAATTTTCAAACTGAACTTTCGTGAGAAAGTTTCAACTGTCAAATTTTTAAATTCATCTTTCGTGAGAAAGTTTCAATTGTCAAATTCTCAAATTTATCTTTCATGAGAAAGTTTCAACTGTCAAACTTTCAAATCTATTTTTTGTGAAAAAGTTCCAATTGTCAAATTTTTAAATCTATTTTTCGTGAGAAAGTTGTAACTGTCAGATTCTCAATTCCATCTTTGGTGAGAAAGTTTCAGCTGGCAAATTTTCAAATTCATCTTTGGTGAGAAAGTTTCAGCTGTCAAATTTTCAAATTTATCTTTCGTGAGAAAGTTTCAACTGTCAAACATTCAAATCTATTTTTTGTGAAAAAGTTCCAATTATCAAATTTTTAAATCTATTTTTCGTGAGAAAGTTGTAACTGTCAGATTCTCAATTCATCTTTCGTGAGAAAGTTTCAATTGTCAAATGTTCACATTCATCTTTTGTGAAAAAGTTTCAACTGGCAAATTTTCAAATCTATTTTTTGTGAGAAAGTTCCAATGGTCAAATTTTGAAATGTATTTTTCGTAAGAAAGTTTTAACTGTCAGATTCTCAAATTCATCTTTCGTGAGAAAGTTTCAACTCTCAAATTTTCAAATTTATCTTTCTTGAGAAAGTTTTAATGGTCAAATTCTCAAATTTATTTTTCGTTAGAAAGTTTCCACTGTCAAATTTTCTAATCTATCTTTCGTGAAAAAGTTTTAACTGTCAAATTTTCAAATCTATTTTTCGTGAGAAAGTTCCAATTGTCAAATTGTCAAATTCATCTTTCGTGAGAAAGTTTTAACTGTCAAATTTTCAAATTCATCTTTATTGAAAAAGTTTCAATTGTCAAATTTTCGAATCTATCTTTATTGAAAAAGTTTCAATTGTCAAATTTTCGAATCTATCTTTCGTTACAAAGTTGCAATCGTCAAATTCTTAACTTCATTTTTCGTGAGAATGTTTCAATTGTCAAATTCTCGAATTTATCTTTCGTGAAAACGTTTTAACTATTAAATTCTCACATTCATCTTTCGTGAAAAAATTTCAATTGTGAAATTTTCAAATCTATCTTTCGTGAAAATGTTTCAATTGTCAAATTCTCAATTTTATCTGTCGTGAAAACGTTTCAACTGTTAAATTCTCACATTCATCCTTCGTGAAAAAGTTTCAACTGTCAAATTTTCAAATTAATCTTTCGTGAGAAAGTTTTAACTGTCAAATTTTCAAATTCATCTTTATTGAAAAAGTTTCAATTGTCAAATTTTCGAATCTATCTTTCGTTAAAAAGTTTCAATCGTCAAATTCTCAACTTCATTTTTCGGGAGAATGTTTCAATTGTCAAATTCTCAAATTTATCTGTCGTGAAAACGTTTTAACTGTTAAATTCTCACATTCATCCTTCGTGAAAAAGTTTCAATTGTCAAATTTTCAAATTCATCTTTTGTGAAAAAGTTTCAACTCTCAAATTTTCAAATTTATCTTTATTGAGACAGTTTTAATGGTCAAAATTCTCAAATTTATTTTTCGTGAGAAAGTTTCAACCGTCTAATTTTTAAATTCATCTTTCGTGAGAAAGTTTCAATCGTCAAATTTTCGAATCTATCTTTCGTTACAAAGTTACAGTCGTCAAATTCTCAACTTCATTTTTCGTGAGAATGTTTCAATTGTCAAAATTTTAAATTTATCTGTCGTGAACACGTTTTAACTGTAAAATTCTCACATTCATCTTTCGTGAAAAAGTTTCAATTGTAAAAATTTCAAATCTATCTTTCGTGAAAAAGTTTCAACTGTCAAATTTTCAAATTCAACTTTCGTGAGAAAGTTTCAACCGTCTAATTTTCAAATTCATCTTTCGTGAGAAAGTTTCAATTGTCAAATTCTCAAATTTATCTTTCGTGAGAAAGTTTCAACTATCAAATTTTCACATTCATCTTTTGTGAAAAAGTTTCAACTGGCAAATTTTCAAATCTATTTTTCGTGAGAAAGGTTCAATAGTCAAATTTTCAAATCTATTTTTTGTGAAAAAGTTCCAATTGTCAAATTTTTAAATCTATTTTTCGTGAGAAAGTTGTAACTGTCAGATTCTCAAATTCATCTTTCGTGAGAAAGTTTTAGCTGGCAAATTTTCAAATTCATCTTTGGTGAGAAAGTTTCAGTTGTCATATTTTCAAATTTATCTTGCGTGAAAAAGTTTCAATGGTCAAATTTTCAAATCTATTTTTCGTGAGAAAGGTTCACTTGTCAAATTTTCAAATTTATCTTTCGTGAAAAAGTTTCAATTGTCAAATTCTCAAATTCATCTTTCGTGAGAAAGTTTTAATTGTCAAATTTTCAAATTCATCTTTTGTGAAAAAATTTCAATTGTCACATTTTCAAATCTATTTTTTGTGAGAAAGTTCCAATGGTCAAATTTTTAAATGTATTTTTCGTGAGAAAGTTGTAACTGTCAGATTCTCAAATTCATCTGTCGTGAGAAAGTTTCAACTCTCAAATTTTCAAATTTATCTTTCTTGAGAAAGTTTTAATGGTCAAATTCTCAAATTTATTTTTCGTGAGAAAGTTTCCACGGTCAAATTTTCTAATCTATCTTTCGTGAAAAAGTTTTAACGGTCAAATTTTCAAATCTATTTTTCGTGAGAAAGTTCCGATTGCCAAAATGTCAAATTCATCTTTCGCGAGAAAGTTTCAACTGTCAAATTGTCAAATTCATCTTTCGTGAGAAAGTTTTAACTGTCAGATACTCAAATTCATCATTCGTGAGAAAGTTTCACTTGTCAAATTTTCAAATTCATCTTTTGTGAAAAAGTTTCAACTGTCAAATTTTCAAATTCAACTTTCGTGAAAAAGTTTCAACTGTCTAATTTTCAAATTCATCTTCCGTGAGAAAGTTTCAATTGTCAAATTCTCAAACTTATCTTTCGTGAGAAAGTTTCAACTGTCAAACATTCAAATCTATTTTTCGTGAGAAAGTTTCAAATGTCAAATTTTCAAACTCATCTTTCGTGAAAAAGTTTTAACTGTTAAATTCTCAAATTCATCTGTCGTGAAAAAGTTTCAATTGTCAAATTTTCAAATCTATTTTTCGTGAGAAAGTTCCAATTGTCAAATTCTCAAATTCATCTTTCGTGAGAAAGTTTCAAGTGTGAAATTTTCAAATTCATCTTTCGTGAGAAAGTTTCAACTGTCAAATTTTCAAATTCATCTTTATTGAAAAAGTTTCAATTGTCAAATTTTCGAATCTATCTTTAGTTAAAAAGTTTCAATCGTCAAATTCTCAACTTCATTTTTCGGGAGAATGTTTCAATTGTCAAATTCTCAAATTTATCTGTCGTGAAAACGTTTTAACTGTTAAATTCTCACATTCATCCTCCGTGAAAAAGTTTCAATTGTCAAATTTTCAAATTCATCTTTTGTGAAAAAGTTTCAACTGTCAAATTTTCAAATTCAACTTTCGTGAGAAAGTTTCAACCGTCTAATTTTCAAATTCATCTTTCGTGAGAAAGTTTCAATTGTCAAATTCTCAAATTCATCTTTCGTGAGAAAGTTTTAATTGTCAAGTTTTCAAATTCATCTTTTGTGAAAAAATTTCAATTGTCACATTTTCAAATCTATTTTTTGTGAGAAAGTTCCAATGGTCAAATTTTTAAATGTATTTTTCGTGAGAAAGTTGTAACTGTCAGATTCTCAAATTCATCTGTCGTGAGAAAGTTTCAACTCTCAAATTTTCAAATTTATCTTTCTTGAGAAAGATTTAATGGTCAAATTCTCAAATATATTTTTCGTGAGAAAGTTTCCACGGTCAAATTTTCTAATCTATCTTTCGTGAAAAAGTTTTAACGGTCAAATTTTCAAATCTATTTTTCGTGAGAAAGTTCCGATTGCCAAAATGTCAAATTCATCTTTCGCGAGAAAGTTTCAACTGTCAAATTTTCAAATTCATCTTTCGTGAGAAAGTTTTAACTGTCAGATACTCAAATTCATCTTTCGTGAGAAAGTTTCACTTGTCAAATTTTCAAAATCATCTTTTGTGAAAAAATTTCAACTGTCAAATTTTCAAATTCAACTTTCGTGAAAAAGTTTCAACTGTCTAATTTTCAAATTCATCTTCCGTGAGAAAGTTTCAATTGTCAAATTCTCAAACTTATCTTTCGTGAGAAAGTTTCAACTGTCAAACATTCAAATCTATTTTTCGTGAGAAAGTTTCAACTGTCAAATTTTCAAACTCATCTTTCGTGAAAAAGTTTTAACTGTTAAATTCTCAAATTCATCTGTCGTGAAAAAGTTTCAATTGTCAAATTTTCAAATCTATTTTTCGTGAGAAAGTTCCAATTGTCAAATTCTCAAATTCATCTTTCGTGAGAAAGTTTCAAGTGTGAAATTTTCAAATTCATCTTTCGTGAGAAAGTTTCAACTGTCAAATTTTCAAATTCATCTTTATTGAAAAAGTTTCAATTGTCAAATTTTCGAATCTATCTTTCGTTACAAAGTTACAGTCGTCAAATTCTCAACTTCATTTTTCGTGAGAATGTTTCAATTGTCAAAATTTTAAATTTATCTGTCGTGAACACGTTTTAACTGTAAAATTCTCACATTCATCTTTCGTGAAAAAGTTTCAATTGTAAAAATTTCAAATCTATCTTTCGTGAAAAAGTTTCAACTGTCAAATTTTCAAATTCAACTTTCGTGAGAAAGTTTCAACCGTCTAATTTTCAAATTCATCTTTCGTGAGAAAGTTTCAATTGTCAAATTCTCAAATTTATCTTTCGTGAGAAAGTTTCAACTATCAAATTTTCACATTCATCTTTTGTGAAAAAGTTTCAACTGGCAAATTTTCAAATCTATTTTTCGTGAGAAAGGTTCAATAGTCAAATTTTCAAATCTATTTTTTGTGAAAAAGTTCCAATTGTCAAATTTTTAAATCTATTTTTCGTGAGAAAGTTGTAACTGTCAGATTCTCAAATTCATCTTTCGTGAGAAAGTTTTAGCTGGCAAATTTTCAAATTCATCTTTGGTGAGAAAGTTTCAGTTGTCATATTTTCAAATTTATCTTGCGTGAAAAAGTTTCAATGGTCAAATTTTCAAATCTATTTTTCGTGAGAAAGGTTCACTTGTCAAATTTTCAAATTTATCTTTCGTGAAAAAGTTTCAATTGTCAAATTCTCAAATTCATCTTTCGTGAGAAAGTTTTAATTGTCAAATTTTCAAATTCATCTTTTGTGAAAAAATTTCAATTGTCACATTTTCAAATCTATTTTTTGTGAGAAAGTTCCAATGGTCAAATTTTTAAATGTATTTTTCGTGAGAAAGTTGTAACTGTCAGATTCTCAAATTCATCTGTCGTGAGAAAGTTTCAACTCTCAAATTATCAAATTTATCTTTCTTGAGAAAGTTTTAATGGTCAAATTCTCAAATTTATTTTTCGTGAGAAAGTTTCCACGGTCAAATTTTCTAATCTATCTTTCGTGAAAAAGTTTTAACGGTCAAATTTTCAAATCTATTTTTCGTGAGAAAGTTCCGATTGCCAAAATGTCAAATTCATCTTTCGCGAGAAAGTTTCAACTGTCAAATTGTCAAATTCATCTTTCGTGAGAAAGTTTTAACTGTCAGATACTCAAATTCATCATTCGTGAGAAAGTTTCACTTGTCAAATTTTCAAATTCATCTTTTGTGAAAAAGTTTCAACTGTCAAATTTTCAAATTCAACTTTCGTGAAAAAGTTTCAACTGTCTAATTTTCAAATTCATCTTCCGTGAGAAAGTTTCAATTGTCAAATTCTCAAACTTATCTTTCGTGAGAAAGTTTCAACTGTCAAACATTCAAATCTATTTTTCGTGAGAAAGTTTCAAATGTCAAATTTTCAAACTCATCTTTCGTGAAAAAGTTTTAACTGTTAAATTCTCAAATTCATCTGTCGTGAAAAAGTTTCAATTGTCAAATTTTCAAATCTATTTTTCGTGAGAAAGTTCCAATTGTCAAATTCTCAAATTCATCTTTCGTGAGAAAGTTTCAATTGTCAAATTCTCAAATTTATCTTTCGCGAGAAAGTTTCAACTGTCAAATTTTCACATTCATCTTTTGTGAAAAAGTTTCAACTGGCAAATTTTCAAATCTATTTTTCGTGAGAAAGGTTCAATAGTCAAATTTTCAAATCTATTTTTTGTGAAAAAGTTCCAATTGTCAAATTTTTAAATCTATTTTTCGTGAGAAAGTTGTAACTGTCAGATTCTCAAATTCATCTTTCGTGAGAAAGTTTCAGCTGGCAAATTTTCAAATTCATCTTTGGTGAGAAAGTTTCAGTTGTCATATTTTCAAATTTATCTTGCGTGAAAAAGTTTCAATGGTCAAATTTTCAAATCTATTTTTTGTGAGAAAGGTTCACTTGTCAAATTTTCAAATTTATCTTTCGTGAAAAAGTTTCAATTGTCAAATTCTCAAATTCATCTTTCGTGAGAAAGTTTTAATTGTCAAATTTTCAAATTCATCTTTTGTGAAAAAATTTCAATTGTCACATTTTTAAATCTATTTTTTGTGAGAAAGTTCCAATGGTCAAATTTTTAAATGTATTTTTCGTGAGAAAGTTGTAACTGTCAGATTCTCAAATTCATCTGTCGTGAGAAAGTTCCAATTGTCAAATTTTCAAATCTATTTTTCGTGAGAACGTTCCAATTGTCAAATTCTCAAATTCATCTTTCATGAGAAAGTTTCAAGTGTGAAATTTTCAAATTCATCTTTCGTGAGAAAGTTTCAACTGTCAAATTTTCAAATTCATCTTTATTGAAAAAGTTTCAATTGTCAAATTTTCGAATCTATCTTTCGTTAAAAAGTTTCAATCGTCAAATTCTCAACTTCATTTTTCGGGAGAATGTTTCAATTGTCAAATTCTCAAATTTATCTGTCGTGAAAACGTTTTAACTGTTAAATTCTCACATTCATCCTCCGTGAAAAAGTTTCAATTGTCAAATTTTCAAATTCATCTTTTGTGAAAAAGTTTCAACTGTCAAATTTTCAAATTCATCTTTATTGAAAAAGTTTCAATTGTCAAATTTTCAAATCAATCTTTCGTGAAAAAGTTTCAATTGTCAAATTCTCAAATTCATCTTTCGTGAGGAAGTTTCAACTGTCAAATTTTCAAATTCATCTTTCGTTAGAAAGTTTCACCTGTCAAATTTTCAAACTGAACTTTCGTGAGAAAGTTTCAACTGTCAAATTTTTAAATTCATCTTTCGTGAGAAAGTTTCAATTGTCAAATTCTCAAATTTATCTTTCATGAGAAAGTTTCAACTGTCAAACTTTCAAATCTATTTTTTGTGAAAAAGTTCCAATTGTCAAATTTTTAAATCTATTTTTCGTGAGAAAGTTGTAACTGTCAGATTCTCAATTCCATCTTTGGTGAGAAAGTTTCAGCTGGCAAATTTTCAAATTCATCTTTGGTGAGAAAGTTTCAGCTGTCAAATTTTCAAATTTATCTTTCGTGAGAAAGTTTCAACTGTCAAACATTCAAATCTATTTTTTGTGAAAAAGTTCCAATTATCAAATTTTTAAATCTATTTTTCGTGAGAAAGTTGTAACTGTCAGATTCTCAATTCATCTTTCGTGAGAAAGTTTCAATTGTCAAATGTTCACATTCATCTTTTGTGAAAAAGTTTCAACTGGCAAATTTTCAAATCTATTTTTTGTGAGAAAGTTCCAATGGTCAAATTTTGAAATGTATTTTTCGTAAGAAAGTTTTAACTGTCAGATTCTCAAATTCATCTTTCGTGAGAAAGTTTCAACTCTCAAATTTTCAAATTTATCTTTCTTGAGAAAGTTTTAATGGTCAAATTCTCAAATTTATTTTTCGTTAGAAAGTTTCCACTGTCAAATTTTCTAATCTATCTTTCGTGAAAAAGTTTTAACTGTCAAATTTTCAAATCTATTTTTCGTGAGAAAGTTCCAATTGTCAAATTGTCAAATTCATCTTTCGTGAGAAAGTTTTAACTGTCAAATTTTCAAATTCATCTTTATTGAAAAAGTTTCAATTGTCAAATTTTCGAATCTATCTTTATTGAAAAAGTTTCAATTGTCAAATTTTCGAATCTATCTTTCGTTACAAAGTTGCAATCGTCAAATTCTTAACTTCATTTTTCGTGAGAATGTTTCAATTGTCAAATTCTCGAATTTATCTTTCGTGAAAACGTTTTAACTGTTAAATTCTCACATTCATCTTTCGTGAAAAAATTTCAATTGTGAAATTTTCAAATCTATCTTTCGTGAAAATGTTTCAATTGTCAAATTCTCAATTTTATCTGTCGTGAAAACGTTTCAACTGTTAAATTCTCACATTCATCCTTCGTGAAAAAGTTTCAACTGTCAAATTTTCAAATTAATCTTTCGTGAGAAAGTTTTAACTGTCAAATTTTCAAATTCATCTTTATTGAAAAAGTTTCAATTGTCAAATTTTCGAATCTATCTTTCGTTAAAAAGTTTCAATCGTCAAATTCTCAACTTCATTTTTCGGGAGAATGTTTCAATTGTCAAATTCTCAAATTTATCTGTCGTGAAAACGTTTTAACTGTTAAATTCTCACATTCATCCTTCGTGAAAAAGTTTCAATTGTCAAATTTTCAAATTCATCTTTTGTGAAAAAGTTTCAACTCTCAAATTTTCAAATTTATCTTTATTGAGACAGTTTTAATGGTCAAAATTCTCAAATTTATTTTTCGTGAGAAAGTTTCAACCGTCTAATTTTTAAATTCATCTTTCGTGAGAAAGATTCAATCGTCAAATTTTCGAATCTATCTTTCGTTACAAAGTTACAGTCGTCAAATTCTCAACTTCATTTTTCGTGAGAATGTTTCAATTGTCAAAATTTTAAATTTATCTGTCGTGAACACGTTTTAACTGTAAAATTCTCACATTCATCTTTCGTGAAAAAGTTTCAATTGTAAAAATTTCAAATCTATCTTTCGTGAAAAAGTTTCAACTGTCAAATTTTCAAATTCAACTTTCGTGAGAAAGTTTCAACCGTCTAATTTTCAAATTCATCTTTCGTGAGAAAGTTTCAATTGTCAAATTCTCAAATTTATCTTTCGTGAGAAAGTTTCAACTATCAAATTTTCACATTCATCTTTTGTGAAAAAGTTTCAACTGGCAAATTTTCAAATCTATTTTTCGTGAGAAAGGTTCAATAGTCAAATTTTCAAATCTATTTTTTGTGAAAAAGTTCCAATTGTCAAATTTTTAAATCTATTTTTCGTGAGAAAGTTGTAACTGTCAGATTCTCAAATTCATCTTTCGTGAGAAAGTTTTAGCTGGCAAATTTTCAAATTCATCTTTGGTGAGAAAGTTTCAGTTGTCATATTTTCAAATTTATCTTGCGTGAAAAAGTTTCAATGGTCAAATTTTCAAATCTATTTTTCGTGAGAAAGGTTCACTTGTCAAATTTTCAAATTTATCTTTCGTGAAAAAGTTTCAATTGTCAAATTCTCAAATTCATCTTTCGTGAGAAAGTTTTAATTGTCAAATTTTCAAATTCATCTTTTGTGAAAAAATTTCAATTGTCACATTTTCAAATCTATTTTTTGTGAGAAAGTTCCAATGGTCAAATTTTTAAATGTATTTTTCGTGAGAAAGTTGTAACTGTCAGATTCTCAAATTCATCTGTCGTGAGAAAGTTTCAACTCTCAAATTTTCAAATTTATCTTTCTTGAGAAAGTTTTAATGGTCAAATTCTCAAATTTATTTTTCGTGAGAAAGTTTCCACGGTCAAATTTTCTAATCTATCTTTCGTGAAAAAGTTTTAACGGTCAAATTTTCAAATCTATTTTTCGTGAGAAAGTTCTGATTGCCAAAATGTCAAATTCATCTTTCGCGAGAAAGTTTCAACTGTCAAATTGTCAAATTCATCTTTCGTGAGAAAGTTTTAACTGTCAGATACTCAAATTCATCATTCGTGAGAAAGTTTCACTTGTCAAATTTTCAAATTCATCTTTTGTGAAAAAGTTTCAACTGTCAAATTTTCAAATTCAACTTTCGTGAAAAAGTTTCAACTGTCTAATTTTCAAATTCATCTTCCGTGAGAAAGTTTCAATTGTCAAATTCTCAAACTTATCTTTCGTGAGAAAGTTTCAACTGTCAAACATTCAAATCTATTTTTCGTGAGAAAGTTTCAAATGTCAAATTTTCAAACTCATCTTTCGTGAAAAAGTTTTAACTGTTAAATTCTCAAATTCATCTGTCGTGAAAAAGTTTCAATTGTCAAATTTTCAAATCTATTTTTCGTGAGAAAGTTCCAATTGTCAAATTCTCAAATTCATCTTTCGTGAAAAAGTTTCAACTGTCAAATTTTCAAATTAATCTTTCGTGAGAAAGTTTTAACTGTCAAATTTTCAAATTCATCTTTATTGAAAAAGTTTCAATTGTCAAATTTTCGAATCTATCTTTCGTTAAAAAGTATCAATCGTCAAATTCTCAACTTCATTTTTCGGGAGAATGTTTCAATTGTCAAATTCTCAAATTTATCTGTCGTGAAAACGTTTTAACTGTTAAATTCTCACATTCAACCTTCGTGAAAAAGTTTCAATTGTCAAATTTTCAAATTCATCTTTTGTGAAAAAGTTTCAACTCTCAAATTTTCAAATTTATCTTTATTGAGACAGTTTTAATGGTCAAAATTCTCAAATTTATTTTTCGTGAGAAAGTTTCAACCGTCTAATTTTTAAATTCATCTTTCGTGAGAAAGTTTCAATCGTCAAATTTTCGAATCTATCTTTCGTTACAAAGTTACAGTCGTCAAATTCTCAACTTCATTTTTCGTGAGAATGTTTCAATTGTCAAAATTTTAAATTTATCTGTCGTGAACACGTTTTAACTGTAAAATTCTCACATTCATCTTTCGTGAAAAAGTTTCAATTGTAAAAATTTCAAATCTATCTTTCGTGAAAAAGTTTCAACTGTCAAATTTTCAAATTCAACTTTCGTGAGAAAGTTTCAACCGTCTAATTTTCAAATTCATCTTTCGTGAGAAAGTTTCAATTGTCAAATTCTCAAATTTATCTTTCGTGAGAAAGTTTCAACTATCAAATTTTCACATTCATCTTTTGTGAAAAAGTTTCAACTGGCAAATTTTCAAATCTATTTTTCGTGAGAAAGGTTCAATAGTCAAATTTTCAAATCTATTTTTTGTGAAAAAGTTCCAATTGTCAAATTTTTAAATCTATTTTTCGTGAGAAAGTTGTAACTGTCAGATTCTCAAATTCATCTTTCGTGAGAAAGTTTTAGCTGGCAAATTTTCAAATTCATCTTTGGTGAGAAAGTTTCAGTTGTCATATTTTCAAATTTATCTTGCGTGAAAAAGTTTCAATGGTCAAATTTTCAAATCTATTTTTCGTGAGAAAGGTTCACTTGTCAAATTTTCAAATTTATCTTTCGTGAAAAAGTTTCAATTGTCAAATTCTCAAATTCATCTTTCGTGAGAAAGTTTTAATTGTCAAATTTTCAAATTCATCTTTTGTGAAAAAATTTCAATTGTCACATTTTCAAATCTATTTTTTGTGAGAAAGTTCCAATGGTCAAATTTTTAAATGTATTTTTCGTGAGAAAGTTGTAACTGTCAGATTCTCAAATTCATCTGTCGTGAGAAAGTTTCAACTCTCAAATTATCAAATTTATCTTTCTTGAGAAAGTTTTAATGGTCAAATTCTCAAATTTATTTTTCGTGAGAAAGTTTCCACGGTCAAATTTTCTAATCTATCTTTCGTGAAAAAGTTTTAACGGTCAAATTTTCAAATCTATTTTTCGTGAGAAAGTTCCGATTGCCAAAATGTCAAATTCATCTTTCGCGAGAAAGTTTCAACTGTCAAATTGTCAAATTCATCTTTCGTGAGAAAGTTTTAACTGTCAGATACTCAAATTCATCATTCGTGAGAAAGTTTCACTTGTCAAATTTTCAAATTCATCTTTTGTGAAAAAGTTTCAACTGTCAAATTTTCAAATTCTACTTTCGTGAAAAAGTTTCAACTGTCTAATTTTCAAATTCATCTTCCGTGAGAAAGTTTCAATTGTCAAATTCTCAAACTTATCTTTCGTGAGAAAGTTTCAACTGTCAAACATTCAAATCTATTTTTCGTGAGAAAGTTTCAAATGTCAAATTTTCAAACTCATCTTTCGTGAAAAAGTTTTAACTGTTAAATTCTCAAATTCATCTGTCGTGAAAAAGTTTCAATTGTCAAATTTTCAAATCTATTTTTCGTGAGAAAGTTCCAATTGTCAAATTCTCAAATTCATCTTTCGTGAGAAAGTTTCAATTGTCAAATTCTCAAATTTATCTTTCGCGAGAAAGTTTCAACTGTCAAATTTTCACATTCATCTTTTGTGAAAAAGTTTCAACTGGCAAATTTTCAAATCTATTTTTCGTGAGAAAGGTTCAATAGTCAAATTTTCAAATCTATTTTTTGTGAAAAAGTTCCAATTGTCAAATTTTTAAATCTATTTTTCGTGAGAAAGTTGTAACTGTCAGATTCTCAAATTCATCTTTCGTGAGAAAGTTTCAGCTGGCAAATTTTCAAATTCATCTTTGGTGAGAAAGTTTCAGTTGTCATATTTTCAAATTTATCTTGCGTGAAAAAGTTTCAATGGTCAAATTTTCAAATCTATTTTTTGTGAGAAAGGTTCACTTGTCAAATTTTCAAATTTATCTTTCGTGAAAAAGTTTCAATTGTCAAATTCTCAAATTCATCTTTCGTGAGAAAGTTTTAATTGTCAAATTTTCAAATTCATCTTTTGTGAAAAAATTTCAATTGTCACATTTTTAAATCTATTTTTTGTGAGAAAGTTCCAATGGTCAAATTTTTAAATGTATTTTTCGTGAGAAAGTTGTAACTGTCAGATTCTCAAATTCATCTGTCGTGAGAAAGTTCCAATTGTCAAATTTTCAAATCTATTTTTCGTGAGAACGTTCCAATTGTCAAATTCTCAAATTCATCTTTCATGAGAAAGTTTCAAGTGTGAAATTTTCAAATTCATCTTTCGTGAGAAAGTTTCAACTGTCAAATTTTCAAATTCATCTTTATTGAAAAAGTTTCAATTGTCAAATTTTCGAATCTATCTTTCGTTAAAAAGTTTCAATCGTCAAATTCTCAACTTCATTTTTCGGGAGAATGTTTCAATTGTCAAATTCTCAAATTTATCTGTCGTGAAAACGTTTTAACTGTTAAATTCTCACATTCATCCTCCGTGAAAAAGTTTCAATTGTCAAATTTTCAAATTCATCTTTTGTGAAAAAGTTTCAACTGTCAAATTTTCAAATTCATCTTTATTGAAAAAGTTTCAATTGTCAAATTTTCAAATCAATCTTTCGTGAAAAAGTTTCAATTGTCAAATTCTCAAATTCATCTTTCGTGAGGAAGTTTCAACTGTCAAATTTTCAAATTCATCTTTCGTTAGAAAGTTTCACCTGTCAAATTTTCAAACTGAACTTTCGTGAGAAAGTTTCAACTGTCAAATTTTTAAATTCATCTTTCGTGAGAAAGTTTCAATTGTCAAATTCTCAAATTTATCTTTCATGAGAAAGTTTCAACTGTCAAACTTTCAAATCTATTTTTTGTGAAAAAGTTCCAATTGTCAAATTTTTAAATCTATTTTTCGTGAGAAAGTTGTAACTGTCAGATTCTCAATTCCATCTTTGGTGAGAAAGTTTCAGCTGGCAAATTTTCAAATTCATCTTTGGTGAGAAAGTTTCAGCTGTCAAATTTTCAAATTTATCTTTCGTGAGAAAGTTTCAACTGTCAAACATTCAAATCTATTTTTTGTGAAAAAGTTCCAATTATCAAATTTTTAAATCTATTTTTCGTGAGAAAGTTGTAACTGTCAGATTCTCAATTCATCTTTCGTGAGAAAGTTTCAATTGTCAAATGTTCACATTCATCTTTTGTGAAAAAGTTTCAACTGGCAAATTTTCAAATCTATTTTTTGTGAGAAAGTTCCAATGGTCAAATTTTGAAATGTATTTTTCGTAAGAAAGTTTTAACTGTCAGATTCTCAAATTCATCTTTCGTGAGAAAGTTTCAACTCTCAAATTTTCAAATTTATCTTTCTTGAGAAAGTTTTAATGGTCAAATTCTCAAAATTATTTTTCGTTAGAAAGTTTCCACTGTCAAATTTTCTAATCTATCTTTCGTGAAAAAGTTTTAACTGTCAAATTTTCAAATCTATTTTTCGTGAGAAAGTTCCAATTGTCAAATTGTCAAATTCATCTTTCGTGAGAAAGTTTTAACTGTCAAATTTTCAAATTCATCTTTATTGAAAAAGTTTCAATTGTCAAATTTTCGAATCTATCTTTATTGAAAAAGTTTCAATTGTCAAATTTTCGAATCTATCTTTCGTTACAAAGTTGCAATCGTCAAATTCTTAACTTCATTTTTCGTGAGAATGTTTCAATTGTCAAATTCTCGAATTTATCTTTCGTGAAAACGTTTTAACTGTTAAATTCTCACATTCATCTTTCGTGAAAAAATTTCAATTGTGAAATTTTCAAATCTATCTTTCGTGAAAATGTTTCAATTGTCAAATTCTCAATTTTATCTGTCGTGAAAACGTTTCAACTGTTAAATTCTCACATTCATCCTTCGTGAAAAAGTTTCAACTGTCAAATTTTCAAATTAATCTTTCGTGAGAAAGTTTTAACTGTCAAATTTTCAAATTCATCTTTATTGAAAAAGTTTCAATTGTCAAATTTTCGAATCTATCTTTCGTTAAAAAGTTTCAATCGTCAAATTCTCAACTTCATTTTTCGGGAGAATGTTTCAATTGTCAAATTCTCAAATTTATCTGTCGTGAAAACGTTTTAACTGTTAAATTCTCACATTCATCCTTCGTGAAAAAGTTTCAATTGTCAAATTTTCAAATTCATCTTTTGTGAAAAAGTTTCAACTCTCAAATTTTCAAATTTATCTTTATTGAGACAGTTTTAATGGTCAAAATTCTCAAATTTATTTTTCGTGAGAAAGTTTCAACCGTCTAGTTTTTAAATTCATCTTTCGTGAGAAAGTTTCAATCGTCAAATTTTCGAATCTATCTTTCGTTACAAAGTTACAGTCGTCAAATTCTCAACTTCATTTTTCGTGAGAATGTTTCAATTGTCAAAATTTTAAATTTATCTGTCGTGAACACGTTTTAACTGTAAAATTCTCACATTCATCTTTCGTGAAAAAGTTTCAATTGTAAAAATTTCAAATCTATCTTTCGTGAAAAAGTTTCAACTGTCAAATTTTCAAATTCAACTTTCGTGAGAAAGTTTCAACCGTCTAATTTTCAAATTCATCTTTCGTGAGAAAGTTTCAATTGTCAAATTCTCAAATTTATCTTTCGTGAGAAAGTTTCAACTATCAAATTTTCACATTCATCTTTTGTGAAAAAGTTTCAACTGGCAAATTTTCAAATCTATTTTTCGTGAGAAAGGTTCAATAGTCAAATTTTCAAATCTATTTTTTGTGAAAAAGTTCCAATTGTCAAATTTTTAAATCTATTTTTCGTGAGAAAGTTGTAACTGTCAGATTCTCAAATTCATCTTTCGTGAGAAAGTTTTAGCTGGCAAATTTTCAAATTCATCTTTGGTGAGAAAGTTTCAGTTGTCATATTTTCAAATTTATCTTGCGTGAAAAAGTTTCAATGGTCAAATTTTCAAATCTATTTTTCGTGAGAAAGGTTCACTTGTCAAATTTTCAAATTTATCTTTCGTGAAAAAGTTTCAATTGTCAAATTCTCAAATTCATCTTTCGTGAGAAAGTTTTAATTGTCAAATTTTCAAATTCATCTTTTGTGAAAAAATTTCAATTGTCACATTTTCAAATCTATTTTTTGTGAGAAAGTTCCAATGGTCAAATTTTTAAATGTATTTTTCGTGAGAAAGTTGTAACTGTCAGATTCTCAAATTCATCTGTCGTGAGAAAGTTTCAACTCTCAAATTTTCAAATTTATCTTTCTTGAGAAAGTTTTAATGGTCAAATTCTCAAATTTATTTTTCGTGAGAAAGTTTCCACGGTCAAATTTTCTAATCTATCTTTCGTGAAAAAGTTTTAACGGTCAAATTTTCAAATCTATTTTTCGTGAGAAAGTTCTGATTGCCAAAATGTCAAATTCATCTTTCGCGAGAAAGTTTCAACTGTCAAATTGTCAAATTCATCTTTCGTGAGAAAGTTTTAACTGTCAGATACTCAAATTCATCATTCGTGAGAAAGTTTCACTTGTCAAATTTTCAAATTCATCTTTTGTGAAAAAGTTTCAACTGTCAAATTTTCAAATTCAACTTTCGTGAAAAAGTTTCAACTGTCTAATTTTCAAATTCATCTTCCGTGAGAAAGTTTCAATTGTCAAATTCTCAAACTTATCTTTCGTGAGAAAGTTTCAACTGTCAAACATTCAAATCTATTTTTCGTGAGAAAGTTTCAAATGTCAAATTTTCAAACTCATCTTTCGTGAAAAAGTTTTAACTGTTAAATTCTCAAATTCATCTGTCGTGAAAAAGTTTCAATTGTCAAATTTTCAAATCTATTTTTCGTGAGAAAGTTCCAATTGTCAAATTCTCAAATTCATCTTTCGTGAGAAAGTTTCAAGTGTGAAATTTTCAAATTCATCTTTCGTGAGAAAGTTTCAACTGTCAAATTTTCAAATTCATCTTTATTGAAAAAGTTTCAATTGTCAAATTTTCGAATCTATCTTTAGTTAAAAAGTTTCAATCGTCAAATTCTCAACTTCATTTTTCGGGAGAATGTTTCAATTGTCAAATTCTCAAATTTATCTGTCGTGAAAACGTTTTAACTGTTAAATTCTCACATTCATCCTCCGTGAAAAAGTTTCAATTGTCAAATTTTCAAATTCATCTTTTGTGAAAAAGTTTCAACTGTCAAATTTTCAAATTCAACTTTCGTGAGAAAGTTTCAACCGTCTAATTTTCAAATTCATCTTTCGTGAGAAAGTTTCAATTGTCAAATTCTCAAATTCATCTTTCGTGAGAAAGTTTTAATTGTCAAGTTTTCAAATTCATCTTTTGTGAAAAAATTTCAATTGTCACATTTTCAAATCTATTTTTTGTGAGAAAGTTCCAATGGTCAAATTTTTAAATGTATTTTTCGTGAGAAAGTTGTAACTGTCAGATTCTCAAATTCATCTGTCGTGAGAAAGTTTCAACTCTCAAATTTTCAAATTTATCTTTCTTGAGAAAGATTTAATGGTCAAATTCTCAAATATATTTTTCGTGAGAAAGTTTCCACGGTCAAATTTTCTAATCTATCTTTCGTGAAAAAGTTTTAACGGTCAAATTTTCAAATCTATTTTTCGTGAGAAAGTTCCGATTGCCAAAATGTCAAATTCATCTTTCGCGAGAAAGTTTCAACTGTCAAATTTTCAAATTCATCTTTCGTGAGAAAGTTTTAACTGTCAGATACTCAAATTCATCTTTCGTGAGAAAGTTTCACTTGTCAAATTTTCAAAATCATCTTTTGTGAAAAAATTTCAACTGTCAAATTTTCAAATTCAACTTTCGTGAAAAAGTTTCAACTGTCTAATTTTCAAATTCATCTTCCGTGAGAAAGTTTCAATTGTCAAATTCTCAAACTTATCTTTCGTGAGAAAGTTTCAACTGTCAAACATTCAAATCTATTTTTCGTGAGAAAGTTTCAACTGTCAAATTTTCAAATTCATCTTTCGTGAAAAAGTTTTAACTGTTAAATTCTCAAATTCATCTGTCGTGAAAAAGTTTCAATTGTCAAATTTTCAAATCTATTTTTCGTGAGAAAGTTCCAATTGTCAAATTCTCAAATTCATCTTTCGTGAGAAAGTTTCAAGTGTGAAATTTTCAAATTCATCTTTCGTGAGAAAGTTTCAACTGTCAAATTTTCAAATTCATCTTTATTGAAAAAGTTTCAATTGTCAAATTTTCGAATCTATCTTTCGTTAAAAAGTTTCAATCGTCAAATTCTCAACTTCATTTTTCGGGAGAATGTTTCAATTGTCAAATTCTCAAATTTATTTGTAGTGAAAACGTTTTAACTGTTAAATTCTCACATTCATCCTCCGTGAAAAAGTTTCAATTGTCAAATTTTCAAATTCATCTTTTGTGAAAAAGTTTCAACTGTCAAATTTTCAAATTCAACTTTCGTGAGAAAGTTTCAACCGTCTAATTTTCAAATTCATCTTTCGTGAGAAAGTTTCAATTGTCAAATTCTCAAATTTATCTTTCGCGAGAAAGTTTCAACTGTCAAATTTTCACATTCATCTTTTGTGAAAAAGTTTCAACTGGCAAATTTTCAAATCTATTTTTCGTGAGAAAGGTTCAATAGTCAAATTTTCAAATCTATTTTTTGTGAAAAAGTTCCAATTGTCAAATTTTTAAATCTATTTTTCGTGAGAAAGTTGTAACTGTCAGATTCTCAAATTCATCTTTCGTGAGAAAGTTTCAGCTGGCAAATTTTCAAATTCATCTTTGGTGAGAAAGTTTCAGTTGTCATATTTTCAAATTTATCTTGCGTGAAAAAGTTTCAATGGTCAAATTTTCAAATCTATTTTTTGTGAGAAAGGTTCACTTGTCAAATTTTCAAATTTATCTTTCGTGAAAAAGTTTCAATTGTCAAATTCTCAAATTCATCTTTCGTGAGAAAGTTTTAATTGTCAAATTTTCAAATTCATCTTTTGTGAAAAAATTTCAATTGTCACATTTTTAAATCTATTTTTTGTGAGAAAGTTCCAATGGTCAAATTTTTAAATGTATTTTTCGTGAGAAAGTTGTAACTGTCAGATTCTCAAATTCATCTGTCGTGAGAAAGTTCCAATTGTCAAATTTTCAAATCTATTTTTCGTGAGAACGTTCCAATTGTCAAATTCTCAAATTCATCTTTCATGAGAAAGTTTCAAGTGTGAAATTTTCAAATTCATCTTTCGTGAGAAAGTTTCAACTGTCAAATTTTCAAATTCATCTTTATTGAAAAAGTTTCAATTGTCAAATTTTCGAATCTATCTTTCGTTAAAAAGTTTCAATCGTCAAATTCTCAACTTCATTTTTCGGGAGAATGTTTCAATTGTCAAATTCTCAAATTTATCTGTCGTGAAAACGTTTTAACTGTTAAATTCTCACATTCATCCTCCGTGAAAAAGTTTCAATTGTCAAATTTTCAAATTCATCTTTTGTGAAAAAGTTTCAACTGTCAAATTTTCAAATTCATCTTTATTGAAAAAGTTTCAATTGTCAAATTTTCAAATCTATCTTTCGTGAAAAAGTTTCAATTGTCAAATTCTCAAATTCATCTTTCGTGAGGAAGTTTCAACTGTCAAATTTTCAAATTCATCTTTCGTTAGAAAGTTTCACCTGTCAAATTTTCAAACTGAACTTTCGTGAGAAAGTTTCAACTGTCAAATTTTTAAATTCATCTTTCGTGAGAAAGTTTCAATTGTCAAATTCTCAAATTTATCTTTCATGAGAAAGTTTCAACTGTCAAACTTTCAAATCTATTTTTTGTGAAAAAGTTCCAATTGTCAAATTTTTAAATCTATTTTTCGTGAGAAAGTTGTAACTGTCAGATTCTCAATTCCATCTTTGGTGAGAAAGTTTCAGCTGGCAAATTTTCAAATTCATCTTTGGTGAGAAAGTTTCAGCTGTCAAATTTTCAAATTTATCTTTCGTGAGAAAGTTTCAACTGTCAAACATTCAAATCTGTTTTTTGTGAAAAAGTTCCAATTATCAAATTTTTAAATCTATTTTTCGTGAGAAAGTTGTAACTGTCAGATTCTCAATTCATCTTTCGTGAGAAAGTTTCAATTGTCAAATGTTCACATTCATCTTTTGTGAAAAAGTTTCAACTGGCAAATTTTCAAATCTATTTTTTGTGAGAAAGTTCCAATGGTCAAATTTTGAAATGTATTTTTCGTAAGAAAGTTTTAACTGTCAGATTCTCAAATTCATCTTTCGTGAGAAAGTTTCAACTCTCAAATTTTCAAATTTATCTTTCTTGAGAAAGTTTTAATGGTCAAATTCTCAAATTTATTTTTCGTTAGAAAGTTTCCACTGTCAAATTTTCTAATCTATCTTTCGTGAAAAAGTTTTAACTGTCAAATTTTCAAATCTATTTTTCGTGAGAAAGTTCCAATTGTCAAATTGTCAAATTCATCTTTCGTGAGAAAGTTTTAACTGTCAAATTTTCAAATTCATCTTTATTGAAAAAGTTTCAATTGTCAAATTTTCGAATCTATCTTTATTGAAAAAGTTTCAATTGTCAAATTTTCGAATCTATCTTTCGTTACAAAGTTGCAATCGTCAAATTCTTAACTTCATTTTTCGTGAGAATGTTTCAATTGTCAAATTCTCGAATTTATCTTTCGTGAAAACGTTTTAACTGTTAAATTCTCACATTCATCTTTCGTGAAAAAATTTCAATTGTGAAATTTTCAAATCTATCTTTCGTGAAAATGTTTCAATTGTCAAATTCTCAATTTTATCTGTCGTGAAAACGTTTCAACTGTTAAATTCTCACATTCATCCTTCGTGAAAAAGTTTCAACTGTCAAATTTTCAAATTAATCTTTCGTGAGAAAGTTTTAACTGTCAAATTTTCAAATTCATCTTTATTGAAAAAGTTTCAATTGTCAAATTTTCGAATCTATCTTTCGTTAAAAAGTATCAATCGTCAAATTCTCAACTTCATTTTTCGGGAGAATGTTTCAATTGTCAAATTCTCAAATTTATCTGTCGTGAAAACGTTTTAACTGTTAAATTCTCACATTCAACCTTCGTGAAAAAGTTTCAATTGTCAAATTTTCAAATTCATCTTTTGTGAAAAAGTTTCAACTCTCAAATTTTCAAATTTATCTTTATTGAGACAGTTTTAATGGTCAAAATTCTCAAATTTATTTTTCGTGAGAAAGTTTCAACCGTCTAATTTTTAAATTCATCTTTCGTGAGAAAGTTTCAATCGTCAAATTTTCGAATCTATCTTTCGTTACAAAGTTACAGTCGTCAAATTCTCAACTTCATTTTTCGTGAGAATGTTTCAATTGTCAAAATTTTAAATTTATCTGTCGTGAACACGTTTTAACTGTAAAATTCTCACATTCATCTTTCGTGAAAAAGTTTCAATTGTAAAAATTTCAAATCTATCTTTCGTGAAAAAGTTTCAACTGTCAAATTTTCAAATTCAACTTTCGTGAGAAAGTTTCAACCGTCTAATTTTCAAATTCATCTTTCGTGAGAAAGTTTCAATTGTCAAATTCTCAAATTTATCTTTCGTGAGAAAGTTTCAACTATCAAATTTTCACATTCATCTTTTGTGAAAAAGTTTCAACTGGCAAATTTTCAAATCTATTTTTCGTGAGAAAGGTTCAATAGTCAAATTTTCAAATCTATTTTTTGTGAAAAAGTTCCAATTGTCAAATTTTTAAATCTATTTTTCGTGAGAAAGTTGTAACTGTCAGATTCTGAAATTCATCTTTCGTGAGAAAGTTTTAGCTGGCAAATTTTCAAATTCATCTTTGGTGAGAAAGTTTCAGTTGTCATATTTTCAAATTTATCTTGCGTGAAAAAGTTTCAATGGTCAAATTTTCAAATCTATTTTTCGTGAGAAAGGTTCACTTGTCAAATTTTCAAATTTATCTTTCGTGAAAAAGTTTCAATTGTCAAATTCTCAAATTCATCTTTCGTGAGAAAGTTTTAATTGTCAAATTTTCAAATTCATCTTTTGTGAAAAAATTTCAATTGTCACATTTTCAAATCTATTTTTTGTGAGAAAGTTCCAATGGTCAAATTTTTAAATGTATTTTTCGTGAGAAAGTTGTAACTGTCAGATTCTCAAATTCATCTGTCGTGAGAAAGTTTCAACTCTCAAATTATCAAATTTATCTTTCTTGAGAAAGTTTTAATGGTCAAATTCTCAAATTTATTTTTCGTGAGAAAGTTTCCACGGTCAAATTTTCTAATCTATCTTTCGTGAAAAAGTTTTAACGGTCAAATTTTCAAATCTATTTTTCGTGAGAAAGTTCCGATTGCCAAAATGTCAAATTCATCTTTCGCGAGAAAGTTTCAACTGTCAAATTGTCAAATTCATCTTTCGTGAGAAAGTTTTAACTGTCAGATACTCAAATTCATCATTCGTGAGAAAGTTTCACTTGTCAAATTTTCAAATTCATCTTTTGTGAAAAAGTTTCAACTGTCAAATTTTCAAATTCAACTTTCGTGAAAAAGTTTCAACTGTCTAATTTTCAAATTCATCTTCCGTGAGAAAGTTTCAATTGTCAAATTCTCAAACTTATCTTTCGTGAGAAAGTTTCAACTGTCAAACATTCAAATCTATTTTTCGTGAGAAAGTTTCAAATGTCAAATTTTCAAACTCATCTTTCGTGAAAAAGTTTTAACTGTTAAATTCTCAAATTCATCTGTCGTGAAAAAGTTTCAATTGTCAAATTTTCAAATCTATTTTTCGTGAGAAAGTTCCAATTGTCAAATTCTCAAATTCATCTTTCGTGAGAAAGTTTCAATTGTCAAATTCTCAAATTTATCTTTCGCGAGAAAGTTTCAACTGTCAAATTTTCACATTCATCTTTTGTGAAAAAGTTTCAACTGGCAAATTTTCAAATCTATTTTTCGTGAGAAAGGTTCAATAGTCAAATTTTCAAATCTATTTTTTGTGAAAAAGTTCCAATTGTCAAATTTTTAAATCTATTTTTCGTGAGAAAGTTGTAACTGTCAGATTCTCAAATTCATCTTTCGTGAGAAAGTTTCAGCTGGCAAATTTTCAAATTCATCTTTGGTGAGAAAGTTTCAGTTGTCATATTTTCAAATTTATCTTGCGTGAAAAAGTTTCAATGGTCAAATTTTCAAATCTATTTTTTGTGAGAAAGGTTCACTTGTCAAATTTTCAAATTTATCTTTCGTGAAAAAGTTTCAATTGTCAAATTCTCAAATTCATCTTTCGTGAGAAAGTTTTAATTGTCAAATTTTCAAATTCATCTTGTGTGAAAAAATTTCAATTGTCACATTTTTAAATCTATTTTTTGTGAGAAAGTTCCAATGGTCAAATTTTTAAATGTATTTTTCGTGAGAAAGTTGTAACTGTCAGATTCTCAAATTCATCTGTCGTGAGAAAGTTCCAATTGTCAAATTTTCAAATCTATTTTTCGTGAGAACGTTCCAATTGTCAAATTCTCAAATTCATCTTTCATGAGAAAGTTTCAAGTGTGAAATTTTCAAATTCATCTTTCGTGAGAAAGTTTCAACTGTCAAATTTTCAAATTCATCTTTATTGAAAAAGTTTCAATTGTCAAATTTTCGAATCTATCTTTCGTTAAAAAGTTTCAATCGTCAAATTCTCAACTTCATTTTTCGGGAGAATGTTTCAATTGTCAAATTCTCAAATTTATCTGTCGTGAAAACGTTTTAACTGTTAAATTCTCACATTCATCCTCCGTGAAAAAGTTTCAATTGTCAAATTTTCAAATTCATCTTTTGTGAAAAAGTTTCAACTGTCAAATTTTCAAATTCATCTTTATTGAAAAAGTTTCAATTGTCAAATTTTCAAATCAATCTTTCGTGAAAAAGTTTCAATTGTCAAATTCTCAAATTCATCTTTCGTGAGGAAGTTTCCACTGTCAAATTTTCAAATTCATCTTTCGTTAGAAAGTTTCACCTGTCAAATTTTCAAACTGAACTTTCGTGAGAAAGTTTCAACTGTCAAATTTTTAAATTCATCTTTCGTGAGAAAGTTTCAATTGTCAAATTCTCAAATTTATCTTTCATGAGAAAGTTTCAACTGTCAAACTTTCAAATCTATTTTTTGTGAAAAAGTTCCAATTGTCAAATTTTTAAATCTATTTTTCGTGAGAAAGTTGTAACTGTCAGATTCTCAATTCCATCTTTGGTGAGAAAGTTTCAGCTGGCAAATTTTCAAATTCATCTTTGGTGAGAAAGTTTCAGCTGTCAAATTTTCAAATTTATCTTTCGTGAGAAAGTTTCAACTGTCAAACATTCAAATCTATTTTTTGTGAAAAAGTTCCAATTATCAAATTTTTAAATCTATTTTTCGTGAGAAAGTTGTAACTGTCAGATTCTCAATTCATCTTTCGTGAGAAAGTTTCAATTGTCAAATGTTCACATTCATCTTTTGTGAAAAAGTTTCAACTGGCAAATTTTCAAATCTATTTTTTGTGAGAAAGTTCCAATGGTCAAATTTTGAAATGTATTTTTCGTAAGAAAGTTTTAACTGTCAGATTCTCAAATTCATCTTTCGTGAGAAAGTTTCAACTCTCAAATTTTCAAATTTATCTTTCTTGAGAAAGTTTTAATGGTCAAATTCTCAAATTTATTTTTCGTTAGAAAGTTTCCACTGTCAAATTTTCTAATCTATCTTTCGTGAAAAAGTTTTAACTGTCAAATTTTCAAATCTATTTTTCGTGAGAAAGTTCCAATTGTCAAATTGTCAAATTCATCTTTCGTGAGAAAGTTTTAACTGTCAAATTTTCAAATTCATCTTTATTGAAAAAGTTTCAATTGTCAAATTTTCGAATCTATCTTTATTGAAAAAGTTTCAATTGTCAAATTTTCGAATCTATCTTTCGTTACAAAGTTGCAATCGTCAAATTCTTAACTTCATTTTTCGTGAGAATGTTTCAATTGTCAAATTCTCGAATTTATCTTTCGTGAAAACGTTTTAACTGTTAAATTCTCACATTCATCTTTCGTGAAAAAATTTCAATTGTGAAATTTTCAAATCTATCTTTCGTGAAAATGTTTCAATTGTCAAATTCTCAATTTTATCTGTCGTGAAAACGTTTCAACTGTTAAATTCTCACATTCATCCTTCGTGAAAAAGTTTCAACTGTCAAATTTTCAAATTAATCTTTCGTGAGAAAGTTTTAACTGTCAAATTTTCAAATTCATCTTTATTGAAAAAGTTTCAATTGTCAAATTTTCGAATCTATCTTTCGTTAAAAAGTTTCAATCGTCAAATTCTCAACTTCATTTTTCGGGAGAATGTTTCAATTGTCAAATTCTCAAATTTATCTGTCGTGAAAACGTTTTAACTGTTAAATTCTCACATTCATCCTTCGTGAAAAAGTTTCAATTGTCAAATTTTCAAATTCATCTTTTGTGAAAAAGTTTCAACTCTCAAATTTTCAAATTTATCTTTATTGAGACAGTTTTAATGGTCAAAATTCTCAAATTTATTTTTCGTGAGAAAGTTTCAACCGTCTAATTTTTAAATTCATCTTTCGTGAGAAAGTTTCAATCGTCAAATTTTCGAATCTATCTTTCGTTACAAAGTTACAGTCGTCAAATTCTCAACTTCATTTTTCGTGAGAATGTTTCAATTGTCAAAATTTTAAATTTATCTGTCGTGAACACGTTTTAACTGTAAAATTCTCACATTCATCTTTCGTGAAAAAGTTTCAATTGTAAAAATTTCAAATCTATCTTTCGTGAAAAAGTTTCAACTGTCAAATTTTCAAATTCAACTTTCGTGAGAAAGTTTCAACCGTCTAATTTTCAAATTCATCTTTCGTGAGAAAGTTTCAATTGTCAAATTCTCAAATTTATCTTTCGTGAGAAAGTTTCAACTATCAAATTTTCACATTCATCTTTTGTGAAAAAGTTTCAACTGGCAAATTTTCAAATCTATTTTTCGTGAGAAAGGTTCAATAGTCAAATTTTCAAATCTATTTTTTGTGAAAAAGTTCCAATTGTCAAATTTTTAAATCTATTTTTCGTGAGAAAGTTGTAACTGTCAGATTCTCAAATTCATCTTTCGTGAGAAAGTTTTAGCTGGCAAATTTTCAAATTCATCTTTGGTGAGAAAGTTTCAGTTGTCATATTTTCAAATTTATCTTGCGTGAAAAAGTTTCAATGGTCAAATTTTCAAATCTATTTTTCGTGAGAAAGGTTCACTTGTCAAATTTTCAAATTTATCTTTCGTGAAAAAGTTTCAATTGTCAAATTCTCAAATTCATCTTTCGTGAGAAAGTTTTAATTGTCAAATTTTCAAATTCATCTTTTGTGAAAAAATTTCAATTGTCACATTTTCAAATCTATTTTTTGTGAGAAAGTTCCAATGGTCAAATTTTTAAATGTATTTTTCGTGAGAAAGTTGTAACTGTCAGATTCTCAAATTCATCTGTCGTGAGAAAGTTTCAACTCTCAAATTTTCAAATTTATCTTTCTTGAGAAAGTTTTAATGGTCAAATTCTCAAATTTATTTTTCGTGAGAAAGTTTCCACGGTCAAATTTTCTAATCTATCTTTCGTGAAAAAGTTTTAACGGTCAAATTTTCAAATCTATTTTTCGTGAGAAAGTTCCGATTGCCAAAATGTCAAATTCATCTTTCGCGAGAAAGTTTCAACTGTCAAATTGTCAAATTCATCTTTCGTGAGAAAGTTTTAACTGTCAGATACTCAAATTCATCATTCGTGAGAAAGTTTCACTTGTCAAATTTTCAAATTCATCTTTTGTGAAAAAGTTTCAACTGTCAAATTTTCAAATTCAACTTTCGTGAAAAAGTTTCAACTGTCTAATTTTCAAATTCATCTTCCGTGAGAAAGTTTCAATTGTCAAATTCTCAAACTTATCTTTCGTGAGAAAGTTTCAACTGTCAAACATTCAAATCTATTTTTCGTGAGAAAGTTTCAAATGTCAAATTTTCAAACTCATCTTTCGTGAAAAAGTTTTAACTGTTAAATTCTCAAATTCATCTGTCGTGAAAAAGTTTCAATTGTCAAATTTTCAAATCTATTTTTCGTGAGAAAGTTCCAATTGTCAAATTCTCAAATTCATCTTTCGTGAGAAAGTTTCAAGTGTGAAATTTTCAAATTCATCTTTCGTGAGAAAGTTTCAACTGTCAAATTTTCAAATTCATCTTTATTGAAAAAGTTTCAATTGTCAAATTTTCGAATCTATCTTTAGTTAAAAAGTTTCAATCGTCAAATTCTCAACTTCATTTTTCGGGAGAATGTTTCAATTGTCAAATTCTCAAATTTATCTGTCGTGAAAACGTTTTAACTGTTAAATTCTCACATTCATCCTCCGTGAAAAAGTTTCAATTGTCAAATTTTCAAATTCATCTTTTGTGAAAAAGTTTCAACTCTCAAATTTTCAAATTTATCTTTATTGAGACAGTTTTAATGGTCAAAATTCTCAAATTTATTTTTCGTGAGAAAGTTTCAACCGTCTAATTTTTAAATTCATCTTTCGTGAGAAAGTTTCAATCGTCAAATTTTCGAATCTATCTTTCGTTACAAAGTTACAGTCGTCAAATTCTCAACTTCATTTTTCGTGAGAATGTTTCAATTGTCAAAATTTTAAATTTATCTGTCGTGAACACGTTTTAACTGTAAAATTCTCACATTCATCTTTCGTGAAAAAGTTTCAATTGTAAAAATTTCAAATCTATCTTTCGTGAAAAAGTTTCAACTGTCAAATTTTCAAATTCAACTTTCGTGAGAAAGTTTCAACCGTCTAATTTTCAAATTCATCTTTCGTGAGAAAGTTTCAATTGTCAAATTCTCAAATTTATCTTTCGTGAGAAAGTTTCAACTATCAAATTTTCACATTCATCTTTTGTGAAAAAGTTTCAACTGGCAAATTTTCAAATCTATTTTTCGTGAGAAAGGTTCAATAGTCAAATTTTCAAATCTATTTTTTGTGAAAAAGTTCCAATTGTCAAATTTTTAAATCTATTTTTCGTGAGAAAGTTGTAACTGTCAGATTCTCAAATTCATCTTTCGTGAGAAAGTTTTAGCTGGCAAATTTTCAAATTCATCTTTGGTGAGAAAGTTTCAGTTGTCATATTTTCAAATTTATCTTGCGTGAAAAAGTTTCAATGGTCAAATTTTCAAATCTATTTTTCGTGAGAAAGGTTCACTTGTCAAATTTTCAAATTTATCTTTCGTGAAAAAGTTTCAATTGTCAAATTCTCAAATTCATCTTTCGTGAGAAAGTTTTAATTGTCAAATTTTCACATTCATCTTTTGTGAAAAAATTTCAATTGTCACATTTTCAAATCTATTTTTTGTGAGAAAGTTCCAATGGTCAAATTTTTAAATGTATTTTTCGTGAGAAAGTTGTAACTGTCAGATTCTCAAATTCATCTGTCGTGAGAAAGTTTCAACTCTCAAATTATCAAATTTATCTTTCTTGAGAAAGTTTTAATGGTCAAATTCTCAAATTTATTTTTCGTGAGAAAGTTTCCACGGTCAAATTTTCTAATCTATCTTTCGTGAAAAAGTTTTAACGGTCAAATTTTCAAATCTATTTTTCGTGAGAAAGTTCCGATTGCCAAAATGTCAAATTCATCTTTCGCGAGAAAGTTTCAACTGTCAAATTGTCAAATTCATCTTTCGTGAGAAAGTTTTAACTGTCAGATACTCAAATTCATCATTCGTGAGAAAGTTTCACTTGTCAAATTTTCAAATTCATCTTTTGTGAAAAAGTTTCAACTGTCAAATTTTCAAATTCAACTTTCGTGAAAAAGTTTCAACTGTCTAATTTTCAAATTCATCTTCCGTGAGAAAGTTTCAATTGTCAAATTCTCAAACTTATCTTTCGTGAGAAAGTTTCAACTGTCAAACATTCAAATCTATTTTTCGTGAGAAAGTTTCAAATGTCAAATTTTCAAACTCATCTTTCGTGAAAAAGTTTTAACTGTTAAATTCTCAAATTCATCTGTCGTGAAAAAGTTTCAATTGTCAAATTTTCAAATCTATTTTTCGTGAGAAAGTTCCAATTGTCAAATTCTCAAATTCATCTTTCGTGAGAAAGTTTCAATTGTCAAATTCTCAAATTTATCTTTCGCGAGAAAGTTTCAACTGTCAAATTTTCACATTCATCTTTTGTGAAAAAGTTTCAACTGGCAAATTTTCAAATCTATTTTTCGTGAGAAAGGTTCAATAGTCAAATTTTCAAATCTATTTTTTGTGAAAAAGTTCCAATTGTCAAATTTTTAAATCTATTTTTCGTGAGAAAGTTGTAACTGTCAGATTCTCAAATTCATCTTTCGTGAGAAAGTTTCAGCTGGCAAATTTTCAAATTCATCTTTGGTGAGAAAGTTTCAGTTGTCATATTTTCAAATTTATCTTGCGTGAAAAAGTTTCAATGGTCAAATTTTCAAATCTATTTTTTGTGAGAAAGGTTCACTTGTCAAATTTTCAAATTTATCTTTCGTGAAAAAGTTTCAATTGTCAAATTCTCAAATTCATCTTTCGTGAGAAAGTTTTAATTGTCAAATTTTCAAATTCATCTTTTGTGAAAAAATTTCAATTGTCACATTTTTAAATCTATTTTTTGTGAGAAAGTTCCAATGGTCAAATTTTTAAATGTATTTTTCGTGAGAAAGTTGTAACTGTCAGATTCTCAAATTCATCTGTCGTGAGAAAGTTCCAATTGTCAAATTTTCAAATCTATTTTTCGTGAGAACGTTCCAATTGTCAAATTCTCAAATTCATCTTTCATGAGAAAGTTTCAAGTGTGAAATTTTCAAATTCATCTTTCGTGAGAAAGTTTCAACTGTCAAATTTTCAAATTCATCTTTATTGAAAAAGTTTCAATTGTCAAATTTTCGAATCTATCTTTCGTTAAAAAGTTTCAATCGTCAAATTCTCAACTTCATTTTTCGGGAGAATGTTTCAATTGTCAAATTCTCAAATTTATCTGTCGTGAAAACGTTTTAACTGTTAAATTCTCACATTCATCCTCCGTGAAAAAGTTTCAATTGTCAAATTTTCAAATTCATCTTTTGTGAAAAAGTTTCAACTGTCAAATTTTCAAATTCATCTTTATTGAAAAAGTTTCAATTGTCAAATTTTCAAATCAATCTTTCGTGAAAAAGTTTCAATTGTCAAATTCTCAAATTCATCTTTCGTGAGGAAGTTTCAACTGTCAAATTTTCAAATTCATCTTTCGTTAGAAAGTTTCACCTGTCAAATTTTCAAACTGAACTTTCGTGAGAAAGTTTCAACTGTCAAATTTTTAAATTCATCTTTCGTGAGAAAGTTTCAATTGTCAAATTCTCAAATTTATCTTTCATGAGAAAGTTTCAACTGTCAAACTTTCAAATCTATTTTTTGTGAAAAAGTTCCAATTGTCAAATTTTTAAATCTATTTTTCGTGAGAAAGTTGTAACTGTCAGATTCTCAATTCCATCTTTGGTGAGAAAGTTTCAGCTGGCAAATTTTCAAATTCATCTTTGGTGAGAAAGTTTCAGCTGTCAAATTTTCAAATTTATCTTTCGTGAGAAAGTTTCAACTGTCAAACATTCAAATCTATTTTTTGTGAAAAAGTTCCAATTATCAAATTTTTAAATCTATTTTTCGTGAGAAAGTTGTAACTGTCAGATTCTCAATTCATCTTTCGTGAGAAAGTTTCAATTGTCAAATGTTCACATTCATCTTTTGTGAAAAAGTTTCAACTGGCAAATTTTCAAATCTATTTTTTGTGAGAAAGTTCCAATGGTCAAATTTTGAAATGTATTTTTCGTAAGAAAGTTTTAACTGTCAGATTCTCAAATTCATCTTTCGTGAGAAAGTTTCAACTCTCAAATTTTCAAATTTATCTTTCTTGAGAAAGTTTTAATGGTCAAATTCTCAAATTTATTTTTCGTTAGAAAGTTTCCACTGTCAAATTTTCTAATCTATCTTTCGTGAAAAAGTTTTAACTGTCAAATTTTCAAATCTATTTTTCGTGAGAAAGTTCCAATTGTCAAATTGTCAAATTCATCTTTCGTGAGAAAGTTTTAACTGTCAAATTTTCAAATTCATCTTTATTGAAAAAGTTTCAATTGTCAAATTTTCGAATCTATCTTTATTGAAAAAGTTTCAATTGTCAAATTTTCGAATCTATCTTTCGTTACAAAGTTGCAATCGTCAAATTCTTAACTTCATTTTTCGTGAGAATGTTTCAATTGTCAAATTCTCGAATTTATCTTTCGTGAAAACGTTTTAACTGTTAAATTCTCACATTCATCTTTCGTGAAAAAATTTCAATTGTGAAATTTTCAAATCTATCTTTCGTGAAAATGTTTCAATTGTCAAATTCTCAATTTTATCTGTCGTGAAAACGTTTCAACTGTTAAATTCTCACATTCATCCTTCGTGAAAAAGTTTCAACTGTCAAATTTTCAAATTAATCTTTCGTGAGAAAGTTTTAACTGTCAAATTTTCAAATTCATCTTTATTGAAAAAGTTTCAATTGTCAAATTTTCGAATCTATCTTTCGTTAAAAAGTTTCAATCGTCAAATTCTCAACTTCATTTTTCGGGAGAATGTTTCAATTGTCAAATTCTCAAATTTATCTGTCGTGAAAACGTTTTAACTGTTAAATTCTCACATTCATCCTTCGTGAAAAAGTTTCAATTGTCAAATTTTCAAATTCATCTTTTGTGAAAAAGTTTCAACTCTCAAATTTTCAAATTTATCTTTATTGAGACAGTTTTAATGGTCAAAATTCTCAAATTTATTTTTCGTGAGAAAGTTTCAACCGTCTAATTTTTAAATTCATCTTTCGTGAGAAAGTTTCAATCGTCAAATTTTCGAATCTATCTTTCGTTACAAAGTTACAGTCGTCAAATTCTCAACTTCATTTTTCGTGAGAATGTTTCAATTGTCAAAATTTTAAATTTATCTGTCGTGAACACGTTTTAACTGTAAAATTCTCACATTCATCTTTCGTGAAAAAGTTTCAATTGTAAAAATTTCAAATCTATCTTTCGTGAAAAAGTTTCAACTGTCAAATTTTCAAATTCAACTTTCGTGAGAAAGTTTCAACCGTCTAATTTTCAAATTCATCTTTCGTGAGAAAGTTTCAATTGTCAAATTCTCAAATTTATCTTTCGTGAGAAAGTTTCAACTATCAAATTTTCACATTCATCTTTTGTGAAAAAGTTTCAACTGGCAAATTTTCAAATCTATTTTTCGTGAGAAAGGTTCAATAGTCAAATTTTCAAATCTATTTTTTGTGAAAAAGTTCCAATTGTCAAATTTTTAAATCTATTTTTCGTGAGAAAGTTGTAACTGTCAGATTCTCAAATTCATCTTTCGTGAGAAAGTTTTAGCTGGCAAATTTTCAAATTCATCTTTGGTGAGAAAGTTTCAGTTGTCATATTTTCAAATTTATCTTGCGTGAAAAAGTTTCAATGGTCAAATTTTCAAATCTATTTTTCGTGAGAAAGGTTCACTTGTCAAATTTTCAAATTTATCTTTCGTGAAAAAGTTTCAATTGTCAAATTCTCAAATTCATCTTTCGTGAGAAAGTTTTAATTGTCAAATTTTCAAATTCATCTTTTGTGAAAAAATTTCAATTGTCACATTTTCAAATCTATTTTTTGTGAGAAAGTTCCAATGGTCAAATTTTTAAATGTATTTTTCGTGAGAAAGTTGTAACTGTCAGATTCTCAAATTCATCTGTCGTGAGAAAGTTTCAACTCTCAAATTTTCAAATTTATCTTTCTTGAGAAAGTTTTAATGGTCAAATTCTCAAATTTATTTTTCGTTAGAAAGTTTCCACTGTCAAATTTTCTAATCTATCTTTCGTGAAAAAGTTTTAACTGTCAAATTTTCAAATCTATTTTTCGTGAGAAAGTTCCAATTGTCAAATTGTCAAATTCATCTTTCGTGAGAAAGTTTTAACTGTCAAATTTTCAAATTCATCTTTATTGAAAAAGTTTCAATTGTCAAATTTTCGAATCTATCTTTATTGAAAAAGTTTCAATTGTCAAATTTTCGAATCTATCTTTCGTTACAAAGTTGCAATCGTCAAATTCTTAACTTCATTTTTCGTGAGAATGTTTCAATTGTCAAATTCTCGAATTTATCTTTCGTGAAAACGTTTTAACTGTTAAATTCTCACATTCATCTTTCGTGAAAAAATTTCAATTGTGAAATTTTCAAATCTATCTTTCGTGAAAATGTTTCAATTGTCAAATTCTCAATTTTATCTGTCGTGAAAACGTTTCAACTGTTAAATTCTCACATTCATCCTTCGTGAAAAAGTTTCAACTGTCAAATTTTCAAATTAATCTTTCGTGAGAAAGTTTTAACTGTCAAATTTTCAAATTCATCTTTATTGAAAAAGTTTCAATTGTCAAATTTTCGAATCTATCTTTCGTTAAAAAGTTTCAATCGTCAAATTCTCAACTTCATTTTTCGGGAGAATGTTTCAATTGTCAAATTCTCAAATTTATCTGTCGTGAAAACGTTTTAACTGTTAAATTCTCACATTCATCCTTCGTGAAAAAGTTTCAATTGTCAAATTTTCAAATTCATCTTTTGTGAAAAAGTTTCAACTCTCAAATTTTCAAATTTATCTTTATTGAGACAGTTTTAATGGTCAAAATTCTCAAATTTATTTTTCGTGAGAAAGTTTCAACCGTCTAATTTTTAAATTCATCTTTCGTGAGAAAGTTTCAATCGTCAAATTTTCGAATCTATCTTTCGTTACAAAGTTACAGTCGTCAAATTCTCAACTTCATTTTTCGTGAGAATGTTTCAATTGTCAAAATTTTAAATTTATCTGTCGTGAACACGTTTTAACTGTAAAATTCTCACATTCATCTTTCGTGAAAAAGTTTCAATTGTAAAAATTTCAAATCTATCTTTCGTGAAAAAGTTTCAACTGTCAAATTTTCAAATTCAACTTTCGTGAGAAAGTTTCAACCGTCTAATTTTCAAATTCATCTTTCGTGAGAAAGTTTCAATTGTCAAATTCTCAAATTTATCTTTCGTGAGAAAGTTTCAACTATCAAATTTTCACATTCATCTTTTGTGAAAAAGTTTCAACTGGCAAATTTTCAAATCTATTTTTCGTGAGAAAGGTTCAATAGTCAAATTTTCAAATCTATTTTTTGTGAAAAAGTTCCAATTGTCAAATTTTTAAATCTATTTTTCGTGAGAAAGTTGTAACTGTCAGATTCTCAAATTCATCTTTCGTGAGAAAGTTTTAGCTGGCAAATTTTCAAATTCATCTTTGGTGAGAAAGTTTCAGTTGTCATATTTTCAAATTTATCTTGCGTGAAAAAGTTTCAATGGTCAAATTTTCAAATCTATTTTTCGTGAGAAAGGTTCACTTGTCAAATTTTCAAATTTATCTTTCGTGAAAAAGTTTCAATTGTCAAATTCTCAAATTCATCTTTCGTGAGAAAGTTTTAATTGTCAAATTTTCAAATTCATCTTTTGTGAAAAAATTTCAATTGTCACATTTTCAAATCTATTTTTTGTGAGAAAGTTCCAATGGTCAAATTTTTAAATGTATTTTTCGTGAGAAAGTTGTAACTGTCAGATTCTCAAATTCATCTGTCGTGAGAAAGTTTCAACTCTCAAATTTTCAAATTTATCTTTCTTGAGAAAGTTTTAATGGTCAAATTCTCAAATTTATTTTTCGTGAGAAAGTTTCCACGGTCAAATTTTCTAATCTATCTTTCGTGAAAAAGTTTTAACGGTCAAATTTTCAAATCTATTTTTCGTGAGAAAGTTCTGATTGCCAAAATGTCAAATTCATCTTTCGCGAGAAAGTTTCAACTGTCAAATTGTCAAATTCATCTTTCGTGAGAAAGTTTTAACTGTTAGATACTCAAATTCATCATTCGTGAGAAAGTTTCACTTGTCAAATTTTCAAATTCATCTTTTGTGAAAAAGTTTCAACTGTCAAATTTTCAAATTCAACTTTCGTGAAAAAGTTTCAACTGTCTCATTTTCAAATTCATCTTCCGTGAGAAAGTTTCAATTGTCAAATTCTCAAACTTATCTTTCGTGAGAAAGTTTCAACTGTCAAACATTCAAATCTATTTTTCGTGAGAAAGTTTCAAATGTCAAATTTTCAAACTCATCTTTCGTGAAAAAGTTTTAACTGTTAAATTCTCAAATTCATCTGTCGTGAAAAAGTTTCAATTGTCAAATTTTCAAATCTATTTTTCGTGAGAAAGTTCCAATTGTCAAATTCTCAAATTCATCTTTCGTGAGAAAGTTTCAAGTGTGAAATTTTCAAATTCATCTTTCGTGAGAAAGTTTCAACTGTCAAATTTTCAAATTCATCTTTATTGAAAAAGTTTCAATTGTCAAATTTTCGAATCTATCTTTAGTTAAAAAGTTTCAATCGTCAAATTCTCAACTTCATTTTTCGGGAGAATGTTTCAATTGTCAAATTCTCAAATTTATCTGTCGTGAAAACGTTTTAACTGTTAAATTCTCACATTCATCCTCCGTGAAAAAGTTTCAATTGTCAAATTTTCAAATTCATCTTTTGTGAAAAAGTTTCAACTGTCAAATTTTCAAATTCAACTTTCGTGAGAAAGTTTCAACCGTCTAATTTTCAAATTCATCTTTCGTGAGAAAGTTTCAATTGTCAAATTCTCAAATTCATCTTTCGTGAGAAAGTTTTAATTGTCAAGTTTTCAAATTCATCTTTTGTGAAAAAATTTCAATTGTCACATTTTCAAATCTATTTTTTGTGAGAAAGTTCCAATGGTCAAATTTTTAAATGTATTTTTCGTGAGAAAGTTGTAACTGTCAGATTCTCAAATTCATCTGTCGTGAGAAAGTTTCAACTCTCAAATTTTCAAATTTATCTTTCTTCAGAAAGATTTAATGGTCAAATTCTCAAATATATTTTTCGTGAGAAAGTTTCCACGGTCAAATTTTCTAATCTATCTTTCGTGAAAAAGTTTTAACGGTCAAATTTTCAAATCTATTTTTCGTGAGAAAGTTCCGATTGCCAAAATGTCAAATTCATCTTTCGCGAGAAAGTTTCAACTGTCAAATTTTCAAATTCATCTTTCGTGAGAAAGTTTTAACTGTCAGATACTCAAATTCATCTTTCGTGAGAAAGTTTCACTTGTCAAATTTTCAAAATCATCTTTTGTGAAAAAATTTCAACTGTCAAATTTTCAAATTCAACTTTCGTGAAAAAGTTTCAACTGTCTAATTTTCAAATTCATCTTCCGTGAGAAAGTTTCAATTGTCAAATTCTCAAACTTATCTTTCGTGAGAAAGTTTCAACTGTCAAACATTCAAATCTATTTTTCGTGAGAAAGTTTCAACTGTCAAATTTTCAAACTCATCTTTCGTGAAAAAGTTTTAACTGTTAAATTCTCAAATTCATCTGTCGTGAAAAAGTTTCAATTGTCAAATTTTCAAATCTATTTTTCGTGAGAAAGTTCCAATTGTCAAATTCTCAAATTCATCTTTCGTGAGAAAGTTTCAAGTGTGAAATTTTCAAATTCATCTTTCGTGAGAAAGTTTCAACTGTCAAATTTTCAAATTCATCTTTATTGAAAAAGTTTCAATTGTCAAATTTTCGAATCTATCTTTCGTTAAAAAGTTTCAATCGTCAAATTCTCAACTTCATTTTTCGGGAGAATGTTTCAATTGTCAAATTCTCAAATTTATTTGTCGTGAAAACGTTTTAACTGTTAAATTCTCACATTCATCCTCCGTGAAAAAGTTTCAATTGTCAAATTTTCAAATTCATCTTTTGTGAAAAAGTTTCAACTGTCAAATTTTCAAATTCAACTTTCGTGAGAAAGTTTCAACCGTCTAATTTTCAAATTCATCTTTCGTGAGAAAGTTTCAATTGTCAAATTCTCAAATTTATCTTTCGCGAGAAAGTTTCAACTGTCAAATTTTCACATTCATCTTTTGTGAAAAAGTTTCAACTGGCAAATTTTCAAATCTATTTTTCGTGAGAAAGGTTCAATAGTCAAATTTTCAAATCTATTTTTTGTGAAAAAGTTCCAATTGTCAAATTTTTAAATCTATTTTTCGTGAGAAAGTTGTAACTGTCAGATTCTCAAATTCATCTTTCGTGAGAAAGTTTCAGCTGGCAAATTTTCAAATTCATCTTTGGTGAGAAAGTTTCAGTTGTCATATTTTCAAATTTATCTTGCGTGAAAAAGTTTCAATGGTCAAATTTTCAAATCTATTTTTTGTGAGAAAGGTTCACTTGTCAAATTTTCAAATTTATCTTTCGTGAAAAAGTTTCAATTGTCAAATTCTCAAATTCATCTTTCGTGAGAAAGTTTTAATTGTCAAATTTTCAAATTCATCTTTTGTGAAAAAATTTCAATTGTCACATTTTTAAATCTATTTTTTGTGAGAAAGTTCCAATGGTCAAATTTTTAAATGTATTTTTCGTGAGAAAGTTGTAACTGTCAGATTCTCAAATTCATCTGTCGTGAGAAAGTTCCAATTGTCAAATTTTCAAATCTATTTTTCGTGAGAACGTTCCAATTGTCAAATTCTCAAATTCATCTTTCATGAGAAAGTTTCAAGTGTGAAATTTTCAAATTCATCTTTCGTGAGAAAGTTTCAACTGTCAAATTTTCAAATTCATCTTTATTGAAAAAGTTTCAATTGTCAAATTTTCGAATCTATCTTTCGTTAAAAAGTTTCAATCGTCAAATTCTCAACTTCATTTTTCGGGAGAATGTTTCAATTGTCAAATTCTCAAATTTATCTGTCGTGAAAACGTTTTAACTGTTAAATTCTCACATTCATCCTCCGTGAAAAAGTTTCAATTGTCAAATTTTCAAATTCATCTTTTGTGAAAAAGTTTCAACTGTCAAATTTTCAAATTCATCTTTATTGAAAAAGTTTCAATTGTCAAATTTTCAAATCTATCTTTCGTGAAAAAGTTTCAATTGTCAAATTCTCAAATTCATCTTTCGTGAGGAAGTTTCAACTGTCAAATTTTCAAATTCATCTTTCGTTAGAAAGTTTCACCTGTCAAATTTTCAAACTGAACTTTCGTGAGAAAGTTTCAACTGTCAAATTTTTAAATTCATCTTTCGTGAGAAAGTTTCAATTGTCAAATTCTCAAATTTATCTTTCATGAGAAAGTTTCAACTGTCAAACTTTCAAATCTATTTTTTGTGAAAAAGTTCCAATTGTCAAATTTTTAAATCTATTTTTCGTGAGAAAGTTGTAACTGTCAGATTCTCAATTCCATCTTTGGTGAGAAAGTTTCAGCTGGCAAATTTTCAAATTCATCTTTGGTGAGAAAGTTTCAGCTGTCAAATTTTCAAATTTATCTTTCGTGAGAAAGTTTCAACTGTCAAACATTCAAATCTGTTTTTTGTGAAAAAGTTCCAATTATCAAATTTTTAAATCTATTTTTCGTGAGAAAGTTGTAACTGTCAGATTCTCAATTCATCTTTCGTGAGAAAGTTTCAATTGTCAAATGTTCACATTCATCTTTTGTGAAAAAGTTTCAACTGGCAAATTTTCAAATCTATTTTTTGTGAGAAAGTTCCAATGGTCAAATTTTGAAATGTATTTTTCGTAAGAAAGTTTTAACTGTCAGATTCTCAAATTCATCTTTCGTGAGAAAGTTTCAACTCTCAAATTTTCAAATTTATCTTTCTTGAGAAAGTTTTAATGGTCAAATTCTCAAATTTATTTTTCGTTAGAAAGTTTCCACTGTCAAATTTTCTAATCTATCTTTCGTGAAAAAGTTTTAACTGTCAAATTTTCAAATCTATTTTTCGTGAGAAAGTTCCAATTGTCAAATTGTCAAATTCATCTTTCGTGAGAAAGTTTTAACTGTCAAATTTTCAAATTCATCTTTATTGAAAAAGTTTCAATTGTCAAATTTTCGAATCTATCTTTATTGAAAAAGTTTCAATTGTCAAATTTTCGAATCTATCTTTCGTTACAAAGTTGCAATCGTCAAATTCTTAACTTCATTTTTCGTGAGAATGTTTCAATTGTCAAATTCTCGAATTTATCTTTCGTGAAAACGTTTTAACTGTTAAATTCTCACATTCATCTTTCGTGAAAAAATTTCAATTGTGAAATTTTCAAATCTATCTTTCGTGAAAATGTTTCAATTGTCAAATTCTCAATTTTATCTGTCGTGAAAACGTTTCAACTGTTAAATTCTCACATTCATCTTTCGTGAGAAAGTTTTAACTGTCAAATTTTCAAATTCATCTTTATTGAAAAAGTTTCAATTGTCAAATTTTCGAATCTATCTTTCGTTAAAAAGTATCAATCGTCAAATTCTCAACTTCATTTTTCGGGAGAATGTTTCAATTGTCAAATTCTCAAATTTATCTGTCGTGAAAACGTTTTAACTGTTAAATTCTCACATTCAACCTTCGTGAAAAAGTTTCAATTGTCAAATTTTCAAATTCATCTTTTGTGAAAAAGTTTCAACTCTCAAATTTTCAAATTTATCTTTATTGAGACAGTTTTAATGGTCAAAATTCTCAAATTTATTTTTCGTGAGAAAGTTTCAACCGTCTAATTTTTAAATTCATCTTTCGTGAGAAAGTTTCAATCGTCAAATTTTCGAATCTATCTTTCGTTACAAAGTTACAGTCGTCAAATTCTCAACTTCATTTTTCGTGAGAATGTTTCAATTGTCAAAATTTTAAATTTATCTGTCGTGAACACGTTTTAACTGTAAAATTCTCACATTCATCTTTCGTGAAAAAGTTTCAATTGTAAAAATTTCAAATCTATCTTTCGTGAAAAAGTTTCAACTGTCAAATTTTCAAATTCAACTTTCGTGAGAAAGTTTCAACCGTCTAATTTTCAAATTCATCTTTCGTGAGAAAGTTTCAATTGTCAAATTCTCAAATTTATCTTTCGTGAGAAAGTTTCAACTATCAAATTTTCACATTCATCTTTTGTGAAAAAGTTTCAACTGGCAAATTTTCAAATCTATTTTTCGTGAGAAAGGTTCAATAGTCAAATTTTCAAATCTATTTTTTGTGAAAAAGTTCCAATTGTCAAATTTTTAAATCTATTTTTCGTGAGAAAGTTGTAACTGTCAGATTCTCAAATTCATCTTTCGTGAGAAAGTTTTAGCTGGCAAATTTTCAAATTCATCTTTGGTGAGAAAGTTTCAGTTGTCATATTTTCAAATTTATCTTGCGTGAAAAAGTTTCAATGGTCAAATTTTCAAATCTATTTTTCGTGAGAAAGGTTCACTTGTCAAATTTTCAAATTTATCTTTCGTGAAAAAGTTTCAATTGTCAAATTCTCAAATTCATCTTTCGTGAGAAAGTTTTAATTGTCAAATTTTCAAATTCATCTTTTGTGAAAAAATTTCAATTGTCACATTTTCAAATCTATTTTTTGTGAGAAAGTTCCAATGGTCAAATTTTTAAATGTATTTTTCGTGAGAAAGTTGTAACTGTCAGATTCTCAAATTCATCTGTCGTGAGAAAGTTTCAACTCTCAAATTTTCAAATTTATCTTTCTTGAGAAAGTTTTAATGGTCAAATTCTCAAATTTATTTTTCGTGAGAAAGTTTCCACGGTCAAATTTTCTAATCTATCTTTCGTGAAAAAGTTTTAACGGTCAAATTTTCAAATCTATTTTTCGTGAGAAAGTTCCGATTGCCAAAATGTCAAATTCATCTTTCGCGAGAAAGTTTTAACTGTCAAATTGTCAAATTCATCTTTCGTGAGAAAGTTTTAACTGTCAGATACTCAAATTCATCATTCGTGAGAAAGTTTCACTTGTCAAATTTTCAAATTCATCTTTTGTGAAAAAGTTTCATCTGTCAAATTTTCAAATTCAACTTTCGTGAAAAAGTTTCAACTGTCTAATTTTCAAATTCATCTTCCGTGAGAAAGTTTCAATTGTCAAATTCTCAAACTTATCTTTCGTGAGAAAGTTTCAACTGTCAAACATTCAAATCTATTTTTCGTGAGAAAGTTTCAAATGTCAAATTTTCAAACTCATCTTTCGTGAAAAAGTTTTAACTGTTAAATTCTCAAATTCATCTGTCGTGAAAAAGTTTCAATTGTCAAATTTTCAAATCTATTTTTCGTGAGAAAGTTCCAATTGTCAAATTCTCAAATTCATCTTTCGTGAGAAAGTTTTAAGTGTGAAATTTTCAAATTCATCTTTCGTGAGAAAGTTTCAACTGTCAAATTTTCAAATTCATCTTTATTGAAAAAGTTTCAATTGTCAAATTTTCGAATCTATCTTTAGTTAAAAAGTTTCAATCGTCAAATTCTCAACTTCATTTTTCGGGAGAATGTTTCAATTGTCAAATTCTCAAATTTATCTGTCGTGAAAACGTTTTAACTGTTAAATTCTCACATTCATCCTCCGTGAAAAAGTTTCAATTGTCAAATTTTCAAATTCATCTTTTGTGAAAAAGTTTCAACTGTCAAATTTTCAAATTCAACTTTCGTGAGAAAGTTTCAACCGTCTAATTTTCAAATTCATCTTTCGTGAGAAAGTTTCAATTGTCAAATTCTCAAATTCATCTTTCGTGAGAAAGTTTTAATTGTCAAGTTTTCAAATTCATCTTTTGTGCAAAAATTTCAATTGTCACATTTTCAAATCTATTTTTTGTGAGAAAGTTCCAATGGTCAAATTTTTAAATGTATTTTTCGTGAGAAAGTTGTAACTGTCAGATTCTCAAATTCATCTGTCGTGAGAAAGTTTCAACTCTCAAATTTTCAAATTTATCTTTCTTGAGAAAGATTTAATGGTCAAATTCTCAAATTTATTTTTCGTGAGAAAGTTTCCACGGTCAAATTTTCTAATCTATCTTTCGTGAAAAAGTTTTAACGGTCAAATTTTCAAATCTATTTTTCGTGAGAAAGTTCCGATTGCCAAAATGTCAAATTCATCTTTCGCGAGAAAGTTTCAACTGTCAAATTTTCAAATTCATCTTTCGTGAGAAAGTTTTAACTGTCAGATACTCAAATTCATCTTTCGTGAGAAAGTTTCACTTGTCAAATTTTCAAAATCATCTTTTGTGAAAAAATTTCAACTGTCAAATTTTCAAATTCAACTTTCGTGAAAAAGTTTCAACTGTCTAATTTTCAAATTCATCTTCCGTGAGAAAGTTTCAATTGTCAAATTCTCAAACTTATCTTTCGTGAGAAAGTTTCAACTGTCAAACATTCAAATCTATTTTTCGTGAGAAAGTTTCAAATGTCAAATTTTCAAACTCATCTTTCGTGAAAAAGTTTTAACTGTTAAATTCTCAAATTCATCTGTCGTGAAAAAGTTTCAATTGTCAAATTTTCAAATCTATTTTTCGTGAGAAAGTTCCAATTGTCAAATTCTCAAATTCATCTTTCGTGAGAAAGTTTCAAGTGTGAAATTTTCAAATTCATCTTTCGTGAGAAAGTTTCAACTGTCAAATTTTCAAATTCATCTTTATTGAAAAAGTTTCAATTGTCAAATTTTCGAATCTATCTTTCGTTAAAAAGTTTCAATCGTCAAATTCTCAACTTCATTTTTCGGGAGAATGTTTCAATTGTCAAATTCTCAAATTTATTTGTCGTGAAAACGTTTTAACTGTTAAATTCTCACATTCATCCTCCGTGAAAAAGTTTCAATTGTCAAATTTTCAAATTCATCTTTTGTGAAAAAGTTTCAACTGTCAAATTTTCAAATTCAACTTTCGTGAGAAAGTTTCAACCGTCTAATTTTCAAATTCATCTTTCGTGAGAAAGTTTCAATTGTCAAATTCTCAAATTTATCTTTCGCGAGAAAGTTTCAACTGTCAAATTTTCACATTCATCTTTTGTGAAAAAGTTTCAACTGGCAAATTTTCAAATCTATTTTTCGTGAGAAAGGTTCAATAGTCAAATTTTCAAATCTATTTTTTGTGAAAAAGTTCCAATTGTCAAATTTTTAAATCTATTTTTCGTGAGAAAGTTGTAACTGTCAGATTCTCAAATTCATCTTTCGTGAGAAAGTTTCAGCTGGCAAATTTTCAAATTCATCTTTGGTGAGAAAGTTTCAGTTGTCATATTTTCAAATTTATCTTGCGTGAAAAAGTTTCAATGGTCAAATTTTCAAATCTATTTTTTGTGAGAAAGGTTCACTTGTCAAATTTTCAAATTTATCTTTCGTGAAAAAGTTTCAATTGTCAAATTCTCAAATTCATCTTTCGTGAGAAAGTTTTAATTGTCAAATTTTCAAATTCATCTTTTGTGAAAAAATTTCAATTGTCACATTTTTAAATCTTTTTTTTGTGAGAAAGTTCCAATGGTCAAATTTTTAAATGTATTTTTCGTGAGAAAGTTGTAACTGTCAGATTCTCAAATTCATCTGTCGTGAGAAAGTTCCAATTGTCAAATTTTCAAATCTATTTTTCGTGAGAACGTTCCAATTGTCAAATTCTCAAATTCATCTTTCATGAGAAAGTTTCAAGTGTGAAATTTTCAAATTCATCTTTCGTGAGAAAGTTTCAACTGTCAAATTTTCAAATTCATCTTTATTGAAAAAGTTTCAATTGTCAAATTTACGAATCTATCTTTCGTTAAAAAGTTTCAATCGTCAAATTCTCAACTTCATTTTTCGGGAGAATGTTTCAATTGTCAAATTCTCAAATTTATCTGTCGTGAAAACGTTTTAACTGTTAAATTCTCACATTCATCCTCCGTGAAAAAGTTTCAATTGTCAAATTTTCAAATTCATCTTTTGTGAAAAAGTTTCAACTGTCAAATTTTCAAATTCATCTTTATTGAAAAAGTTTCAATTGTCAAATTTTCAAATCAATCTTTCGTGAAAAAGTTTCAATTGTCAAATTCTCAAATTCATCTTTCGTGAGGAAGTTTCAACTGTCAAATTTTCAAATTCATCTTTCGTTAGAAAGTTTCACCTGTCAAATTTTCAAACTGAACTTTCGTGAGAAAGTTTCAACTGTCAAATTTTTAAATTCACCTTTCGTGAGAAAGTTTCAATTGTCAAATTCTCAAATTTATCTTTCATGAGAAAGTTTCAACTGTCAAACTTTCAAATCTATTTTTTGTGAAAAAGTTCCAATTGTCAAATTTTTAAATCTATTTTTCGTGAGAAAGTTGTAACTGTCAGATTCTCAATTCCATCTTTGGTGAGAAAGTTTCAGCTGGCAAATTTTCAAATTCATCTTTGGTGAGAAAGTTTCAGCTGTCAAATTTTCAAATTTATCTTTCGTGAGAAAGTTTCAACTGTCAAACATTCAAATCTATTTTTTGTGAAAAAGTTCCAATTATCAAATTTTTAAATCTATTTTTCGTGAGAAAGTTGTAACTGTCAGATTCTCAATTCATCTTTCGTGAGAAAGTTTCAATTGTCAAATGTTCACATTCATCTTTTGTGAAAAAGTTTCAACTGGCAAATTTTCAAATCTATTTTTTGTGAGAAAGTTCCAATGGTCAAATTTTGAAATGTATTTTTCGTAAGAAAGTTTTAACTGTCAGATTCTCAAATTCATCTTTCGTGAGAAAGTTTCAACTCTCAAATTTTCAAATTTATCTTTCTTGAGAAAGTTTTAATGGTCAAATTCTCAAATTTATTTTTCGTTAGAAAGTTTCCACTGTCAAATTTTCTAATCTATCTTTCGTGAAAAAGTTTTAACTGTCAAATTTTCAAATCTATTTTTCGTGAGAAAGTTCCAATTGTCAAATTGTCAAATTCATCTTTCGTGAGAAAGTTTTAACTGTCAAATTTTCAAATTCATCTTTATTGAAAAAGTTTCAATTGTCAAATTTTCGAATCTATCTTTATTGAAAAAGTTTCAATTGTCAAATTTTCGAATCTATCTTTCGTTACAAAGTTGCAATCGTCAAATTCTTAACTTCATTTTTCGTGAGAATGTTTCAATTGTCAAATTCTCGAATTTATCTTTCGTGAAAACGTTTTAACTGTTAAATTCTCACATTCATCTTTCGTGAAAAAATTTCAATTGTGAAATTTTCAAATCTATCTTTCGTGAAAATGTTTCAATTGTCAAATTCTCAATTTTATCTGTCGTGAAAACGTTTCAACTGTTAAATTCTCACATTCATCCTTCGTGAAAAAGTTTCAACTGTCAAATTTTCAAATTAATCTTTCGTGAGAAAGTTTTAACTGTCAAATTTTCAAATTCATCTTTATTGAAAAAGTTTCAATTGTCAAATTTTCGAATCTATCTTTCGTTAAAAAGTTTCAATCGTCAAATTCTCAACTTCATTTTTCGGGAGAATGTTTCAATTGTCAAATTCTCAAATTTATCTGTCGTGAAAACGTTTTAACTGTTAAATTCTCACAATCATCCTTCGTGAAAAAGTTTCAATTGTCAAATTTTCAAATTCATCTTTTGTGAAAAAGTTTCAACTCTCAAATTTTCAAATTTATCTTTATTGAGACAGTTTTAATGGTCAAAATTCTCAAATTTATTTTTCGTGAGAAAGTTTCAACCGTCTAATTTTTAAATTCATCTTTCGTGAGAAAGTTTCAATCGTCAAATTTTCGAATCTATCTTTCGTTACAAAGTTACAGTCGTCAAATTCTCAACTTCATTTTTCGTGAGAATGTTTCAATTGTCAAAATTTTAAATTTATCTGTCGTGAACACGTTTTAACTGTAAAATTCTCACATTCATCTTTCGTGAAAAAGTTTCAATTGTAAAAATTTCAAATCTATCTTTCGTGAAAAAGTTTCAACTGTCAAATTTTCAAATTCAACTTTCGTGAGAAAGTTTCAACCGTCTAATTTTCAAATTCATCTTTCGTGAGAAAGTTTCAATTGTCAAATTCTCAAATTTATCTTTCGTGAGAAAGTTTCAACTATCAAATTTTCACATTCATCTTTTGTGAAAAAGTTTCAACTGGCAAATTTTCAAATCTATTTTTCGTGAGAAAGGTTCAATAGTCAAATTTTCAAATCTATTTTTTGTGAAAAAGTTCCAATTGTCAAATTTTTAAATCTATTTTTCGTGAGAAAGTTGTAACTGTCAGATTCTCAAATTCATCTTTCGTGAGAAAGTTTTAGCTGGCAAATTTTCAAATTCATCTTTGGTGAGAAAGTTTCAGTTGTCATATTTTCAAATTTATCTTGCGTGAAAAAGTTTCAATGGTCAAATTTTCAAATCTATTTTTCGTGAGAAAGGTTCACTTGTCAAATTTTCAAATTTATCTTTCGTGAAAAAGTTTCAATTGTCAAATTCTCAAATTCATCTTTCGTGAGAAAGTTTTAATTGTCAAATTTTCAAATTCATCTTTTGTGAAAAAATTTCAATTGTCACATTTTCAAATCTATTTTTTGTGAGAAAGTTCCAATGGTCAAATTTTTAAATGTATTTTTCGTGAGAAAGTTGTAACTGTCAGATTCTCAAATTCATCTGTCGTGAGAAAGTTTCAACTCTCAAATTTTCAAATTTATCTTTCTTGAGAAAGTTTTAATGGTCAAATTCTCAAATTTATTTTTCGTGAGAAAGTTTCCACGGTCAAATTTTCTAATCTATCTTTCGTGAAAAAGTTTTAACGGTCAAATTTTCAAATCTATTTTTCGTGAGAAAGTTCCGATTGCCAAAATGTCAAATTCATCTTTCGCGAGAAAGTTTTAACTGTCAAATTGTCAAATTCATCTTTCGTGAGAAAGTTTTAACTGTCAGATACTCAAATTCATCATTCGTGAGAAAGTTTCACTTGTCAAATTTTCAAATTCATCTTTTGTGAAAAAGTTTCATCTGTCAAATTTTCAAATTCAACTTTCGTGAAAAAGTTTCAACTGTCTAATTTTCAAATTCATCTTCCGTGAGAAAGTTTCAATTGTCAAATTCTCAAACTTATCTTTCGTGAGAAAGTTTCAACTGTCAAACATTCAAATCTATTTTTCGTGAGAAAGTTTCAAATGTCAAATTTTCAAACTCATCTTTCGTGAAAAAGTTTTAACTGTTAAATTCTCAAATTCATCTGTCGTGAAAAAGTTTCAATTGTCAAATTTTCAAATCTATTTTTCGTGAGAAAGTTCCAATTGTCAAATTCTCAAATTCATCTTTCGTGAGAAAGTTTCAAGTGTGAAATTTTCAAATTCATCTTTCGTGAGAAAGTTTCAACTGTCAAATTTTCAAATTCATCTTTATTGAAAAAGTTTCAATTGTCAAATTTTCGAATCTATCTTTCGTTAAAAAGTTTCAATCGTCAAATTCTCAACTTCATTTTTCGGGAGAATGTTTCAATTGTCAAATTCTCAAATTTATTTGTCGTGAAAACGTTTTAACTGTTAAATTCTCACATTCATCCTCCGTGAAAAAGTTTCAATTGTCAAATTTTCAAATTCATCTTTTGTGAAAAAGTTTCAACTGTCAAATTTTCAAATTCAACTTTCGTGAGAAAGTTTCAACCGTCTAATTTTCAAATTCATCTTTCGTGAGAAAGTTTCAATTGTCAAATTCTCAAATTTATCTTTCGCGAGAAAGTTTCAACTGTCAAATTTTCACATTCATCTTTTGTGAAAAAGTTTCAACTGGCAAATTTTCAAATCTATTTTTCGTGAGAAAGGTTCAATAGTCAAATTTTCAAATCTATTTTTTGTGAAAAAGTTCCAATTGTCAAATTTTTAAATCTATTTTTCGTGAGAAAGTTGTAACTGTCAGATTCTCAAATTCATCTTTCGTGAGAAAGTTTCAGCTGGCAAATTTTCAAATTCATCTTTGGTGAGAAAGTTTCAGTTGTCATATTTTCAAATTTATCTTGCGTGAAAAAGTTTCAATGGTCAAATTTTCAAATCTATTTTTTGTGAGAAAGGTTCACTTGTCAAATTTTCAAATTTATCTTTCGTGAAAAAGTTTCAATTGTCAAATTCTCAAATTCATCTTTCGTGAGAAAGTTTTAATTGTCAAATTTTCAAATTCATCTTTTGTGAAAAAATTTCAATTGTCACATTTTTAAATCTATTTTTTGTGAGAAAGTTCCAATGGTCAAATTTTTAAATGTATTTTTCGTGAGAAAGTTGTAACTGTCAGATTCTCAAATTCATCTGTCGTGAGAAAGTTCCAATTGTCAAATTTTCAAATCTATTTTTCGTGAGAACGTTCCAATTGTCAAATTCTCAAATTCATCTTTCATGAGAAAGTTTCAAGTGTGAAATTTTCAAATTCATCTTTCGTGAGAAAGTTTCAACTGTCAAATTTTCAAATTCATCTTTATTGAAAAAGTTTCAATTGTCAAATTTTCGAATCTATCTTTCGTTAAAAAGTTTCAATCGTCAAATTCTCAACTTCATTTTTCGGGAGAATGTTTCAATTGTCAAATTCTCAAATTTATCTGTCGTGAAAACGTTTTAACTGTTAAATTCTCACATTCATCCTCCGTGAAAAAGTTTCAATTGTCAAATTTTCAAATTCATCTTTTGTGAAAAAGTTTCAACTGTCAAATTTTCAAATTCATCTTTATTGAAAAAGTTTCAATTGTCAAATTTTCAAATCTATCTTTCGTGAAAAAGTTTCAATTGTCAAATTCTCAAATTCATCTTTCGTGAGGAAGTTTCAACTGTCAAATTTTCAAATTCATCTTTCGTGAGAAAGTTTCACCTGTCAAATTTTCAAACTGAACTTTCGTGAGAAAGTTTCAACTGTCAAATTTTTAAATTCATCTTTCGTGAGAAAGTTTCAATTGTCAAATTCTCAAATTTATCTTTCATGAGAAAGTTTCAACTGTCAAACTTTCAAATCTATTTTTTGTGAAAAAGTTCCAATTGTCAAATTTTTAAATCTATTTTTCGTGAGAAAGTTGTAACTGTCAGATTCTCAATTCCATCTTTGGTGAGAAAGTTTCAGCTGGCAAATTTTCAAATTCATCTTTGGTGAGAAAGTTTCAGCTGTCAAATTTTCAAATTTATCTTTCGTGAGAAAGTTTCAACTGTCAAACATTCAAATCTATTTTTTGTGAAAAAGTTCCAATTATCAAATTTTTAAATCTATTTTTCGTGAGAAAGTTGTAACTGTCAGATTCTCAATTCATCTTTCGTGAGAAAGTTTCAATTGTCAAATGTTCACATTCATCTTTTGTGAAAAAGTTTCAACTGGCAAATTTTCAAATCTATTTTTTGTGAGAAAGTTCCAATGGTCAAATTTTGAAATGTATTTTTCGTAAGAAAGTTTTAACTGTCAGATTCTCAAATTCATCTTTCGTGAGAAAGTTTCAACTCTCAAATTTTCAAATTTATCTTTCTTGAGAAAGTTTTAATGGTCAAATTCTCAAATTTATTTTTCGTTAGAAAGTTTCCACTGTCAAATTTTCTAATCTATCTTTCGTGAAAAAGTTTTAACTGTCAAATTTTCAAATCTATTTTTCGTGAGAAAGTTCCAATTGTCAAATTGTCAAATTCATCTTTCGTGAGAAAGTTTTAACTGTCAAATTTTCAAATTCATCTTTATTGAAAAAGTTTCAATTGTCAAATTTTCGAATCTATCTTTATTGAAAAAGTTTCAATTGTCAAATTTTCGAATCTATCTTTCGTTACAAAGTTGCAATCGTCAAATTCTTAACTTCATTTTTCGTGAGAATGTTTCAATTGTCAAATTCTCGAATTTATCTTTCGTGAAAACGTTTTAACTGTTAAATTCTCACATTCATCTTTCGTGAAAAAATTTCAATTGTGAAATTTTCAAATCTATCTTTCGTGAAAATGTTTCAATTGTCAAATTCTCAATTTTATCTGTCGTGAAAACGTTTCAACTGTTAAATTCTCACATTCATCCTTCGTGAAAAAGTTTCAACTGTCAAATTTTCAAATTAATCTTTCGTGAGAAAGTTTTAACTGTCAAATTTTCAAATTCATCTTTATTGAAAAAGTTTCAATTGTCAAATTTTCGAATCTATCTTTCGTTAAAAAGTTTCAATCGTCAAATTCTCAACTTCATTTTTCGGGAGAATGTTTCAATTGTCAAATTCTCAAATTTATCTGTCGTGAAAACGTTTTAACTGTTAAATTCTCACAATCATCCTTCGTGAAAAAGTTTCAATTGTCAAATTTTCAAATTCATCTTTTGTGAAAAAGTTTCAACTCTCAAATTTTCAAATTTATCTTTATTGAGACAGTTTTAATGGTCAAAATTCTCAAATTTATTTTTCGTGAGAAAGTTTCAACCGTCTAATTTTTAAATTCATCTTTCGTGAGAAAGTTTCAATCGTCAAATTTTCGAATCTATCTTTCGTTACAAAGTTACAGTCGTCAAATTCTCAACTTCATTTTTCGTGAGAATGTTTCAATTGTCAAAATTTTAAATTTATCTGTCGTGAACACGTTTTAACTGTAAAATTCTCACATTCATCTTTCGTGAAAAAGTTTCAATTGTAAAAATTTCAAATCTATCTTTCGTGAAAAAGTTTCAACTGTCAAATTTTCAAATTCAACTTTCGTGAGAAAGTTTCAACCGTCTAATTTTCAAATTCATCTTTCGTGAGAAAGTTTCAATTGTCAAATTCTCAAATTTATCTTTCGTGAGAAAGTTTCAACTATCAAATTTTCACATTCATCTTTTGTGAAAAAGTTTCAACTGGCAAATTTTCAAATCTATTTTTCGTGAGAAAGGTTCAATAGTCAAATTTTCAAATCTATTTTTTGTGAAAAAGTTCCAATTGTCAAATTTTTAAATCTATTTTTCGTGAGAAAGTTGTAACTGTCAGATTCTCAAATTCATCTTTCGTGAGAAAGTTTTAGCTGGCAAATTTTCAAATTCATCTTTGGTGAGAAAGTTTCAGTTGTCATATTTTCAAATTTATCTTGCGTGAAAAAGTTTCAATGGTCAAATTTTCAAATCTATTTTTCGTGAGAAAGGTTCACTTGTCAAATTTTCAAATTTATCTTTCGTGAAAAAGTTTCAATTGTCAAATTCTCAAATTCATCTTTCGTGAGAAAGTTTTAATTGTCAAATTTTCAAATTCATCTTTTGTGAAAAAATTTCAATTGTCACATTTTCAAATCTATTTTTTGTGAGAAAGTTCCAATGGTCAAATTTTTAAATGTATTTTTCGTGAGAAAGTTGTAACTGTCAGATTCTCAAATTCATCTGTCGTGAGAAAGTTTCAACTCTCAAATTTTCAAATTTATCTTTCTTGAGAAAGTTTTAATGGTCAAATTCTCAAATTTATTTTTCGTGAGAAAGTTTCCACGGTCAAATTTTCTAATCTATCTTTCGTGAAAAAGTTTTAACGGTCAAATTTTCAAATCTATTTTTCGTGAGAAAGTTCCGATTGCCAAAATGTCAAATTCATCTTTCGCGAGAAAGTTTTAACTGTCAAATTGTCAAATTCATCTTTCGTGAGAAAGTTTTAACTGTCAGATACTCAAATTCATCATTCGTGAGAAAGTTTCACTTGTCAAATTTTCAAATTCATCTTTTGTGAAAAAGTTTCATCTGTCAAATTTTCAAATTCAACTTTCGTGAAAAAGTTTCAACTGTCTAATTTTCAAATTCATCTTCCGTGAGAAAGTTTCAATTGTCAAATTCTCAAACTTATCTTTCGTGAGAAAGTTTCAACTGTCAAACATTCAAATCTATTTTTCGTGAGAAAGTTTCAAATGTCAAATTTTCAAACTCATCTTTCGTGAAAAAGTTTTAACTGTTAAATTCTCAAATTCATCTGTCGTGAAAAAGTTTCAATTGTCAAATTTTCAAATCTATTTTTCGTGAGAAAGTTCCAATTGTCAAATTCTCAAATTCATCTTTCGTGAGAAAGTTTCAAGTGTGAAATTTTCAAATTCATCTTTCGTGAGAAAGTTTCAACTGTCAAATTTTCAAATTCATCTTTATTGAAAAAGTTTCAATTGTCAAATTTTCGAATCTATCTTTAGTTAAAAAGTTTCAATCGTCAAATTCTCAACTTCATTTTTCGGGAGAATGTTTCAATTGTCAAATTCTCAAATTTATCTGTCGTGAAAACGTTTTAACTGTTAAATTCTCACATTCATCCTCCGTGAAAAAGTTTCAATTGTCAAATTTTCAAATTCATCTTTTGTGAAAAAGTTTCAACTGTCAAATTTTCAAATTCAACTTTCGTGAGAAAGTTTCAACCGTCTAATTTTCAAATTCATCTTTCGTGAGAAAGTTTCAATTGTCAAATTCTCAAATTCATCTTTCGTGAGAAAGTTTTAATTGTCAAGTTTTCAAATTCATCTTTTGTGCAAAAATTTCAATTGTCACATTTTCAAATCTATTTTTTGTGAGAAAGTTCCAATGGTCAAATTTTTAAATGTATTTTTCGTGAGAAAGTTGTAACTGTCAGATTCTCAAATTCATCTGTCGTGAGAAAGTTTCAACTCTCAAATTTTCAAATTTATCTTTCTTGAGAAAGATTTAATGGTCAAATTCTCAAATTTATTTTTCGTGAGAAAGTTTCCACGGTCAAATTTTCTAATCTATCTTTCGTGAAAAAGTTTTAACGGTCAAATTTTCAAATCTATTTTTCGTGAGAAAGTTCCGATTGCCAAAATGTCAAATTCATCTTTCGCGAGAAAGTTTCAACTGTCAAATTTTCAAATTCATCTTTCGTGAGAAAGTTTTAACTGTCAGATACTCAAATTCATCTTTCGTGAGAAAGTTTCACTTGTCAAATTTTCAAAATCATCTTTTGTGAAAAAATTTCAACTGTCAAATTTTCAAATTCAACTTTCGTGAAAAAGTTTCAACTGTCTAATTTTCAAATTCATCTTCCGTGAGAAAGTTTCAATTGTCAAATTCTCAAACTTATCTTTCGTGAGAAAGTTTCAACTGTCAAACATTCAAATCTATTTTTCGTGAGAAAGTTTCAAATGTCAAATTTTCAAACTCATCTTTCGTGAAAAAGTTTTAACTGTTAAATTCTCAAATTCATCTGTCGTGAAAAAGTTTCAATTGTCAAATTTTCAAATCTATTTTTCGTGAGAAAGTTCCAATTGTCAAATTCTCAAATTCATCTTTCGTGAGAAAGTTTCAAGTGTGAAATTTTCAAATTCATCTTTCGTGAGAAAGTTTCAACTGTCAAATTTTCAAATTCATCTTTATTGAAAAAGTTTCAATTGTCAAATTTTCGAATCTATCTTTCGTTAAAAAGTTTCAATCGTCAAATTCTCAACTTCATTTTTCGGGAGAATGTTTCAATTGTCAAATTCTCAAATTTATTTGTCGTGAAAAAGTTTTAACTGTTAAATTCTCACATTCATCCTCCGTGAAAAAGTTTCAATTGTCAAATTTTCAAATTCATCTTTTGTGAAAAAGTTTCAACTGTCAAATTTTCAAATTCAACTTTCGTGAGAAAGTTTCAACCGTCTAATTTTCAAATTCATCTTTCGTGAGAAAGTTTCAATTGTCAAATTCTCAAATTTATCTTTCGCGAGAAAGTTTCAACTGTCAAATTTTCACATTCATCTTTTGTGAAAAAGTTTCAACTGGCAAATTTTCAAATCTATTTTTCGTGAGAAAGGTTCAATAGTCAAATTTTCAAATCTATTTTTTGTGAAAAAGTTCCAATTGTCAAATTTTTAAATCTATTTTTCGTGAGAAAGTTGTAACTGTCAGATTCTCAAATTCATCTTTCGTGAGAAAGTTTCAGCTGGCAAATTTTCAAATTCATCTTTGGTGAGAAAGTTTCAGTTGTCATATTTTCAAATTTATCTTGCGTGAAAAAGTTTCAATGGTCAAATTTTCAAATCTATTTTTTGTGAGAAAGGTTCACTTGTCAAATTTTCAAATTTATCTTTCGTGAAAAAGTTTCAATTGTCAAATTCTCAAATTCATCTTTCGTGAGAAAGTTTTAATTGTCAAATTTTCAAATTCATCTTTTGTGAAAAAATTTCAATTGTCACATTTTTAAATCTTTTTTTTGTGAGAAAGTTCCAATGGTCAAATTTTTAAATGTATTTTTCGTGAGAAAGTTGTAACTGTCAGATTCTCAAATTCATCTGTCGTGAGAAAGTTCCAATTGTCAAATTTTCAAATCTATTTTTCGTGAGAACGTTCCAATTGTCAAATTCTCAAATTCATCTTTCATGAGAAAGTTTCAAGTGTGAAATTTTCAAATTCATCTTTCGTGAGAAAGTTTCAACTGTCAAATTTTCAAATTCATCTTTATTGAAAAAGTTTCAATTGTCAAATTTTCGAATCTATCTTTCGTTAAAAAGTTTCAATCGTCAAATTCTCAACTTCATTTTTCGGGAGAATGTTTCAATTGTCAAATTCTCAAATTTATCTGTCGTGAAAACGTTTTAACTGTTAAATTCTCACATTCATCCTCCGTGAAAAAGTTTCAATTGTCAAATTTTCAAATTCATCTTTTGTGAAAAAGTTTCAACTGTCAAATTTTCAAATTCATCTTTATTGAAAAAGTTTCAATTGTCAAATTTTCAAATCAATCTTTCGTGAAAAAGTTTCAATTGTCAAATTCTCAAATTCATCTTTCGTGAGGAAGTTTCAACTGTCAAATTTTCAAATTCATCTTTCGTTAGAAAGTTTCACCTGTCAAATTTTCAAACTGAACTTTCGTGAGAAAGTTTCAACTGTCAAATTTTTAAATTCACCTTTCGTGAGAAAGTTTCAATTGTCAAATTCTCAAATTTATCTTTCATGAGAAAGTTTCAACTGTCAAACTTTCAAATCTATTTTTTGTGAAAAAGTTCCAATTGTCAAATTTTTAAATCTATTTTTCGTGAGAAAGTTGTAACTGTCAGATTCTCAATTCCATCTTTGGTGAGAAAGTTTCAGCTGGCAAATTTTCAAATTCATCTTTGGTGAGAAAGTTTCAGCTGTCAAATTTTCAAATTTATCTTTCGTGAGAAAGTTTCAACTGTCAAACATTCAAATCTATTTTTTGTGAAAAAGTTCCAATTATCAAATTTTTAAATCTATTTTTCGTGAGAAAGTTGTAACTGTCAGATTCTCAATTCATCTTTCGTGAGAAAGTTTCAATTGTCAAATGTTCACATTCATCTTTTGTGAAAAAGTTTCAACTGGCAAATTTTCAAATCTATTTTTTGTGAGAAAGTTCCAATGGTCAAATTTTGAAATGTATTTTTCGTAAGAAAGTTTTAACTGTCAGATTCTCAAATTCATCTTTCGTGAGAAAGTTTCAACTCTCAAATTTTCAAATTTATCTTTCTTGAGAAAGTTTTAATGGTCAAATTCTCAAATTTATTTTTCGTTAGAAAGTTTCCACTGTCAAATTTTCTAATCTATCTTTCGTGAAAAAGTTTTAACTGTCAAATTTTCAAATCTATTTTTCGTGAGAAAGTTCCAATTGTCAAATTGTCAAATTCATCTTTCGTGAGAAAGTTTTAACTGTCAAATTTTCAAATTCATCTTTATTGAAAAAGTTTCAATTGTCAAATTTTCGAATCTATCTTTATTGAAAAAGTTTCAATTGTCAAATTTTCGAATCTATCTTTCGTTACAAAGTTGCAATCGTCAAATTCTTAACTTCATTTTTCGTGAGAATGTTTCAATTGTCAAATTCTCGAATTTATCTTTCGTGAAAACGTTTTAACTGTTAAATTCTCACATTCATCTTTCGTGAAAAAATTTCAATTGTGAAATTTTCAAATCTATCTTTCGTGAAAATGTTTCAATTGTCAAATTCTCAATTTTATCTGTCGTGAAAACGTTTCAACTGTTAAATTCTCACATTCATCCTTCGTGAAAAAGTTTCAACTGTCAAATTTTCAAATTAATCTTTCGTGAGAAAGTTTTAACTGTCAAATTTTCAAATTCATCTTTATTGAAAAAGTTTCAATTGTCAAATTTTCGAATCTATCTTTCGTTAAAAAGTTTCAATCGTCAAATTCTCAACTTCATTTTTCGGGAGAATGTTTCAATTGTCAAATTCTCAAATTTATCTGTCGTGAAAACGTTTTAACTGTTAAATTCTCACAATCATCCTTCGTGAAAAAGTTTCAATTGTCAAATTTTCAAATTCATCTTTTGTGAAAAAGTTTCAACTCTCAAATTTTCAAATTTATCTTTATTGAGACAGTTTTAATGGTCAAAATTCTCAAATTTATTTTTCGTGAGAAAGTTTCAACCGTCTAATTTTTAAATTCATCTTTCGTGAGAAAGTTTCAATCGTCAAATTTTCGAATCTATCTTTCGTTACAAAGTTACAGTCGTCAAATTCTCAACTTCATTTTTCGTGAGAATGTTTCAATTGTCAAAATTTTAAATTTATCTGTCGTGAACACGTTTTAACTGTAAAATTCTCACATTCATCTTTCGTGAAAAAGTTTCAATTGTAAAAATTTCAAATCTATCTTTCGTGAAAAAGTTTCAACTGTCAAATTTTCAAATTCAACTTTCGTGAGAAAGTTTCAACCGTCTAATTTTCAAATTCATCTTTCGTGAGAAAGTTTCAATTGTCAAATTCTCAAATTTATCTTTCGTGAGAAAGTTTCAACTATCAAATTTTCACATTCATCTTTTGTGAAAAAGTTTCAACTGGCAAATTTTCAAATCTATTTTTCGTGAGAAAGGTTCAATAGTCAAATTTTCAAATCTATTTTTTGTGAAAAAGTTCCAATTGTCAAATTTTTAAATCTATTTTTCGTGAGAAAGTTGTAACTGTCAGATTCTCAAATTCATCTTTCGTGAGAAAGTTTTAGCTGGCAAATTTTCAAATTCATCTTTGGTGAGAAAGTTTCAGTTGTCATATTTTCAAATTTATCTTGCGTGAAAAAGTTTCAATGGTCAAATTTTCAAATCTATTTTTCGTGAGAAAGGTTCACTTGTCAAATTTTCAAATTTATCTTTCGTGAAAAAGTTTCAATTGTCAAATTCTCAAATTCATCTTTCGTGAGAAAGTTTTAATTGTCAAATTTTCAAATTCATCTTTTGTGAAAAAATTTCAATTGTCACATTTTCAAATCTATTTTTTGTGAGAAAGTTCCAATGGTCAAATTTTTAAATGTATTTTTCGTGAGAAAGTTGTAACTGTCAGATTCTCAAATTCATCTGTCGTGAGAAAGTTTCAACTCTCAAATTTTCAAATTTATCTTTCTTGAGAAAGTTTTAATGGTCAAATTCTCAAATTTATTTTTCGTGAGAAAGTTTCCACGGTCAAATTTTCTAATCTATCTTTCGTGAAAAAGTTTTAACGGTCAAATTTTCAAATCTATTTTTCGTGAGAAAGTTCCGATTGCCAAAATGTCAAATTCATCTTTCGCGAGAAAGTTTTAACTGTCAAATTGTCAAATTCATCTTTCGTGAGAAAGTTTTAACTGTCAGATACTCAAATTCATCATTCGTGAGAAAGTTTCACTTGTCAAATTTTCAAATTCATCTTTTGTGAAAAAGTTTCATCTGTCAAATTTTCAAATTCAACTTTCGTGAAAAAGTTTCAACTGTCTAATTTTCAAATTCATCTTCCGTGAGAAAGTTTCAATTGTCAAATTCTCAAACTTATCTTTCGTGAGAAAGTTTCAACTGTCAAACATTCAAATCTATTTTTCGTGAGAAAGTTTCAAATGTCAAATTTTCAAACTCATCTTTCGTGAAAAAGTTTTAACTGTTAAATTCTCAAATTCATCTGTCGTGAAAAAGTTTCAATTGTCAAATTTTCAAATCTATTTTTCGTGAGAAAGTTCCAATTGTCAAATTCTCAAATTCATCTTTCGTGAGAAAGTTTCAAGTGTGAAATTTTCAAATTCATCTTTCGTGAGAAAGTTTCAACTGTCAAATTTTCAAATTCATCTTTATTGAAAAAGTTTCAATTGTCAAATTTTCGAATCTATCTTTCGTTAAAAAGTTTCAATCGTCAAATTCTCAACTTCATTTTTCGGGAGAATGTTTCAATTGTCAAATTCTCAAATTTATTTGTCGTGAAAACGTTTTAACTGTTAAATTCTCACATTCATCCTCCGTGAAAAAGTTTCAATTGTCAAATTTTCAAATTCATCTTTTGTGAAAAAGTTTCAACTGTCAAATTTTCAAATTCAACTTTCGTGAGAAAGTTTCAACCGTCTAATTTTCAAATTCATCTTTCGTGAGAAAGTTTCAATTGTCAAATTCTCAAATTTATCTTTCGCGAGAAAGTTTCAACTGTCAAATTTTCACATTCATCTTTTGTGAAAAAGTTTCAACTGGCAAATTTTCAAATCTATTTTTCGTGAGAAAGGTTCAATAGTCAAATTTTCAAATCTATTTTTTGTGAAAAAGTTCCAATTGTCAAATTTTTAAATCTATTTTTCGTGAGAAAGTTGTAACTGTCAGATTCTCAAATTCATCTTTCGTGAGAAAGTTTCAGCTGGCAAATTTTCAAATTCATCTTTGGTGAGAAAGTTTCAGTTGTCATATTTTCAAATTTATCTTGCGTGAAAAAGTTTCAATGGTCAAATTTTCAAATCTATTTTTTGTGAGAAAGGTTCACTTGTCAAATTTTCAAATTTATCTTTCGTGAAAAAGTTTCAATTGTCAAATTCTCAAATTCATCTTTCGTGAGAAAGTTTTAATTGTCAAATTTTCAAATTCATCTTTTGTGAAAAAATTTCAATTGTCACATTTTTAAATCTATTTTTTGTGAGAAAGTTCCAATGGTCAAATTTTTAAATGTATTTTTCGTGAGAAAGTTGTAACTGTCAGATTCTCAAATTCATCTGTCGTGAGAAAGTTCCAATTGTCAAATTTTCAAATCTATTTTTCGTGAGAACGTTCCAATTGTCAAATTCTCAAATTCATCTTTCATGAGAAAGTTTCAAGTGTGAAATTTTCAAATTCATCTTTCGTGAGAAAGTTTCAACTGTCAAATTTTCAAATTCATCTTTATTGAAAAAGTTTCAATTGTCAAATTTTCGAATCTATCTTTCGTTAAAAAGTTTCAATCGTCAAATTCTCAACTTCATTTTTCGGGAGAATGTTTCAATTGTCAAATTCTCAAATTTATCTGTCGTGAAAACGTTTTAACTGTTAAATTCTCACATTCATCCTCCGTGAAAAAGTTTCAATTGTCAAATTTTCAAATTCATCTTTTGTGAAAAAGTTTCAACTGTCAAATTTTCAAATTCATCTTTATTGAAAAAGTTTCAATTGTCAAATTTTCAAATCTATCTTTCGTGAAAAAGTTTCAATTGTCAAATTCTCAAATTCATCTTTCGTGAGGAAGTTTCAACTGTCAAATTTTCAAATTCATCTTTCGTGAGAAAGTTTCACCTGTCAAATTTTCAAACTGAACTTTCGTGAGAAAGTTTCAACTGTCAAATTTTTAAATTCATCTTTCGTGAGAAAGTTTCAATTGTCAAATTCTCAAATTTATCTTTCATGAGAAAGTTTCAACTGTCAAACTTTCAAATCTATTTTTTGTGAAAAAGTTCCAATTGTCAAATTTTTAAATCTATTTTTCGTGAGAAAGTTGTAACTGTCAGATTCTCAATTCCATCTTTGGTGAGAAAGTTTCAGCTGGCAAATTTTCAAATTCATCTTTGGTGAGAAAGTTTCAGCTGTCAAATTTTCAAATTTATCTTTCGTGAGAAAGTTTCAACTGTCAAACATTCAAATCTATTTTTTGTGAAAAAGTTCCAATTATCAAATTTTTAAATCTATTTTTCGTGAGAAAGTTGTAACTGTCAGATTCTCAATTCATCTTTCGTGAGAAAGTTTCAATTGTCAAATGTTCACATTCATCTTTTGTGAAAAAGTTTCAACTGGCAAATTTTCAAATCTATTTTTTGTGAGAAAGTTCCAATGGTCAAATTTTGAAATGTATTTTTCGTAAGAAAGTTTTAACTGTCAGATTCTCAAATTCATCTTTCGTGAGAAAGTTTCAACTCTCAAATTTTCAAATTTATCTTTCTTGAGAAAGTTTTAATGGTCAAATTCTCAAATTTATTTTTCGTTAGAAAGTTTCCACTGTCAAATTTTCTAATCTATCTTTCGTGAAAAAGTTTTAACTGTCAAATTTTCAAATCTATTTTTCGTGAGAAAGTTCCAATTGTCAAATTGTCAAATTCATCTTTCGTGAGAAAGTTTTAACTGTCAAATTTTCAAATTCATCTTTATTGAAAAAGTTTCAATTGTCAAATTTTCGAATCTATCTTTATTGAAAAAGTTTCAATTGTCAAATTTTCGAATCTATCTTTCGTTACAAAGTTGCAATCGTCAAATTCTTAACTTCATTTTTCGTGAGAATGTTTCAATTGTCAAATTCTCGAATTTATCTTTCGTGAAAACGTTTTAACTGTTAAATTCTCACATTCATCTTTCGTGAAAAAATTTCAATTGTGAAATTTTCAAATCTATCTTTCGTGAAAATGTTTCAATTGTCAAATTCTCAATTTTATCTGTCGTGAAAACGTTTCAACTGTTAAATTCTCACATTCATCCTTCGTGAAAAAGTTTCAACTGTCAAATTTTCAAATTAATCTTTCGTGAGAAAGTTTTAACTGTCAAATTTTCAAATTCATCTTTATTGAAAAAGTTTCAATTGTCAAATTTTCGAATCTATCTTTCGTTAAAAAGTTTCAATCGTCAAATTCTCAACTTCATTTTTCGGGAGAATGTTTCAATTGTCAAATTCTCAAATTTATCTGTCGTGAAAACGTTTTAACTGTTAAATTCTCACAATCATCCTTCGTGAAAAAGTTTCAATTGTCAAATTTTCAAATTCATCTTTTGTGAAAAAGTTTCAACTCTCAAATTTTCAAATTTATCTTTATTGAGACAGTTTTAATGGTCAAAATTCTCAAATTTATTTTTCGTGAGAAAGTTTCAACCGTCTAATTTTTAAATTCATCTTTCGTGAGAAAGTTTCAATCGTCAAATTTTCGAATCTATCTTTCGTTACAAAGTTACAGTCGTCAAATTCTCAACTTCATTTTTCGTGAGAATGTTTCAATTGTCAAAATTTTAAATTTATCTGTCGTGAACACGTTTTAACTGTAAAATTCTCACATTCATCTTTCGTGAAAAAGTTTCAATTGTAAAAATTTCAAATCTATCTTTCGTGAAAAAGTTTCAACTGTCAAATTTTCAAATTCAACTTTCGTGAGAAAGTTTCAACCGTCTAATTTTCAAATTCATCTTTCGTGAGAAAGTTTCAATTGTCAAATTCTCAAATTTATCTTTCGTGAGAAAGTTTCAACTATCAAATTTTCACATTCATCTTTTGTGAAAAAGTTTCAACTGGCAAATTTTCAAATCTATTTTTCGTGAGAAAGGTTCAATAGTCAAATTTTCAAATCTATTTTTTGTGAAAAAGTTCCAATTGTCAAATTTTTAAATCTATTTTTCGTGAGAAAGTTGTAACTGTCAGATTCTCAAATTCATCTTTCGTGAGAAAGTTTTAGCTGGCAAATTTTCAAATTCATCTTTGGTGAGAAAGTTTCAGTTGTCATATTTTCAAATTTATCTTGCGTGAAAAAGTTTCAATGGTCAAATTTTCAAATCTATTTTTCGTGAGAAAGGTTCACTTGTCAAATTTTCAAATTTATCTTTCGTGAAAAAGTTTCAATTGTCAAATTCTCAAATTCATCTTTCGTGAGAAAGTTTTAATTGTCAAATTTTCAAATTCATCTTTTGTGAAAAAATTTCAATTGTCACATTTTCAAATCTATTTTTTGTGAGAAAGTTCCAATGGTCAAATTTTTAAATGTATTTTTCGTGAGAAAGTTGTAACTGTCAGATTCTCAAATTCATCTGTCGTGAGAAAGTTTCAACTCTCAAATTTTCAAATTTATCTTTCTTGAGAAAGTTTTAATGGTCAAATTCTCAAATTTATTTTTCGTGAGAAAGTTTCCACGGTCAAATTTTCTAATCTATCTTTCGTGAAAAAGTTTTAACGGTCAAATTTTCAAATCTATTTTTCGTGAGAAAGTTCCGATTGCCAAAATGTCAAATTCATCTTTCGCGAGAAAGTTTTAACTGTCAAATTGTCAAATTCATCTTTCGTGAGAAAGTTTTAACTGTCAGATACTCAAATTCATCATTCGTGAGAAAGTTTCACTTGTCAAATTTTCAAATTCATCTTTTGTGAAAAAGTTTCATCTGTCAAATTTTCAAATTCAACTTTCGTGAAAAAGTTTCAACTGTCTAATTTTCAAATTCATCTTCCGTGAGAAAGTTTCAATTGTCAAATTCTCAAACTTATCTTTCGTGAGAAAGTTTCAACTGTCAAACATTCAAATCTATTTTTCGTGAGAAAGTTTCAAATGTCAAATTTTCAAACTCATCTTTCGTGAAAAAGTTTTAACTGTTAAATTCTCAAATTCATCTGTCGTGAAAAAGTTTCAATTGTCAAATTTTCAAATCTATTTTTCGTGAGAAAGTTCCAATTGTCAAATTCTCAAATTCATCTTTCGTGAGAAAGTTTCAAGTGTGAAATTTTCAAATTCATCTTTCGTGAGAAAGTTTCAACTGTCAAATTTTCAAATTCATCTTTATTGAAAAAGTTTCAATTGTCAAATTTTCGAATCTATCTTTAGTTAAAAAGTTTCAATCGTCAAATTCTCAACTTCATTTTTCGGGAGAATGTTTCAATTGTCAAATTCTCAAATTTATCTGTCGTGAAAACGTTTTAACTGTTAAATTCTCACATTCATCCTCCGTGAAAAAGTTTCAATTGTCAAATTTTCAAATTCATCTTTTGTGAAAAAGTTTCAACTGTCAAATTTTCAAATTCAACTTTCGTGAGAAAGTTTCAACCGTCTAATTTTCAAATTCATCTTTCGTGAGAAAGTTTCAATTGTCAAATTCTCAAATTCATCTTTCGTGAGAAAGTTTTAATTGTCAAGTTTTCAAATTCATCTTTTGTGCAAAAATTTCAATTGTCACATTTTCAAATCTATTTTTTGTGAGAAAGTTCCAATGGTCAAATTTTTAAATGTATTTTTCGTGAGAAAGTTGTAACTGTCAGATTCTCAAATTCATCTGTCGTGAGAAAGTTTCAACTCTCAAATTTTCAAATTTATCTTTCTTGAGAAAGATTTAATGGTCAAATTCTCAAATTTATTTTTCGTGAGAAAGTTTCCACGGTCAAATTTTCTAATCTATCTTTCGTGAAAAAGTTTTAACGGTCAAATTTTCAAATCTATTTTTCGTGAGAAAGTTCCGATTGCCAAAATGTCAAATTCATCTTTCGCGAGAAAGTTTCAACTGTCAAATTTTCAAATTCATCTTTCGTGAGAAAGTTTTAACTGTCAGATACTCAAATTCATCTTTCGTGAGAAAGTTTCACTTGTCAAATTTTCAAAATCATCTTTTGTGAAAAAATTTCAACTGTCAAATTTTCAAATTCAACTTTCGTGAAAAAGTTTCAACTGTCTAATTTTCAAATTCATCTTCCGTGAGAAAGTTTCAATTGTCAAATTCTCAAACTTATCTTTCGTGAGAAAGTTTCAACTGTCAAACATTCAAATCTATTTTTCGTGAGAAAGTTTCAAATGTCAAATTTTCAAACTCATCTTTCGTGAAAAAGTTTTAACTGTTAAATTCTCAAATTCATCTGTCGTGAAAAAGTTTCAATTGTCAAATTTTCAAATCTATTTTTCGTGAGAAAGTTCCAATTGTCAAATTCTCAAATTCATCTTTCGTGAGAAAGTTTCAAGTGTGAAATTTTCAAATTCATCTTTCGTGAGAAAGTTTCAACTGTCAAATTTTCAAATTCATCTTTATTGAAAAAGTTTCAATTGTCAAATTTTCGAATCTATCTTTCGTTAAAAAGTTTCAATCGTCAAATTCTCAACTTCATTTTTCGGGAGAATGTTTCAATTGTCAAATTCTCAAATTTATTTGTCGTGAAAAAGTTTTAACTGTTAAATTCTCACATTCATCCTCCGTGAAAAAGTTTCAATTGTCAAATTTTCAAATTCATCTTTTGTGAAAAAGTTTCAACTGTCAAATTTTCAAATTCAACTTTCGTGAGAAAGTTTCAACCGTCTAATTTTCAAATTCATCTTTCGTGAGAAAGTTTCAATTGTCAAATTCTCAAATTTATCTTTCGCGAGAAAGTTTCAACTGTCAAATTTTCACATTCATCTTTTGTGAAAAAGTTTCAACTGGCAAATTTTCAAATCTATTTTTCGTGAGAAAGGTTCAATAGTCAAATTTTCAAATCTATTTTTTGTGAAAAAGTTCCAATTGTCAAATTTTTAAATCTATTTTTCGTGAGAAAGTTGTAACTGTCAGATTCTCAAATTCATCTTTCGTGAGAAAGTTTCAGCTGGCAAATTTTCAAATTCATCTTTGGTGAGAAAGTTTCAGTTGTCATATTTTCAAATTTATCTTGCGTGAAAAAGTTTCAATGGTCAAATTTTCAAATCTATTTTTTGTGAGAAAGGTTCACTTGTCAAATTTTCAAATTTATCTTTCGTGAAAAAGTTTCAATTGTCAAATTCTCAAATTCATCTTTCGTGAGAAAGTTTTAATTGTCAAATTTTCAAATTCATCTTTTGTGAAAAAATTTCAATTGTCACATTTTTAAATCTTTTTTTTGTGAGAAAGTTCCAATGGTCAAATTTTTAAATGTATTTTTCGTGAGAAAGTTGTAACTGTCAGATTCTCAAATTCATCTGTCGTGAGAAAGTTCCAATTGTCAAATTTTCAAATCTATTTTTCGTGAGAACGTTCCAATTGTCAAATTCTCAAATTCATCTTTCATGAGAAAGTTTCAAGTGTGAAATTTTCAAATTCATCTTTCGTGAGAAAGTTTCAACTGTCAAATTTTCAAATTCATCTTTATTGAAAAAGTTTCAATTGTCAAATTTTCGAATCTATCTTTCGTTAAAAAGTTTCAATCGTCAAATTCTCAACTTCATTTTTCGGGAGAATGTTTCAATTGTCAAATTCTCAAATTTATCTGTCGTGAAAACGTTTTAACTGTTAAATTCTCACATTCATCCTCCGTGAAAAAGTTTCAATTGTCAAATTTTCAAATTCATCTTTTGTGAAAAAGTTTCAACTGTCAAATTTTCAAATTCATCTTTATTGAAAAAGTTTCAATTGTCAAATTTTCAAATCAATCTTTCGTGAAAAAGTTTCAATTGTCAAATTCTCAAATTCATCTTTCGTGAGGAAGTTTCAACTGTCAAATTTTCAAATTCATCTTTCGTTAGAAAGTTTCACCTGTCAAATTTTCAAACTGAACTTTCGTGAGAAAGTTTCAACTGTCAAATTTTTAAATTCACCTTTCGTGAGAAAGTTTCAATTGTCAAATTCTCAAATTTATCTTTCATGAGAAAGTTTCAACTGTCAAACTTTCAAATCTATTTTTTGTGAAAAAGTTCCAATTGTCAAATTTTTAAATCTATTTTTCGTGAGAAAGTTGTAACTGTCAGATTCTCAATTCCATCTTTGGTGAGAAAGTTTCAGCTGGCAAATTTTCAAATTCATCTTTGGTGAGAAAGTTTCAGCTGTCAAATTTTCAAATTTATCTTTCGTGAGAAAGTTTCAACTGTCAAACATTCAAATCTATTTTTTGTGAAAAAGTTCCAATTATCAAATTTTTAAATCTATTTTTCGTGAGAAAGTTGTAACTGTCAGATTCTCAATTCATCTTTCGTGAGAAAGTTTCAATTGTCAAATGTTCACATTCATCTTTTGTGAAAAAGTTTCAACTGGCAAATTTTCAAATCTATTTTTTGTGAGAAAGTTCCAATGGTCAAATTTTGAAATGTATTTTTCGTAAGAAAGTTTTAACTGTCAGATTCTCAAATTCATCTTTCGTGAGAAAGTTTCAACTCTCAAATTTTCAAATTTATCTTTCTTGAGAAAGTTTTAATGGTCAAATTCTCAAATTTATTTTTCGTTAGAAAGTTTCCACTGTCAAATTTTCTAATCTATCTTTCGTGAAAAAGTTTTAACTGTCAAATTTTCAAATCTATTTTTCGTGAGAAAGTTCCAATTGTCAAATTGTCAAATTCATCTTTCGTGAGAAAGTTTTAACTGTCAAATTTTCAAATTCATCTTTATTGAAAAAGTTTCAATTGTCAAATTTTCGAATCTATCTTTATTGAAAAAGTTTCAATTGTCAAATTTTCGAATCTATCTTTCGTTACAAAGTTGCAATCGTCAAATTCTTAACTTCATTTTTCGTGAGAATGTTTCAATTGTCAAATTCTCGAATTTATCTTTCGTGAAAACGTTTTAACTGTTAAATTCTCACATTCATCTTTCGTGAAAAAATTTCAATTGTGAAATTTTCAAATCTATCTTTCGTGAAAATGTTTCAATTGTCAAATTCTCAATTTTATCTGTCGTGAAAACGTTTCAACTGTTAAATTCTCACATTCATCCTTCGTGAAAAAGTTTCAACTGTCAAATTTTCAAATTAATCTTTCGTGAGAAAGTTTTAACTGTCAAATTTTCAAATTCATCTTTATTGAAAAAGTTTCAATTGTCAAATTTTCGAATCTATCTTTCGTTAAAAAGTTTCAATCGTCAAATTCTCAACTTCATTTTTCGGGAGAATGTTTCAATTGTCAAATTCTCAAATTTATCTGTCGTGAAAACGTTTTAACTGTTAAATTCTCACAATCATCCTTCGTGAAAAAGTTTCAATTGTCAAATTTTCAAATTCATCTTTTGTGAAAAAGTTTCAACTCTCAAATTTTCAAATTTATCTTTATTGAGACAGTTTTAATGGTCAAAATTCTCAAATTTATTTTTCGTGAGAAAGTTTCAACCGTCTAATTTTTAAATTCATCTTTCGTGAGAAAGTTTCAATCGTCAAATTTTCGAATCTATCTTTCGTTACAAAGTTACAGTCGTCAAATTCTCAACTTCATTTTTCGTGAGAATGTTTCAATTGTCAAAATTTTAAATTTATCTGTCGTGAACACGTTTTAACTGTAAAATTCTCACATTCATCTTTCGTGAAAAAGTTTCAATTGTAAAAATTTCAAATCTATCTTTCGTGAAAAAGTTTCAACTGTCAAATTTTCAAATTCAACTTTCGTGAGAAAGTTTCAACCGTCTAATTTTCAAATTCATCTTTCGTGAGAAAGTTTCAATTGTCAAATTCTCAAATTTATCTTTCGTGAGAAAGTTTCAACTATCAAATTTTCACATTCATCTTTTGTGAAAAAGTTTCAACTGGCAAATTTTCAAATCTATTTTTCGTGAGAAAGGTTCAATAGTCAAATTTTCAAATCTATTTTTTGTGAAAAAGTTCCAATTGTCAAATTTTTAAATCTATTTTTCGTGAGAAAGTTGTAACTGTCAGATTCTCAAATTCATCTTTCGTGAGAAAGTTTTAGCTGGCAAATTTTCAAATTCATCTTTGGTGAGAAAGTTTCAGTTGTCATATTTTCAAATTTATCTTGCGTGAAAAAGTTTCAATGGTCAAATTTTCAAATCTATTTTTCGTGAGAAAGGTTCACTTGTCAAATTTTCAAATTTATCTTTCGTGAAAAAGTTTCAATTGTCAAATTCTCAAATTCATCTTTCGTGAGAAAGTTTTAATTGTCAAATTTTCAAATTCATCTTTTGTGAAAAAATTTCAATTGTCACATTTTCAAATCTATTTTTTGTGAGAAAGTTCCAATGGTCAAATTTTTAAATGTATTTTTCGTGAGAAAGTTGTAACTGTCAGATTCTCAAATTCATCTGTCGTGAGAAAGTTTCAACTCTCAAATTTTCAAATTTATCTTTCTTGAGAAAGTTTTAATGGTCAAATTCTCAAATTTATTTTTCGTGAGAAAGTTTCCACGGTCAAATTTTCTAATCTATCTTTCGTGAAAAAGTTTTAACGGTCAAATTTTCAAATCTATTTTTCGTGAGAAAGTTCCGATTGCCAAAATGTCAAATTCATCTTTCGCGAGAAAGTTTTAACTGTCAAATTGTCAAATTCATCTTTCGTGAGAAAGTTTTAACTGTCAGATACTCAAATTCATCATTCGTGAGAAAGTTTCACTTGTCAAATTTTCAAATTCATCTTTTGTGAAAAAGTTTCATCTGTCAAATTTTCAAATTCAACTTTCGTGAAAAAGTTTCAACTGTCTAATTTTCAAATTCATCTTCCGTGAGAAAGTTTCAATTGTCAAATTCTCAAACTTATCTTTCGTGAGAAAGTTTCAACTGTCAAACATTCAAATCTATTTTTCGTGAGAAAGTTTCAAATGTCAAATGTTCAAACTCATCTTTCGTGAAAAAGTTTTAACTGTTAAATTCTCAAATTCATCTGTCGTGAAAAAGTTTCAATTGTCAAATTTTCAAATCTATTTTTCGTGAGAAAGTTCCAATTGTCAAATTCTCAAATTCATCTTTCGTGAGAAAGTTTCAAGTGTGAAATTTTCAAATTCATCTTTCGTGAGAAAGTTTCAACTGTCAAATTTTCAAATTCATCTTTATTGAAAAAGTTTCAATTGTCAAATTTTCGAATCTATCTTTAGTTAAAAAGTTTCAATCGTCAAATTCTCAACTTCATTTTTCGGGAGAATGTTTCAATTGTCAAATTCTCAAATTTATCTGTCGTGAAAACGTTTTAACTGTTAAATTCTCACATTCATCCTCCGTGAAAAAGTTTCAATTGTCAAATTTTCAAATTCATCTTTTGTGAAAAAGTTTCAACTGTCAAATTTTCAAATTCAACTTTCGTGAGAAAGTTTCAACCGTCTAATTTTCAAATTCATCTTTCGTGAGAAAGTTTCAATTGTCAAATTCTCAAATTCATCTTTCGTGAGAAAGTTTTAATTGTCAAGTTTTCAAATTCATCTTTTGTGCAAAAATTTCAATTGTCACATTTTCAAATCTATTTTTTGTGAGAAAGTTCCAATGGTCAAATTTTTAAATGTATTTTTCGTGAGAAAGTTGTAACTGTCAGATTCTCAAATTCATCTGTCGTGAGAAAGTTTCAACTCTCAAATTTTCAAATTTATCTTTCTTGAGAAAGATTTAATGGTCAAATTCTCAAATTTATTTTTCGTGAGAAAGTTTCCACGGTCAAATTTTCTAATCTATCTTTCGTGAAAAAGTTTTAACGGTCAAATTTTCAAATCTATTTTTCGTGAGAAAGTTCCGATTGCCAAAATGTCAAATTCATCTTTCGCGAGAAAGTTTCAACTGTCAAATTTTCAAATTCATCTTTCGTGAGAAAGTTTTAACTGTCAGATACTCAAATTCATCTTTCGTGAGAAAGTTTCACTTGTCAAATTTTCAAAATCATCTTTTGTGAAAAAATTTCAACTGTCAAATTTTCAAATTCAACTTTCGTGAAAAAGTTTCAACTGTCTAATTTTCAAATTCATCTTCCGTGAGAAAGTTTCAATTGTCAAATTCTCAAACTTATCTTTCGTGAGAAAGTTTCAACTGTCAAACATTCAAATCTATTTTTCGTGAGAAAGTTTCAAATGTCAAATTTTCAAACTCATCTTTCGTGAAAAAGTTTTAACTGTTAAATTCTCAAATTCATCTGTCGTGAAAAAGTTTCAATTGTCAAATTTTCAAATCTATTTTTCGTGAGAAAGTTCCAATTGTCAAATTCTCAAATTCATCTTTCGTGAGAAAGTTTCAAGTGTGAAATTTTCAAATTCATCTTTCGTGAGAAAGTTTCAACTGTCAAATTTTCAAATTCATCTTTATTGAAAAAGTTTCAATTGTCAAATTTTCGAATCTATCTTTCGTTAAAAAGTTTCAATCGTCAAATTCTCAACTTCATTTTTCGGGAGAATGTTTCAATTGTCAAATTCTCAAATTTATTTGTCGTGAAAACGTTTTAACTGTTAAATTCTCACATTCATCCTCCGTGAAAAAGTTTCAATTGTCAAATTTTCAAATTCATCTTTTGTGAAAAAGTTTCAACTGTCAAATTTTCAAATTCAACTTTCGTGAGAAAGTTTCAACCGTCTAATTTTCAAATTCATCTTTCGTGAGAAAGTTTCAATTGTCAAATTCTCAAATTTATCTTTCGCGAGAAAGTTTCAACTGTCAAATTTTCACATTCATCTTTTGTGAAAAAGTTTCAACTGGCAAATTTTCAAATCTATTTTTCGTGAGAAAGGTTCAATAGTCAAATTTTCAAATCTATTTTTTGTGAAAAAGTTCCAATTGTCAAATTTTTAAATCTATTTTTCGTGAGAAAGTTGTAACTGTCAGATTCTCAAATTCATCTTTCGTGAGAAAGTTTCAGCTGGCAAATTTTCAAATTCATCTTTGGTGAGAAAGTTTCAGTTGTCATATTTTCAAATTTATCTTGCGTGAAAAAGTTTCAATGGTCAAATTTTCAAATCTATTTTTTGTGAGAAAGGTTCACTTGTCAAATTTTCAAATTTATCTTTCGTGAAAAAGTTTCAATTGTCAAATTCTCAAATTCATCTTTCGTGAGAAAGTTTTAATTGTCAAATTTTCAAATTCATCTTTTGTGAAAAAATTTCAATTGTCACATTTTTAAATCTATTTTTTGTGAGAAAGTTCCAATGGTCAAATTTTTAAATGTATTTTTCGTGAGAAAGTTGTAACTGTCAGATTCTCAAATTCATCTGTCGTGAGAAAGTTCCAATTGTCAAATTTTCAAATCTATTTTTCGTGAGAACGTTCCAATTGTCAAATTCTCAAATTCATCTTTCATGAGAATGTTTCAAGTGTGAAATTTTCAAATTCATCTTTCGTGAGAAAGTTTCAACTGTCAAATTTTCAAATTCATCTTTATTGAAAAAGTTTCAATTGTCAAATTTTCGAATCTATCTTTCGTTAAAAAGTTTCAATCGTCAAATTCTCAACTTCATTTTTCGGGAGAATGTTTCAATTGTCAAATTCTCAAATTTATCTGTCGTGAAAACGTTTTAACTGTTAAATTCTCACATTCATCCTCCGTGAAAAAGTTTCAATTGTCAAATTTTCAAATTCATCTTTTGTGAAAAAGTTTCAACTGTCAAATTTTCAAATTCATCTTTATTGAAAAAGTTTCAATTGTCAAATTTTCAAATCTATCTTTCGTGAAAAAGTTTCAATTGTCAAATTCTCAAATTCATCTTTCGTGAGGAAGTTTCAACTGTCAAATTTTCAAATTCATCTTTCGTGAGAAAGTTTCACCTGTCAAATTTTCAAACTGAACTTTCGTGAGAAAGTTTCAACTGTCAAATTTTTAAATTCATCTTTCGTGAGAAAGTTTCAATTGTCAAATTCTCAAATTTATCTTTCATGAGAAAGTTTCAACTGTCAAACTTTCAAATCTATTTTTTGTGAAAAAGTTCCAATTGTCAAATTTTTAAATCTATTTTTCGTGAGAAAGTTGTAACTGTCAGATTCTCAATTCCATCTTTGGTGAGAAAGTTTCAGCTGGCAAATTTTCAAATTCATCTTTGGTGAGAAAGTTTCAGCTGTCAAATTTTCAAATTTATCTTTCGTGAGAAAGTTTCAACTGTCAAACATTCAAATCTATTTTTTGTGAAAAAGTTCCAATTATCAAATTTTTAAATCTATTTTTCGTGAGAAAGTTGTAACTGTCAGATTCTCAATTCATCTTTCGTGAGAAAGTTTCAATTGTCAAATGTTCACATTCATCTTTTGTGAAAAAGTTTCAACTGGCAAATTTTCAAATCTATTTTTTGTGAGAAAGTTCCAATGGTCAAATTTTGAAATGTATTTTTCGTAAGAAAGTTTTAACTGTCAGATTCTCAAATTCATCTTTCGTGAGAAAGTTTCAACTCTCAAATTTTCAAATTTATCTTTCTTGAGAAAGTTTTAATGGTCAAATTCTCAAATTTATTTTTCGTTAGAAAGTTTCCACTGTCAAATTTTCTAATCTATCTTTCGTGAAAAAGTTTTAACTGTCAAATTTTCAAATCTATTTTTCGTGAGAAAGTTCCAATTGTCAAATTGTCAAATTCATCTTTCGTGAGAAAGTTTTAACTGTCAAATTTTCAAATTCATCTTTATTGAAAAAGTTTCAATTGTCAAATTTTCGAATCTATCTTTATTGAAAAAGTTTCAATTGTCAAATTTTCGAATCTATCTTTCGTTACAAAGTTGCAATCGTCAAATTCTTAACTTCATTTTTCGTGAGAATGTTTCAATTGTCAAATTCTCGAATTTATCTTTCGTGAAAACGTTTTAACTGTTAAATTCTCACATTCATCTTTCGTGAAAAAATTTCAATTGTGAAATTTTCAAATCTATCTTTCGTGAAAATGTTTCAATTGTCAAATTCTCAATTTTATCTGTCGTGAAAACGTTTCAACTGTTAAATTCTCACATTCATCCTTCGTGAAAAAGTTTCAACTGTCAAATTTTCAAATTAATCTTTCGTGAGAAAGTTTTAACTGTCAAATTTTCAAATTCATCTTTATTGAAAAAGTTTCAATTGTCAAATTTTCGAATCTATCTTTCGTTAAAAAGTTTCAATCGTCAAATTCTCAACTTCATTTTTCGGGAGAATGTTTCAATTGTCAAATTCTCAAATTTATCTGTCGTGAAAACGTTTTAACTGTTAAATTCTCACATTCATCCTTCGTGAAAAAGTTTCAATTGTCAAATTTTCAAATTCATCTTTTGTGAAAAAGTTTCAACTCTCAAATTTTCAAATTTATCTTTATTGAGACAGTTTTAATGGTCAAAATTCTCAAATTTATTTTTCGTGAGAAAGTTTCAACCGTCTAATTTTTAAATTCATCTTTCGTGAGAAAGTTTCAATCGTCAAATTTTCGAATCTATCTTTCGTTACAAAGTTACAGTCGTCAAATTCTCAACTTCATTTTTCGTGAGAATGTTTCAATTGTCAAAATTTTAAATTTATCTGTCGTGAACACGTTTTAACTGTAAAATTCTCACATTCATCTTTCGTGAAAAAGTTTCAATTGTAAAAATTTCAAATCTATCTTTCGTGAAAAAGTTTCAACTGTCAAATTTTCAAATTCAACTTTCGTGAGAAAGTTTCAACCGTCTAATTTTCAAATTCATCTTTCGTGAGAAAGTTTCAATTGTCAAATTCTCAAATTTATCTTTCGTGAGAAAGTTTCAACTATCAAATTTTCACATTCATCTTTTGTGAAAAAGTTTCAACTGGCAAATTTTCAAATCTATTTTTCGTGAGAAAGGTTCAATAGTCAAATTTTCAAATCTATTTTTTGTGAAAAAGTTCCAATTGTCAAATTTTTAAATCTATTTTTCGTGAGAAAGTTGTAACTGTCAGATTCTCAAATTCATCTTTCGTGAGAAAGTTTTAGCTGGCAAATTTTCAAATTCATCTTTGGTGAGAAAGTTTCAGTTGTCATATTTTCAAATTTATCTTGCGTGAAAAAGTTTCAATGGTCAAATTTTCAAATCTATTTTTCGTGAGAAAGGTTCACTTGTCAAATTTTCAAATTTATCTTTCGTGAAAAAGTTTCAATTGTCAAATTCTCAAATTCATCTTTCGTGAGAAAGTTTTAATTGTCAAATTTTCAAATTCATCTTTTGTGAAAAAATTTCAATTGTCACATTTTCAAATCTATTTTTTGTGAGAAAGTTCCAATGGTCAAATTTTTAAATGTATTTTTCGTGAGAAAGTTGTAACTGTCAGATTCTCAAATTCATCTGTCGTGAGAAAGTTTCAACTCTCAAATTTTCAAATTTATCTTTCTTGAGAAAGTTTTAATGGTCAAATTCTCAAATTTATTTTTCGTGAGAAAGTTTCCACGGTCAAATTTTCTAATCTATCTTTCGTGAAAAAGTTTTAACGGTCAAATTTTCAAATCTATTTTTCGTGAGAAAGTTCCGATTGCCAAAATGTCAAATTCATCTTTCGCGAGAAAGTTTCAACTGTCAAATTGTCAAATTCATCTTTCGTGAGAAAGTTTTAACTGTCAGATACTCAAATTCATCATTCGTGAGAAAGTTTCACTTGTCAAATTTTGAAATTCATCTTTTGTGAAAAAGTTTCAACTGTCAAATTTTCAAATTCAACTTTCGTGAAAAAGTTTCAACTGTCTAATTTTCAAATTCATCTTCCGTGAGAAAGTTTCAATTGTCAAATTCTCAAACTTATCTTTCGTGAGAAAGTTTCAACTGTCAAACATTCAAATCTATTTTTCGTGAGAAAGTTTCAAATGTCAAATTTTCAAACTCATCTTTCGTGAAAAAGTTTTAACTGTTAAATTCTCAAATTCATCTGTCGTGAAAAAGTTTCAATTGTCAAATTTTCAAATCTATTTTTCGTGAGAAAGTTCCAATTGTCAAATTCTCAAATTCATCTTTCGTGAGAAAGTTTCAAGTGTGAAATTTTCAAATTCATCTTTCGTGAGAAAGTTTCAACTGTCAAATTTTCAAATTCATCTTTATTGAAAAAGTTTCAATTGTCAAATTTTCGAATCTATCTTTAGTTAAAAAGTTTCAATCGTCAAATTCTCAACTTCATTTTTCGGGAGAATGTTTCAATTGTCAAATTCTCAAATTTATCTGTCGTGAAAACGTTTTAACTGTTAAATTCTCACATTCATCCTCCGTGAAAAAGTTTCAATTGTCAAATTTTCAAATTCATCTTTTGTGAAAAAGTTTCAACTGTCAAATTTTCAAATTCAACTTTCGTGAGAAAGTTTCAACCGTCTAATTTTCAAATTCATCTTTCGTGAGAAAGTTTCAATTGTCAAATTCTCAAATTCATCTTTCGTGAGAAAGTTTTAATTGTCAAGTTTTCAAATTCATCTTTTGTGAAAAAATTTCAATTGTCACATTTTCAAATCTATTTTTTGTGAGAAAGTTCCAATGGTCAAATTTTTAAATGTATTTTTCGTGAGAAAGTTGTAACTGTCAGATTCTCAAATTCATCTGTCGTGAGAAAGTTTCAACTCTCAAATTTTCAAATTTATCTTTCTTGAGAAAGATTTAATGGTCAAATTCTCAAATTTATTTTTCGTGAGAAAGTTTCCACGGTCAAATTTTCTAATCTATCTTTCGTGAAAAAGTTTTAACGGTCAAATTTTCAAATCTATTTTTCGTGAGAAAGTTCCGATTGCCAAAATGTCAAATTCATCTTTCGCGAGAAAGTTTCAACTGTCAAATTTTCAAATTCATCTTTCGTGAGAAAGTTTTAACTGTCAGATACTCAAATTCATCTTTCGTGAGAAAGTTTCACTTGTCAAATTTTCAAAATCATCTTTTGTGAAAAAATTTCAACTGTCAAATTTTCAAATTCAACTTTCGTGAAAAAGTTTCAACTGTCTAATTTTCAAATTCATCTTCCGTGAGAAAGTTTCAATTGTCAAATTCTCAAACTTATCTTTCGTGAGAAAGTTTCAACTGTCAAACATTCAAATCTATTTTTCGTGAGAAAGTTTCAAATGTCAAATTTTCAAACTCATCTTTCGTGAAAAAGTTTTAACTGTTAAATTCTCAAATTCTTCTGTCGTGAAAAAGTTTCAATTGTCAAATTTTCAAATCTATTTTTCGTGAGAAAGTTCCAATTGTCAAATTCTCAAATTCATCTTTCGTGAGAAAGTTTCAAGTGTGAAATTTTCAAATTCATCTTTCGTGAGAAAGTTTCAACTGTCAAATTTTCAAATTCATCTTTATTGAAAAAGTTTCAATTGTCAAATTTTCGAATCTATCTTTCGTTAAAAAGTTTCAATCGTCAAATTCTCAACTTCATTTTTCGGGAGAATGTTTCAATTGTCAAATTCTCAAATTTATTTGTCGTGAAAACGTTTTAACTGTTAAATTCTCACATTCATCCTCCGTGAAAAAGTTTCAATTGTCAAATTTTCAAATTCATCTTTTGTGAAAAAGTTTCAACTGTCAAATTTTCAAATTCAACTTTCGTGAGAAAGTTTCAACCGTCTAATTTTCAAATTCATCTTTCGTGAGAAAGTTTCAATTGTCAAATTCTCAAATTTATCTTTCGCGAGAAAGTTTCAACTGTCAAATTTTCACATTCATCTTTTGTGAAAAAGTTTCAACTGGCAAATTTTCAAATCTATTTTTCGTGAGAAAGGTTCAATAGTCAAATTTTCAAATCTATTTTTTGTGAAAAAGTTCCAATTGTCAAATTTTTAAATCTATTTTTCGTGAGAAAGTTGTAACTGTCAGATTCTCAAATTCATCTTTCGTGAGAAAGTTTCAGCTGGCAAATTTTCAAATTCATCTTTGGTGAGAAAGTTTCAGTTGTCATATTTTCAAATTTATCTTGCGTGAAAAAGTTTCAATGGTCAAATTTTCAAATCTATTTTTTGTGAGAAAGGTTCACTTGTCAAATTTTCAAATTTATCTTTCGTGAAAAAGTTTCAATTGTCAAATTCTCAAATTCATCTTTCGTGAGAAAGTTTTAATTGTCAAATTTTCAAATTCATCTTTTGTGAAAAAATTTCAATTGTCACATTTTTAAATCTATTTTTTGTGAGAAAGTTCCAATGGTCAAATTTTTAAATGTATTTTTCGTGAGAAAGTTGTAACTGTCAGATTCTCAAATTCATCTGTCGTGAGAAAGTTCCAATTGTCAAATTTTCAAATCTATTTTTCGTGAGAACGTTCCAATTGTCAAATTCTCAAATTCATCTTTCATGAGAAAGTTTCAAGTGTGAAATTTTCAAATTCATCTTTCGTGAGAAAGTTTCAACTGTCAAATTTTCAAATTCATCTTTATTGAAAAAGTTTCAATTGTCAAATTTTCGAATCTATCTTTCGTTAAAAAGTTTCAATCGTCAAATTCTCAACTTCATTTTTCGGGAGAATGTTTCAATTGTCAAATTCTCAAATTTATCTGTCGTGAAAACGTTTTAACTGTTAAATTCTCACATTCATCCTCCGTGAAAAAGTTTCAATTGTCAAATTTTCAAATTCATCTTTTGTGAAAAAGTTTCAACTGTCAAATTTTCAAATTCATCTTTATTGAAAAAGTTTCAATTGTCAAATTTTCAAATCTATCTTTCGTGAAAAAGTTTCAATTGTCAAATTCTCAAATTCATCTTTCGTGAGGAAGTTTCAACTGTCAAATTTTCAAATTCATCTTTCGTGAGAAAGTTTCACCTGTCAAATTTTCAAACTGAACTTTCGTGAGAAAGTTTCAACTGTCAAATTTTTAAATTCATCTTTCGTGAGAAAGTTTCAATTGTCAAATTCTCAAATTTATCTTTCATGAGAAAGTTTCAACTGTCAAACTTTCAAATCTATTTTTTGTGAAAAAGTTCCAATTGTCAAGTTTTTAAATCTATTTTTCGTGAGAAAGTTGTAACTGTCAGATTCTCAATTCCATCTTTGGTGAGAAAGTTTCAGCTGGCAAATTTTCAAATTCATCTTTGGTGAGAAAGTTTCAGCTGTCAAATTTTCAAATTTATCTTTCGTGAGAAAGTTTCAACTGTCAAACATTCAAATCTATTTTTTGTGAAAAAGTTCCAATTATCAAATTTTTAAATCTATTTTTCGTGAGAAAGTTGTAACTGTCAGATTCTCAATTCATCTTTCGTGAGAAAGTTTCAATTGTCAAATGTTCACATTCATCTTTTGTGAAAAACTTTCAACTGGCAAATTTTCAAATCTATTTTTTGTGAGAAAGTTCCAATGGTCAAATTTTGAAATGTATTTTTCGTAAGAAAGTTTTAACTGTCAGATTCTCAAATTCATCTTTCGTGAGAAAGTTTCAACTCTCAAATTTTCAAATTTATCTTTCTTGAGAAAGTTTTAATGGTCAAATTCTCAAATTTATTTTTCGTTAGAAAGTTTCCACTGTCAAATTTTCTAATCTATCTTTCGTGAAAAAGTTTTAACTGTCAAATTTTCAAATCTATTTTTCGTGAGAAAGTTCCAATTGTCAAATTGTCAAATTCATCTTTCGTGAGAAAGTTTTAACTGTCAAATTTTCAAATTCATCTTTATTGAAAAAGTTTCAATTGTCAAATTTTCGAATCTATCTTTATTGAAAAAGTTTCAATTGTCAAATTTTCGAATCTATCTTTCGTTACAAAGTTGCAATCGTCAAATTCTTAACTTCATTTTTCGTGAGAATGTTTCAATTGTCAAATTCTCGAATTTATCTTTCGTGAAAACGTTTTAACTGTTAAATTCTCACATTCATCTTTCGTGAAAAAATTTCAATTGTGAAATTTTCAAATCTATCTTTCGTGAAAATGTTTCAATTGTCAAATTCTCAATTTTATCTGTCGTGAAAACGTTTCAACTGTTAAATTCTCACATTCATCCTTCGTGAAAAAGTTTCAACTGTCAAATTTTCAAATTAATCTTTCGTGAGAAAGTTTTAACTGTCAAATTTTCAAATTCATCTTTATTGAAAAAGTTTCAATTGTCAAATTTTCGAATCTATCTTTCGTTAAAAAGTTTCAATCGTCAAATTCTCAACTTCATTTTTCGGGAGAATGTTTCAATTGTCAAATTCTCAAATTTATCTGTCGTGAAAACGTTTTAACTGTTAAATTCTCACATTCATCCTTCGTGAAAAAGTTTCAATTGTCAAATTTTCAAATTCATCTTTTGTGAAAAAGTTTCAACTCTCAAATTTTCAAATTTATCTTTATTGAGACAGTTTTAATGGTCAAAATTCTCAAATTTATTTTTCGTGAGAAAGTTTCAACCGTCTAATTTTTAAATTCATCTTTCGTGAGAAAGTTTCAATCGTCAAATTTTCGAATCTATCTTTCGTTACAAAGTTACAGTCGTCAAATTCTCAACTTCATTTTTCGTGAGAATGTTTCAATTGTCAAAATTTTAAATTTATCTGTCGTGAACACGTTTTAACTGTAAAATTCTCACATTCATCTTTCGTGAAAAAGTTTCAATTGTAAAAATTTCAAATCTATCTTTCGTGAAAAAGTTTCAACTGTCAAATTTTCAAATTCAACTTTCGTGAGAAAGTTTCAACCGTCTAATTTTCAAATTCATCTTTCGTGAGAAAGTTTCAATTGTCAAATTCTCAAATTTATCTTTCGTGAGAAAGTTTCAACTATCAAATTTTCACATTCATCTTTTGTGAAAAAGTTTCAACTGGCAAATTTTCAAATCTATTTTTCGTGAGAAAGGTTCAATAGTCAAATTTTCAAATCTATTTTTTGTGAAAAAGTTCCAATTGTCAAATTTTTAAATCTATTTTTCGTGAGAAAGTTGTAACTGTCAGATTCTCAAATTCATCTTTCGTGAGAAAGTTTTAGCTGGCAAATTTTCAAATTCATCTTTGGTGAGAAAGTTTCAGTTGTCATATTTTCAAATTTATCTTGCGTGAAAAAGTTTCAATGGTCAAATTTTCAAATCTATTTTTCGTGAGAAAGGTTCACTTGTCAAATTTTCAAATTTATCTTTCGTGAAAAAGTTTCAATTGTCAAATTCTCAAATTCATCTTTCGTGAGAAAGTTTTAATTGTCAAATTTTCAAATTCATCTTTTGTGAAAAAATTTCAATTGTCACATTTTCAAATCTATTTTTTGTGAGAAAGTTCCAATGGTCAAATTTTTAAATGTATTTTTCGTGAGAAAGTTGTAACTGTCAGATTCTCAAATTCATCTGTCGTGAGAAAGTTTCAACTCTCAAATTTTCAAATTTATCTTTCTTGAGAAAGTTTTAATGGTCAAATTCTCAAATTTATTTTTCGTGAGAAAGTTTCCACGGTCAAATTTTCTAATCTATCTTTCGTGAAAAAGTTTTAACGGTCAAATTTTCAAATCTATTTTTCGTGAGAAAGTTCCGATTGCCAAAATGTCAAATTCATCTTTCGCGAGAAAGTTTCAACTGTCAAATTGTCAAATTCATCTTTCGTGAGAAAGTTTTAACTGTCAGATACTCAAATTCATCATTCGTGAGAAAGTTTCACTTGTCAAATTTTGAAATTCATCTTTTGTGAAAAAGTTTCAACTGTCAAATTTTCAAATTCAACTTTCGTGAAAAAGTTTCAACTGTCTAATTTTCAAATTCATCTTCCGTGAGAAAGTTTCAATTGTCAAATTCTCAAACTTATCTTTCGTGAGAAAGTTTCAACTGTCAAACATTCAAATCTATTTTTCGTGAGAAAGTTTCAAATGTCAAATTTTCAAACTCATCTTTCGTGAAAAAGTTTTAACTGTTAAATTCTCAAATTCATCTGTCGTGAAAAAGTTTCAATTGTCAAATTTTCAAATCTATTTTTCGTGAGAAAGTTCCAATTGTCAAATTCTCAAATTCATCTTTCGTGAGAAAGTTTCAAGTGTGAAATTTTCAAATTCATCTTTCGTGAGAAAGTTTCAACTGTCAAATTTTCAAATTCATCTTTATTGAAAAAGTTTCAATTGTCAAATTTTCGAATCTATCTTTAGTTAAAAAGTTTCAATCGTCAAATTCTCAACTTCATTTTTCGGGAGAATGTTTCAATTGTCAAATTCTCAAATTTACCTGTCGTGAAAACGTTTTAACTGTTAAATTCTCACATTCATCCTCCGTGAAAAAGTTTCAATTGTCAAATTTTCAAATTCATCTTTTGTGAAAAAGTTTCAACTGTCAAATTTTCAAATTCAACTTTCGTGAGAAAGTTTCAACCGTCTAATTTTCAAATTCATCTTTCGTGAGAAAGTTTCAATTGTCAAATTCTCAAATTCATCTTTCGTGAGAAAGTTTTAATTGTCAAGTTTTCAAATTCATCTTTTGTGCAAAAATTTCAATTGTCACATTTTCAAATCTATTTTTTGTGAGAAAGTTCCAATGGTCAAATTTTTAAATGTATTTTTCGTGAGAAAGTTGTAACTGTCAGATTCTCAAATTCATCTGTCGTGAGAAAGTTTCAACTCTCAAATTTTCAAATTTATCTTTCTTGAGAAAGATTTAATGGTCAAATTCTCAAATTTATTTTTCGTGAGAAAGTTTCCACGGTCAAATTTTCTAATCTATCTTTCGTGAAAAAGTTTTAACGGTCAAATTTTCAAATCTATTTTTCGTGAGAAAGTTCCGATTGCCAAAATGTCAAATTCATCTTTCGCGAGAAAGTTTCAACTGTCAAATTTTCAAATTCATCTTTCGTGAGAAAGTTTTAACTGTCAGATACTCAAATTCATCTTTCGTGAGAAAGTTTCACTTGTCAAATTTTCAAAATCATCTTTTGTGAAAAAATTTCAACTGTCAAATTTTCAAATTCAACTTTCGTGAAAAAGTTTCAACTGTCTAATTTTCAAATTCATCTTCCGTGAGAAAGTTTCAATTGTCAAATTCTCAAACTTATCTTTCGTGAGAAAGTTTCAACTGTCAAACATTCAAATCTATTTTTCGTGAGAAAGTTTCAAATGTCAAATTTTCAAACTCATCTTTCGTGAAAAAGTTTTAACTGTTAAATTCTCAAATTCATCTGTCGTGAAAAAGTTTCAATTGTCAAATTTTCAAATCTATTTTTCGTGAGAAAGTTCCAATTGTCAAATTCTCAAATTCATCTTTCGTGAGAAAGTTTCAAGTGTGAAATTTTCAAATTCATCTTTCGTGAGAAAGTTTCAACTGTCAAATTTTCAAATTCATCTTTATTGAAAAAGTTTCAATTGTCAAATTTTCGAATCTATCTTTCGTTAAAAAGTTTCAATCGTCAAATTCTCAACTTCATTTTTCGGGAGAATGTTTCAATTGTCAAATTCTCAAATTTATTTGTCGTGAAAACGTTTTAACTGTTAAATTCTCACATTCATCCTCCGTGAAAAAGTTTCAATTGTCAAATTTTCAAATTCATCTTTTGTGAAAAAGTTTCAACTGTCAAATTTTCAAATTCAACTTTCGTGAGAAAGTTTCAACCGTCTAATTTTCAAATTCATCTTTCGTGAGAAAGTTTCAATTGTCAAATTCTCAAATTTATCTTTCGCGAGAAAGTTTCAACTGTCAAATTTTCACATTCATCTTTTGTGAAAAAGTTTCAACTGGCAAATTTTCAAATCTATTTTTCGTGAGAAAGGTTCAATAGTCAAATTTTCAAATCTATTTTTTGTGAAAAAGTTCCAATTGTCAAATTTTTAAATCTATTTTTCGTGAGAAAGTTGTAACTGTCAGATTCTCAAATTCATCTTTCGTGAGAAAGTTTCAGCTGGCAAATTTTCAAATTCATCTTTGGTGAGAAAGTTTCAGTTGTCATATTTTCAAATTTATCTTGCGTGAAAAAGTTTCAATGGTCAAATTTTCAAATCTATTTTTTGTGAGAAAGGTTCACTTGTCAAATTTTCAAATTTATCTTTCGTGAAAAAGTTTCAATTGTCAAATTCTCAAATTCATCTTTCGTGAGAAAGTTTTAATTGTCAAATTTTCAAATTCATCTTTTGTGAAAAAATTTCAATTGTCACATTTTTAAATCTATTTTTTGTGAGAAAGTTCCAATGGTCAAATTTTTAAATGTATTTTTCGTGAGAAAGTTGTAACTGTCAGATTCTCAAATTCATCTGTCGTGAGAAAGTTCCAATTGTCAAATTTTCAAATCTATTTTTCGTGAGAACGTTCCAATTGTCAAATTCTCAAATTCATCTTTCATGAGAAAGTTTCAAGTGTGAAATTTTCAAATTCATCTTTCGTGAGAAAGTTTCAACTGTCAAATTTTCAAATTCATCTTTATTGAAAAAGTTTCAATTGTCAAATTTTCGAATCTATCTTTCGTTAAAAAGTTTCAATCGTCAAATTCTCAACTTCATTTTTCGGGAGAATGTTTCAATTGTCAAATTCTCAAATTTATCTGTCGTGAAAACGTTTTAACTGTGAAATTCTCACATTCATCCTCCGTGAAAAAGTTTCAATTGTCAAATTTTCAAATTCATCTTTTGTGAAAAAGTTTCAACTGTCAAATTTTCAAATTCATCTTTATTGAAAAAGTTTCAATTGTCAAATTTTCAAATCAATCTTTCGTGAAAAAGTTTCAATTGTCAAATTCTCAAATTCATCTTTCGTGAGGAAGTTTCAACTGTCAAATTTTCAAATTCATCTTTCGTTAGAAAGTTTCACCTGTCAAATTTTCAAACTGAACTTTCGTGAGAAAGTTTCAACTGTCAAATTTTTAAATTCATCTTTCGTGAGAAAGTTTCAATTGTCAAATTCTCAAATTTATCTTTCATGAGAAAGTTTCAACTGTCAAACTTTCAAATCTATTTTTTGTGAAAAAGTTCCAATTGTCAAATTTTTAAATCTATTTTTCGTGAGAAAGTTGTAACTGTCAGATTCTCAATTCCATCTTTGGTGAGAAAGTTTCAGCTGGCAAATTTTCAAATTCATCTTTGGTGAGAAAGTTTCAGCTGTCAAATTTTCAAATTTATCTTTCGTGAGAAAGTTTCAACTGTCAAACATTCAAATCTATTTTTTGTGAAAAAGTTCCAATTATCAAATTTTTAAATCTATTTTTCGTGAGAAAGTTGTAACTGTCAGATTCTCAATTCATCTTTCGTGAGAAAGTTTCAATTGTCAAATGTTCACATTCATCTTTTGTGAAAAAGTTTCAACTGGCAAATTTTCAAATCTATTTTTTGTGAGAAAGTTCCAATGGTCAAATTTTGAAATGTATTTTTCGTAAGAAAGTTTTAACTGTCAGATTCTCAAATTCATCTTTCGTGAGAAAGTTTCAACTCTCAAATTTTCAAATTTATCTTTCTTGAGAAAGTTTTAATGGTCAAATTCTCAAATTTATTTTTCGTTAGAAAGTTTCCACTGTCAAATTTTCTAATCTATCTTTCGTGAAAAAGTTTTAACTGTCAAATTTTCAAATCTATTTTTCGTGAGAAAGTTCCAATTGTCAAATTGTCAAATTCATCTTTCGTGAGAAAGTTTTAACTGTCAAATTTTCAAATTCATCTTTATTGAAAAAGTTTCAATTGTCAAATTTTCGAATCTATCTTTATTGAAAAAGTTTCAATTGTCAAATTTTCGAATCTATCTTTCGTTACAAAGTTGCAATCGTCAAATTCTTAACTTCATTTTTCGTGAGAATGTTTCAATTGTCAAATTCTCGAATTTATCTTTCGTGAAAACGTTTTAACTGTTAAATTCTCACATTCATCTTTCGTGAAAAAATTTCAATTGTGAAATTTTCAAATCTATCTTTCGTGAAAATGTTTCAATTGTCAAATTCTCAATTTTATCTGTCGTGAAAACGTTTCAACTGTTAAATTCTCACATTCATCCTTCGTGAAAAAGTTTCAACTGTCAAATTTTCAAATTAATCTTTCGTGAGAAAGTTTTAACTGTCAAATTTTCAAATTCATCTTTATTGAAAAAGTTTCAATTGTCAAATTTTCGAATCTATCTTTCGTTAAAAAGTTTCAATCGTCAAATTCTCAACTTCATTTTTCGGGAGAATGTTTCAATTGTCAAATTCTCAAATTTATCTGTCGTGAAAACGTTTTAACTGTTAAATTCTCACATTCATCCTTCGTGAAAAAGTTTCAATTGTCAAATTTTCAAATTCATCTTTTGTGAAAAAGTTTCAACTCTCAAATTTTCAAATTTATCTTTATTGAGACAGTTTTAATGGTCAAAATTCTCAAATTTATTTTTCGTGAGAAAGTTTCAACCGTCTAATTTTTAAATTCATCTTTCGTGAGAAAGTTTCAATCGTCAAATTTTCGAATCTATCTTTCGTTACAAAGTTACAGTCGTCAAATTCTCAACTTCATTTTTCGTGAGAATGTTTCAATTGTCAAAATTTTAAATTTATCTGTCGTGAACACGTTTTAACTGTAAAATTCTCACATTCATCTTTCGTGAAAAAGTTTCAATTGTAAAAATTTCAAATCTATCTTTCGTGAAAAAGTTTCAACTGTCAAATTTTCAAATTCAACTTTCGTGAGAAAGTTTCAACCGTCTAATTTTCAAATTCATCTTTCGTGAGAAAGTTTCAATTGTCAAATTCTCAAATTTATCTTTCGTGAGAAAGTTTCAACTATCAAATTTTCACATTCATCTTTTGTGAAAAAGTTTCAACTGGCAAATTTTCAAATCTATTTTTCGTGAGAAAGGTTCAATAGTCAAATTTTCAAATCTATTTTTTGTGAAAAAGTTCCAATTGTCAAATTTTTAAATCTATTTTTCGTGAGAAAGTTGTAACTGTCAGATTCTCAAATTCATCTTTCGTGAGAAAGTTTTAGCTGGCAAATTTTCAAATTCATCTTTGGTGAGAAAGTTTCAGTTGTCATATTTTCAAATTTATCTTGCGTGAAAAAGTTTCAATGGTCAAATTTTCAAATCTATTTTTCGTGAGAAAGGTTCACTTGTCAAATTTTCAAATTTATCTTTCGTGAAAAAGTTTCAATTGTCAAATTCTCAAATTCATCTTTCGTGAGAAAGTTTTAATTGTCAAATTTTCAAATTCATCTTTTGTGAAAAAATTTCAATTGTCACATTTTCAAATCTATTTTTTGTGAGAAAGTTCCAATGGTCAAATTTTTAAATGTATTTTTCGTGAGAAAGTTGTAACTGTCAGATTCTCAAATTCATCTGTCGTGAGAAAGTTTCAACTCTCAAATTTTCAAATTTATCTTTCTTGAGAAAGTTTTAATGGTCAAATTCTCAAATTTATTTTTCGTGAGAAAGTTTCCACGGTCAAATTTTCTAATCTATCTTTCGTGAAAAAGTTTTAACGGTCAAATTTTCAAATCTATTTTTCGTGAGAAAGTTCCGATTGCCAAAATGTCAAATTCATCTTTCGCGAGAAAGTTTCAACTGTCAAATTGTCAAATTCATCTTTCGTGAGAAAGTTTTAACTGTCAGATACTCAAATTCATCATTCGTGAGAAAGTTTCACTTGTCAAATTTTCAAATTCATCTTTTGTGAAAAAGTTTCAACTGTCAAATTTTCAAATTCAACTTTCGTGAAAAAGTTTCAACTGTCTAATTTTCAAATTCATCTTCCGTGAGAAAGTTTCAATTGTCAAATTCTCAAACTTATCTTTCGTGAGAAAGTTTCAACTGTCAAACATTCAAATCTATTTTTCGTGAGAAAGTTTCAAATGTCAAATTTTCAAACTCATCTTTCGTGAAAAAGTTTTAACTGTTAAATTCTCAAATTCATCTGTCGTGAAAAAGTTTCAATTGTCAAATTTTCAAATCTATTTTTCGTGAGAAAGTTCCAATTGTCAAATTCTCAAATTCATCTTTCGTGAGAAAGTTTCAAGTGTGAAATTTTCAAATTCATCTTTCGTGAAAAAGTTTCAACTGTCAAATTTTCATTCATCTTTATTGAAAAAGTTTCAATTGTCAAATTTTCGAATCTATCTTTAGTTAAAAAGTTTCAATCGTCAAATTCTCAACTTCATTTTTCGGGAGAATGTTTCAATTGTCAAATTCTCAAATTTATCTGTCGTGAAAACGTTTTAACTGTTAAATTCTCACATTCATCCTTCGTGAAAAAGTTTCAATTGTCAAATTTTCAAATTCATCTTTTGTGAAAAAGTTTCAACTCTCAAATTTTCAAATTTATCTTTATTGAGACAGTTTTAATGGTCAAAATTCTCAAATTTATTTTTCGTGAGAAAGTTTCAACCGTCTAATTTTTAAATTCATCTTTCGTGAGAAAGTTTCAATCGTCAAATTTTCGAATCTATCTTTCGTTACAAAGTTACAGTCGTCAAATTCTCAACTTCATTTTTCGTGAGAATGTTTCAATTGTCAAAATTTTAAATTTATCTGTCGTGAACACGTTTTAACTGTAAAATTCTCACATTCATCTTTCGTGAAAAAGTTTCAATTGTAAAAATTTCAAATCTATCTTTCGTGAAAAAGTTTCAACTGTCAAATTTTCAAATTCAACTTTCGTGAGAAAGTTTCAACCGTCTAATTTTCAAATTCATCTTTCGTGAGAAAGTTTCAATTGTCAAATTCTCAAATTTATCTTTCGTGAGAAAGTTTCAACTATCAAATTTTCACATTCATCTTTTGTGAAAAAGTTTCAACTGGCAAATTTTCAAATCTATTTTTCGTGAGAAAGGTTCAATAGTCAAATTTTCAAATCTATTTTTTGTGAAAAAGTTCCAATTGTCAAATTTTTAAATCTATTTTTCGTGAGAAAGTTGTAACTGTCAGATTCTCAAATTCATCTTTCGTGAGAAAGTTTTAGCTGGCAAATTTTCAAATTCATCTTTGGTGAGAAAGTTTCAGTTGTCATATTTTCAAATTTATCTTGCGTGAAAAAGTTTCAATGGTCAAATTTTCAAATCTATTTTTCGTGAGAAAGGTTCACTTGTCAAATTTTCAAATTTATCTTTCGTGAAAAAGTTTCAATTGTCAAATTCTCAAATTCATCTTTCGTGAGAAAGTTTTAATTGTCAAATTTTCAAATTCATCTTTTGTGAAAAAATTTCAATTGTCACATTTTCAAATCTATTTTTTGTGAGAAAGTTCCAATGGTCAAATTTTTAAATGTATTTTTCGTGAGAAAGTTGTAACTGTCAGATTCTCAAATTCATCTGTCGTGAGAAAGTTTCAACTCTCAAATTTTCAAATTTATCTTTCTTGAGAAAGTTTTAATGGTCAAATTCTCAAATTTATTTTTCGTGAGAAAGTTTCCACGGTCAAATTTTCTAATCTATCTTTCGTGAAAAAGTTTTAACGGTCAAATTTTCAAATCTATTTTTCGTGAGAAAGTTCCGATTGCCAAAATGTCAAATTCATCTTTCGCGAGAAAGTTTCAACTGTCAAATTGTCAAATTCATCTTTCGTGAGAAAGTTTTAACTGTCAGATACTCAAATTCATCATTCGTGAGAAAGTTTCACTTGTCAAATTTTCAAATTCATCTTTTGTGAAAAAGTTTCAACTGTCAAATTTTCAAATTCAACTTTCGTGAAAAAGTTTCAACTGTCTAATTTTCAAATTCATCTTCCGTGAGAAAGTTTCAATTGTCAAATTCTCAAACTTATCTTTCGTGAGAAAGTTTCAACTGTCAAACATTCAAATCTATTTTTCGTGAGAAAGTTTCAAATGTCAAATTTTCAAACTCATCTTTCGTGAAAAAGTTTTAACTGTTAAATTCTCAAATTCATCTGTCGTGAAAAAGTTTCAATTGTCAAATTTTCAAATCTATTTTTCGTGAGAAAGTTCCAATTGTCAAATTCTCAAATTCATCTTTCGTGAGAAAGTTTCAAGTGTGAAATTTTCAAATTCATCTTTCGTGAAAAAGTTTCAACTGTCAAATTTTCATTCATCTTTATTGAAAAAGTTTCAATTGTCAAATTTTCGAATCTATCTTTAGTTAAAAAGTTTCAATCGTCAAATTCTCAACTTCATTTTTCGGGAGAATGTTTCAATTGTCAAATTCTCAAATTTATCTGTCGTGAAAACGTTTTAACTGTTAAATTCTCACATTCATCCTTCGTGAAAAAGTTTCAATTGTCAAATTTTCAAATTCATCTTTTGTGAAAAAGTTTCAACTCTCAAATTTTCAAATTTATCTTTATTGAGACAGTTTTAATGGTCAAAATTCTCAAATTTATTTTTCGTGAGAAAGTTTCAACCGTCTAATTTTTAAATTCATCTTTCGTGAGAAAGTTTCAATCGTCAAATTTTCGAATCTATCTTTCGTTACAAAGTTACAGTCGTCAAATTCTCAACTTCATTTTTCGTGAGAATGTTTCAATTGTCAAAATTTTAAATTTATCTGTCGTGAACACGTTTTAACTGTAAAATTCTCACATTCATCTTTCGTGAAAAAGTTTCAATTGTAAAAATTTCAAATCTATCTTTCGTGAAAAAGTTTCAACTGTCAAATTTTCAAATTCAACTTTCGTGAGAAAGTTTCAACCGTCTAATTTTCAAATTCATCTTTCGTGAGAAAGTTTCAATTGTCAAATTCTCAAATTTATCTTTCGTGAGAAAGTTTCAACTATCAAATTTTCACATTCATCTTTTGTGAAAAAGTTTCAACTGGCAAATTTTCAAATCTATTTTTCGTGAGAAAGGTTCAATAGTCAAATTTTCAAATCTATTTTTTGTGAAAAAGTTCCAATTGTCAAATTTTTAAATCTATTTTTCGTGAGAAAGTTGTAACTGTCAGATTCTCAAATTCATCTTTCGTGAGAAAGTTTTAGCTGGCAAATTTTCAAATTCATCTTTGGTGAGAAAGTTTCAGTTGTCATATTTTCAAATTTATCTTGCGTGAAAAAGTTTCAATGGTCAAATTTTCAAATCTATTTTTCGTGAGAAAGGTTCACTTGTCAAATTTTCAAATTTATCTTTCGTGAAAAAGTTTCAATTGTCAAATTCTCAAATTCATCTTTCGTGAGAAAGTTTTAATTGTCAAATTTTCAAATTCATCTTTTGTGAAAAAATTTCAATTGTCACATTTTCAAATCTATTTTTTGTGAGAAAGTTCCAATGGTCAAATTTTTAAATGTATTTTTCGTGAGAAAGTTGTAACTGTCAGATTCTCAAATTCATCTGTCGTGAGAAAGTTTCAACTCTCAAATTTTCAAATTTATCTTTCTTGAGAAAGTTTTAATGGTCAAATTCTCAAATTTATTTTTCGTGAGAAAGTTTCCACGGTCAAATTTTCTAATCTATCTTTCGTGAAAAAGTTTTAACGGTCAAATTTTCAAATCTATTTTTCGTGAGAAAGTTCCGATTGCCAAAATGTCAAATTCATCTTTCGCGAGAAAGTTTCAACTGTCAAATCGTCAAATTCATCTTTCGTGAGAAAGTTTTAACTGTCAGATACTCAAATTCATCATTCGTGAGAAAGTTTCACTTGTCAAATTTTCAAATTCATCTTTTGTGAAAAAGTTTCAACTGTCAAATTTTCAAATTCAACTTTCGTGAAAAAGTTTCAACTGTCTAATTTTCAAATTCATCTTCCGTGAGAAAGTTTCAATTGTCAAATTCTCAAACTTATCTTTCGTGAGAAAGTTTCAACTGTCAAACATTCAAATCTATTTTTCGTGAGAAAGTTTCAAATGTCAAATTTTCAAACTCATCTTTCGTGAAAAAGTTTTAACTGTTAAATTCTCAAATTCATCTGTCGTGAAAAAGTTTCAATTGTCAAATTTTCAAATCTATTTTTCGTGAGAAAGTTCCAATTGTCAAATTCTCAAATTCATCTTTCGTGAGAAAGTTTCAAGTGTGAAATTTTCAAATTCATCTTTCGTGAGAAAGTTTCAACTGTCAAATTTTCAAATTCATCTTTATTGAAAAAGTTTCAATTGTCAAATTTTCGAATCTATCTTTCGTTAAAAAGTTTCAATCGTCAAATTCTCAACTTCATTTTTCGGGAGAATGTTTCAATTGTCAAATTCTCAAATTTATTTGTCGTGAAAACGTTTTAACTGTTAAATTCTCACATTCATCCTCCGTGAAAAAGTTTCAATTGTCAAATTTTCAAATTCATCTTTTGTGAAAAAGTTTCAACTGTCAAATTTTCAAATTCAACTTTCGTGAGAAAGTTTCAACCGTCTAATTTTCAAATTCATCTTTCGTGAGAAAGTTTCAATTGTCAAATTCTCAAATTTATCTTTCGCGAGAAAGTTTCAACTGTCAAATTTTCACATTCATCTTTTGTGAAAAAGTTTCAACTGGCAAATTTTCAAATCTATTTTTCGTGAGAAAGGTTCAATAGTCAAATTTTCAAATCTATTTTTTGTGAAAAAGTTCCAATTGTCAAATTTTTAAATCTATTTTTCGTGAGAAAGTTGTAACTGTCAGATTCTCAAATTCATCTTTCGTGAGAAAGTTTCAGCTGGCAAATTTTCAAATTCATCTTTGGTGAGAAAGTTTCAGTTGTCATATTTTCAAATTTATCTTGCGTGAAAAAGTTTCAATGGTCAAATTTTCAAATCTATTTTTTGTGAGAAAGGTTCACTTGTCAAATTTTCAAATTTATCTTTCGTGAAAAAGTTTCAATTGTCAAATTCTCAAATTCATCTTTCGTGAGAAAGTTTTAATTGTCAAATTTTCAAATTCATCTTTTGTGAAAAAATTTCAATTGTCACATTTTTAAATCTATTTTCTGTGAGAAAGTTCCAATGGTCAAATTTTTAAATGTATTTTTCGTGAGAAAGTTGTAACTGTCAGATTCTCAAATTCATCTGTCGTGAGAAAGTTCCAATTGTCAAATTTTCAAATCTATTTTTCGTGAGAACGTTCCAATTGTCAAATTCTCAAATTCATCTTTCATGAGAAAGTTTCAAGTGTGAAATTTTCAAATTCATCTTTCGTGAGAAAGTTTCAACTGTCAAATTTTCAAATTCATCTTTATTGAAAAAGTTTCAATTGTCAAATTTTCGAATCTATCTTTCGTTAAAAAGTTTCAATCGTCAAATTCTCAACTTCATTTTTCGGGAGAATGTTTCAATTGTCAAATTCTCAAATTTATCTGTCGTGAAAACGTTTTAACTGTTAAATTCTCACATTCATCCTCCGTGAAAAAGTTTCAATTGTCAAATTTTCAAATTCATCTTTTGTGAAAAAGTTTCAACTGTCAAATTTTCAAATTCATCTTTATTGAAAAAGTTTCAATTGTCAAATTTTCAAATCTATCTTTCGTGAAAAAGTTTCAATTGTCAAATTCTCAAATTCATCTTTCGTGAGGAAGTTTCAACTGTCAAATTTTCAAATTCATCTTTCGTGAGAAAGTTTCACCTGTCAAATTTTCAAACTGAACTTTCGTGAGAAAGTTTCAACTGTCAAATTTTTAAATTCATCTTTCGTGAGAAAGTTTCAATTGTCAAATTCTCAAATTTATCTTTCATGAGAAAGTTTCAACTGTCAAACTTTCAAATCTATTTTTTGTGAAAAAGTTCCAATTGTCAAATTTTTAAATCTATTTTTCGTGAGAAAGTTGTAACTGTCAGATTCTCAATTCCATCTTTGGTGAGAAAGTTTCAGCTGGCAAATTTTCAAATTCATCTTTGGTGAGAAAGTTTCAGCTGTCAAATTTTCAAATTTATCTTTCGTGAGAAAGTTTCAACTGTCAAACATTCAAATCTATTTTTTGTGAAAAAGTTCCAATTATCAAATTTTTAAATCTATTTTTCGTGAGAAAGTTGTAACTGTCAGATTCTCAATTCATCTTTCGTGAGAAAGTTTCAATTGTCAAATGTTCACATTCATCTTTTGTGAAAAAGTTTCAACTGGCAAATTTTCAAATCTATTTTTTGTGAGAAAGTTCCAATGGTCAAATTTTGAAATGTATTTTTCGTAAGAAAGTTTTAACTGTCAGATTCTCAAATTCATCTTTCGTGAGAAAGTTTCAACTCTCAAATTTTCAAATTTATCTTTCTTGAGAAAGTTTTAATGGTCAAATTCTCAAATTTATTTTTCGTTAGAAAGTTTCCACTGTCAAATTTTCTAATCTATCTTTCGTGAAAAAGTTTTAACTGTCAAATTTTCAAATCTATTTTTCGTGAGAAAGTTCCAATTGTCAAATTGTCAAATTCATCTTTCGTGAGAAAGTTTTAACTGTCAAATTTTCAAATTCATCTTTATTGAAAAAGTTTCAATTGTCAAATTTTCGAATCTATCTTTATTGAAAAAGTTTCAATTGTCAAATTTTCGAATCTATCTTTCGTTACAAAGTTGCAATCGTCAAATTCTTAACTTCATTTTTCGTGAGAATGTTTCAATTGTCAAATTCTCGAATTTATCTTTCGTGAAAACGTTTTAACTGTTAAATTCTCACATTCATCTTTCGTGAAAAAATTTCAATTGTGAAATTTTCAAATCTATCTTTCGTGAAAATGTTTCAATTGTCAAATTCTCAATTTTATCTGTCGTGAAAACGTTTCAACTGTTAAATTCTCACATTCATCCTTCGTGAAAAAGTTTCAACTGTCAAATTTTCAAATTAATCTTTCGTGAGAAAGTTTTAACTGTCAAATTTTCAAATTCATCTTTATTGAAAAAGTTTCAATTGTCAAATTTTCGAATCTATCTTTCGTTAAAAAGTTTCAATCGTCAAATTCTCAACTTCATTTTTCGGGAGAATGTTTCAATTGTCAAATTCTCAAATTTATCTGTCGTGAAAACGTTTTAACTGTTAAATTCTCACATTCATCCTTCGTGAAAAAGTTTCAATTGTCAAATTTTCAAATTCATCTTTTGTGAAAAAGTTTCAACTCTCAAATTTTCAAATTTATCTTTATTGAGACAGTTTTAATGGTCAAAATTCTCAAATTTATTTTTCGTGAGAAAGTTTCAACCGTCTAATTTTTAAATTCATCTTTCGTGAGAAAGTTTCAATCGTCAAATTTTCGAATCTATCTTTCGTTACAAAGTTACAGTCGTCAAATTCTCAACTTCATTTTTCGTGAGAATGTTTCAATTGTCAAAATTTTAAATTTATCTGTCGTGAACACGTTTTAACTGTAAAATTCTCACATTCATCTTTCGTGAAAAAGTTTCAATTGTAAAAATTTCAAATCTATCTTTCGTGAAAAAGTTTCAACTGTCAAATTTTCAAATTCAACTTTCGTGAGAAAGTTTCAACCGTCTAATTTTCAAATTCATCTTTCGTGAGAAAGTTTCAATTGTCAAATTCTCAAATTTATCTTTCGTGAGAAAGTTTCAACTATCAAATTTTCACATTCATCTTTTGTGAAAAAGTTTCAACTGGCAAATTTTCAAATCTATTTTTCGTGAGAAAGGTTCAATAGTCAAATTTTCAAATCTATTTTTTGTGAAAAAGTTCCAATTGTCAAATTTTTAAATCTATTTTTCGTGAGAAAGTTGTAACTGTCAGATTCTCAAATTCATCTTTCGTGAGAAAGTTTTAGCTGGCAAATTTTCAAATTCATCTTTGGTGAGAAAGTTTCAGTTGTCATATTTTCAAATTTATCTTGCGTGAAAAAGTTTCAATGGTCAAATTTTCAAATCTATTTTTCGTGAGAAAGGTTCACTTGTCAAATTTTCAAATTTATCTTTCGTGAAAAAGTTTCAATTGTCAAATTCTCAAATTCATCTTTCGTGAGAAAGTTTTAATTGTCAAATTTTCAAATTCATCTTTTGTGAAAAAATTTCAATTGTCACATTTTCAAATCTATTTTTTGTGAGAAAGTTCCAATGGTCAAATTTTTAAATGTATTTTTCGTGAGAAAGTTGTAACTGTCAGATTCTCAAATTCATCTGTCGTGAGAAAGTTTCAACTCTCAAATTTTCAAATTTATCTTTCTTGAGAAAGTTTTAATGGTCAAATTCTCAAATTTATTTTTCGTGAGAAAGTTTCCACGGTCAAATTTTCTAATCTATCTTTCGTGAAAAAGTTTTAACGGTCAAATTTTCAAATCTATTTTTCGTGAGAAAGTTCCGATTGCCAAAATGTCAAATTCATCTTTCGCGAGAAAGTTTCAACTGTCAAATTGTCAAATTCATCTTTCGTGAGAAAGTTTTAACTGTCAGATACTCAAATTCATCATTCGTGAGAAAGTTTCACTTGTCAAATTTTCAAATTCATCTTTTGTGAAAAAGTTTCAACTGTCAAATTTTCAAATTCAACTTTCGTGAAAAAGTTTCAACTGTCTAATTTTCAAATTCATCTTCCGTGAGAAAGTTTCAATTGTCAAATTCTCAAACTTATCTTTCGTGAGAAAGTTTCAACTGTCAAACATTCAAATCTATTTTTCGTGAGAAAGTTTCAAATGTCAAATTTTCAAACTCATCTTTCGTGAAAAAGTTTTAACTGTTAAATTCTCAAATTCATCTGTCGTGAAAAAGTTTCAATTGTCAAATTTTCAAATCTATTTTTCGTGAGAAAGTTCCAATTGTCAAATTCTCAAATTCATCTTTCGTGAGAAAGTTTCAAGTGTGAAATTTTCAAATTCATCTTTCGTGAAAAAGTTTCAACTGTCAAATTTTCATTCATCTTTATTGAAAAAGTTTCAATTGTCAAATTTTCGAATCTATCTTTAGTTAAAAAGTTTCAATCGTCAAATTCTCAACTTCATTTTTCGGGAGAATGTTTCAATTGTCAAATTCTCAAATTTATCTGTCGTGAAAACGTTTTAACTGTTAAATTCTCACATTCATCCTTCGTGAAAAAGTTTCAATTGTCAAATTTTCAAATTCATCTTTTGTGAAAAAGTTTCAACTCTCAAATTTTCAAATTTATCTTTATTGAGACAGTTTTAATGGTCAAAATTCTCAAATTTATTTTTCGTGAGAAAGTTTCAACCGTCTAATTTTTAAATTCATCTTTCGTGAGAAAGTTTCAATCGTCAAATTTTCGAATCTATCTTTCGTTACAAAGTTACAGTCGTCAAATTCTCAACTTCATTTTTCGTGAGAATGTTTCAATTGTCAAAATTTTAAATTTATCTGTCGTGAACACGTTTTAACTGTAAAATTCTCACATTCATCTTTCGTGAAAAAGTTTCAATTGTAAAAATTTCAAATCTATCTTTCGTGAAAAAGTTTCAACTGTCAAATTTTCAAATTCAACTTTCGTGAGAAAGTTTCAACCGTCTAATTTTCAAATTCATCTTTCGTGAGAAAGTTTCAATTGTCAAATTCTCAAATTTATCTTTCGTGAGAAAGTTTCAACTATCAAATTTTCACATTCATCTTTTGTGAAAAAGTTTCAACTGGCAAATTTTCAAATCTATTTTTCGTGAGAAAGGTTCAATAGTCAAATTTTCAAATCTATTTTTTGTGAAAAAGTTCCAATTGTCAAATTTTTAAATCTATTTTTCGTGAGAAAGTTGTAACTGTCAGATTCTCAAATTCATCTTTCGTGAGAAAGTTTTAGCTGGCAAATTTTCAAATTCATCTTTGGTGAGAAAGTTTCAGTTGTCATATTTTCAAATTTATCTTGCGTGAAAAAGTTTCAATGGTCAAATTTTCAAATCTATTTTTCGTGAGAAAGGTTCACTTGTCAAATTTTCAAATTTATCTTTCGTGAAAAAGTTTCAATTGTCAAATTCTCAAATTCATCTTTCGTGAGAAAGTTTTAATTGTCAAATTTTCAAATTCATCTTTTGTGAAAAAATTTCAATTGTCACATTTTCAAATCTATTTTTTGTGAGAAAGTTCCAATGGTCAAATTTTTAAATGTATTTTTCGTGAGAAAGTTGTAACTGTCAGATTCTCAAATTCATCTGTCGTGAGAAAGTTTCAACTCTCAAATTTTCAAATTTATCTTTCTTGAGAAAGTTTTAATGGTCAAATTCTCAAATTTATTTTTCGTGAGAAAGTTTCCACGGTCAAATTTTCTAATCTATCTTTCGTGAAAAAGTTTTAACGGTCAAATTTTCAAATCTATTTTTCGTGAGAAAGTTCCGATTGCCAAAATGTCAAATTCATCTTTCGCGAGAAAGTTTCAACTGTCAAATTGTCAAATTCATCTTTCGTGAGAAAGTTTTAACTGTCAGATACTCAAATTCATCATTCGTGAGAAAGTTTCACTTGTCAAATTTTCAAATTCATCTTTTGTGAAAAAGTTTCAACTGTCAAATTTTCAAATTCAACTTTCGTGAAAAAGTTTCAACTGTCTAATTTTCAAATTCATCTTCCGTGAGAAAGTTTCAATTGTCAAATTCTCAAACTTATCTTTCGTGAGAAAGTTTCAACTGTCAAACATTCAAATCTATTTTTCGTGAGAAAGTTTCAAATGTCAAATTTTCAAACTCATCTTTCGTGAAAAAGTTTTAACTGTTAAATTCTCAAATTCATCTGTCGTGAAAAAGTTTCAATTGTCAAATTTTCAAATCTATTTTTCGTGAGAAAGTTCCAATTGTCAAATTCTCAAATTCATCTTTCGTGAGAAAGTTTCAAGTGTGAAATTTTCAAATTCATCTTTCGTGAAAAAGTTTCAACTGTCAAATTTTCATTCATCTTTATTGAAAAAGTTTCAATTGTCAAATTTTCGAATCTATCTTTAGTTAAAAAGTTTCAATCGTCAAATTCTCAACTTCATTTTTCGGGAGAATGTTTCAATTGTCAAATTCTCAAATTTATCTGTCGTGAAAACGTTTTAACTGTTAAATTCTCACATTCATCCTTCGTGAAAAAGTTTCAATTGTCAAATTTTCAAATTCATCTTTTGTGAAAAAGTTTCAACTCTCAAATTTTCAAATTTATCTTTATTGAGACAGTTTTAATGGTCAAAATTCTCAAATTTATTTTTCGTGAGAAAGTTTCAACCGTCTAATTTTTAAATTCATCTTTCGTGAGAAAGTTTCAATCGTCAAATTTTCGAATCTATCTTTCGTTACAAAGTTACAGTCGTCAAATTCTCAACTTCATTTTTCGTGAGAATGTTTCAATTGTCAAAATTTTAAATTTATCTGTCGTGAACACGTTTTAACTGTAAAATTCTCACATTCATCTTTCGTGAAAAAGTTTCAATTGTAAAAATTTCAAATCTATCTTTCGTGAAAAAGTTTCAACTGTCAAATTTTCAAATTCAACTTTCGTGAGAAAGTTTCAACCGTCTAATTTTCAAATTCATCTTTCGTGAGAAAGTTTCAATTGTCAAATTCTCAAATTTATCTTTCGTGAGAAAGTTTCAACTATCAAATTTTCACATTCATCTTTTGTGAAAAAGTTTCAACTGGCAAATTTTCAAATCTATTTTTCGTGAGAAAGGTTCAATAGTCAAATTTTCAAATCTATTTTTTGTGAAAAAGTTCCAATTGTCAAATTTTTAAATCTATTTTTCGTGAGAAAGTTGTAACTGTCAGATTCTCAAATTCATCTTTCGTGAGAAAGTTTTAGCTGGCAAATTTTCAAATTCATCTTTGGTGAGAAAGTTTCAGTTGTCATATTTTCAAATTTATCTTGCGTGAAAAAGTTTCAATGGTCAAATTTTCAAATCTATTTTTCGTGAGAAAGGTTCACTTGTCAAATTTTCAAATTTATCTTTCGTGAAAAAGTTTCAATTGTCAAATTCTCAAATTCATCTTTCGTGAGAAAGTTTTAATTGTCAAATTTTCAAATTCATCTTTTGTGAAAAAATTTCAATTGTCACATTTTCAAATCTATTTTTTGTGAGAAAGTTCCAATGGTCAAATTTTTAAATGTATTTTTCGTGAGAAAGTTGTAACTGTCAGATTCTCAAATTCATCTGTCGTGAGAAAGTTTCAACTCTCAAATTTTCAAATTTATCTTTCTTGAGAAAGTTTTAATGGTCAAATTCTCAAATTTATTTTTCGTGAGAAAGTTTCCACGGTCAAATTTTCTAATCTATCTTTCGTGAAAAAGTTTTAACGGTCAAATTTTCAAATCTATTTTTCGTGAGAAAGTTCCGATTGCCAAAATGTCAAATTCATCTTTCGCGAGAAAGTTTCAACTGTCAAATTGTCAAATTCATCTTTCGTGAGAAAGTTTTAACTGTCAGATACTCAAATTCATCATTCGTGAGAAAGTTTCACTTGTCAAATTTTCAAATTCATCTTTTGTGAAAAAGTTTCAACTGTCAAATTTTCAAATTCAACTTTCGTGAAAAAGTTTCAACTGTCTAATTTTCAAATTCATCTTCCGTGAGAAAGTTTCAATTGTCAAATTCTCAAACTTATCTTTCGTGAGAAAGTTTCAACTGTCAAACATTCAAATCTATTTTTCGTGAGAAAGTTTCAAATGTCAAATTTTCAAACTCATCTTTCGTGAAAAAGTTTTAACTGTTAAATTCTCAAATTCATCTGTCGTGAAAAAGTTTCAATTGTCAAATTTTCAAATCTATTTTTCGTGAGAAAGTTCCAATTGTCAAATTCTCAAATTCATCTTTCGTGAGAAAGTTTCAAGTGTGAAATTTTCAAATTCATCTTTCGTGAAAAAGTTTCAACTGTCAAATTTTCATTCATCTTTATTGAAAAAGTTTCAATTGTCAAATTTTCGAATCTATCTTTAGTTAAAAAGTTTCAATCGTCAAATTCTCAACTTCATTTTTCGGGAGAATGTTTCAATTGTCAAATTCTCAAATTTATCTGTCGTGAAAACGTTTTAACTGTTAAATTCTCACATTCATCCTTCGTGAAAAAGTTTCAATTGTCAAATTTTCAAATTCATCTTTTGTGAAAAAGTTTCAACTCTCAAATTTTCAAATTTATCTTTATTGAGACAGTTTTAATGGTCAAAATTCTCAAATTTATTTTTCGTGAGAAAGTTTCAACCGTCTAATTTTTAAATTCATCTTTCGTGAGAAAGTTTCAATCGTCAAATTTTCGAATCTATCTTTCGTTACAAAGTTACAGTCGTCAAATTCTCAACTTCATTTTTCGTGAGAATGTTTCAATTGTCAAAATTTTAAATTTATCTGTCGTGAACACGTTTTAACTGTAAAATTCTCACATTCATCTTTCGTGAAAAAGTTTCAATTGTAAAAATTTCAAATCTATCTTTCGTGAAAAAGTTTCAACTGTCAAATTTTCAAATTCAACTTTCGTGAGAAAGTTTCAACCGTCTAATTTTCAAATTCATCTTTCGTGAGAAAGTTTCAATTGTCAAATTCTCAAATTTATCTTTCGTGAGAAAGTTTCAACTATCAAATTTTCACATTCATCTTTTGTGAAAAAGTTTCAACTGGCAAATTTTCAAATCTATTTTTCGTGAGAAAGGTTCAATAGTCAAATTTTCAAATCTATTTTTTGTGAAAAAGTTCCAATTGTCAAATTTTTAAATCTATTTTTCGTGAGAAAGTTGTAACTGTCAGATTCTCAAATTCATCTTTCGTGAGAAAGTTTTAGCTGGCAAATTTTCAAATTCATCTTTGGTGAGAAAGTTTCAGTTGTCATATTTTCAAATTTATCTTGCGTGAAAAAGTTTCAATGGTCAAATTTTCAAATCTATTTTTCGTGAGAAAGGTTCACTTGTCAAATTTTCAAATTTATCTTTCGTGAAAAAGTTTCAATTGTCAAATTCTCAAATTCATCTTTCGTGAGAAAGTTTTAATTGTCAAATTTTCAAATTCATCTTTTGTGAAAAAATTTCAATTGTCACATTTTCAAATCTATTTTTTGTGAGAAAGTTCCAATGGTCAAATTTTTAAATGTATTTTTCGTGAGAAAGTTGTAACTGTCAGATTCTCAAATTCATCTGTCGTGAGAAAGTTTCAACTCTCAAATTTTCAAATTTATCTTTCTTGAGAAAGTTTTAATGGTCAAATTCTCAAATTTATTTTTCGTGAGAAAGTTTCCACGGTCAAATTTTCTAATCTATCTTTCGTGAAAAAGTTTTAACGGTCAAATTTTCAAATCTATTTTTCGTGAGAAAGTTCCGATTGCCAAAATGTCAAATTCATCTTTCGCGAGAAAGTTTCAACTGTCAAATCGTCAAATTCATCTTTCGTGAGAAAGTTTTAACTGTCAGATACTCAAATTCATCATTCGTGAGAAAGTTTCACTTGTCAAATTTTCAAATTCATCTTTTGTGAAAAAGTTTCAACTGTCAAATTTTCAAATTCAACTTTCGTGAAAAAGTTTCAACTGTCTAATTTTCAAATTCATCTTCCGTGAGAAAGTTTCAATTGTCAAATTCTCAAACTTATCTTTCGTGAGAAAGTTTCAACTGTCAAACATTCAAATCTATTTTTCGTGAGAAAGTTTCAAATGTCAAATTTTCAAACTCATCTTTCGTGAAAAAGTTTTAACTGTTAAATTCTCAAATTCATCTGTCGTGAAAAAGTTTCAATTATCAAATTTTCAAATCTATTTTTCGTGAGAAAGTTCCAATTGTCAAATTCTCAAATTCATCTTTCGTGAGAAAGTTTCAAGTGTGAAATTTTCAAATTCATCTTTCGTGAGAAAGTTTCAACTGTCAAATTTTCAAATTCATCTTTATTGAAAAAGTTTCAATTGTCAAATTTTCGAATCTATCTTTCGTTAAAAAGTTTCAATCGTCAAATTCTCAACTTCATTTTTCGGGAGAATGTTTCAATTGTCAAATTCTCAAATTTATTTGTCGTGAAAACGTTTTAACTGTTAAATTCTCACATTCATCCTCCGTGAAAAAGTTTCAATTGTCAAATTTTCAAATTCATCTTTTGTGAAAAAGTTTCAACTGTCAAATTTTCAAATTCAACTTTCGTGAGAAAGTTTCAACCGTCTAATTTTCAAATTCATCTTTCGTGAGAAAGTTTCAATTGTCAAATTCTCAAATTTATCTTTCGCGAGAAAGTTTCAACTGTCAAATTTTCACATTCATCTTTTGTGAAAAAGTTTCAACTGGCAAATTTTCAAATCTATTTTTCGTGAGAAAGGTTCAATAGTCAAATTTTCAAATCTATTTTTTGTGAAAAAGTTCCAATTGTCAAATTTTTAAATCTATTTTTCGTGAGAAAGTTGTAACTGTCAGATTCTCAAATTCATCTTTCGTGAGAAAGTTTCAGCTGGCAAATTTTCAAATTCATCTTTGGTGAGAAAGTTTCAGTTGTCATATTTTCAAATTTATCTTGCGTGAAAAAGTTTCAATGGTCAAATTTTCAAATCTATTTTTTGTGAGAAAGGTTCACTTGTCAAATTTTCAAATTTATCTTTCGTGAAAAAGTTTCAATTGTCAAATTCTCAAATTCATCTTTCGTGAGAAAGTTTTAATTGTCAAATTTTCAAATTCATCTTTTGTGAAAAAATTTCAATTGTCACATTTTTAAATCTATTTTCTGTGAGAAAGTTCCAATGGTCAAATTTTTAAATGTATTTTTCGTGAGAAAGTTGTAACTGTCAGATTCTCAAATTCATCTGTCGTGAGAAAGTTCCAATTGTCAAATTTTCAAATCTATTTTTCGTGAGAACGTTCCAATTGTCAAATTCTCAAATTCATCTTTCATGAGAAAGTTTCAAGTGTGAAATTTTCAAATTCATCTTTCGTGAGAAAGTTTCAACTGTCAAATTTTCAAATTCATCTTTATTGAAAAAGTTTCAATTGTCAAATTTTCGAATCTATCTTTCGTTAAAAAGTTTCAATCGTCAAATTCTCAACTTCATTTTTCGGGAGAATGTTTCAATTGTCAAATTCTCAAATTTATCTGTCGTGAAAACGTTTTAACTGTTAAATTCTCACATTCATCCTCCGTGAAAAAGTTTCAATTGTCAAATTTTCAAATTCATCTTTTGTGAAAAAGTTTCAACTGTCAAATTTTCAAATTCATCTTTATTGAAAAAGTTTCAATTGTCAAATTTTCAAATCTATCTTTCGTGAAAAAGTTTCAATTGTCAAATTCTCAAATTCATCTTTCGTGAGGAAGTTTCAACTGTCAAATTTTCAAATTCATCTTTCGTGAGAAAGTTTCACCTGTCAAATTTTCAAACTGAACTTTCGTGAGAAAGTTTCAACTGTCAAATTTTTAAATTCATCTTTCGTGAGAAAGTTTCAATTGTCAAATTCTCAAATTTATCTTTCATGAGAAAGTTTCAACTGTCAAACTTTCAAATCTATTTTTTGTGAAAAAGTTCCAATTGTCAAATTTTTAAATCTATTTTTCGTGAGAAAGTTGTAACTGTCAGATTCTCAATTCCATCTTTGGTGAGAAAGTTTCAGCTGGCAAATTTTCAAATTCATCTTTGGTGAGAAAGTTTCAGCTGTCAAATTTTCAAATTTATCTTTCGTGAGAAAGTTTCAACTGTCAAACATTCAAATCTATTTTTTGTGAAAAAGTTCCAATTATCAAATTTTTAAATCTATTTTTCGTGAGAAAGTTGTAACTGTCAGATTCTCAATTCATCTTTCGTGAGAAAGTTTCAATTGTCAAATGTTCACATTCATCTTTTGTGAAAAAGTTTCAACTGGCAAATTTTCAAATCTATTTTTTGTGAGAAAGTTCCAATGGTCAAATTTTGAAATGTATTTTTCGTAAGAAAGTTTTAACTGTCAGATTCTCAAATTCATCTTTCGTGAGAAAGTTTCAACTCTCAAATTTTCAAATTTATCTTTCTTGAGAAAGTTTTAATGGTCAAATTCTCAAATTTATTTTTCGTTAGAAAGTTTCCACTGTCAAATTTTCTAATCTATCTTTCGTGAAAAAGTTTTAACTGTCAAATTTTCAAATCTATTTTTCGTGAGAAAGTTCCAATTGTCAAATTGTCAAATTCATCTTTCGTGAGAAAGTTTTAACTGTCAAATTTTCAAATTCATCTTTATTGAAAAAGTTTCAATTGTCAAATTTTCGAATCTATCTTTATTGAAAAAGTTTCAATTGTCAAATTTTCGAATCTATCTTTCGTTACAAAGTTGCAATCGTCAAATTCTTAACTTCATTTTTCGTGAGAATGTTTCAATTGTCAAATTCTCGAATTTATCTTTCGTGAAAACGTTTTAACTGTTAAATTCTCACATTCATCTTTCGTGAAAAAATTTCAATTGTGAAATTTTCAAATCTATCTTTCGTGAAAATGTTTCAATTGTCAAATTCTCAATTTTATCTGTCGTGAAAACGTTTCAACTGTTAAATTCTCACATTCATCCTTCGTGAAAAAGTTTCAACTGTCAAATTTTCAAATTAATCTTTCGTGAGAAAGTTTTAACTGTCAAATTTTCAAATTCATCTTTATTGAAAAAGTTTCAATTGTCAAATTTTCGAATCTATCTTTCGTTAAAAAGTTTCAATCGTCAAATTCTCAACTTCATTTTTCGGGAGAATGTTTCATTTGTCAAATTCTCAAATTTATCTGTCGTGAAAACGTTTTAACTGTTAAATTCTCACAATCATCCTTCGTGAAAAAGTTTCAATTGTCAAATTTTCAAATTCATCTTTTGTGAAAAAGTTTCAACTCTCAAATTTTCAAATTTATCTTTATTGAGACAGTTTTAATGGTCAAAATTCTCAAATTTATTTTTCGTGAGAAAGTTTCAACCGTCTAATTTTTAAATTCATCTTTCGTGAGAAAGTTTCAATCGTCAAATTTTCGAATCTATCTTTCGTTACAAAGTTACAGTCGTCAAATTCTCAACTTCATTTTTCGTGAGAATGTTTCAATTGTCAAAATTTTAAATTTATCTGTCGTGAACACGTTTTAACTGTAAAATTCTCACATTCATCTTTCGTGAAAAAGTTTCAATTGTAAAAATTTCAAATCTATCTTTCGTGAAAAAGTTTCAACTGTCAAATTTTCAAATTCAACTTTCGTGAGAAAGTTTCAACCGTCTAATTTTCAAATTCATCTTTCGTGAGAAAGTTTCAATTGTCAAATTCTCAAATTTATCTTTCGTGAGAAAGTTTCAACTATCAAATTTTCACATTCATCTTTTGTGAAAAAGTTTCAACTGGCAAATTTTCAAATCTATTTTTCGTGAGAAAGGTTCAATAGTCAAATTTTCAAATCTATTTTTTGTGAAAAAGTTCCAATTGTCAAATTTTTAAATCTATTTTTCGTGAGAAAGTTGTAACTGTCAGATTCTCAAATTCATCTTTCGTGAGAAAGTTTTAGCTGGCAAATTTTCAAATTCATCTTTGGTGAGAAAGTTTCAGTTGTCATATTTTCAAATTTATCTTGCGTGAAAAAGTTTCAATGGTCAAATTTTCAAATCTATTTTTCGTGAGAAAGGTTCACTTGTCAAATTTTCAAATTTATCTTTCGTGAAAAAGTTTCAATTGTCAAATTCTCAAATTCATCTTTCGTGAGAAAGTTTTAATTGTCAAATTTTCAAATTCATCTTTTGTGAAAAAATTTCAATTGTCACATTTTTAAATCTTTTTTTTGTGAGAAAGTTCCAATGGTCAAATTTTTAAATGTATTTTTCGTGAGAAAGTTGTAACTGTCAGATTCTCAAATTCATCTGTCGTGAGAAAGTTCCAATTGTCAAATTTTCAAATCTATTTTTCGTGAGAACGTTCCAATTGTCAAATTCTCAAATTCATCTTTCATGAGAAAGTTTCAAGTGTGAAATTTTCAAATTCATCTTTCGTGAGAAAGTTTCAACTGTCAAATTTTCAAATTCATCTTTATTGAAAAAGTTTCAATTGTCAAATTTTCGAATCTATCTTTCGTTAAAAAGTTTCAATCGTCAAATTCTCAACTTCATTTTTCGGGAGAATGTTTCAATTGTCAAATTCTCAAATTTATCTGTCGTGAAAACGTTTTAACTGTTAAATTCTCACATTCATCCTCCGTGAAAAAGTTTCAATTGTCAAATTTTCAAATTCATCTTTTGTGAAAAAGTTTCAACTGTCAAATTTTCAAATTCATCTTTATTGAAAAAGTTTCAATTGTCAAATTTTCAAATCAATCTTTCGTGAAAAAGTTTCAATTGTCAAATTCTCAAATTCATCTTTCGTGAGGAAGTTTCAACTGTCAAATTTTCAAATTCATCTTTCGTTAGAAAGTTTCACCTGTCAAATTTTCAAACTGAACTTTCGTGAGAAAGTTTCAACTGTCAAATTTTTAAATTCATCTTTCGTGAGAAAGTTTCAATTGTCAAATTCTCAAATTTATCTTTCATGAGAAAGTTTCAACTGTCAAACTTTCAAATCTATTTTTTGTGAAAAAGTTCCAATTGTCAAATTTTTAAATCTATTTTTCGTGAGAAAGTTGTAACTGTCAGATTCTCAATTCCATCTTTGGTGAGAAAGTTTCAGCTGGCAAATTTTCAAATTCATCTTTGGTGAGAAAGTTTCAGCTGTCAAATTTTCAAATTTATCTTTCGTGAGAAAGTTTCAACTGTCAAACATTCAAATCTATTTTTTGTGAAAAAGTTCCAATTATCAAATTTTTAAATCTATTTTTCGTGAGAAAGTTGTAACTGTCAGATTCTCAATTCATCTTTCGTGAGAAAGTTTCAATTGTCAAATGTTCACATTCATCTTTTGTGAAAAAGTTTCAACTGGCAAATTTTCAAATCTATTTTTTGTGAGAAAGTTCCAATGGTCAAATTTTGAAATGTATTTTTCGTAAGAAAGTTTTAACTGTCAGATTCTCAAATTCATCTTTCGTGAGAAAGTTTCAACTCTCAAATTTTCAAATTTATCTTTCTTGAGAAAGTTTTAATGGTCAAATTCTCAAATTTATTTTTCGTTAGAAAGTTTCCACTGTCAAATTTTCTAATCTATCTTTCGTGAAAAAGTTTTAACTGTCAAATTTTCAAATCTATTTTTCGTGAGAAAGTTCCAATTGTCAAATTGTCAAATTCATCTTTCGTGAGAAAGTTTTAACTGTCAAATTTTCAAATTCATCTTTTGTGAAAAAGTTTCATCTGTCAAATTTTCAAATTCAACTTTCGTGAAAAAGTTTCAACTGTCTAATTTTCAAATTCATCTTCCGTGAGAAAGTTTCAATTGTCAAATTCTCAAACTTATCTTTCGTGAGAAAGTTTCAACTGTCAAACATTCAAATCTATTTTTCGTGAGAAAGTTTCAAATGTCAAATTTTCAAACTCATCTTTCGTGAAAAAGTTTTAACTGTTAAATTCTCAAATTCATCTGTCGTGAAAAAGTTTCAATTGTCAAATTTTCAAATCTATTTTTCGTGAGAAAGTTCCAATTGTCAAATTCTCAAATTCATCTTTCGTGAGAAAGTTTCAAGTGTGAAATTTTCAAATTCATCTTTCGTGAGAAAGTTTCAACTGTCAAATTTTCAAATTCATCTTTATTGAAAAAGTTTCAATTGTCAAATTTTCGAATCTATCTTTAGTTAAAAAGTTTCAATCGTCAAATTCTCAACTTCATTTTTCGGGAGAATGTTTCAATTGTCAAATTCTCAAATTTATCTGTCGTGAAAACGTTTTAACTGTTAAATTCTCACATTCATCCTCCGTGAAAAAGTTTCAATTGTCAAATTTTCAAATTCATCTTTTGTGAAAAAGTTTCAACTGTCAAATTTTCAAATTCAACTTTCGTGAGAAAGTTTCAACCGTCTAATTTTCAAATTCATCTTTCGTGAGAAAGTTTCAATTGTCAAATTCTCAAATTTATCTTTCGCGAGAAAGTTTCAACTGTCAAATTTTCACATTCATCTTTTGTGAAAAAGTTTCAACTGGCAAATTTTCAAATCTATTTTTCGTGAGAAAGGTTCAATAGTCAAATTTTCAAATCTATTTTTTGTGAAAAAGTTCCAATTGTCAAATTTTTAAATCTATTTTTCGTGAGAAAGTTGTAACTGTCAGATTCTCAAATTCATCTTTCGTGAGAAAGTTTCAGCTGGCAAATTTTCAAATTCATCTTTGGTGAGAAAGTTTCAGTTGTCATATTTTCAAATTTATCTTGCGTGAAAAAGTTTCAATGGTCAAATTTTCAAATCTATTTTTTGTGAGAAAGGTTCACTTGTCAAATTTTCAAATTTATCTTTCGTGAAAAAGTTTCAATTGTCAAATTCTCAAATTCATCTTTCGTGAGAAAGTTTTAATTGTCAAATTTTCAAATTCATCTTTTGTGAAAAAATTTCAATTGTCACATTTTTAAATCTATTTTTTGTGAGAAAGTTCCAATGGTCAAATTTTTAAATGTATTTTTCGTGAGAAAGTTGTAACTGTCAGATTCTCAAATTCATCTGTCGTGAGAAAGTTCCAATTGTCAAATTTTCAAATCTATTTTTCGTGAGAACGTTCCAATTGTCAAATTCTCAAATTCATCTTTCATGAGAAAGTTTCAAGTGTGAAATTTTCAAATTCATCTTTCGTGAGAAAGTTTCAACTGTCAAATTTTCAAATTCATCTTTATTGAAAAAGTTTCAATTGTCAAATTTTCGAATCTATCTTTCGTTAAAAAGTTTCAATCGTCAAATTCTCAACTTCATTTTTCGGGAGAATGTTTCAATTGTCAAATTCTCAAATTTATCTGTCGTGAAAACGTTTTAACTGTTAAATTCTCACATTCATCCTCCGTGAAAAAGTTTCAATTGTCAAATTTTCAAATTCATCTTTTGTGAAAAAGTTTCAACTGTCAAATTTTCAAATTCATCTTTATTGAAAAAGTTTCAATTGTCAAATTTTCAAATCTATCTTTCGTGAAAAAGTTTCAATTGTCAAATTCTCAAATTCATCTTTCGTGAGGAAGTTTCAACTGTCAAATTTTCAAATTCATCTTTCGTGAGAAAGTTTCACCTGTCAAATTTTCAAACTGAACTTTCGTGAGAAAGTTTCAACTGTCAAATTTTTAAATTCATCTTTCGTGAGAAAGTTTCAATTGTCAAATTCTCAAATTTATCTTTCATGAGAAAGTTTCAACTGTCAAACTTTCAAATCTATTTTTTGTGAAAAAGTTCCAATTGTCAAATTTTTAAATCTATTTTTCGTGAGAAAGTTGTAACTGTCAGATTCTCAATTCCATCTTTGGTGAGAAAGTTTCAGCTGGCAAATTTTCAAATTCATCTTTGGTGAGAAAGTTTCAGCTGTCAAATTTTCAAATTTATCTTTCGTGAGAAAGTTTCAACTGTCAAACATTCAAATCTATTTTTTGTGAAAAAGTTCCAATTATCAAATTTTTAAATCTATTTTTCGTGAGAAAGTTGTAACTGTCAGATTCTCAATTCATCTTTCGTGAGAAAGTTTCAATTGTCAAATGTTCACATTCATCTTTTGTGAAAAAGTTTCAACTGGCAAATTTTCAAATCTATTTTTTGTGAGAAAGTTCCAATGGTCAAATTTTGAAATGTATTTTTCGTAAGAAAGTTTTAACTGTCAGATTCTCAAATTCATCTTTCGTGAGAAAGTTTCAACTCTCAAATTTTCAAATTTATCTTTCTTGAGAAAGTTTTAATGGTCAAATTCTCAAATTTATTTTTCGTTAGAAAGTTTCCACTGTCAAATTTTCTAATCTATCTTTCGTGAAAAAGTTTTAACTGTCAAATTTTCAAATCTATTTTTCGTGAGAAAGTTCCAATTGTCAAATTGTCAAATTCATCTTTCGTGAGAAAGTTTTAACTGTCAAATTTTCAAATTCATCTTTATTGAAAAAGTTTCAATTGTCAAATTTTCGAATCTATCTTTATTGAAAAAGTTTCAATTGTCAAATTTTCGAATCTATCTTTCGTTACAAAGTTGCAATCGTCAAATTCTTAACTTCATTTTTCGTGAGAATGTTTCAATTGTCAAATTCTCGAATTTATCTTTCGTGAAAACGTTTTAACTGTTAAATTCTCACATTCATCTTTCGTGAAAAAATTTCAATTGTGAAATTTTCAAATCTATCTTTCGTGAAAATGTTTCAATTGTCAAATTCTCAATTTTATCTGTCGTGAAAACGTTTCAACTGTTAAATTCTCACATTCATCCTTCGTGAAAAAGTTTCAACTGTCAAATTTTCAAATTAATCTTTCGTGAGAAAGTTTTAACTGTCAAATTTTCAAATTCATCTTTATTGAAAAAGTTTCAATTGTCAAATTTTCGAATCTATCTTTCGTTAAAAAGTTTCAATCGTCAAATTCTCAACTTCATTTTTCGGGAGAATGTTTCAATTGTCAAATTCTCAAATTTATCTGTCGTGAAAACGTTTTAACTGTTAAATTCTCACAATCATCCTTCGTGAAAAAGTTTCAATTGTCAAATTTTCAAATTCATCTTTTGTGAAAAAGTTTCAACTCTCAAATTTTCAAATTTATCTTTATTGAGACAGTTTTAATGGTCAAAATTCTCAAATTTATTTTTCGTGAGAAAGTTTCAACCGTCTAATTTTTAAATTCATCTTTCGTGAGAAAGTTTCAATCGTCAAATTTTCGAATCTATCTTTCGTTACAAAGTTACAGTCGTCAAATTCTCAACTTCATTTTTCGTGAGAATGTTTCAATTGTCAAAATTTTAAATTTATCTGTCGTGAACACGTTTTAACTGTAAAATTCTCACATTCATCTTTCGTGAAAAAGTTTCAATTGTAAAAATTTCAAATCTATCTTTCGTGAAAAAGTTTCAACTGTCAAATTTTCAAATTCAACTTTCGTGAGAAAGTTTCAACCGTCTAATTTTCAAATTCATCTTTCGTGAGAAAGTTTCAATTGTCAAATTCTCAAATTTATCTTTCGTGAGAAAGTTTCAACTATCAAATTTTCACATTCATCTTTTGTGAAAAAGTTTCAACTGGCAAATTTTCAAATCTATTTTTCGTGAGAAAGGTTCAATAGTCAAATTTTCAAATCTATTTTTTGTGAAAAAGTTCCAATTGTCAAATTTTTAAATCTATTTTTCGTGAGAAAGTTGTAACTGTCAGATTCTCAAATTCATCTTTCGTGAGAAAGTTTTAGCTGGCAAATTTTCAAATTCATCTTTGGTGAGAAAGTTTCAGTTGTCATATTTTCAAATTTATCTTGCGTGAAAAAGTTTCAATGGTCAAATTTTCAAATCTATTTTTCGTGAGAAAGGTTCACTTGTCAAATTTTCAAATTTATCTTTCGTGAAAAAGTTTCAATTGTCAAATTCTCAAATTCATCTTTCGTGAGAAAGTTTTAATTGTCAAATTTTCAAATTCATCTTTTGTGAAAAAATTTCAATTGTCACATTTTTAAATCTTTTTTTTGTGAGAAAGTTCCAATGGTCAAATTTTTAAATGTATTTTTCGTGAGAAAGTTGTAACTGTCAGATTCTCAAATTCATCTGTCGTGAGAAAGTTCCAATTGTCAAATTTTCAAATCTATTTTTCGTGAGAACGTTCCAATTGTCAAATTCTCAAATTCATCTTTCATGAGAAAGTTTCAAGTGTGAAATTTTCAAATTCATCTTTCGTGAGAAAGTTTCAACTGTCAAATTTTCAAATTCATCTTTATTGAAAAAGTTTCAATTGTCAAATTTTCGAATCTATCTTTCGTTAAAAAGTTTCAATCGTCAAATTCTCAACTTCATTTTTCGGGAGAATGTTTCAATTGTCAAATTCTCAAATTTATCTGTCGTGAAAACGTTTTAACTGTTAAATTCTCACATTCATCCTCCGTGAAAAAGTTTCAATTGTCAAATTTTCAAATTCATCTTTTGTGAAAAAGTTTCAACTGTCAAATTTTCAAATTCATCTTTATTGAAAAAGTTTCAATTGTCAAATTTTCAAATCAATCTTTCGTGAAAAAGTTTCAATTGTCAAATTCTCAAATTCATCTTTCGTGAGGAAGTTTCAACTGTCAAATTTTCAAATTCATCTTTCGTTAGAAAGTTTCACCTGTCAAATTTTCAAACTGAACTTTCGTGAGAAAGTTTCAACTGTCAAATTTTTAAATTCATCTTTCGTGAGAAAGTTTCAATTGTCAAATTCTCAAATTTATCTTTCATGAGAAAGTTTCAACTGTCAAACTTTCAAATCTATTTTTTGTGAAAAAGTTCCAATTGTCAAATTTTTAAATCTATTTTTCGTGAGAAAGTTGTAACTGTCAGATTCTCAATTCCATCTTTGGTGAGAAAGTTTCAGCTGGCAAATTTTCAAATTCATCTTTGGTGAGAAAGTTTCAGCTGTCAAATTTTCAAATTTATCTTTCGTGAGAAAGTTTCAACTGTCAAACATTCAAATCTATTTTTTGTGAAAAAGTTCCAATTATCAAATTTTTAAATCTATTTTTCGTGAGAAAGTTGTAACTGTCAGATTCTCAATTCATCTTTCGTGAGAAAGTTTCAATTGTCAAATGTTCACATTCATCTTTTGTGAAAAAGTTTCAACTGGCAAATTTTCAAATCTATTTTTTGTGAGAAAGTTCCAATGGTCAAATTTTGAAATGTATTTTTCGTAAGAAAGTTTTAACTGTCAGATTCTCAAATTCATCTTTCGTGAGAAAGTTTCAACTCTCAAATTTTCAAATTTATCTTTCTTGAGAAAGTTTTAATGGTCAAATTCTCAAATTTATTTTTCGTTAGAAAGTTTCCACTGTCAAATTTTCTAATCTATCTTTCGTGAAAAAGTTTTAACTGTCAAATTTTCAAATCTATTTTTCGTGAGAAAGTTCCAATTGTCAAATTGTCAAATTCATCTTTCGTGAGAAAGTTTTAACTGTCAAATTTTCAAATTCATCTTTATTGAAAAAGTTTCAATTGTCAAATTTTCGAATCTATCTTTATTGAAAAAGTTTCAATTGTCAAATTTTCGAATCTATCTTTCGTTACAAAGTTGCAATCGTCAAATTCTTAACTTCATTTTTCGTGAGAATGTTTCAATTGTCAAATTCTCGAATTTATCTTTCGTGAAAACGTTTTAACTGTTAAATTCTCACATTCATCTTTCGTGAAAAAATTTCAATTGTGAAATTTTCAAATCTATCTTTCGTGAAAATGTTTCAATTGTCAAATTCTCAATTTTATCTGTCGTGAAAACGTTTCAACTGTTAAATTCTCACATTCATCCTTCGTGAAAAAGTTTCAACTGTCAAATTTTCAAATTAATCTTTCGTGAGAAAGTTTTAACTGTCAAATTTTCAAATTCATCTTTATTGAAAAAGTTTCAATTGTCAAATTTTCGAATCTATCTTTCGTTAAAAAGTTTCAATCGTCAAATTCTCAACTTCATTTTTCGGGAGAATGTTTCAATTGTCAAATTCTCAAATTTATCTGTCGTGAAAACGTTTTAACTGTTAAATTCTCACAATCATCCTTCGTGAAAAAGTTTCAATTGTCAAATTTTCAAATTCATCTTTTGTGAAAAAGTTTCAACTCTCAAATTTTCAAATTTATCTTTATTGAGACAGTTTTAATGGTCAAAATTCTCAAATTTATTTTTCGTGAGAAAGTTTCAACCGTCTAATTTTTAAATTCATCTTTCGTGAGAAAGTTTCAATCGTCAAATTTTCGAATCTATCTTTCGTTACAAAGTTACAGTCGTCAAATTCTCAACTTCATTTTTCGTGAGAATGTTTCAATTGTCAAAATTTTAAATTTATCTGTCGTGAACACGTTTTAACTGTAAAATTCTCACATTCATCTTTCGTGAAAAAGTTTCAATTGTAAAAATTTCAAATCTATCTTTCGTGAAAAAGTTTCAACTGTCAAATTTTCAAATTCAACTTTCGTGAGAAAGTTTCAACCGTCTAATTTTCAAATTCATCTTTCGTGAGAAAGTTTCAATTGTCAAATTCTCAAATTTATCTTTCGTGAGAAAGTTTCAACTATCAAATTTTCACATTCATCTTTTGTGAAAAAGTTTCAACTGGCAAATTTTCAAATCTATTTTTCGTGAGAAAGGTTCAATTGTCAAATTTTCAAATCTATTTTTTGTGAAAAAGTTCCAATTGTCAAATTTTTAAATCTATTTTTCGTGAGAAAGTTGTAACTGTCAGATTCTCAAATTCATCTTTCGTGAGAAAGTTTTAGCTGGCAAATTTTCAAATTCATCTTTGGTGAGAAAGTTTCAGTTGTCATATTTTCAAATTTATCTTGCGTGAAAAAGTTTCAATGGTCAAATTTTCAAATCTATTTTTCGTGAGAAAGGTTCACTTGTCAAATTTTCAAATTTATCTTTCGTGAAAAAGTTTCAATTGTCAAATTCTCAAATTCATCTTTCGTGAGAAAGTTTTAATTGTCAAATTTTCAAATTCATCTTTTGTGAAAAAATTTCAATTGTCACATTTTCAAATCTATTTTTTGTGAGAAAGTTCCAATGGTCAAATTTTTAAATGTATTTTTCGTGAGAAAGTTGTAACTGTCAGATTCTCAAATTCATCTGTCGTGAGAAAGTTTCAACTCTCAAATTTTCAAATTTATCTTTCTTGAGAAAGTTTTAATGGTCAAATTCTCAAATTTATTTTTCGTGAGAAAGTTTCCACGGTCAAATTTTCTAATCTATCTTTCGTGAAAAAGTTTTAACGGTCAAATTTTCAAATCTATTTTTCGTGAGAAAGTTCCGATTGCCAAAATGTCAAATTCATCTTTCGCGAGAAAGTTTCAACTGTCAAATTGTCAAATTCATCTTTCGTGAGAAAGTTTTAACTGTCAGATACTCAAATTCATCATTCGTGAGAAAGTTTCACTTGTCAAATTTTCAAATTCATCTTTTGTGAAAAAGTTTCATCTGTCAAATTTTCAAATTCAACTTTCGTGAAAAAGTTTCAACTGTCTAATTTTCAAATTCATCTTCCGTGAGAAAGTTTCAATTGTCAAATTCTCAAACTTATCTTTCGTGAGAAAGTTTCAACTGTCAAACATTCAAATCTATTTTTCGTGAGAAAGTTTCAAATGTCAAATTTTCAAACTCATCTTTCGTGAAAAAGTTTTAACTGTTAAATTCTCAAATTCATCTGTCGTGAAAAAGTTTCAATTGTCAAATTTTCAAATCTATTTTTCGTGAGAAAGTTCCAATTGTCAAATTCTCAAATTCATCTTTCGTGAGAAAGTTTCAAGTGTGAAATTTTCAAATTCATCTTTCGTGAGAAAGTTTCAACTGTCAAATTTTCAAATTCATCTTTATTGAAAAAGTTTCAATTGTCAAATTTTCGAATCTATCTTTAGTTAAAAAGTTTCAATCGTCAAATTCTCAACTTCATTTTTCGGGAGAATGTTTCAATTGTCAAATTCTCAAATTTATCTGTCGTGAAAACGTTTTAACTGTTAAATTCTCACATTCATCCTCCGTGAAAAAGTTTCAATTGTCAAATTTTCAAATTCATCTTTTGTGAAAAATTTTCAACTGTCAAATTTTCAAATTCAACTTTCGTGAGAAAGTTTCAACCGTCTAATTTTCAAATTCATCTTTCGTGAGAAAGTTTCAATTGTCAAATTCTCAAATTCATCTTTCGTGAGAAAGTTTTAATTGTCAAGTTTTCAAATTCATCTTTTGTGCAAAAATTTCAATTGTCACATTTTCAAATCTATTTTTTGTGAGAAAGTTCCAATGGTCAAATTTTTAAATGTATTTTTCGTAAGAAAGTTTTAACTGTCAGATTCTCAAATTCATCTTTCGTGAGAAAGTTTCAACTCTCAAATTTTCAAATTTATCTTTCTTGAGAAAGTTTTAATGGTCAAATTCTCAAATTTATTTTTCGTTAGAAAGTTTCCACTGTCAAATTTTCTAATCTATCTTTCGTGAAAAAGTTTTAACTGTCAAATTTTCAAATCTATTTTTCGTGAGAAAGTTCCAATTGTCAAATTGTCAAATTCATCTTTCGTGAGAAAGTTTTAACTGTCAAATTTTCAAATTCATCTTTATTGAAAAAGTTTCAATTGTCAAATTTTCGAATCTATCTTTATTGAAAAAGTTTCAATTGTCAAATTTTCAAATCTATCTTTCGTTACAAAGTTGCAATCGTCAAATTCTTAACTTCATTTTTCGTGAGAATGTTTCAATTGTCAAATTCTCGAATTTATCTTTCGTGAAAACGTTTTAACTGTTAAATTCTCACATTCATCTTTCGTGAAAAAATTTCAATTGTGAAATTTTCAAATCTATCTTTCGTGAAAATGTTTCAATTGTCAAATTCTCAATTTTATCTGTCGTGAAAACGTTTCAACTGTTAAATTCTCACATTCATCCTTCGTGAAAAAGTTTCAACTGTCAAATTTTCAAATTAATCTTTCGTGAGAAAGTTTTAACTGTCAAATTTTCAAATTCATCTTTATTGAAAAAGTTTCAATTGTCAAATTTTCGAATCTATCTTTCGTTAAAAAGTTTCAATCGTCAAATTCTCAACTTCATTTTTCGGGAGAATGTTTCAATTGTCAAATTCTCAAATTTATCTGTCGTGAAAACGTTTTAACTGTTAAATTCTCACATTCATCCTTCGTGAAAAAGTTTCAATTGTCAAATTTTCAAATTCATCTTTTGTGAAAAAGTTTCAACTCTCAAATTTTCAAATTTATCTTTATTGAGACAGTTTTAATGGTCAAAATTCTCAAATTTATTTTTCGTGAGAAAGTTTCAACCGTCTAATTTTTAAATTCATCTTTCGTGAGAAAGTTTCAATTGTCAAATTTTCGAATCTATCTTTCGTTACAAAGTTACAGTCGTCAAATTCTCAACTTCATTTTTCGTGAGAATGTTTCAATTGTCAAAATTTTAAATTTATCTGTCGTGAACACGTTTTAACTGTAAAATTCTCACATTCATCTTTCGTGAAAAAGTTTCAATTGTAAAAATTTCAAATCTATCTTTCGTGAAAAAGTTTCAACTGTCAAATTTTCAAATTCAACTTTCGTGAGAAAGTTTCAACCGTCTAATTTTCAAATTCATCTTTCGTGAGAAAGTTTCAATTGTCAAATTCTCAAATTTATCTTTCGTGAGAAAGTTTCAACTATCAAATTTTCACATTCATCTTTTGTGAAAAAGTTTCAACTGGCAAATTTTCAAATCTATTTTTCGTGAGAAAGGTTCAATAGTCAAATTTTCAAATCTATTTTTTGTGAAAAAGTTCCAATTGTCAAATTTTTAAATCTATTTTTCGTGAGAAAGTTGTAACTGTCAGATTCTCAAATTCATCTTTCGTGAGAAAGTTTCAGCTGGCAAATTTTCAAATTCATCTTTGGTGAGAAAGTTTCAGTTGTCATATTTTCAAATTTATCTTGCGTGAAAAAGTTTCAATGGTCAAATTTTCAAATCTATTTTTCGTGAGAAAGGTTCACTTGTCAAATTTTCAAATTTATCTTTCGTGAAAAAGTTTCAATTGTCAAATTCTCAAATTCATCTTTCGTGAGAAAGTTTTAATTGTCAAATTTTCAAATTCATCTTTTGTGAAAAAATTTCAATTGTCACATTTTCAAATCTATTTTTTGTGAGAAAGTTCCAATGGTCAAATTTTTAAATGTATTTTTCGTGAGAAAGTTGTAACTGTCAGATTCTCAAATTCATCTGTCGTGAGAAAGTTTCAACTCTCAAATTTTCAAATTTATCTTTCTTGAGAAAGTTTTAATGGTCAAATTCTCAAATTTATTTTTCGTGAGAAAGTTTCCACGGTCAAATTTTCTAATCTATCTTTCGTGAAAAAGTTTTAACGGTCAAATTTTCAAATCTATTTTTCGTGAGAAAGTTCCGATTGCCAAAATGTCAAATTCATCTTTCGCGAGAAAGTTTCAACTGTCAAATTTTCAAATTCATCTTTCGTGAGAAAGTTTTAACTGTCAGATACTCAAATTCATCTTTCGTGAGAAAGTTTCACTTGTCAAATTTTCAAAATCATCTTTTGTGAAAAAGTTTCAACTGTCAAATTTTCAAATTCAACTTTCGTGAAAAAGTTTCAACTGTCTAATTTTCAAATTCATCTTCCGTGAGAAAGTTTCAATTGTCAAATTCTCAAACTTATCTATCGTGAGAAAGTTTCAACTGTCAAACATTCAAATCTATTTTTCGTGAGAAAGTTTCAAATGTCAAATTTTCAAACTCATCTTTCGTGAAAAAGTTTTAACTGTTAAATTCTCAAATTCATCTGTCGTGAAAAAGTTTCAATTGTCAAATTTTCAAATCTATTTTTCGTGAGAAAGTTCCAATTGTCAAATTCTCAAATTCATCTTTCGTGAGAAAGTTTCAAGTGTGAAATTTTCAAATTCATCTTTCGTGAGAAAGTTTCAACTGTCAAATTTTCAAATTCATCTTTATTGAAAAAGTTTCAATTGTCAAATTTTCGAATCTATCTTTCGTTAAAAAGTTTCAATCGTCAAATTCTCAACTTCATTTTTCGGGAGAATGTTTCAATTGTCAAATTCTCAAATTTATCTGTCGTGAAAACGTTTTAACTGTTAAATTCTCACATTCATCCTCCGTGAAAAAGTTTCAATTGTCAAATTTTCAAATTCATCTTTTGTGAAAAAGTTTCAACTGTCAAATTTTCAAATTCAACTTTCGTGAGAAAGTTTCAACCGTCTAATTTTCAAATTCATCTTTCGTGAGAAAGTTTCAATTGTCAAATTCTCAAATTTATCTTTCGTGAGAAAGTTTCAACTGTCAAATTTTCACATTCATCTTTTGTGAAAAAGTTTCAACTGGCAAATTTTCAAATCTATTTTTCGTGAGAAAGGTTCAATAGTCAAATTTTCAAATCTATTTTTTGTGAAAAAGTTCCAATTGTCAAATTTTTAAATCTATTTTTCGTGAGAAAGTTGTAACTGTCAGATTCTCAAATTCATCTTTCGTGAGAAAGTTTCAGCTGGCAAATTTTCAAATTCATCTTTGGTGAGAAAGTTTCAGTTGTCATATTTTCAAATTTATCTTGCGTGAAAAAGTTTCAATGGTCAAATTTTCAAATCTATTTTTTGTGAGAAAGGTTCACTTGTCAAATTTTCAAATTTATCTTTCGTGAAAAAGTTTCAATTGTCAAATTCTCAAATTCATCTTTCGTGAGAAAGTTTTAATTGTCAAATTTTCAAATTCATCTTTTGTGAAAAAATTTCAATTGTCACATTTTCAAATCTATTTTTTGTGAGAAAGTTCCAATGGTCAAATTTTTAAATGTATTTTTCGTGAGAAAGTTGTAACTGTCAGATTCTCAAATTCATCTGTCGTGAGAAAGTTTCAACTCTCAAATTTTCAAATTTATCTTTCTTGAGAAAGTTTTAATGGTCATATTCTCAAATTTATTTTTCGTGAGAAAGTTTCCACGGTCAAATTTTCTAATCTATCTTTCGTGAAAAAGTTTTAACGGTCAAATTTTCAAATCTATTTTTCGTGAGAAAGTTCCGATTGCCAAAATGTCAAATTCATCTTTCGCGAGAAAGTTTCAACTGTCAAATTGTCAAATTCATCTTTCGTGAGAAAGTTTTAACTGTCAGATACTCAAATTCATCATTCGTGAGAAAGTTTCACTTGTCAAATTTTCAAATTCATCTTTTGTGAAAAAGTTTCAACTGTCAAATTTTCAAATTCAACTTTCGTGAAAAAGTTTCAACTGTCTAATTTTCAAATTCATCTTCCGTGAGAAAGTTTCAATTGTCAAATTCTCAAACTTATCTATCGTGAGAAAGTTTCAACTGTCAAACATTCAAATCTATTTTTCGTGAGAAAGTTTCAAATGTCAAATTTTCAAACTCATCTTTCGTGAAAAAGTTTTAACTGTTAAATTCTCAAATTCATCTGTCGTGAAAAAGTTTCAATTGTCAAATTTTCAAATCTATTTTTCGTGAGAAAGTTCCAATTGTCAAATTCTCAAATTCATCTTTCGTGAGAAAGTTTCAAGTGTGAAATTTTCAAATTCATCTTTCGTGAGAAAGTTTCAACTGTCAAATTTTCAAATTCATCTTTATTGAAAAAGTTTCAATTGTCAAATTTTCGAATCTATCTTTCGTTAAAAAGTTTCAATCGTCAAATTCTCAACTTCATTTTTCGGGAGAATGTTTCAATTGTCAAATTCTCAAATTTATCTGTCGTGAAAACGTTTTAACTGTTAAATTCTCACATTCATCCTCCGTGAAAAAGTTTCAATTGTCAAATTTTCAAATTCATCTTTTGTGAAAAAGTTTCAACTGTCAAATTTTCAAATTCATCTTTATTGAAAAAGTTTCAATTGTCAAATTTTCAAATCTATCTTTCGTGAAAAAGTTTCAATTGTCAAATTCTCAAATTCATCTTTCGTGAGGAAGTTTCAACTGTCAAATTTTCAAATTCATCTTTCGTTAGAAAGTTTCACCTGTCAAATTTTCAAACTGAACTTTCGTGAGAAAGTTTCAACTGTCAAATTTTTAAATTCATCTTTCGTGAGAAAGTTTCAATTGTCAAATTCTCAAATTTATCTTTCATGAGAAAGTTTCAACTGTCAAACTTTCAAATCTATTTTTTGTGAAAAAGTTCCAATTGTCAAATTTTTAAATCTATTTTTCGTGAGAAAGTTGTAACTGTCAGATTCTCAATTCCATCTTTGGTGAGAAAGTTTCATCTGGCAAATTTTCAAATTCATCTTTGGTGAGAAAGTTTCAGCTGTCAAATTTTCAAATTTATCTTTCGTGAGAAAGTTTCAACTGTCAAACATTCAAATCTATTTTTTGTGAAAAAGTTCCAATTATCAAATTTTTAAATCTATTTTTCGTGAGAAAGTTGTAACTGTCAGATTCTCAATTCATCTTTCGTGAGAAAGTTTCAATTGTCAAATGTTCACATTCATCTTTTGTGAAAAAGTTTCAACTGGCAAATTTTCAAATCTATTTTTTGTGAGAAAGTTCCAATGGTCAAATTTTGAAATGTATTTTTCGTAAGAAAGTTTTAACTGTCAGATTCTCAAATTCATCTTTCGTGAGAAAGTTTCAACTCTCAAATTTTCAAATTTATCTTTCTTGAGAAAGTTTTAATGGTCAAATTCTCAAATTTATTTTTCGTTAGAAAGTTTCCACTGTCAAATTTTCTAATCTATCTTTCGTGAAAAAGTTTTAACTGTCAAAATTTCAAATCTATTTTTCGTGAGAAAGTTCCAATTGTCAAATTGTCAAATTCATCTTTCGTGAGAAAGTTTTAACTGTCAAATTTTCAAATTCATCTTTATAGAAAAAGTTTCAATTGTCAAATTTTCGAATCTATCTTTATTGAAAAAGTTTCAATTGTCAAATTTTCAAATCTATCTTTCGTTACAAAGTTGCAATCGTCAAATTCTTAACTTCATTTTTCGTGAGAATGTTTCAATTGTCAAATTCTCGAATTTATCTTTCGTGAAAACGTTTTAACTGTTAAATTCTCACATTCATCTTTCGTGAAAAAATTTCAATTGTGAAATTTTCAAATCTATCTTTCGTGAAAATGTTTCAATTGTCAAATTCTCAATTTTATCTGTCGTGAAAACGTTTCAACTGTTAAATTCTCACATTCATCCTTCGTGAAAAAGTTTCAACTGTCAAATTTTCAAATTAATCTTTCGTGAGAAAGTTTTAACTGTCAAATTTTCAAATTCATCTTTATTGAAAAAGTTTCAATTGTCAAATTTTCGAATCTATCTTTCGTTAAAAAGTTTCAATCGTCAAATTCTCAACTTCATTTTTCGGGAGAATGTTTCAATTGTCAAATTCTCAAATTTATCTGTCGTGAAAACGTTTTAACTGTTAAATTCTCACATTCATCCTTCGTGAAAAAGTTTCAATTGTCAAATTTTCAAATTCATCTTTTGTGAAAAAGTTTCAACTCTCAAATTTTCAAATTTATCTTTATTGAGACAGTTTTAATGGTCAAAATTCTCAAATTTATTTTTCGTGAGAAAGTTTCAACCGTCTAATTTTTAAATTCATCTTTCGTGAGAAAGTTTCAATTGTCAAATTTTCGAATCTATCTTTCGTTACAAAGTTACAGTCGTCAAATTCTCAACTTCATTTTTCGTGAGAATGTTTCAATTGTCAAAATTTTAAATTTATCTGTCGTGAACACGTTTTAACTGTAAAATTCTCACATTCATCTTTCGTGAAAAAGTTTCAATTGTAAAAATTTCAAATCTATCTTTCGTGAAAAAGTTTCAACTGTCAAATTTTCAAATTCAACTTTCGTGAGAAAGTTTCAACCGTCTAATTTTCAAATTCATCTTTCGTGAGAAAGTTTCAATTGTCAAATTCTCAAATTTATCTTTCGTGAGAAAGTTTCAACTATCAAATTTTCACATTCATCTTTTGTGAAAAAGTTTCAACTGGCAAATTTTCAAATCTATTTTTCGTGAGAAAGGTTCAATAGTCAAATTTTCAAATCTATTTTTTGTGAAAAAGTTCCAATTGTCAAATTTTTAAATCTATTTTTCGTGAGAAAGTTGTAACTGTCAGATTCTCAAATTCATCTTTCGTGAGAAAGTTTCAGCTGGCAAATTTTCAAATTCATCTTTGGTGAGAAAGTTTCAGTTGTCATATTTTCAAATTTATCTTGCGTGAAAAAGTTTCAATGGTCAAATTTTCAAATCTATTTTTCGTGAGAAAGGTTCACTTGTCAAATTTTCAAATTTATCTTTCGTGAAAAAGTTTCAATTGTCAAATTCTCAAATTCATCTTTCGTGAGAAAGTTTTAATTGTCAAATTTTCAAATTCATCTTTTGTGAAAAAATTTCAATTGTCACATTTTCAAATCTATTTTTTGTGAGAAAGTTCCAATGGTCAAATTTTTAAATGTATTTTTCGTGAGAAAGTTGTAACTGTCAGATTCTCAAATTCATCTGTCGTGAGAAAGTTTCAACTCTCAAATTTTCAAATTTATCTTTCTTGAGAAAGTTTTAATGGTCAAATTCTCAAATTTATTTTTCGTGAGAAAGTTTCCACGGTCAAATTTTCTAATCTATCTTTCGTGAAAAAGTTTTAACGGTCAAATTTTCAAATCTATTTTTCGTGAGAAAGTTCCGATTGCCAAAATGTCAAATTCATCTTTCGCGAGAAAGTTTCAACTGTCAAATTTTCAAATTCATCTTTCGTGAGAAAGTTTTAACTGTCAGATACTCAAATTCATCTTTCGTGAGAAAGTTTCACTTGTCAAATTTTCAAAATCATCTTTTGTGAAAAAGTTTCAACTGTCAAATTTTCAAATTCAACTTTCGTGAAAAAGTTTCAACTGTCTAATTTTCAAATTCATCTTCCGTGAGAAAGTTTCAATTGTCAAATTCTCAAACTTATCTTTCGTGAGAAAGTTTCAACTGTCAAACATTCAAATCTATTTTTCGTGAGAAAGTTTCAAATGTCAAATTTTCAAACTCATCTTTCGTGAAAAAGTTTTAACTGTTAAATTCTCAAATTCATCTGTCGTGAAAAAGTTTCAATTGTCAAATTTTCAAATCTATTTTTCGTGAGAAAGTTCCAATTGTCAAATTCTCAAATTCATCTTTCGTGAGAAAGTTTCAAGTGTGAAATTTTCAAATTCATCTTTCGTGAGAAAGTTTCAACTGTCAAATTTTCAAATTCATCTTTATTGAAAAAGTTTCAATTGTCAAATTTTCGAATCTATCTTTCGTTAAAAAGTTTCAATCGTCAAATTCTCAACTTCATTTTTCGGGAGAATGTTTCAATTGTCAAATTCTCAAATTTATCTGTCGTGAAAACGTTTTAACTGTTAAATTCTCACATTCATCCTCCGTGAAAAAGTTTCAATTGTCAAATTTTCAAATTCATCTTTTGTGAAAAAGTTTCAACTGTCAAATTTTCAAATTCAACTTTCGTGAGAAAGTTTCAACCGTCTAATTTTCAAATTCATCTTTCGTGAGAAAGTTTCAATTGTCAAATTCTCAAATTTATCTTTCGTGAGAAAGTTTCAACTGTCAAATTTTCACATTCATCTTTTGTGAAAAAGTTTCAACTGGCAAATTTTCAAATCTATTTTTCGTGAGAAAGGTTCAATAGTCAAATTTTCAAATCTATTTTTTGTGAAAAAGTTCCAATTGTCAAATTTTTAAATCTATTTTTCGTGAGAAAGTTGTAACTGTCAGATTCTCAAATTCATCTTTCGTGAGAAAGTTTCAGCTGGCAAATTTTCAAATTCATCTTTGGTGAGAAAGTTTCAGTTGTCATATTTTCAAATTTATCTTGCGTGAAAAAGTTTCAATGGTCAAATTTTCAAATCTATTTTTTGTGAGAAAGGTTCACTTGTCAAATTTTCAAATTTATCTTTCGTGAAAAAGTTTCAATTGTCAAATTCTCAAATTCATCTTTCGTGAGAAAGTTTTAATTGTCAAATTTTCAAATTCATCTTTTGTGAAAAAATTTCAATTGTCACATTTTCAAATCTATTTTTTGTGAGAAAGTTCCAATGGTCAAATTTTTAAATGTATTTTTCGTGAGAAAGTTGTAACTGTCAGATTCTCAAATTCATCTGTCGTGAGAAAGTTTCAACTCTCAAATTTTCAAATTTATCTTTCTTGAGAAAGTTTTAATGGTCAAATTCTCAAATTTATTTTTCGTGAGAAAGTTTCCACGGTCAAATTTTCTAATCTATCTTTCGTGAAAAAGTTTTAACGGTCAAATTTTCAAATCTATTTTTCGTGAGAAAGTTCCGATTGCCAAAATGTCAAATTCATCTTTCGCGAGAAAGTTTCAACTGTCAAATTGTCAAATTCATCTTTCGTGAGAAAGTTTTAACTGTCAGATACTCAAATTCATCATTCGTGAGAAAGTTTCACTTGTCAAATTTTCAAATTCATCTTTTGTGAAAAAGTTTCAACTGTCAAATTTTCAAATTCAACTTTCGTGAAAAAGTTTCAACTGTCTAATTTTCAAATTCATCTTCCGTGAGAAAGTTTCAATTGTCAAATTCTCAAACTTATCTATCGTGAGAAAGTTTCAACTGTCAAACATTCAAATCTATTTTTCGTGAGAAAGTTTCAAATGTCAAATTTTCAAACTCATCTTTCGTGAAAAAGTTTTAACTGTTAAATTCTCAAATTCATCTGTCGTGAAAAAGTTTCAATTGTCAAATTTTCAAATCTATTTTTCGTGAGAAAGTTCCAATTGTCAAATTCTCAAATTCATCTTTCGTGAGAAAGTTTCAAGTGTGAAATTTTCAAATTCATCTTTCGTGAGAAAGTTTCAACTGTCAAATTTTCAAATTCATCTTTATTGAAAAAGTTTCAATTGTCAAATTTTCGAATCTATCTTTCGTTAAAAAGTTTCAATCGTCAAATTCTCAACTTCATTTTTCGGGAGAATGTTTCAATTGTCAAATTCTCAAATTTATCTGTCGTGAAAACGTTTTAACTGTTAAATTCTCACATTCATCCTCCGTGAAAAAGTTTCAATTGTCAAATTTTCAAATTCATCTTTTGTGAAAAAGTTTCAACTGTCAAATTTTCAAATTCAACTTTCGTGAGAAAGTTTCAACCGTCTAATTTTCAAATTCATCTTTCGTGAGAAAGTTTCAATTGTCAAATTCTCAAATTTATCTTTCGTGAGAAAGTTTCAACTGTCAAATTTTCACATTCATCTTTTGTGAAAAAGTTTCAACTGGCAAATTTTCAAATCTATTTTTCGTGAGAAAGGTTCAATAGTCAAATTTTCAAATCTATTTTTTGTGAAAAAGTTCCAATTGTCAAATTTTTAAATCTATTTTTCGTGAGAAAGTTGTAACTGTCAGATTCTCAAATTCATCTTTCGTGAGAAAGTTTCAGCTGGCAAATTTTCAAATTCATCTTTGGTGAGAAAGTTTCAGTTGTCATATTTTCAAATTTATCTTGCGTGAAAAAGTTTCAATGGTCAAATTTTCAAATTTATTTTTCGTGAGAAAGTTTCCACGGTCAAATTTTCTAATCTATCTTTCGTGAAAAAGTTTTAACGGTCAAATTTTCAAATCTATTTTTCGTGAGAAAGTTCCGATTGCCAAAATGTCAAATTCATCTTTCGCGAGAAAGTTTCAACTGTCAAATTGTCAAATTCATCTTTCGTGAGAAAGTTTTAACTGTCAGATACTCAAATTCATCATTCGTGAGAAAGTTTCACTTGTCAAATTTTCAAATTCATCTTTTGTGAAAAAGTTTCAACTGTCAAATTTTCAAATTCAACTTTCGTGAAAAAGTTTCAACTGTCTAATTTTCAAATTCATCTTCCGTGAGAAAGTTTCAATTGTCAAATTCTCAAACTTATCTTTCGTGAGAAAGTTTCAACTGTCAAACATTCAAATCTATTTTTCGTGAGAAAGTTTCAAATGTCAAATTTTCAAACTCATCTTTCGTGAAAAAGTTTTAACTGTTAAATTCTCAAATTCATCTGTCGTGAAAAAGTTTCAATTGTCAAATTTTCAAATCTATTTTTCGTGAGAAAGTTCCAATTGTCAAATTCTCAAATTCATCTTTCGTGAGAAAGTTTCAAGTGTGAAATTTTCAAATTCATCTTTCGTGAGAAAGTTTCAACTGTCAAATTTTCAAATTCATCTGTATTGAAAAAGTTTCAATTGTCAAATTTTCGAATCTATCTTTCGTTAAAAAGTTTCAATCGTCAAATTCTCAACTTCATTTTTCGGGAGAATGTTTCAATTGTCAAATTCTCAAATTTATTTGTCGTGAAAACGTTTTAACTGTTAAATTCTCACATTCATCCTCCGTGAAAAAGTTTCAATTGTCAAATTTTCAAATTCATCTTTTGTGAAAAAGTTTCAACTGTCAAATTTTCAAATTCATCTTTATTGAAAAAGTTTCAATTGTCAAATTTTCAAATCAATCTTTCGTGAAAAAGTTTCAATTGTCAAATTCTCAAATTCATCTTTCGTGAGGAAGTTTCAACTGTCAAATTTTCAAATTCATCTTTCGTTAGAAAGTTTCACCTGTCAAATTTTCAAACTGAACTTTCGTGAGAAAGTTTCAACTGTCAAATTTTTAAATTCATCTTTCGTGAGAAAGTTTCAATTGTCAAATTCTCAAATTTATCTTTCATGAGAAAGTTTCAACTGTCAAACTTTCAAATCTATTTTTTGTGAAAAAGTTCCAATTGTCAAATTTTTAAATCTATTTTTCGTGAGAAAGTTGTAACTGTCAGATTCTCAATTCCATCTTTGGTGAGAAAGTTTCAGCTGGCAAATTTTCAAATTCATCTTTGGTGAGAAAGTTTCAGCTGTCAAATTTTCAAATTTATCTTTCGTGAGAAAGTTTCAACTGTCAAACATTCAAATCTATTTTTTGTGAAAAAGTTCCAATTATCAAATTTTTAAATCTATTTTTCGTGAGAAAGTTGTAACTGTCAGATTCTCAATTCATCTTTCGTGAGAAAGTTTCAATTGTCAAATGTTCACATTCATCTTTTGTGAAAAAGTTTCAACTGGCAAATTTTCAAATCTATTTTTTGTGAGAAAGTTCCAATAGTTAAATTTTGAAATGTATTTTTCGTAAGAAAGTTTTAACTGTCAGATTCTCAAATTCATCTTTCGTGAGAAAGTTTCAACTCTCAAATTTTCAAATTTATCTTTCTTGAGAAAGTTTTAATGGTCAAATTCTCAAATTTATTTTTCGTTAGAAAGTTTCCACTGTCAAATTTTCTAATCTATCTTTCGTGAAAAAGTTTTAACTGTCAAATTTTCAAATCTATTTTTCGAGAGAAAGTTCCAATTGTCAAATTGTCAAATTCATCTTTCGTGAGAAAGTTTTAACTGTCAAATTTTCAAATTCATCTTTATTGAAAAAGTTTCAATTGTCAAATTTTCGAATCTATCTTTATTGAAAAAGTTTCAATTGTCAAATTTTCGAATCTATCTTTCGTTACAAAGTTGCAATCGTCAAATTCTTAACTTCATTTTTCGTGAGAATGTTTCAATTGTCAAATTCTCGAATTTATCTTTCGTGAAAACGTTTTAACTGTTAAATTCTCACATTCATCTTTCGTGAAAAAATTTCAATTGTGAAATTTTCAAATCTATCTTTCGTGAAAATGTTTCAATTGTCAAATTCTCAATTTTATCTGTCGTGAAAACGTTTCAACTGTTAAATTCTCACATTCATCCTTCGTGAAAAAGTTTCAACTGTCAAATTTTCAAATTAATCTTTCGTGAGAAAGTTTTAACTGTCAAATTTTCAAATTCATCTTTATTGAAAAAGTTTCAATTGTCAAATTTTCGAATCTATCTTTCGTTAAAAAGTTTCAATCGTCAAATTCTCAACTTCATTTTTCGGGAGAATGTTTCAATTGTCAAATTCTCAAATTTATCTGTCGTGAAAACGTTTTAACTGTTAAATTCTCACATTCATCCTTCGTGAAAAAGTTTCAATTGTCAAATTTTCAAATTCATCTTTTGTGAAAAAGTTTCAACTCTCAAATTTTCAAATTTATCTTTATTGAGACAGTTTTAATGGTCAAAATTCTCAAATTTATTTTTCGTGAGAAAGTTTCAACCGTCTAATTTTTAAATTCATCTTTCGTGAGAAAGTTTCAATCGTCAAATTTTCGAATCTATCTTTCGTTACAAAGTTACAGTCGTCAAATTCTCAACTTCATTTTTCGTGAGAATGTTTCAATTGTCAAAATTTTAAATTTATCTGTCGTGAACACGTTTTAACTGTAAAATTCTCACATTCATCTTTCGTGAAAAAGTTTCAATTGTAAAAATTTCAAATCTATCTTTCGTGAAAAAGTTTCAACTGTCAAATTTTCAAATTCAACTTTCGTGAGAAAGTTTCAACCGTCTAATTTTCAAATTCATCTTTCGTGAGAAAGTTTCAATTGTCAAATTCTCAAATTTATCTTTCGTGAGAAAGTTTCAACTGTCAAATTTTCACATTCATCTTTTGTGAAAAAGTTTCAACTGGCAAATTTTCAAATCTATTTTTCGTGAGAAAGGTTCAATAGTCAAATTTTCAAATCTATTTTTTGTGAAAAAGTTCCAATTGTCAAATTTTTAAATCTATTTTTCGTGAGAAAGTTGTAACTGTCAGATTCTCAAATTCATCTTTCGTGAGAAAGTTTCAGCTGGCAAATTTTCAAATTCATCTTTGGTGAGAAAGTTTCAGTTGTCATATTTTCAAATTTATCTTGCGTGAAAAAGTTTCAATGGTCAAATTTTCAAATCTATTTTTTGTGAGAAAGGTTCACTTGTCAAATTTTCAAATTTATCTTTCGTGAAAAAGTTTCAATTGTCAAATTCTCAAATTCATCTTTCGTGAGAAAGTTTTAATTGTCAAATTTTCAAATTCATCTTTTGTGAAAAAATTTCAGTTGTCACATTTTCAAATCTATTTTTTGGGAGAAAGTTCCAATGGTCAAATTTTTAAATGTATTTTTCGTGAGAAAGTTGTAACTGTCAGATTCTCAAATTCATCTGTCGTGAGAAAGTTTCAACTCTCAAATTTTCAAATTTATCTTTCTTGAGAAAGTTTTAATGGTCAAATTCTCAAATTTATTTTTCGTGAGAAAGTTTCCACGGTCAAATTTTCTAATCTATCTTTCGTGAAAAAGTTTTAACGGTCAAATTTTCAAATCTATTTTTCGTGAGAAAGTTCCGATTGCCAAAATGTCAAATTCATCTTTCGCGAGAAAGTTTCAACTGTCAAATTGTCAAATTCATCTTTCGTGAGAAAGTTTTAACTGTCAGATACTCAAATTCATCATTCGTGAGAAAGTTTCACTTGTCAAATTTTCAAATTCATCTTTTGTGAAAAAGTTTCAACTGTCAAATTTTCAAATTCAACTTTCGTGAAAAAGTTTCAACTGTCTAATTTTCAAATTCATCTTCCGTGAGAAAGTTTCAATTGTCAAATTCTCAAACTTATCTATCGTGAGAAAGTTTCAACTGTCAAACATTCAAATCTATTTTTCGTGAGAAAGTTTCAAATGTCAAATTTTCAAACTCATCTTTCGTGAAAAAGTTTTAACTGTTAAATTCTCAAATTCATCTGTCGTGAAAAAGTTTCAATTGTCAAATTTTCAAATCTATTTTTCGTGAGAAAGTTCCAATTGTCAAATTCTCAAATTCATCTTTCGTGAGAAAGTTTCAAGTGTGAAATTTTCAAATTCATCTTTCGTGAGAAAGTTTCAACTGTCAAATTTTCAAATTCATCTTTATTGAAAAAGTTTCAATTGTCAAATTTTCGAATCTATCTTTCGTTAAAAAGTTTCAATCGTCAAATTCTCAACTTCATTTTTCGGGAGAATGTTTCAATTGTCAAATTCTCAAATTTATCTGTCGTGAAAACGTTTTAACTGTTAAATTCTCACATTCATCCTCCGTGAAAAAGTTTCAATTGTCAAATTTTCAAATTCATCTTTTGTGAAAAAGTTTCAACTGTCAAATTTTCAAATTCAACTTTCGTGAGAAAGTTTCAACCGTCTAATTTTCAAATTCATCTTTCGTGAGAAAGTTTCAATTGTCAAATTCTCAAATTTATCTTTCGTGAGAAAGTTTCAACTGTCAAATTTTCACATTCATCTTTTGTGAAAAAGTTTCAACTGGCAAATTTTCAAATCTATTTTTCGTGAGAAAGGTTCAATAGTCAAATTTTCAAATCTATTTTTTGTGAAAAAGTTCCAATTGTCAAATTTTTAAATCTATTTTTCGTGAGAAAGTTGTAACTGTCAGATTCTCAAATTCATCTTTCGTGAGAAAGTTTCAGCTGGCAAATTTTCAAATTCATCTTTGGTGAGAAAGTTTCAGTTGTCATATTTTCAAATTTATCTTGCGTGAAAAAGTTTCAATGGTCAAATTTTCAAATTTATTTTTCGTGAGAAAGTTTCCACGGTCAAATTTTCTAATCTATCTTTCGTGAAAAAGTTTTAACGGTCAAATTTTCAAATCTATTTTTCGTGAGAAAGTTCCGATTGCCAAAATGTCAAATTCATCTTTCGCGAGAAAGTTTCAACTGTCAAATTGTCAAATTCATCTTTCGTGAGAAAGTTTTAACTGTCAGATACTCAAATTCATCATTCGTGAGAAAGTTTCACTTGTCAAATTTTCAAATTCATCTTTTGTGAAAAAGTTTCAACTGTCAAATTTTCAAATTCAACTTTCGTGAAAAAGTTTCAACTGTCTAATTTTCAAATTCATCTTCCGTGAGAAAGTTTCAATTGTCAAATTCTCAAACTTATCTTTCGTGAGAAAGTTTCAACTGTCAAACATTCAAATCTATTTTTCGTGAGAAAGTTTCAAATGTCAAATTTTCAAACTCATCTTTCGTGAAAAAGTTTTAACTGTTAAATTCTCAAATTCATCTGTCGTGAAAAAGTTTCAATTGTCAAATTTTCAAATCTATTTTTCGTGAGAAAGTTCCAATTGTCAAATTCTCAAATTCATCTTTCGTGAGAAAGTTTCAAGTGTGAAATTTTCAAATTCATCTTTCGTGAGAAAGTTTCAACTGTCAAATTTTCAAATTCATCGTTATTGAAAAAGTTTCAATTGTCAAATTTTCGAATCTATCTTTAGTTAAAAAGTTTCAATCGTCAAATTCTCAACTTCATTTTTCGGGAGAATGTTTCAATTGTCAAATTCTCAAATTTATCTGTCGTGAAAACGTTTTAACTGTTAAATTCTCACATTCATCCTTCGTGAAAAAGTTTCAATTGTCAAATTTTCAAATTCATCTTTTGTGAAAAAGTTTCAACTCTCAAATTTTCAAATTTATCTTTATTGAGACAGTTTTAATGGTCAAAATTCTCAAATTTATTTTTCGTGAGAAAGTTTCAACCGTCTAATTTTTAAATTCATCTTTCGTGAGAAAGTTTCAATCGTCAAATTTTCGAATCTATCTTTCGTTACAAAGTTACAGTCGTCAAATTCTCAACTTCATTTTTCGTGAGAATGTTTCAATTGTCAAAATTTTAAATTTATCTGTCGTGAACACGTTTTAACTGTAAAATTCTCACATTCATCTTTCGTGAAAAAGTTTCAATTGTAAAAATTTCAAATCTATCTTTCGTGAAAAAGTTTCAACTGTCAAATTTTCAAATTCAACTTTCGTGAGAAAGTTTCAACCGTCTAATTTTCAAATTCATCTTTCGTGAGAAAGTTTCAATTGTCAAATTCTCAAATTTATCTTTCGTGAGAAAGTTTCAACTATCAAATTTTCACATTCATCTTTTGTGAAAAAGTTTCAACTGGCAAATTTTCAAATCTATTTTTCGTGAGAAAGGTTCAATAGTCAAATTTTCAAATCTATTTTTTGTGAAAAAGTTCCAATTGTCAAATTTTTAAATCTATTTTTCGTGAGAAAGTTGTAACTGTCAGATTCTCAAATTCATCTTTCGTGAGAAAGTTTCAGCTGGCAAATTTTCAAATTCATCTTTGGTGAGAAAGTTTCAGTTGTCATATTTTCAAATTTATCTTGCGTGAAAAAGTTTCAATGGTCAAATTTTCAAATCTATTTTTTGTGAGAAAGGTTCACTTGTCAAATTTTCAAATTTATCTTTCGTGAAAAAGTTTCAATTGTCAAATTCTCAAATTCATCTTTCGTGAGAAAGTTTTAATTGTCAAATTTTCAAATTCAGCTTTTGTGAAAAAATTTCAATTGTCACATTTTTAAATCTTTTTTTTGTGAGAAAGTTCCAATGGTCAAATTTTTAAATGTATTTTTCGTGAGAAAGTTGTAACTGTCAGATTCTCAAATTCATCTGTCGTGAGAAAGTTCCAATTGTCAAATTTTCAAATCTATTTTTCGTGAGAACGTTCCAATTGTCAAATTCTCAAATTCATCTTTCATGAGAAAGTTTCAAGTGTGAAATTTTCAAATTCATCTTTCGTGAGAAAGTTTCAACTGTCAAATTTTCAAATTCATCTTTATTGAAAAAGTTTCAATTGTCAAATTTTCGAATCTATCTTTCGTTAAAAAGTTTCAATCGTCAAATTCTCAACTTCATTTTTCGGGAGAATGTTTCAATTGTCAAATTCTCAAATTTATCTGTCGTGAAAACATTTTAACTGTTAAATTCTCACATTCATCCTCCGTGAAAAAGTTTCAATTGTCAAATTTTCAAATTCATCTTTTGTGAAAAAGTTTCAACTGTCAAATTTTCAAATTCATCTTTATTGAAAAAGTTTCAATTGTCAAATTTTCAAATCAATCTTTCGTGAAAAAGTTTCAATTGTCAAATTCTCAAATTCATCTTTCGTGAGGAAGTTTCAACTGTCAAATTTTCAAATTCATCTTTCGTTAGAAAGTTTCACCTGTCAAATTTTCAAACTGAACTTTCGTGAGAAAGTTTCAACTGTCAAATTTTTAAATTCATCTTTCGTGAGAAAGTTTCAATTGTCAAATTCTCAAATTTATCTTTCATGAGAAAGTTTCAACTGTCAAACTTTCAAATCTATTTTTTGTGAAAAAGTTCCAATTGTCAAATTTTTAAATCTATTTTTCGTGAGAAAGTTGTAACTGTCAGATTCTCAATTCCATCTTTGGTGAGAAAGTTTCAGCTGGCAAATTTTCAAATTCATCTTTGGTGAGAAAGTTTCAGCTGTCAAATTTTCGAATTTATCTTTCGTGAGAAAGTTTCAACTGTCAAACATTCAAATCTATTTTTTGTGAAAAAGTTCCAATTATCAAATTTTTAAATCTATTTTTCGTGAGAAAGTTGTAACTGTCAGATTCTCAATTCATCTTTCGTGAGAAAGTTTCAATTGTCAAATGTTCACATTCATCTTTTGTGAAAAAGTTTCAACTGGCAAATTTTCAAATCTATTTTTTGTGAGAAAGTTCCAATGGTCAAATTTTGAAATGTATTTTTCGTAAGAAAGTTTTAACTGTCAGATTCTCAAATTCATCTTTCGTGAGAAAGTTTCAACTCTCAAATTTTCAAATTTATCTTTCTTGAGAAAGTTTTAATGGTCAAATTCTCAAATTTATTATTCGTTAGAAAGTTTCCACTGTCAAATTTTCTAATCTATCTTTCGTGAAAAAGTTTTAACTGTCAAATTTTCAAATCTATTTTTCGTGAGAAAGTTCCAATTGTCAAATTGTCAAATTCATCTTTCGTGAGAAAGTTTTAACTGTCAAATTTTCAAATTCATCTTTATTGAAAAAGTTTCAATTGTCAAATTTTCGAATCTATCTTTATTGAAAAAGTTTCAATTGTCAAATTTTCGAATCTATCTTTCGTTACAAAGTTGCAATCGTCAAATTCTTAACTTCATTTTTCGTGAGAATGTTTCAATTGTCAAATTCTCGAATTTATCTTTCGTGAAAACGTTTTAACTGTTAAATTCTCACATTCATCTTTCGTGAAAAAATTTCAATTGTGAAATTTTCAAATCTATCTTTCGTGAAAATGTTTCAATTGTCAAATTCTCAATTTTATCTGTCGTGAAAACGTTTCAACTGTTAAATTCTCACATTCATCCTTCGTGAAAAAGTTTCAACTGTCAAATTTTCAAATTAATCTTTCGTGAGAAAGTTTTAACTGTCAAATTTTCAAATTCATCTTTATTGAAAAAGTTTCAATTGTCAAATTTTCGAATCTATCTTTCGTTAAAAAGTTTCAATCGTCAAATTCTCAACTTCATTTTTCGGGAGAATGTTTCAATTGTCAAATTCTCAAATTTATCTGTCGTGAAAACGTTTTAACTGTTAAATTCTCACATTCATCCTTCGTGAAAAAGTTTCAATTGTCAAATTTTCAAATTCATCTTTTGTGAAAAAGTTTCAACTCTCAAATTTTCAAATTTATCTTTATTGAGACAGTTTTAATGGTCAAAATTCTCAAATTTATTTTTCGTGAGAAAGTTTCAACCGTCTAATTTTTAAATTCATCTTTCGTGAAAAAGTTTCAATTGTAAAAATTTCAAATCTATCTTTCGTGAAAAAGTTTCAACTGTCAAATTTTCAAATTCAACTTTCGTGAGAAAGTTTCAACCGTCTAATTTTCAAATTCATCTTTCGTGAGAAAGTTTCAATTGTCAAATTCTCAAATTTATCTTTCGTGAGAAAGTTTCAACTATCAAATTTTCACATTCATCTTTTGTGAAAAAGTTTCAACTGGCAAATTTTCAAATCTATTTTTCGTGAGAAAGGTTCAATAGTCAAATTTTCAAATCTATTTTTTGTGAAAAAGTTCCAATTGTCAAATTTTTAAATCTATTTTTCGTGAGAAAGTTGTAACTGTCAGATTCTCAAATTCATCTTTCGTGAGAAAGTTTTAGCTGGCAAATTTTCAAATTCATCTTTGGTGAGAAAGTTTCAGTTGTCATATTTTCAAATTTATCTTGCGTGAAAAAGTTTCAATGGTCAAATTTTCAAATCTATTTTTCGTGAGAAAGGTTCTCTTGTCAAATTTTCAAATTTATCTTTCGTGAAAAAGTTTCAATTGTCAAATTCTCAAATTCATCTTTCGTGAGAAAGTTTTAATTGTCAAATTTTCAAATTCATCTTTTGTGAAAAAATTTCAATTGTCACATTTTCAAATCTATTTTTTGTGAGAAAGTTCCAATGGTCAAATTTTTAAATGTATTTTTCGTGAGAAAGTTGTAACTGTCAGATTCTCAAATTCATCTGTCGTGAGAAAGTTTCAACTCTCAAATTTTCAAATTTATCTTTCTTGAGAAAGTTTTAATGGTCAAATTCTCAAATTTATTTTTCGTGAGAAAGTTTCCACGGTCAAATTTTCTAATCTATCTTTCGTGAAAAAGTTTTAACGGTCAAATTTTCAAATCTATTTTTCGTGAGAAAGTTCCGATTGCCAAAATGTCAAATTCATCTTTCGCGAGAAAGTTTCAACTGTCAAATTGTCAAATTCATCTTTCGTGAGAAAGTTTTAACTGTCAGATACTCAAATTCATCATTCGTGAGAAAGTTTCACTTGTCAAATTTTCAAATTCATCTTTTGTGAAAAAGTTTCAACTGTCAAATTTTCAAATTCAACTTTCGTGAAAAAGTTTCAACTGTCTAATTTTCAAATTCATCTTCCGTGAGAAAGTTTCAATTGTCAAATTCTCAAACTTATCTTTCGTGAGAAAGTTTCAACTGTCAAACATTCAAATCTATTTTTCGTGAGAAAGTTTCAAATGTCAAATTTTCAAACTCATCTTTCGTGAAAAAGTTTTAACTGTTAAATTCTCAAATTCATCTGTCGTGAAAAAGTTTCAATTGTCAAATTTTCAAATCTATTTTTCGTGAGAAAGTTCCAATTGTCAAATTCTCAAATTCATCTTTCGTGAGAAAGTTTCAAGTGTGAAATTTTCAAATTCATCTTTCGTGAGAAAGTTTCAACTGTCAAATTTTCAAATTCATCTTTATTGAAAAAGTTTCAATTGTCAAATTTTCGAATCTATCTTTAGTTAAAAAGTTTCAATCGTCAAATTCTCAACTTCATTTTTCGGGAGAATGTTTCAATTGTCAAATTCTCAAATTTATCTGTCGTGAAAACGTTTTAACTGTTAAATTCTCACATTCATCCTTCGTGAAAAAGTTTCAATTGTCAAATTTTCAAATTCATCTTTTGTGAAAAAGTTTCAACTCTCAAATTTTCAAATTTATCTTTATTGAGACAGTTTTAATGGTCAAAATTCTCAAATTTATTTTTCGTGAGAAAGTTTCAACCGTCTAATTTTTAAATTCATCTTTCGTGAGAAAGTTTCAATCGTCAAATTTTCGAATCTATCTTTCGTTACAAAGTTACAGTCGTCAAATTCTCAACTTCATTTTTCGTGAGAATGTTTCAATTGTCAAAATTTTAAATTTATCTGTCGTGAACACGTTTTAACTGTAAAATTCTCACATTCATCTTTCGTGAAAAAGTTTCAATTGTAAAAATTTCAAATCTATCTTTCGTGAAAAAGTTTCAACTGTCAAATTTTCAAATTCAACTTTCGTGAGAAAGTTTCAACCGTCTAATTTTCAAATTCATCTTTCGTGAGAAAGTTTCAATTGTCAAATTCTCAAATTTATCTTTCGTGAGAAAGTTTCAACTATCAAATTTTCACATTCATCTTTTGTGAAAAAGTTTCAACTGGCAAATTTTCAAATCTATTTTTCGTGAGAAAGGTTCAATAGTCAAATTTTCAAATCTATTTTTTGTGAAAAAGTTCCAATTGTCAAATTTTTAAATCTATTTTTCGTGAGAAAGTTGTAACTGTCAGATTCTCAAATTCATCTTTCGTGAGAAAGTTTTAGCTGGCAAATTTTCAAATTCATCTTTGGTGAGAAAGTTTCAGTTGTCATATTTTCAAATTTATCTTGCGTGAAAAAGTTTCAATGGTCAAATTTTCAAATCTATTTTTCGTGAGAAAGGTTCACTTGTCAAATTTTCAAATTTATCTTTCGTGAAAAAGTTTCAATTGTCAAATTCTCAAATTCATCTTTCGTGAGAAAGTTTTAATTGTCAAATTTTCAAATTCATCTTTTGTGAAAAAATTTCAATTGTCACATTTTCAAATCTATTTTTTGTGAGAAAGTTCCAATGGTCAAATTTTTAAATGTATTTTTCGTGAGAAAGTTGTAACTGTCAGATTCTCAAATTCATCTGTCGTGAGAAAGTTTCAACTCTCAAATTTTCAAATTTATCTTTCTTGAGAAAGTTTTAATGGTCAAATTCTCAAATTTATTTTTCGTGAGAAAGTTTCCACGGTCAAATTTTCTAATCTATCTTTCGTGAAAAAGTTTTAACGGTCAAATTTTCAAATCTATTTTTCGTGAGAAAGTTCCGATTGCCAAAATGTCAAATTCATCTTTCGCGAGAAAGTTTCAACTGTCAAATTGTCAAATTCATCTTTCGTGAGAAAGTTTTAACTGTCAGATACTCAAATTCATCATTCGTGAGAAAGTTTCACTTGTCAAATTTTCAAATTCATCTTTTGTGAAAAAGTTTCAACTGTCAAATTTTCAAATTCAACTTTCGTAAAAAAGTTTCAACTGTCTAATTTTCAAATTCATCTTCCGTGAGAAAGTTTCAATTGTCAAATTCTCAAACTTATCTTTCGTGAGAAAGTTTCAACTGTCAAACATTCAAATCTATTTTTCGTGAGAAAGTTTCAAATGTCAAATTTTCAAACTCATCTTTCGTGAAAAAGTTTTAACTGTTAAATTCTCAAATTCATCTGTCGTGAAAAAGTTTCAATTGTCAAATTTTCAAATCTATTTTTCGTGAGAAAGTTCCAATTGTCAAATTCTCAAATTCATCTTTCGTGAGAAAGTTTCAAGTGTGAAATTTTCAAATTCATCTTTCGTGAGAAAGTTTCAACTGTCAAATTTTCAAATTCATCTTTATTGAAAAAGTTTCAATTGTCAAATTTTCGAATCTATCTTTAGTTAAAAAGTTTCAATCGTCAAATTCTCAACTTCATTTTTCGGGAGAATGTTTCAATTGTCAAATTCTCAAATTTATCTGTCGTGAAAACGTTTTAACTGTTAAATTCTCACATTCATCCTCCGTGAAAAAGTTTCAATTGTCAAATTTTCAAATTCATCTTTTGTGAAAAAGTTTCAACTGTCAAATTTTCAAATTCAACTTTCGTGAGAAAGTTTCAACCGTCTAATTTTCAAATTCATCTTTCGTGAGAAAGTTTCAATTGTCAAATTCTCAAATTCATCTTTCGTGAGAAAGTTTTAATTGTCAAGTTTTCAAATTCATCTTTTGTGAAAAAATTTCAATTGTCACATTTTCAAATCTATTTTTTGTGAGAAAGTTCCAATGGTCAAATTTTTAAATGTATTTTTCGTGAGAAAGTTGTAACTGTCAGATTCTCAAATTCATCTGTCGTGAGAAAGTTTCAACTCTCAAATTTTCAAATTTATCTTTCTTGAGAAAGATTTAATGGTCAAATTCTCAAATTTATTTTTCGTGAGAAAGTTTCCACGGTCAAATTTTCTAATCTATCTTTCGTGAAAAAGTTTTAACGGTCAAATTTTCAAATCTATTTTTCGTGAGAAAGTTCCGATTGCCAAAATGTCAAATTCATCTTTCGCGAGAAAGTTTCAACTGTCAAATTTTCAAATTCATCTTTCGTGAGAAAGTTTTAACTGTCAGATACTCAAATTCATCTTTCGTGAGAAAGTTTCACTTGTCAAATTTTCAAAATCATCTTTTGTGAAAAAATTTCAACTGTCAAATTTTCAAATTCAACTTTCGTGAAAAAGTTTCAACTGTCTAATTTTCAAATTCATCTTCCGTGAGAAAGTTTCAATTGTCAAATTCTCAAACTTATCTTTCGTGAGAAAGTTTCAACTGTCAAACATTCAAATCTATTTTTCGTGAGAAAGTTTCAAATGTCAAATTTTCAAACTCATCTTTCGTGAAAAAGTTTTAACTGTTAAATTCTCAAATTCATCTGTCGTGAAAAAGTTTCAATTGTCAAATTTTCAAATCTATTTTTCGTGAGAAAGTTCCAATTGTCAAATTCTCAAATTCATCTTTCGTGAGAAAGTTTCAAGTGTGAAATTTTCAAATTCATCTTTCGTGAGAAAGTTTCAACTGTCAAATTTTCAAATTCATCTTTATTGAAAAAGTTTCAATTGTCAAATTTTCGAATCTATCTTTCGTTAAAAAGTTTCAATCGTCAAATTCTCAACTTCATTTTTCGGGAGAATGTTTCAATTGTCAAATTCTCAAATTCATCTATCGTGAAAAAGTTTCAATTGTAAAATTTTCAAATCTATCTTTCGTGAAATAGTTGCAACTGTCAAATTTTAAAATTGATTATTCGAGATAAAGTTTTAACTGTTAAATTCTCAAATTCATCTTTCGTGAAAAAGTTTCAATTCTCAAATTTTCAAATCTATTTTTCGTGAGAAAGGTTCAATTGTCAAATTTTCGAATCTATCTTTCGTGAAAAAGTTTCAATTGTAAAATTTTCAAATCTATTTTTCCTGAGAAAGTTTCAATTGTCAAATTTTCGAATCTATCTTTCGTGAAAAAGTTTCAACTGTGAAATTTTCAAATTCATCTTTCGTGAGAACGTTTCAACTGTCAAATTCTCAAATTCATCTATCGTGAAAAAGTTTCAATTGTAAAATTTTCAAATCTATCTTTCGTGAAATAGTTGCAACTGTCAAATTTTAAAATTGATTATTCGAGATAAAGTTTTAACTGTTAAATTCTCAAATTCATCTTTCGTGAAAAAGTTTCAATTCTCAAATTTTCAAATCTATTTTTCGTGAGAAAGGTTCAATTGTCAAATTTTCGAATCTATCTTTCGTGAAAAAGTTTCAATTGTAAAATTTTCAAATATATTTTTCGTGAGAAAGTGTCAATTGTCAAATTTTCCAATCTATCTTTCGTGAAAAAGTTTCAACTGTCAAATTTTCAAATTCATCTTTCGTGAGAAAGTTTCAATTGTCAAATTCTCAAATTTATCTTTCGTGAAAAAATTTTAACTGCTAAATTCTCAAATTCGTCTTTCGTGAAAAAGTTTTAACTCTTAAATTCTCAAATTCATCTTTCGTGAAAAAGTTTCAATTCTAAAATTTTCGAATCTATTTTTCGTGAGAAAGGTTCTATTATCAAATTTTCAAATCTATCTTTCGTGAAAAAGTTTTAACTGTTAAATTCTCAAATTCATCTTTCGTGAGAAAGTTTTAACTGTTAAATTCTCAAATTCATCTTTCGTGAAAAACTTTTAACTGTTAAATTCTCAAATTCATCTATAGTGAAAAAGTTTCAATTGTAAAATTTTCAAATCTATCTTTCGTGAAATAGTTTCAACTGTCAAATTTTAAAATTCATTATTCGAGATAAAGTTTTAACTGTCAAATTTTCAAATTAGCCTTTTGTGAAAAAGGTTCAATTCTCCAATTTTTAAATTCATGTTTCGTAAGAAACGTTCAATTGTCAAATTTTCAAATCTATCTTTCGTGAAAAAGTTTCAAATTTCAAATTCGCAAATGAATCTTTCGTGAGAAAGTTTGAACTTTCAAATTTTCAAATTCAACTTTTGGGAAAAAGTTGCAATTGTAAAATTTTCAAATCTATCTTTCGTGAAATAGTTTCAACTGTCAAATTTTAAAGATCATTATTCGAGATAAAGTTTTAACTGTCAAATTTTCAAATTCGCCTTTTGTGAAAAAGTTTCAATTCTCAAATTTTTAAATTCATGTTTCGTAAGAAACTTTCAATTGTCAAATTTTCAAATCTATCTTTCGTGAAAAAGTTTCAATTGTAAAATTTTCAAATCTATTTATCGAGAGAAAGTTTCTATTATCAAATTTTCAAATCTATCTTTCGTCAAAAAGTTTCAACTGTCAAATTTTCAAATTCATCTTTCGTGAGAAAGTTTCAATTGTCAAATTCTCAAATTTATCTTTCGTGAAAAAGTTTTAACTGCTAAATTCTCAAATTCATCTTTCGTGAAAAAGTTTCAATTGTGAAATTCTCAAATTTACCTTTCGTAAAAAAGTTTTAATTGTTAAATTCTCAAATTCATCTTTCGTGAGAAAGTTTCAATTGTCAAATTCTCAAATTAATCTTTCGTGAAAAAGTTTTAACTGTTAAATTCTCAAATTCATCTTTCGTAAAAAAGTTTCAATTGTAAAATTTTCAAATCTATCTTTCGTGAAATAGTTTCAACTGTCAAATTTTAAAATTCATTATTCGAGATAAAGTTTTAACTGTCAAATTTTCAAATTCGCATTTTCTGAAAAAGTTTCAATTCTCAAATTTTTAAATTCATGTTTCGTAAGAAACTTTCAATTGTCAAATTTTCAAATCTATCTTTCGTGAAAAAGTTTCAATTGTAAAATTTTCAAATCTATTTATCGAGAGAAAGTTCCTATTATCAAATTTTCAAATTCGTCTTTTGTGAAAAAGTTTCAATACTCAAATTTTCAAATCTATTTTTCGTGAGAAACTTTCAACTATCAAATTTTCAAATGCATCTTTCGTGAGAACGTTTCAACTGTCAAATTCTCAAATTCATCTATCGTGAAAAAGTTTCAATTGTAAAATTTTCAAATCTATCTTTCGTGAAATAGTTGCAACTGTCAAATTTTAAAATTGATTATTCGAGATAAAGTTTTAACTGTTAAATTCTCAAATTCATCTTTCGTGAAAAAGTTTCAATTCTCAAATTTTCAAATCTATTTTTCGTGAGAAAGGTTCAATTGTCAAATTTTCGAATCTATCTTTCGTGAAAAAGTTTCAATTGTAAAATTTTCAAATCTATTTTTCCTGAGAAAGTTTCAATTGTCAAATTTTCGAATCTATCTTTCGTGAAAAAGTTTCAACTGTCAAATTTTCAAATTCATCTTTCGTGAGAAAGTTTCAATTGTCAAATTCTCAAATTTATCTTTCGTGAAAAAATTTTAACTGCTACATTCTCAAATTCGTCTTTCGTGAAAAAGTTTTAACTGTTAAATTCTCAAATTCATCTTTCGTGAAAAAGTTTCAATTGTAAAATTTTCAAATCTATCTTTCGTGAAATAGTTTCAACTGTCAAATTTTAAAATTCATTATTCGAGATAAAGTTTTAACTGTCAAATTTTCAAATTCGCCTTTTGTGAAAAAGGTTCAATTCTCAAATTTTTAAATTCATGTTTCGTAAGAAACGTTCAATTGTCAAATTTTCAAATCTATCTTTCGTGAAAAAGTTTCAAATTTCAAATTCGCAAATGAATCTTTCGTGAGAAAGTTTGAACTTTCAAATTTTCAAATTCAACTTTTGGGAAAAAGTTGCAATTGTAAAATTTTCATATCTATCTTTCGTGAAATAGTTTCAACTGTCAAATTTTAAAGATCATTATTCGAGATAAAGTTTTAACTGTCAAATTTTCAAATTCGCCTTTTGTGAAAAAGTTTCAATTCTCAAATTTTTAAATTCATGTTTCGTAAGAAACTTTCAATTGTCAAATTTTCAAATCTATCTTTCGTGAAAACGTTTCAATTGTAAAATTTTCAAATCTATTTATCGAGAGAAAGTTTCTATTATCAAATTTTCAAATCTATCTTTCGTCAAAAAGTTTCAACTGTCAAATTTTCAAATTCATCTTTCGTGAGAAAGTTTCAATTGTCAAATTCTCAAATTTATCTTTCGTGAAAAAGTTTTAACTGCTAAATTCTCAAATTCATCTTTCGTGAAAAAGTTTCAATTGTGAAATTCTCAAATTTACCTTTCGTAAAAAAGTTTTAATTGTTAAATTCTCAAATTCATCTTTCGTGAGAAAGTTTCAATTGTCAAATTCTCAAATTAATCTTTCGTGAAAAAGTTTTAACTGTTAAATTCTCAAATTCATCTTTCGTGAAAAAGTTTCAATTGTAAAATTTTCAAATCTATCTTTCGTGAAATAGTTTCAACTGTCAAATTTTAAAATTCATTATTCGAGATAAAGTTTTAACTGTCAAATTTTCAAATTCGCCTTTTGTGAAAAAGGTTCAATTCTCAAATTTTTAAATTCATGTTTCGTAAGAAACGTTCAATTGTCAAATTTTCAAATCTATCTTTCGTGAAAAAGTTTCAAATTTCAAATTCGCAAATGAATCTTTCGTGAGAAAGTTTGAACTTTCAAATTTTCAAATTCATCTTTTGGGAAAAAGTTTCAATACTCAAATTTTCAAATCTATTTTTCGTGAGAAAGTTTCAACTGTCAAATTTTCAAATTCATCTTCCGTGAGAAAATTTCAACTGTCAAATTCTCAAATTCATCTATCGTGAAAAAGTTTCAATTGTAAAATTTTCAAATCTATCTTTCGTGAAATAGTTGCAACTGTCAAATTTTAAAATTCATTATTCAAGATAAAGTTTTAACTGTTAAATTCTCAAATTCATCTTTCGTGAAAAAGTTTCAATTCTCAAATTTTCAAATCTATTTTTCGTGAGAAAGTTTCAATTGTCAAATTTTCGAATCTATCTTTCGTGAAAAAGTTTCAATTGTAAAATTTTCAAATCTATTTTTCCTGAGAAAGTTTCAATTGTCAAATTTTCGAATCTATCTTTCGTGAAAAAGTTTCAACTGTCAAATTTTCAAATCCATCTTTCGTGAGAAAGTTTCAATTGTCAAATTCTCAAATTTATCTTTCGTGAAAAAATTTTAACTGCTAAATTCTCAAATTCGTCTTTCGTGAAAAAGTTTTAACTCTTAAATTCTCAAATTCATCTTTCGTGAAAAAGTTTCAATTGTAAAATTTTCGAATCTATTTTTCGTGAGAAAGTTTCTATTATCAAATTTTCAAATCTATCTTTCGTGAAAAAGTTTCAACTGTAAAATTTTCAAATCTATCTTTCGTGAAATAGTTTCAACTGTCAAATTTTAAAGATCATTATTCGAGATAAAGTTTTAACTGTCAAATTTTCAAATTCGCCTTTTGTGAAAAAGTTTCAATTCTCAAATTTTTAAATTCATGTTTCGTAAGAAACTTTCAATTGTCAAATTTTCAAATCTATCTTTCGTGAAAAAGTTTCAATTGTAAAATTTTCAAATCTATTTATCGAGAGAAAGTTTCTATTATCAAATTTTCAAATCTATCTTTCGTCAAAAAGTTTCAACTGTCAAATTTTCAAATTCATCTTTCGTGAGAAAGTTTCAATTGTCAAATTCTCAAATTTATCTTTCGTGAAAAAGTTTTAACTGCTAAATTCTCAAATTCATCTTTCGTGAAAAAGTTTCAATTGTGAAATTCTCAAATTTACCTTTCGTAAAAAAGTTTTAATTGTTAAATTCTCAAATTCATCTTTCGTGAGAAAGTTTCAATTGTCAAATTCTCAAATTAATCTTTCGTGAAAAAGTTTTAACTGTTAAATTCTCAAATTCATCTTTCGTGAAAAAGTTTCAATTGTAAAATTTTCAAATCTATCTTTCGTGAAATAGTTTCAACTGTCAAATTTTAAAATTCATTATTCGAGATAAAGTTTTAACTGTCAAATTTTCAAATTCGCCTTTTGTGAAAAAGTTTCAATTCTCAAATTTTTAAATTCATGTTTCGTAAGAAACTTTCAATTGTCAAATTTTCAAATCTATCTTTCGTGAAAAAGTTTCAATTTTCAAATTCTCAAATGAATCTTTCGTGAGAAAGTTTTAACTTTCAAATTTTCAAATTCGTCTTTTGTGAAAAAGTTTCAATACTCAAATTTTCAAATCTATTTTTCGTGAGAAACTTTCAACTATCAAATTTTCAAATGCATCTTTCGTGAGAACGTTTCAACTGTCAAATTCTCAAATTCATCTATCGTGAAAAAGTTTCAATTGTAAAATTTTCAAATCTATCTTTCGTGAAATAGTTGCAACTGTCAAATTTTAAAATTGATTATTCGAGATAAAGTTTTAACTGTTAAATTCTCAAATTCATCTTTCGTGAAAAAGTTTCAATTCTCAAATTTTCAAATCTATTTTTCGTGAAAAAGGTTCAATTGTCAAATTTTCGAATCTATCTTTCGTGAAAAAGTTTCAATTGTAAAATTTTCAAATCTATTTTTCCTGAGAAAGTTTCAATTGTCAAATTTTCGAATCTATCTTTCGTGAAAAAGTTTCAACTGTCAAATTTTCAAATTCATCTTTCGTGAGAACGTTTCAACTGTCAAATTCTCAAATTCATCTATCGTGAAAAAGTTTCAATTGTAAAATTTTCAAATCTATCTTTCGTGAAATAGTTGCAACTGTCAAATTTTAAAATTGATTATTCGAGATAAAGTTTTAACTGTTAAATTCTCAAATTCATCTTTCGTGAAAAAGTTGCAATTGTAAAATTTTCAAATCTATTTTTCGTGAGAAAGGTTCAATTGTCAAATTTTCGAATCTATCTTTCGTGAAAAAGTTTCAATTGTAAAATTTTCAAATATATTTTTCGTGAGAAAGTGTCAATTGTCAAATTTTCCAATCTATCTTTCGTGAAAAAGTTTCAACTGTCAAATTTTCAAATTCATCTTTCGTGAGAAAGTTTCAATTGTCAAATTCTCAAATTTATCTTTCGTGAAAAAATTTTAACTGCTAAATTCTCAAATTCGTCTTTCGTGAAAAAGTTTTAACTCTTAAATTTTCAAATCTATTTTTCGTGAGAAAGTTTCAACTGTCAAATTTTCAAATTCATCTTCCGTGAGAAAATTTCAACTGTCAAATTCTCAAATTCATCTATCGTGAAAAAGTTTCAATTGTAAAATTTTCAAATCTATCTTTCGTGAAATAGTTGCAACTGTCAAATTTTAAAATTCATTATTCAAGATAAAGTTTTAACTGTTAAATTCTCAAATTCATCTTTCGTGAAAAAGTTTCAATTCTCAAATTTTCAAATCTATTTTTCGTGAGAAAGTTTCAATTGTCAAATTTTCGAATCTGTCTTTCGTGAAAAAGTTTCAATTGTAAAATTTTCAAATCTATTTTTCCTGAGAAAGTTTCAATTGTCAAATTTTCGAATCTATCTTTCGTGAAAAAGTTTCAACTGTCAAATTTTCAAATCCATCTTTCGTGAGAAAGTTTCAATTGTCAAATTCTCAAATTTATCTTTCGTGAAAAAATTTTAACTGCTAAATTCTCAAATTCGTCTTTCGTGAAAAAGTTTTAACTCTTAAATTCTCAAATTCATCTTTCGTGAAAAAGTTTCAATTGTAAAATTTTCGAATCTATTTTTCGTGAGAAAGTTTCTATTATCAAATTTTCAAATCTATCTTTCGTGAAAAAGTTTCAACTGTCAAATTTTCAAATTCATCTTTCGTGAGAAAGTTTTAACTGTTAAATTCTCAAATTCATCTTTCGTGAAAAACTTTTAACTGTTAAATTCTCAAATTCATCTATCGTGAAAAAGTTTCAATTGTAAAATTTTCAAATCTATCTTTCGTGAAATAGTTTCAACTGTCAAATTTTAAAATTCATTATTCGAGATAAAGTTTTAACTGTCAAATTTTTAAATTCGCCTTTTCTGAAAAAGTTTCAATTCTCAAATTTTCAAATTCATCTTTCGTGAGAAAGTTTCAATTGTCAAATTCTCAAATTTATCTTTCGTGAAAAAGTTTTAACTGCTCAATTCTCAAATTCATCTTTCGTGAAAAAGTTCCAATTGTGAAATTCTCAAATTTACCTTTCGTAAAAAAGTTTTAATTGTTAAATTCTCAAATTCATTTTTCCTGAGAAAGTTTCAATTGTCAAATTCTCAAATTCATCTTTCGTGAAAAAGTTTTAACTGTTAAATTCTCAAATTCATCTTTCGTGAAAAAGTTTCAATTGTAAAATTTTCAAATCTATCTTTCGTGAAATAGTTTCAACTGTCAAATTTTAAAATTCATTATTCGAGATAAAGTTTTAACTGTCAAATTTTCAAATTCGCCTTTTGTGAAAAAGGTTCAATTCTCAAATTTTTAAATTCATGTTTCGTAAGAAACGTTCAATTGTCAAATTTTCAAATCTATCTTTCGTGAAAAAGATTCAAATTTCAAATTCGCAAATGAATCTTTCGTGAGAAAGTTTGAACTTTCAAATTTTCAAATTCAACTTTTGGGAAAAAGTTGCAATTGTAAAATTTTCAAATCTATCTTTCGTGAAATAGTTTCAACTGTCAAATTTTAAAGATCATTATTCGAGATAAAGTTTTAACTGTCAAATTTTCAAATTCGCCTTTTGTGAAAAAGTTTCAATTCTCAAATTTTTAAATTCATGTTTCGTAAGAAACTTTCAATTGTCAAATTTTCAAATCTATCTTTCGTGAAAAAGTTTCAATTGTAAAATTTTCAAATCTATTTATCGAGAGAAAGTTTCTATTATCAAATTTTCAAATCTATCTTTCGTCAAAAAGTTTCAACTGTCAAATTTTCAAATTCATCTTTCGTGAGAAAGTTTCAATTGTCAAATTCTCAAATTTACCTTTCGTGAAAAAGTTTTAACTGCTAAATTCTCAAATTCATCTTTCGTGAAAAAGTTTCAATTGTGAAATTCTCAAATTTACCTTTCGTAAAAAAGTTTTAATTGTTAAATTCTCAAATTCATCTTTCGTGAGAAAGTTTCAATTGTCAAATTCTCAAATTAATCTTTCCTGAAAAAGTTTTAATTGTTAAATTCTCAAATTCATCTTTCGTGAAAAAGTTTCAATTGTAAAATTTTCAAATGTATCTTTCGTGAAATAGTTTCAACTGTCAAATTTTAAAATTCATTATTCGAGATAAAGTTTTAACTGTCAAATTTTTAAATTCGCCTTTTCTGAAAAAGTTTCAATTCTCAAATTTTCAAATTCATCTTTCGTGAGAAAGTTTCAATTGTCAAATTCTCAAATTTATCTTTCGTGAAAAAGTTTTAACTGCTCAATTCTCAAATTCATCTTTCATGAAAAAGTTCCAATTGTGAAATTCTCAAATTTACCTTTCGTAAAAAAGTTTTAATTGTTCAATTCTCAAATTCATCTTTCCTGAGAAAGTTTCAATTTTCAAATTCTCAAATTCATCTTTCGTGAAAAAGTTTTAACTGTTAAATTCTCAAATTCATCTTTCGTGAAAAAGTTTCAATTGTAAAATTTTCAAATCTATCTTTCGTGTAATAGTTTCAACTGTCAAATTTTAAAATTCATTATTCGAGATAAAGTTTTAACTGTCAAATTTTCAAATTAGCCTTTTGTGAAAAAGGTTCAATTCTCCAATTTTTAAATTCATGTTTCGTAAGAAACGTTCAATTGTCAAATTTTCAAATCTATCTTTCGTGAAAAAGTTTCAAATTTCAAATTCTCAAATGAATCTTTCGTGAGAAAGTTTTAACTTTCAAATTTTCAAATTCGTCTTTTGTGAAAAAGTTTCAATACTCAAATTTTCAAATCTATTTTTCGTGAGAAACTTTCAACTATCAAATTTTCAAATGCATCTTTCGTGAGAACGTTTCAACTGTCAAATTCTCAAATTCATCTTTCGTGAAAAAGTTTCAATTGTAAAATTTTCAAATCTATCTTTCGTGAAATAGTTTCAACTGTCAAATTTTAAAATTCATTATTCGAGATAAAGTTTTAACTGTCAAATTTTCAAATTCGCATTTTCTGAAAAAGTTTCAATTCTCAAATTTTTAAATTCATGTTTCGTAAGAAACTTTCAATTGTCAAATTTTCAAATCTATCTTTCGTGAAAAAGTTTCAATTTTCAAATTCTCAAATGAATCTTTCGTGAGAAAGTTTTAACTTTCAAATTTTCAAATTCGTCTTTTGTGAAAAAGTTTCAATACTCAAATTTTCAAATCTATTTTTCGTGAGAAACTTTCAACTATCAAATTTTCAAATGCATCTTTCGTGAGAACGTTTCAACTGTCAAATTCTCAAATTCATCTATCGTGAAAAAGTTTCAATTGTAAAATTTTCAAATCTATCTTTCGTGAAATAGTTGCAACTGTCAAATTTTAAAATTGATTATTCGAGATAAAGTTTTAACTGTTAAATTCTCAAATTCATCTTTCGTGAAAAAGTTTCAATTCTCAAATTTTCAAATCTATTTTTCGTGAGAAAGGTTCAATTGTCAAATTTTCGAATCTATCTTTCGTGAAAAAGTTTCAATTGTAAAATTTTCAAATCTATTTTTCGTGAGAAAGGTTCAATTGTCAAATTTTCGAATCTATCTTTCGTGAAAAAGTTTCAATTGTAAGATTTTCAAATCTATTTTTCCTGAGAAAGTTTCAATTGTCAAATTTTCGAATCTATCTTTCGTGAAAAAGTTTCAACTGTCAAATTTTTAAATTCGCCTTTTCTGAAAAAGTTTCAATTCTCAAATTTTCAAATTCATCTTTCGTGAGAAAGTTTCAATTGTCAAATTCTCAAATTTATCTTTCGTGAAAAAGTTTGAACTGCTCAATTCTCAAATTCATCTTTCGTGAAAAAGTTCCAATTGTGAAATTCTCAAATTCACCTTTCGTAAAAAAGTTTTAATTGTTAAATTCTCAAATTCATCTTTCCTGAGAAAGTTTCAATTGTCAAATTCTCCAATTCATCTTTCGTGAAAAAGTTTTAACTGTTAAATTCTCAAATTCATCTTTCGTGAAAAAGTTTCAATTGTAAAATTTTCAAATCTATCTTTCGTGAAATAGTTTCAACTGTCAAATTTTAAAATTCATTATTCGAGATAAAGTTTTAACTGTCAAATTTTCAAATTCGCATTTTCTGAAAAAGTTTCAATTCTCAAATTTTTAAATTCATGTTTCGTAAGAAACTTTCAATTGTCAAATTTTCAAATCTATCTTTCGTGAAAAAGTTTCAATTTTCAAATTCTCAAATGAATCTTTCGTGAGAAAGTTTTAACTTTCAAATTTTCAAATTCGTCTTTTGTGAAAAAGTTTCAATACTCAAATTTTCAAATCTATTTTTCGTGAGAAACTTTCAACTATCAAATTTTCAAATTCATCTTTCGTGAGAACGTTTCAACTGTCAAATTCTCAAATTCATCTATCGTGAAAAAGTTTCAATTGTAAAATTTTCAAATCTATCTTTCGTGAAATAGTTGCAACTGTCAAATTTTAAAATTGATTGTTCGAGATAAAGTTTTAACTGTTAAATTCTCAAATTCATCTTTCGTGAAAAAGTTTCAATTCTCAAATTTTCAAATCTATTTTTCGTGAGAAAGGTTCAATTGTCAAATTTTCGAATCTATCTTTCGTGAAAAAGTTTCAATTGTAAAATTTTCAAATATATTTTTCGTGAGAAAGTGTCAATTGTCAAATTTTCCAATCTATCTTTCGTGAAAAAGTTTCAACTGTCAAATTTTCAAATTCATCTTTCGTGAGAAAGTTTCAATTGTCAAATTCTCAAATTTATCTTTCGTGAAAAAATTTTAACTGCTAAATTCTCAAATTCGTCTTTCGTGAAAAAGTTTTAACTCTTAAATTCTCAAATTCATCTTTCGTGAAAAAGTTTCAATTCTAAAATTTTCGAATCTATTTTTCGTGAGAAAGGTTCTATTATCAAATTTTCAAATCTATCTTTCGTGAAAAAGTTTTAACTGTTAAATTCTCAAATTCATCTTTCGTGAGAAAGTTTTAACTGTTAAATTCTCAAATTCATCTTTCGTGAAAAACTTTTAACTGTTAAATTCTCAAATTCATCTATAGTGAAAAAGTTTCAATTGTAAAATTTTCAAATCTATCTTTCGTGAAATAGTTTCAACTGTCAAATTTTGAAATTCATTATTCGAGATAAAGTTTTAACTGTTAAATTCTCAAATTCATCTTTCGTGAGAAAGTTTCAATTGTCAAATTCTCAAATTCATCTTTGGTGAAAAAGTTTTAACTGTTAAATTCTCAAATTCATCTTTCGTGAAAAAGTTGCAATTGTAAAATTTTCAAATCTATCTTTCGTGAAATAGTTTCAACTGTCAAATTTTAAAGATCATTATTCGAGATAAAGTTTTAACTGTCAAATTTTCAAATTCGCCTTTTGTGAAAAAGTTTCAATTCTCAAATTTTTAAATTCATGTTTCGTAAGAAACTTTCAATTGTCAAATTTTCAAATCTATCTTTCGTGAAAAAATTTCAATTGTAAAATTTTCAAATCTATTTATCGAGAGAAAGTTTCTATTATCAAATTTTCAAATCTATCTTTCGTCAAAAAGTTTCAACTGTCAAATTTTCAAATTCATCTTTCGTGAGAAAGTTTCAATTGTCAAATTCTCAAATTTATCTTTCGTGAAAAAGTTTTAACTGCTAAATTCTCAAATTCATCTTTCGTGAAAAAGTTTCAATTGTGAAATTCTTAAATTTACCTTTCGTAAAAAAGTTTTAATTGTTAAATTCTCAAATTCATCTTTCGTGAGAAAATTTCAATTGTCAAATTCTCAAATTAATCTTTCGTGAAAAAGTTTTAACTGTTAAATTCTCAAATTCATCTTTCGTGAAAAAGTTTCAATTGTAAAATTTTCAAATCTATCTTTCGTGAAATAGTTTCAACTGTCAAATTTTAAAATTCATTATTCGAGATAAAGTTTTAACTGTCAAATTTTCAAATTCGCATTTTCTGAAAAAGTTTCAATTCTCAAATTTTTAAATTCATGTTTCGTAAGAAACTTTCAATTGTCAAATTTTCAAATCTATCTTTCGTGAAAAAGTTTCAATTTTCAAATTCTCAAATGAATCTTTCGTGAGAAAGTTTTAACTTTCAAATTTTCAAATTCGTCTTTTGTGAAAAAGTTTCAATACTCAAATTTTCAAATCTATTTTTCGTGAGAAACTTTCAACTATCAAATTTTCAAATGCATCTTTCGTGAGAACGTTTCAACTGTCAAATTCTCAAATTCATCTATCGTGAAAAAGTTTCAATTGTAAAATTTTCAAATCTATCTTTCGTGAAATAGTTGCAACTGTCAAATTTTAAAATTGATTATTCGAGATAAAGTTTTAACTGTTAAATTCTCAAATTCATCTTTCGTGAAAAAGTTTCAATTCTCAAATTTTCAAATCTATTTTTCGTGAGAAAGGTTCAATTGTCAAATTTTCGAATCTATCTTTCGTGAAAAAGTTTCAATTGTAAAATTTTCAAATCTATTTTTCCTGAGAAAGTTTCAATTGTCAAATTTTCGAATCTATCTTTCGTGAAAAAGTTTCAACTGTCAAATTTTCAAATTCATCTTTCGTGAGAACGTTTCAACTGTCAAATTCTCAAATTCATCTATCGTGAAAAAGTTTCAATTGTAAAATTTTCAAATCTATCTTTCGTGAAATAGTTGCAACTGTCAAATTTTAAAATTGATTATTCGAGATAAAGTTTTAACTGTTAAATTCTCAAATTCATCTTTCGTGAAAAAGTTTCAATTCTCAAATTTTCAAATCTATTTTTCGTGAGAAAGGTTCAATTGTCAAATTTTCGAATCTATCTTTCGTGAAAAAGTTTCAATTGTAAAATTTTCAAATATATTTTTCGTGAGAAAGTGTCAATTGTCAAATTTTCCAATCTATCTTTCGTGAAAAAGTTTCAACTGTCAAATTTTCAAATTCATCTTTCGTGAGAAAGTTTCAATTGTCAAATTCTCAAATTTATCTTTCGTGAAAAAGTTTTAACTGCTAAATTCTCAAATTCATCTTTCGTGAAAAAGTTTCAATTGTGAAATTCTCAAATTTACCTTTCGTAAAAAAGTTTTAATTGTTAAATTCTCAAATTCATCTTTCGTGAGAAAGTTTCAATTGTCAAATTCTCAAATTAATCTTTCGTGAAAAAGTTTTAACTGTTAAATTCTCAAATTCATCTTTCGTGAAAAAGTTTCAATTGTAAAATTTTCAAATCTATCTTTCGTGAAATAGTTTCAACTGTCAAATTTTAAAATTCATTATTCGAGATAAAGTTTTAACTGTCAAATTTTCAAATTCGCCTTTTGTGAAAAAGGTTCAATTCTCAAATTTTTAAATTCATGTTTCGTAAGAAACGTTCAATTGTCAAATTTTCAAATCTATCTTTCGTGAAAAAGTTTCAAATTTCAAATTCGCAAATGAATCTTTCGTGAGAAAGTTTGAACTTTCAAATTTTCAAATTCATCTTTTGGGAAAAAGTTTCAATACTCAAATTTTCAAATCTATTTTTCGTGAGAAAGTTTCAACTGTCAAATTTTCAAATTCATCTTCCGTGAGAAAATTTCAACTGTCAAATTCTCAAATTCATCTATCGTGAAAAAGTTTCAATTGTAAAATTTTCAAATCTATCTTTCGTGAAATAGTTGCAACTGTCAAATTTTAAAATTCATTATTCAAGATAAAGTTTTAACTGTTAAATTCTCAAATTCATCTTTCGTGAAAAAGTTTCAATTCTCAAATTTTCAAATCTATTTTTCGTGAGAAAGTTTCAATTGTCAAATTTTCGAATCTATCTTTCGTGAAAAAGTTTCAATTGTAAAATTTTCAAATCTATTTTTCCTGAGAAAGTTTCAATTGTCAAATTTTCGAATCTATCTTTCGTGAAAAAGTTTCAACTGTCAAATTTTCAAATTCATCTTTCGTGAGAAAGTTTCAATTGTCAAATTCTCAAATTTATCTTTCGTGAAAAAGTTTTAACTGCTAAATTCTCAAATTCATCTTTCGTGAAAAAGTTTCAATTGTGAAATTCTCAAATTTACCTTTCGTAAAAAAGTTTTAATTGTTAAATTCTCAAATTCATCTTTCGTGAGAAAGTTTCAATTGTCAAATTCTCAAATTAATCTTTCGTGAAAAAGTTTTAACTGTTAAATTCTCAAATTCATCTTTCGTGAAAAAGTTTCAATTGTAAAATTTTCAAATCTATCTTTCGTGAAATAGTTTCAACTGTCAAATTTTAAAATTCATTATTCGAGATAAAGTTTTAACTGTCAAATTTTCAAATTCGCCTTTTGTGAAAAAGGTTCAATTCTCAAATTTTTAAATTCATGTTTCGTAAGAAACGTTCAATTGTCAAATTTTCAAATCTATCTTTCGTGAAAAAGTTTCAAATTTCAAATTCGCAAATGAATCTTTCGTGAGAAAGTTTGAACTTTCAAATTTTCAAATTCATCTTTTGGGAAAAAGTTTCAATACTCAAATTTTCAAATCTATTTTTCGTGAGAAAGTTTCAACTGTCAAATTTTCAAATTCATCTTCCGTGAGAAAATTTCAACTGTCAAATTCTCAAATTCATCTATCGTGAAAAAGTTTCAATTGTAAAATTTTCAAATCTATCTTTCGTGAAATAGTTGCAACTGTCAAATTTTAAAATTCATTATTCAAGATAAAGTTTTAACTGTTAAATTCTCAAATTCATCTTTCGTGAAAAAGTTTCAATTCTCAAATTTTCAAATCTATTTTTCGTGAGAAAGTTTCAATTGTCAAATTTTCGAATCTATCTTTCGTGAAAAAGTTTCAATTGTAAAATTTTCAAATCTATTTTTCCTGAGAAAGTTTCAATTGTCAAATTTTCGAATCTATCTTTCGTGAAAAAGTTTCAACTGTCAAATTTTCAAATCCATCTTTCGTGAGAAAGTTTCAATTGTCAAATTCTCAAATTTATCTTTCGTGAAAAAATTTTAACTGCTAAATTCTCAAATTCGTCTTTCGTGAAAAAGTTTTAACTCTTAAATTCTCAAATTCATCTTTCGTGAAAAAGTTTCAATTGTAAAATTTTCGAATCTATTTTTCGTGAGAAAGTTTCTATTATCAAATTTTCAAATCTATCTTTCGTGAAAAAGTTTCAACTGTCAAATTTTCAAATTCATCTTTCGTGAGAAAGTTTTAACTGTTAAATTCTCAAATTCATCTTTCGTGAAAAACTTTTAACTGTTAAATTCTCAAATTCATCTATCGTGAAAAAGTTTCAATTGTAAAATTTTCAAATCTATCTTTCGTGAAATAGTTTCAACTGTCAAATTTTAAAATTCATTATTCGAGATAAAGTTTTATCTGTCAAATTTTTAAATTCGCCTTTTCTGAAAAAGTTTCAATTCTCAAATTTTCAAATTCATCTTTCCTGAGAAAGTTTCAATTGTCAAATTCTCAAATTCATCTTTCGTGAAAAAGTTTTAACTGTTAAATTCTCAAATTCATCTTTCGTGAAAAAGTTTCAATTGTAAAATTTTCAAATCTATCTTTCGTGAAATAGTTTCAACTGTCAAATTTTAAAATTCATTATTCGAGATAAAGTTTTAACTGTCAAATTTTCAAATTCGCCTTTTGTGAAAAAGGTTCAATTCTCAAATTTTTAAATTCATGTTTCGTAAGAAACGTTCAATTGTCAAATTTTCAAATCTATCTTTCGTGAAAAAGTTTCAAATTTCAAATTCGCAAATGAATCTTTCGTGAGAAAGTTTGAACTTTCAAATTTTCAAATTCAACTTTTGGGAAAAAGTTGCAATTGTAAAATTTTCAAATCTATCTTTCGTGAAATAGTTTCAACTGTCAAATTTTAAAGATCATTATTCGAGATAAAGTTTTAACTGTCAAATTTTCAAATTCGCCTTTTGTGAAAAAGTTTCAATTCTCAAATTTTTAAATTCATGTTTCGTAAGAAACTTTCAATTGTCAAATTTTCAAATCTATCTTTCGTGAAAAAGTTTCAATTGTAAAATTTTCAAATCTATTTATCGAGAGAAAGTTTCAATTGTCAAATTCTCAAATTTACCTTTCGTGAAAAAGTTTTAACTGCTAAATTCTCAAATTCATCTTTCGTGAAAAAGTTTCAATTGTGAAATTCTCAAATTTACCTTTCGTAAAAAAGTTTTAATTGTTAAATTCTCAAATTCATCTTTCGTGAGAAAGTTTCCATTGTCAAATTCTCAAATTAATCTTTCGTGAAAAAGTTTTAACTGTTAAATTCTCAAATTCATCTTTCGTGAAAAAGTTTCAATTGTAAAATTTTCAAATCTATCTTTCGTGAAATAGTTTCAACTGTCAAATTTTAAAATTCATTATTCGAGATAAAGTTTTAACTGTCAAATTTTCAAATTCGCATTTTCTGAAAAAGTTTCAATTCTCAAATTTTTAAATTCATGTTTCGTAAGAAACTTTCAATTGTCAAATTTTCAAATCTATCTTTCGTGAAAAAGTTTCAATTTTCAAATACTCAAATGAATCTTTCGTGAGAAAGTTTTAACTTTCAAATTTTCAAATTCGTCTTTTGTGAAAAAGTTTCAATACTCAAATTTTCAAATCTATTTTTCGTGAGAAACTTTCAACTATCAAATTTTCAAATGCATCTTTCGTGAGAACGTTTCAACTGTCAAATTCTCAAATTCATCTATCGTGAAAAAGTTTCAATTGTAAAATTTTCAAATCTATCTTTCGTGAAATAGTTGCAACTGTCAAATTTTAAAATTGATTATTCGAGATAAAGTTTTAACTGTTAAATTCTCAAATTCATCTTTCGTGAAAAAGTTTCAATTCTCAAATTTTCAAATCTATTTTTCGTGAGAAAGGTTCAATTGTCAAATTTTCGAATCTATCTTTCGTGAAAAAGTTTCAATTGTAAAATTTTCAAATCTATTTTTCCTGAGAAAGTTTCAATTGTCAAATTTTCGAATCTATCTTTCGTGAAAAAGTTTCAACTGTCAAATTTTCAAATTCATCTTTCGTGAGAACGTTTCAACTGTCAAATTCTCAAATTCATCTATCGTGAAAAAGTTTCAATTGTAAAATTTTCAAATCTATCTTTCGTGAAATAGTTGCAACTGTCAAATTTTAAAATTGATTATTCGAGATAAAGTTTTAACTGTTAAATTCTCAAATTCATCTTTCGTGAAAAAGTTTCAATTCTCAAATTTTCAAATCTATTTTTCGTGAGAAAGGTTCAATTGTCAAATTTTCGAATCTATCTTTCGTGAAAAAGTTTCAATTGTAAAATTTTCAAATATATTTTTCGTGAGAAAGTGTCAATTGTCAAATTTTCCAATCTATCTTTCGTGAAAAAGTTTCAACTGTCAAATTTTCAAATTCATCTTTCGTGAGAAAGTTTCAATTGTCAAATTCTCAAATTTATCTTTCGTGAAAAAATTTTAACTGCTAAATTCTCAAATTCGTCTTTCGTGAAAAAGTTTTAACTCTTAAATTTTCAAATCTATTTTTCGTGAGAAAGTTTCAACTGTCAAATTTTCAAATTCATCTTCCGTGAGAAAATTTCAACTGTCAAATTCTCAAATTCATCTATCGTGAAAAAGTTTCAATTGTAAAATTTTCAAATCTATCTTTCGTGAAATAGTTGCAACTGTCAAATTTTAAAATTCATTATTCAAGATAAAGTTTTAACTGTTAAATTCTCAAATTCATCTTTCGTGAAAAAGTTTCAATTCTCAAATTTTCAAATCTATTTTTCGTGAGAAAGTTTCAATTGTCAAATTTTCGAATCTATCTTTCGTGAAAAAGTTTCAATTGTAAAATTTTCAAATCTATTTTTCCTGAGTAAGTTTCAATTGTCAAATTTTCGAATCTATCTTTCGTGAAAAAGTTTCAACTGTCAAATTTTCAAATCCATCTTTCGTGAGAAAGTTTCAATTGTCAAATTCTCAAATTTATCTTTCGTGAAAAAATTTTAACTGCTAAATTCTCAAATTCGTCTTTCGTGAAAAAGTTTTAACTCTTAAATTCTCAAATTCATCTTTCGTGAAAAAGTTTCAATTGTAAAATTTTCGAATCTATTTTTCGTGAGAAAGTTTCTATTATCAAATTTTCAAATCTATCTTTCGTGAAAAAGTTTCAACTGTCAAATTTTCAAATTCATCTTTCGTGAGAAAGTTTTAACTGTTAAATTCTCAAATTCATCTTTCGTGAAAAACTTTTAACTGTTAAATTCTCAAATTCATCTATCGTGAAAAAGTTTCAATTGTAAAATTTTCAAATCTATCTTTCGTGAAATAGTTTCAACTGTCAAATTTTAAAATTCATTATTCGAGATAAAGTTTTAACTGTCAAATTTTTAAATTCGCTTTTTCTGAAAAAGTTTCAATTCTCAAATTTTCAAATTCATCTTTCGTGAGAAAGTTTCAATTGTCAAATTCTCAAATTTATCTTTCGTGAAAAAGTTTTAACTGCTCAATTCTCAAATTCATCTTTCATGAAAAAGTTCCAATTGTGAAATTCTCAAATTTACCTTTCGTAAAAAAGTTTTAATTGTTCAATTCTCAAATTCATCTTTCCTGAGAAAGTTTCAATTTTCAAATTCTCAAATTCATCTTTCGTGAAAAAGTTTTAACTGTTAAATTCTCAAATTCATCTTTCGTGAAAAAGTTTCAATTGTAAAATTTTCAAATCTATCTTTCGTGTAATAGTTTCAACTGTCAAATTTTAAAATTCATTATTCGAGATAAAGTTTTAACTGTCAAATTTTCAAATTAGCCTTTTGTGAAAAAGGTTCAATTCTCCAATTTTTAAATTCATGTTTCGTAAGAAACGTTCAATTGTCAAATTTTCAAATCCATCTTTCGTGAAAAAGTTTCAAATTTCAAATTCGCAAATGAATCTTTCGTGAGAAAGTTTGAACTTTCAAATTTTCAAATTCATCTTTTGGGAAAAAGTTTCAATACTCAAATTTTCAAATCTATTTTTCGTGATAAAGTTTCAACTGTCAAATTTTCAAATTCATCTTCCGTGAGAAAATTTCAACTGTCAAATTCTCAAATTCATCTATCGTGAAAAAGTTTCAATTCTCAAATTTTCAAATCTATTTTTCGTGAGAAAGGTTCAATTGTCAAATTTTCGAATCTATCTTTCGTGAAAAAGTTTCAATTGTAAAATTTTCAAATCTATTTTTCCTGAGAAAGTTTCAATTGTCAAATTTTCGAATCTATCTTTCGTGAAAAAGTTTCAACTGTCAAATTTTTAAATTCGCCTTTTCTGAAAAAGTTTCAATTCTCAAATTTTCAAATTCATCTTTCGTGAGAAAGTTTCAATTGTCAAATTCTCAAATTTATCTTTCGTGAAAAAGTTTGAACTGCTCAATTCTCAAATTCATCTTTCGTGAAAAAGTTCCAATTGTGAAATTCTCAAATTCACCTTTCGTAAAAAAGTTTTAATTGTTAAATTCTCAAATTCATCTTTCCTGAGAAAGTTTCAATTGTCAAATTCTCAAATTCATCTTTCGTGAAAAAGTTTTAACTGTTAAATTCTCAAATTCATCTTTCGTGAAAAAGTTTCAATTGTAAAATTTTCAAATCTATCTTTCGTGAAATAGTTTCAACTGTCAAATTTTGAAATTCATTATTCGAGATAAAGTTTTAACTGCTAAATTCTCAAATTCATCTTTCGTGAAATAGTTTCAACTGTCAAATTTTGAAATTCATTATTCGAGATAAAGTTTTAACTGTTAAATTCTCAAATTCATCTTTCGTGAGAAAGTTTCAATTGTCAAATTCTCAAATTCATCTTTGGTGAAAAAGTTTTAACTGTTAAATTCTCAAATTCATCTTTCGTGAAAAAGTTGCAATTGTAAAATTTTCAAATCTATCTTTCGTGAAATAGTTTCAACTGTCAAATTTTAAAGATTATTATTCGAGATAAAGTTTTAACTGTCAAATTTTCAAATTCGCCTTTTGTGAAAAAGTTTCAATTCTCAAATTTTTAAATTCATGTTTCGTAAGAAACTTTCAATTGTCAAATTTTCAAATCTATCTTTCGTGAAAAAGTTTCAATTGTAAAATTTTCAAATCTATTTATCGAGAGAAAGTTTCTATTATCAAATTTTCAAATCTATCTTTCGTCAAAAAGTTTCAACTGTCAAATTTTCAAATTCATCTTTCGTGAGAAAGTTTCAATTGTCAAATTCTCAAATTTATCTTTCGTGAAAAAGTTTTAACTGCTAAATTCTCAAATTCATCTTTCGTGAAAAAGTTTCAATTGTGAAATTCTCAAATTTACCTTTCGTAAAAAAGTTTTAATTGTTAAATTCTCAAATTCATCTTTCGTGAGAAAGTTTCAATTGTCAAATTCTCAAATTAATCTTTCGTGAAAAAGTTTTAACTGTTAAATTCTCAAATTCATCTTTCGTGAAAAAGTTTCAATTGTAAAATTTTCAAATCTATCTTTCGTGAAATAGTTTCAACTGTCAAATTTTAAAATTCATTATTCGAGATAAAGTTTTAACTGTCAAATTTTCAAATTCGCATTTTCTGAAAAAGTTTCAATTCTCAAATTTTTAAATTCATGTTTCGTAAGAAACTTTCAATTGTCAAATTTTCAAATCTATCTTTCGTGAAAAAGTTTCAATTGTAAAATTTTCAAATCTATTTATCGAGAGAAAGTTTCTATTATCAAATTTTCAAATTCGTCTTTTGTGAAAAAGTTTCAATACTCAAATTTTCAAATCTATTTTTCGTGAGAAACTTTCAACTATCAAATTTTCAAATGCATCTTTCGTGAGAACGTTTCAACTGTCAAATTCTCAAATTCATCTATCGTGAAAAAGTTTCAATTGTAAAATTTTCAAATCTATCTTTCGTGAAATAGTTGCAACTGTCAAATTTTAAAATTGATTATTCGAGATAAAGTTTTAACTGTTAAATTCTCAAATTCATCTTTCGTGAAAAAGTTTCAATTCTCAAATTTTCAAATCTATTTTTCGTGAGAAAGTTTCAATTGTCAAATTTTCGAATCTGTCTTTCGTGAAAAAGTTTCAATTGTAAAATTTTCAAATCTATTTTTCCTGAGAAAGTTTCAATTGTCAAATTTTCGAATCTATCTTTCGTGAAAAAGTTTCAACTGTCAAATTTTCAAATCCATCTTTCGTGAGAAAGTTTCAATTGTCAAATTCTCAAATTTATCTTTCGTGAAAAAATTTTAACTGCTAAATTCTCAAATTCGTCTTTCGTGAAAAAGTTTTAACTCTTAAATTCTCAAATTCATCTTTCGTGAAAAAGTTTCAATTGTAAAATTTTCGAATCTATTTTTCGTGAGAAAGTTTCTATTATCAAATTTTCAAATCTATCTTTCGTGAAAAAGTTTCAACTGTCAAATTTTCAAATTCATCTTTCGTGAGAAAGTTTTAACTGTTAAATTCTCAAATTCATCTTTCGTGAAAAACTTTTAACTGTTAAATTCTCAAATTCATCTATCGTGAAAAAGTTTCAATTGTAAAATTTTCAAATCTATCTTTCGTGAAATAGTTTCAACTGTCAAATTTTAAAATTCATTATTCGAGATAAAGTTTTAACTGTCAAATTTTTAAATTCGCCTTTTCTGAAAAAGTTTCAATTCTCAAATTTTCAAATTCATCTTTCGTGAGAAAGTTTCAATTGTCAAATTCTCAAATTTATCTTTCGTGAAAAAGTTTTAACTGCTCAATTCTCAAATTCATCTTTCGTGAAAAAGTTCCAATTGTGAAATTCTCAAATTTACCTTTCGTAAAAAAGTTTTAATTGTTAAATTCTCAAATTCATTTTTCCTGAGAAAGTTTCAATTGTCAAATTCTCAAATTCATCTTTCGTGAAAAAGTTTTAACTGTTAAATTCTCAAATTCATCTTTCGTGAAAAAGTTTCAATTGTAAAATTTTCAAATCTATCTTTCGTGAAATAGTTTCAACTGTCAAATTTTAAAATTCATTATTCGAGATAAAGTTTTAACTGTCAAATTTTCAAATTCGCCTTTTGTGAAAAAGGTTCAATTCTCAAATTTTTAAATTCATGTTTCGTAAGAAACGTTCAATTGTCAAATTTTCAAATCTATCTTTCGTGAAAAAGATTCAAATTTCAAATTCGCAAATGAATCTTTCGTGAGAAAGTTTGAACTTTCAAATTTTCAAATTCAACTTTTGGGAAAAAGTTGCAATTGTAAAATTTTCAAATCTATCTTTCGTGAAATAGTTTCAACTGTCAAATTTTAAAGATCATTATTCGAGATAAAGTTTTAACTGTCAAATTTTCAAATTCGCCTTTTGTGAAAAAGTTTCAATTCTCAAATTTTTAAATTCATGTTTCGTAAGAAACTTTCAATTGTCAAATTTTCAAATCTATCTTTCGTGAAAAAGTTTCAATTGTAAAATTTTCAAATCTATTTATCGAGAGAAAGTTTCTATTATCAAATTTTCAAATCTATCTTTCGTCAAAAAGTTTCAACTGTCAAATTTTCAAATTCATCTTTCGTGAGAAAGTTTCAATTGTCAAATTCTCAAATTTACCTTTCGTGAAAAAGTTTTAACTGCTAAATTCTCAAATTCATCTTTCGTGAAAAAGTTTCAATTGTGAAATTCTCAAATTTACCTTTCGTAAAAAAGTTTTAATTGTTAAATTCTCAAATTCATCTTTCGTGAGAAAGTTTCAATTGTCAAATTCTCAAATTAATCTTTCCTGAAAAAGTTTTAATTGTTAAATTCTCAAATTCATCTTTCGTGAAAAAGTTTCAATTGTAAAATTTTCAAATGTATCTTTCGTGAAATAGTTTCAACTGTCAAATTTTAAAATTCATTATTCGAGATAAAGTTTTAACTGTCAAATTTTTAAATTCGCCTTTTCTGAAAAAGTTTCAATTCTCAAATTTTCAAATTCATCTTTCGTGAGAAAGTTTCAATTGTCAAATTCTCAAATTTATCTTTCGTGAAAAAGTTTTAACTGCTCAATTCTCAAATTCATCTTTCATGAAAAAGTTCCAATTGTGAAATTCTCAAATTTACCTTTCGTAAAAAAGTTTTAATTGTTCAATTCTCAAATTCATCTTTCCTGAGAAAGTTTCAATTTTCAAATTCTCAAATTCATCTTTCGTGAAAAAGTTTTAACTGTTAAATTCTCAAATTCATCTTTCGTGAAAAAGTTTCAATTGTAAAATTTTCAAATCTATCTTTCGTGTAATAGTTTCAACTGTCAAATTTTAAAATTCATTATTCGAGATAAAGTTTTAACTGTCAAATTTTCAAATTAGCCTTTTGTGAAAAAGGTTCAATTCTCCAATTTTTAAATTCATGTTTCGTAAGAAACGTTCAATTGTCAAATTTTCAAATCTATCTTTCGTGAAAAAGTTTCAAATTTCAAATTCTCAAATGAATCTTTCGTGAGAAAGTTTTAACTTTCAAATTTTCAAATTCGTCTTTTGTGAAAAAGTTTCAATACTCAAATTTTCAAATCTATTTTTCGTGAGAAACTTTCAACTATCAAATTTTCAAATGCATCTTTCGTGAGAACGTTTCAACTGTCAAATTCTCAAATTCATCTTTCGTGAAAAAGTTTCAATTGTAAAATTTTCAAATCTATCTTTCGTGAAATAGTTTCAACTGTCAAATTTTAAAATTCATTATTCGAGATAAAGTTTTAACTGTCAAATTTTCAAATTCGCATTTTCTGAAAAAGTTTCAATTCTCAAATTTTTAAATTCATGTTTCGTAAGAAACTTTCAATTGTCAAATTTTCAAATCTATCTTTCGTGAAAAAGTTTCAATTTTCAAATTCTCAAATGAATCTTTCGTGAGAAAGTTTTAACTTTCAAATTTTCAAATTCGTCTTTTGTGAAAAAGTTTCAATACTCAAATTTTCAAATCTATTTTTCGTGAGAAACTTTCAACTATCAAATTTTCAAATGCATCTTTCGTGAGAACGTTTCAACTGTCAAATTCTCAAATTCATCTATCGTGAAAAAGTTTCAATTGTAAAATTTTCAAATCTATCTTTCGTGAAATAGTTGCAACTGTCAAATTTTAAAATTGATTATTCGAGATAAAGTTTTAACTGTTAAATTCTCAAATTCATCTTTCGTGAAAAAGTTTCAATTCTCAAATTTTCAAATCTATTTTTCGTGAGAAAGGTTCAATTGTCAAATTTTCGAATCTATCTTTCGTGAAAAAGTTTCAATTGTAAAATTTTCAAATCTATTTTTCGTGAGAAAGGTTCAATTGTCAAATTTTCGAATCTATCTTTCGTGAAAAAGTTTCAATTGTAAGATTTTCAAATCTATTTTTCCTGAGAAAGTTTCAATTGTCAAATTTTCGAATCTATCTTTCGTGAAAAAGTTTCAACTGTCAAATTTTTAAATTCGCCTTTTCTGAAAAAGTTTCAATTCTCAAATTTTCAAATTCATCTTTCGTGAGAAAGTTTCAATTGTCAAATTCTCAAATTTATCTTTCGTGAAAAAGTTTGAACTGCTCAATTCTCAAATTCATCTTTCGTGAAAAAGTTCCAATTGTGAAATTCTCAAATTCACCTTTCGTAAAAAAGTTTTAATTGTTAAATTCTCAAATTCATCTTTCCTGAGAAAGTTTCAATTGTCAAATTCTCAAATTCATCTTTCGTGAAAAAGTTTTAACTGTTAAATTCTCAAATTCATCTTTCGTGAAAAAGTTTCAATTGTAAAATTTTCAAATCTATCTTTCGTGAAATAGTTTCAACTGTCAAATTTTAAAATTCATTATTCGAGATAAAGTTTTAACTGTCAAATTTTCAAATTCGCATTTTCTGAAAAAGTTTCAATTCTCAAATTTTTAAATTCATGTTTCGTAAGAAACTTTCAATTGTCAAATTTTCAAATCTATCTTTCGTGAAAAAGTTTCAATTTTCAAATTCTCAAATGAATCTTTCGTGAGAAAGTTTTAACTTTCAAATTTTCAAATTCGTCTTTTGTGAAAAAGTTTCAATACTCAAATTTTCAAATCTATTTTTCGTGAGAAACTTTCAACTATCAAATTTTCAAATTCATCTTTCGTGAGAACGTTTCAACTGTCAAATTCTCAAATTCATCTATCGTGAAAAAGTTTCAATTGTAAAATTTTCAAATCTATCTTTCGTGAAATAGTTGCAACTGTCAAATTTTAAAATTGATTGTTCGAGATAAAGTTTTAACTGTTAAATTCTCAAATTCATCTTTCGTGAAAAAGTTTCAATTCTCAAATTTTCAAATCTATTTTTCGTGAGAAAGGTTCAATTGTCAAATTTTCGAATCTATCTTTCGTGAAAAAGTTTCAATTGTAAAATTTTCAAATATATTTTTCGTGAGAAAGTGTCAATTGTCAAATTTTCCAATCTATCTTTCGTGAAAAAGTTTCAACTGTCAAATTTTCAAATTCATCTTTCGTGAGAAAGTTTCAATTGTCAAATTCTCAAATTTATCTTTCGTGAAAAAATTTTAACTGCTAAATTCTCAAATTCGTCTTTCGTGAAAAAGTTTTAACTCTTAAATTCTCAAATTCATCTTTCGTGAAAAAGTTTCAATTCTAAAATTTTCGAATCTATTTTTCGTGAGAAAGGTTCTATTATCAAATTTTCAAATCTATCTTTCGTGAAAAAGTTTTAACTGTTAAATTCTCAAATTCATCTTTCGTGAGAAAGTTTTAACTGTTAAATTCTCAAATTCATCTTTCGTGAAAAACTTTTAACTGTTAAATTCTCAAATTCATCTATAGTGAAAAAGTTTCAATTGTAAAATTTTCAAATCTATCTTTCGTGAAATAGTTTCAACTGTCAAATTTTGAAATTCATTATTCGAGATAAAGTTTTAACTGTTAAATTCTCAAATTCATCTTTCGTGAGAAAGTTTCAATTGTCAAATTCTCAAATTCATCTTTGGTGAAAAAGTTTTAACTGTTAAATTCTCAAATTCATCTTTCGTGAAAAAGTTGCAATTGTAAAATTTTCAAATCTATCTTTCGTGAAATAGTTTCAACTGTCAAATTTTAAAGATCATTATTCGAGATAAAGTTTTAACTGTCAAATTTTCAAATTCGCCTTTTGTGAAAAAGTTTCAATTCTCAAATTTTTAAATTCATGTTTCGTAAGAAACTTTCAATTGTCAAATTTTCAAATCTATCTTTCGTGAAAAAATTTCAATTGTAAAATTTTCAAATCTATTTATCGAGAGAAAGTTTCTATTATCAAATTTTCAAATCTATCTTTCGTCAAAAAGTTTCAACTGTCAAATTTTCAAATTCATCTTTCGTGAGAAAGTTTCAATTGTCAAATTCTCAAATTTATCTTTCGTGAAAAAGTTTTAACTGCTAAATTCTCAAATTCATCTTTCGTGAAAAAGTTTCAATTGTGAAATTCTCAAATTTACCTTTCGTAAAAAAGTTTTAATTGTTAAATTCTCAAATTCATCTTTCGTGAGAAAATTTCAATTGTCAAATTCTCAAATTAATCTTTCGTGAAAAAGTTTTAACTGTTAAATTCTCAAATTCATCTTTCGTGAAAAAGTTTCAATTGTAAAATTTTCAAATCTATCTTTCGTGAAATAGTTTCAACTGTCAAATTTTAAAATTCATTATTCGAGATAAAGTTTTAACTGTCAAATTTTCAAATTCGCATTTTCTGAAAAAGTTTCAATTCTCAAATTTTTAAATTCATGTTTCGTAAGAAACTTTCAATTGTCAAATTTTCAAATCTATCTTTCGTGAAAAAGTTTCAATTTTCAAATTCTCAAATGAATCTTTCGTGAGAAAGTTTTAACTTTCAAATTTTCAAATTCGTCTTTTGTGAAAAAGTTTCAATACTCAAATTTTCAAATCTATTTTTCGTGAGAAACTTTCAACTATCAAATTTTCAAATGCATCTTTCGTGAGAACGTTTCAACTGTCAAATTCTCAAATTCATCTATCGTGAAAAAGTTTCAATTGTAAAATTTTCAAATCTATCTTTCGTGAAATAGTTGCAACTGTCAAATTTTAAAATTGATTATTCGAGATAAAGTTTTAACTGTTAAATTCTCAAATTCATCTTTCGTGAAAAAGTTTCAATTCTCAAATTTTCAAATCTATTTTTCGTGAGAAAGGTTCAATTGTCAAATTTTCGAATCTATCTTTCGTGAAAAAGTTTCAATTGTAAAATTTTCAAATCTATTTTTCCTGAGAAAGTTTCAATTGTCAAATTTTCGAATCTATCTTTCGTGAAAAAGTTTCAACTGTCAAATTTTCAAATTCATCTTTCGTGAGAACGTTTCAACTGTCAAATTCTCAAATTCATCTATCGTGAAAAAGTTTCAATTGTAAAATTTTCAAATCTATCTTTCGTGAAATAGTTGCAACTGTCAAATTTTAAAATTGATTATTCGAGATAAAGTTTTAACTGTTAAATTCTCAAATTCATCTTTCGTGAAAAAGTTTCAATTCTCAAATTTTCAAATCTATTTTTCGTGAGAAAGGTTCAATTGTCAAATTTTCGAATCTATCTTTCGTGAAAAAGTTTCAATTGTAAAATTTTCAAATATATTTTTCGTGAGAAAGTGTCAATTGTCAAATTTTCCAATCTATCTTTCGTGAAAAAGTTTCAACTGTCAAATTTTCAAATTCATCTTTCGTGAGAAAGTTTCAATTGTCAAATTCTCAAATTTATCTTTCGTGAAAAAGTTTTAACTGCTAAATTCTCAAATTCATCTTTCGTGAAAAAGTTTCAATTGTGAAATTCTCAAATTTACCTTTCGTAAAAAAGTTTTAATTGTTAAATTCTCAAATTCATCTTTCGTGAGAAAGTTTCAATTGTCAAATTCTCAAATTAATCTTTCGTGAAAAAGTTTTAACTGTTAAATTCTCAAATTCATCTTTCGTGAAAAAGTTTCAATTGTAAAATTTTCAAATCTATCTTTCGTGAAATAGTTTCAACTGTCAAATTTTAAAATTCATTATTCGAGATAAAGTTTTAACTGTCAAATTTTCAAATTCGCCTTTTGTGAAAAAGGTTCAATTCTCAAATTTTTAAATTCATGTTTCGTAAGAAACGTTCAATTGTCAAATTTTCAAATCTATCTTTCGTGAAAAAGTTTCAAATTTCAAATTCGCAAATGAATCTTTCGTGAGAAAGTTTGAACTTTCAAATTTTCAAATTCATCTTTTGGGAAAAAGTTTCAATACTCAAATTTTCAAATCTATTTTTCGTGAGAAAGTTTCAACTGTCAAATTTTCAAATTCATCTTCCGTGAGAAAATTTCAACTGTCAAATTCTCAAATTCATCTATCGTGAAAAAGTTTCAATTGTAAAATTTTCAAATCTATCTTTCGTGAAATAGTTGCAACTGTCAAATTTTAAAATTCATTATTCAAGATAAAGTTTTAACTGTTAAATTCTCAAATTCATCTTTCGTGAAAAAGTTTCAATTCTCAAATTTTCAAATCTATTTTTCGTGAGAAAGTTTCAATTGTCAAATTTTCGAATCTATCTTTCGTGAAAAAGTTTCAATTGTAAAATTTTCAAATCTATTTTTCCTGAGAAAGTTTCAATTGTCAAATTTTCGAATCTATCTTTCGTGAAAAAGTTTCAACTGTCAAATTTTCAAATCCATCTTTCGTGAGAAAGTTTCAATTGTCAAATTCTCAAATTTATCTTTCGTGAAAAAATTTTAACTGCTAAATTCTCAAATTCGTCTTTCGTGAAAAAGTTTTAACTCTTAAATTCTCAAATTCATCTTTCGTGAAAAAGTTTCAATTGTAAAATTTTCGAATCTATTTTTCGTGAGAAAGTTTCTATTATCAAATTTTCAAATCTATCTTTCGTGAAAAAGTTTCAACTGTCAAATTTTCAAATTCATCTTTCGTGAGAAAGTTTTAACTGTTAAATTCTCAAATTCATCTTTCGTGAAAAACTTTTAACTGTTAAATTCTCAAATTCATCTATCGTGAAAAAGTTTCAATTGTAAAATTTTCAAATCTATCTTTCGTGAAATAGTTTCAACTGTCAAATTTTAAAATTCATTATTCGAGATAAAGTTTTATCTGTCAAATTTTTAAATTCGCCTTTTCTGAAAAAGTTTCAATTCTCAAATTTTCAAATTCATCTTTCCTGAGAAAGTTTCAATTGTCAAATTCTCAAATTCATCTTTCGTGAAAAAGTTTTAACTGTTAAATTCTCAAATTCATCTTTCGTGAAAAAGTTTCAATTGTAAAATTTTCAAATCTATCTTTCGTGAAATAGTTTCAACTGTCAAATTTTAAAATTCATTATTCGAGATAAAGTTTTAACTGTCAAATTTTCAAATTCGCCTTTTGTGAAAAAGGTTCAATTCTCAAATTTTTAAATTCATGTTTCGTAAGAAACGTTCAATTGTCAAATTTTCAAATCTATCTTTCGTGAAAAAGTTTCAAATTTCAAATTCGCAAATGAATCTTTCGTGAGAAAGTTTGAACTTTCAAATTTTCAAATTCAACTTTTGGGAAAAAGTTGCAATTGTAAAATTTTCAAATCTATCTTTCGTGAAATAGTTTCAACTGTCAAATTTTAAAGATCATTATTCGAGATAAAGTTTTAACTGTCAAATTTTCAAATTCGCCTTTTGTGAAAAAGTTTCAATTCTCAAATTTTTAAATTCATGTTTCGTAAGAAACTTTCAATTGTCAAATTTTCAAATCTATCTTTCGTGAAAAAGTTTCAATTGTAAAATTTTCAAATCTATTTATCGAGAGAAAGTTTCAATTGTCAAATTCTCAAATTTACCTTTCGTGAAAAAGTTTTAACTGCTAAATTCTCAAATTCATCTTTCGTGAAAAAGTTTCAATTGTGAAATTCTCAAATTTACCTTTCGTAAAAAAGTTTTAATTGTTAAATTCTCAAATTCATCTTTCGTGAGAAAGTTTCCATTGTCAAATTCTCAAATTAATCTTTCGTGAAAAAGTTTTAACTGTTAAATTCTCAAATTCATCTTTCGTGAAAAAGTTTCAATTGTAAAATTTTCAAATCTATCTTTCGTGAAATAGTTTCAACTGTCAAATTTTAAAATTCATTATTCGAGATAAAGTTTTAACTGTCAAATTTTCAAATTCGCATTTTCTGAAAAAGTTTCAATTCTCAAATTTTTAAATTCATGTTTCGTAAGAAACTTTCAATTGTCAAATTTTCAAATCTATCTTTCGTGAAAAAGTTTCAATTTTCAAATTCTCAAATGAATCTTTCGTGAGAAAGTTTTAACTTTCAAATTTTCAAATTCGTCTTTTGTGAAAAAGTTTCAATACTCAAATTTTCAAATCTATTTTTCGTGAGAAACTTTCAACTATCAAATTTTCAAATGCATCTTTCGTGAGAACGTTTCAACTGTCAAATTCTCAAATTCATCTATCGTGAAAAAGTTTCAATTGTAAAATTTTCAAATCTATCTTTCGTGAAATAGTTGCAACTGTCAAATTTTAAAATTGATTATTCGAGATAAAGTTTTAACTGTTAAATTCTCAAATTCATCTTTCGTGAAAAAGTTTCAATTCTCAAATTTTCAAATCTATTTTTCGTGAGAAAGGTTCAATTGTCAAATTTTCGAATCTATCTTTCGTGAAAAAGTTTCAATTGTAAAATTTTCAAATCTATTTTTCCTGAGAAAGTTTCAATTGTCAAATTTTCGAATCTATCTTTCGTGAAAAAGTTTCAACTGTCAAATTTTCAAATTCATCTTTCGTGAGAACGTTTCAACTGTCAAATTCTCAAATTCATCTATCGTGAAAAAGTTTCAATTGTAAAATTTTCAAATCTATCTTTCGTGAAATAGTTGCAACTGTCAAATTTTAAAATTGATTATTCGAGATAAAGTTTTAACTGTTAAATTCTCAAATTCATCTTTCGTGAAAAAGTTTCAATTCTCAAATTTTCAAATCTATTTTTCGTGAGAAAGGTTCAATTGTCAAATTTTCGAATCTATCTTTCGTGAAAAAGTTTCAATTGTAAAATTTTCAAATATATTTTTCGTGAGAAAGTGTCAATTGTCAAATTTTCCAATCTATCTTTCGTGAAAAAGTTTCAACTGTCAAATTTTCAAATTCATCTTTCGTGAGAAAGTTTCAATTGTCAAATTCTCAAATTTATCTTTCGTGAAAAAATTTTAACTGCTAAATTCTCAAATTCGTCTTTCGTGAAAAAGTTTTAACTCTTAAATTTTCAAATCTATTTTTCGTGAGAAAGTTTCAACTGTCAAATTTTCAAATTCATCTTCCGTGAGAAAATTTCAACTGTCAAATTCTCAAATTCATCTATCGTGAAAAAGTTTCAATTGTAAAATTTTCAAATCTATCTTTCGTGAAATAGTTGCAACTGTCAAATTTTAAAATTCATTATTCAAGATAAAGTTTTAACTGTTAAATTCTCAAATTCATCTTTCGTGAAAAAGTTTCAATTCTCAAATTTTCAAATCTATTTTTCGTGAGAAAGTTTCAATTGTCAAATTTTCGAATCTATCTTTCGTGAAAAAGTTTCAATTGTAAAATTTTCAAATCTATTTTTCCTGAGTAAGTTTCAATTGTCAAATTTTCGAATCTATCTTTCGTGAAAAAGTTTCAACTGTCAAATTTTCAAATCCATCTTTCGTGAGAAAGTTTCAATTGTCAAATTCTCAAATTTATCTTTCGTGAAAAAATTTTAACTGCTAAATTCTCAAATTCGTCTTTCGTGAAAAAGTTTTAACTCTTAAATTCTCAAATTCATCTTTCGTGAAAAAGTTTCAATTGTAAAATTTTCGAATCTATTTTTCGTGAGAAAGTTTCTATTATCAAATTTTCAAATCTATCTTTCGTGAAAAAGTTTCAACTGTCAAATTTTCAAATTCATCTTTCGTGAGAAAGTTTTAACTGTTAAATTCTCAAATTCATCTTTCGTGAAAAACTTTTAACTGTTAAATTCTCAAATTCATCTATCGTGAAAAAGTTTCAATTGTAAAATTTTCAAATCTATCTTTCGTGAAATAGTTTCAACTGTCAAATTTTAAAATTCATTATTCGAGATAAAGTTTTAACTGTCAAATTTTTAAATTCGCCTTTTCTGAAAAAGTTTCAATTCTCAAATTTTCAAATTCATCTTTCGTGAGAAAGTTTCAATTGTCAAATTCTCAAATTTATCTTTCGTGAAAAAGTTTTAACTGCTCAATTCTCAAATTCATCTTTCATGAAAAAGTTCCAATTGTGAAATTCTCAAATTTACCTTTCGTAAAAAAGTTTTAATTGTTCAATTCTCAAATTCATCTTTCCTGAGAAAGTTTCAATTTTCAAATTCTCAAATTCATCTTTCGTGAAAAAGTTTTAACTGTTAAATTCTCAAATTCATCTTTCGTGAAAAAGTTTCAATTGTAAAATTTTCAAATCTATCTTTCGTGTAATAGTTTCAACTGTCAAATTTTAAAATTCATTATTCGAGATAAAGTTTTAACTGTCAAATTTTCAAATTAGCCTTTTGTGAAAAAGGTTCAATTCTCCAATTTTTAAATTCATGTTTCGTAAGAAACGTTCAATTGTCAAATTTTCAAATCTATCTTTCGTGAAAAAGTTTCAAATTTCAAATTCGCAAATGAATCTTTCGTGAGAAAGTTTGAACTTTCAAATTTTCAAATTCATCTTTTGGGAAAAAGTTTCAATACTCAAATTTTCAAATCTATTTTTCGTGATAAAGTTTCAACTGTCAAATTTTCAAATTCATCTTCCGTGAGAAAATTTCAACTGTCAAATTCTCAAATTCATCTATCGTGAAAAAGTTTCAATTCTCAAATTTTCAAATCTATTTTTCGTGAGAAAGGTTCAATTGTCAAATTTTCGAATCTATCTTTCGTGAAAAAGTTTCAATTGTAAAATTTTCAAATCTATTTTTCCTGAGAAAGTTTCAATTGTCAAATTTTCGAATCTATCTTTCGTGAAAAAGTTTCAACTGTCAAATTTTTAAATTCGCCTTTTCTGAAAAAGTTTCAATTCTCAAATTTTCAAATTCATCTTTCGTGAGAAAGTTTCAATTGTCAAATTCTCAAATTTATCTTTCGTGAAAAAGTTTGAACTGCTCAATTCTCAAATTCATCTTTCGTGAAAAAGTTCCAATTGTGAAATTCTCAAATTCACCTTTCGTAAAAAAGTTTTAATTGTTAAATTCTCAAATTCATCTTTCCTGAGAAAGTTTCAATTGTCAAATTCTCAAATTCATCTTTCGTGAAAAAGTTTTAACTGTTAAATTCTCAAATTCATCTTTCGTGAAAAAGTTTCAATTGTAAAATTTTCAAATCTATCTTTCGTGAAATAGTTTCAACTGTCAAATTTTGAAATTCATTATTCGAGATAAAGTTTTAACTGCTAAATTCTCAAATTCATCTTTCGTGAAATAGTTTCAACTGTCAAATTTTGAAATTCATTATTCGAGATAAAGTTTTAACTGTTAAATTCTCAAATTCATCTTTCGTGAGAAAGTTTCAATTGTCAAATTCTCAAATTCATCTTTGGTGAAAAAGTTTTAACTGTTAAATTCTCAAATTCATCTTTCGTGAAAAAGTTGCAATTGTAAAATTTTCAAATCTATCTTTCGTGAAATAGTTTCAACTGTCAAATTTTAAAGATTATTATTCGAGATAAAGTTTTAACTGTCAAATTTTCAAATTCGCCTTTTGTGAAAAAGTTTCAATTCTCAAATTTTTAAATTCATGTTTCGTAAGAAACTTTCAATTGTCAAATTTTCAAATCTATCTTTCGTGAAAAAGTTTCAATTGTAAAATTTTCAAATCTATTTATCGAGAGAAAGTTTCTATTATCAAATTTTCAAATCTATCTTTCGTCAAAAAGTTTCAACTGTCAAATTTTCAAATTCATCTTTCGTGAGAAAGTTTCAATTGTCAAATTCTCAAATTTATCTTTCGTGAAAAAGTTTTAACTGCTAAATTCTCAAATTCATCTTTCGTGAAAAAGTTTCAATTGTGAAATTCTCAAATTTACCTTTCGTAAAAAAGTTTTAATTGTTAAATTCTCAAATTCATCTTTCGTGAGAAAGTTTCAATTGTCAAATTCTCAAATTAATCTTTCGTGAAAAAGTTTTAACTGTTAAATTCTCAAATTCATCTTTCGTGAAAAAGTTTCAATTGTAAAATTTTCAAATCTATCTTTCGTGAAATAGTTTCAACTGTCAAATTTTAAAATTCATTATTCGAGATAAAGTTTTAACTGTCAAATTTTCAAATTCGCATTTTCTGAAAAAGTTTCAATTCTCAAATTTTTAAATTCATGTTTCGTAAGAAACTTTCAATTGTCAAATTTTCAAATCTATCTTTCGTGAAAAAGTTTCAATTGTAAAATTTTCAAATCTATTTATCGAGAGAAAGTTTCTATTATCAAATTTTCAAATTCGTCTTTTGTGAAAAAGTTTCAATACTCAAATTTTCAAATCTATTTTTCGTGAGAAACTTTCAACTATCAAATTTTCAAATGCATCTTTCGTGAGAACGTTTCAACTGTCAAATTCTCAAATTCATCTATCGTGAAAAAGTTTCAATTGTAAAATTTTCAAATCTATCTTTCGTGAAATAGTTGCAACTGTCAAATTTTAAAATTGATTATTCGAGATAAAGTTTTAACTGTTAAATTCTCAAATTCATCTTTCGTGAAAAAGTTTCAATTCTCAAATTTTCAAATCTATTTTTCGTGAGAAAGTTTCAATTGTCAAATTTTCGAATCTGTCTTTCGTGAAAAAGTTTCAATTGTAAAATTTTCAAATCTATTTTTCCTGAGAAAGTTTCAATTGTCAAATTTTCGAATCTATCTTTCGTGAAAAAGTTTCAACTGTCAAATTTTCAAATCCATCTTTCGTGAGAAAGTTTCAATTGTCAAATTCTCAAATTTATCTTTCGTGAAAAAATTTTAACTGCTAAATTCTCAAATTCGTCTTTCGTGAAAAAGTTTTAACTCTTAAATTCTCAAATTCATCTTTCGTGAAAAAGTTTCAATTGTAAAATTTTCGAATCTATTTTTCGTGAGAAAGTTTCTATTATCAAATTTTCAAATCTATCTTTCGTGAAAAAGTTTCAACTGTCAAATTTTCAAATTCATCTTTCGTGAGAAAGTTTTAACTGTTAAATTCTCAAATTCATCTTTCGTGAAAAACTTTTAACTGTTAAATTCTCAAATTCATCTATCGTGAAAAAGTTTCAATTGTAAAATTTTCAAATCTATCTTTCGTGAAATAGTTTCAACTGTCAAATTTTAAAATTCATTATTCGAGATAAAGTTTTAACTGTCAAATTTTTAAATTCGCCTTTTCTGAAAAAGTTTCAATTCTCAAATTTTCAAATTCATCTTTCGTGAGAAAGTTTCAATTGTCAAATTCTCAAATTTATCTTTCGTGAAAAAGTTTTAACTGCTCAATTCTCAAATTCATCTTTCGTGAAAAAGTTCCAATTGTGAAATTCTCAAATTTACCTTTCGTAAAAAAGTTTTAATTGTTAAATTCTCAAATTCATTTTTCCTGAGAAAGTTTCAATTGTCAAATTCTCAAATTCATCTTTCGTGAAAAAGTTTTAACTGTTAAATTCTCAAATTCATCTTTCGTGAAAAAGTTTCAATTGTAAAATTTTCAAATCTATCTTTCGTGAAATAGTTTCAACTGTCAAATTTTAAAATTCATTATTCGAGATAAAGTTTTAACTGTCAAATTTTCAAATTCGCCTTTTGTGAAAAAGGTTCAATTCTCAAATTTTTAAATTCATGTTTCGTAAGAAACGTTCAATTGTCAAATTTTCAAATCTATCTTTCGTGAAAAAGATTCAAATTTCAAATTCGCAAATGAATCTTTCGTGAGAAAGTTTGAACTTTCAAATTTTCAAATTCAACTTTTGGGAAAAAGTTGCAATTGTAAAATTTTCAAATCTATCTTTCGTGAAATAGTTTCAACTGTCAAATTTTAAAGATCATTATTCGAGATAAAGTTTTAACTGTCAAATTTTCAAATTCGCCTTTTGTGAAAAAGTTTCAATTCTCAAATTTTTAAATTCATGTTTCGTAAGAAACTTTCAATTGTCAAATTTTCAAATCTATCTTTCGTGAAAAAGTTTCAATTGTAAAATTTTCAAATCTATTTATCGAGAGAAAGTTTCTATTATCAAATTTTCAAATCTATCTTTCGTCAAAAAGTTTCAACTGTCAAATTTTCAAATTCATCTTTCGTGAGAAAGTTTCAATTGTCAAATTCTCAAATTTACCTTTCGTGAAAAAGTTTTAACTGCTAAATTCTCAAATTCATCTTTCGTGAAAAAGTTTCAATTGTGAAATTCTCAAATTTACCTTTCGTAAAAAAGTTTTAATTGTTAAATTCTCAAATTCATCTTTCGTGAGAAAGTTTCAATTGTCAAATTCTCAAATTAATCTTTCCTGAAAAAGTTTTAATTGTTAAATTCTCAAATTCATCTTTCGTGAAAAAGTTTCAATTGTAAAATTTTCAAATGTATCTTTCGTGAAATAGTTTCAACTGTCAAATTTTAAAATTCATTATTCGAGATAAAGTTTTAACTGTCAAATTTTTAAATTCGCCTTTTCTGAAAAAGTTTCAATTCTCAAATTTTCAAATTCATCTTTCGTGAGAAAGTTTCAATTGTCAAATTCTCAAATTTATCTTTCGTGAAAAAGTTTTAACTGCTCAATTCTCAAATTCATCTTTCATGAAAAAGTTCCAATTGTGAAATTCTCAAATTTACCTTTCGTAAAAAAGTTTTAATTGTTCAATTCTCAAATTCATCTTTCCTGAGAAAGTTTCAATTTTCAAATTCTCAAATTCATCTTTCGTGAAAAAGTTTTAACTGTTAAATTCTCAAATTCATCTTTCGTGAAAAAGTTTCAATTGTAAAATTTTCAAATCTATCTTTCGTGTAATAGTTTCAACTGTCAAATTTTAAAATTCATTATTCGAGATAAAGTTTTAACTGTCAAATTTTCAAATTAGCCTTTTGTGAAAAAGGTTCAATTCTCCAATTTTTAAATTCATGTTTCGTAAGAAACGTTCAATTGTCAAATTTTCAAATCTATCTTTCGTGAAAAAGTTTCAAATTTCAAATTCTCAAATGAATCTTTCGTGAGAAAGTTTTAACTTTCAAATTTTCAAATTCGTCTTTTGTGAAAAAGTTTCAATACTCAAATTTTCAAATCTATTTTTCGTGAGAAACTTTCAACTATCAAATTTTCAAATGCATCTTTCGTGAGAACGTTTCAACTGTCAAATTCTCAAATTCATCTTTCGTGAAAAAGTTTCAATTGTAAAATTTTCAAATCTATCTTTCGTGAAATAGTTTCAACTGTCAAATTTTAAAATTCATTATTCGAGATAAAGTTTTAACTGTCAAATTTTCAAATTCGCATTTTCTGAAAAAGTTTCAATTCTCAAATTTTTAAATTCATGTTTCGTAAGAAACTTTCAATTGTCAAATTTTCAAATCTATCTTTCGTGAAAAAGTTTCAATTTTCAAATTCTCAAATGAATCTTTCGTGAGAAAGTTTTAACTTTCAAATTTTCAAATTCGTCTTTTGTGAAAAAGTTTCAATACTCAAATTTTCAAATCTATTTTTCGTGAGAAACTTTCAACTATCAAATTTTCAAATGCATCTTTCGTGAGAACGTTTCAACTGTCAAATTCTCAAATTCATCTATCGTGAAAAAGTTTCAATTGTAAAATTTTCAAATCTATCTTTCGTGAAATAGTTGCAACTGTCAAATTTTAAAATTGATTATTCGAGATAAAGTTTTAACTGTTAAATTCTCAAATTCATCTTTCGTGAAAAAGTTTCAATTCTCAAATTTTCAAATCTATTTTTCGTGAGAAAGGTTCAATTGTCAAATTTTCGAATCTATCTTTCGTGAAAAAGTTTCAATTGTAAAATTTTCAAATCTATTTTTCGTGAGAAAGGTTCAATTGTCAAATTTTCGAATCTATCTTTCGTGAAAAAGTTTCAATTGTAAGATTTTCAAATCTATTTTTCCTGAGAAAGTTTCAATTGTCAAATTTTCGAATCTATCTTTCGTGAAAAAGTTTCAACTGTCAAATTTTTAAATTCGCCTTTTCTGAAAAAGTTTCAATTCTCAAATTTTCAAATTCATCTTTCGTGAGAAAGTTTCAATTGTCAAATTCTCAAATTTATCTTTCGTGAAAAAGTTTGAACTGCTCAATTCTCAAATTCATCTTTCGTGAAAAAGTTCCAATTGTGAAATTCTCAAATTCACCTTTCGTAAAAAAGTTTTAATTGTTAAATTCTCAAATTCATCTTTCCTGAGAAAGTTTCAATTGTCAAATTCTCAAATTCATCTTTCGTGAAAAAGTTTTAACTGTTAAATTCTCAAATTCATCTTTCGTGAAAAAGTTTCAATTGTAAAATTTTCAAATCTATCTTTCGTGAAATAGTTTCAACTGTCAAATTTTAAAATTCATTATTCGAGATAAAGTTTTAACTGTCAAATTTTCAAATTCGCATTTTCTGAAAAAGTTTCAATTCTCAAATTTTTAAATTCATGTTTCGTAAGAAACTTTCAATTGTCAAATTTTCAAATCTATCTTTCGTGAAAAAGTTTCAATTTTCAAATTCTCAAATGAATCTTTCGTGAGAAAGTTTTAACTTTCAAATTTTCAAATTCGTCTTTTGTGAAAAAGTTTCAATACTCAAATTTTCAAATCTATTTTTCGTGAGAAACTTTCAACTATCAAATTTTCAAATTCATCTTTCGTGAGAACGTTTCAACTGTCAAATTCTCAAATTCATCTATCGTGAAAAAGTTTCAATTGTAAAATTTTCAAATCTATCTTTCGTGAAATAGTTGCAACTGTCAAATTTTAAAATTGATTGTTCGAGATAAAGTTTTAACTGTTAAATTCTCAAATTCATCTTTCGTGAAAAAGTTTCAATTCTCAAATTTTCAAATCTATTTTTCGTGAGAAAGGTTCAATTGTCAAATTTTCGAATCTATCTTTCGTGAAAAAGTTTCAATTGTAAAATTTTCAAATATATTTTTCGTGAGAAAGTGTCAATTGTCAAATTTTCCAATCTATCTTTCGTGAAAAAGTTTCAACTGTCAAATTTTCAAATTCATCTTTCGTGAGAAAGTTTCAATTGTCAAATTCTCAAATTTATCTTTCGTGAAAAAATTTTAACTGCTAAATTCTCAAATTCGTCTTTCGTGAAAAAGTTTTAACTCTTAAATTCTCAAATTCATCTTTCGTGAAAAAGTTTCAATTCTAAAATTTTCGAATCTATTTTTCGTGAGAAAGGTTCTATTATCAAATTTTCAAATCTATCTTTCGTGAAAAAGTTTTAACTGTTAAATTCTCAAATTCATCTTTCGTGAGAAAGTTTTAACTGTTAAATTCTCAAATTCATCTTTCGTGAAAAACTTTTAACTGTTAAATTCTCAAATTCATCTATAGTGAAAAAGTTTCAATTGTAAAATTTTCAAATCTATCTTTCGTGAAATAGTTTCAACTGTCAAATTTTGAAATTCATTATTCGAGATAAAGTTTTAACTGTTAAATTCTCAAATTCATCTTTCGTGAGAAAGTTTCAATTGTCAAATTCTCAAATTCATCTTTGGTGAAAAAGTTTTAACTGTTAAATTCTCAAATTCATCTTTCGTGAAAAAGTTGCAATTGTAAAATTTTCAAATCTATCTTTCGTGAAATAGTTTCAACTGTCAAATTTTAAAGATCATTATTCGAGATAAAGTTTTAACTGTCAAATTTTCAAATTCGCCTTTTGTGAAAAAGTTTCAATTCTCAAATTTTTAAATTCATGTTTCGTAAGAAACTTTCAATTGTCAAATTTTCAAATCTATCTTTCGTGAAAAAATTTCAATTGTAAAATTTTCAAATCTATTTATCGAGAGAAAGTTTCTATTATCAAATTTTCAAATCTATCTTTCGTCAAAAAGTTTCAACTGTCAAATTTTCAAATTCATCTTTCGTGAGAAAGTTTCAATTGTCAAATTCTCAAATTTATCTTTCGTGAAAAAGTTTTAACTGCTAAATTCTCAAATTCATCTTTCGTGAAAAAGTTTCAATTGTGAAATTCTCAAATTTACCTTTCGTAAAAAAGTTTTAATTGTTAAATTCTCAAATTCATCTTTCGTGAGAAAATTTCAATTGTCAAATTCTCAAATTAATCTTTCGTGAAAAAGTTTTAACTGTTAAATTCTCAAATTCATCTTTCGTGAAAAAGTTTCAATTGTAAAATTTTCAAATCTATCTTTCGTGAAATAGTTTCAACTGTCAAATTTTAAAATTCATTATTCGAGATAAAGTTTTAACTGTCAAATTTTCAAATTCGCATTTTCTGAAAAAGTTTCAATTCTCAAATTTTTAAATTCATGTTTCGTAAGAAACTTTCAATTGTCAAATTTTCAAATCTATCTTTCGTGAAAAAGTTTCAATTTTCAAATTCTCAAATGAATCTTTCGTGAGAAAGTTTTAACTTTCAAATTTTCAAATTCGTCTTTTGTGAAAAAGTTTCAATACTCAAATTTTCAAATCTATTTTTCGTGAGAAACTTTCAACTATCAAATTTTCAAATGCATCTTTCGTGAGAACGTTTCAACTGTCAAATTCTCAAATTCATCTATCGTGAAAAAGTTTCAACGGTAAAATTTTCAAATCTATCTTTCGTGAAATAGTTGCAACTGTCAAATTTTAAAATTGATTATTCGAGATAAAGTTTTAACTGTTAAATTCTCAAATTCATCTTTCGTGAAAAAGTTTCAATTCTCAAATTTTCAAATCTATTTTTCGTGAGAAAGGTTCAATTGTCAAATTTTCGAATCTATCTTTCGTGAAAAAGTTTCAATTGTAAAATTTTCAAATCTATTTTTCCTGAGAAAGTTTCAATTGTCAAATTTTCGAATCTATCTTTCGTGAAAAAGTTTCAACTGTCAAATTTTCAAATTCATCTTTCGTGAGAACGTTTCAACTGTCAAATTCTCAAATTCATCTATCGTGAAAAAGTTTCAATTGTAAAATTTTCAAATCTATCTTTCGTGAAATAGTTGCAACTGTCAAATTTTAAAATTGATTATTCGAGATAAAGTTTTAACTGTTAAATTCTCAAATTCATCTTTCGTGAAAAAGTTTCAATTCTCAAATTTTCAAATCTATTTTTCGTGAGAAAGGTTCAATTGTCAAATTTTCGAATCTATCTTTCGTGAAAAAGTTTCAATTGTAAAATTTTCAAATATATTTTTCGTGAGAAAGTGTCAATTGTCAAATTTTCCAATCTATCTTTCGTGAAAAAGTTTCAACTGTCAAATTTTCAAATTCATCTTTCGTGAGAAAGTTTCAATTGTCAAATTCTCAAATTTATCTTTCGTGAAAAAGTTTTAACTGCTAAATTCTCAAATTCATCTTTCGTGAAAAAGTTTCAATTGTGAAATTCTCAAATTTACCTTTCGTAAAAAAGTTTTAATTGTTAAATTCTCAAATTCATCTTTCGTGAGAAAGTTTCAATTGTCAAATTCTCAAATTAATCTTTCGTGAAAAAGTTTTAACTGTTAAATTCTCAAATTCATCTTTCGTGAAAAAGTTTCAATTGTAAAATTTTCAAATCTATCTTTCGTGAAATAGTTTCAACTGTCAAATTTTAAAATTCATTATTCGAGATAAAGTTTTAACTGTCAAATTTTCAAATTCGCCTTTTGTGAAAAAGGTTCAATTCTCAAATTTTTAAATTCATGTTTCGTAAGAAACGTTCAATTGTCAAATTTTCAAATCTATCTTTCGTGAAAAAGTTTCAAATTTCAAATTCGCAAATGAATCTTTCGTGAGAAAGTTTGAACTTTCAAATTTTCAAATTCATCTTTTGGGAAAAAGTTTCAATACTCAAATTTTCAAATCTATTTTTCGTGAGAAAGTTTCAACTGTCAAATTTTCAAATTCATCTTCCGTGAGAAAATTTCAACTGTCAAATTCTCAAATTCATCTATCGTGAAAAAGTTTCAATTGTAAAATTTTCAAATCTATCTTTCGTGAAATAGTTGCAACTGTCAAATTTTAAAATTCATTATTCAAGATAAAGTTTTAACTGTTAAATTCTCAAATTCATCTTTCGTGAAAAAGTTTCAATTCTCAAATTTTCAAATCTATTTTTCGTGAGAAAGTTTCAATTGTCAAATTTTCGAATCTATCTTTCGTGAAAAAGTTTCAATTGTAAAATTTTCAAATCTATTTTTCCTGAGAAAGTTTCAATTGTCAAATTTTCGAATCTATCTTTCGTGAAAAAGTTTCAACTGTCAAATTTTCAAATCCATCTTTCGTGAGAAAGTTTCAATTGTCAAATTCTCAAATTTATCTTTCGTGAAAAAATTTTAACTGCTAAATTCTCAAATTCGTCTTTCGTGAAAAAGTTTTAACTCTTAAATTCTCAAATTCATCTTTCGTGAAAAAGTTTCAATTGTAAAATTTTCGAATCTATTTTTCGTGAGAAAGTTTCTATTATCAAATTTTCAAATCTATCTTTCGTGAAAAAGTTTCAACTGTCAAATTTTCAAATTCATCTTTCGTGAGAAAGTTTTAACTGTTAAATTCTCAAATTCATCTTTCGTGAAAAACTTTTAACTGTTAAATTCTCAAATTCATCTATCGTGAAAAAGTTTCAATTGTAAAATTTTCAAATCTATCTTTCGTGAAATAGTTTCAACTGTCAAATTTTAAAATTCATTATTCGAGATAAAGTTTTATCTGTCAAATTTTTAAATTCGCCTTTTCTGAAAAAGTTTCAATTCTCAAATTTTCAAATTCATCTTTCCTGAGAAAGTTTCAATTGTCAAATTCTCAAATTCATCTTTTGTGAAAAAGTTTTAACTGTTAAATTCTCAAATTCATCTTTCGTGAAAAAGTTTCAATTGTAAAATTTTCAAATCTATCTTTCGTGAAATAGTTTCAACTGTCAAATTTTAAAATTCATTATTCGAGATAAAGTTTTAACTGTCAAATTTTCAAATTCGCCTTTTGTGAAAAAGGTTCAATTCTCAAATTTTTAAATTCATGTTTCGTAAGAAACGTTCAATTGTCAAATTTTCAAATCTATCTTTCGTGAAAAAGTTTCAAATTTCAAATTCGCAAATGAATCTTTCGTGAGAAAGTTTGAACTTTCAAATTTTCAAATTCAACTTTTGGGAAAAAGATGCAATTGTAAAATTTTCAAATCTATCTTTCGTGAAATAGTTTCAACTGTCAAATTTTAAAGATCATTATTCGAGATAAAGTTTTAACTGTCAAATTTTCAAATTCGCCTTTTGTGAAAAAGTTTCAATTCTCAAATTTTTAAATTCATGTTTCGTAAGAAACTTTCAATTGTCAAATTTTCAAATCTATCTTTCGTGAAAAAGTTTCAATTGTAAAATTTTCAAATCTATTTATCGAGAGAAAGTTTCAATTGTCAAATTCTCAAATTTACCTTTCGTGAAAAAGTTTTAACTGCTAAATTCTCAAATTCATCTTTCGTGAAAAAGTTTCAATTGTGAAATTCTCAAATTTACCTTTCGTAAAAAAGTTTTAATTGTTAAATTCTCAAATTCATCTTTCGTGAGAAAGTTTCCATTGTCAAATTCTCAAATTAATCTTTCGTGAAAAAGTTTTAACTGTTAAATTCTCAAATTCATCTTTCGTGAAAAAGTTTCAATTGTAAAATTTTCAAATCTATCTTTCGTGAAATAGTTTCAACTGTCAAATTTTAAAATTCATTATTCGAGATAAAGTTTTAACTGTCAAATTTTCAAATTCGCATTTTCTGAAAAAGTTTCAATTCTCAAATTTTTAAATTCATGTTTCGTAAGAAACTTTCAATTGTCAAATTTTCAAATCTATCTTTCGTGAAAAAGTTTCAATTTTCAAATTCTCAAATGAATCTTTCGTGAGAAAGTTTTAACTTTCAAATTTTCAAATTCGTCTTTTGTGAAAAAGTTTCAATACTCAAATTTTCAAATCTATTTTTCGTGAGAAACTTTCAACTATCAAATTTTCAAATGCATCTTTCGTGAGAACGTTTCAACTGTCAAATTCTCAAATTCATCTATCGTGAAAAAGTTTCAATTGTAAAATTTTCAAATCTATCTTTCGTGAAATAGTTGCAACTGTCAAATTTTAAAATTGATTATTCGAGATAAAGTTTTAACTGTTAAATTCTCAAATTCATCTTTCGTGAAAAAGTTTCAATTCTCAAATTTTCAAATCTATTTTTCGTGAGAAAGGTTCAATTGTCAAATTTTCGAATCTATCTTTCGTGAAAAAGTTTCAATTGTAAAATTTTCAAATCTATTTTTCCTGAGAAAGTTTCAATTGTCAAATTTTCGAATCTATCTTTCGTGAAAAAGTTTCAACTGTCAAATTTTCAAATTCATCTTTCGTGAGAACGTTTCAACTGTCAAATTCTCAAATTCATCTATCGTGAAAAAGTTTCAATTGTAAAATTTTCAAATCTATCTTTCGTGAAATAGTTGCAACTGTCAAATTTTAAAATTGATTATTCGAGATAAAGTTTTAACTGTTAAATTCTCAAATTCATCTTTCGTGAAAAAGTTTCAATTCTCAAATTTTCAAATCTATTTTTCGTGAGAAAGGTTCAATTGTCAAATTTTCGAATCTATCTTTCGTGAAAAAGTTTCAATTGTAAAATTTTCAAATATATTTTTCGTGAGAAAGTGTCAATTGTCAAATTTTCCAATCTATCTTTCGTGAAAAAGTTTCAACTGTCAAATTTTCAAATTCATCTTTCGTGAGAAAGTTTCAATTGTCAAATTCTCAAATTTATCTTTCGTGAAAAAATTTTAACTGCTAAATTCTCAAATTCGTCTTTCGTGAAAAAGTTTTAACTCTTAAATTTTCAAATCTATTTTTCGTGAGAAAGTTTCAACTGTCAAATTTTCAAATTCATCTTCCGTGAGAAAATTTCAACTGTCAAATTCTCAAATTCATCTATCGTGAAAAAGTTTCAATTGTAAAATTTTCAAATCTATCTTTCGTGAAATAGTTGCAACTGTCAAATTTTAAAATTCATTATTCAAGATAAAGTTTTAACTGTTAAATTCTCAAATTCATCTTTCGTGAAAAAGTTTCAATTCTCAAATTTTCAAATCTATTTTTCGTGAGAAAGTTTCAATTGTCAAATTTTCGAATCTATCTTTCGTGAAAAAGTTTCAATTGTAAAATTTTCAAATCTATTTTTCCTGAGTAAGTTTCAATTGTCAAATTTTCGAATCTATCTTTCGTGAAAAAGTTTCAACTGTCAAATTTTCAAATCCATCTTTCGTGAGAAAGTTTCAATTGTCAAATTCTCAAATTTATCTTTCGTGAAAAAATTTTAACTGCTAAATTCTCAAATTCGTCTTTCGTGAAAAAGTTTTAACTCTTAAATTCTCAAATTCATCTTTCGTGAAAAAGTTTCAATTGTAAAATTTTCGAATCTATTGTTCGTGAGAAAGTTTCTATTATCAAATTTTCAAATCTATCTTTCGTGAAAAAGTTTCAACTGTCAAATTTTCAAATTCATCTTTCGTGAGAAAGTTTTAACTGTTAAATTCTCAAATTCATCTTTCGTGAAAAACTTTTAACTGTTAAATTCTCAAATTCATCTATCGTGAAAAAGTTTCAATTGTAAAATTTTCAAATCTATCTTTCGTGAAATAGTTTCAACTGTCAAATTTTAAAATTCATTATTCGAGATAAAGTTTTAACTGTCAAATTTTTAAATTCGCCTTTTCTGAAAAAGTTTCAATTCTCAAATTTTCAAATTCATCTTTCGTGAGAAAGTTTCAATTGTCAAATTCTCAAATTTATCTTTCGTGAAAAAGTTTTAACTGCTCAATTCTCAAATTCATCTTTCATGAAAAAGTTCCAATTGTGAAATTCTCAAATTTACCTTTCGTAAAAAAGTTTTAATTGTTCAATTCTCAAATTCATCTTTCCTGAGAAAGTTTCAATTTTCAAATTCTCAAATTCATCTTTCGTGAAAAAGTTTTAACTGTTAAATTCTCAAATTCATCTTTCGTGAAAAAGTTTCAATTGTAAAATTTTCAAATCTATCTTTCGTGTAATAGTTTCAACTGTCAAATTTTAAAATTCATTATTCGAGATAAAGTTTTAACTGTCAAATTTTCAAATTAGCCTTTTGTGAAAAAGGTTCAATTCTCCAATTTTTAAATTCATGTTTCGTAAGAAACGTTCAATTGTCAAATTTTCAAATCTATCTTTCGTGAAAAAGTTTCAAATTTCAAATTCGCAAATGAATCTTTCGTGAGAAAGTTTGAACTTTCAAATTTTCAAATTCATCTTTTGGGAAAAAGTTTCAATACTCAAATTTTCAAATCTATTTTTCGTGATAAAGTTTCAACTGTCAAATTTTCAAATTCATCTTCCGTGAGAAAATTTCAACTGTCAAATTCTCAAATTCATCTATCGTGAAAAAGTTTCAATTCTCAAATTTTCAAATCTATTTTTCGTGAGAAAGGTTCAATTGTCAAATTTTCGAATCTATCTTTCGTGAAAAAGTTTCAATTGTAAAATTTTCAAATCTATTTTTCCTGAGAAAGTTTCAATTGTCAAATTTTCGAATCTATCTTTCGTGAAAAAGTTTCAACTGTCAAATTTTTAAATTCGCCTTTTCTGAAAAAGTTTCAATTCTCAAATTTTCAAATTCATCTTTCGTGAGAAAGTTTCAATTGTCAAATTCTCAAATTTATCTTTCGTGAAAAAGTTTGAACTGCTCAATTCTCAAATTCATCTTTCGTGAAAAAGTTCCAATTGTGAAATTCTCAAATTCACCTTTCGTAAAAAAGTTTTAATTGTTAAATTCTCAAATTCATCTTTCCTGAGAAAGTTTCAATTGTCAAATTCTCAAATTCATCTTTCGTGAAAAAGTTTTAACTGTTAAATTCTCAAATTCATCTTTCGTGAAAAAGTTTCAATTGTAAAATTTTCAAATCTATCTTTCGTGAAATAGTTTCAACTGTCAAATTTTGAAATTCATTATTCGAGATAAAGTTTTAACTGCTAAATTCTCAAATTCATCTTTCGTGAAATAGTTTCAACTGTCAAATTTTGAAATTCATTATTCGAGATAAAGTTTTAACTGTTAAATTCTCAAATTCATCTTTCGTGAGAAAGTTTCAATTGTCAAATTCTCAAATTCATCTTTGGTGAAAAAGTTTTAACTGTTAAATTCTCAAATTCATCTTTCGTGAAAAAGTTGCAATTGTAAAATTTTCAAATCTATCTTTCGTGAAATAGTTTCAACTGTCAAATTTTAAAGATTATTATTCGAGATAAAGTTTTAACTGTCAAATTTTCAAATTCGCCTTTTGTGAAAAAGTTTCAATTCTCAAATTTTTAAATTCATGTTTCGTAAGAAACTTTCAATTGTCAAATTTTCAAATCTATCTTTCGTGAAAAAGTTTCAATTGTAAAATTTTCAAATCTATTTATCGAGAGAAAGTTTCTATTATCAAATTTTCAAATCTATCTTTCGTCAAAAAGTTTCAACTGTCAAATTTTCAAATTCATCTTTCGTGAGAAAGTTTCAATTGTCAAATTCTCAAATTTATCTTTCGTGAAAAAGTTTTAACTGCTAAATTCTCAAATTCATCTTTCGTGAAAAAGTTTCAATTGTGAAATTCTCAAATTTACCTTTCGTAAAAAAGTTTTAATTGTTAAATTCTCAAATTCATCTTTCGTGAGAAAGTTTCAATTGTCAAATTCTCAAATTAATCTTTCGTGAAAAAGTTTTAACTGTTAAATTCTCAAATTCATCTTTCGTGAAAAAGTTTCAATTGTAAAATTTTCAAATCTATCTTTCGTGAAATAGTTTCAACTGTCAAATTTTAAAATTCATTATTCGAGATAAAGTTTTAACTGTCAAATTTTCAAATTCGCATTTTCTGAAAAAGTTTCAATTCTCAAATTTTTAAATTCATGTTTCGTAAGAAACTTTCAATTGTCAAATTTTCAAATCTATCTTTCGTGAAAAAGTTTCAATTGTAAAATTTTCAAATCTATTTATCGAGAGAAAGTTTCTATTATCAAATTTTCAAATTCGTCTTTTGTGAAAAAGTTTCAATACTCAAATTTTCAAATCTATTTTTCGTGAGAAACTTTCAACTATCAAATTTTCAAATGCATCTTTCGTGAGAACGTTTCAACTGTCAAATTCTCAAATTCATCTATCGTGAAAAAGTTTCAATTGTAAAATTTTCAAATCTATCTTTCGTGAAATAGTTGCAACTGTCAAATTTTAAAATTGATTATTCGAGATAAAGTTTTAACTGTTAAATTCTCAAATTCATCTATCGTGAAAAAGTTTCAATTCTCAAATTTTCAAATCTATTTTTCGTGAGAAAGGTTCAATTGTCAAATTTTCGAATCTATCTTTCGTGAAAAAGTTTCAATTGTAAAATTTTCAAATCTATTTTTCCTGAGAAAGTTTCAATTGTCAAATTTTCGAATCTGTCTTTCGTGAAAAAGTTTCAACTGTCAAATTTTCAAATTCATCTTTCGTGAGAAAGTTTCAATTGTCAAATTCTCAAATTTATCTTTCGTGAAAAAATTTTAACTGCTACATTCTCAAATTCGTCTTTCGTGAAAAAGTTTTAACTGTTAAATTCTCAAATTCATCTTTCGTGAAAAAGTTTCAATTGTAAAATTTTCAAATCTATCTTTCGTGAAATAGTTTCAACTGTCAAATTTTAAAATTCATTATTCGAGATAAAGTTTTAACTGTCAAATTTTCAAATTCGCCTTTTGTGAAAAAGGTTCAATTCTCAAATTTTTAAATTCATGTTTCGTAAGAAACGTTCAATTGTCAAATTTTCAAATCTATCTTTCGTGAAAAAGTTTCAAATTTCAAATTCGCAAATGAATCTTTCGTGAGAAAGTTTGAACTTTCAAATTTTCAAATTCAACTTTTGGGAAAAAGTTGCAATTGTAAAATTTTCAAATCTATCTTTCGTGAAATAGTTTCAACTGTCAAATTTTAAAGATCATTATTCGAGATAAAGTTTTAACTGTCAAATTTTCAAATTCGCCTTTTGTGAAAAAGTTTCAATTCTCAAATTTTTAAATTCATGTTTCGTAAGAAACTTTCAATTGTCAAATTTTCAAATCTATCTTTCGCGAAAAAGTTTCAATTGTAAAATTTTCAAATCTATTTATCGAGAGAAAGTTTCTATTATCAAATTTTCAAATCTATCTTTCGTCAAAAAGTTTCAACTGTCAAATTTTCAAATTCATCTTTCGTGAGAAAGTTTTAACTGTTAAATTCTCAAATTCATCTTTCGTGAAAAACTTTTAACTGTTAAATTCTCAAATTCATCTATCGTGAAAAAGTTTCAATTGTAAAATTTTCAAATCTATCTTTCGTGAAATAGTTTCAACTGTCAAATTTTAAAATTCATTATTCGAGATAAAGTTTTAACTGTCAAATTTTTAAATTCGCCTTTTCTGAAAAAGTTTCAATTCTCAAATTTTCAAATTCATCTTTCGTGAGAAAGTTTCAATTGTCAAATTCTCAAATTTATCTTTCGTGAAAAAGTTTTAACTGCTCAATTCTCAAATTCATCTTTCATGAAAAAGTTCCAATTGTGAAATTCTCAAATTTACCTTTCGTAAAAAAGTTTTAATTGTTCAATTCTCAAATTCATCTTTCCTGAGAAAGTTTCAATTTTCAAATTCTCAAATTCATCTTTCGTGAAAAAGTTTTAACTGTTAAATTCTCAAATTCATCTTTCGTGAAAAAGTTTCAATTGTAAAATTTTCAAATCTATCTTTCGTGTAATAGTTTCAACTGTCAAATTTTAAAATTCATTATTCGAGATAAAGATTTAACTGTCAAATTTTCAAATTAGCCTTTTGTGAAAAAGGTTCAATTCTCCAATTTTTAAATTCATGTTTCGTAAGAAACGTTCAATTGTCAAATTTTCAAATCTATCTTTCGTGAAAAAGTTTCAAATTTCAAATTCGCAAATGAATCTTTCGTGAGAAAGTTTGAACTTTCAAATTTTCAAATTCATCTTTTGGGAAAAAGTTTCAATACTCAAATTTTCAAATCTATTTTTCGTGATAAAGTTTCAACTGTCAAATTTTCAAATTCATCTTCCGTGAGAAAATTTCAACTGTCAAATTCTCAAATTCATCTATCGTGAAAAAGTTTCAATTCTCAAATTTTCAAATCTATTTTTCGTGAGAAAGGTTCAATTGTCAAATTTTCGAATCTATCTTTCGTGAAAAAGTTTCAATTGTAAAATTTTCAAATCTATTTTTCCTGAGAAAGTTTCAATTGTCAAATTTTCGAATCTATCTTTCGTGAAAAAGTTTCAACTGTCAAATTTTTAAATTCGCCTTTTCTGAAAAAGTTTCAATTCTCAAATTTTCAAATTCATCTTTCGTGAGAAAGTTTCAATTGTCAAATTCTCAAATTTATCTTTCGTGAAAAAGTTTGAACTGCTCAATTCTCATATTCATCTTTCGTGAAAAAGTTCCAATTGTGAAATTCTCAAATTCACCTTTCGTAAAAAAGTTTTAATTGTTAAATTCTCAAATTCATCTTTCCTGAGAAAGTTTCAATTGTCAAATTCTCAAATTCATCTTTCGTGAAAAAGTTTTAACTGTTAAATTCTCAAATTCATCTTTCGTGAAAAAGTTTCAATTGTAAAATTTTCAAATCTATCTTTCGTGAAATAGTTTCAACTGTCAAATTTTAAAATTCATTATTCGAGATAAAGTTTTAACTGTCAAATTTTCAAATTCGCATTTTCTGAAAAAGTTTCAATTCTCAAATTTTTAAATTCATGTTTCGTAAGAAACTTTCAATTGTCAAATTTTCAAATCTATCTTTCGTGAAAAAGTTTCAATTTTCAAATTCTCAAATGAATCTTTCGTGAGAAAGTTTTAACTTTCAAATTTTCAAATTCGTCTTTTGTGAAAAAGTTTCAATACTCAAATTTTCAAATCTATTTTTCGTGAGAAACTTTCAACTATCAAATTTTCAAATTCATCTTTCGTGAGAACGTTTCAACTGTCAAATTCTCAAATTCATCTATCGTGAAAAAGTTTCAATTGTAAAATTTTCAAATCTATCTTTCGTGAAATAGTTGCAACTGTCAAATTTTAAAATTGATTGTTCGAGATAAAGTTTTAACTGTTAAATTCTCAAATTCATCTTTCGTGAAAAAGTTTCAATTCTCAAATTTTCAAATCTATTTTTCGTGAGAAAGGTTCAATTGTCAAATTTTCGAATCTATCTTTCGTGAAAAAGTTTCAATTGTAAAATTTTCAAATATATTTTTCGTGAGAAAGTGTCAATTGTCAAATTTTCCAATCTATCTTTCGTGAAAAAGTTTCAACTGTCAAATTTTCAAATTCATCTTTCGTGAGAAAGTTTCAATTGTCAAATTCTCAAATTTATCTTTCGTGAAAAAATTTTAACTGCTAAATTCTCAAATTCGTCTTTCGTGAAAAAGTTTTAACTCTTAAATTCTCAAATTCATCTTTCGTGAAAAAGTTTCAATTCTAAAATTTTCGAATCTATTTTTCGTGAGAAAGGTTCTATTATCAAATTTTCAAATCTATCTTTCGTGAAAAAGTTTTAACTGTTAAATTCTCAAATTCATCTTTCGTGAGAAAGTTTTAACTGTTAAATTCTCAAATTCATCTTTCGTGAAAAACTTTTAACTGTTAAATTCTCAAATTCATCTATAGTGAAAAAGTTTCAATTGTAAAATTTTCAAATCTATCTTTCGTGAAATAGTTTCAACTGTCAAATTTTGAAATTCATTATTCGAGATAAAGTTTTAACTGCTAAATTCTCAAATTCATCTTTCGTGAAATAGTTTCAACTGTCAAATTTTGAAATTCATTATTCGAGATAAAGTTTTAACTGTTAAATTCTCAAATTCATCTTTCGTGAGAAAGTTTCAATTGTCAAATTCTCAAATTCATCTTTGGTGAAAAAGTTTTAACTGTTAAATTCTCAAATTCATCTTTCGTGAAAAAGTTGCAATTGTAAAATTTTCAAATCTATCTTTCGTGAAATAGTTTCAACTGTCAAATTTTAAAGATTATTATTCGAGATAAAGTTTTAACTGTCAAATTTTCAAATTCGCCTTTTGTGAAAAAGTTTCAATTCTCAAATTTTTAAATTCATGTTTCGTAAGAAACTTTCAATTGTCAAATTTTCAAATCTATCTTTCGTGAAAAAGTTTCAATTGTAAAATTTTCAAATCTATTTATCGAGAGAAAGTTTCTATTATCAAATTTTCAAATCTATCTTTCGTCAAAAAGTTTCAACTGTCAAATTTTCAAATTCATCTTTCGTGAGAAAGTTTCAATTGTCAAATTCTCAAATTTATCTTTCGTGAAAAAGTTTTAACTGCTAAATTCTCAAATTCATCTTTCGTGAAAAAGTTTCAATTGTGAAATTCTCAAATTTACCTTTCGTAAAAAAGTTTTAATTGTTAAATTCTCAAATTCATCTTTCGTGAGAAAGTTTCAATTGTCAAATTCTCAAATTAATCTTTCGTGAAAAAGTTTTAACTGTTAAATTCTCAAATTCATCTTTCGTGAAAAAGTTTCAATTGTAAAATTTTCAAATCTATCTTTCGTGAAATAGTTTCAACTGTCAAATTTTAAAATTCATTATTCGAGATAAAGTTTTAACTGTCAAATTTTCAAATTCGCATTTTCTTAAAAAGTTTCAATTCTCAAATTTTTAAATTCATGTTTCGTAAGAAACTTTCAATTGTCAAATTTTCAAATCTATCTTTCGTGAAAAAGTTTCAATTGTAAAATTTTCAAATCTATTTATCGAGAGAAAGTTTCTATTATCAAATTTTCAAATTCGTCTTTTGTGAAAAAGTTTCAATACTCAAATTTTCAAATCTATTTTTCGTGAGAAACTTTCAACTATCAAATTTTCAAATGCATCTTTCGTGAGAACGTTTCAACTGTCAAATTCTCAAATTCATCTATCGTGAAAAAGTTTCAATTGTAAAATTTTCAAATCTATCTTTCGTGAAATAGTTGCAACTGTCAAATTTTAAAATTGATTATTCGAGATAAAGTTTTAACTGTTAAATTCTCAAATTCATCTATCGTGAAAAAGTTTCAATTCTCAAATTTTCAAATCTATTTTTCGTGAGAAAGGTTCAATTGTCAAATTTTCGAATCTATCTTTCGTGAAAAAGTTTCAATTGTAAAATTTTCAAATCTATTTTTCCTGAGAAAGTTTCAATTGTCAAATTTTCGAATCTGTCTTTCGTGAAAAAGTTTCAACTGTCAAATTTTCAAATTCATCTTTCGTGAGAAAGTTTCAATTGTCAAATTCTCAAATTTATCTTTCGTGAAAAAATTTTAACTGCTACATTCTCAAATTCGTCTTTCGTGAAAAAGTTTTAACTGTTAAATTCTCAAATTCATCTTTCGTGAAAAAGTTTCAATTGTAAAATTTTCAAATCTATCTTTCGTGAAATAGTTTCAACTGTCAAATTTTAAAATTCATTATTCGAGATAAAGTTTTAACTGTCAAATTTTCAAATTCGCCTTTTGTGAAAAAGGTTCAATTCTCAAATTTTTAAATTCATGTTTCGTAAGAAACGTTCAATTGTCAAATTTTCAAATCTATCTTTCGTGAAAAAGTTTCAAATTTCAAATTCGCAAATGAATCTTTCGTGAGAAAGTTTGAACTTTCAAATTTTCAAATTCAACTTTTGGGAAAAAGTTGCAATTGTAAAATTTTCAAATCTATCTTTCGTGAAATAGTTTCAACTGTCAAATTTTAAAGATCATTATTCGAGATAAAGTTTTAACTGTCAAATTTTCAAATTCGCCTTTTGTGAAAAAGTTTCAATTCTCAAATTTTTAAATTCATGTTTCGTAAGAAACTTTCAATTGTCAAATTTTCAAATCTATCTTTCGCGAAAAAGTTTCAATTGTAAAATTTTCAAATCTATTTATCGAGAGAAAGTTTCTATTATCAAATTTTCAAATCTATCTTTCGTCAAAAAGTTTCAACTGTCAAATTTTCAAATTCATCTTTCGTGAGAAAGTTTTAACTGTTAAATTCTCAAATTCATCTTTCGTGAAAAACTTTTAACTGTTAAATTCTCAAATTCATCTATAGTGAAAAAGTTTCAATTGTAAAATTTTCAAATCTATCTTTCGTGAAATAGTTTCAACTGTCAAATTTTAAAATTCATTATTCGAGATAAAGTTTTAACTGTTAAATTCTCAAATTCATCTTTCGTGAGAAAGTTTCAATTGTCAAATTCTCAAATTCATCTTTCGTGAAAAAGTTTTAACTGTTAAATTCTCAAATTCATCTTTCGTGAAAAAGTTGCAATTGTAAAATTTTCAAATCTATCTTTCGTGAAATAGTTTCAACTGTCAAATTTTAAAGATCATTATTCGAGATAAAGTTTTAACTGTCAAATTTTCAAATTCGCCTTTTGTGAAAAAGTTTCAATTCTCAAATTTTTAAATTCATGTTTCGTAAGAAACTTTCAATTGTCAAATTTTCAAATCTATCTTTCGTGAAAAAGTTTCAATTGTAAAATTTTCAAATCTATTTATCGAGAGAAAGTTTCTATTATCAAATTTTCAAATCTATCTTTCGTCAAAAAGTTTCAACTGTCAAATTTTCAAATTCATCTTTCGTGAGAAAGTTTCAATTGTCAAATTCTCAAATTTATCTTTCGTGAAAAAGTTTTAACTGCTAAATTCTCAAATTCATCTTTCGTGAAAAAGTTTCAATTGTGAAATTCTCAAATTTACCTTTCGTAAAAAAGTTTTAATTGTTAAATTCTCAAATTCATCTTTCGTGAGAAAGTTTCAATTGTCAAATTCTCAAATTAATCTTTCGTGAAAAAGTTTTAACTGTTAAATTCTCAAATTCATCTTTCGTGAAAAAGTTTCAATTGTAAAATTTTCAAATCTATCTTTCGTGAAATAGTTTCAACTGTCAAATTTTAAAATTCATTATTCGAGATAAAGTTTTAACTGTCAAATTTTCAAATTCGCCTTTTGTGAAAAAGGTTCAATTCTCAAATTTTTAAATTCATGTTTCGTAAGAAACGTTCAATTGTCAAATTTTCAAATCTATCTTTCGTGAAAAAGTTTCAAATTTCAAATTCGCAAATGAATCTTTCGTGAGAAAGTTTGAACTTTCAAATTTTCAAATTCATCTTTTGGGAAAAAGTTTCAATACTCAAATTTTCAAATCTATTTTTCGTGAGAAAGTTTCACCTGTCAAATTTTCAAATTCATCTTCCGTGAGAAAATTTCAACTGTCAAATTCTCAAATTCATCTATCGTGAAAAAGTTTCAATTGTAAAATTTTCAAATCTATCTTTCGTGAAATAGTTGCAACTGTCAAATTTTAAAATTCATTATTCAAGATAAAGTTTTAACTGTTAAATTCTCAAATTCATCTTTTGTGAAAAAGTTTCAATTCTCAAATTTTCAAATCTATTTTTCGTGAGAAAGTTTCAATTGTCAAATTTTCGAATCTATCTTTCGTGAAAAAGTTTCAATTGTAAAATTTTCAAATCTATTTTTCCTGAGAAAGTTTCAATTGTCAAATTTTCGAATCTATCTTTCGTGAAAAAGTTTCAACTGTCAAATTTTCAAATCCATCTTTCGTGAGAAAGTTTCAATTGTCAAATTCTCAAATTTATCTTTCGTGAAAAAATTTTAACTGCTAAATTCTCAAATTCGTCTTTCGTGAAAAAGTTTTAACTCTTAAATTCTCAAATTCATCTTTCGTGAAAAAGTTTCAATTGTAAAATTTTCGAATCTATTTTTCGTGAGAAAGTTTCTATTATCAAATTTTCAAATCTATCTTTCGTGAAAAAGTTTCAACTGTCAAATTTTCAAATTCATCTTTCGTGAGAAAGTTTTAACTGTTAAATTCTCAAATTCATCTTTCGTGAAAAACTTTTAACTGTTAAATTCTCAAATTCATCTATCGTGAAAAAGTTTCAATTGTAAAATTTTCAAATCTATATTTCGTGAAATAGTTTCAACTGTCAAATTTTAAAATTCATTATTCGAGATAAAGTTTTAACTGTCAAATTTTTAAATTCGCCTTTTCTGAAAAAGTTTCAATTCTCAAATTTTCAAATTCATCTTTCCTGAGAAAGTTTCAATTGTCAAATTCTCAAATTCATCTTTCGTGAAAAAGTTTCAACTGTCAAATTCTCAAATTCATCTATCGTGAAAAAGTTTCAATTGTAAAATTTTCAAATCTATCTTTCGTGAAATCGTTGCAACTGTCAAATTTTAAAATTGATTATTCGAGATAAAGTTTTAACTGTTAAATTCTCAAATTCATCTTTCGTGAAAAAGTTTCAATTCTCAAATTTTCAAATCTATTTTTCGTGAGAAAGGTTCAATTGTCAAATTTTCGAATCTATCTTTCGTGAAAAAGTTTCAATTGTAAAATTTTCAAATCTATTTTTCCTGAGAAAGTTTCAATTGTCAAATTTTCGAATCTATCTTTCGTGAAAAAGTTTCAACTGTCAAATTTTCAAATTCATCTTTCGTGAGAAAGTTTCAATTGTCAAATTCTCAAATTTATCTTTCGTGAAAAAATTTTAACTGCTACATTCTCAAATTCGTCTTTCGTGAAAAAGTTTTAACTGTTAAATTCTCAAATTCATCTTTCGTGAAAAAGTTTCAATTGTAAAATTTTCAAATCTATCTTTCGTGAAATAGTTTCAACTGTCAAATTTTAAAATTCATTATTCGAGATAAAGTTTTAACTGTCAAATTTTCAAATTCGCCTTTTGTGAAAAAGGTTCAATTCTCAAATTTTTAAATTCATGTTTCGTAAGAAACGTTCAATTGTCAAATTTTCAAATCTATCTTTCGTGAAAAAGTTTCAAATTTCAAATTCGCAAATGAATCTTTCGTGAGAAAGTTTGAACTTTCAAATTTTCAAATTCAACTTTTGGGAAAAAGTTGCAATTGTAAAATTAACAAATCTATCTTTCGTGAAATAGTTTCAACTGTCAAATTTTAAAGATCATTATTCGAGATAAAGTTTTAACTGTCAAATTTTCAAATTCGCCTTTTGTGAAAAAGTTTCAATTCTCAAATTTTTAAATTCATGTTTCGTAAGAAACTTTCAATTGTCAAATTTTCAAATCTATCTTTCGTGAAAAAGTTTCAATTGTAAAATTTTCAAATCTATTTATCGAGAGAAAGTTTCTATTATCAAATTTTCAAATCTATCTTTCGTCAAAAAGTTTCAACTGTCAAATTTTCAAATTCATCTTTCGTGAGAAAGTTTCAATTGTCAAATTCTCAAATTTACCTTTCGTGAAAAAGTTTTAACTGCTAAATTCTCAAATTCATCTTTCGTGAAAAAGTTTCAATTGTGAAATTCTCAAATTTACCTTTCGTAAAAAAGTTTTAATTGTTAAATTCTCAAATTCATCTGTCGTGAGAAAGTTTCAATTGTCAAATTCTCAAATTAATCTTTCCTGAAAAAGTTTTAACTGTTAAATTCTCAAATTCATCTTTCGTGAAAAAGTTTCAATTGTAAAATTTTCAAATCTATCTTTCGTGAAATAGTTTCAACTGTCAAATTTTAAAATTCATTATTCGAGATAAAGTTTTAACTGTCAAATTTTTAAATTCGCCTTTTCTGAAAAAGTTTCAATTCTCAAATTTTCAAATTCATCTTTCGTGAGAAAGTTTCAATTGTCAAATTCTCAAATTTATCTTTCGTGAAAAAGTTTTAACTGCTCAATTCTCAAATTCATCTTTCATGAAAAAGTTCCAATTGTGAAATTCTCAAATTTACCTTTCGTAAAAAAGTTTTAATTGTTCAATTCTCAAATTCATCTTTCCTGAGAAAGTTTCAATTTTCAAATTCTCAAATTCATCTTTCGTGAAAAAGTTTTAACTGTTAAATTCTCAAATTCATCTTTCGTGAAAAAGTTTCAATTGTAAAATTTTCAAATCTATCTTTCGTGTAATAGTTTCAACTGTCAAATTTTAAAATTCATTATTCGAGATAAAGTTTTAACTGTCAAATTTTCAAATTAGCCTTTTGTGAAAAAGGTTCAATTCTCCAATTTTTAAATTCATGTTTCGTAAGAAACGTTCAATTGTCAAATTTTCAAATCTATCTTTCGTGAAAAAGTTTCAAATTTCAAATTCGCAAATGAATCTTTCGTGAGAAAGTTTGAACTTTCAAATTTTCAAATTCATCTTTTGGGAAAAAGTTTCAATACTCAAATTTTCAAATCTATTTTTCGTGATAAAGTTTCAACTGTCAAATTTTCAAATTCATCTTCCGTGAGAAAATTTCAACTGTCAAATTCTCAAATTCATCTATCGTGAAAAAGTTTCAATTCTCAAATTTTCAAATCTATTTTTCGTGAGAAAGGTTCAATTGTCAAATTTTCGAATCTATCTTTCGTGAAAAAGTTTCAATTGTAAAATTTTCAAATCTATTTTTCCTGAGAAAGTTTCAATTGTCAAATTTTCGAATCTATCTTTCGTGAAAAAGTTTCAACTGTCAAATTTTTAAATTCGCCTTTTCTGAAAAAGTTTCAATTCTCAAATTTTCAAATTCATCTTTCGTGAGAAAGTTTCAATTGTCAAATTCTCAAATTTATCTTTCGTGAAAAAGTTTGAACTGCTCAATTCTCAAATTCATCTTTCGTGAAAAAGTTCCAATTGTGAAATTCTCAAATTCACCTTTCGTAAAAAAGTTTTAATTGTTAAATTCTCAAATTCATCTTTCCTGAGAAAGTTTCAATTGTCAAATTCTCAAATTCATCTTTCGTGAAAAAGTTTTAACTGTTAAATTCTCAAATTCATCTTTCGTGAAAAAGTTTCAATTGTAAAATTTTCAAATCTATCTTTCGTGAAATAGTTTCAACTGTCAAATTTTGAAATTCATTATTCGAGATAAAGTTTTAACTGCTAAATTCTCAAATTCATCTTTCGTGAAATAGTTTCAACTGTCAAATTTTGAAATTCATTATTCGAGATAAAGTTTTAACTGTTAAATTCTCAAATTCATCTTTCGTGAGAAAGTTTCAATTGTCAAATTCTCAAATTCATCTTTGGTGAAAAAGTTTTAACTGTTAAATTCTCAAATTCATCTTTCGTGAAAAAGTTGCAATTGTAAAATTTTCAAATCTATCTTTCGTGAAATAGTTTCAACTGTCAAATTTTAAAGATTATTATTCGAGATAAAGTTTTAACTGTCAAATTTTCAAATTCGCCTTTTGTGAAAAAGTTTCAATTCTCAAATTTTTAAATTCATGTTTCGTAAGAAACTTTCAATTGTCAAATTTTCAAATCTATCTTTCGTGAAAAAGTTTCAATTGTAAAATTTTCAAATCTATTTATCGAGAGAAAGTTTCTATTATCAAATTTTCAAATCTATCTTTCGTCAAAAAGTTTCAACTGTCAAATTTTCAAATTCATCTTTCGTGAGAAAGTTTCAATTGTCAAATTCTCAAATTTATCTTTCGTGAAAAAGTTTTAACTGCTAAATTCTCAAATTCATCTTTCGTGAAAAAGTTTCAATTGTGAAATTCTCAAATTTACCTTTCGTAAAAAAGTTTTAATTGTTAAATTCTCAAATTCATCTTTCGTGAGAAAGTTTCAATTGTCAAATTCTCAAATTAATCTTTCGTGAAAAAGTTTTAACTGTTAAATTCTCAAATTCATCTTTCGTGAAAAAGTTTCAATTGTAAAATTTTCAAATCTATCTTTCGTGAAATAGTTTCAACTGTCAAATTTTAAAATTCATTATTCGAGATAAAGTTTTAACTGTCAAATTTTCAAATTCGCATTTTCTGAAAAAGTTTCAATTCTCAAATTTTTAAATTCATGTTTCGTAAGAAACTTTCAATTGTCAAATTTTCAAATCTATCTTTCGTGAAAAAGTTTCAATTGTAAAATTTTCAAATCTATTTATCGAGAGAAAGTTTCTATTATCAAATTTTCAAATTCGTCTTTTGTGAAAAAGTTTCAATACTCAAATTTTCAAATCTATTTTTCGTGAGAAACTTTCAACTATCAAATTTTCAAATGCATCTTTCGTGAGAACGTTTCAACTGTCAAATTCTCAAATTCATCTATCGTGAAAAAGTTTCAATTGTAAAATTTTCAAATCTATCTTTCGTGAAATAGTTGCAACTGTCAAATTTTAAAATTGATTATTCGAGATAAAGTTTTAACTGTTAAATTCTCAAATTCATCTATCGTGAAAAAGTTTCAATTCTCAAATTTTCAAATCTATTTTTCGTGAGAAAGGTTCAATTGTCAAATTTTCGAATCTATCTTTCGTGAAAAAGTTTCAATTGTAAAATTTTCAAATCTATTTTTCCTGAGAAAGTTTCAATTGTCAAATTTTCGAATCTGTCTTTCGTGAAAAAGTTTCAACTGTCAAATTTTCAAATTCATCTTTCGTGAGAAAGTTTCAATTGTCAAATTCTCAAATTTATCTTTCGTGAAAAAATTTTAACTGCTACATTCTCAAATTCGTCTTTCGTGAAAAAGTTTTAACTGTTAAATTCTCAAATTCATCTTTCGTGAAAAAGTTTCAATTGTAAAATTTTCAAATCTATCTTTCGTGAAATAGTTTCAACTGTCAAATTTTAAAATTCATTATTCGAGATAAAGTTTTAACTGTCAAATTTTCAAATTCGCCTTTTGTGAAAAAGGTTCAATTCTCAAATTTTTAAATTCATGTTTCGTAAGAAACGTTCAATTGTCAAATTTTCAAATCTATCTTTCGTGAAAAAGTTTCAAATTTCAAATTCGCAAATGAATCTTTCGTGAGAAAGTTTGAACTTTCAAATTTTCAAATTCAACTTTTGGGAAAAAGTTGCAATTGTAAAATTTTCAAATCTATCTTTCGTGAAATAGTTTCAACTGTCAAATTTTAAAGATCATTATTCGAGATAAAGTTTTAACTGTCAAATTTTCAAATTCGCCTTTTGTGAAAAAGTTTCAATTCTCAAATTTTTAAATTCATGTTTCGTAAGAAACTTTCAATTGTCAAATTTTCAAATCTATCTTTCGTGAAAAAGTTTCAATTGTAAAATTTTCAAATCTATTTATCGAGAGAAAGTTTCTATTATCAAATTTTCAAATCTATCTTTCGTCAAAAAGTTTCAACTGTCAAATTTTCAAATTCATCTTTCGTGAGAAAGTTTTAACTGTTAAATTCTCAAATTCATCTTTCGTGAAAAACTTTTAACTGTTAAATTCTCAAATTCATCTATCGTGAAAAAGTTTCAATTGTAAAATTTTCAAATCTATCTTTCGTGAAATAGTTTCAACTGTCAAATTTTAAAATTCATTATTCGAGATAAAGTTTTAACTGTCAAATTTTTAAATTCGCCTTTTCTGAAAAAGTTTCAATTCTCAAATTTTCAAATTCATCTTTCGTGAGAAAGTTTCAATTGTCAAATTCTCAAATTTATCTTTCGTGAAAAAGTTTTAACTGCTCAATTCTCAAATTCATCTTTCATGAAAAAGTTCCAATTGTGAAATTCTCAAATTTACCTTTCGTAAAAAAGTTTTAATTGTTCAATTCTCAAATTCATCTTTCCTGAGAAAGTTTCAATTTTCAAATTCTCAAATTCATCTTTCGTGAAAAAGTTTTAACTGTTAAATTCTCAAATTCATCTTTCGTGAAAAAGTTTCAATTGTAAAATTTTCAAATCTATCTTTCGTGTAATAGTTTCAACTGTCAAATTTTAAAATTCATTATTCGAGATAAAGATTTAACTGTCAAATTTTCAAATTAGCCTTTTGTGAAAAAGGTTCAATTCTCCAATTTTTAAATTCATGTTTCGTAAGAAACGTTCAATTGTCAAATTTTCAAATCTATCTTTCGTGAAAAAGTTTCAAATTTCAAATTCGCAAATGAATCTTTCGTGAGAAAGTTTGAACTTTCAAATTTTCAAATTCATCTTTTGGGAAAAAGTTTCAATACTCAAATTTTCAAATCTATTTTTCGTGATAAAGTTTCAACTGTCAAATTTTCAAATTCATCTTCCGTGAGAAAATTTCAACTGTCAAATTCTCAAATTCATCTATCGTGAAAAAGTTTCAATTCTCAAATTTTCAAATCTATTTTTCGTGAGAAAGGTTCAATTGTCAAATTTTCGAATCTATCTTTCGTGAAAAAGTTTCAATTGTAAAATTTTCAAATCTATTTTTCCTGAGAAAGTTTCAATTGTCAAATTTTCGAATCTATCTTTCGTGAAAAAGTTTCAACTGTCAAATTTTTAAATTCGCCTTTTCTGAAAAAGTTTCAATTCTCAAATTTTCAAATTCATCTTTCGTGAGAAAGTTTCAATTGTCAAATTCTCAAATTTATCTTTCGTGAAAAAGTTTGAACTGCTCAATTCTCATATTCATCTTTCGTGAAAAAGTTCCAATTGTGAAATTCTCAAATTCACCTTTCGTAAAAAAGTTTTAATTGTTAAATTCTCAAATTCATCTTTCCTGAGAAAGTTTCAATTGTCAAATTCTCAAATTCATCTTTCGTGAAAAAGTTTTAACTGTTAAATTCTCAAATTCATCTTTCGTGAAAAAGTTTCAATTGTAAAATTTTCAAATCTATCTTTCGTGAAATAGTTTCAACTGTCAAATTTTAAAATTCATTATTCGAGATAAAGTTTTAACTGTCAAATTTTCAAATTCGCATTTTCTGAAAAAGTTTCAATTCTCAAATTTTTAAATTCATGTTTCGTAAGAAACTTTCAATTGTCAAATTTTCAAATCTATCTTTCGTGAAAAAGTTTCAATTTTCAAATTCTCAAATGAATCTTTCGTGAGAAAGTTTTAACTTTCAAATTTTCAAATTCGTCTTTTGTGAAAAAGTTTCAATACTCAAATTTTCAAATCTATTTTTCGTGAGAAACTTTCAACTATCAAATTTTCAAATTCATCTTTCGTGAGAACGTTTCAACTGTCAAATTCTCAAATTCATCTATCGTGAAAAAGTTTCAATTGTAAAATTTTCAAATCTATCTTTCGTGAAATAGTTGCAACTGTCAAATTTTAAAATTGATTGTTCGAGATAAAGTTTTAACTGTTAAATTCTCAAATTCATCTTTCGTGAAAAAGTTTCAATTCTCAAATTTTCAAATCTATTTTTCGTGAGAAAGGTTCAATTGTCAAATTTTCGAATCTATCTTTCGTGAAAAAGTTTCAATTGTAAAATTTTCAAATATATTTTTCGTGAGAAAGTGTCAATTGTCAAATTTTCCAATCTATCTTTCGTGAAAAAGTTTCAACTGTCAAATTTTCAAATTCATCTTTCGTGAGAAAGTTTCAATTGTCAAATTCTCAAATTTATCTTTCGTGAAAAAATTTTAACTGCTAAATTCTCAAATTCGTCTTTCGTGAAAAAGTTTTAACTCTTAAATTCTCAAATTCATCTTTCGTGAAAAAGTTTCAATTCTAAAATTTTCGAATCTATTTTTCGTGAGAAAGGTTCTATTATCAAATTTTCAAATCTATCTTTCGTGAAAAAGTTTTAACTGTTAAATTCTCAAATTCATCTTTCGTGAGAAAGTTTTAACTGTTAAATTCTCAAATTCATCTTTCGTGAAAAACTTTTAACTGTTAAATTCTCAAATTCATCTATAGTGAAAAAGTTTCAATTGTAAAATTTTCAAATCTATCTTTCGTGAAATAGTTTCAACTGTCAAATTTTGAAATTCATTATTCGAGATAAAGTTTTAACTGCTAAATTCTCAAATTCATCTTTCGTGAAATAGTTTCAACTGTCAAATTTTGAAATTCATTATTCGAGATAAAGTTTTAACTGTTAAATTCTCAAATTCATCTTTCGTGAGAAAGTTTCAATTGTCAAATTCTCAAATTCATCTTTGGTGAAAAAGTTTTAACTGTTAAATTCTCAAATTCATCTTTCGTGAAAAAGTTGCAATTGTAAAATTTTCAAATCTATCTTTCGTGAAATAGTTTCAACTGTCAAATTTTAAAGATTATTATTCGAGATAAAGTTTTAACTGTCAAATTTTCAAATTCGCCTTTTGTGAAAAAGTTTCAATTCTCAAATTTATAAATTCATGTTTCGTAAGAAACTTTCAATTGTCAAATTTTCAAATCTATCTTTCGTGAAAAAGTTTCAATTGTAAAATTTTCAAATCTATTTATCGAGAGAAAGTTTCTATTATCAAATTTTCAAATCTATCTTTCGTCAAAAAGTTTCAACTGTCAAATTTTCAAATTCATCTTTCGTGAGAAAGTTTCAATTGTCAAATTCTCAAATTTATCTTTCGTGAAAAAGTTTTAACTGCTAAATTCTCAAATTCATCTTTCGTGAAAAAGTTTCAATTGTGAAATTCTCAAATTTACCTTTCGTAAAAAAGTTTTAATTGTTAAATTCTCAAATTCATCTTTCGTGAAAAAGTTTCAATTGTGAAATTCTCAAATTTACCTTTCGTAAAAAAGTTTTAATTGTTAAATTCTCAAATTCATCTTTCGTGAGAAAGTTTCAATTGTCAAATTCTCAAATTAATCTTTCGTGAAAAAGTTTTAACTGTTAAATTCTCAAATTCATCTTTCGTGAAAAAGTTTCAATTGTAAAATTTTCAAATCTATCTTTCGTGAAATAGTTTCAACTGTCAAATTTTAAAATTCATTATTCGAGATAAAGTTTTAACTGTCAAATTTTCAAATTCGCATTTTCTGAAAAAGTTTCAATTCTCAAATTTTTAAATTCATGTTTCGTAAGAAACTTTCAATTGTCAAATTTTCAAATCTATCTTTCGTGAAAAAGTTTCAATTGTAAAATTTTCAAATCTATTTATCGAGAGAAAGTTTCTATTATCAAATTTTCAAATTCGTCTTTTGTGAAAAAGTTTCAATACTCAAATTTTCAAATCTATTTTTCGTGAGAAACTTTCAACTATCAAATTTTCAAATGCATCTTTCGTGAGAACGTTTCAACTGTCAAATTCTCAAATTCATCTATCGTGAAAAAGTTTCAATTGTAAAATTTTCAAATCTATCTTTCGTGAAATAGTTGCAACTGTCAAATTTTAAAATTGATTATTCGAGATAAAGTTTTAACTGTTAAATTCTCAAATTCATCTATCGTGAAAAAGTTTCAATTCTCAAATTTTCAAATCTATTTTTCGTGAGAAAGGTTCAATTGTCAAATTTTCGAATCTATCTTTCGTGAAAAAGTTTCAATTGTAAAATTTTCAAATCTATTTTTCCTGAGAAAGTTTCAATTGTCAAATTTTCGAATCTGTCTTTCGTGAAAAAGTTTCAACTGTCAAATTTTCAAATTCATCTTTCGTGAGAAAGTTTCAATTGTCAAATTCTCAAATTTATCTTTCGTGAAAAAATTTTAACTGCTACATTCTCAAATTCGTCTTTCGTGAAAAAGTTTTAACTGTTAAATTCTCAAATTCATCTTTCGTGAAAAAGTTTCAATTGTAAAATTTTCAAATCTATCTTTCGTGAAATAGTTTCAACTGTCAAATTTTAAAATTCATTATTCGAGATAAAGTTTTAACTGTCAAATTTTCAAATTCGCCTTTTGTGAAAAAGGTTCAATTCTCAAATTTTTAAATTCATGTTTCGTAAGAAACGTTCAATTGTCAAATTTTCAAATCTATCTTTCGTGAAAAAGTTTCAAATTTCAAATTCGCAAATGAATCTTTCGTGAGAAAGTTTGAACTTTCAAATTTTCAAATTCAACTTTTGGGAAAAAGTTGCAATTGTAAAATTTTCAAATCTATCTTTCGTGAAATAGTTTCAACTGTCAAATTTTAAAGATCATTATTCGAGATAAAGTTTTAACTGTCAAATTTTCAAATTCGCCTTTTGTGAAAAAGTTTCAATTCTCAAATTTTTAAATTCATGTTTCGTAAGAAACTTTCAATTGTCAAATTTTCAAATCTATCTTTCGCGAAAAAGTTTCAATTGTAAAATTTTCAAATCTATTTATCGAGAGAAAGTTTCTATTATCAAATTTTCAAATCTATCTTTCGTCAAAAAGTTTCAACTGTCAAATTTTCAAATTCATCTTTCGTGAGAAAGTTTTAACTGTTAAATTCTCAAATTCATCTTTCGTGAAAAACTTTTAACTGTTAAATTCTCAAATTCATCTATCGTGAAAAAGTTTCAATTGTAAAATTTTCAAATCTATCTTTCGTGAAATAGTTTCAACTGTCAAATTTTAAAATTCATTATTCGAGATAAAGTTTTAACTGTCAAATTTTTAAATTCGCCTTTTCTGAAAAAGTTTCAATTCTCAAATTTTCAAATTCATCTTTCGTGAGAAAGTTTCAATTGTCAAATTCTCAAATTTATCTTTCGTGAAAAAGTTTTAACTGCTCAATTCTCAAATTCATCTTTCATGAAAAAGTTCCAATTGTGAAATTCTCAAATTTACCTTTCGTAAAAAAGTTTTAATTGTTCAATTCTCAAATTCATCTTTCCTGAGAAAGTTTCAATTTTCAAATTCTCAAATTCATCTTTCGTGAAAAAGTTTTAACTGTTAAATTCTCAAATTCATCTTTCGTGAAAAAGTTTCAATTGTAAAATTTTCAAATCTATCTTTCGTGTAATAGTTTCAACTGTCAAATTTTAAAATTCATTATTCGAGATAAAGATTTAACTGTCAAATTTTCAAATTAGCCTTTTGTGAAAAAGGTTCAATTCTCCAATTTTTAAATTCATGTTTCGTAAGAAACGTTCAATTGTCAAATTTTCAAATCTATCTTTCGTGAAAAAGTTTCAAATTTCAAATTCGCAAATGAATCTTTCGTGAGAAAGTTTGAACTTTCAAATTTTCAAATTCATCTTTTGGGAAAAAGTTTCAATACTCAAATTTTCAAATCTATTTTTCGTGATAAAGTTTCAACTGTCAAATTTTCAAATTCATCTTCCGTGAGAAAATTTCAACTGTCAAATTCTCAAATTCATCTATCGTGAAAAAGTTTCAATTCTCAAATTTTCAAATCTATTTTTCGTGAGAAAGGTTCAATTGTCAAATTTTCGAATCTATCTTTCGTGAAAAAGTTTCAATTGTAAAATTTTCAAATCTATTTTTCCTGAGAAAGTTTCAATTGTCAAATTTTCGAATCTATCTTTCGTGAAAAAGTTTCAACTGTCAAATTTTTAAATTCGCCTTTTCTGAAAAAGTTTCAATTCTCAAATTTTCAAATTCATCTTTCGTGAGAAAGTTTCAATTGTCAAATTCTCAAATTTATCTTTCGTGAAAAAGTTTGAACTGCTCAATTCTCATATTCATCTTTCGTGAAAAAGTTCCAATTGTGAAATTCTCAAATTCACCTTTCGTAAAAAAGTTTTAATTGTTAAATTCTCAAATTCATCTTTCCTGAGAAAGTTTCAATTGTCAAATTCTCAAATTCATCTTTCGTGAAAAAGTTTTAACTGTTAAATTCTCAAATTCATCTTTCGTGAAAAAGTTTCAATTGTAAAATTTTCAAATCTATCTTTCGTGAAATAGTTTCAACTGTCAAATTTTAAAATTCATTATTCGAGATAAAGTTTTAACTGTCAAATTTTCAAATTCGCATTTTCTGAAAAAGTTTCAATTCTCAAATTTTTAAATTCATGTTTCGTAAGAAACTTTCAATTGTCAAATTTTCAAATCTATCTTTCGTGAAAAAGTTTCAATTTTCAAATTCTCAAATGAATCTTTCGTGAGAAAGTTTTAACTTTCAAATTTTCAAATTCGTCTTTTGTGAAAAAGTTTCAATACTCAAATTTTCAAATCTATTTTTCGTGAGAAACTTTCAACTATCAAATTTTCAAATTCATCTTTCGTGAGAACGTTTCAACTGTCAAATTCTCAAATTCATCTATCGTGAAAAAGTTTCAATTGTAAAATTTTCAAATCTATCTTTCGTGAAATAGTTGCAACTGTCAAATTTTAAAATTGATTGTTCGAGATAAAGTTTTAACTGTTAAATTCTCAAATTCATCTTTCGTGAAAAAGTTTCAATTCTCAAATTTTCAAATCTATTTTTCGTGAGAAAGGTTCAATTGTCAAATTTTCGAATCTATCTTTCGTGAAAAAGTTTCAATTGTAAAATTTTCAAATATATTTTTCGTGAGAAAGTGTCAATTGTCAAATTTTCCAATCTATCTTTCGTGAAAAAGTTTCAACTGTCAAATTTTCAAATTCATCTTTCGTGAGAAAGTTTCAATTGTCAAATTCTCAAATTTATCTTTCGTGAAAAAATTTTAACTGCTAAATTCTCAAATTCGTCTTTCGTGAAAAAGTTTTAACTCTTAAATTCTCAAATTCATCTTTCGTGAAAAAGTTTCAATTCTAAAATTTTCGAATCTATTTTTCGTGAGAAAGGTTCTATTATCAAATTTTCAAATCTATCTTTCGTGAAAAAGTTTTAACTGTTAAATTCTCAAATTCATCTTTCGTGAGAAAGTTTTAACTGTTAAATTCTCAAATTCATCTTTCGTGAAAAACTTTTAACTGTTAAATTCTCAAATTCATCTATAGTGAAAAAGTTTCAATTGTAAAATTTTCAAATCTATCTTTCGTGAAATAGTTTCAACTGTCAAATTTTGAAATTCATTATTCGAGATAAAGTTTTAACTGCTAAATTCTCAAATTCATCTTTCGTGAAATAGTTTCAACTGTCAAATTTTGAAATTCATTATTCGAGATAAAGTTTTAACTGTTAAATTCTCAAATTCATCTTTCGTGAGAAAGTTTCAATTGTCAAATTCTCAAATTCATCTTTGGTGAAAAAGTTTTAACTGTTAAATTCTCAAATTCATCTTTCGTGAAAAAGTTGCAATTGTAAAATTTTCAAATCTATCTTTCGTGAAATAGTTTCAACTGTCAAATTTTAAAGATTATTATTCGAGATAAAGTTTTAACTGTCAAATTTTCAAATTCGCCTTTTGTGAAAAAGTTTCAATTCTCAAATTTATAAATTCATGTTTCGTAAGAAACTTTCAATTGTCAAATTTTCAAATCTATCTTTCGTGAAAAAGTTTCAATTGTAAAATTTTCAAATCTATTTATCGAGAGAAAGTTTCTATTATCAAATTTTCAAATCTATCTTTCGTCAAAAAGTTTCAACTGTCAAATTTTCAAATTCATCTTTCGTGAGAAAGTTTCAATTGTCAAATTCTCAAATTTATCTTTCGTGAAAAAGTTTTAACTGCTAAATTCTCAAATTCATCTTTCGTGAAAAAGTTTCAATTGTGAAATTCTCAAATTTACCTTTCGTAAAAAAGTTTTAATTGTTAAATTCTCAAATTCATCTTTCGTGAGAAAGTTTCAATTGTCAAATTCTCAAATTAATCTTTCGTGAAAAAGTTTTAACTGTTAAATTCTCAAATTCATCTTTCGTGAAAAAGTTTCAATTGTAAAATTTTCAAATCTATCTTTCGTGAAATAGTTTCAACTGTCAAATTTTAAAATTCATTATTCGAGATAAAGTTTTAACTGTCAAATTTTCAAATTCGCATTTTCTGAAAAAGTTTCAATTCTCAAATTTTTAAATTCATGTTTCGTAAGAAACTTTCAATTGTCAAATTTTCAAATCTATCTTTCGTGAAAAAGTTTCAATTGTAAAATTTTCAAATCTATTTATCGAGAGAAAGTTTCTATTATCAAATTTTCAAATTCGTCTTTTGTGAAAAAGTTTCAATACTCAAATTTTCAAATCTATTTTTCGTGAGAAACTTTCAACTATCAAATTTTCAAATGCATCTTTCGTGAGAACGTTTCAACTGTCAAATTCTCAAATTCATCTATCGTGAAAAAGTTTCAATTGTAAAATTTTCAAATCTATCTTTCGTGAAATAGTTGCAACTGTCAAATTTTAAAATTGATTATTCGAGATAAAGTTTTAACTGTTAAATTCTCAAATTCATCTATCGTGAAAAAGTTTCAATTCTCAAATTTTCAAATCTATTTTTCGTGAGAAAGGTTCAATTGTCAAATTTTCGAATCTATCTTTCGTGAAAAAGTTTCAATTGTAAAATTTTCAAATCTATTTTTCCTGAGAAAGTTTCAATTGTCAAATTTTCGAATCTGTCTTTCGTGAAAAAGTTTCAACTGTCAAATTTTCAAATTCATCTTTCGTGAGAAAGTTTCAATTGTCAAATTCTCAAATTTATCTTTCGTGAAAAAATTTTAACTGCTACATTCTCAAATTCGTCTTTCGTGAAAAAGTTTTAACTGTTAAATTCTCAAATTCATCTTTCGTGAAAAAGTTTCAATTGTAAAATTTTCAAATCTATCTTTCGTGAAATAGTTTCAACTGTCAAATTTTAAAATTCATTATTCGAGATAAAGTTTTAACTGTCAAATTTTCAAATTCGCCTTTTGTGAAAAAGGTTCAATTCTCAAATTTTTAAATTCATGTTTCGTAAGAAACGTTCAATTGTCAAATTTTCAAATCTATCTTTCGTGAAAAAGTTTCAAATTTCAAATTCGCAAATGAATCTTTCGTGAGAAAGTTTGAACTTTCAAATTTTCAAATTCAACTTTTGGGAAAAAGTTGCAATTGTAAAATTTTCAAATCTATCTTTCGTGAAATAGTTTCAACTGTCAAATTTTAAAGATCATTATTCGAGATAAAGTTTTAACTGTCAAATTTTCAAATTCGCCTTTTGTGAAAAAGTTTCAATTCTCAAATTTTTAAATTCATGTTTCGTAAGAAACTTTCAATTGTCAAATTTTCAAATCTATCTTTCGCGAAAAAGTTTCAATTGTAAAATTTTCAAATCTATTTATCGAGAGAAAGTTTCTATTATCAAATTTTCAAATCTATCTTTCGTCAAAAAGTTTCAACTGTCAAATTTTCAAATTCATCTTTCGTGAGAAAGTTTTAACTGTTAAATTCTCAAATTCATCTTTCGTGAAAAACTTTTAACTGTTAAATTCTCAAATTCATCTATAGTGAAAAAGTTTCAATTGTAAAATTTTCAAATCTATCTTTCGTGAAATAGTTTCAACTGTCAAATTTTAAAATTCATTATTCGAGATAAAGTTTTAACTGTTAAATTCTCAAATTCATCTTTCGTGAGAAAGTTTCAATTGTCAAATTCTCAAATTCATCTTTCGTGAAAAAGTTTTAACTGTTAAATTCTCAAATTCATCTTTCGTGAAAAAGTTGCAATTGTAAAATTTTCAAATCTATCTTTCGTGAAATAGTTTCAACTGTCAAATTTTAAAGATCATTATTCGAGATAAAGTTTTAACTGTCAAATTTTCAAATTCGCCTTTTGTGAAAAAGTTTCAATTCTCAAATTTTTAAATTCATGTTTCGTAAGAAACTTTCAATTGTCAAATTTTCAAATCTATCTTTCGTGAAAAAGTTTCAATTGTAAAATTTTCAAATCTATTTATCGAGAGAAAGTTTCTATTATCAAATTTTCAAATCTATCTTTCGTCAAAAAGTTTCAACTGTCAAATTTTCAAATTCATCTTTCGTGAGAAAGTTTCAATTGTCAAATTCTCAAATTTATCTTTCGTGAAAAAGTTTTAACTGCTAAATTCTCAAATTCATCTTTCGTGAAAAAGTTTCAATTGTGAAATTCTCAAATTTACCTTTCGTAAAAAAGTTTTAATTGTTAAATTCTCAAATTCATCTTTCGTGAGAAAGTTTCAATTGTCAAATTCTCAAATTAATCTTTCGTGAAAAAGTTTTAACTGTTAAATTCTCAAATTCATCTTTCGTGAAAAAGTTTCAATTGTAAAATTTTCAAATCTATCTTTCGTGAAATAGTTTCAACTGTCAAATTTTAAAATTCATTATTCGAGATAAAGTTTTAACTGTCAAATTTTCAAATTCGCCTTTTGTGAAAAAGGTTCAATTCTCAAATTTTTAAATTCATGTTTCGTAAGAAACGTTCAATTGTCAAATTTTCAAATCTATCTTTCGTGAAAAAGTTTCAAATTTCAAATTCGCAAATGAATCTTTCGTGAGAAAGTTTGAACTTTCAAATTTTCAAATTCATCTTTTGGGAAAAAGTTTCAATACTCAAATTTTCAAATCTATTTTTCGTGAGAAAGTTTCACCTGTCAAATTTTCAAATTCATCTTCCGTGAGAAAATTTCAACTGTCAAATTCTCAAATTCATCTATCGTGAAAAAGTTTCAATTGTAAAATTTTCAAATCTATCTTTCGTGAAATAGTTGCAACTGTCAAATTTTAAAATTCATTATTCAAGATAAAGTTTTAACTGTTAAATTCTCAAATTCATCTTTTGTGAAAAAGTTTCAATTCTCAAATTTTCAAATCTATTTTTCGTGAGAAAGTTTCAATTGTCAAATTTTCGAATCTATCTTTCGTGAAAAAGTTTCAATTGTAAAATTTTCAAATCTATTTTTCCTGAGAAAGTTTCAATTGTCAAATTTTCGAATCTATCTTTCGTGAAAAAGTTTCAACTGTCAAATTTTCAAATCCATCTTTCGTGAGAAAGTTTCAATTGTCAAATTCTCAAATTTATCTTTCGTGAAAAAATTTTAACTGCTAAATTCTCAAATTCGTCTTTCGTGAAAAAGTTTTAACTCTTAAATTCTCAAATTCATCTTTCGTGAAAAAGTTTCAATTGTAAAATTTTCGAATCTATTTTTCGTGAGAAAGTTTCTATTATCAAATTTTCAAATCTATCTTTCGTGAAAAAGTTTCAACTGTCAAATTTTCAAATTCATCTTTCGTGAGAAAGTTTTAACTGTTAAATTCTCAAATTCATCTTTCGTGAAAAACTTTTAACTGTTAAATTCTCAAATTCATCTATCGTGAAAAAGTTTCAATTGTAAAATTTTCAAATCTATCTTTCGTGAAATAGTTTCAACTGTCAAATTTTAAAATTCATTATTCGAGATAAAGTTTTAACTGTCAAATTTTTAAATTCGCCTTTTCTGAAAAAGTTTCAATTCTCAAATTTTCAAATTCATCTTTCCTGAGAAAGTTTCAATTGTCAAATTCTCAAATTCATCTTTCGTGAAAAAGTTTCAACTGTCAAATTCTCAAATTCATCTATCGTGAAAAAGTTTCAATTGTAAAATTTTCAAATCTATCTTTCGTGAAATCGTTGCAACTGTCAAATTTTAAAATTGATTATTCGAGATAAAGTTTTAACTGTTAAATTCTCAAATTCATCTTTCGTGAAAAAGTTTCAATTCTCAAATTTTCAAATCTATTTTTCGTGAGAAAGGTTCAATTGTCAAATTTTCGAATCTATCTTTCGTGAAAAAGTTTCAATTGTAAAATTTTCAAATCTATTTTTCCTGAGAAAGTTTCAATTGTCAAATTTTCGAATCTATCTTTCGTGAAAAAGTTTCAACTGTCAAATTTTCAAATTCATCTTTCGTGAGAAAGTTTCAATTGTCAAATTCTCAAATTTATCTTTCGTGAAAAAATTTTAACTGCTACATTCTCAAATTCGTCTTTCGTGAAAAAGTTTTAACTGTTAAATTCTCAAATTCATCTTTCGTGAAAAAGTTTCAATTGTAAAATTTTCAAATCTATCTTTCGTGAAATAGTTTCAACTGTCAAATTTTAAAATTCATTATTCGAGATAAAGTTTTAACTGTCAAATTTTCAAATTCGCCTTTTGTGAAAAAGGTTCAATTCTCAAATTTTTAAATTCATGTTTCGTAAGAAACGTTCAATTGTCAAATTTTCAAATCTATCTTTCGTGAAAAAGTTTCAAATTTCAAATTCGCAAATGAATCTTTCGTGAGAAAGTTTGAACTTTCAAATTTTCAAATTCAACTTTTGGGAAAAAGTTGCAATTGTAAAATTAACAAATCTATCTTTCGTGAAATAGTTTCAACTGTCAAATTTTAAAGATCATTATTCGAGATAAAGTTTTAACTGTCAAATTTTCAAATTCGCCTTTTGTGAAAAAGTTTCAATTCTCAAATTTTTAAATTCATGTTTCGTAAGAAACTTTCAATTGTCAAATTTTCAAATCTATCTTTCGTGAAAAAGTTTCAATTGTAAAATTTTCAAATCTATTTATCGAGAGAAAGTTTCTATTATCAAATTTTCAAATCTATCTTTCGTCAAAAAGTTTCAACTGTCAAATTTTCAAATTCATCTTTCGTGAGAAAGTTTCAATTGTCAAATTCTCAAATTTACCTTTCGTGAAAAAGTTTTAACTGCTAAATTCTCAAATTCATCTTTCGTGAAAAAGTTTCAATTGTGAAATTCTCAAATTTACCTTTCGTAAAAAAGTTTTAATTGTTAAATTCTCAAATTCATCTGTCGTGAGAAAGTTTCAATTGTCAAATTCTCAAATTAATCTTTCCTGAAAAAGTTTTAACTGTTAAATTCTCAAATTCATCTTTCGTGAAAAAGTTTCAATTGTAAAATTTTCAAATCTATCTTTCGTGAAATAGTTTCAACTGTCAAATTTTAAAATTCATTATTCGAGATAAAGTTTTAACTGTCAAATTTTTAAATTCGCCTTTTCTGAAAAAGTTTCAATTCTCAAATTTTCAAATTCATCTTTCGTGAGAAAGTTTCAATTGTCAAATTCTCAAATTTATCTTTCGTGAAAAAGTTTTAACTGCTCAATTCTCAAATTCATCTTTCATGAAAAAGTTCCAATTGTGAAATTCTCAAATTTACCTTTCGTAAAAAAGTTTTAATTGTTCAATTCTCAAATTCATCTTTCCTGAGAAAGTTTCAATTTTCAAATTCTCAAATTCATCTTTCGTGAAAAAGTTTTAACTGTTAAATTCTCAAATTCATCTTTCGTGAAAAAGTTTCAATTGTAAAATTTTCAAATCTATCTTTCGTGTAATAGTTTCAACTGTCAAATTTTAAAATTCATTATTCGAGATAAAGTTTTAACTGTCAAATTTTCAAATTAGCCTTTTGTGAAAAAGGTTCAATTCTCCAATTTTTAAATTCATGTTTCGTAAGAAACGTTCAATTGTCAAATTTTCAAATCTATCTTTCGTGAAAAAGTTTCAAATTTCAAATTCGCAAATGAATCTTTCGTGAGAAAGTTTGAACTTTCAAATTTTCAAATTCATCTTTTGGGAAAAAGTTTCAATACTCAAATTTTCAAATCTATTTTTCGTGATAAAGTTTCAACTGTCAAATTTTCAAATTCATCTTCCGTGAGAAAATTTCAACTGTCAAATTCTCAAATTCATCTATCGTGAAAAAGTTTCAATTCTCAAATTTTCAAATCTATTTTTCGTGAGAAAGGTTCAATTGTCAAATTTTCGAATCTATCTTTCGTGAAAAAGTTTCAATTGTAAAATTTTCAAATCTATTTTTCCTGAGAAAGTTTCAATTGTCAAATTTTCGAATCTATCTTTCGTGAAAAAGTTTCAACTGTCAAATTTTCAAATTCATCTTTCGTGAGAAAGTTTCAATTGTCAAATTCTCAAATTTATCTTTCGTGAAAAAATTTTAACTGCTACATTCTCAAATTCGTCTTTCGTGAAAAAGTTTTAACTGTTAAATTCTCAAATTCATCTTTCGTGAAAAAGTTTCAATTGTAAAATTTTCAAATCTATCTTTCGTGAAATAGTTTCAACTGTCAAATTTTAAAATTCATTATTCGAGATAAAGTTTTAACTGTCAAATTTTCAAATTCGCCTTTTGTGAAAAAGGTTCAATTCTCAAATTTTTAAATTCATGTTTCGTAAGAAACGTTCAATTGTCAAATTTTCAAATCTATCTTTCGTGAAAAAGTTTCAAATTTCAAATTCGCAAATGAATCTTTCGTGAGAAAGTTTGAACTTTCAAATTTTCAAATTCAACTTTTGGGAAAAAGTTGCAATTGTAAAATTTTCAAATCTATCTTTCGTGAAATAGTTTCAACTGTCAAATTTTAAAGATCATTATTCGAGATAAAGTTTTAACTGTCAAATTTTCAAATTCGCCTTTTGTGAAAAAGTTTCAATTCTCAAATTTTTAAATTCATGTTTCGTAAGAAACTTTCAATTGTCAAATTTTCAAATCTATCTTTCGCGAAAAAGTTTCAATTGTAAAATTTTCAAATCTATTTATCGAGAGAAAGTTTCTATTATCAAATTTTCAAATCTATCTTTCGTCAAAAAGTTTCAACTGTCAAATTTTCAAATTCATCTTTCGTGAGAAAGTTTTAACTGTTAAATTCTCAAATTCATCTTTCGTGAAAAACTTTTAACTGTTAAATTCTCAAATTCATCTATAGTGAAAAAGTTTCAATTGTAAAATTTTCAAATCTATCTTTCGTGAAATAGTTTCAACTGTCAAATTTTAAAATTCATTATTCGAGATAAAGTTTTAACTGTTAAATTCTCAAATTCATCTTTCGTGAGAAAGTTTCAATTGTCAAATTCTCAAATTCATCTTTCGTGAAAAAGTTTTAACTGTTAAATTCTCAAATTCATCTTTCGTGAAAAAGTTGCAATTGTAAAATTTTCAAATCTATCTTTCGTGAAATAGTTTCAACTGTCAAATTTTAAAGATCATTATTCGAGATAAAGTTTTAACTGTCAAATTTTCAAATTCGCCTTTTGTGAAAAAGTTTCAATTCTCAAATTTTTAAATTCATGTTTCGTAAGAAACTTTCAATTGTCAAATTTTCAAATCTATCTTTCGTGAAAAAGTTTCAATTGTAAAATTTTCAAATCTATTTATCGAGAGAAAGTTTCTATTATCAAATTTTCAAATCTATCTTTCGTCAAAAAGTTTCAACTGTCAAATTTTCAAATTCATCTTTCGTGAGAAAGTTTCAATTGTCAAATTCTCAAATTTATCTTTCGTGAAAAAGTTTTAACTGCTAAATTCTCAAATTCATCTTTCGTGAAAAAGTTTCAATTGTGAAATTCTCAAATTTACCTTTCGTAAAAAAGTTTTAATTGTTAAATTCTCAAATTCATCTTTCGTGAGAAAGTTTCAATTGTCAAATTCTCAAATTAATCTTTCGTGAAAAAGTTTTAACTGTTAAATTCTCAAATTCATCTTTCGTGAAAAAGTTTCAATTGTAAAATTTTCAAATCTATCTTTCGTGAAATAGTTTCAACTGTCAAATTTTAAAATTCATTATTCGAGATAAAGTTTTAACTGTCAAATTTTCAAATTCGCCTTTTGTGAAAAAGGTTCAATTCTCAAATTTTTAAATTCATGTTTCGTAAGAAACGTTCAATTGTCAAATTTTCAAATCTATCTTTCGTGAAAAAGTTTCAAATTTCAAATTCGCAAATGAATCTTTCGTGAGAAAGTTTGAACTTTCAAATTTTCAAATTCATCTTTTGGGAAAAAGTTTCAATACTCAAATTTTCAAATCTATTTTTCGTGAGAAAGTTTCAACTGTCAAATTTTCAAATTCATCTTCCGTGAGAAAATTTCAACTGTCAAATTCTCAAATTCATCTATCGTGAAAAAGTTTCAATTGTAAAATTTTCAAATCTATCTTTCGTGAAATAGTTGCAACTGTCAAATTTTAAAATTCATTATTCAAGATAAAGTTTTAACTGTTAAATTCTCAAATTCATCTTTCGTGAAAAAGTTTCAATTCTCAAATTTTCAAATCTATTTTTCGTGAGAAAGTTTCAATTGTCAAATTTTCGAATCTATCTTTCGTGAAAAAGTTTCAATTGTAAAATTTTCAAATCTATTTTTCCTGAGAAAGTTTCAATTGTCAAATTTTCGAATCTATCTTTCGTGAAAAAGTTTCAACTGTCAAATTTTCAAATCCATCTTTCGTGAGAAAGTTTCAATTGTCAAATTCTCAAATTTATCTTTCGTGAAAAAATTTTAACTGCTAAATTCTCAAATTCGTCTTTCGTGAAAAAGTTTTAACTCTTAAATTCTCAAATTCATCTTTCGTGAAAAAGTTTCAATTGTAAAATTTTCGAATCTATTTTTCGTGAGAAAGTTTCTATTATCAAATTTTCAAATCTATCTTTCGTGAAAAAGTTTCAACTGTCAAATTTTCAAATTCATCTTTCGTGAGAAAGTTTTAACTGTTAAATTCTCAAATTCATCTTTCGTGAAAAACTTTTAACTGTTAAATTCTCAAATTCATCTATCGTGAAAAAGTTTCAATTGTAAAATTTTCAAATCTATCTTTCGTGAAATAGTTTCAACTGTCAAATTTTAAAATTCATTATTCGAGATAAAGTTTTAACTGTCAAATTTTTAAATTCGCCTTTTCTGAAAAAGTTTCAATTCTCAAATTTTCAAATTCATCTTTCCTGAGAAAGTTTCAATTGTCAAATTCTCAAATTCATCTTTCGTGAAAAAGTTTTAACTGTTAAATTCTCAAATTCATCTTTCGTGAAAAAGTTTCAATTGTAAAATTTTCAAATCTATCTTTCGTGAAATAGTTTCAACTGTCAAATTTTAAAATTCATTATTCGAGATAAAGTTTTAACTGTCAAATTTTCAAATTCGCCTTTTGTGAAAAAGGTTCAATTCTCAAATTTTTAAATTCATGTTTCGTAAGAAACGTTCAATTGTCAAATTTTCAAATCTATCTTTCGTGAAAAAGTTTCAAATTTCAAATTCGCAAATGAATCTTTCGTGAGAAAGTTTGAACTTTCAAATTTTCAAATTCAACTTTTGGGAAAAAGTTGCAATTGTAAAATTTTCAAATCTATCTTTCGTGAAATAGTTTCAACTGTCAAATTTTAAAGATCATTATTCGAGATAAAGTTTTAACTGTCAAATTTTCAAATTCGCCTTTTGTGAAAAAGTTTCAATTCTCAAATTTTTAAATTCATGTTTCGTAAGAAACTTTCAATTGTCAAATTTTCAAATCTATCTTTCGTGAAAAAGTTTCAATTGTAAAATTTTCAAATCTATTTATCGAGAGAAAGTTTCAATTGTCAAATTCTCAAATTTACCTTTCGTGAAAAAGTTTTAACTGCTAAATTCTCAAATTCATCTTTCGTGAAAAAGTTTCAATTGTGAAATTCTCAAATTTACCTTTCGTAAAAAAGTTTTAATTGTTAAATTCTCAAATTCATCTTTCGTGAGAAAGTTTCAATTGTCAAATTCTCAAATTAATCTTTCGTGAAAAAGTTTTAACTGTTAAATTCTCAAATTCATCTTTCGTGAAAAAGTTTCAATTGTAAAATTTTCAAATCTATCTTTCGTGAAATAGTTTCAACTGTCAAATTTTAAAATTCATTATTCGAGATAAAGTTTTAACTGTCAAATTTTCAAATTCGCATTTTCTGAAAAAGTTTCAATTCTCAAATTTTTAAATTCATGTTTCGTAAGAAACTTTCAATTGTCAAATTTTCAAATCTATCTTTCGTGAAAAAGTTTCAATTTTCAAATTCTCAAATGAATCTTTCGTGAGAAAGTTTTAACTTTCAAATTTTCAAATTCGTCTTTTGTGAAAAAGTTTCAATACTCAAATTTTCAAATCTATTTTTCGTGAGAAACTTTCAACTATCAAATTTTCAAATGCATCTTTCGTGAGAACGTTTCAACTGTCAAATTCTCAAATTCATCTATCGTGAAAAAGTTTCAATTGTAAAATTTTCAAATCTATCTTTCGTGAAATAGTTGCAACTGTCAAATTTTAAAATTGATTATTCGAGATAAAGTTTTAACTGTTAAATTCTCAAATTCATCTTTCGTGAAAAAGTTTCAATTCTCAAATTTTCAAATCTATTTTTCGTGAGAAAGGTTCAATTGTCAAATTTTCGAATCTATCTTTCGTGAAAAAGTTTCAATTGTAAAATTTTCAAATCTATTTTTCCTGAGAAAGTTTCAATTGTCAAATTTTCGAATCTATCTTTCGTGAAAAAGTTTCAACTGTCAAATTTTCAAATTCATCTTTCGTGAGAACGTTTCAACTGTCAAATTCTCAAATTCATCTATCGTGAAAAAGTTTCAATTGTAAAATTTTCAAATCTATCTTTCGTGAAATAGTTGCAACTGTCAAATTTTAAAATTGATTATTCGAGATAAAGTTTTAACTGTTAAATTCTCAAATTCATCTTTCGTGAAAAAGTTTCAATTCTCAAATTTTCAAATCTATTTTTCGTGAGAAAGGTTCAATTGTCAAATTTTCGAATCTATCTTTCGTGAAAAAGTTTCAATTGTAAAATTTTCAAATATATTTTTCGTGAGAAAGTGTCAATTGTCAAATTTTCCAATCTATCTTTCGTGAAAAAGTTTCAACTGTCAAATTTTCAAATTCATCTTTCGTGAGAAAGTTTCAATTGTCAAATTCTCAAATTTATCTTTCGTGAAAAAATTTTAACTGCTAAATTCTCAAATTCGTCTTTCGTGAAAAAGTTTTAACTCTTAAATTTTCAAATCTATTTTTCGTGAGAAAGTTTCAACTGTCAAATTTTCAAATTCATCTTCCGTGAGAAAATTTCAACTGTCAAATTCTCAAATTCATCTATCGTGAAAAAGTTTCAATTGTAAAATTTTCAAATCTATCTTTCGTGAAATAGTTGCAACTGTCAAATTTTAAAATTCATTATTCAAGATAAAGTTTTAACTGTTAAATTCTCAAATTCATCTTTCGTGAAAAAGTTTCAATTCTCAAATTTTCAAATCTATTTTTCGTGAGAAAGTTTCAATTGTCAAATTTTCGAATCTATCTTTCGTGAAAAAGTTTCAATTGTAAAATTTTCAAATCTATTTTTCCTGAGTAAGTTTCAATTGTCAAATTTTCGAATCTATCTTTCGTGAAAAAGTTTCAACTGTCAAATTTTCAAATCCATCTTTCGTGAGAAAGTTTCAATTGTCAAATTCTCAAATTTATCTTTCGTGAAAAAATTTTAACTGCTAAATTCTCAAATTCGTCTTTCGTGAAAAAGTTTTAACTCTTAAATTCTCAAATTCATCTTTCGTGAAAAAGTTTCAATTGTAAAATTTTCGAATCTATTTTTCGTGAGAAAGTTTCTATTATCAAATTTTCAAATCTATCTTTCGTGAAAAAGTTTCAACTGTCAAATTTTCAAATTCATCTTTCGTGAGAAAGTTTTAACTGTTAAATTCTCAAATTCATCTTTCGTGAAAAACTTTTAACTGTTAAATTCTCAAATTCATCTATCGTGAAAAAGTTTCAATTGTAAAATTTTCAAATCTATCTTTCGTGAAATAGTTTCAACTGTCAAATTTTAAAATTCATTATTCGAGATAAAGTTTTAACTGTCAAATTTTTAAATTCGCCTTTTCTGAAAAAGTTTCAATTCTCAAATTTTCAAATTCATCTTTCGTGAGAAAGTTTCAATTGTCAAATTCTCAAATTTATCTTTCGTGAAAAAGTTTTAACTGCTCAATTCTCAAATTCATCTTTCATGAAAAAGTTCCAATTGTGAAATTCTCAAATTTACCTTTCGTAAAAAAGTTTTAATTGTTCAATTCTCAAATTCATCTTTCCTGAGAAAGTTTCAATTTTCAAATTCTCAAATTCATCTTTCGTGAAAAAGTTTTAACTGTTAAATTCTCAAATTCATCTTTCGTGAAAAAGTTTCAATTGTAAAATTTTCAAATCTATCTTTCGTGTAATAGTTTCAACTGTCAAATTTTAAAATTCATTATTCGAGATAAAGTTTTAACTGTCAAATTTTCAAATTAGCCTTTTGTGAAAAAGGTTCAATTCTCCAATTTTTAAATTCATGTTTCGTAAGAAACGTTCAATTGTCAAATTTTCAAATCTATCTTTCGTGAAAAAGTTTCAAATTTCAAATTCGCAAATGAATCTTTCGTGAGAAAGTTTGAACTTTCAAATTTTCAAATTCATCTTTTGGGAAAAAGTTTCAATACTCAAATTTTCAAATCTATTTTTCGTGATAAAGTTTCAACTGTCAAATTTTCAAATTCATCTTCCGTGAGAAAATTTCAACTGTCAAATTCTCAAATTCATCTATCGTGAAAAAGTTTCAATTCTCAAATTTTCAAATCTATTTTTCGTGAGAAAGGTTCAATTGTCAAATTTTCGAATCTATCTTTCGTGAAAAAGTTTCAATTGTAAAATTTTCAAATCTATTTTTCCTGAGAAAGTTTCAATTGTCAAATTTTCGAATCTATCTTTCGTGAAAAAGTTTCAACTGTCAAATTTTCAAATTCATCTTTCGTGAGAAAGTTTCAATTGTCAAATTCTCAAATTTATCTTTCGTGAAAAAATTTTAACTGCTACATTCTCAAATTCGTCTTTCGTGAAAAAGTTTTAACTGTTAAATTCTCAAATTCATCTTTCGTGAAAAAGTTTCAATTGTAAAATTTTCAAATCTATCTTTCGTGAAATAGTTTCAACTGTCAAATTTTAAAATTCATTATTCGAGATAAAGTTTTAACTGTCAAATTTTCAAATTCGCCTTTTGTGAAAAAGGTTCAATTCTCAAATTTTTAAATTCATGTTTCGTAAGAAACGTTCAATTGTCAAATTTTCAAATCTATCTTTCGTGAAAAAGTTTCAAATTTCAAATTCGCAAATGAATCTTTCGTGAGAAAGTTTGAACTTTCAAATTTTCAAATTCAACTTTTGGGAAAAAGTTGCAATTGTAAAATTTTCAAATCTATCTTTCGTGAAATAGTTTCAACTGTCAAATTTTAAAGATCATTATTCGAGATAAAGTTTTAACTGTCAAATTTTCAAATTCGCCTTTTGTGAAAAAGTTTCAATTCTCAAATTTTTAAATTCATGTTTCGTAAGAAACTTTCAATTGTCAAATTTTCAAATCTATCTTTCGCGAAAAAGTTTCAATTGTAAAATTTTCAAATCTATTTATCGAGAGAAAGTTTCTATTATCAAATTTTCAAATCTATCTTTCGTCAAAAAGTTTCAACTGTCAAATTTTCAAATTCATCTTTCGTGAGAAAGTTTTAACTGTTAAATTCTCAAATTCATCTTTCGTGAAAAACTTTTAACTGTTAAATTCTCAAATTCATCTATAGTGAAAAAGTTTCAATTGTAAAATTTTCAAATCTATCTTTCGTGAAATAGTTTCAACTGTCAAATTTTAAAATTCATTATTCGAGATAAAGTTTTAACTGTTAAATTCTCAAATTCATCTTTCGTGAGAAAGTTTCAATTGTCAAATTCTCAAATTCATCTTTCGTGAAAAAGTTTTAACTGTTAAATTCTCAAATTCATCTTTCGTGAAAAAGTTGCAATTGTAAAATTTTCAAATCTATCTTTCGTGAAATAGTTTCAACTGTCAAATTTTAAAGATCATTATTCGAGATAAAGTTTTAACTGTCAAATTTTCAAATTCGCCTTTTGTGAAAAAGTTTCAATTCTCAAATTTTTAAATTCATGTTTCGTAAGAAACTTTCAATTGTCAAATTTTCAAATCTATCTTTCGTGAAAAAGTTTCAATTGTAAAATTTTCAAATCTATTTATCGAGAGAAAGTTTCTATTATCAAATTTTCAAATCTATCTTTCGTCAAAAAGTTTCAACTGTCAAATTTTCAAATTCATCTTTCGTGAGAAAGTTTCAATTGTCAAATTCTCAAATTTATCTTTCGTGAAAAAGTTTTAACTGCTAAATTCTCAAATTCATCTTTCGTGAAAAAGTTTCAATTGTGAAATTCTCAAATTTACCTTTCGTAAAAAAGTTTTAATTGTTAAATTCTCAAATTCATCTTTCGTGAGAAAGTTTCAATTGTCAAATTCTCAAATTAATCTTTCGTGAAAAAGTTTTAACTGTTAAATTCTCAAATTCATCTTTCGTGAAAAAGTTTCAATTGTAAAATTTTCAAATCTATCTTTCGTGAAATAGTTTCAACTGTCAAATTTTAAAATTCATTATTCGAGATAAAGTTTTAACTGTCAAATTTTCAAATTCGCCTTTTGTGAAAAAGGTTCAATTCTCAAATTTTTAAATTCATGTTTCGTAAGAAACGTTCAATTGTCAAATTTTCAAATCTATCTTTCGTGAAAAAGTTTCAAATTTCAAATTCGCAAATGAATCTTTCGTGAGAAAGTTTGAACTTTCAAATTTTCAAATTCATCTTTTGGGAAAAAGTTTCAATACTCAAATTTTCAAATCTATTTTTCGTGAGAAAGTTTCAACTGTCAAATTTTCAAATTCATCTTCCGTGAGAAAATTTCAACTGTCAAATTCTCAAATTCATCTATCGTGAAAAAGTTTCAATTGTAAAATTTTCAAATCTATCTTTCGTGAAATAGTTGCAACTGTCAAATTTTAAAATTCATTATTCAAGATAAAGTTTTAACTGTTAAATTCTCAAATTCATCTTTCGTGAAAAAGTTTCAATTCTCAAATTTTCAAATCTATTTTTCGTGAGAAAGTTTCAATTGTCAAATTTTCGAATCTATCTTTCGTGAAAAAGTTTCAATTGTAAAATTTTCAAATCTATTTTTCCTGAGAAAGTTTCAATTGTCAAATTTTCGAATCTATCTTTCGTGAAAAAGTTTCAACTGTCAAATTTTCAAATCCATCTTTCGTGAGAAAGTTTCAATTGTCAAATTCTCAAATTTATCTTTCGTGAAAAAATTTTAACTGCTAAATTCTCAAATTCGTCTTTCGTGAAAAAGTTTTAACTCTTAAATTCTCAAATTCATCTTTCGTGAAAAAGTTTCAATTGTAAAATTTTCGAATCTATTTTTCGTGAGAAAGTTTCTATTATCAAATTTTCAAATCTATCTTTCGTGAAAAAGTTTCAACTGTCAAATTTTCAAATTCATCTTTCGTGAGAAAGTTTTAACTGTTAAATTCTCAAATTCATCTTTCGTGAAAAACTTTTAACTGTTAAATTCTCAAATTCATCTATCGTGAAAAAGTTTCAATTGTAAAATTTTCAAATCTATCTTTCGTGAAATAGTTTCAACTGTCAAATTTTAAAATTCATTATTCGAGATAAAGTTTTAACTGTCAAATTTTTAAATTCGCCTTTTCTGAAAAAGTTTCAATTCTCAAATTTTCAAATTCATCTTTCCTGAGAAAGTTTCAATTGTCAAATTCTCAAATTCATCTTTCGTGAAAAAGTTTTAACTGTTAAATTCTCAAATTCATCTTTCGTGAAAAAGTTTCAATTGTAAAATTTTCAAATCTATCTTTCGTGAAATAGTTTCAACTGTCAAATTTTAAAATTCATTATTCGAGATAAAGTTTTAACTGTCAAATTTTCAAATTCGCCTTTTGTGAAAAAGGTTCAATTCTCAAATTTTTAAATTCATGTTTCGTAAGAAACGTTCAATTGTCAAATTTTCAAATCTATCTTTCGTGAAAAAGTTTCAAATTTCAAATTCGCAAATGAATCTTTCGTGAGAAAGTTTGAACTTTCAAATTTTCAAATTCAACTTTTGGGAAAAAGTTGCAATTGTAAAATTTTCAAATCTATCTTTCGTGAAATAGTTTCAACTGTCAAATTTTAAAGATCATTATTCGAGATAAAGTTTTAACTGTCAAATTTTCAAATTCGCCTTTTGTGAAAAAGTTTCAATTCTCAAATTTTTAAATTCATGTTTCGTAAGAAACTTTCAATTGTCAAATTTTCAAATCTATCTTTCGTGAAAAAGTTTCAATTGTAAAATTTTCAAATCTATTTATCGAGAGAAAGTTTCAATTGTCAAATTCTCAAATTTACCTTTCGTGAAAAAGTTTTAACTGCTAAATTCTCAAATTCATCTTTCGTGAAAAAGTTTCAATTGTGAAATTCTCAAATTTACCTTTCGTAAAAAAGTTTTAATTGTTAAATTCTCAAATTCATCTTTCGTGAGAAAGTTTCAATTGTCAAATTCTCAAATTAATCTTTCGTGAAAAAGTTTTAACTGTTAAATTCTCAAATTCATCTTTCGTGAAAAAGTTTCAATTGTAAAATTTTCAAATCTATCTTTCGTGAAATAGTTTCAACTGTCAAATTTTAAAATTCATTATTCGAGATAAAGTTTTAACTGTCAAATTTTCAAATTCGCATTTTCTGAAAAAGTTTCAATTCTCAAATTTTTAAATTCATGTTTCGTAAGAAACTTTCAATTGTCAAATTTTCAAATCTATCTTTCGTGAAAAAGTTTCAATTTTCAAATTCTCAAATGAATCTTTCGTGAGAAAGTTTTAACTTTCAAATTTTCAAATTCGTCTTTTGTGAAAAAGTTTCAATACTCAAATTTTCAAATCTATTTTTCGTGAGAAACTTTCAACTATCAAATTTTCAAATGCATCTTTCGTGAGAACGTTTCAACTGTCAAATCCTCAAATTCATCTATCGTGAAAAAGTTTCAATTGTAAAATTTTCAAATCTATCTTTCGTGAAATAGTTGCAACTGTCAAATTTTAAAATTGATTATTCGAGATAAAGTTTTAACTGTTAAATTCTCAAATTCATCTTTCGTGAAAAAGTTTCAATTCTCAAATTTTCAAATCTATTTTTCGTGAGAAAGGTTCAATTGTCAAATTTTCGAATCTATCTTTCGTGAAAAAGTTTCAATTGTAAAATTTTCAAATCTATTTTTCCTGAGAAAGTTTCAATTGTCAAATTTTCGAATCTATCTTTCGTGAAAAAGTTTCAACTGTCAAATTTTCAAATTCATCTTTCGTGAGAACGTTTCAACTGTCAAATTCTCAAATTCATCTATCGTGAAAAAGTTTCAATTGTAAAATTTTCAAATCTATCTTTCGTGAAATAGTTGCAACTGTCAAATTTTAAAATTGATTATTCGAGATAAAGTTTTAACTGTTAAATTCTCAAATTCATCTTTCGTGAAAAAGTTTCAATTCTCAAATTTTCAAATCTATTTTTCGTGAGAAAGGTTCAATTGTCAAATTTTCGAATCTATCTTTCGTGAAAAAGTTTCAATTGTAAAATTTTCAAATATATTTTTCGTGAGAAAGTGTCAATTGTCAAATTTTCCAATCTATCTTTCGTGAAAAAGTTTCAACTGTCAAATTTTCAAATTCATCTTTCGTGAGAAAGTTTCAATTGTCAAATTCTCAAATTTATCTTTCGTGAAAAAATTTTAACTGCTAAATTCTCAAATTCGTCTTTCGTGAAAAAGTTTTAACTCTTAAATTTTCAAATCTATTTTTCGTGAGAAAGTTTCAACTGTCAAATTTTCAAATTCATCTTCCGTGAGAAAATTTCAACTGTCAAATTCTCAAATTCATCTATCGTGAAAAAGTTTCAATTGTAAAATTTTCAAATCTATCTTTCGTGAAATAGTTGCAACTGTCAAATTTTAAAATTCATTATTCAAGATAAAGTTTTAACTGTTAAATTCTCAAATTCATCTTTCGTGAAAAAGTTTCAATTCTCAAATTTTCAAATCTATTTTTCGTGAGAAAGTTTCAATTGTCAAATTTTCGAATCTATCTTTCGTGAAAAAGTTTCAATTGTAAAATTTTCAAATCTATTTTTCCTGAGTAAGTTTCAATTGTCAAATTTTCGAATCTATCTTTCGTGAAAAAGTTTCAACTGTCAAATTTTCAAATCCATCTTTCGTGAGAAAGTTTCAATTGTCAAATTCTCAAATTTATCTTTCGTGAAAAAATTTTAACTGCTAAATTCTCAAATTCGTCTTTCGTGAAAAAGTTTTAACTCTTAAATTCTCAAATTCATCTTTCGTGAAAAAGTTTCAATTGTAAAATTTTCGAATCTATTTTTCGTGAGAAAGTTTCTATTATCAAATTTTCAAATCTATCTTTCGTGAAAAAGTTTCAACTGTCAAATTTTCAAATTCATCTTTCGTGAGAAAGTTTTAACTGTTAAATTCTCAAATTCATCTTTCGTGAAAAACTTTTAACTGTTAAATTCTCAAATTCATCTATCGTGAAAAAGTTTCAATTGTAAAATTTTCAAATCTATCTTTCGTGAAATAGTTTCAACTGTCAAATTTTAAAATTCATTATTCGAGATAAAGTTTTAACTGTCAAATTTTTAAATTCGCCTTTTCTGAAAAAGTTTCAATTCTCAAATTTTCAAATTCATCTTTCGTGAGAAAGTTTCAATTGTCAAATTCTCAAATTTATCTTTCGTGAAAAAGTTTTAACTGCTCAATTCTCAAATTCATCTTTCATGAAAAAGTTCCAATTGTGAAATTCTCAAATTTACCTTTCGTAAAAAAGTTTTAATTGTTCAATTCTCAAATTCATCTTTCCTGAGAAAGTTTCAATTTTCAAATTCTCAAATTCATCTTTCGTGAAAAAGTTTTAACTGTTAAATTCTCAAATTCATCTTTCGTGAAAAAGTTTCAATTGTAAAATTTTCAAATCTATCTTTCGTGTAATAGTTTCAACTGTCAAATTTTAAAATTCATTATTCGAGATAAAGTTTTAACTGTCAAATTTTCAAATTAGCCTTTTGTGAAAAAGGTTCAATTCTCCAATTTTTAAATTCATGTTTCGTAAGAAACGTTCAATTGTCAAATTTTCAAATCTATCTTTCGTGAAAAAGTTTCAAATTTCAAATTCGCAAATGAATCTTTCGTGAGAAAGTTTGAACTTTCAAATTTTCAAATTCATCTTTTGGGAAAAAGTTTCAATACTCAAATTTTCAAATCTATTTTTCGTGATAAAGTTTCAACTGTCAAATTTTCAAATTCATCTTCCGTGAGAAAATTTCAACTGTCAAATTCTCAAATTCATCTATCGTGAAAAAGTTTCAATTCTCAAATTTTCAAATCTATTTTTCGTGAGAAAGGTTCAATTGTCAAATTTTCGAATCTATCTTTCGTGAAAAAGTTTCAATTGTAAAATTTTCAAATCTATTTTTCCTGAGAAAGTTTCAATTGTCAAATTTTCGAATCTATCTTTCGTGAAAAAGTTTCAACTGTCAAATTTTTAAATTCGCCTTTTCTGAAAAAGTTTCAATTCTCAAATTTTCAAATTCATCTTTCGTGAGAAAGTTTCAATTGTCAAATTCTCAAATTTATCTTTCGTGAAAAAGTTTGAACTGCTCAATTCTCAAATTCATCTTTCGTGAAAAAGTTCCAATTGTGAAATTCTCAAATTCACCTTTCGTAAAAAAGTTTTAATTGTTAAATTCTCAAATTCATCTTTCCTGAGAAAGTTTCAATTGTCAAATTCTCAAATTCATCTTTCGTGAAAAAGTTTTAACTGTTAAATTCTCAAATTCATCTTTCGTGAAAAAGTTTCAATTGTAAAATTTTCAAATCTATCTTTCGTGAAATAGTTTCAACTGTCAAATTTTAAAATTCATTATTCGAGATAAAGTTTTAACTGTCAAATTTTCAAATTCGCATTTTCTGAAAAAGTTTCAATTCTCAAATTTTTAAATTCATGTTTCGTAAGAAACTTTCAATTGTCAAATTTTCAAATCTATCTTTCGTGAAAAAGTTTCAATTGTAAAATTTTCAAATCTATTTATCGAGAGAAAGTTTCTATTATCAAATTTTCAAATTCGTCTTTTGTGAAAAAGTTTCAATACTCAAATTTTCAAATCTATTTTTCGTGAGAAACTTTCAACTATCAAATTTTCAAATGCATCTTTCGTGAGAACGTTTCAACTGTCAAATTCTCAAATTCATCTATCGTGAAAAAGTTTCAATTGTAAAATTTTCAAATCTATCTTTCGTGAAATAGTTGCAACTGTCAAATTTTAAAATTGATTATTCGAGATAAAGTTTTAACTGTTAAATTCTCAAATTCATCTTTCGTGAAAAAGTTTCAATTCTCAAATTTTCAAATCTATTTTTCGTGAGAAAGGTTCAATTGTCAAATTTTCGAATCTATCTTTCGTGAAAAAGTTTCAATTGTAAAATTTTCAAATCTATTTTTCCTGAGAAAGTTTCAATTGTCAAATTTTCGAATCTATCTTTCGTGAAAAAGTTTCAACTGTCAAATTTTCAAATTCATCTTTCGTGAGAAAGTTTCAATTGTCAAATTCTCAAATTTATCTTTCGTGAAAAAATTTTAACTGCTACATTCTCAAATTCGTCTTTCGTGAAAAAGTTTTAACTGTTAAATTCTCAAATTCATCTTTCGTGAAAAAGTTTCAATTGTAAAATTTTCAAATCTATCTTTCGTGAAATAGTTTCAACTGTCAAATTTTAAAATTCATTATTCGAGATAAAGTTTTAACTGTCAAATTTTCAAATTCGCCTTTTGTGAAAAAGGTTCAATTCTCAAATTTTTAAATTCATGTTTCGTAAGAAACGTTCAATTGTCAAATTTTCAAATCTATCTTTCGTGAAAAAGTTTCAAATTTCAAATTCGCAAATGAATCTTTCGTGAGAAAGTTTGAACTTTCAAATTTTCAAATTCAACTTTTGGGAAAAAGTTGCAATTGTAAAATTTTCAAATCTATCTTTCGTGAAATAGTTTCAACTGTCAAATTTTAAAGATCATTATTCGAGATAAAGTTTTAACTGTCAAATTTTCAAATTCGCCTTTTGTGAAAAAGTTTCAATTCTCAAATTTTTAAATTCATGTTTCGTAAGAAACTTTCAATTGTCAAATTTTCAAATCTATCTTTCGTGAAAAAGTTTCAATTGTAAAATTTTCAAATCTATTTATCGAGAGAAAGTTTCTATTATCAAATTTTCAAATCTATCTTTCGTCAAAAAGTTTCAACTGTCAAATTTTCAAATTCATCTTTCGTGAGAAAGTTTTAACTGTTAAATTCTCAAATTCATCTTTCGTGAAAAACTTTTAACTGTTAAATTCTCAAATTCATCTATAGTGAAAAAGTTTCAATTGTAAAATTTTCAAATCTATCTTTCGTGAAATAGTTTCAACTGTCAAATTTTAAAATTCATTATTCGAGATAAAGTTTTAACTGTTAAATTCTCAAATTCATCTTTCGTGAGAAAGTTTCAATTGTCAAATTCTCAAATTCATCTTTCGTGAAAAAGTTTTAACTGTTAAATTCTCAAATTCATCTTTCGTGAAAAAGTTGCAATTGTAAAATTTTCAAATCTATCTTTCGTGAAATAGTTTCAACTGTCAAATTTTAAAGATCATTATTCGAGATAAAGTTTTAACTGTCAAATTTTCAAATTCGCCTTTTGTGAAAAAGTTTCAATTCTCAAATTTTTAAATTCATGTTTCGTAAGAAACTTTCAATTGTCAAATTTTCAAATCTATCTTTCGTGAAAAAGTTTCAATTGTAAAATTTTCAAATCTATTTATCGAGAGAAAGTTTCTATTATCAAATTTTCAAATCTATCTTTCGTCAAAAAGTTTCAACTGTCAAATTTTCAAATTCATCTTTCGTGAGAAAGTTTCAATTGTCAAATTCTCAAATTTATCTTTCGTGAAAAAGTTTTAACTGCTAAATTCTCAAATTCATCTTTCGTGAAAAAGTTTCAATTGTGAAATTCTCAAATTTACCTTTCGTAAAAAAGTTTTAATTGTTAAATTCTCAAATTCATCTTTCGTGAGAAAGTTTCAATTGTCAAATTCTCAAATTAATCTTTCGTGAAAAAGTTTTAACTGTTAAATTCTCAAATTCATCTTTCGTGAAAAAGTTTCAATTGTAAAATTTTCAAATCTATCTTTCGTGAAATAGTTTCAACTGTCAAATTTTAAAATTCATTATTCGAGATAAAGTTTTAACTGTCAAATTTTCAAATTCGCCTTTTGTGAAAAAGGTTCAATTCTCAAATTTTTAAATTCATGTTTCGTAAGAAACGTTCAATTGTCAAATTTTCAAATCTATCTTTCGTGAAAAAGTTTCAAATTTCAAATTCGCAAATGAATCTTTCGTGAGAAAGTTTGAACTTTCAAATTTTCAAATTCATCTTTTGGGAAAAAGTTTCAATACTCAAATTTTCAAATCTATTTTTCGTGAGAAAGTTTCAACTGTCAAATTTTCAAATTCATCTTCCGTGAGAAAATTTCAACTGTCAAATTCTCAAATTCATCTATCGTGAAAAAGTTTCAATTGTAAAATTTTCAAATCTATCTTTCGTGAAATAGTTGCAACTGTCAAATTTTAAAATTCATTATTCAAGATAAAGTTTTAACTGTTAAATTCTCAAATTCATCTTTCGTGAAAAAGTTTCAATTCTCAAATTTTCAAATCTATTTTTCGTGAGAAAGTTTCAATTGTCAAATTTTCGAATCTATCTTTCGTGAAAAAGTTTCAATTGTAAAATTTTCAAATCTATTTTTCCTGAGAAAGTTTCAATTGTCAAATTTTCGAATCTATCTTTCGTGAAAAAGTTTCAACTGTCAAATTTTCAAATCCATCTTTCGTGAGAAAGTTTCAATTGTCAAATTCTCAAATTTATCTTTCGTGAAAAAATTTTAACTGCTAAATTCTCAAATTCGTCTTTCGTGAAAAAGTTTTAACTCTTAAATTCTCAAATTCATCTTTCGTGAAAAAGTTTCAATTGTAAAATTTTCGAATCTATTTTTCGTGAGAAAGTTTCTATTATCAAATTTTCAAATCTATCTTTCGTGAAAAAGTTTCAACTGTCAAATTTTCAAATTCATCTTTCGTGAGAAAGTTTTAACTGTTAAATTCTCAAATTCATCTTTCGTGAAAAACTTTTAACTGTTAAATTCTCAAATTCATCTATCGTGAAAAAGTTTCAATTGTAAAATTTTCAAATCTATCTTTCGTGAAATAGTTTCAACTGTCAAATTTTAAAATTCATTATTCGAGATAAAGTTTTAACTGTCAAATTTTTAAATTCGCCTTTTCTGAAAAAGTTTCAATTCTCAAATTTTCAAATTCATCTTTCGTGAGAAAGTTTCAATTGTCAAATTCTCAAATTTATCTTTCGTGAAAAAGTTTTAACTGCTCAATTCTCAAATTCATCTTTCGTGAAAAAGTTCCAAATGTGAAATTCTCAAATTTACCTTTCGTAAAAATGTTTTAATTGTTAAATTCTCAAATTCATCTTTCCTGAGAAAGTTTCAATTGTCAAATTCTCAAATTCATCTTTCGTGAAAAAGTTTTAACTGTTAAATTCTCAAATTCATCTTTCGTGAAAAAGTTTCAATTGTAAAATTTTCAAATCTATCTTTCGTGAAATAGTTTCAACTGTCAAATTTTAAAATTCATTATTCGAGATAAAGTTTTAACTGTCAAATTTTCAAATTCGCCTTTTGTGAAAAAGGTTCAATTCTCAAATTTTTAAATTCATGTTTCGTAAGAAACGTTCAATTGTCAAATTTTCAAATCTATCTTTCGTGAAAAAGTTTCAAATTTCAAATTCGCAAATGAATCTTTCGTGAGAAAGTTTGAACTTTCAAATTTTCAAATTCAACTTTTGGGAAAAAGTTGCAATTGTAAAATTTTCATATCTATCTTTCGTGAAATAGTTTCAACTGTCAAATTTTAAAGATCATTATTCGAGATAAAGTTTTAACTGTCAAATTTTCAAATTCGCCTTTTGTGAAAAAGTTTCAATTCTCAAATTTTTAAATTCATGTTTCGTAAGAAACTTTCAATTGTCAAATTTTCAAATCTATCTTTCGTGAAAAAGTTTCAATTGTAAAATTTTCAAATCTATTTATCGAGAGAAAGTTTCAATTGTCAAATTCTCAAATTTACCTTTCGTGAAAAAGTTTTAACTGCTAAATTCTCAAATTCATCTTTCGTGAAAAAGTTTCAATTGTGAAATTCTCAAATTTACCTTTCGTAAAAAAGTTTTAATTGTTAAATTCTCAAATTCATCTTTCGTGAGAAAGTTTCAATTGTCAAATTCTCAAATTAATCTTTCGTGAAAAAGTTTTAACTGTTAAATTCTCAAATTCATCTTTCGTGAAAAAGTTTCAATTGTAAAATTTTCAAATCTATCTTTCGTGAAATAGTTTCAACTGTCAAATTTTAAAATTCATTATTCGAGATAAAGTTTTAACTGTCAAATTTTCAAATTCGCATTTTCTGAAAAAGTTTCAATTCTCAAATTTTTAAATTCATGTTTCGTAAGAAACTTTCAATTGTCAAATTTTCAAATCTATCTTTCGTGAAAAAGTTTCAATTTTCAAATTCTCAAATGAATCTTTCGTGAGAAAGTTTTAACTTTCAAATTTTCAAATTCGTCTTTTGTGAAAAAGTTTCAATACTCAAATTTTCAAATCTATTTTTCGTGAGAAACTTTCAACTATCAAATTTTCAAATGCATCTTTCGTGAGAACGTTTCAACTGTCAAATTCTCAAATTCATCTATCGTGAAAAAGTTTCAATTGTAAAATTTTCAAATCTATCTTTCGTGAAATAGTTGCAACTGTCAAATTTTAAAATTGATTATTCGAGATAAAGTTTTAACTGTTAAATTCTCAAATTCATCTTTCGTGAAAAAGTTTCAATTCTCAAATTTTCAAATCTATTTTTCGTGAGAAAGGTTCAATTGTCAAATTTTCGAATCTATCTTTCGTGAAAAAGTTTCAATTGTAAAATTTTCAAATCTATTTTTCCTGAGAAAGTTTCAATTGTCAAATTTTCGAATCTATCTTTCGTGAAAAAGTTTCAACTGTCAAATTTTCAAATTCATCTTTCGTGAGAACGTTTCAACTGTCAAATTCTCAAATTCATCTATCGTGAAAAAGTTTCAATTGTAAAATTTTCAAATCTATCTTTCGTGAAATAGTTGCAACTGTCAAATTTTAAAATTGATTATTCGAGATAAAGTTTTAACTGTTAAATTCTCAAATTCATCTTTCGTGAAAAAGTTTCAATTCTCAAATTTTCAAATCTATTTTTCGTGAGAAAGGTTCAATTGTCAAATTTTCGAATCTATCTTTCGTGAAAAAGTTTCAATTGTAAAATTTTCAAATATATTTTTCGTGAGAAAGTGTCAATTGTCAAATTTTCCAATCTATCTTTCGTGAAAAAGTTTCAACTGTCAAATTTTCAAATTCATCTTTCGTGAGAAAGTTTCAATTGTCAAATTCTCAAATCAAGAGACTCGGTAGAGTCTCGGGACAAGTACATTGACAGCCCTGTCGTCTGCTGGCCCGAGACTCGCCGAGACTATACTTTCTCTGAATAAAACGATTCGCCGTGGTGGGGGTAAAATTGGCATGTGATTTTATTGAATTACGAAGCTCAGGAGCCATTTAGCAACTTGAAAATTGAAGTTTAAGCCAATTGAGTAATTCTCTTTCGATTCCGCCCTAAATCAGCATGATCGGTGTTGTAATTGCTGAGAAAAAACTTTGCACGGGCTCAAGATTATGCAAAAGTTACCAACACATTCAAGAATTTATGCGTCTGTATTTATAAACACCATCAAAGGCACTTTGATGCTCTCGAGTTTCTGATTCGTTGGATCTGACGACATCCATTTTTAGACGTTGTGATTGGTTGTTGAAATTAGTTGTTGATGATTGGAAATCTGACGTCAACTTCAGAACGTAGCACACGGCGCAGCACAGCTGGTAACAGCAGTCATAAATTCGACCGATATACATATATATATGTACAAACCATGTGTCAGTTTTTGATCGTATGAACAGAGTTTCGACATTGCGAAGTGCGTGCGGGATCAATAAAAAAATAATTTTCGTCATCTAAAGAAGTGCATATTACTATTTATTTTGTTATTTGTGATATATTAAACCGGTATCAAAGCGGCCGCGTAAATGTAGTCGGTGATGTGTGTGTGAAAAAGAATATAAAAAATGCGCGATGCATGTATGTCAACGAAACTTTTCAAGATTTCATTATTTCGTTCGATTGGAAATAAGTGTTAACTGAAATAATGCTTCAATTAAACCAGAGTACGAGAAATATTGTCCAGTGCGAATAAATTGTCAGTGGCATGGTTATATATCATGTGTACATAGGTTATATATACGAATAAATAGAACAAAAATACACGCAACTGTTAGAATGATATTAGAAACTTTAATTGAATAAATATTTTCTAATTTATTTCTTGTGTCGTCATTATTTTTAAACATCCCCATATTTTGCTTGATATTCAGTTTGGCTCTGCCCTCTCCGATCCTTGTTTTCACCCGCCCTGTTTGCAGCGGATCGATTCATATTATTAATTCGTTCCCTAATATGTGTTCTATGATTTTCTACTCCTTCATGATGATTGTGGTAACATGATTCGAGAGGTTTCTAACCATGATCTTGAATTGCACATTTTGTAAATCAGATTTTCAAAAAAAAATCTGGTCTTGGTATAGTGTGTAGTTATTCTTTTCCTATTAGGTCTGTCGAGTGATAAATTTGGAAACTTTTCGAGAAAGCCTTTGGATGCTTTTTTTGCTAATGATATGAAAAGTTGTATCTTAGGAATGCGGTATGCAAACACAAATTTTGATAACAAAACTTATAGAATGACATGTATGTTGAGTATTTCCACTTTGCAAACTACAAATATGGGATTATTATAAAAAAAATTCATTCCGATAAGTCTACTGTTGCTCAGTTTTGGATGCGATCAAATATGATGCCTACCAACATCCCCAGAAACTTACAGAATTGCTGAATGCAATGTGCGCTATGTCATTTTAATGTAACATCATGACTTTTGACAACTTTTCATTATAATGCTGTAGATTCGGATCATTAAAATACTGCAAAAATCTGTAAACTATACAATTTAAATACTGTGCCATTCATTTTACATTTTGACTCTAACTGTAACATCTATATGAAGAAAAAAATTGATTATAAAAGTCTTCAGTTGCTCATTTATGGATAGATTTGAAATTGCTGTCTTCGAAGCTCATTGCGCAGATACATTGAACCGCAGCAGATACCGGCGAACTCTGAAATTTCTGTGGATAAATATATATGCGACGGATCACCCCTTATCTTTGATTATGGTAATATGTAATGGAACTTGGTTCGGCAAGTTTTTAAGTGTTCCTTTTCAAATAGTATTGAAGTTTGTATGACTGATATACAGCAAATACTTCCAAACTTTGATATTTCTGTGTTGCAGCATGTGTGCCAATCATTCAAATCATTTCCTCCAACCGTATCATGTAATCTAGAAAATTCATCACAAAAGTCTTCCGCATTTCTAGATACTTCAATTTTCCTTTTTCTACTCCATTGTGAGTTTTCGAATTTTTAAATTAATTTCTGAATTGTCCTGAAATGGTTTTTCTCCAAAACCAATGCAGGCACCTTAAACGTCTTTGAATTCTGTTGCTTTGTTGAATTAAGTTCGCTTAGTTTTTTTTGCTGTTTTGAGTTCTGGCATAATAAATGGTAGAAGTTTACGGGTACTTTTTTTCAGCAACTATCAAACTGTGGATAATTGAACCTCAGCGGCCGCTTGCAAACTTTGGAAATATATTTGATTGAGGGCACGTTTTGGATGAAATAAAATCTCTAGATTCAGAATGCAAAAGCGACATTTAAAGTGGGCAAATCTGTTGGATTTTTCGTGTCTTGAATTTGATCTATCTTTCATTTGAATTTTGAAGAAAAGGGATAAATAAAATCTGTTCTATTAAGGAAATCTTTACATCAGTTCTTTCTTGGTATGAAGACTTGGAAAAAATCGCCAAAGGCCAAGGACAGACAGGTGACGAAATATTTTCAGTACAATTTTGACGAAAAATAGATCTTTTGTCGCGGAAACCAACGTTATAAGCCGAAAATCATATTACAGCCCACGAGACGCATTTCTTCACTCTCTTGGGTTCCTATTACACAAAACATATTAGAAGATAAGGGGGAAAATCACCAACGTGGAAGAAGAAACCAGTGCCGAAATATTTCCAGTACAATTTTGACGAAAAATAGGTCCTTTTTCGTGGAAACCAACGTTATAAGCCGAAAATCATATCTCGGCCCCCAACCCGCTTTCTACCATTCTCTTGGGTTCCCAATAAGCATAGCAAATTAGAGTAGAAGAAAAAAAATAGCCCAACTCCATGGACAGACCTGTGACGGAATGTTTTCTGTACAATGTTGACGAGAAATTTGTTGTTTTTCGTGGAAACCAACGTTATAGGCCGAAAATCATATCTCGGCCCGCAACACACTTTTCCCCATGCTCTTGGGTTCCAAATAGACGAAACATATTAGAGTACAAGGAAAAAAATCGCCAAAGTTCAAAGACAGACCTGTGACGAAATATTTCCAGTACAATTTTAACGAAAAATAGATCTTATTTCGTGGAAACCAACGTTATAAGCCGAAAATCATATTATGGCCCACAACACGCATTTCTCCATGCTCTTGGATTCCCAATAGACAAAACATATTAGAAGACAAGGAGAAAAATCACCAAAGTCCAAGACCAAACCAGTGCCGAAATATTTTCAGTACAATTTTGAAAAAAAATTGGTCTTTTACGTGGAAACAAACATTATAAACCGAAATTCATTTTGCGGGCCTCATCCCGGATTCCTCCATGCTGTTTAGTTCCTAATAGGCATAACATATTAGAGTATAAGGAAAAAAATCGCCAAAGTTCAAGAGCAGACTTGTGACCAAATATTTTCACTACAATTTTTACGAAAAATTGGTCTTTTATGGTGGAAACCAACTTTATAAGCCGAACATCATACCTAGGGAAAATAAGATTGGGAAAAGTACATTGATGGTCCCTTATTTGCTGATAATTTCATGCAAAAGATTATCCCATAAAAAATGTTCGTATGAGAATGGAATCTATAAAAATGTACTAAGCAAATAATTCGTAGAAATTTATACTAAAATCCTATAACCGTCATAACATAAATGAGGAACATTTGAGAAAAAAGGCGTGATATCAAACCATAAACTTCCCCTAGGGAAAAAAAGGTTGGGACAAGTACATTGATGGTCTCTTGTTTCTGGATGACAGAAAAAAGATTTAGAACCAGGAAAAAAATTCTATAAAAATAATAAACGAAAAATTGAAAAGTTCAAAAAAATTCAACAAAAATAAAAAACAATCGAAAAAATTCTGTAAAGAAAAATAAAAAATTTTCAAAAAAAAATCATAAATATTGAACAAATTGAAAAATGTACTATCCAAGTTACATGCAGTATAAAAATGTATGATATCAATTGGAGGCCAAGTTTTTATTGATAATTTGGAATATTTATCGAAAAAATTGGAAACTGTAATGAAATTCATGATAATTATTTTCACGAAAAAACTTAATGAAAAAAAAGACATAACGGAAGTTACGTGCAGTACTAGAATGTATTATATCAATTCGAGGTCAAGTATTTATCAGTTATTCGAAATATAATCTCCGGCGACAAATGAGCGTTGAGAATCCTTGTCGGGCTCACAACGTTTTATCAAAATTACTAAAAAATTAATGGAAATAAAATCATTAAAAATTCACATGAAAGTCATTCGTTACTTCATCAAGGTATACACTTTAAAGAATCGATTCCCCTCCGACTTTCAGGATCCCCTGGTATTATTCACAACATTCAACTTCGATTGGATCGGTACAAATTATGTTCAAATACGTCTTAAACGTACTTGTCCGGCCCATCACTTTTTATTCAAATTGCTCATTCGACAACAAATCAGGGCTCTTCTATAATGACAAATATAATAAAATGGATAAAAATAAAAATAATATCTCCAAGTAATTTGAACTTGATTGTTCGCAAGTTCGTATAGCAATATCCACTTCTCAATCAAGAGACTCGGTAGAGTCTCGGGACAAGTACATTGACAGCCCTGTCGTCTGCTGGCCCGAGGCTCTTGCCGAGTATACTTTCTCTGAATAAAACGATTCGCCGTGGTGGGGGTAAAATTGGCAAGTGATTTTTTTGAATTACCGAAGTTATGAGTCATCTGAGGCTTTGAAAATTGAACTTTCAGCTAATTAAGAAATTCTCTTTCGATTGCGCCCAAAATCAACACGATCGGTGGCGTAATTGCTGAGAAAAAACTTTGCACGGGCTCAAGATTATGCAAAAGTTACTGACACATCACGAGTTCGACGTATACGTATACGCGTTTTGACGTAGTTAGTGGTAGTAGAGTTGTTGCCTCTACGCATTCTGATTGGCTCAACGATGTCGGCTCCTCCAGCTGCTAGGCCGACCGCGGGTGAGGCTCAAGTGTTAGAAGGCCTAAAATAGCGAACAGGCATTCTGTATATCTATATATGCGTTATACAGAATGCCTGTTCGCCATTTTAGGCCTTCTAACTTTTGAGTCTTACCCCGACCGCGCTCAGACTCCGTAAATATTATATATATATATAAACCATGTGTCAGTTTTCGATCATCGTATAAACAAACGGAGTTTTGTCATTATGGAATGCGTGTGGAATATATAAAAAAAACTTTCGTCATCTAACCAAGTGCATAGTACTAAAACCTGTGGAATGCTAAACTAAACCGGTATAAAAGCAGTCGCGTAAATGTAGTCTGGTGTGTGAAAAAGAATAAAATAAAAAAATACGCGGTGCATGTCGACGAAACTTTTTAAGATTTCATTAATTCGTTTGACTGAAAATAAGTTTATCATTTATATCATTTGTGAATATAGGTTATAAGATATCAATACATCGATACGCACATCCGAAACCACCCGAGACTTGTTTTCATACTGAACGTCATTTTGACAGGTGAGGTTATGATCCCCAATGTGCTGTTGTGTGCGGACTCTAATTAATAAATGAAAATGGTTAGTGAAAATTGGTTAATGTATATTTTGTTAAAACTTGTGGTATACTAAACCGGTATAAAAGCGGCCGCGTAAATGTAGACTGTGATCTGTGTGTGCAAATAAAACATATAAAAAAATGCGCGATTCATATATATGTCAACGAAACTTTTCAAGATTTCATTATTTCGTTCGATTGGAAATAAGTGTCAACTGAGATAATCTTTCAATTAAACCAGAGTTCGCGGAATATTATCCAGTGTAAATATATCATCAGTTGCGTGATTACATATCATGTGTAATAATGTAGGTCATATATACGAGTTCCCTTTGATAGCTGTGTGGTAACGAACCGGCCGGGGTTTGACGTTACGAAGTGTGGGACAAATGTAGCAAACGTTCGCATAGTTAGTGAATAATATAAATAAGGCAAATCAGTTTATCAAAATAGGTCTGGAAGTTGTAAGAAAAAATGTTCGTCAACCTATAACGTCAAATTTTCTTTTTGCGATCTGAAATATTATGGTTGATAATTAATAAAACAAGAACACACAGAACTGTTAGTATATATATAATGTAAGAAACTCCAATCGAATAAATGTTTTCTAATTTATTTCTTGTGTCATCGGTATTTTTGAATATTCCCACATTTTGCTTCCTATTGAGTTTGGCTCTGCTCTTTCCGATCCTTGTTTTGACTCCATCGGTTTGCAGCGGATCGATACATAGTATTAAATGGTTGCCTAATATGTGTCCTATACTTTTCTACTATTTCTTCATGCTGATTGTGGTAACATGATTCAAGTGGTTTCCGACTATGATCATCAATCGCACATTTTATATATCAGATTCTTAAAACAGTTTCTGGTGTTGATATAAGTGTTGTTATACTTTTTCCACCTGGTCTGTCGAGTAATAAATTTTGAAACTTCTTCCAAAAAGTCTTTGGATGCTTATTTTGCTGATGATATGAAAAGTCGTATCTTGGGAATGCTGTATGCAAACACAAATTTTGATAACAAAACTTATGGAATGACATGTATGTTGAGTATTTCCACTTTGCAAACTACAAATATGGAATTATTATAAAAAAAATTCATTCGAATAAGTCTACTGTTGCTCAGTTTTGGATGCGATCAAATATAATGCCAACCAACATCCCCAGAAACTTACAGAATTGCTGAATGCAATGTGCGCTATGTCATTTTAATGTAACATCATGACTTTTGACAACTTTTCATTATAATGCTGTAAATTCGGATCATTGACATACTGCAAAAATCTGCAAACTATACAATTTAAATACTGTGCCATTCATTTTACATTTTGACTCTAACTGTAACATATATATGAAGTAAAAAATTGATTATAAAAGTCTTCAGTTGCTCATTTATGGATAGATTTGAAATTGCTGTCTTCGAAGCTCATCGCGCAGATACATTGACTCTGAAATTTCTGTGGATAAATATATATGCGACGGATCACCCCTTATCTTTGATTATGGTAATATGTAATGGAACTTGGTTCGGCAAGGTTTTAAGTGTTCCTTTTCAAATAGTATTGAAGTTTGTATGACTGATACACAGCGAATACTTCCAAACTTTGATATTTCTGTGTTGCAGCATGTGTGCCAATCATTCAAATCATTTACTCCAACCGTATCATGTAATCTAGAAAATTTATCACAAAAGTCTTCCGCTTTTCTAAATACTTCAATTTTCCTTTTTCTACTCCATTGTGAGTTTTCGAATTTCTAAATTCATTTCTGAATTGTCCTGAAATGGTTTTCCTCCAAAACCAATGCAGGTACCTTAAACGTCTTTGAATTCTGTTGCTCTGTTGAATTAAGTTCGCTTAGTTTTTTTTGCTGCTTTGAGTTCTGGCATAATAAATGTTAGAAGTTTTCAGGTACTTTTTTTCAGCAACTATCAAACTGTGGATAATTGGATCTCAGCGGCCACTTGCAAACTTTGGAAATATATTTCATTGGGGGCACGTTTTGGATGAAATGAAATCTCTAGATTCAGAATGCAAAAGCGACATTCAAAGTGGGCAAATCTGTTGGATTTTTCGTGTTTTGAATGTGATCTATCTTTCATTTGAATTTTGAAGAAAAGTTATAAATAAAGTCTGTTCTATTAAGGAAATCTTTACGTCAGTTGTTTCTTGGTATGAAGACTTGGAAAAAATCGGCAAAGGCCAAGGACAGACCGGTGACGAAATATTTCCAGTACAATTTTGACGAAAAATAGATCTTATTTCGTGGAAACCAACGTTATAAGCCGAAAATCATATTACGGCCCACAACACGCATTTCTTCATGCTCTTGGGTTCCCAATAGACAAAACATATTAGAAGACAAGGAGAAAAATCACCAAAGTCCAAGACCAAACCAGTGCCGAAATATTTTCAGTACAATTTTGAAGAAAAATTGGTCTTTTACGTGGAAACCAACATTATAAACCGAAATTCATTTCTCGGGCCTATCATCCCGGATTCCTCTATGCTGTTGAGTTCCTAATAGGCATAACATATTAGAGTATAAGGAAAAAAATCGCCAAAGTTCAAGGGCAGTCTTGTGACGAAATATCTTCACTACAATTTTTACGAAAAATTGGTCTTTTATGGTGGAAACCAACTTTATAAGCCAAACATCATACCGAGGGAAAATAAGATTGGGAAAAGTACATTTATGGTCCCTTATTTGCTGATAATTTCATGAAAAAGATTATCCCATAAAAATTGTTCGTATGAGAATGGAATCTATAAAAATATACTAAGCAAATAATTCATAGAAATTTATACTAAAATCCTATAACCGTCATAACATAAATGAGGAACTTTTGAGAAAAAAGGCGTGATATCAAACCGTAAACTTCCCCTAGGGAAAAAAAGGTTGGGACAAGTACATTGATGGTCTCTTGTTTCTGGATGACATAGAAAAAAGACTCAGAACCAGGAAAAAAATTCTATAGAAATAATAAACGAAAAATTGAAAAGTTCAAAAAAATTCAACAAAAATAAAAAATAATCGAAAAAAATTCTGTAAAGAAAAATAAAAAATTTTCAAAAAATTCATAAATATTGGACAAATGGAAAAATGTACTATCCAAGTTACATGCAGTATAAAAATGTATGATATCAATTGGAGGCCAAGTTTTTATTGATAATTTGGAATATTTATCCAACAAATCGGAAACTTTAATTGAAATTTATGATAATTATTTTCAAGAAAAAAGTTAATGAAAAAAAGTCATAACGGAAGTTACGTGCAGTACTAAAATGTATTATATCAATTCGAGGTCAAGTATTTATCAGTTATTCGAAATATAATCTCCGGCAACAAATGAGCGTTGAGAATCCTTGTCGGGCTCACAACGTTTTATCAAAATTACTAAAAAATGAATGAAAATAAAATCATTAAAAATTCACATGAAAATCATTCGTTACTTCAATAAGGTACACACTTTAAAGAATCGATTCCCCTCCGACTTTCAGGATCTCCTGGTATTATTCACAACATTCAACTTCGATTGGATCGGTACAAATTATGTTCAAATACGTCTTAAACGTACTTGTCCGGCCCATCACTTTTTATTCAAATTGCTCATTCGAAAACAAATCAAAAACGAAGTTAATGCATGTGTTAATATTAAGGAACAGTAATTCCCGAGAAAATAATTTTCCTTCGAATCACTCTTGTCAAAATGAAACGAAAATGAAAGATGAAGTTGATTAATCTATTTATATTGTATGGAGTCATAATTCACAACAAAATCATTTTTGTCCAAATTCCAGGAATCCACGTGTCGTACTCGACTAGTGATATTTATCAAAATGTGTACGTGACTATAGAAAAAAAAAACATTTCATGGCTGAGTAGGTTCGAAAATTTCTAGTAATGTGCCTGATTATTTCTCATTTTCATTGGTTCTTACCGAATGGTATGTGTTCACTGAAGAAAATGAGAAGTGGATATTGCTATACGAACTTGCGAACAATCAAGTTCAAATTACTTGGAGATATTATTTTTATTTCTATCGATTTTATTATATTTGTCATTATAGAACAGTCCTGATTTGTTTTCGAATGAGCAATTTGAATAAAAAGTGATGGGCCGGACAAGTACGTTTAAGACGTATTTGAACATAATTTGTACCGATCCAATCGAAGTTGAATGTTGTGAATAATACCAGGAGATCCTGAAAGTCGGAGGGGAATCGATTCTTTAAAGTGTGTACCTTATTGAAGTAACGAATGATTTTCATGTGAATTTTTAATGATTTTATTTTCATTCATTTTTTAGTAATTTTGATAAAACGTTGTGAGCCCGACAAGGATTCTCAACGCTCATTTGTTGCCGGAGATTATATTTCGAATAACTGATAAATACTTGACCTCGAATTGATATAATACATTTTAGTACTGCACGTAACTTCCGTTATGACTTTTTTTCATTAACTTTTTTCTTGAAAATAATTATCATAAATTTCAATTAAAGTTTCCGATTTGTTGGATAAATATTCCAAATTATCAATAAAAACTTGGCCTCCAATTGATATCATACATTTTTATACTGCATGTAACTTGGATAGTACATTTTTCCATTTGTCCAATATTTATGAATTTTTTGAAAATTTTTTATTTTTCTTTACAGAATTTTTTTCGATTATTTTTTATTTTTGTTGAATTTTTTTGAACTTTTCAATTTTTCGTTTATTATTTCTATAGAATTTTTTTCCTGGTTCTGAGTCTTTTTTCTATGTCATCCAGAAACAAGAGACCATCAATGTACTTGTCCCAACCTTTTTTTCCCTAGGTTTCTTCAGTGAACACATACCATTCGGTAAGAACCAATGAAAATGAGAAATAATCAGGCGCATTACTAGAAATTTTCGAACCTACTCAGCCATGCAATGTTTTTTTTTCTATAGTCACGTACACATTTTGATAAATATCACTAGTCGAGTACGACACGTGGATTCCTGGAATTTGTAGAAAAATGATTTTGTTGTGAATTATGACTCCATATAATATAAATAGATTAATCAACTTCATCTTTCATTTTCGTTTCATTTTGACAAGAGCGATTCGAAGGAAAATTATTTTCTCGGGAATTACTGTTCCTTAATATTAACACATGCATTAACTTCGTTTTTGATTTGTTTTCGAATGAGCAATTTGAATAAAAAGTGATGGGCCGGACAAGTACGTTTAAGACGTATTTGAACATAATTTGTACCGATCCAATCGAAGTTGAATGTTGTGAATAATACCAGGGGATCCTGAAAGTCGGAGGGGAATCGATTCTTTAAAGTGTATACCTTGATGAAGTAACGAATGACTTTCATGTGAATTTTTAATGATTTTATTTCCATTAATTTTTTAGTAATTTTGATAAAACGTTGTGAGCCCGACAAGGATTCTCAACGCTCATTTGTCGCCGGAGATTATATTTCGAATAACTGATAAATACTTGACCTCGAATTGATATAATACATTCTAGTACTGCACGTAACTTCCGTTATGTCTTTTTTTTCATTAAGTTTTTTCGTGAAAATAATTATCATGAATTTCATTACAGTTTCCAATTTTTTCGATAAATATTCCAAATTATCAATAAAAACTTGGCCTCCAATTGATATCATACATTTTTATACTGCATGTAACTTGGATAGTACATTTTTCAATTTGTTCAATATTTATGATTTTTTTTTGAAAATTTTTTATTTTTCTTTACAGAATTTTTTCGATTGTTTTTTATTTTTGTTGAATTTTTTTGAACTTTTCAATTTTTCGTTTATTATTTTTATAGAATTTTTTTCCTGGTTCTAAATCTTTTTTCTGTCATCCAGAAACAAGAGACCATCAATGTACTTGTCCCAACCTTTTTTTCCCTAGGGGATTTATCTTTCGTGAAAAAATTTTAACTGCTAAATTCTCAAATTCGTCTTTCGTGAAAAAGTTTTAACTCTTAAATTTTCAAATCTATTTTTCGTGAGAAAGTTTCAACTGTCAAATTTTCAAATTCATCTTCCGTGAGAAAATTTCAACTGTCAAATTCTCAAATTCATCTATCGTGAAAAAGTTTCAATTGTAAAATTTTCAAATCTATCTTTCGTGAAATAGTTGCAACTGTCAAATTTTAAAATTCATTATTCAAGATAAAGTTTTAACTGTTAAATTCTCAAATTCATCTTTCGTGAAAAAGTTTCAATTCTCAAATTTTCAAATCTATTTTTCGTGAGAAAGTTTCAATTGTCAAATTTTCGAATCTATCTTTCGTGAAAAAGTTTCAATTGTAAAATTTTCAAATCTATTTTTCCTGAGTAAGTTTCAATTGTCAAATTTTCGAATCTATCTTTCGTGAAAAAGTTTCAACTGTCAAATTTTCAAATCCATCTTTCGTGAGAAAGTTTCAATTGTCAAATTCTCAAATTTATCTTTCGTGAAAAAATTTTAACTGCTAAATTCTCAAATTCGTCTTTCGTGAAAAAGTTTTAACTCTTAAATTCTCAAATTCATCTTTCGTGAAAAAGTTTCAATTGTAAAATTTTCGAATCTATTTTTCGTGAGAAAGTTTCTATTATCAAATTTTCAAATCTATCTTTCGTGAAAAAGTTTCAACTGTCAAATTTTCAAATTCATCTTTCGTGAGAAAGTTTTAACTGTTAAATTCTCAAATTCATCTTTCGTGAAAAACTTTTAACTGTTAAATTCTCAAATTCATCTATCGTGAAAAAGTTTCAATTGTAAAATTTTCAAATCTATCTTTCGTGAAATAGTTTCAACTGTCAAATTTTAAAATTCATTATTCGAGATAAAGTTTTAACTGTCAAATTTTTAAATTCGCCTTTTCTGAAAAAGTTTCAATTCTCAAATTTTCAAATTCATCTTTCGTGAGAAAGTTTCAATTGTCAAATTCTCAAATTTATCTTTCGTGAAAAAGTTTTAACTGCTCAATTCTCAAATTCATCTTTCATGAAAAAGTTCCAATTGTGAAATTCTCAAATTTACCTTTCGTAAAAAAGTTTTAATTGTTCAATTCTCAAATTCATCTTTCCTGAGAAAGTTTCAATTTTCAAATTCTCAAATTCATCTTTCGTGAAAAAGTTTTAACTGTTAAATTCTCAAATTCATCTTTCGTGAAAAAGTTTCAATTGTAAAATTTTCAAATCTATCTTTCGTGTAATAGTTTCAACTGTCAAATTTTAAAATTCATTATTCGAGATAAAGTTTTAACTGTCAAATTTTCAAATTAGCCTTTTGTGAAAAAGGTTCAATTCTCCAATTTTTAAATTCATGTTTCGTAAGAAACGTTCAATTGTCAAATTTTCAAATCTATCTTTCGTGAAAAAGTTTCAAATTTCAAATTCGCAAATGAATCTTTCGTGAGAAAGTTTGAACTTTCAAATTTTCAAATTCATCTTTTGGGAAAAAGTTTCAATACTCAAATTTTCAAATCTATTTTTCGTGATAAAGTTTCAACTGTCAAATTTTCAAATTCATCTTCCGTGAGAAAATTTCAACTGTCAAATTCTCAAATTCATCTATCGTGAAAAAGTTTCAATTCTCAAATTTTCAAATCTATTTTTCGTGAGAAAGGTTCAATTGTCAAATTTTCGAATCTATCTTTCGTGAAAAAGTTTCAATTGTAAAATTTTCAAATCTATTTTTCCTGAGAAAGTTTCAATTGTCAAATTTTCGAATCTATCTTTCGTGAAAAAGTTTCAACTGTCAAATTTTTAAATTCGCCTTTTCTGAAAAAGTTTCAATTCTCAAATTTTCAAATTCATCTTTCGTGAGAAAGTTTCAATTGTCAAATTCTCAAATTTATCTTTCGTGAAAAAGTTTGAACTGCTCAATTCTCAAATTCATCTTTCGTGAAAAAGTTCCAATTGTGAAATTCTCAAATTCACCTTTCGTAAAAAAGTTTTAATTGTTAAATTCTCAAATTCATCTTTCCTGAGAAAGTTTCAATTGTCAAATTCTCAAATTCATCTTTCGTGAAAAAGTTTTAACTGTTAAATTCTCAAATTCATCTTTCGTGAAAAAGTTTCAATTGTAAAATTTTCAAATCTATCTTTCGTGAAATAGTTTCAACTGTCAAATTTTAAAATTCATTATTCGAGATAAAGTTTTAACTGTCAAATTTTCAAATTCGCATTTTCTGAAAAAGTTTCAATTCTCAAATTTTTAAATTCATGTTTCGTAAGAAACTTTCAATTGTCAAATTTTCAAATCTATCTTTCGTGAAAAAGTTTCAATTGTAAAATTTTCAAATCTATTTATCGAGAGAAAGTTTCTATTATCAAATTTTCAAATTCGTCTTTTGTGAAAAAGTTTCAATACTCAAATTTTCAAATCTATTTTTCGTGAGAAACTTTCAACTATCAAATTTTCAAATGCATCTTTCGTGAGAACGTTTCAACTGTCAAATTCTCAAATTCATCTATCGTGAAAAAGTTTCAATTGTAAAATTTTCAAATCTATCTTTCGTGAAATAGTTGCAACTGTCAAATTTTAAAATTGATTATTCGAGATAAAGTTTTAACTGTTAAATTCTCAAATTCATCTTTCGTGAAAAAGTTTCAATTCTCAAATTTTCAAATCTATTTTTCGTGAGAAAGGTTCAATTGTCAAATTTTCGAATCTATCTTTCGTGAAAAAGTTTCAATTGTAAAATTTTCAAATCTATTTTTCCTGAGAAAGTTTCAATTGTCAAATTTTCGAATCTATCTTTCGTGAAAAAGTTTCAACTGTCAAATTTTCAAATTCATCTTTCGTGAGAAAGTTTCAATTGTCAAATTCTCAAATTTATCTTTCGTGAAAAAATTTTAACTGCTACATTCTCAAATTCGTCTTTCGTGAAAAAGTTTTAACTGTTAAATTCTCAAATTCATCTTTCGTGAAAAAGTTTCAATTGTAAACTTTTCAAATCTATCTTTCGTGAAATAGTTTCAACTGTCAAATTTTAAAATTCATTATTCGAGATAAAGTTTTAACTGTCAAATTTTCAAATTCGCCTTTTGTGAAAAAGGTTCAATTCTCAAATTTTTAAATTCATGTTTCGTAAGAAACGTTCAATTGTCAAATTTTCAAATCTATCTTTCGTGAAAAAGTTTCAAATTTCAAATTCGCAAATGAATCTTTCGTGAGAAAGTTTGAACTTTCAAATTTTCAAATTCAACTTTTGGGAAAAAGTTGCAATTGTAAAATTTTCAAATCTATCTTTCGTGAAATAGTTTCAACTGTCAAATTTTAAAGATCATTATTCGAGATAAAGTTTTAACTGTCAAATTTTCAAATTCGCCTTTTGTGAAAAAGTTTCAATTCTCAAATTTTTAAATTCATGTTTCGTAAGAAACTTTCAATTGTCAAATTTTCAAATCTATCTTTCGTGAAAAAGTTTCAATTGTAAAATTTTCAAATCTATTTATCGAGAGAAAGTTTCTATTATCAAATTTTCAAATCTATCTTTCGTCAAAAAGTTTCAACTGTCAAATTTTCAAATTCATCTTTCGTGAGAAAGTTTTAACTGTTAAATTCTCAAATTCATCTTTCGTGAAAAACTTTTAACTGTTAAATTCTCAAATTCATCTATAGTGAAAAAGTTTCAATTGTAAAATTTTCAAATCTATCTTTCGTGAAATAGTTTCAACTGTCAAATTTTAAAATTCATTATTCGAGATAAAGTTTTAACTGTTAAATTCTCAAATTCATCTTTCGTGAGAAAGTTTCAATTGTCAAATTCTCAAATTCATCTTTCGTGAAAAAGTTTTAACTGTTAAATTCTCAAATTCATCTTTCGTGAAAAAGTTGCAATTGTAAAATTTTCAAATCTATCTTTCGTGAAATAGTTTCAACTGTCAAATTTTAAAGATCATTATTCGAGATAAAGTTTTAACTGTCAAATTTTCAAATTCGCCTTTTGTGAAAAAGTTTCAATTCTCAAATTTTTAAATTCATGTTTCGTAAGAAACTTTCAATTGTCAAATTTTCAAATCTATCTTTCGTGAAAAAGTTTCAATTGTAAAATTTTCAAATCTATTTATCGAGAGAAAGTTTCTATTATCAAATTTTCAAATCTATCTTTCGTCAAAAAGTTTCAACTGTCAAATTTTCAAATTCATCTTTCGTGAGAAAGTTTCAATTGTCAAATTCTCAAATTTATCTTTCGTGAAAAAGTTTTAACTGCTAAATTCTCAAATTCATCTTTCGTGAAAAAGTTTCAATTGTGAAATTCTCAAATTTACCTTTCGTAAAAAAGTTTTAATTGTTAAATTCTCAAATTCATCTTTCGTGAGAAAGTTTCAATTGTCAAATTCTCAAATTAATCTTTCGTGAAAAAGTTTTAACTGTTAAATTCTCAAATTCATCTTTCGTGAAAAAGTTTCAATTGTAAAATTTTCAAATCTATCTTTCGTGAAATAGTTTCAACTGTCAAATTTTAAAATTCATTATTCGAGATAAAGTTTTAACTGTCAAATTTTCAAATTCGCCTTTTGTGAAAAAGGTTCAATTCTCAAATTTTTAAATTCATGTTTCGTAAGAAACGTTCAATTGTCAAATTTTCAAATCTATCTTTCGTGAAAAAGTTTCAAATTTCAAATTCGCAAATGAATCTTTCGTGAGAAAGTTTGAACTTTCAAATTTTCAAATTCATCTTTTGGGAAAAAGTTTCAATACTCAAATTTTCAAATCTATTTTTCGTGAGAAAGTTTCAACTGTCAAATTTTCAAATTCATCTTCCGTGAGAAAATTTCAACTGTCAAATTCTCAAATTCATCTATCGTGAAAAAGTTTCAATTGTAAAATTTTCAAATCTATCTTTCGTGAAATAGTTGCAACTGTCAAATTTTAAAATTCATTATTCAAGATAAAGTTTTAACTGTTAAATTCTCAAATTCATCTTTCGTGAAAAAGTTTCAATTCTCAAATTTTCAAATCTATTTTTCGTGAGAAAGTTTCAATTGTCAAATTTTCGAATCTATCTTTCGTGAAAAAGTTTCAATTGTAAAATTTTCAAATCTATTTTTCCTGAGAAAGTTTCAATTGTCAAATTTTCGAATCTATCTTTCGTGAAAAAGTTTCAACTGTCAAATTTTCAAATCCATCTTTCGTGAGAAAGTTTCAATTGTCAAATTCTCAAATTTATCTTTCGTGAAAAAATTTTAACTGCTAAATTCTCAAATTCGTCTTTCGTGAAAAAGTTTTAACTCTTAAATTCTCAAATTCATCTTTCGTGAAAAAGTTTCAATTGTAAAATTTTCGAATCTATTTTTCGTGAGAAAGTTTCTATTATCAAATTTTCAAATCTATCTTTCGTGAAAAAGTTTCAACTGTCAAATTTTCAAATTCATCTTTCGTGAGAAAGTTTTAACTGTTAAATTCTCAAATTCATCTTTCGTGAAAAACTTTTAACTGTTAAATTCTCAAATTCATCTATCGTGAAAAAGTTTCAATTGTAAAATTTTCAAATCTATCTTTCGTGAAATAGTTTCAACTGTCAAATTTTAAAATTCATTATTCGAGATAAAGTTTTAACTGTCAAATTTTTAAATTCGCCTTTTCTGAAAAAGTTTCAATTCTCAAATTTTCAAATTCATCTTTCGTGAGAAAGTTTCAATTGTCAAATTCTCAAATTTATCTTTCGTGAAAAAGTTTTAACTGCTCAATTCTCAAATTCATCTTTCGTGAAAAAGTTCCAAATGTGAAATTCTCAAATTTACCTTTCGTAAAAATGTTTTAATTGTTAAATTCTCAAATTCATCTTTCCTGAGAAAGTTTCAATTGTCAAATTCTCAAATTCATCTTTCGTGAAAAAGTTTTAACTGTTAAATTCTCAAATTCATCTTTCGTGAAAAAGTTTCAATTGTAAAATTTTCAAATCTATCTTTCGTGAAATAGTTTCAACTGTCAAATTTTAAAATTCATTATTCGAGATAAAGTTTTAACTGTCAAATTTTCAAATTCGCCTTTTGTGAAAAAGGTTCAATTCTCAAATTTTTAAATTCATGTTTCGTAAGAAACGTTCAATTGTCAAATTTTCAAATCTATCTTTCGTGAAAAAGTTTCAAATTTCAAATTCGCAAATGAATCTTTCGTGAGAAAGTTTGAACTTTCAAATTTTCAAATTCAACTTTTGGGAAAAAGTTGCAATTGTAAAATTTTCATATCTATCTTTCGTGAAATAGTTTCAACTGTCAAATTTTAAAGATCATTATTCGAGATAAAGTTTTAACTGTCAAATTTTCAAATTCGCCTTTTGTGAAAAAGTTTCAATTCTCAAATTTTTAAATTCATGTTTCGTAAGAAACTTTCAATTGTCAAATTTTCAAATCTATCTTTCGTGAAAACGTTTCAATTGTAAAATTTTCAAATCTATTTATCGAGAGAAAGTTTCTATTATCAAATTTTCAAATCTATCTTTCGTCAAAAAGTTTCAACTGTCAAATTTTCAAATTCATCTTTCGTGAGAAAGTTTCAATTGTCAAATTCTCAAATTTATCTTTCGTGAAAAAGTTTTAACTGCTAAATTCTCAAATTCATCTTTCGTGAAAAAGTTTCAATTGTGAAATTCTCAAATTTACCTTTCGTAAAAAAGTTTTAATTGTTAAATTCTCAAATTCATCTTTCGTGAGAAAGTTTCAATTGTCAAATTCTCAAATTAATCTTTCGTGAAAAAGTTTTAACTGTTAAATTCTCAAATTCATCTTTCGTGAAAAAGTTTCAATTGTAAAATTTTCAAATCTATCTTTCGTGAAATAGTTTCAACTGTCAAATTTTAAAATTCATTATTCGAGATAAAGTTTTAACTGTCAAATTTTCAAATTCGCCTTTTGTGAAAAAGGTTCAATTCTCAAATTTTTAAATTCATGTTTCGTAAGAAACGTTCAATTGTCAAATTTTCAAATCTATCTTTCGTGAAAAAGTTTCAAATTTCAAATTCGCAAATGAATCTTTCGTGAGAAAGTTTGAACTTTCAAATTTTCAAATTCATCTTTTGGGAAAAAGTTTCAATACTCAAATTTTCAAATCTATTTTTCGTGAGAAAGTTTCAACTGTCAAATTTTCAAATTCATCTTCCGTGAGAAAATTTCAACTGTCAAATTCTCAAATTCATCTATCGTGAAAAAGTTTCAATTGTAAAATTTTCAAATCTATCTTTCGTGAAATAGTTGCAACTGTCAAATTTTAAAATTCATTATTCAAGATAAAGTTTTAACTGTTAAATTCTCAAATTCATCTTTCGTGAAAAAGTTTCAATTCTCAAATTTTCAAATCTATTTTTCGTGAGAAAGTTTCAATTGTCAAATTTTCGAATCTATTTTTCGTGAGAAAGTTTCTATTATCAAATTTTCAAATCTATCTTTCGTGAAAAAGTTTCAACTGTCAAATTTTCAAATTCATCTTTCGTGAGAAAGTTTTAACTGTTAAATTCTCAAATTCATCTTTCGTGAAAAACTTTTAACTGTTAAATTCTCAAATTCATCTATCGTGAAAAAGTTTCAATTGTAAAATTTTCAAATCTATCTTTCGTGAAATAGTTTCAACTGTCAAATTTTAAAATTCATTATTCGAGATAAAGTTTTAACTGTCAAATTTTTAAATTCGCCTTTTCTGAAAAAGTTTCAATTCTCAAATTTTCAAATTCATCTTTCCTGAGAAAGTTTCAATTGTCAAATTCTCAAATTCATCTTTCGTGAAAAAGTTTCAACTGTCAAATTCTCAAATTCATCTATCGTGAAAAAGTTTCAATTGTAAAATTTTCAAATCTATCTTTCGTGAAATCGTTGCAACTGTCAAATTTTAAAATTGATTATTCGAGATAAAGTTTTAACTGTTAAATTCTCAAATTCATCTTTCGTGAAAAAGTTTCAATTCTCAAATTTTCAAATCTATTTTTCGTGAGAAAGGTTCAATTGTCAAATTTTCGAATCTATCTTTCGTGAAAAAGTTTCAATTGTAAAATTTTCAAATCTATTTTTCCTGAGAAAGTTTCAATTGTCAAATTTTCGAATCTATCTTTCGTGAAAAAGTTTCAACTGTCAAATTTTCAAATTCATCTTTCGTGAGAAAGTTTCAATTGTCAAATTCTCAAATTTATCTTTCGTGAAAAAATTTTAACTGCTACATTCTCAAATTCGTCTTTCGTGAAAAAGTTTTAACTGTTAAATTCTCAAATTCATCTTTCGTGAAAAAGTTTCAATTGTAAAATTTTCAAATCTATCTTTCGTGAAATAGTTTCAACTGTCAAATTTTAAAATTCATTATTCGAGATAAAGTTTTAACTGTCAAATTTTCAAATTCGCCTTTTGTGAAAAAGGTTCAATTCTCAAATTTTTAAATTCATGTTTCGTAAGAAACGTTCAATTGTCAAATTTTCAAATCTATCTTTCGTGAAAAAGTTTCAAATTTCAAATTCGCAAATGAATCTTTCGTGAGAAAGTTTGAACTTTCAAATTTTCAAATTCAACTTTTGGGAAAAAGTTGCAATTGTAAAATTTTCAAATCTATCTTTCGTGAAATAGTTTCAACTGTCAAATTTTAAAGATCATTATTCGAGATAAAGTTTTAACTGTCAAATTTTCAAATTCGCCTTTTGTGAAAAAGTTTCAATTCTCAAATTTTTAAATTCATGTTTCGTAAGAAACTTTCAATTGTCAAATTTTCAAATCTATCTTTCGTGAAAAAGTTTCAATTGTAAAATTTTCAAATCTATTTATCGAGAGAAAGTTTCTATTATCAAATTTTCAAATCTATCTTTCGTCAAAAAGTTTCAACTGTCAAATTTTCAAATTCATCTTTCGTGAGAAAGTTTCAATTGTCAAATTCTCAAATTTACCTTTCGTGAAAAAGTTTTAACTGCTAAATTCTCAAATTCATCTTTCGTGAAAAAGTTTCAATTGTGAAATTCTCAAATTTACCTTTCGTAAAAAAGTTTTAATTGTTAAATTCTCAAATTCATCTTTCGTGAGAAAGTTTCAATTGTCAAATTCTCAAATTAATCTTTCCTGAAAAAGTTTTAACTGTTAAATTCTCAAATTCATCTTTCGTGAAAAAGTTTCAATTGTAAAATTTTCAAATCTATCTTTCGTGAAATAGTTTCAACTGTCAAATTTTAAAATTCATTATTCGAGATAAAGTTTTAACTGTCAAATTTTTAAATTCGCCTTTTCTGAAAAAGTTTCAATTCTCAAATTTTCAAATTCATCTTTCGTGAGAAAGTTTCAATTGTCAAATTCTCAAATTTATCTTTCGTGAAAAAGTTTTAACTGCTCAATTCTCAAATTCATCTTTCATGAAAAAGTTCCAATTGTGAAATTCTCAAATTTACCTTTCGTAAAAAAGTTTTAATTGTTCAATTCTCAAATTCATCTTTCCTGAGAAAGTTTCAATTTTCAAATTCTCAAATTCATCTTTCGTGAAAAAGTTTTAACTGTTAAATTCTCAAATTCATCTTTCGTGAAAAAGTTTCAATTGTAAAATTTTCAAATCTATCTTTCGTGTAATAGTTTCAACTGTCAAATTTTAAAATTCATTATTCGAGATAAAGTTTTAACTGTCAAATTTTCAAATTAGCCTTTTGTGAAAAAGGTTCAATTCTCCAATTTTTAAATTCATGTTTCGTAAGAAACGTTCAATTGTCAAATTTTCAAATCTATCTTTCGTGAAAAAGTTTCAAATTTCAAATTCGCAAATGAATCTTTCGTGAGAAAGTTTGAACTTTCAAATTTTCAAATTCATCTTTTGGGAAAAAGTTTCAATACTCAAATTTTCAAATCTATTTTTCGTGATAAAGTTTCAACTGTCAAATTTTCAAATTCATCTTCCGTGAGAAAATTTCAACTGTCAAATTCTCAAATTCATCTATCGTGAAAAAGTTTCAATTCTCAAATTTTCAAATCTATTTTTCGTGAGAAAGGTTCAATTGTCAAATTTTCGAATCTATCTTTCGTGAAAAAGTTTCAATTGTAAAATTTTCAAATCTATTTTTCCTGAGAAAGTTTCAATTGTCAAATTTTCGAATCTGTCTTTCGTGAAAAAGTTTCAACTGTCAAATTTTCAAATTCATCTTTCGTGAGAAAGTTTCAATTGTCAAATTCTCAAATTTATCTTTCGTGAAAAAATTTTAACTGCTACATTCTCAAATTCGTCTTTCGTGAAAAAGTTTTAACTGTTAAATTCTCAAATTCATCTTTCGTGAAAAAGTTTCAATTGTAAAATTTTCAAATCTATCTTTCGTGAAATAGTTTCAACTGTCAAATTTTAAAATTCATTATTCGAGATAAAGTTTTAACTGTCAAATTTTCAAATTCGCCTTTTGTGAAAAAGGTTCAATTCTCAAATTTTTAAATTCATGTTTCGTAAGAAACGTTCAATTGTCAAATTTTCAAATCTATCTTTCGTGAAAAAGTTTCAAATTTCAAATTCGCAAATGAATCTTTCGTGAGAAAGTTTGAACTTTCAAATTTTCAAATTCAACTTTTGGGAAAAAGTTGCAATTGTAAAATTTTCAAATCTATCTTTCGTGAAATAGTTTCAACTGTCAAATTTTAAAGATCATTATTCGAGATAAAGTTTTAACTGTCAAATTTTCAAATTCGCCTTTTGTGAAAAAGTTTCAATTCTCAAATTTTTAAATTCATGTTTCGTAAGAAACTTTCAATTGTCAAATTTTCAAATCTATCTTTCGCGAAAAAGTTTCAATTGTAAAATTTTCAAATCTATTTATCGAGAGAAAGTTTCTATTATCAAATTTTCAAATCTATCTTTCGTCAAAAAGTTTCAACTGTCAAATTTTCAAATTCATCTTTCGTGAGAAAGTTTTAACTGTTAAATTCTCAAATTCATCTTTCGTGAAAAACTTTTAACTGTTAAATTCTCAAATTCATCTATAGTGAAAAAGTTTCAATTGTAAAATTTTCAAATCTATCTTTCGTGAAATAGTTTCAACTGTCAAATTTTAAAATTCATTATTCGAGATAAAGTTTTAACTGTTAAATTCTCAAATTCATCTTTCGTGAGAAAGTTTCAATTGTCAAATTCTCAAATTCATCTTTCGTGAAAAAGTTTTAACTGTTAAATTCTCAAATTCATCTTTCGTGAAAAAGTTGCAATTGTAAAATTTTCAAATCTATCTTTCGTGAAATAGTTTCAACTGTCAAATTTTAAAGATCATTATTCGAGATAAAGTTTTAACTGTCAAATTTTCAAATTCGCCTTTTGTGAAAAAGTTTCAATTCTCAAATTTTTAAATTCATGTTTCGTAAGAAACTTTCAATTGTCAAATTTTCAAATCTATCTTTCGTGAAAAAGTTTCAATTGTAAAATTTTCAAATCTATTTATCGAGAGAAAGTTTCTATTATCAAATTTTCAAATCTATCTTTCGTCAAAAAGTTTCAACTGTCAAATTTTCAAATTCATCTTTCGTGAGAAAGTTTCAATTGTCAAATTCTCAAATTTATCTTTCGTGAAAAAGTTTTAACTGCTAAATTCTCAAATTCATCTTTCGTGAAAAAGTTTCAATTGTGAAATTCTCAAATTTACCTTTCGTAAAAAAGTTTTAATTGTTAAATTCTCAAATTCATCTTTCGTGAGAAAGTTTCAATTGTCAAATTCTCAAATTAATCTTTCGTGAAAAAGTTTTAACTGTTAAATTCTCAAATTCATCTTTCGTGAAAAAGTTTCAATTGTAAAATTTTCAAATCTATCTTTCGTGAAATAGTTTCAACTGTCAAATTTTAAAATTCATTATTCGAGATAAAGTTTTAACTGTCAAATTTTCAAATTCGCCTTTTGTGAAAAAGGTTCAATTCTCAAATTTTTAAATTCATGTTTCGTAAGAAACGTTCAATTGTCAAATTTTCAAATCTATCTTTCGTGAAAAAGTTTCAAATTTCAAATTCGCAAATGAATCTTTCGTGAGAAAGTTTGAACTTTCAAATTTTCAAATTCATCTTTTGGGAAAAAGTTTCAATACTCAAATTTTCAAATCTATTTTTCGTGAGAAAGTTTCACCTGTCAAATTTTCAAATTCATCTTCCGTGAGAAAATTTCAACTGTCAAATTCTCAAATTCATCTATCGTGAAAAAGTTTCAATTGTAAAATTTTCAAATCTATCTTTCGTGAAATAGTTGCAACTGTCAAATTTTAAAATTCATTATTCAAGATAAAGTTTTAACTGTTAAATTCTCAAATTCATCTTTTGTGAAAAAGTTTCAATTCTCAAATTTTCAAATCTATTTTTCGTGAGAAAGTTTCAATTGTCAAATTTTCGAATCTATCTTTCGTGAAAAAGTTTCAATTGTAAAATTTTCAAATCTATTTTTCCTGAGAAAGTTTCAATTGTCAAATTTTCGAATCTATCTTTCGTGAAAAAGTTTCAACTGTCAAATTTTCAAATCCATCTTTCGTGAGAAAGTTTCAATTGTCAAATTCTCAAATTTATCTTTCGTGAAAAAATTTTAACTGCTAAATTCTCAAATTCGTCTTTCGTGAAAAAGTTTTAACTCTTAAATTCTCAAATTCATCTTTCGTGAAAAAGTTTCAATTGTAAAATTTTCGAATCTATTTTTCGTGAGAAAGTTTCTATTATCAAATTTTCAAATCTATCTTTCGTGAAAAAGTTTCAACTGTCAAATTTTCAAATTCATCTTTCGTGAGAAAGTTTTAACTGTTAAATTCTCAAATTCATCTTTCGTGAAAAACTTTTAACTGTTAAATTCTCAAATTCATCTATCGTGAAAAAGTTTCAATTGTAAAATTTTCAAATCTATCTTTCGTGAAATAGTTTCAACTGTCAAATTTTAAAATTCATTATTCGAGATAAAGTTTTAACTGTCAAATTTTTAAATTCGCCTTTTCTGAAAAAGTTTCAATTCTCAAATTTTCAAATTCATCTTTCCTGAGAAAGTTTCAATTGTCAAATTCTCAAATTCATCTTTCGTGAAAAAGTTTCAACTGTCAAATTCTCAAATTCATCTATCGTGAAAAAGTTTCAATTGTAAAATTTTCAAATCTATCTTTCGTGAAATCGTTGCAACTGTCAAATTTTAAAATTGATTATTCGAGATAAAGTTTTAACTGTTAAATTCTCAAATTCATCTTTCGTGAAAAAGTTTCAATTCTCAAATTTTCAAATCTATTTTTCGTGAGAAAGGTTCAATTGTCAAATTTTCGAATCTATCTTTCGTGAAAAAGTTTCAATTGTAAAATTTTCAAATCTATTTTTCCTGAGAAAGTTTCAATTGTCAAATTTTCGAATCTATCTTTCGTGAAAAAGTTTCAACTGTCAAATTTTCAAATTCATCTTTCGTGAGAAAGTTTCAATTGTCAAATTCTCAAATTTATCTTTCGTGAAAAAATTTTAACTGCTACATTCTCAAATTCGTCTTTCGTGAAAAAGTTTTAACTGTTAAATTCTCAAATTCATCTTTCGTGAAAAAGTTTCAATTGTAAAATTTTCAAATCTATCTTTCGTGAAATAGTTTCAACTGTCAAATTTTAAAATTCATTATTCGAGATAAAGTTTTAACTGTCAAATTTTCAAATTCGCCTTTTGTGAAAAAGGTTCAATTCTCAAATTTTTAAATTCATGTTTCGTAAGAAACGTTCAATTGTCAAATTTTCAAATCTATCTTTCGTGAAAAAGTTTCAAATTTCAAATTCGCAAATGAATCTTTCGTGAGAAAGTTTGAACTTTCAAATTTTCAAATTCAACTTTTGGGAAAAAGTTGCAATTGTAAAATTTTCAAATCTATCTTTCGTGAAATAGTTTCAACTGTCAAATTTTAAAGATCATTATTCGAGATAAAGTTTTAACTGTCAAATTTTCAAATTCGCCTTTTGTGAAAAAGTTTCAATTCTCAAATTTTTAAATTCATGTTTCGTAAGAAACTTTCAATTGTCAAATTTTCAAATCTATCTTTCGTGAAAAAGTTTCAATTGTAAAATTTTCAAATCTATTTATCGAGAGAAAGTTTCTATTATCAAATTTTCAAATCTATCTTTCGTCAAAAAGTTTCAACTGTCAAATTTTCAAATTCATCTTTCGTGAGAAAGTTTCAATTGTCAAATTCTCAAATTTACCTTTCGTGAAAAAGTTTTAACTGCTAAATTCTCAAATTCATCTTTCGTGAAAAAGTTTCAATTGTGAAATTCTCAAATTTACCTTTCGTAAAAAAGTTTTAATTGTTAAATTCTCAAATTCATCTTTGGTGAGAAAGTTTCAATTGTCAAATTCTCAAATTAATCTTTCCTGAAAAAGTTTTAACTGTTAAATTCTCAAATTCATCTTTCGTGAAAAAGTTTCAATTGTAAAATTTTCAAATCTATCTTTCGTGAAATAGTTTCAACTGTCAAATTTTAAAATTCATTATTCGAGATAAAGTTTTAACTGTCAAATTTTTAAATTCGCCTTTTCTGAAAAAGTTTCAATTCTCAAATTTTCAAATTCATCTTTCGTGAGAAAGTTTCAATTGTCAAATTCTCAAATTTATCTTTCGTGAAAAAGTTTTAACTGCTCAATTCTCAAATTCATCTTTCATGAAAAAGTTCCAATTGTGAAATTCTCAAATTTACCTTTCGTAAAAAAGTTTTAATTGTTCAATTCTCAAATTCATCTTTCCTGAGAAAGTTTCAATTTTCAAATTCTCAAATTCATCTTTCGTGAAAAAGTTTTAACTGTTAAATTCTCAAATTCATCTTTCGTGAAAAAGTTTCAATTGTAAAATTTTCAAATCTATCTTTCGTGTAATAGTTTCAACTGTCAAATTTTAAAATTCATTATTCGAGATAAAGTTTTAACTGTCAAATTTTCAAATTAGCCTTTTGTGAAAAAGGTTCAATTCTCCAATTTTTAAATTCATGTTTCGTAAGAAACGTTCAATTGTCAAATTTTCAAATCTATCTTTCGTGAAAAAGTTTCAAATTTCAAATTCGCAAATGAATCTTTCGTGAGAAAGTTTGAACTTTCAAATTTTCAAATTCATCTTTTGGGAAAAAGTTTCAATACTCAAATTTTCAAATCTATTTTTCGTGATAAAGTTTCAACTGTCAAATTTTCAAATTCATCTTCCGTGAGAAAATTTCAACTGTCAAATTCTCAAATTCATCTATCGTGAAAAAGTTTCAATTCTCAAATTTTCAAATCTATTTTTCGTGAAATAGTTGCAACTGTCAAATTTTAAAATTCATTATTCAAGATAAAGTTTTAACTGTTAAATTCTCAAATTCATCTTTCGTGAAAAAGTTTCAATTCTCAAATTTTCAAATCTATTTTTCGTGAGAAAGTTTCAATTGTCAAATTTTCGAATCTATCTTTCGTGAAAAAGTTTCAATTGTAAAATTTTCAAATCTATTTTTCCTGAGAAAGTTTCAATTGTCAAATTTTCGAATCTATCTTTCGTGAAAAAGTTTCAACTGTCAAATTTTCAAATCCATCTTTCGTGAGAAAGTTTCAATTGTCAAATTCTCAAATTTATCTTTCGTGAAAAAATTTTAACTGCTAAATTCTCAAATTCGTCTTTCGTGAAAAAGTTTTAACTCTTAAATTCTCAAATTCATCTTTCGTGAAAAAGTTTCAATTGTAAAATTTTCGAATCTATTTTTCGTGAGAAAGTTTCTATTATCAAATTTTCAAATCTATCTTTCGTGAAAAAGTTTCAACTGTCAAATTTTCAAATTCATCTTTCGTGAGAAAGTTTTAACTGTTAAATTCTCAAATTCATCTTTCGTGAAAAACTTTTAACTGTTAAATTCTCAAATTCATCTATCGTGAAAAAGTTTCAATTGTAAAATTTTCAAATCTATCTTTCGTGAAATAGTTTCAACTGTCAAATTTTAAAATTCATTATTCGAGATAAAGTTTTAACTGTCAAATTTTTAAATTCGCCTTTTCTGAAAAAGTTTCAATTCTCAAATTTTCAAATTCATCTTTCGTGAGAAAGTTTCAATTGTCAAATTCTCAAATTTATCTTTCGTGAAAAAGTTTTAACTGCTCAATTCTCAAATTCATCTTTCGTGAAAAAGTTCCAAATGTGAAATTCTCAAATTTACCTTTCGTAAAAATGTTTTAATTGTTAAATTCTCAAATTCATCTTTCCTGAGAAAGTTTCAATTGTCAAATTCTCAAATTCATCTTTCGTGAAAAAGTTTTAACTGTTAAATTCTCAAATTCATCTTTCGTGAAAAAGTTTCAATTGTAAAATTTTCAAATCTATCTTTCGTGAAATAGTTTCAACTGTCAAATTTTAAAATTCATTATTCGAGATAAAGTTTTAACTGTCAAATTTTCAAATTCGCCTTTTGTGAAAAAGGTTCAATTCTCAAATTTTTAAATTCATGTTTCGTAAGAAACGTTCAATTGTCAAATTTTCAAATCTATCTTTCGTGAAAAAGTTTCAAATTTCAAATTCGCAAATGAATCTTTCGTGAGAAAGTTTGAACTTTCAAATTTTCAAATTCAACTTTTGGGAAAAAGTTGCAATTGTAAAATTTTCATATCTATCTTTCGTGAAATAGTTTCAACTGTCAAATTTTAAAGATCATTATTCGAGATAAAGTTTTAACTGTCAAATTTTCAAATTCGCCTTTTGTGAAAAAGTTTCAATTCTCAAATTTTTAAATTCATGTTTCGTAAGAAACTTTCAATTGTCAAATTTTCAAATCTATCTTTCGTGAAAACGTTTCAATTGTAAAATTTTCAAATCTATTTATCGAGAGAAAGTTTCTATTATCAAATTTTCAAATCTATCTTTCGTCAAAAAGTTTCAACTGTCAAATTTTCAAATTCATCTTTCGTGAGAAAGTTTCAATTGTCAAATTCTCAAATTTATCTTTCGTGAAAAAGTTTTAACTGCTAAATTCTCAAATTCATCTTTCGTGAAAAAGTTTCAATTGTGAAATTCTCAAATTTACCTTTCGTAAAAAAGTTTTAATTGTTAAATTCTCAAATTCATCTTTCGTGAGAAAGTTTCAATTGTCAAATTCTCAAATTAATCTTTCGTGAAAAAGTTTTAACTGTTAAATTCTCAAATTCATCTTTCGTGAAAAAGTTTCAATTGTAAAATTTTCAAATCTATCTTTCGTGAAATAGTTTCAACTGTCAAATTTTAAAATTCATTATTCGAGATAAAGTTTTAACTGTCAAATTTTCAAATTCGCCTTTTGTGAAAAAGGTTCAATTCTCAAATTTTTAAATTCATGTTTCGTAAGAAACGTTCAATTGTCAAATTTTCAAATCTATCTTTCGTGAAAAAGTTTCAAATTTCAAATTCGCAAATGAATCTTTCGTGAGAAAGTTTGAACTTTCAAATTTTCAAATTCATCTTTTGGGAAAAAGTTTCAATACTCAAATTTTCAAATCTATTTTTCGTGAGAAAGTTTCAACTGTCAAATTTTCAAATTCATCTTCCGTGAGAAAATTTCAACTGTCAAATTCTCAAATTCATCTATCGTGAAAAAGTTTCAATTGTAAAATTTTCAAATCTATCTTTCGTGAAATAGTTGCAACTGTCAAATTTTAAAATTCATTATTCAAGATAAAGTTTTAACTGTTAAATTCTCAAATTCATCTTTCGTGAAAAAGTTTCAATTCTCAAATTTTCAAATCTATTTTTCGTGAGAAAGTTTCAATTGTCAAATTTTCGAATCTATTTTTCGTGAGAAAGTTTCTATTATCAAATTTTCAAATCTATCTTTCGTGAAAAAGTTTCAACTGTCAAATTTTCAAATTCATCTTTCGTGAGAAAGTTTTAACTGTTAAATTCTCAAATTCATCTTTCGTGAAAAACTTTTAACTGTTAAATTCTCAAATTCATCTATCGTGAAAAAGTTTCAATTGTAAAATTTTCAAATCTATCTTTCGTGAAATAGTGTCAACTGTCAAATTTTAAAATTCATTATTCGAGATAAAGTTTTAACTGTCAAATTTTTAAATTCGCCTTTTCTGAAAAAGTTTCAATTCTCAAATTTTCAAATTCATCTTTCCTGAGAAAGTTTCAATTGTCAAATTCTCAAATTCATCTTTCGTGAAAAAGTTTCAACTGTCAAATTCTCAAATTCATCTATCGTGAAAAAGTTTCAATTGTAAAATTTTCAAATCTATCTTTCGTGAAATCGTTGCAACTGTCAAATTTTAAAATTGATTATTCGAGATAAAGTTTTAACTGTTAAATTCTCAAATTCATCTTTCGTGAAAAAGTTTCAATTCTCAAATTTTCAAATCTATTTTTCGTGAGAAAGGTTCAATTGTCAAATTTTCGAATCTATCTTTCGTGAAAAAGTTTCAATTGTAAAATTTTCAAATCTATTTTTCCTGAGAAAGTTTCAATTGTCAAATTTTCGAATCTATCTTTCGTGAAAAAGTTTCAACTGTCAAATTTTCAAATTCATCTTTCGTGAGAAAGTTTCAATTGTCAAATTCTCAAATTTATCTTTCGTGAAAAAATTTTAACTGCTACATTCTCAAATTCGTCTTTCGTGAAAAAGTTTTAACTGTTAAATTCTCAAATTCATCTTTCGTGAAAAAGTTTCAATTGTAAAATTTTCAAATCTATCTTTCGTGAAATAGTTTCAACTGTCAAATTTTAAAATTCATTATTCGAGATAAAGTTTTAACTGTCAAATTTTCAAATTCGCCTTTTGTGAAAAAGGTTCAATTCTCAAATTTTTAAATTCATGTTTCGTAAGAAACGTTCAATTGTCAAATTTTCAAATCTATCTTTCGTGAAAAAGTTTCAAATTTCAAATTCGCAAATGAATCTTTCGTGAGAAAGTTTGAACTTTCAAATTTTCAAATTCAACTTTTGGGAAAAAGTTGCAATTGTAAAATTTTCAAATCTATCTTTCGTGAAATAGTTTCAACTGTCAAATTTTAAAGATCATTATTCGAGATAAAGTTTTAACTGTCAAATTTTCAAATTCGCCTTTTGTGAAAAAGTTTCAATTCTCAAATTTTTAAATTCATGTTTCGTAAGAAACTTTCAATTGTCAAATTTTCAAATCTATCTTTCGTGAAAAAGTTTCAATTGTAAAATTTTCAAATCTATTTATCGAGAGAAAGTTTCTATTATCAAATTTTCAAATCTATCTTTCGTCAAAAAGTTTCAACTGTCAAATTTTCAAATTCATCTTTCGTGAGAAAGTTTCAATTGTCAAATTCTCAAATTTACCTTTCGTGAAAAAGTTTTAACTGCTAAATTCTCAAATTCATCTTTCGTGAAAAAGTTTCAATTGTGAAATTCTCAAATTTACCTTTCGTAAAAAAGTTTTAATTGTTAAATTCTCAAATTCATCTTTCGTGAGAAAGTTTCAATTGTCAAATTCTCAAATTAATCTTTCCTGAAAAAGTTTTAACTGTTAAATTCTCAAATTCATCTTTCGTGAAAAAGTTTCAATTGTAAAATTTTCAAATCTATCTTTCGTGAAATTTTCAACTGTCAAATTTTAAAATTCATTATTCGAGATAAAGTTTTAACTGTCAAATTTTTAAATTCGCCTTTTCTGAAAAAGTTTCAATTCTCAAATTTTCAAATTCATCTTTCGTGAGAAAGTTTCAATTGTCAAATTCTCAAATTTATCTTTCGTGAAAAAGTTTTAACTGCTCAATTCTCAAATTCATCTTTCATGAAAAAGTTCCAATTGTGAAATTCTCAAATTTACCTTTCGTAAAAAAGTTTTAATTGTTCAATTCTCAAATTCATCTTTCCTGAGAAAGTTTCAATTTTCAAATTCTCAAATTCATCTTTCGTGAAAAAGTTTTAACTGTTAAATTCTCAAATTCATCTTTCGTGAAAAAGTTTCAATTGTAAAATTTTCAAATCTATCTTTCGTGTAATAGTTTCAACTGTCAAATTTTAAAATTCATTATTCGAGATAAAGTTTTAACTGTCAAATTTTCAAATTAGCCTTTTGTGAAAAAGGTTCAATTCTCCAATTTTTAAATTCATGTTTCGTAAGAAACGTTCAATTGTCAAATTTTCAAATCTATCTTTCGTGAAAAAGTTTCAAATTTCAAATTCGCAAATGAATCTTTCGTGAGAAAGTTTGAACTTTCAAATTTTCAAATTCATCTTTTGGGAAAAAGTTTCAATACTCAAATTTTCAAATCTATTTTTCGTGATAAAGTTTCAACTGTCAAATTTTCAAATTCATCTTCCGTGAGAAAATTTCAACTGTCAAATTCTCAAATTCATCTATCGTGAAAAAGTTTCAATTCTCAAATTTTCAAATCTATTTTTCGTGAGAAAGGTTCAATTGTCAAATTTTCGAATCTATCTTTCGTGAAAAAGTTTCAATTGTAAAATTTTCAAATCTATTTTTCCTGAGAAAGTTTCAATTGTCAAATTTTCGAATCTGTCTTTCGTGAAAAAGTTTCAACTGTCAAATTTTCAAATTCATCTTTCGTGAGAAAGTTTCAATTGTCAAATTCTCAAATTTATCTTTCGTGAAAAAATTTTAACTGCTACATTCTCAAATTCGTCTTTCGTGAAAAAGTTTTAACTGTTAAATTCTCAAATTCATCTTTCGTGAAAAAGTTTCAATTGTAAAATTTTCAAATCTATCTTTCGTGAAATAGTTTCAACTGTCAAATTTTAAAATTCATTATTCGAGATAAAGTTTTAACTGTCAAATTTTCAAATTCGCCTTTTGTGAAAAAGGTTCAATTCTCAAATTTTTAAATTCATGTTTCGTAAGAAACGTTCAATTGTCAAATTTTCAAATCTATCTTTCGTGAAAAAGTTTCAAATTTCAAATTCGCAAATGAATCTTTCGTGAGAAAGTTTGAACTTTCAAATTTTCAAATTCAACTTTTGGGAAAAAGTTGCAATTGTAAAATTTTCAAATCTATCTTTCGTGAAATAGTTTCAACTGTCAAATTTTAAAGATCATTATTCGAGATAAAGTTTTAACTGTCAAATTTTCAAATTCGCCTTTTGTGAAAAAGTTTCAATTCTCAAATTTTTAAATTCATGTTTCGTAAGAAACTTTCAATTGTCAAATTTTCAAATCTATCTTTCGCGAAAAAGTTTCAATTGTAAAATTTTCAAATCTATTTATCGAGAGAAAGTTTCTATTATCAAATTTTCAAATCTATCTTTCGTCAAAAAGTTTCAACTGTCAAATTTTCAAATTCATCTTTCGTGAGAAAGTTTTAACTGTTAAATTCTCAAATTCATCTTTCGTGAAAAACTTTTAACTGTTAAATTCTCAAATTCATCTATAGTGAAAAAGTTTCAATTGTAAAATTTTCAAATCTATCTTTCGTGAAATAGTTTCAACTGTCAAATTTTAAAATTCATTATTCGAGATAAAGTTTTAACTGTTAAATTCTCAAATTCATCTTTCGTGAGAAAGTTTCAATTGTCAAATTCTCAAATTCATCTTTCGTGAAAAAGTTTTAACTGTTAAATTCTCAAATTCATCTTTCGTGAAAAAGTTGCAATTGTAAAATTTTCAAATCTATCTTTCGTGAAATAGTTTCAACTGTCAAATTTTAAAGATCATTATTCGAGATAAAGTTTTAACTGTCAAATTTTCAAATTCGCCTTTTGTGAAAAAGTTTCAATTCTCAAATTTTTAAATTCATGTTTCGTAAGAAACTTTCAATTGTCAAATTTTCAAATCTATCTTTCGTGAAAAAGTTTCAATTGTAAAATTTTCAAATCTATTTATCGAGAGAAAGTTTCTATTATCAAATTTTCAAATCTATCTTTCGTCAAAAAGTTTCAACTGTCAAATTTTCAAATTCATCTTTCGTGAGAAAGTTTCAATTGTCAAATTCTCAAATTTATCTTTCGTGAAAAAGTTTTAACTGCTAAATTCTCAAATTCATCTTTCGTGAAAAAGTTTCAATTGTGAAATTCTCAAATTTACCTTTCGTAAAAAAGTTTTAATTGTTAAATTCTCAAATTCATCTTTCGTGAGAAAGTTTCAATTGTCAAATTCTCAAATTAATCTTTCGTGAAAAAGTTTTAACTGTTAAATTCTCAAATTCATCTTTCGTGAAAAAGTTTCAATTGTAAAATTTTCAAATCTATCTTTCGTGAAATAGTTTCAACTGTCAAATTTTAAAATTCATTATTCGAGATAAAGTTTTAACTGTCAAATTTTCAAATTCGCCTTTTGTGAAAAAGGTTCAATTCTCAAATTTTTAAATTCATGTTTCGTAAGAAACGTTCAATTGTCAAATTTTCAAATCTATCTTTCGTGAAAAAGTTTCAAATTTCAAATTCGCAAATGAATCTTTCGTGAGAAAGTTTGAACTTTCAAATTTTCAAATTCATCTTTTGGGAAAAAGTTTCAATACTCAAATTTTCAAATCTATTTTTCGTGAGAAAGTTTCACCTGTCAAATTTTCAAATTCATCTTCCGTGAGAAAATTTCAACTGTCAAATTCTCAAATTCATCTATCGTGAAAAAGTTTCAATTGTAAAATTTTCAAATCTATCTTTCGTGAAATAGTTGCAACTGTCAAATTTTAAAATTCATTATTCAAGATAAAGTTTTAACTGTTAAATTCTCAAATTCATCTTTTGTGAAAAAGTTTCAATTCTCAAATTTTCAAATCTATTTTTCGTGAGAAAGTTTCAATTGTCAAATTTTCGAATCTATCTTTCGTGAAAAAGTTTCAATTGTAAAATTTTCAAATCTATTTTTCCTGAGAAAGTTTCAATTGTCAAATTTTCGAATCTATCTTTCGTGAAAAAGTTTCAACTGTCAAATTTTCAAATCCATCTTTCGTGAGAAAGTTTCAATTGTCAAATTCTCAAATTTATCTTTCGTGAAAAAATTTTAACTGCTAAATTCTCAAATTCGTCTTTCGTGAAAAAGTTTTAACTCTTAAATTCTCAAATTCATCTTTCGTGAAAAAGTTTCAATTGTAAAATTTTCGAATCTATTTTTCGTGAGAAAGTTTCTATTATCAAATTTTCAAATCTATCTTTCGTGAAAAAGTTTCAACTGTCAAATTTTCAAATTCATCTTTCGTGAGAAAGTTTTAACTGTTAAATTCTCAAATTCATCTTTCGTGAAAAACTTTTAACTGTTAAATTCTCAAATTCATCTATCGTGAAAAAGTTTCAATTGTAAAATTTTCAAATCTATCTTTCGTGAAATAGTTTCAACTGTCAAATTTTAAAATTCATTATTCGAGATAAAGTTTTAACTGTCAAATTTTTAAATTCGCCTTTTCTGAAAAAGTTTCAATTCTCAAATTTTCAAATTCATCTTTCCTGAGAAAGTTTCAATTGTCAAATTCTCAAATTCATCTTTCGTGAAAAAGTTTCAACTGTCAAATTCTCAAATTCATCTATCGTGAAAAAGTTTCAATTGTAAAATTTTCAAATCTATCTTTCGTGAAATCGTTGCAACTGTCAAATTTTAAAATTGATTATTCGAGATAAAGTTTTAACTGTTAAATTCTCAAATTCATCTTTCGTGAAAAAGTTTCAATTCTCAAATTTTCAAATCTATTTTTCGTGAGAAAGGTTCAATTGTCAAATTTTCGAATCTATCTTTCGTGAAAAAGTTTCAATTGTAAAATTTTCAAATCTATTTTTCCTGAGAAAGTTTCAATTGTCAAATTTTCGAATCTATCTTTCGTGAAAAAGTTTCAACTGTCAAATTTTCAAATTCATCTTTCGTGAGAAAGTTTCAATTGTCAAATTCTCAAATTTATCTTTCGTGAAAAAATTTTAACTGCTACATTCTCAAATTCGTCTTTCGTGAAAAAGTTTTAACTGTTAAATTCTCAAATTCATCTTTCGTGAAAAAGTTTCAATTGTAAAATTTTCAAATCTATCTTTCGTGAAATAGTTTCAACTGTCAAATTTTAAAATTCATTATTCGAGATAAAGTTTTAACTGTCAAATTTTCAAATTCGCCTTTTGTGAAAAAGGTTCAATTCTCAAATTTTTAAATTCATGTTTCGTAAGAAACGTTCAATTGTCAAATTTTCAAATCTATCTTTCGTGAAAAAGTTTCAAATTTCAAATTCGCAAATGAATCTTTCGTGAGAAAGTTTGAACTTTCAAATTTTCAAATTCAACTTTTGGGAAAAAGTTGCAATTGTAAAATTTTCAAATCTATCTTTCGTGAAATAGTTTCAACTGTCAAATTTTAAAGATCATTATTCGAGATAAAGTTTTAACTGTCAAATTTTCAAATTCGCCTTTTGTGAAAAAGTTTCAATTCTCAAATTTTTAAATTCATGTTTCGTAAGAAACTTTCAATTGTCAAATTTTCAAATCTATCTTTCGTGAAAAAGTTTCAATTGTAAAATTTTCAAATCTATTTATCGAGAGAAAGTTTCTATTATCAAATTTTCAAATCTATCTTTCGTCAAAAAGTTTCAACTGTCAAATTTTCAAATTCATCTTTCGTGAGAAAGTTTCAATTGTCAAATTCTCAAATTTACCTTTCGTGAAAAAGTTTTAACTGCTAAATTCTCAAATTCATCTTTCGTGAAAAAGTTTCAATTGTGAAATTCTCAAATTTACCTTTCGTAAAAAAGTTTTAATTGTTAAATTCTCAAATTCATCTTTGGTGAGAAAGTTTCAATTGTCAAATTCTCAAATTAATCTTTCCTGAAAAAGTTTTAACTGTTAAATTCTCAAATTCATCTTTCGTGAAAAAGTTTCAATTGTAAAATTTTCAAATCTATCTTTCGTGAAATAGTTTCAACTGTCAAATTTTAAAATTCATTATTCGAGATAAAGTTTTAACTGTCAAATTTTTAAATTCGCCTTTTCTGAAAAAGTTTCAATTCTCAAATTTTCAAATTCATCTTTCGTGAGAAAGTTTCAATTGTCAAATTCTCAAATTTATCTTTCCTGAGAAAGTTTCAATTTTCAAATTCTCAAATTCATCTTTCGTGAAAAAGTTTTAACTGTTAAATTCTCAAATTCATCTTTCGTGAAAAAGTTTCAATTGTAAAATTTTCAAATCTATCTTTCGTGTAATAGTTTCAACTGTCAAATTTTAAAATTCATTATTCGAGATAAAGTTTTAACTGTCAAATTTTCAAATTAGCCTTTTGTGAAAAAGTTTCAATTCTCAAATTTTTAAATTCATGTTTCGTAAGAAACTTTCAATTGTCAAATTTTCAAATCTATCTTTCCCGAAAAAGTTTCAATTGTAAAATTTTCAAATCTATTTATCGAGAGAAAGTTTCTATTATCAAATTTTCAAATCTATCTTTCGTCAAAAAGTTTCAACTGTCAAATTTTCAAATTCATCTTTCGTGAGAAAGTTTTAACTGTTAAATTCTCAAATTCATCTTTCGTGAAAAAGTTTTAACTGCTAAATTCTCAAATTCATCTTTCGTGAAAAAGTTTCAATTGTGAAATTCTCAAATTTACCTTTCGTAAAAAAGTTTTAATTGTTAAATTCTCAAATTCATCTTTCGTGAGAAAGTTTCAATTGTCAAATTCTCAAATTAATCTTTCGTGAAAAAGTTTTAACTGTTAAATTCTCAAATTCATCTTTCGTGAAAAAGTTTCAATTGTAAAATTTTCAAATCTATCTTTCGTGAAATAGTTTCAACTGTCAAATTTTAAAATTCATTATTCGAGATAAAGTTTTAACTGTCAAATTTTCAAATTCGCCTTTTGTGAAAAAGGTTCAATTCTCAAATTTTTAAATTCATGTTTCGTAAGAAACGTTCAATTGTCAAATTTTCAAATCTATCTTTCGTGAAAAAGTTTCAAATTTCAAATTCGCAAATGAATCTTTCGTGAGAAAGTTTGAACTTTCAAATTTTCAAATTCATCTTTTGGGAAAAAGTTTCAATACTCAAATTTTCAAATCTATTTTTCGTGAGAAAGTTTCAACTGTCAAATTTTCAAATTCATCTTCCGTGAGAAAATTTCAACTGTCAAATTCTCAAATTCATCTATCGTGAAAAAGTTTCAATTGTAAAATTTTCAAATCTATCTTTCGTGAAATAGTTGCAACTGTCAAATTTTAAAATTCATTATTCAAGATAAAGTTTTAACTGTTAAATTCTCAAATTCATCTTTCGTGAAAAAGTTTCAATTCTCAAATTTTCAAATCTATTTTTCGTGAGAAAGTTTCAATTGTCAAATTTTCGAATCTATCTTTCGTGAAAAAGTTTCAATTGTAAAATTTTCAAATCTATTTTTCCTGAGAAAGTTTCAATTGTCAAATTTTCGAATCTATCTTTCGTGAAAAAGTTTCAACTGTCAAATTTTCAAATCCATCTTTCGTGAGAAAGTTTCAATTGTCAAATTCTCAAATTTATCTTTCGTGAAAAAATTTTAACTGCTAAATTCTCAAATTCGTCTTTCGTGAAAAAGTTTTAACTCTTAAATTCTCAAATTCATCTTTCGTGAAAAAGTTTCAATTGTAAAATTTTCGAATCTATTTTTCGTGAGAAAGTTTCTATTATCAAATTTTCAAATCTATCTTTCGTGAAAAAGTTTCAACTGTCAAATTTTCAAATTCATCTTTCGTGAGAAAGTTTTAACTGTTAAATTCTCAAATTCATCTTTCGTGAAAAACTTTTAACTGTTAAATTCTCAAATTCATCTATCGTGAAAAAGTTTCAATTGTAAAATTTTCAAATCTATCTTTCGTGAAATAGTTTCAACTGTCAAATTTTAAAATTCATTATTCGAGATAAAGTTTTAACTGTCAAATTTTTAAATTCGCCTTTTCTGAAAAAGTTTCAATTCTCAAATTTTCAAATTCATCTTTCGTGAGAAAGTTTCAATTGTCAAATTCTCAAATTTATCTTTCGTGAAAAAGTTTTAACTGCTCAATTCTCAAATTCATCTTTCGTGAAAAAGTTCCAAATGTGAAATTCTCAAATTTACCTTTCGTAAAAATGTTTTAATTGTTAAATTCTCAAATTCATCTTTCCTGAGAAAGTTTCAATTGTCAAATTCTCAAATTCATCTTTCGTGAAAAAGTTTTAACTGTTAAATTCTCAAATTCATCTTTCGTGAAAAAGTTTCAATTGTAAAATTTTCAAATCTATCTTTCGTGAAATAGTTTCAACTGTCAAATTTTAAAATTCATTATTCGAGATAAAGTTTTAACTGTCAAATTTTCAAATTCGCCTTTTGTGAAAAAGGTTCAATTCTCAAATTTTTAAATTCATGTTTCGTAAGAAACGTTCAATTGTCAAATTTTCAAATCTATCTTTCGTGAAAAAGTTTCAAATTTCAAATTCGCAAATGAATCTTTCGTGAGAAAGTTTGAACTTTCAAATTTTCAAATTCAACTTTTGGGAAAAAGTTGCAATTGTAAAATTTTCATATCTATCTTTCGTGAAATAGTTTCAACTGTCAAATTTTAAAGATCATTATTCGAGATAAAGTTTTAACTGTCAAATTTTCAAATTCGCCTTTTGTGAAAAAGTTTCAATTCTCAAATTTTTAAATTCATGTTTCGTAAGAAACTTTCAATTGTCAAATTTTCAAATCTATCTTTCGTGAAAACGTTTCAATTGTAAAATTTTCAAATCTATTTATCGAGAGAAAGTTTCTATTATCAAATTTTCAAATCTATCTTTCGTCAAAAAGTTTCAACTGTCAAATTTTCAAATTCATCTTTCGTGAGAAAGTTTCAATTGTCAAATTCTCAAATTTATCTTTCGTGAAAAAGTTTTAACTGCTAAATTCTCAAATTCATCTTTCGTGAAAAAGTTTCAATTGTGAAATTCTCAAATTTACCTTTCGTAAAAAAGTTTTAATTGTTAAATTCTCAAATTCATCTTTCGTGAGAAAGTTTCAATTGTCAAATTCTCAAATTAATCTTTCGTGAAAAAGTTTTAACTGTTAAATTCTCAAATTCATCTTTCGTGAAAAAGTTTCAATTGTAAAATTTTCAAATCTATCTTTCGTGAAATAGTTTCAACTGTCAAATTTTAAAATTCATTATTCGAGATAAAGTTTTAACTGTCAAATTTTCAAATTCGCCTTTTGTGAAAAAGGTTCAATTCTCAAATTTTTAAATTCATGTTTCGTAAGAAACGTTCAATTGTCAAATTTTCAAATCTATCTTTCGTGAAAAAGTTTCAAATTTCAAATTCGCAAATGAATCTTTCGTGAGAAAGTTTGAACTTTCAAATTTTCAAATTCATCTTTTGGGAAAAAGTTTCAATACTCAAATTTTCAAATCTATTTTTCGTGAGAAAGTTTCAACTGTCAAATTTTCAAATTCATCTTCCGTGAGAAAATTTCAACTGTCAAATTCTCAAATTCATCTATCGTGAAAAAGTTTCAATTGTAAAATTTTCAAATCTATCTTTCGTGAAATAGTTGCAACTGTCAAATTTTAAAATTCATTATTCAAGATAAAGTTTTAACTGTTAAATTCTCAAATTCATCTTTCGTGAAAAAGTTTCAATTCTCAAATTTTCAAATCTATTTTTCGTGAGAAAGTTTCAATTGTCAAATTTTCGAATCTATTTTTCGTGAGAAAGTTTCTATTATCAAATTTTCAAATCTATCTTTCGTGAAAAAGTTTCAACTGTCAAATTTTCAAATTCATCTTTCGTGAGAAAGTTTTAACTGTTAAATTCTCAAATTCATCTTTCGTGAAAAACTTTTAACTGTTAAATTCTCAAATTCATCTATCGTGAAAAAGTTTCAATTGTAAAATTTTCAAATCTATCTTTCGTGAAATAGTTTCAACTGTCAAATTTTAAAATTCATTATTCGAGATAAAGTTTTAACTGTCAAATTTTTAAATTCGCCTTTTCTGAAAAAGTTTCAATTCTCAAATTTTCAAATTCATCTTTCCTGAGAAAGTTTCAATTGTCAAATTCTCAAATTCATCTTTCGTGAAAAAGTTTCAACTGTCAAATTCTCAAATTCATCTATCGTGAAAAAGTTTCAATTGTAAAATTTTCAAATCTATCTTTCGTGAAATCGTTGCAACTGTCAAATTTTAAAATTGATTATTCGAGATAAAGTTTTAACTGTTAAATTCTCAAATTCATCTTTCGTGAAAAAGTTTCAATTCTCAAATTTTCAAATCTATTTTTCGTGAGAAAGGTTCAATTGTCAAATTTTCGAATCTATCTTTCGTGAAAAAGTTTCAATTGTAAAATTTTCAAATCTATTTTTCCTGAGAAAGTTTCAATTGTCAAATTTTCGAATCTATCTTTCGTGAAAAAGTTTCAACTGTCAAATTTTCAAATTCATCTTTCGTGAGAAAGTTTCAATTGTCAAATTCTCAAATTTATCTTTCGTGAAAAAATTTTAACTGCTACATTCTCAAATTCGTCTTTCGTGAAAAAGTTTTAACTGTTAAATTCTCAAATTCATCTTTCGTGAAAAAGTTTCAATTGTAAAATTTTCAAATCTATCTTTCGTGAAATAGTTTCAACTGTCAAATTTTAAAATTCATTATTCGAGATAAAGTTTTAACTGTCAAATTTTCAAATTCGCCTTTTGTGAAAAAGGTTCAATTCTCAAATTTTTAAATTCATGTTTCGTAAGAAACGTTCAATTGTCAAATTTTCAAATCTATCTTTCGTGAAAAAGTTTCAAATTTCAAATTCGCAAATGAATCTTTCGTGAGAAAGTTTGAACTTTCAAATTTTCAAATTCAACTTTTGGGAAAAAGTTGCAATTGTAAAATTTTCAAATCTATCTTTCGTGAAATAGTTTCAACTGTCAAATTTTAAAGATCATTATTCGAGATAAAGTTTTAACTGTCAAATTTTCAAATTCGCCTTTTGTGAAAAAGTTTCAATTCTCAAATTTTTAAATTCATGTTTCGTAAGAAACTTTCAATTGTCAAATTTTCAAATCTATCTTTCGTGAAAAAGTTTCAATTGTAAAATTTTCAAATCTATTTATCGAGAGAAAGTTTCTATTATCAAATTTTCAAATCTATCTTTCGTCAAAAAGTTTCAACTGTCAAATTTTCAAATTCATCTTTCGTGAGAAAGTTTCAATTGTCAAATTCTCAAATTTACCTTTCGTGAAAAAGTTTTAACTGCTAAATTCTCAAATTCATCTTTCGTGAAAAAGTTTCAATTGTGAAATTCTCAAATTTACCTTTCGTAAAAAAGTTTTAATTGTTAAATTCTCAAATTCATCTTTCGTGAGAAAGTTTCAATTGTCAAATTCTCAAATTAATCTTTCCTGAAAAAGTTTTAACTGTTAAATTCTCAAATTCATCTTTCGTGAAAAAGTTTCAATTGTAAAATTTTCAAATCTATCTTTCGTGAAATAGTTTCAACTGTCAAATTTTAAAATTCATTATTCGAGATAAAGTTTTAACTGTCAAATTTTTAAATTCGCCTTTTCTGAAAAAGTTTCAATTCTCAAATTTTCAAATTCATCTTTCGTGAGAAAGTTTCAATTGTCAAATTCTCAAATTTATCTTTCGTGAAAAAGTTTTAACTGCTCAATTCTCAAATTCATCTTTCATGAAAAAGTTCCAATTGTGAAATTCTCAAATTTACCTTTCGTAAAAAAGTTTTAATTGTTCAATTCTCAAATTCATCTTTCCTGAGAAAGTTTCAATTTTCAAATTCTCAAATTCATCTTTCGTGAAAAAGTTTTAACTGTTAAATTCTCAAATTCATCTTTCGTGAAAAAGTTTCAATTGTAAAATTTTCAAATCTATCTTTCGTGTAATAGTTTCAACTGTCAAATTTTAAAATTCATTATTCGAGATAAAGTTTTAACTGTCAAATTTTCAAATTAGCCTTTTGTGAAAAAGGTTCAATTCTCCAATTTTTAAATTCATGTTTCGTAAGAAACGTTCAATTGTCAAATTTTCAAATCTATCTTTCGTGAAAAAGTTTCAAATTTCAAATTCGCAAATGAATCTTTCGTGAGAAAGTTTGAACTTTCAAATTTTCAAATTCATCTTTTGGGAAAAAGTTTCAATACTCAAATTTTCAAATCTATTTTTCGTGATAAAGTTTCAACTGTCAAATTTTCAAATTCATCTTCCGTGAGAAAATTTCAACTGTCAAATTCTCAAATTCATCTATCGTGAAAAAGTTTCAATTCTCAAATTTTCAAATCTATTTTTCGTGAGAAAGGTTCAATTGTCAAATTTTCGAATCTATCTTTCGTGAAAAAGTTTCAATTGTAAAATTTTCAAATCTATTTTTCCTGAGAAAGTTTCAATTGTCAAATTTTCGAATCTGTCTTTCGTGAAAAAGTTTCAACTGTCAAATTTTCAAATTCATCTTTCGTGAGAAAGTTTCAATTGTCAAATTCTCAAATTTATCTTTCGTGAAAAAATTTTAACTGCTACATTCTCAAATTCGTCTTTCGTGAAAAAGTTTTAACTGTTAAATTCTCAAATTCATCTTTCGTGAAAAAGTTTCAATTGTAAAATTTTCAAATCTATCTTTCGTGAAATAGTTTCAACTGTCAAATTTTAAAATTCATTATTCGAGATAAAGTTTTAACTGTCAAATTTTCAAATTCGCCTTTTGTGAAAAAGGTTCAATTCTCAAATTTTTAAATTCATGTTTCGTAAGAAACGTTCAATTGTCAAATTTTCAAATCTATCTTTCGTGAAAAAGTTTCAAATTTCAAATTCGCAAATGAATCTTTCGTGAGAAAGTTTGAACTTTCAAATTTTCAAATTCAACTTTTGGGAAAAAGTTGCAATTGTAAAATTTTCAAATCTATCTTTCGTGAAATAGTTTCAACTGTCAAATTTTAAAGATCATTATTCGAGATAAAGTTTTAACTGTCAAATTTTCAAATTCGCCTTTTGTGAAAAAGTTTCAATTCTCAAATTTTTAAATTCATGTTTCGTAAGAAACTTTCAATTGTCAAATTTTCAAATCTATCTTTCGCGAAAAAGTTTCAATTGTAAAATTTTCAAATCTATTTATCGAGAGAAAGTTTCTATTATCAAATTTTCAAATCTATCTTTCGTCAAAAAGTTTCAACTGTCAAATTTTCAAATTCATCTTTCGTGAGAAAGTTTTAACTGTTAAATTCTCAAATTCATCTTTCGTGAAAAACTTTTAACTGTTAAATTCTCAAATTCATCTATAGTGAAAAAGTTTCAATTGTAAAATTTTCAAATCTATCTTTCGTGAAATAGTTTCAACTGTCAAATTTTAAAATTCATTATTCGAGATAAAGTTTTAACTGTTAAATTCTCAAATTCATCTTTCGTGAGAAAGTTTCAATTGTCAAATTCTCAAATTCATCTTTCGTGAAAAAGTTTTAACTGTTAAATTCTCAAATTCATCTTTCGTGAAAAAGTTGCAATTGTAAAATTTTCAAATCTATCTTTCGTGAAATAGTTTCAACTGTCAAATTTTAAAGATCATTATTCGAGATAAAGTTTTAACTGTCAAATTTTCAAATTCGCCTTTTGTGAAAAAGTTTCAATTCTCAAATTTTTAAATTCATGTTTCGTAAGAAACTTTCAATTGTCAAATTTTCAAATCTATCTTTCGTGAAAAAGTTTCAATTGTAAAATTTTCAAATCTATTTATCGAGAGAAAGTTTCTATTATCAAATTTTCAAATCTATCTTTCGTCAAAAAGTTTCAACTGTCAAATTTTCAAATTCATCTTTCGTGAGAAAGTTTCAATTGTCAAATTCTCAAATTTATCTTTCGTGAAAAAGTTTTAACTGCTAAATTCTCAAATTCATCTTTCGTGAAAAAGTTTCAATTGTGAAATTCTCAAATTTACCTTTCGTAAAAAAGTTTTAATTGTTAAATTCTCAAATTCATCTTTCGTGAGAAAGTTTCAATTGTCAAATTCTCAAATTAATCTTTCGTGAAAAAGTTTTAACTGTTAAATTCTCAAATTCATCTTTCGTGAAAAAGTTTCAATTGTAAAATTTTCAAATCTATCTTTCGTGAAATAGTTTCAACTGTCAAATTTTAAAATTCATTATTCGAGATAAAGTTTTAACTGTCAAATTTTCAAATTCGCCTTTTGTGAAAAAGGTTCAATTCTCAAATTTTTAAATTCATGTTTCGTAAGAAACGTTCAATTGTCAAATTTTCAAATCTATCTTTCGTGAAAAAGTTTCAAATTTCAAATTCGCAAATGAATCTTTCGTGAGAAAGTTTGAACTTTCAAATTTTCAAATTCATCTTTTGGGAAAAAGTTTCAATACTCAAATTTTCAAATCTATTTTTCGTGAGAAAGTTTCACCTGTCAAATTTTCAAATTCATCTTCCGTGAGAAAATTTCAACTGTCAAATTCTCAAATTCATCTATCGTGAAAAAGTTTCAATTGTAAAATTTTCAAATCTATCTTTCGTGAAATAGTTGCAACTGTCAAATTTTAAAATTCATTATTCAAGATAAAGTTTTAACTGTTAAATTCTCAAATTCATCTTTTGTGAAAAAGTTTCAATTCTCAAATTTTCAAATCTATTTTTCGTGAGAAAGTTTCAATTGTCAAATTTTCGAATCTATCTTTCGTGAAAAAGTTTCAATTGTAAAATTTTCAAATCTATTTTTCCTGAGAAAGTTTCAATTGTCAAATTTTCGAATCTATCTTTCGTGAAAAAGTTTCAACTGTCAAATTTTCAAATCCATCTTTCGTGAGAAAGTTTCAATTGTCAAATTCTCAAATTTATCTTTCGTGAAAAAATTTTAACTGCTAAATTCTCAAATTCGTCTTTCGTGAAAAAGTTTTAACTCTTAAATTCTCAAATTCATCTTTCGTGAAAAAGTTTCAATTGTAAAATTTTCGAATCTATTTTTCGTGAGAAAGTTTCTATTATCAAATTTTCAAATCTATCTTTCGTGAAAAAGTTTCAACTGTCAAATTTTCAAATTCATCTTTCGTGAGAAAGTTTTAACTGTTAAATTCTCAAATTCATCTTTCGTGAAAAACTTTTAACTGTTAAATTCTCAAATTCATCTATCGTGAAAAAGTTTCAATTGTAAAATTTTCAAATCTATCTTTCGTGAAATAGTTTCAACTGTCAAATTTTAAAATTCATTATTCGAGATAAAGTTTTAACTGTCAAATTTTTAAATTCGCCTTTTCTGAAAAAGTTTCAATTCTCAAATTTTCAAATTCATCTTTCCTGAGAAAGTTTCAATTGTCAAATTCTCAAATTCATCTTTCGTGAAAAAGTTTCAACTGTCAAATTCTCAAATTCATCTATCGTGAAAAAGTTTCAATTGTAAAATTTTCAAATCTATCTTTCGTGAAATCGTTGCAACTGTCAAATTTTAAAATTGATTATTCGAGATAAAGTTTTAACTGTTAAATTCTCAAATTCATCTTTCGTGAAAAAGTTTCAATTCTCAAATTTTCAAATCTATTTTTCGTGAGAAAGGTTCAATTGTCAAATTTTCGAATCTATCTTTCGTGAAAAAGTTTCAATTGTAAAATTTTCAAATCTATTTTTCCTGAGAAAGTTTCAATTGTCAAATTTTCGAATCTATCTTTCGTGAAAAAGTTTCAACTGTCAAATTTTCAAATTCATCTTTCGTGAGAAAGTTTCAATTGTCAAATTCTCAAATTTATCTTTCGTGAAAAAATTTTAACTGCTACATTCTCAAATTCGTCTTTCGTGAAAAAGTTTTAACTGTTAAATTCTCAAATTCATCTTTCGTGAAAAAGTTTCAATTGTAAAATTTTCAAATCTATCTTTCGTGAAATAGTTTCAACTGTCAAATTTTAAAATTCATTATTCGAGATAAAGTTTTAACTGTCAAATTTTCAAATTCGCCTTTTGTGAAAAAGGTTCAATTCTCAAATTTTTAAATTCATGTTTCGTAAGAAACGTTCAATTGTCAAATTTTCAAATCTATCTTTCGTGAAAAAGTTTCAAATTTCAAATTCGCAAATGAATCTTTCGTGAGAAAGTTTGAACTTTCAAATTTTCAAATTCAACTTTTGGGAAAAAGTTGCAATTGTAAAATTTTCAAATCTATCTTTCGTGAAATAGTTTCAACTGTCAAATTTTAAAGATCATTATTCGAGATAAAGTTTTAACTGTCAAATTTTCAAATTCGCCTTTTGTGAAAAAGTTTCAATTCTCAAATTTTTAAATTCATGTTTCGTAAGAAACTTTCAATTGTCAAATTTTCAAATCTATCTTTCGTGAAAAAGTTTCAATTGTAAAATTTTCAAATCTATTTATCGAGAGAAAGTTTCTATTATCAAATTTTCAAATCTATCTTTCGTCAAAAAGTTTCAACTGTCAAATTTTCAAATTCATCTTTCGTGAGAAAGTTTCAATTGTCAAATTCTCAAATTTACCTTTCGTGAAAAAGTTTTAACTGCTAAATTCTCAAATTCATCTTTCGTGAAAAAGTTTCAATTGTGAAATTCTCAAATTTACCTTTCGTAAAAAAGTTTTAATTGTTAAATTCTCAAATTCATCTTTGGTGAGAAAGTTTCAATTGTCAAATTCTCAAATTAATCTTTCCTGAAAAAGTTTTAACTGTTAAATTCTCAAATTCATCTTTCGTGAAAAAGTTTCAATTGTAAAATTTTCAAATCTATCTTTCGTGAAATAGTTTCAACTGTCAAATTTTAAAATTCATTATTCGAGATAAAGTTTTAACTGTCAAATTTTTAAATTCGCCTTTTCTGAAAAAGTTTCAATTCTCAAATTTTCAAATTCATCTTTCGTGAGAAAGTTTCAATTGTCAAATTCTCAAATTTATCTTTCGTGAAAAAGTTTTAACTGCTCAATTCTCAAATTCATCTTTCATGAAAAAGTTCCAATTGTGAAATTCTCAAATTTACCTTTCGTAAAAAAGTTTTAATTGTTCAATTCTCAAATTCATCTTTCCTGAGAAAGTTTCAATTTTCAAATTCTCAAATTCATCTTTCGTGAAAAAGTTTTAACTGTTAAATTCTCAAATTCATCTTTCGTGAAAAAGTTTCAATTGTAAAATTTTCAAATCTATCTTTCGTGTAATAGTTTCAACTGTCAAATTTTAAAATTCATTATTCGAGATAAAGTTTTAACTGTCAAATTTTCAAATTAGCCTTTTGTGAAAAAGGTTCAATTCTCAAATTTTTAAATTCATGTTTCGTAAGAAACGTTCAATTGTCAAATTTTCAAATCTATCTTTCGTGAAAAAGTTTCAAATTTCAAATTCGCAAATGAATCTTTCGTGAGAAAGTTTGAACTTTCAAATTTTCAAATTCATCTTTTGGGAAAAAGTTTCAATACTCAAATTTTCAAATCTATTTTTCGTGAGAAAGTTTCAACTGTCAAATTTTCAAATTCATCTTCCGTGAGAAAATTTCAACTGTCAAATTCTCAAATTCATCTATCGTGAAAAAGTTTCAATTGTAAAATTTTCAAATCTATCTTTCGTGAAATAGTTGCAACTGTCAAATTTTAAAATTCATTATTCAAGATAAAGTTTTAACTGTTAAATTCTCAAATTCATCTTTCGTGAAAAAGTTTCAATTCTCAAATTTTCAAATCTATTTTTCGTGAGAAAGTTTCAATTGTCAAATTTTCGAATCTATCTTTCGTGAAAAAGTTTCAATTGTAAAATTTTCAAATCTATTTTTCCTGAGAAAGTTTCAATTGTCAAATTTTCGAATCTATCTTTCGTGAAAAAGTTTCAACTGTCAAATTTTCAAATCCATCTTTCGTGAGAAAGTTTCAATTGTCAAATTCTCAAATTTATCTTTCGTGAAAAAATTTTAACTGCTAAATTCTCAAATTCGTCTTTCGTGAAAAAGTTTTAACTCTTAAATTCTCAAATTCATCTTTCGTGAAAAAGTTTCAATTGTAAAATTTTCGAATCTATTTTTCGTGAGAAAGTTTCTATTATCAAATTTTCAAATCTATCTTTCGTGAAAAAGTTTCAACTGTCAAATTTTCAAATTCATCTTTCGTGAGAAAGTTTTAACTGTTAAATTCTCAAATTCATCTTTCGTGAAAAACTTTTAACTGTTAAATTCTCAAATTCATCTATCGTGAAAAAGTTTCAATTGTAAAATTTTCAAATCTATCTTTCGCGAAATAGTTTCAACTGTCAAATTTTAAAATTCATTATTCGAGATAAAGTTTTAACTGTCAAATTTTTAAATTCGCCTTTTCTGAAAAAGTTTCAATTCTCAAATTTTCAAATTCATCTTTCCTGAGAAAGTTTCAATTGTCAAATTCTCAAATTCATCTTTCGTGAAAAAGTTTTAACTGTTAAATTCTCAAATTCATCTTTCGTGAAAAAGTTTCAATTGTAAAATTTTCAAATCTATCTTTCGTGAAATAGTTTCAACTGTCAAATTTTAAAATTCATTATTCGAGATAAAGTTTTAACTGTCAAATTTTCAAATTCGCCTTTTGTGAAAAAGGTTCAATTCTCAAATTTTTAAATTCATGTTTCGTAAGAAACGTTCAATTGTCAAATTTTCAAATCTATCTTTCGTGAAAAAGTTTCAAATTTCAAATTCGCAAATGAATCTTTCGTGAGAAAGTTTGAACTTTCAAATTTTCAAATTCAACTTTTGGGAAAAAGTTGCAATTGTAAAATTTTCAAATCTATCTTTCGTGAAATAGTTTCAACTGTCAAATTTTAAAGATCATTATTCGAGATAAAGTTTTAACTGTCAAATTTTCAAATTCGCCTTTTGTGAAAAAGTTTCAATTCTCAAATTTTTAAATTCATGTTTCGTAAGAAACTTTCAATTGTCAAATTTTCAAATCTATCTTTCGTGAAAAAGTTTCAATTGTAAAATTTTCAAATCTATTTATCGAGAGAAAGTTTCAATTGTCAAATTCTCAAATTTACCTTTCGTGAAAAAGTTTTAACTGCTAAATTCTCAAATTCATCTTTCGTGAAAAAGTTTCAATTGTGAAATTCTCAAATTTACCTTTCGTAAAAAAGTTTTAATTGTTAAATTCTCAAATTCATCTTTCGTGAGAAAGTTTCAATTGTCAAATTCTCAAATTAATCTTTCGTGAAAAAGTTTTAACTGTTAAATTCTCAAATTCATCTTTCGTGAAAAAGTTTCAATTGTAAAATTTTCAAATCTATCTTTCGTGAAATAGTTTCAACTGTCAAATTTTAAAATTCATTATTCGAGATAAAGTTTTAACTGTCAAATTTTCAAATTCGCATTTTCTGAAAAAGTTTCAATTCTCAAATTTTTAAATTCATGTTTCGTAAGAAACTTTCAATTGTCAAATTTTCAAATCTATCTTTCGTGAAAAAGTTTCAATTTTCAAATTCTCAAATGAATCTTTCGTGAGAAAGTTTTAACTTTCAAATTTTCAAATTCGTCTTTTGTGAAAAAGTTTCAATACTCAAATTTTCAAATCTATTTTTCGTGAGAAACTTTAAACTATCAAATTTTCAAATGCATCTTTCGTGAGAACGTTTCAACTGTCAAATTCTCAAATTCATCTATCGTGAAAAAGTTTCAATTGTAAAATTTTCAAATCTATCTTTCGTGAAATAGTTGCAACTGTCAAATTTTAAAATTGATTATTCGAGATAAAGTTTTAACTGTTAAATTCTCAAATTCATCTTTCGTGAAAAAGTTTCAATTCTCAAATTTTCAAATCTATTTTTCGTGAGAAAGGTTCAATTGTCAAATTTTCGAATCTATCTTTCGTGAAAAAGTTTCAATTGTAAAATTTTCAAATCTATTTTTCCTGAGAAAGTTTCAATTGTCAAATTTTCGAATCTATCTTTCGTGAAAAAGTTTCAACTGTCAAATTTTCAAATTCATCTTTCGTGAGAACGTTTCAACTGTCAAATTCTCAAATTCATCTATCGTGAAAAAGTTTCAATTGTAAAATTTTCAAATCTATCTTTCGTGAAATAGTTGCAACTGTCAAATTTTAAAATTGATTATTCGAGATAAAGTTTTAACTGTTAAATTCTCAAATTCATCTTTCGTGAAAAAGTTTCAATTCTCAAATTTTCAAATCTATTTTTCGTGAGAAAGGTTCAATTGTCAAATTTTCGAATCTATCTTTCGTGAAAAAGTTTCAACTGTCAAATTTTCAAATTCATCTTTCGTGAGAAAGTTTCAATTGTCAAATTCTCAAATTTATCTTTCGTGAAAAAATTTTAACTGCTAAATTCTCAAATTCGTCTTTCGTGAAAAAGTTTTAACTCTTAAATTTTCAAATCTATTTTTCGTGAGAAAGTTTCAACTGTCAAATTTTCAAATTCATCTTCCGTGAGAAAATTTCAACTGTCAAATTCTCAAATTCATCTATCGTGAAAAAGTTTCAATTGTAAAATTTTCAAATCTATCTTTCGTGAAATAGTTGCAACTGTCAAATTTTAAAATTCATTATTCAAGATAAAGTTTTAACTGTTAAATTCTCAAATTCATCTTTCGTGAAAAAGTTTCAATTCTCAAATTTTCAAATCTATTTTTCGTGAGAAAGTTTCAATTGTCAAATTTTCGAATCTATCTTTCGTGAAAAAGTTTCAATTGTAAAATTTTCAAATCTATTTTTCCTGAGTAAGTTTCAATTGTCAAATTTTCGAATCTATCTTTCGTGAAAAAGTTTCAACTGTCAAATTTTCAAATCCATCTTTCGTGAGAAAGTTTCAATTGTCAAATTCTCAAATTTATCTTTCGTGAAAAAATTTTAACTGCTAAATTCTCAAATTCGTCTTTCGTGAAAAAGTTTTAACTCTTAAATTCTCAAATTCATCTTTCGTGAAAAAGTTTCAATTGTAAAATTTTCGAATCTATTTTTCGTGAGAAAGTTTCTATTATCAAATTTTCAAATCTATCTTTCGTGAAAAAGTTTCAACTGTCAAATTTTCAAATTCATCTTTCGTGAGAAAGTTTTAACTGTTAAATTCTCAAATTCATCTTTCGTGAAAAACTTTTAACTGTTAAATTCTCAAATTCATCTATCGTGAAAAAGTTTCAATTGTAAAATTTTCAAATCTATCTTTCGTGAAATAGTTTCAACTGTCAAATTTTAAAATTCATTATTCGAGATAAAGTTTTAACTGACAAATTTTTAAATTCGCCTTTTCTGAAAAAGTTTCAATTCTCAAATTTTCAAATTCATCTTTCGTGAGAAAGTTTCAATTGTCAAATTCTCAAATTTATCTTTCGTGAAAAAGTTTTAACTGCTCAATTCTCAAATTCATCTTTCGTGAAAAAGTTCCAATTGTGAAATTCTCAAATTTACCTTTCGTAAAAAAGTTTTAATTGTTAAATTCTCAAATTCATCTTTCCTGAGAAAGTTTCAATTGTCAAATTCTCAAATTCATCTTTCGTGAAAAAGTTTTAACTGTTAAATTCTCAAATTCATCTTTCGTGAAAAAGTTTCAATTGTAAAATTTTCAAATCTATCTTTCGTGAAATAGTTTCAACTGTCAAATTTTAAAATTCATTATTCGAGATAAAGTTTTAACTGTCAAATTTTCAAATTCGCCTTTTGTGAAAAAGGTTCAATTCTCAAATTTTTAAATTCATGTTTCGTAAGAAACGTTCAATTGTCAAATTTTCAAATCTATCTTTCGTGAAAAAGTTTCAAATTTCAAATTCGCAAATGAATCTTTCGTGAGAAAGTTTGAACTTTCAAATTTTCAAATTCAACTTTTGGGAAAAAGTTGCAATTGTAAAATTTTCAAATCTATCTTTCGTGAAATAGTTTCAACTGTCAAATTTTAAAGATCATTATTCGAGATAAAGTTTTAACTGTCAAATTTTCAAATTCGCCTTTTGTGAAAAAGTTTCAATTCTCAAATTTTTAAATTCATGTTTCGTAAGAAACTTTCAATTGTCAAATTTTCAAATCTATCTTTCGTGAAAAAGTTTCAATTGTAAAATTTTCAAATCTATTTATCGAGAGAAAGTTTCTATTATCAAATTTTCAAATCTATCTTTCGTCAAAAAGTTTCAACTGTCAAATTTTCAAATTCATCTTTCGTGAGAAAGTTTCAATTGTCAAATTCTCAAATTTACCTTTCGTGAAAAAGTTTTAACTGCTAAATTCTCAAATTCATCTTTCGTGAAAAAGTTTCAATTGTGAAATTCTCAAATTTACCTTTCGTAAAAAAGTTTTAATTGTTAAATTCTCAAATTCATCTTTCGTGAGAAAGTTTCAATTGTCAAATTCTCAAATTAATCTTTCCTGAAAAAGTTTTAACTGTTAAATTCTCAAATTCATCTTTCGTGAAAAAGTTTCAATTGTAAAATTTTCAAATCTATCTTTCGTGAAATAGTTTCAACTGTCAAATTTTAAAATTCATTATTCGAGATAAAGTTTTAACTGTCAAATTTTTAAATTCGCCTTTTCTGAAAAAGTTTCAATTCTCAAATTTTCAAATTCATCTTTCGTGAGAAAGTTTCAATTGTCAAATTCTCAAATTTATCTTTCGTGAAAAAGTTTTAACTGCTCAATTCTCAAATTCATCTTTCATGAAAAAGTTCCAATGGTGAAATTCTCAAATTTACCTTTCGTAAAAAAGTTTTAATTGTTCAATTCTCAAATTCATCTTTCCTGAGAAAGTTTCAATTTTCAAATTCTCAAATTCATCTTTCGTGAAAAAGTTTTAACTGTTAAATTCTCAAATTCATCTTTCGTGAAAAAGTTTCAATTGTAAAATTTTCAAATCTATCTTTCGTGTAATAGTTTCAACTGTCAAATTTTAAAATTCATTATTCGAGATAAAGTTTTAACTGTCAAATTTTCAAATTAGCCTTTTGTGAAAAAGGTTCAATTCTCCAATTTTTAAATTCATGTTTCGTAAGAAACGTTCAATTGTCAAATTTTCAAATCTATCTTTCGTGAAAAAGTTTCAAATTTCAAATTCGCAAATGAATCTTTCGTGAGAAAGTTTGAACTTTCAAATTTTCAAATTCATCTTTTGGGAAAAAGTTTCAATACTCAAATTTTCAAATCTATTTTTCGTGATAAAGTTTCAACTGTCAAATTTTCAAATTCATCTTCCGTGAGAAAATTTCGACTGTCAAATTCTCAAATTCATCTATCGTGAAAAAGTTTCAATTCTCAAATTTTCAAATCTATTTTTCGTGAGAAAGGTTCAATTGTCAAATTTTCGAATCTATCTTTCGTGAAAAAGTTTCAATTGTAAAATTTTCAAATCTATTTTTCCTGAGAAAGTTTCAATTGTCAAATTTTCGAATCTATCTTTCGTGAAAAAGTTTCAACTGTCAAATTTTTAAATTCGCCTTTTCTGAAAAAGTTTCAATTCTCAAATTTTCAAATTCATCTTTCGTGAGAAAGTTTCAATTGTCAAATTCTCAAATTTATCTTTCGTGAAAAAGTTTGAACTGCTCAATTCTCAAATTCATCTTTCGTGAAAAAGTTCCAATTGTGAAATTCTCAAATTCACCTTTCGTAAAAAAGTTTTAATTGTTAAATTCTCAAATTCATCTTTCCTGAGAAAGTTTCAATTGTCAAATTCTCAAATTCATCTTTCGTGAAAAAGTTTTAACTGTTAAATTCTCAAATTCATCTTTCGTGAAAAAGTTTCAATTGTAAAATTTTCAAATCTATCTTTCGTGAAATAGTTTCAACTGTCAAATTTTAAAATTCATTATTCGAGATAAAGTTTTAACTGTCAAATTTTCAAATTCGCATTTTCTGAAAAAGTTTCAATTCTCAAATTTTTAAATTCATGTTTCGTAAGAAACTTTCAATTGTCAAATTTTCAAATCTATCTTTCGTGAAAAAGTTTCAATTTTCAAATTCTCAAATGAATCTTTCGTGAGAAAGTTTTAACTTTCAAATTTTCAAATTCGTCTTTTGTGAAAAAGTTTCAATACTCAAATTTTCAAATCTATTTTTCGTGAGAAACTTTCAACTATCAAATTTTCAAATTCATCTTTCGTGAGAACGTTTCAACTGTCAAATTCTCAAATTCATCTATCGTGAAAAAGTTTCAATTGTAAAATTTTCAAATCTATCTTTCGTGAAATAGTTGCAACTGTCAAATTTTAAAATTGATTGTTCGAGATAAAGTTTTAACTGTTAAATTCTCAAATTCATCTTTCGTGAAAAAGTTTCAATTCTCAAATTTTCAAATCTATTTTTCGTGAGAAAGGTTCAATTGTCAAATTTTCGAATCTATCTTTCGTGAAAAAGTTTCAATTGTAAAATTTTCAAATATATTTTTCGTGAGAAAGTGTCAATTGTCAAATTTTCCAATCTATCTTTCGTGAAAAAGTTTCAACTGTCAAATTTTCAAATTCATCTTTCGTGAGAAAGTTTCAATTGTCAAATTCTCAAATTTATCTTTCGTGAAAAAATTTTAACTGCTAAATTCTCAAATTCGTCTTTCGTGAAAAAGTTTTAACTCTTAAATTCTCAAATTCATCTTTCGTGAAAAAGTTTCAATTCTAAAATTTTCGAATCTATTTTTCGTGAGAAAGGTTCTATTATCAAATTTTCAAATCTATCTTTCGTGAAAAAGTTTTAACTGTTAAATTCTCAAATTCATCTTTCGTGAGAAAGTTTTAACTGTTAAATTCTCAAATTCATCTTTCGTGAAAAACTTTTAACTGTTAAATTCTCAAATTCATCTATAGTGAAAAAGTTTCAATTGTAAAATTTTCAAATCTATCTTTCGTGAAATAGTTTCAACTGTCAAATTTTGAAATTCATTATTCGAGATAAAGTTTTAACTGCTAAATTCTGAAATTCATCTTTCGTGAAATAGTTTCAACTGTCAAATTTTGAAATTCATTATTCGAGATAAAGTTTTAACTGTTAAATTCTCAAATTCATCTTTCGTGAGAAAGTTTCAATTGTCAAATTCTCAAATTCATCTTTGGTGAAAAAGTTTTAACTGTTAAATTCTCAAATTCATCTTTCGTGAAAAAGTTGCAATTGTAAAATTTTCAAATCTATCTTTCGTGAAATAGTTTCAACTGTCAAATTTTAAAGATTATTATTCGAGATAAAGTTTTAACTGTCAAATTTTCAAATTCGCCTTTTGTGAAAAAGTTTCAATTCTCAAATTTTTAAATTCATGTTTCGTAAGAAACTTTCAATTGTCAAATTTTCAAATCTATCTTTCGTGAAAAAGTTTCAATTGTAAAATTTTCAAATCTATTTATCGAGAGAAAGTTTCTATTATCAAATTTTCAAATCTATCTTTCGTCAAAAAGTTTCAACTGTCAAATTTTCAAATTCATCTTTCGTGAGAAAGTTTCAATTGTCAAATTCTCAAATTTATCTTTCGTGAAAAAGTTTTAACTGCTAAATTCTCAAATTCATCTTTCGTGAAAAAGTTTCAATTGTGAAATTCTCAAATTTACCTTTCGTAAAAAAGTTTTAATTGTTAAATTCTCAAATTCATCTTTCGTGAGAAAGTTTCAATTGTCAAATTCTCAAATTAATCTTTCGTGAAAAAGTTTTAACTGTTAAATTCTCAAATTCATCTTTCGTGAAAAAGTTTCAATTGTAAAATTTTCAAATCTATCTTTCGTGAAATAGTTTCAACTGTCAAATTTTAAAATTCATTATTCGAGATAAAGTTTTAACTGTCAAATTTTCAAATTCGCATTTTCTGAAAAAGTTTCAATTCTCAAATTTTTAAATTCATGTTTCGTAAGAAACTTTCAATTGTCAAATTTTCAAATCTATCTTTCGTGAAAAAGTTTCAATTGTAAAATTTTCAAATCTATTTATCGAGAGAAAGTTTCTATTATCAAATTTTCAAATCTATTTTTCGTGAGAAACTTTCAACTATCAAATTTTCAAATGCATCTTTCGTGAGAACGTTTCAACTGTCAAATTCTCAAATTCATCTATCGTGAAAAAGTTTCAATTGTAAAATTTTCAAATCTATCTTTCGTGAAATAGTTGCAACTGTCAAATTTTAAAATTGATTATTCGAGATAAAGTTTTAACTGTTAAATTCTCAAATTCATCTTTCGTGAAAAAGTTTCAATTCTCAAATTTTCAAATCTATTTTTCGTGAGAAAGGTTCAATTGTCAAATTTTCGAATCTATCTTTCGTGAAAAAGTTTCAATTGTAAAATTTTCAAATCTATTTTTCCTGAGAAAGTTTCAATTGTCAAATTTTCGAATCTATCTTTCGTGAAAAAGTTTCAACTGTCAAATTTTCAAATTCATCTTTCGTGAGAAAGTTTCAATTGTCAAATTCTCAAATTTATCTTTCGTGAAAAAATTTTAACTGCTACATTCTCAAATTCGTCTTTCGTGAAAAAGTTTTAACTGTTAAATTCTCAAATTCATCTTTCGTGAAAAAGTTTCAATTGTAAAATTTTCAAATCTATCTTTCGTGAAATAGTTTCAACTGTCAAATTTTAAAATTCATTATTCGAGATAAAGTTTTAACTGTCAAATTTTCAAATTCGCATTTTCTGAAAAAGTTTCAATTCTCAAATTTTTAAATTCATGTTTCGTAAGAAACTTTCAATTGTCAAATTTTCAAATCTATCTTTCGTGAAAAAGTTTCAATTTTCAAATTCTCAAATGAATCTTTCGTGAGAAAGTTTTAACTTTCAAATTTTCAAATTCGTCTTTTGTGAAAAAGTTTCAATACTCAAATTTTCAAATCTATTTTTCGTGAGAAACTTTCAACTATCAAATTTTCAAATGCATCTTTCGTGAGAACGTTTCAACTGTCAAATTCTCAAATTCATCTATCGTGAAAAAGTTTCAATTGTAAAATTTTCAAATCTATCTTTCGTGAAATAGTTGCAACTGTCAAATTTTAAAATTGATTATTCGAGATAAAGTTTTAACTGTTAAATTCTCAAATTCATCTTTCGTGAAAAAGTTTCAATTCTCAAATTTTCAAATCTATTTTTCGTGAGAAAGGTTCAATTGTCAAATTTTCGAATCTATCTTTCGTGAAAAAGTTTCAATTGTAAAATTTTCAAATCTATTTTTCCTGAGAAAGTTTCAATTGTCAAATTTTCGAATCTATCTTTCGTGAAAAAGTTTCAACTGTCAAATTTTCAAATTCATCTTTCGTGAGAACGTTTCAACTGTCAAATTCTCAAATTCATCTATCGTGAAAAAGTTTCAATTGTAAAATTTTCAAATCTATCTTTCGTGAAATAGTTGCAACTGTCAAATTTTAAAATTGATTATTCGAGATAAAGTTTTAACTGTTAAATTCTCAAATTCATCTTTCGTGAAAAAGTTTCAATTCTCAAATTTTCAAATCTATTTTTCGTGAGAAAGTTTCAATTGTCAAATTTTCGAATCTATCTTTCGTGAAAAAGTTTCAATTGTAAAATTTTCAAATCTATTTTTCCTGAGTAAGTTTCAATTGTCAAATTTTCGAATCTATCTTTCGTGAAAAAGTTTCATCTGTCAAATTTTCAAATCCATCTTTCGTGAGAAAGTTTCAATTGTCAAATTCTCAAATTTATCTTTCGTGAAAAAATTTTAACTGCTAAATTCTCAAATTCGTCTTTCGTGAAAAAGTTTTAACTCTTAAATTCTCAAATTCATCTTTCGTGAAAAAGTTTCAATTGTAAAATTTTCGAATCTATTTTTCGTGAGAAAGTTTCTATTATCAAATTTTCAAATCTATCTTTCGTGAAAAAGTTTCAACTGTCAAATTTTCAAATTCATCTTTCGTGAGAAACTTTTAACTGTTAAATTCTCAAATTCATCTTTCGTGAAAAACTTTTAACTGTTAAATTCTCAAATTCATCTATCGTGAAAAAGTTTCAATTGTAAAATTTTCAAATCTATCTTTCGTGAAATAGTTTCAACTGTCAAATTTTAAAATTCATTATTCGAGATAAAGTTTTAACTGACAAATTTTTAAATTCGCCTTTTCTGAAAAAGTTTCAATTCTCAAATTTTCAAATTCATCTTTCGTGAGAAAGTTTCAATTGTCAAATTCTCAAATTTATCTTTCGTGAAAAAGTTTTAACTGCTCAATTCTCAAATTCATCTTTCGTGAAAAAGTTTTAACTGTTAAATTCTCAAATTCATCTTTCGTGAAAAAGTTTCAATTGTAAAATTTTCAAATCTATCTTTCGTGAAATAGTTTCAACTGTCAAATTTTAAAATTCATTATTCGAGATAAAGTTTTAACTGTCAAATTTTCAAATTCGCCTTTTGTGAAAAAGGTTCAATTCTCAAATTTTTAAATTCATGTTTCGTAAGAAACGTTCAATTGTCAAATTTTCAAATCTATCTTTCGTGAAAAAGTTTCAAATTTCAAATTCGCAAATGAATCTTTCGTGAGAAAGTTTGAACTTTCAAATTTTCAAATTCAACTTTTGGGAAAAAGTTGCAATTGTAAAATTTTCAAATCTATCTTTCGTGAAATAGTTTCAACTATCAAATTTTAAAGATCATTATTCGAGATAAAGTTTTAACTGTCAAATTTTCAAATTCGCCTTTTGTGAAAAAGTTTCAATTCTCAAATTTTTAAATTCATGTTTCGTAAGAAACTTTCAATTGTCAAATTTTCAAATCTATCTTTCGTGAAAAAGTTTCAATTGTAAAATTTTCAAATCTATTTATCGAGAGAAAGTTTCTATTATCAAATTTTCAAATCTATCTTTCGTCAAAAAGTTTCAACTGTCAAATTTTCAAATTCATCTTTCGTGAGAAAGTTTCAATTGTCAAATTCTCAAATTTACCTTTCGTGAAAAAGTTTTAACTGCTAAATTCTCAAATTCATCTTTCGTGAAAAAGTTTCAATTGTGAAATTCTCAAATTTACCTTTCGTAAAAAAGTTTTAATTGTTAAATTCTCAAATTCATCTTTCGTGAGAAAGTTTCAATTGTCAAATTCTCAAATTAATCTTTCCTGAAAAAGTTTTAACTGTTAAATTCTCAAATTCATCTTTCGTGAAAAAGTTTCAATTGTAAAATTTTCAAATCTATCTTTCGTGAAATAGTTTCAACTGTCAAATTTTAAAATTCATTATTCGAGATAAAGTTTTAACTGTCAAATTTTTAAATTCGCCTTTTCTGAAAAAGTTTCAATTCTCAAATTTTCAAATTCATCTTTCGTGAGAAAGTTTCAATTGTCAAATTCTCAAATTTATCTTTCGTGAAAAAGTTTTAACTGCTCAATTCTCAAATTCATCTTTCATGAAAAAGTTCCAATTGTGAAATTCTCAAATTTACCTTTCGTAAAAAAGTTTTAATTGTTCAATTCTCAAATTCATCTTTCCTGAGAAAGTTTCAATTTTCAAATTCTCAAATTCATCTTTCGTGAAAAAGTTTTAACTGTTAAATTCTCAAATTCATCTTTCGTGAAAAAGTTTCAATTGTAAAATTTTCAAATCTATCTTTCGTGTAATAGTTTCAACTGTCAAATTTTAAAATTCATTATTCGAGATAAAGTTTTAACTGTCAAATTTTCAAATTAGCCTTTTGTGAAAAAGGTTCAATTCTCCAATTTTTAAATTCATGTTTCGTAAGAAACGTTCAATTGTCAAATTTTCAAATCTATCTTTCGTGAAAAAGTTTCAAATTTCAAATTCGCAAATGAATCTTTCGTGAGAAAGTTTGAACTTTCAAATTTTCAAATTCATCTTTTGGGAAAAAGTTTCAATACTCAAATTTTCAAATCTATTTTTCGTGATAAAGTTTCAACTGTCAAATTTTCAAATTCATCTTCCGTGAGAAAATTTCAACTGTCAAATTCTCAAATTCATCTATCGTGAAAAAGTTTCAATTCTCAAATTTTCAAATCTATTTTTCGTGAGAAAGGTTCAATTGTCAAATTTTCGAATCTATCTTTCGTGAAAAAGTTTCAATTGTAAAATTTTCAAATCTATTTTTCCTGAGAAAGTTTCAATTGTCAAATTTTCGAATCTATCTTTCGTGAAAAAGTTTCAACTGTCAAATTTTTAAATTCGCCTTTTCTGAAAAAGTTTCAATTCTCAAATTTTCAAATTCATCTTTCGTGAGAAAGTTTCAATTGTCAAATTCTCAAATTTATCTTTCGTGAAAAAGTTTGAACTGCTCAATTCTCAAATTCATCTTTCGTGAAAAAGTTCCAATTGTGAAATTCTCAAATTCACCTTTCGTAAAAAAGTTTTAATTGTTAAATTCTCAAATTCATCTTTCCTGAGAAAGTTTCAATTGTCAAATTCTCAAATTCATCTTTCGTGAAAAAGTTTTAACTGTTAAATTCTCAAATTCATCTTTCGTGAAAAAGTTTCAATTGTAAAATTTTCAAATCTATCTTTCGTGAAATAGTTTCAACTGTCAAATTTTAAAATTCATTATTCGAGATAAAGTTTTAACTGTCAAATTTTCAAATTCGCATTTTCTGAAAAAGTTTCAATTCTCGAATTTTTAAATTCATGTTTCGTAAGAAACTTTCAATTGTCAAATTTTCAAATCTATCTTTCGTGAAAAAGTTTCAATTTTCAAATTCTCAAATGAATCTTTCGTGAGAAAGTTTTAACTTTCAAATTTTCAAATTCGTCTTTTGTGAAAAAGTTTCAATACTCAAATTTTCAAATCTATTTTTCGTGAGAAACTTTCAACTATCAAATTTTCAAATTCATCTTTCGTGAGAACGTTTCAACTGTCAAATTCTCAAATTCATCTATCGTGAAAAAGTTTCAATTGTAAAATTTTCAAATCTATCTTTCGTGAAATAGTTGCAACTGTCAAATTTTAAAATTGATTGTTCGAGATAAAGTTTTAACTGTTAAATTCTCAAATTCATCTTTCGTGAAAAAGTTTCAATTCTCAAATTTTCAAATCTATTTTTCGTGAGAAAGGTTCAATTGTCAAATTTTCGAATCTATCTTTCGTGAAAAAGTTTCAATTGTAAAATTTTCAAATATATTTTTCGTGAGAAAGTGTCAATTGTCAAATTTTCCAATCTATCTTTCGTGAAAAAGTTTCAACTGTCAAATTTTCAAATTCATCTTTCGTGAGAAAGTTTCAATTGTCAAATTCTCAAATTTATCTTTCGTGAAAAAATTTTAACTGCTAAATTCTCAAATTCGTCTTTCGTGAAAAAGTTTTAACTCTTAAATTCTCAAATTCATCTTTCGTGAAAAAGTTTCAATTCTAAAATTTTCGAATCTATTTTTCGTGAGAAAGGTTCTATTATCAAATTTTCAAATCTATCTTTCGTGAAAAAGTTTTAACTGTTAAATTCTCAAATTCATCTTTCGTGAGAAAGTTTTAACTGTTAAATTCTCAAATTCATCTTTCGTGAAAAACTTTTAACTGTTAAATTCTCAAATTCATCTATAGTGAAAAAGTTTCAATTGTAAAATTTTCAAATCTATCTTTCGTGAAATAGTTTCAACTGTCAAATTTTGAAATTCATTATTCGAGATAAAGTTTTAACTGCTAAATTCTCAAATTCATCTTTCGTGAAATAGTTTCAACTGTCAAATTTTGAAATTCATTATTCGAGATAAAGTTTTAACTGTAAAATTCTCAAATTCATCTTTCGTGAGAAAGTTTCAATTGTCAAATTCTCAAATTCATCTTTGGTGAAAAAGTTTTAACTGTTAAATTCTCAAATTCGTCTTTCGTGAAAAAGTTTTAACTGTTAAATTCTCAAATTCATCTTTCGTGAAAAAGTTTCAATTGTAAAATTTTCAAATCTATCTTTCGTGAAATAGTTTCAACTGTCAAATTTTAAAATTCATTATTCGAGATAAAGTTTTAACTGTCAAATTTTCAAATTCGCCTTTTGTGAAAAAGGTTCAATTCTCAAATTTTTAAATTCATGTTTCGTAAGAAACGTTCAATTGTCAAATTTTCAAATCTATCTTTCGTGAAAAAGTTTCAAATTTCAAATTCGCAAATGAATCTTTCGTGAGAAAGTTTGAACTTTCAAATTTTCAAATTCAACTTTTGGGAAAAAGTTGCAATTGTAAAATTTTCAAATCTATCTTTCGTGAAATAGTTTCAACTGTCAAATTTTAAAGATCATTATTCGAGATAAAGTTTTAACTGTCAAATTTTCAAATTCGCCTTTTGTGAAAAAGTTTCAATTCTCAAATTTTTAAATTCATGTTTCGTAAGAAACTTTCAATTGTCAAATTTTCAAATCTATCTTTCGTGAAAAAGTTTCAATTGTAAAATTTTCAAATCTATTTATCGAGAGAAAGTTTCTATTATCAAATTTTCAAATCTATCTTTCGTCAAAAAGTTTCAACTGTCAAATTTTCAAATTCATCTTTCGTGAGAAAGTTTTAACTGTTAAATTCTCAAATTCATCTTTCGTGAAAAACTTTTAACTGTTAAATTCTCAAATTCATCTATAGTGAAAAAGTTTCAATTGTAAAATTTTCAAATCTATCTTTCGTGAAATAGTTTCAACTGTCAAATTTTAAAATTCATTATTCGAGATAAAGATTTAACTGTTAAATTCTCAAATTCATCTTTCGTGAGAAAGTTTCAATTGTCAAATTCTCAAATTCATCTTTCGTGAAAAAGTTTTAACTGTTAAATTCTCAAATTCATCTTTCGTGAAAAAGTTGCAATTGTAAAATTTTCAAATCTATCTTTCGTGAAATAGTTTCAACTGTCAAATTTTAAAGATCATTATTCGAGATAAAGTTTTAACTGTCAAATTTTCAAATTCGCCTTTTGTGAAAAAGTTTCAATTCTCAAATTTTTAAATTCATGTTTCGTAAGAAACTTTCAATTGTCAAATTTTCAAATCTATCTTTCGTGAAAAAGTTTCAATTGTAAAATTTTCAAATCTATTTATCGAGAGAAAGTTTCTATTATCAAATTTTCAAATCTATCTTTCGTCAAAAAGTTTCAACTGTCAAATTTTCAAATTCATCTTTCGTGAGAAAGTTTCAATTGTCAAATTCTCAAATTTATCTTTCGTGAAAAAGTTTTAACTGCTAAATTCTCAAATTCATCTTTCGTGAAAAAGTTTCAATTGTGAAATTCTCAAATTTACCTTTCGTAAAAAAGTTTTAATTGTTAAATTCTCAAATTCATCTTTCGTGAGAAAGTTTCAATTGTCAAATTCTCAAATTAATCTTTCGTGAAAAAGTTTTAACTGTTAAATTCTCAAATTCATCTTTCGTGAAAAAGTTTCAATTGTAAAATTTTCAAATCTATCTTTCGTGAAATAGTTTCAACTGTCAAATTTTAAAATTCATTATTCGAGATAAAGTTTTAACTGTCAAATTTTCAAATTCGCCTTTTGTGAAAAAGGTTCAATTCTCAAATTTTTAAATTCATGTTTCGTAAGAAACGTTCAATTGTCAAATTTTCAAATCTATCTTTCGTGAAAAAGTTTCAAATTTCAAATTCGCAAATGAATCTTTCGTGAGAAAGTTTGAACTTTCAAATTTTCAAATTCATCTTTTGGGAAAAAGTTTCAATACTCAAATTTTCAAATCTATTTTTCGTGAGAAAGTTTCAACTGTCAAATTTTCAAATTCATCTTCCGTGAGAAAATTTCAACTGTCAAATTCTCAAATTCATCTATCGTGAAAAAGTTTCAATTGTAAAATTTTCAAATCTATCTTTCGTGAAATAGTTGCAACTGTCAAATTTTAAAATTCATTATTCAAGATAAAGTTTTAACTGTTAAATTCTCAAATTCATCTTTCGTGAAAAAGTTTCAATTCTCAAATTTTCAAATCTATTTTTCGTGAGAAAGTTTCAATTGTCAAATTTTCGAATCTATCTTTCGTGAAAAAGTTTCAATTGTAAAATTTTCAAATCTATTTTTCCTGAGAAAGTTTCAATTGTCAAATTTTCGAATCTATCTTTCGTGAAAAAGTTTCAACTGTCAAATTTTCAAATCCATCTTTCGTGAGAAAGTTTCAATTGTCAAATTCTCAAATTTATCTTTCGTGAAAAAATTTTAACTGCTAAATTCTCAAATTCGTCTTTCGTGAAAAAGTTTTAACTCTTAAATTCTCAAATTCATCTTTCGTGAAAAAGTTTCAATTGTAAAATTTTCGAATCTATTTTTCGTGAGAAAGTTTCTATTATCAAATTTTCAAATCTATCTTTCGTGAAAAAGTTTCAACTGTCAAATTTTCAAATTCATCTTTCGTGAGAAAGTTTTAACTGTTAAATTCTCAAATTCATCTTTCGTGAAAAACTTTTAACTGTTAAATTCTCAAATTCATCTATCGTGAAAAAGTTTCAATTGTAAAATTTTCAAATCTATCTTTCGTGAAATAGTTTCAACTGTCAAATTTTAAAATTCATTATTCGAGATAAAGTTTTAACTGTCAAATTTTTAAATTCGCCTTTTCTGAAAAAGTTTCAATTCTCAAATTTTCAAATTCATCTTTCGTGAGAAAGTTTCAATTGTCAAATTCTCAAATTTATCTTTCGTGAAAAAGTTTTAACTGCTCAATTCTCAAATTCATCTTTCGTGAAAAAGTTCCAATTGTGAAATTCTCAAATTTACCTTTCGTAAAAAAGTTTTAATTGTTAAATTCTCAAATTCATCTTTCCTGAGAAAGTTTCAATTGTCAAATTCTCAAATTCATCTTTCGTGAAAAAGTTTTAACTGTTAAATTCTCAAATTCATCTTTCGTGAAAAAGTTTCAATTGTAAAATTTTCAAATCTATCTTTCGTGAAATAGTTTCAACTGTCAAATTTTAAAATTCATTATTCGAGATAAAGTTTTAACTGTCAAATTTTCAAATTCGCCTTTTGTGAAAAAGGTTCAATTCTCAAATTTTTAAATTCATGTTTCGTAAGAAACGTTCAATTGTCAAATTTTCAAATCTATCTTTCGTGAAAAAGTTTCAAATTTCAAATTCGCAAATGAATCTTTCGTGAGAAAGTTTGAACTTTCAAATTTTCAAATTCAACTTTTGGGAAAAAGTTGCAATTGTAAAATTTTCAAATCTATCTTTCGTGAAATAGTTTCAACTGTCAAATTTTAAAGATCATTATTCGAGATAAAGTTTTAACTGTCAAATTTTCAAATTCGCCTTTTGTGAAAAAGTTTCAATTCTCAAATTTTTAAATTCATGTTTCGTAAGAAACTTTCAATTGTCAAATTTTCAAATCTATCTTTCGTGAAAAAGTTTCAATTGTAAAATTTTCAAATCTATTTATCGAGAGAAAGTTTCTATTATCAAATTTTCAAATCTATCTTTCGTCAAAAAGTTTCAACTGTCAAATTTTCAAATTCATCTTTCGTGAGAAAGTTTCAATTGTCAAATTTTCAAATTTACCTTTCGTGAAAAAGTTTTAACTGCTAAATTCTCAAATTCATCTTTCGTGAAAAAGTTTCAATTGTGAAATTCTCAAATTTACCTTTCGTAAAAAAGTTTTAATTGTTAAATTCTCAAATTCATCTTTCGTGAGAAAGTTTCAATTGTCAAATTCTCAAATTAATCTTTCCTGAAAAAGTTTTAACTGTTAAATTCTCAAATTCATCTTTCGTGAAAAAGTTTCAATTGTAAAATTTTCAAATCTATCTTTCGTGAAATAGTTTCAACTGTCAAATTTTAAAATTCATTATTCGAGATAAAGTTTTAACTGTCAAATTTTTAAATTCGCCTTTTCGGAAAAAGTTTCAATTCTCAAATTTTCAAATTCATCTTTCGTGAGAAAGTTTCAATTGTCAAATTCTCAAATTTATCTTTCGTGAAAAAGTTTTAACTGCTCAATTCTCAAATTCATCTTTCATGAAAAAGTTCCAATTGTGAAATTCTCAAATTTACCTTTCGTAAAAAAGTTTTAATTGTTCAATTCTCAAATTCATCTTTCCTGAGAAAGTTTCAATTTTCAAATTCTCAAATTCATCTTTCGTGAAAAAGTTTTAACTGTTAAATTCTCAAATTCATCTTTCGTGAAAAAGTTTCAATTGTAAAATTTTCAAATCTATCTTTCGTGTAATAGTTTCAACTGTCAAATTTTAAAATTCATTATTCGAGATAAAGTTTTAACTGTCAAATTTTCAAATTAGCCTTTTGTGAATAAGGTTCAATTCTCCAATTTTTAAATTCATGTTTCGTAAGAAACGTTCAATTGTCAAATTTTCAAATCTATCTTTCGTGAAAAAGTTTCAAATTTCAAATTCGCAAATGAATCTTTCGTGAGAAAGTTTGAACTTTCAAATTTTCAAATTCATCTTTTGGGAAAAAGTTTCAATACTCAAATTTTCAAATCTATTTTTCGTGATAAAGTTTCAACTGTCAAATTTTCAAATTCATCTTCCGTGAGAAAATTTCAACTGTCAAATTCTCAAATTCATCTATCGTGAAAAAGTTTCAATTCTCAAATTTTCAAATCTATTTTTCGTGAGAAAGGTTCAATTGTCAAATTTTCGAATCTATCTTTCGTGAAAAAGTTTCAATTGTAAAATTTTCAAATCTATTTTTCCTGAGAAAGTTTCAATTGTCAAATTTTCGAATCTATCTTTCGTGAAAAAGTTTCAACTGTCAAATTTTTAAATTCGCCTTTTCTGAAAAAGTTTCAATTCTCAAATTTTCAAATTCATCTTTCGTGAGAAAGTTTCAATTGTCAAATTCTCAAATTTATCTTTCGTGAAAAAGTTTGAACTGCTCAATTCTCAAATTCATCTTTCGTGAAAAAGTTCCAATTGTGAAATTCTCAAATTCACCTTTCGTAAAAAAGTTTTAATTGTTAAATTCTCAAATTCATCTTTCCTGAGAAAGTTTCAATTGTCAAATTCTCAAATTCATCTTTCGTGAAAAAGTTTTAACTGTTAAATTCTCAAATTCATCTTTCGTGAAAAAGTTTCAATTGTAAAATTTTCAAATCTATCTTTCGTGAAATAGTTTCAACTGTCAAATTTTAAAATTCATTATTCGAGATAAAGTTTTAACTGTCAAATTTTCAAATTCGCATTTTCTGAAAAAGTTTCAATTCTCAAATTTTTAAATTCATGTTTCGTAAGAAACTTTCAATTGTCAAATTTTCAAATCTATCTTTCGTGAAAAAGTTTCAATTTTCAAATTCTCAAATGAATCTTTCGTGAGAAAGTTTTAACTTTCAAATTTTCAAATTCGTCTTTTGTGAAAAAGTTTCAATACTCAAATTTTCAAATCTATTTTTCGTGAGAAACTTTCAACTATCAAATTTTCAAATTCATCTTTCGTGAGAACGTTTCAACTGTCAAATTCTCAAATTCATCTATCGTGAAAAAGTTTCAATTGTAAAATTTTCAAATCTATCTTTCGTGAAATAGTTGCAACTGTCAAATTTTAAAATTGATTGTTCGAGATAAAGTTTTAACTGTTAAATTCTCAAATTCATCTTTCGTGAAAAAGTTTCAATTCTCAAATTTTCAAATCTATTTTTCGTGAGAAAGGTTCAATTGTCAAATTTTCGAATCTATCTTTCGTGAAAAAGTTTCAATTGTAAAATTTTCAAATATATTTTTCGTGAGAAAGTGTCAATTGTCAAATTTTCCAATCTATCTTTCGTGAAAAAGTTTCAACTGTCAAATTTTCAAATTCATCTTTCGTGAGAAAGTTTCAATTGTCAAATTCTCAAATTTATCTTTCGTGAAAAAATTTTAACTGCTAAATTCTCAAATTCGTCTTTCGTGAAAAAGTTTTAACTCTTAAATTCTCAAATTCATCTTTCGTGAAAAAGTTTCAATTCTAAAATTTTCGAATCTATTTTTCGTGAGAAAGGTTCTATTATCAAATTTTCAAATCTATCTTTCGTGAAAAAGTTTTAACTGTTAAATTCTCAAATTCATCTTTCGTGAGAAAGTTTTAACTGTTAAATTCTCAAATTCATCTTTCGTGAAAAACTTTTAACTGTTAAATTCTCAAATTCATCTATAGTGAAAAAGTTTCAATTGTAAAATTTTCAAATCTATCTTTCGTGAAATAGTTTCAACTGTCAAATTTTGAAATTCATTATTCGAGATAAAGTTTTAACTGCTAAATTCTCAAATTCATCTTTCGTGAAATAGTTTCAACTGTCAAATTTTGAAATTCATTATTCGAGATAAAGTTTTAACTGTTAAATTCTCAAATTCATCTTTCGTGAGAAAGTTTCAATTGTCAAATTCTCAAATTCATCTTTGGTGAAAAAGTTTTAACTGTTAAATTCTCAAATTCATCTTTCGTGAAAAAGTTGCAATTGTAAAATTTTCAAATCTATCTTTCGTGAAATAGTTTCAACTGTCAAATTTTAAAGATTATTATTCGAGATAAAGTTTTAACTGTCAAATTTTCAAATTCGCCTTTTGTGAAAAAGTTTCAATTCTCAAATTTTTAAATTCATGTTTCGTAAGAAACTTTCAATTGTCAAATTTTCAAATCTATCTTTCGTGAAAAAGTTTCAATTGTAAAATTTTCAAATCTATTTATCGAGAGAAAGTTTCTATTATCAAATTTTCAAATCTATCTTTCGTCAAAAAGTTTCAACTGTCAAATTTTCAAATTCATCTTTCGTGAGAAAGTTTCAATTGTCAAATTCTCAAATTTATCTTTCGTGAAAAAGTTTTAACTGCTAAATTCTCAAATTCATCTTTCGTGAAAAAGTTTCAATTGTGAAATTCTCAAATTTACCTTTCGTAAAAAAGTTTTAATTGTTAAATTCTCAAATTCATCTTTCGTGAGAAAGTTTCAATTGTCAAATTCTCAAATTAATCTTTCGTGAAAAAGTTTTAACTGTTAAATTCTCAAATTCGTCTTTTGTGAAAAAGTTTCAATACTCAAATTTTCAAATCTATTTTTCGTGAGAAACTTTCAACTATCAAATTTTCAAATGCATCTTTCGTGAGAACGTTTCAACTGTCAAATTCTCAAATTCATCTATCGTGAAAAAGTTTCAATTGTAAAATTTTCAAATCTATCTTTCGTGAAATAGTTGCAACTGTCAAATTTTAAAATTGATTATTCGAGATAAAGTTTTAACTGTTAAATTCTCAAATTCATCTTTCGTGAAAAAGTTTCAATTGTAAAATTTTCAAATCTATCTTTCGTGAAATAGTTTCAACTGTCAAATTTTAAAATTCATTATTCGAGATAAAGTTTTAACTGTCAAATTTTCAAATTCGCATTTTCTGAAAAAGTTTCAATTCTCAAATTTTTAAATTCATGTTTCGTAAGAAACTTTCAATTGTCAAATTTTCAAATCTATCTTTCGTGAAAAAGTTTCAATTGTAAAATTTTCAAATCTATTTATCGAGAGAAAGTTTCTATTATCAAATTTTCAAATTCGTCTTTTGTGAAAAAGTTTCAATACTCAAATTTTCAAATCTATTTTTCGTGAGAAACTTTCAACTATCAAATTTTCAAATGCATCTTTCGTGAGAACGTTTCAACTGTCAAATTCTCAAATTCATCTATCGTGAAAAAGTTTCAATTGTAAAATTTTCAAATCTATCTTTCGTGAAATCGTTGCAACTGTCAAATTTTAAAATTGATTATTCGAGATAAAGTTTTAACTGTTAAATTCTCAAATTCATCTTTCGTGAAAAAGTTTCAATTCTCAAATTTTCAAATCTATTTTTCGTGAGAAAGGTTCAATTGTCAAATTTTCGAATCTATCTTTCGTGAAAAAGTTTCAATTGTAAAATTTTCAAATCTATTTTTCCTGAGAAAGTTTCAATTGTCAAATTTTCGAATCTATCTTTCGTGAAAAAGTTTCAACTGTCAAATTTTCAAATTCATCTTTCGTGAGAAAGTTTCAATTGTCAAATTCTCAAATTTATCTTTCGTGAAAAAATTTTAACTGCTACATTCTCAAATTCGTTTTTCGTGAAAAAGTTTTAACTGTTAAATTCTCAAATTCATCTTTCGTGAAAAAGTTTCAATTGTAAAATTTTCAAATCTATCTTTCGTGAAATAGTTTCAACTGTCAAATTTTAAAATTCATTATTCGAGATAAAGTTTTAACTGTCAAATTTTCAAATTCGCCTTTTGGGAAAAAGGTTCAATTCTCAAATTTTTAAATTCATGTTTCGTAAGAAACGTTCAATTGTCAAATTTTCAAATCTATCTTTCGTGAAAAAGTTTCAAATTTCAAATTCGCAAATGAATCTTTCGTGAGAAAGTTTGAACTTTCAAATTTTCAAATTCAACTTTTGGGAAAAAGTTGCAATTGTAAAATTTTCAAATCTATCTTTCGTGAAATAGTTTCAACTGTCAAATTTTAAAGATCATTATTCGAGATAAAGTTTTAACTGTCAAATTTTCAAATTCGCCTTTTGTGAAAAAGTTTCAATTCTCAAATTTTTAAATTCATGTTTCGTAAGAAACTTTCAATTGTCAAATTTTCAAATCTATCTTTCGTGAAAAAGTTTCAATTGTAAAATTTTCAAATCTATTTATCGAGAGAAAGTTTCTATTATCAAATTTTCAAATCTATCTTTCGTCAAAAAGTTTCAACTGTCAAATTTTCAAATTCATCTTTCGTGAGAAAGTTTCAATTGTCAAATTCTCAAATTTACCTTTCGTGAAAAAGTTTTAACTGCTAAATTCTCAAATTCATCTTTTGTGAAAAAGTTTCAATTGTGAAATTCTCAAATTTACCTTTCGTAAAAAAGTTTTAATTGTTAAATTCTCAAATTCATCTTTCGTGAGAAAGTTTCAATTGTCAAATTCTCAAATTAATCTTTCCTGAAAAAGTTTTAACTGTTAAATTCTCAAATTCATCTTTCGTGAAAAAGTTTCAATTGTAAAATTTTCAAATCTATCTTTCGTGAAATAGTTTCAACTGTCAAATTTTAAAATTCATTATTCGAGATAAAGTTTTAACTGTCAAATTTTTAAATTCGTCTTTTCTGAAAAAGTTTCAATTCTCAAATTTTCAAATTCATCTTTCGTGAGAAAGTTTCAATTGTCAAATTCTCAAATTTATCTTTCGTGAAAAAGTTTTAACTGCTCAATTCTCAAATTCATCTTTCATGAAAAAGTTCCAATTGTGAAATTCTCAAATTTACCTTTCGTAAAAAAGTTTTAATTGTTCAATTCTCAAATTCATCTTTCCTGAGAAAGTTTCAATTTTCAAATTCTCAAATTCATCTTTCGTGAAAAAGTTTTAACTGTTAAATTCTCAAATTCATCTTTCGTGAAAAAGTTTCAATTGTAAAATTTTCAAATCTATCTTTCGTGTAATAGTTTCAACTGTCAAATTTTAAAATTCATTATTCGAGATAAAGTTTTAACTGTCAAATTTTCAAATTAGCCTTTTGTGAAAAAGGTTCAATTCTCCAATTTTTAAATTCATGTTTCGTAAGAAACGTTCAATTGTCAAATTTTCAAATCTATCTTTCGTGAAAAAGTTTCAAATTTCAAATTCGCAAATGAATCTTTCGTGAGAAAGTTTGAACTTTCAAATTTTCAAATTCATCTTTTGGGAAAAAGTTTCAATACTCAAATTTTCAAATCAATTTTTCGTGATAAAGTTTAAACTGTCAAATTTTCAAATTCATCTTCCGTGAGAAAATTTCAACTGTCAAATTCTCAAATTCATCTATCGTGAAAAAGTTTCAATTCTCAAATTTTCAAATCTATTTTTCGTGAGAAAGGTTCAATTGTCAAATTTTCGAATCTATCTTTCGTGAAAAAGTTTCAATTGTAAAATTTTCAAATCTATTTTTCCTGAGAAAGTTTCAATTGTCAAATTTTCGAATCTATCTTTCGTGAAAAAGTTTCAACTGTCAAATTTTTAAATTCGCCTTTTCTGAAAAAGTTTCAATTCTCAAATTTTCAAATTCATCTTTCGTGAGAAAGTTTCAATTGTCAAATTCTCAAATTTATCTTTCGTGAAAAAGTTTGAACTGCTCAATTCTCAAATTCATCTTTCGTGAAAAAGTTCCAATTGTGAAATTCTCAAATTCACCTTTCGTAAAAAAGTTTTAATTGTTAAATTCTCAAATTCATCTTTCGTGAGAAAGTTTCAATTGTCAAATTCTCAAATTCATCTTTCGTGAAAAAGTTTTAACTGTTAAATTCTCAAATTCATCTTTCGTGAAAAAGTTTCAATTGTAAAATTTTCAAATCTATCTTTCGTGAAATAGTTTCAACTGTCAAATTTTAAAATTCATTATTCGAGATAAAGTTTTAACTGTCAAATTTTCAAATTCGCATTTTCTGAAAAAGTTTCAATTCTCAAATTTTTAAATTCATGTTTCGTAAGAAACTTTCAATTGTCAAATTTTCAAATCTATCTTTCGTGAAAAAGTTTCAATTTTCAAATTCTCAAATGAATCTTTCGTGAGAAAGTTTTAACTTTCAAATTTTCAAATTCGTCTTTTGTGAAAAAGTTTCAATACTCAAATTTTCAAATCTATTTTTCGTGAGAAACTTTCAACTATCAAATTTTCAAATGCATCTTTCGTGAGAACGTTTCAACTGTCAAATTCTCAAATTCATCTATCGTGAAAAAGTTTCAATTGTAAAATTTTCAAATCTATCTTTCGTGAAATAGTTGCAACTGTCAAATTTTAAAATTGATTATTCGAGATAAAGTTTTAACTGTTAAATTCTCAAATTCATCTTTCGTGAAAAAGTTTCAATTCTCAAATTTTCAAATCTATTTTTCGTGAGAAAGGTTCAATTGTCAAATTTTCGAATCTATCTTTCGTGAAAAAGTTTCAATTGTAAAATTTTCAAATCTATTTTTCCTGAGAAAGTTTCAATTGTCAAATTTTCGAATCTATCTTTCGTGAAAAAGTTTCAACTGTCAAATTTTCAAATTCATCTTTCGTGAGAAAGTTTCAATTGTCAAATTCTCAAATTTATCTTTCGTGAAAAAATTTTAACTGCTACATTCTCAAATTCGTCTTTCGTGAAAAAGTTTTAACTGTTAAATTCTCAAATTCATCTTTCGTGAAAAAGTTTCAATTGTAAAATTTTCAAATCTATCTTTCGTGAAATAGTTTCAACTGTCAAATTTTAAAATTCATTATTCGAGATAAAGTTTTAACTGTCAAATTTTCAAATTCGCCTTTTGTGAAAAAGGTTCAATTCTCAAATTTTTAAATTCATGTTTCGTAAGAAACGTTCAATTGTCAAATTTTCAAATCTATCTTTCGTGAAAAAGTTTCAAATTTCAAATTCGCAAATGAATCTTTCGTGAGAAAGTTTGAACTTTCAAATTTTCAAATTCAACTTTTGGGAAAAAGTTGCAATTGTAAAATTTTCAAATCTATCTTTCGTGAAATAGTTTCAACTGTCAAATTTTAAAGATCATTATTCGAGATAAAGTTTTAACTGTCAAATTTTCAAATTCGCCTTTTGTGAAAAAGTTTAAATTCTCAAATTTTTAAATTCATGTTTCGTAAGAAACTTTCAATTGTCAAATTTTCAAATCTATCTTTCGCGAAAAAGTTTCAATTGTAAAATTTTCAAATCTATTTATCGAGAGAAAGTTTCTATTATCAAATTTTCAAATCTATCTTTCGTCAAAAAGTTTCAACTGTCAAATTTTCAAATTCATCTTTCGTGAGAAAGTTTTAACTGTTAAATTCTCAAATTCATCTTTCGTGAAAAACTTTTAACTGTTAAATTCTCAAATTCATCTATAGTGAAAAAGTTTCAATTGTAAAATTTTCAAATCTATCTTTCGTGAAATAGTTTCAACTGTCAAATTTTAAAATTCATTATTCGAGATAAAGTTTTAACTGTTAAATTCTCAAATTCATCTTTCGTGAGAAAGTTTCAATTGTCAAATTCTCAAATTCATCTTTCGTGAAAAAGTTTTAACTGTTAAATTCTCAAATTCATCTTTCGTGAAAAAGTTGCAATTGTAAAATTTTCAAATCTATCTTTCGTGAAATAGTTTCAACTGTCAAATTTTAAAGATCATTATTCGAGATAAAGTTTTAACTGTCAAATTTTCAAATTCGCCTTTTGTGAAAAAGTTTCAATTCTCAAATTTTTAAATTCATGTTTCGTAAGAAACTTTCAATTGTCAAATTTTCAAATCTATCTTTCGTGAAAAAGTTTCAATTGTAAAATTTTCAAATCTATTTATCGAGAGAAAGTTTCTATTATCAAATTTTCAAATCTATCTTTCGTCAAAAAGTTTCAACTGTCAAATTTTCAAATTCATCTTTCGTGAGAAAGTTTCAATTGTCAAATTCTCAAATTTATCTTTCGTGAAAAAGTTTTAACTGCTAAATTCTCAAATTCATCTTTCGTGAAAAAGTTTCAATTGTGAAATTCTCAAATTTACCTTTCGTAAAAAAGTTTTAATTGTCAAATTCTCAAATTAATCTTTCGTGAAAAAGTTTTAACTGTTAAATTCTCAAATTCATCTTTCGTGAAAAAGTTTCAATTGTAAAATTTTCAAATCTATCTTTCGTGAAATAGTTTCAACTGTCAAATTTTAAAATTCATTATTCGAGATAAAGTTTTAACTGTCAAATTTTCAAATTCGCCTTTTGTGAAAAAGTTTCAATTCTCAAATTTTTAAATTCATGTTTCGTAAGAAACTTTCAATTGTCAAATTTTCAAATCTATCTTTCGTGAAAAAGTTTCAATTGTAAAATTTTCAAATCTATTTTTCGTGAGAAAGGTTCAATTGTCAAATTTTCGAATCTATCTTTCGTGAAAAAGTTTCAATTGTAAAATTTTCAAATCTATTTTTCCTGAGAAAGTTTCAATTGTCAAATTTTCGAATCTATCTTTCGTGAAAAAGTTTCAACTGTCAAATTTTCAAATTCATCTTTCGTGAGAAAGTTTCAATTGTCAAATTCTCAAATTTATCTTTCGTGAAAAAATTTTAACTGCTACATTCTCAAATTCGTTTTTCGTGAAAAAGTTTTAACTGTTAAATTCTCAAATTCATCTTTCGTGAAAAAGTTTCAATTGTAAAATTTTCAAATCTATCTTTCGTGAAATAGTTTCAACTGTCAAATTTTAAAATTCATTATTCGAGATAAAGTTTTAACTGTCAAATTTTCAAATTCGCCTTTTGGGAAAAAGGTTCAATTCTCAAATTTTTAAATTCATGTTTCGTAAGAAACGTTCAATTGTCAAATTTTCAAATCTATCTTTCGTGAAAAAGTTTCAAATTTCAAATTCGCAAATGAATCTTTCGTGAGAAAGTTTGAACTTTCAAATTTTCAAATTCAACTTTTGGGAAAAAGTTGCAATTGTAAAATTTTCAAATCTATCTTTCGTGAAATAGTTTCAACTGTCAAATTTTAAAGATCATTATTCGAGATAAAGTTTTAACTGTCAAATTTTCAAATTCGCCTTTTGTGAAAAAGTTTCAATTCTCAAATTTTTAAATTCATGTTTCGTAAGAAACTTTCAATTGTCAAATTTTCAAATCTATCTTTCGTGAAAAAGTTTCAATTGTAAAATTTTCAAATCTATTTATCGAGAGAAAGTTTCTATTATCAAATTTTCAAATCTATCTTTCGTCAAAAAGTTTCAACTGTCAAATTTTCAAATTCATCTTTCGTGAGAAAGTTTCAATTGTCAAATTCTCAAATTTACCTTTCGTGAAAAAGTTTTAACTGCTAAATTCTCAAATTCATCTTTCGTGAAAAAGTTTCAATTGTGAAATTCTCAAATTTACCTTTCGTAAAAAAGTTTTAATTGTTAAATTCTCAAATTCATCTTTCGTGAGAAAGTTTCAATTGTCAAATTCTCAAATTAATCTTTCCTGAAAAAGTTTTAACTGTTAAATTCTCAAATTCATCTTTCGTGAAAAAGTTTCAATTGTAAAATTTTCAAATCTATCTTTCGTGAAATAGTTTCAACTGTCAAATTTTAAAATTCATTATTCGAGATAAAGTTTTAACTGTCAAATTTTTAAATTCGTCTTTTCTGAAAAAGTTTCAATTCTCAAATTTTCAAATTCATCTTTCGTGAGAAAGTTTCAATTGTCAAATTCTCAAATTTATCTTTCGTGAAAAAGTTTTAACTGCTCAATTCTCAAATTCATCTTTCATGAAAAAGTTCCAATTGTGAAATTCTCAAATTTACCTTTCGTAAAAAAGTTTTAATTGTTCAATTCTCAAATTCATCTTTCCTGAGAAAGTTTCAATTTTCAAATTCTCAAATTCATCTTTCGTGAAAAAGTTTTAACTGTTAAATTCTCAAATTCATCTTTCGTGAAAAAGTTTCAATTCTCAAATTTTCAAATCTATTTTTCGTGAGAAAGGTTCAATTGTCAAATTTTCGAATCTATCTTTCGTGAAAAAGTTTCAATTGTAAAATTTTCAAATCTATTTTTCCTGAGAAAGTTTCAATTGTCAAATTTTCGAATCTATCTTTCGTGAAAAAGTTTCAACTGTCAAATTTTTAAATTCGCCTTTTCTGAAAAAGTTTCAATTCTCAAATTTTCAAATTCATCTTTCGTGAGAAAGTTTCAATTGTCAAATTCTCAAATTTATCTTTCGTGAAAAAGTTTGAACTGCTCAATTCTCAAATTCATCTTTCGTGAAAAAGTTCCAATTGTGAAATTCTCAAATTCACCTTTCGTAAAAAAGTTTTAATTGTTAAATTCTCAAATTCATCTTTCGTGAGAAAGTTTCAATTGTCAAATTCTCAAATTCATCTTTCGTGAAAAAGTTTTAACTGTTAAATTCTCAAATTCATCTTTCGTGAAAAAGTTTCAATTGTAAAATTTTCAAATCTATCTTTCGTGAAATAGTTTCAACTGTCAAATTTTAAAATTCATTATTCGAGATAAAGTTTTAACTGTCAAATTTTCAAATTCGCATTTTCTGAAAAAGTTTCAATTCTCAAATTTTTAAATTCATGTTTCGTAAGAAACTTTCAATTGTCAAATTTTCAAATCTATCTTTCGTGAAAAAGTTTCAATTTTCAAATTCTCAAATGAATCTTTCGTGAGAAAGTTTTAACTTTCAAATTTTCAAATTCGTCTTTTGTGAAAAAGTTTCAATACTCAAATTTTCAAATCTATTTTTCGTGAGAAACTTTCAACTATCAAATTTTCAAATGCATCTTTCGTGAGAACGTTTCAACTGTCAAATTCTCAAATTCATCTATCGTGAAAAAGTTTCAATTGTAAAATTTTCAAATCTATCTTTCGTGAAATAGTTGCAACTGTCAAATTTTAAAATTGATTATTCGAGATAAAGTTTTAACTGTTAAATTCTCAAATTCATCTTTCGTGAAAAAGTTTCAATTCTCAAATTTTCAAATCTATTTTTCGTGAGAAAGGTTCAATTGTCAAATTTTCGAATCTATCTTTCGTGAAAAAGTTTCAATTGTAAAATTTTCAAATCTATTTTTCCTGAGAAAGTTTCAATTGTCAAATTTTCGAATCTATCTTTCGTGAAAAAGTTTCAACTGTCAAATTTTCAAATTCATCTTTCGTGAGAAAGTTTCAATTGTCAAATTCTCAAATTTATCTTTCGTGAAAAAATTTTAACTGCTACATTCTCAAATTCGTCTTTCGTGAAAAAGTTTTAACTGTTAAATTCTCAAATTCATCTTTCGTGAAAAAGTTTCAATTGTAAAATTTTCAAATCTATCTTTCGTGAAATAGTTTCAACTGTCAAATTTTAAAATTCATTATTCGAGATAAAGTTTTAACTGTCAAATTTTCAAATTCGCCTTTTGTGAAAAAGGTTCAATTCTCAAATTTTTAAATTCATGTTTCGTAAGAAACGTTCAATTGTCAAATTTTCAAATCTATCTTTCGTGAAAAAGTTTCAAATTTCAAATTCGCAAATGAATCTTTCGTGAGAAAGTTTGAACTTTCAAATTTTCAAATTCAACTTTTGGGAAAAAGTTGCAATTGTAAAATTTTCAAATCTATCTTTCGTGAAATAGTTTCAACTGTCAAATTTTAAAGATCATTATTCGAGATAAAGTTTTAACTGTCAAATTTTCAAATTCGCCTTTTGTGAAAAAGTTTAAATTCTCAAATTTTTAAATTCATGTTTCGTAAGAAACTTTCAATTGTCAAATTTTCAAATCTATCTTTCGCGAAAAAGTTTCAATTGTAAAATTTTCAAATCTATTTATCGAGAGAAAGTTTCTATTATCAAATTTTCAAATCTATCTTTCGTCAAAAAGTTTCAACTGTCAAATTTTCAAATTCATCTTTCGTGAGAAAGTTTTAACTGTTAAATTCTCAAATTCATCTTTCGTGAAAAACTTTTAACTGTTAAATTCTCAAATTCATCTATAGTGAAAAAGTTTCAATTGTAAAATTTTCAAATCTATCTTTCGTGAAATAGTTTCAACTGTCAAATTTTAAAATTCATTATTCGAGATAAAGTTTTAACTGTTAAATTCTCAAATTCATCTTTCGTGAGAAAGTTTCAATTGTCAAATTCTCAAATTCATCTTTCGTGAAAAAGTTTTAACTGTTAAATTCTCAAATTCATCTTTCGTGAAAAAGTTGCAATTGTAAAATTTTCAAATCTATCTTTCGTGAAATAGTTTCAACTGTCAAATTTTAAAGATCATTATTCGAGATAAAGTTTTAACTGTCAAATTTTCAAATTCGCCTTTTGTGAAAAAGTTTCAATTCTCAAATTTTTAAATTCATGTTTCGTAAGAAACTTTCAATTGTCAAATTTTCAAATCTATCTTTCGTGAAAAAGTTTCAATTGTAAAATTTTCAAATCTATTTATCGAGAGAAAGTTTCTATTATCAAATTTTCAAATCTATCTTTCGTCAAAAAGTTTCAACTGTCAAATTTTCAAATTCATCTTTCGTGAGAAAGTTTCAATTGTCAAATTCTCAAATTTATCTTTCGTGAAAAAGTTTTAACTGCTAAATTCTCAAATTCATCTTTCGTGAAAAAGTTTCAATTGTGAAATTCTCAAATTTACCTTTCGTAAAAAAGTTTTAATTGTCAAATTCTCAAATTAATCTTTCGTGAAAAAGTTTTAACTGTTAAATTCTCAAATTCATCTTTCGTGAAAAAGTTTCAATTGTAAAATTTTCAAATCTATCTTTCGTGAAATAGTTTCAACTGTCAAATTTTAAAATTCATTATTCGAGATAAAGTTTTAACTGTCAAATTTTCAAATTCGCCTTTTGTGAAAAAGTTTCAATTCTCAAATTTTTAAATTCATGTTTCGTAAGAAACTTTCAATTGTCAAATTTTCAAATCTATCTTTCGTGAAAAAGTTTCAATTGTAAAATTTTCAAATCTATTTTTCGTGAGAAAGGTTCAATTGTCAAATTTTCGAATCTATCTTTCGTGAAAAAGTTTCAATTGTAAAATTTTCAAATCTATTTTTCCTGAGAAAGTTTCAATTGTCAAATTTTCGAATCTATCTTTCGTGAAAAAGTTTCAACTGTCAAATTTTCAAATTCATCTTTCGTGAGAAAGTTTCAATTGTCAAATTCTCAAATTTATCTTTCGTGAAAAAATTTTAACTGCTACATTCTCAAATTCGTTTTTCGTGAAAAAGTTTTAACTGTTAAATTCTCAAATTCATCTTTCGTGAAAAAGTTTCAATTGTAAAATTTTCAAATCTATCTTTCGTGAAATAGTTTCAACTGTCAAATTTTAAAATTCATTATTCGAGATAAAGTTTTAACTGTCAAATTTTCAAATTCGCCTTTTGGGAAAAAGGTTCAATTCTCAAATTTTTAAATTCATGTTTCGTAAGAAACGTTCAATTGTCAAATTTTCAAATCTATCTTTCGTGAAAAAGTTTCAAATTTCAAATTCGCAAATGAATCTTTCGTGAGAAAGTTTGAACTTTCAAATTTTCAAATTCAACTTTTGGGAAAAAGTTGCAATTGTAAAATTTTCAAATCTATCTTTCGTGAAATAGTTTCAACTGTCAAATTTTAAAGATCATTATTCGAGATAAAGTTTTAACTGTCAAATTTTCAAATTCGCCTTTTGTGAAAAAGTTTCAATTCTCAAATTTTTAAATTCATGTTTCGTAAGAAACTTTCAATTGTCAAATTTTCAAATCTATCTTTCGTGAAAAAGTTTCAATTGTAAAATTTTCAAATCTATTTATCGAGAGAAAGTTTCTATTATCAAATTTTCAAATCTATCTTTCGTCAAAAAGTTTCAACTGTCAAATTTTCAAATTCATCTTTCGTGAGAAAGTTTCAATTGTCAAATTCTCAAATTTACCTTTCGTGAAAAAGTTTTAACTGCTAAATTCTCAAATTCATCTTTCGTGAAAAAGTTTCAATTGTGAAATTCTCAAATTTACCTTTCGTAAAAAAGTTTTAATTGTTAAATTCTCAAATTCATCTTTCGTGAGAAAGTTTCAATTGTCAAATTCTCAAATTAATCTTTCCTGAAAAAGTTTTAACTGTTAAATTCTCAAATTCATCTTTCGTGAAAAAGTTTCAATTGTAAAATTTTCAAATCTATCTTTCGTGAAATAGTTTCAACTGTCAAATTTTAAAATTCATTATTCGAGATAAAGTTTTAACTGTCAAATTTTTAAATTCGTCTTTTCTGAAAAAGTTTCAATTCTCAAATTTTCAAATTCATCTTTCGTGAGAAAGTTTCAATTGTCAAATTCTCAAATTTATCTTTCGTGAAAAAGTTTTAACTGCTCAATTCTCAAATTCATCTTTCATGAAAAAGTTCCAATTGTGAAATTCTCAAATTTACCTTTCGTAAAAAAGTTTTAATTGTTCAATTCTCAAATTCATCTTTCCTGAGAAAGTTTCAATTTTCAAATTCTCAAATTCATCTTTCGTGAAAAAGTTTTAACTGTTAAATTCTCAAATTCATCTTTCGTGAAAAAGTTTCAATTGTAAAATTTTCAAATCTATCTTTCGTGTAATAGTTTCAACTGTCAAATTTTAAAATTCATTATTCGAGATAAAGTTTTAACTGTCAAATTTTCAAATTAGCCTTTTGTGAAAAAGGTTCAATTCTCCAATTTTTAAATTCATGTTTCGTAAGAAACGTTCAATTGTCAAATTTTCAAATCTATCTTTCGTGAAAAAGTTTCAAATTTCAAATTCGCAAATGAATCTTTCGTGAGAAAGTTTGAACTTTCAAATTTTCAAATTCATCTTTTGGGAAAAAGTTTCAATACTCAAATTTTCAAATCTATTTTTCGTGATAAAGTTTCAACTGTCAAATTTTCAAATTCATCTTCCGTGAGAAAATTTCAACTGTCAAATTCTCAAATTCATCTATCGTGAAAAAGTTTCAATTCTCAAATTTTCAAATCTATTTTTCGTGAGAAAGGTTCAATTGTCAAATTTTCGAATCTATCTTTCGTGAAAAAGTTTCAATTGTAAAATTTTCAAATCTATTTTTCCTGAGAAAGTTTCAATTGTCAAATTTTCGAATCTATCTTTCGTGAAAAAGTTTCAACTGTCAAATTTTTAAATTCGCCTTTTCTGAAAAAGTTTCAATTCTCAAATTTTCAAATTCATCTTTCGTGAGAAAGTTTCAATTGTCAAATTCTCAAATTTATCTTTCGTGAAAAAGTTTGAACTGCTCAATTCTCAAATTCATCTTTCGTGAAAAAGTTCCAATTGTGAAATTCTCAAATTCACCTTTCGTAAAAAAGTTTTAATTGTTAAATTCTCAAATTCATCTTTCCTGAGAAAGTTTCAATTGTCAAATTCTCAAATTCATCTTTCGTGAAAAAGTTTTAACTGTTAAATTCTCAAATTCATCTTTCGTGAAAAAGTTTCAATTGTAAAATTTTCAAATCTATCTTTCGTGAAATAGTTTCAACTGTCAAATTTTAAAATTCATTATTCGAGATAAAGTTTTAACTGTCAAATTTTCAAATTCGCATTTTCTGAAAAAGTTTCAATTCTCGAATTTTTAAATTCATGTTTCGTAAGAAACTTTCAATTGTCAAATTTTCAAATCTATCTTTCGTGAAAAAGTTTCAATTTTCAAATTCTCAAATGAATCTTTCGTGAGAAAGTTTTAACTTTCAAATTTTCAAATTCGTCTTTTGTGAAAAAGTTTCAATACTCAAATTTTCAAATCTATTTTTCGTGAGAAACTTTCAACTATCAAATTTTCAAATTCATCTTTCGTGAGAACGTTTCAACTGTCAAATTCTCAAATTCATCTATCGTGAAAAAGTTTCAATTGTAAAATTTTCAAATCTATCTTTCGTGAAATAGTTGCAACTGTCAAATTTTAAAATTGATTGTTCGAGATAAAGTTTTAACTGTTAAATTCTCAAATTCATCTTTCGTGAAAAAGTTTCAATTCTCAAATTTTCAAATCTATTTTTCGTGAGAAAGGTTCAATTGTCAAATTTTCGAATCTATCTTTCGTGAAAAAGTTTCAATTGTAAAATTTTCAAATATATTTTTCGTGAGAAAGTGTCAATTGTCAAATTTTCCAATCTATCTTTCGTGAAAAAGTTTCAACTGTCAAATTTTCAAATTCATCTTTCGTGAGAAAGTTTCAATTGTCAAATTCTCAAATTTATCTTTCGTGAAAAAATTTTAACTGCTAAATTCTCAAATTCGTCTTTCGTGAAAAAGTTTTAACTCTTAAATTCTCAAATTCATCTTTCGTGAAAAAGTTTCAATTCTAAAATTTTCGAATCTATTTTTCGTGAGAAAGGTTCTATTATCAAATTTTCAAATCTATCTTTCGTGAAAAAGTTTTAACTGTTAAATTCTCAAATTCATCTTTCGTGAGAAAGTTTTAACTGTTAAATTCTCAAATTCATCTTTCGTGAAAAACTTTTAACTGTTAAATTCTCAAATTCATCTATAGTGAAAAAGTTTCAATTGTAAAATTTTCAAATCTATCTTTCGTGAAATAGTTTCAACTGTCAAATTTTGAAATTCATTATTCGAGATAAAGTTTTAACTGCTAAATTCTCAAATTCATCTTTCGTGAAATAGTTTCAACTGTCAAATTTTGAAATTCATTATTCGAGATAAAGTTTTAACTGTAAAATTCTCAAATTCATCTTTCGTGAGAAAGTTTCAATTGTCAAATTCTCAAATTCATCTTTGGTGAAAAAGTTTTAACTGTTAAATTCTCAAATTCGTCTTTCGTGAAAAAGTTTTAACTGTTAAATTCTCAAATTCATCTTTCGTGAAAAAGTTTCAATTGTAAAATTTTCAAATCTATCTTTCGTGAAATAGTTTCAACTGTCAAATTTTAAAATTCATTATTCGAGATAAAGTTTTAACTGTCAAATTTTCAAATTCGCCTTTTGTGAAAAAGGTTCAATTCTCAAATTTTTAAATTCATGTTTCGTAAGAAACGTTCAATTGTCAAATTTTCAAATCTATCTTTCGTGAAAAAGTTTCAAATTTCAAATTCGCAAATGAATCTTTCGTGAGAAAGTTTGAACTTTCAAATTTTCAAATTCAACTTTTGGGAAAAAGTTGCAATTGTAAAATTTTCAAATCTATCTTTCGTGAAATAGTTTCAACTGTCAAATTTTAAAGATCATTATTCGAGATAAAGTTTTAACTGTCAAATTTTCAAATTCGCCTTTTGTGAAAAAGTTTCAATTCTCAAATTTTTAAATTCATGTTTCGTAAGAAACTTTCAATTGTCAAATTTTCAAATCTATCTTTCGTGAAAAAGTTTCAATTGTAAAATTTTCAAATCTATTTATCGAGAGAAAGTTTCTATTATCAAATTTTCAAATCTATCTTTCGTCAAAAAGTTTCAACTGTCAAATTTTCAAATTCATCTTTCGTGAGAAAGTTTTAACTGTTAAATTCTCAAATTCATCTTTCGTGAAAAACTTTTAACTGTTAAATTCTCAAATTCATCTATAGTGAAAAAGTTTCAATTGTAAAATTTTCAAATCTATCTTTCGTGAAATAGTTTCAACTGTCAAATTTTAAAATTCATTATTCGAGATAAAGATTTAACTGTTAAATTCTCAAATTCATCTTTCGTGAGAAAGTTTCAATTGTCAAATTCTCAAATTCATCTTTCGTGAAAAAGTTTTAACTGTTAAATTCTCAAATTCATCTTTCGTGAAAAAGTTGCAATTGTAAAATTTTCAAATCTATCTTTCGTGAAATAGTTTCAACTGTCAAATTTTAAAGATCATTATTCGAGATAAAGTTTTAACTGTCAAATTTTCAAATTCGCCTTTTGTGAAAAAGTTTCAATTCTCAAATTTTTAAATTCATGTTTCGTAAGAAACTTTCAATTGTCAAATTTTCAAATCTATCTTTCGTGAAAAAGTTTCAATTGTAAAATTTTCAAATCTATTTATCGAGAGAAAGTTTCTATTATCAAATTTTCAAATCTATCTTTCGTCAAAAAGTTTCAACTGTCAAATTTTCAAATTCATCTTTCGTGAGAAAGTTTCAATTGTCAAATTCTCAAATTTATCTTTCGTGAAAAAGTTTTAACTGCTAAATTCTCAAATTCATCTTTCGTGAAAAAGTTTCAATTGTGAAATTCTCAAATTTACCTTTCGTAAAAAAGTTTTAATTGTTAAATTCTCAAATTCATCTTTCGTGAGAAAGTTTCAATTGTCAAATTCTCAAATTAATCTTTCGTGAAAAAGTTTTAACTGTTAAATTCTCAAATTCATCTTTCGTGAAAAAGTTTCAATTGTAAAATTTTCAAATCTATCTTTCGTGAAATAGTTTCAACTGTCAAATTTTAAAATTCATTATTCGAGATAAAGTTTTAACTGTCAAATTTTCAAATTCGCCTTTTGTGAAAAAGGTTCAATTCTCAAATTTTTAAATTCATGTTTCGTAAGAAACGTTCAATTGTCAAATTTTCAAATCTATCTTTCGTGAAAAAGTTTCAAATTTCAAATTCGCAAATGAATCTTTCGTGAGAAAGTTTGAACTTTCAAATTTTCAAATTCATCTTTTGGGAAAAAGTTTCAATACTCAAATTTTCAAATCTATTTTTCGTGAGAAAGTTTCAACTGTCAAATTTTCAAATTCATCTTCCGTGAGAAAATTTCAACTGTCAAATTCTCAAATTCATCTATCGTGAAAAAGTTTCAATTGTAAAATTTTCAAATCTATCTTTCGTGAAATAGTTGCAACTGTCAAATTTTAAAATTCATTATTCAAGATAAAGTTTTAACTGTTAAATTCTCAAATTCATCTTTCGTGAAAAAGTTTCAATTCTCAAATTTTCAAATCTATTTTTCGTGAGAAAGTTTCAATTGTCAAATTTTCGAATCTATCTTTCGTGAAAAAGTTTCAATTGTAAAATTTTCAAATCTATTTTTCCTGAGAAAGTTTCAATTGTCAAATTTTCGAATCTATCTTTCGTGAAAAAGTTTCAACTGTCAAATTTTCAAATCCATCTTTCGTGAGAAAGTTTCAATTGTCAAATTCTCAAATTTATCTTTCGTGAAAAAATTTTAACTGCTAAATTCTCAAATTCGTCTTTCGTGAAAAAGTTTTAACTCTTAAATTCTCAAATTCATCTTTCGTGAAAAAGTTTCAATTGTAAAATTTTCGAATCTATTTTTCGTGAGAAAGTTTCTATTATCAAATTTTCAAATCTATCTTTCGTGAAAAAGTTTCAACTGTCAAATTTTCAAATTCATCTTTCGTGAGAAAGTTTTAACTGTTAAATTCTCAAATTCATCTTTCGTGAAAAACTTTTAACTGTTAAATTCTCAAATTCATCTATCGTGAAAAAGTTTCAATTGTAAAATTTTCAAATCTATCTTTCGTGAAATAGTTTCAACTGTCAAATTTTAAAATTCATTATTCGAGATAAAGTTTTAACTGTCAAATTTTTAAATTCGCCTTTTCTGAAAAAGTTTCAATTCTCAAATTTTCAAATTCATCTTTCGTGAGAAAGTTTCAATTGTCAAATTCTCAAATTTATCTTTCGTGAAAAAGTTTTAACTGCTCAATTCTCAAATTCATCTTTCGTGAAAAAGTTCCAATTGTGAAATTCTCAAATTTACCTTTCGTAAAAAAGTTTTAATTGTTAAATTCTCAAATTCATCTTTCCTGAGAAAGTTTCAATTGTCAAATTCTCAAATTCATCTTTCGTGAAAAAGTTTTAACTGTTAAATTCTCAAATTCATCTTTCGTGAAAAAGTTTCAATTGTAAAATTTTCAAATCTATCTTTCGTGAAATAGTTTCAACTGTCAAATTTTAAAATTCATTATTCGAGATAAAGTTTTAACTGTCAAATTTTCAAATTCGCCTTTTGTGAAAAAGGTTCAATTCTCAAATTTTTAAATTCATGTTTCGTAAGAAACGTTCAATTGTCAAATTTTCAAATCTATCTTTCGTGAAAAAGTTTCAAATTTCAAATTCGCAAATGAATCTTTCGTGAGAAAGTTTGAACTTTCAAATTTTCAAATTCAACTTTTGGGAAAAAGTTGCAATTGTAAAATTTTCAAATCTATCTTTCGTGAAATAGTTTCAACTGTCAAATTTTAAAGATCATTATTCGAGATAAAGTTTTAACTGTCAAATTTTCAAATTCGCCTTTTGTGAAAAAGTTTCAATTCTCAAATTTTTAAATTCATGTTTCGTAAGAAACTTTCAATTGTCAAATTTTCAAATCTATCTTTCGTGAAAAAGTTTCAATTGTAAAATTTTCAAATCTATTTATCGAGAGAAAGTTTCTATTATCAAATTTTCAAATCTATCTTTCGTCAAAAAGTTTCAACTGTCAAATTTTCAAATTCATCTTTCGTGAGAAAGTTTCAATTGTCAAATTTTCAAATTTACCTTTCGTGAAAAAGTTTTAACTGCTAAATTCTCAAATTCATCTTTCGTGAAAAAGTTTCAATTGTGAAATTCTCAAATTTACCTTTCGTAAAAAAGTTTTAATTGTTAAATTCTCAAATTCATCTTTCGTGAGAAAGTTTCAATTGTCAAATTCTCAAATTAATCTTTCCTGAAAAAGTTTTAACTGTTAAATTCTCAAATTCATCTTTCGTGAAAAAGTTTCAATTGTAAAATTTTCAAATCTATCTTTCGTGAAATAGTTTCAACTGTCAAATTTTAAAATTCATTATTCGAGATAAAGTTTTAACTGTCAAATTTTTAAATTCGCCTTTTCGGAAAAAGTTTCAATTCTCAAATTTTCAAATTCATCTTTCGTGAGAAAGTTTCAATTGTCAAATTCTCAAATTTATCTTTCGTGAAAAAGTTTTAACTGCTCAATTCTCAAATTCATCTTTCATGAAAAAGTTCCAATTGTGAAATTCTCAAATTTACCTTTCGTAAAAAAGTTTTAATTGTTCAATTCTCAAATTCATCTTTCCTGAGAAAGTTTCAATTTTCAAATTCTCAAATTCATCTTTCGTGAAAAAGTTTTAACTGTTAAATTCTCAAATTCATCTTTCGTGAAAAAGTTTCAATTGTAAAATTTTCAAATCTATCTTTCGTGTAATAGTTTCAACTGTCAAATTTTAAAATTCATTATTCGAGATAAAGTTTTAACTGTCAAATTTTCAAATTAGCCTTTTGTGAATAAGGTTCAATTCTCCAATTTTTAAATTCATGTTTCGTAAGAAACGTTCAATTGTCAAATTTTCAAATCTATCTTTCGTGAAAAAGTTTCAAATTTCAAATTCGCAAATGAATCTTTCGTGAGAAAGTTTGAACTTTCAAATTTTCAAATTCATCTTTTGGGAAAAAGTTTCAATACTCAAATTTTCAAATCTATTTTTCGTGATAAAGTTTCAACTGTCAAATTTTCAAATTCATCTTCCGTGAGAAAATTTCAACTGTCAAATTCTCAAATTCATCTATCGTGAAAAAGTTTCAATTCTCAAATTTTCAAATCTATTTTTCGTGAGAAAGGTTCAATTGTCAAATTTTCGAATCTATCTTTCGTGAAAAAGTTTCAATTGTAAAATTTTCAAATCTATTTTTCCTGAGAAAGTTTCAATTGTCAAATTTTCGAATCTATCTTTCGTGAAAAAGTTTCAACTGTCAAATTTTTAAATTCGCCTTTTCTGAAAAAGTTTCAATTCTCAAATTTTCAAATTCATCTTTCGTGAGAAAGTTTCAATTGTCAAATTCTCAAATTTATCTTTCGTGAAAAAGTTTGAACTGCTCAATTCTCAAATTCATCTTTCGTGAAAAAGTTCCAATTGTGAAATTCTCAAATTCACCTTTCGTAAAAAAGTTTTAATTGTTAAATTCTCAAATTCATCTTTCCTGAGAAAGTTTCAATTGTCAAATTCTCAAATTCATCTTTCGTGAAAAAGTTTTAACTGTTAAATTCTCAAATTCATCTTTCGTGAAAAAGTTTCAATTGTAAAATTTTCAAATCTATCTTTCGTGAAATAGTTTCAACTGTCAAATTTTAAAATTCATTATTCGAGATAAAGTTTTAACTGTCAAATTTTCAAATTCGCATTTTCTGAAAAAGTTTCAATTCTCAAATTTTTAAATTCATGTTTCGTAAGAAACTTTCAATTGTCAAATTTTCAAATCTATCTTTCGTGAAAAAGTTTCAATTTTCAAATTCTCAAATGAATCTTTCGTGAGAAAGTTTTAACTTTCAAATTTTCAAATTCGTCTTTTGTGAAAAAGTTTCAATACTCAAATTTTCAAATCTATTTTTCGTGAGAAACTTTCAACTATCAAATTTTCAAATTCATCTTTCGTGAGAACGTTTCAACTGTCAAATTCTCAAATTCATCTATCGTGAAAAAGTTTCAATTGTAAAATTTTCAAATCTATCTTTCGTGAAATAGTTGCAACTGTCAAATTTTAAAATTGATTGTTCGAGATAAAGTTTTAACTGTTAAATTCTCAAATTCATCTTTCGTGAAAAAGTTTCAATTCTCAAATTTTCAAATCTATTTTTCGTGAGAAAGGTTCAATTGTCAAATTTTCGAATCTATCTTTCGTGAAAAAGTTTCAATTGTAAAATTTTCAAATATATTTTTCGTGAGAAAGTGTCAATTGTCAAATTTTCCAATCTATCTTTCGTGAAAAAGTTTCAACTGTCAAATTTTCAAATTCATCTTTCGTGAGAAAGTTTCAATTGTCAAATTCTCAAATTTATCTTTCGTGAAAAAATTTTAACTGCTAAATTCTCAAATTCGTCTTTCGTGAAAAAGTTTTAACTCTTAAATTCTCAAATTCATCTTTCGTGAAAAAGTTTCAATTCTAAAATTTTCGAATCTATTTTTCGTGAGAAAGGTTCTATTATCAAATTTTCAAATCTATCTTTCGTGAAAAAGTTTTAACTGTTAAATTCTCAAATTCATCTTTCGTGAGAAAGTTTTAACTGTTAAATTCTCAAATTCATCTTTCGTGAAAAACTTTTAACTGTTAAATTCTCAAATTCATCTATAGTGAAAAAGTTTCAATTGTAAAATTTTCAAATCTATCTTTCGTGAAATAGTTTCAACTGTCAAATTTTGAAATTCATTATTCGAGATAAAGTTTTAACTGCTAAATTCTCAAATTCATCTTTCGTGAAATAGTTTCAACTGTCAAATTTTGAAATTCATTATTCGAGATAAAGTTTTAACTGTTAAATTCTCAAATTCATCTTTCGTGAGAAAGTTTCAATTGTCAAATTCTCAAATTCATCTTTGGTGAAAAAGTTTTAACTGTTAAATTCTCAAATTCATCTTTCGTGAAAAAGTTGCAATTGTAAAATTTTCAAATCTATCTTTCGTGAAATAGTTTCAACTGTCAAATTTTAAAGATTATTATTCGAGATAAAGTTTTAACTGTCAAATTTTCAAATTCGCCTTTTGTGAAAAAGTTTCAATTCTCAAATTTTTAAATTCATGTTTCGTAAGAAACTTTCAATTGTCAAATTTTCAAATCTATCTTTCGTGAAAAAGTTTCAATTGTAAAATTTTCAAATCTATTTATCGAGAGAAAGTTTCTATTATCAAATTTTCAAATCTATCTTTCGTCAAAAAGTTTCAACTGTCAAATTTTCAAATTCATCTTTCGTGAGAAAGTTTCAATTGTCAAATTCTCAAATTTATCTTTCGTGAAAAAGTTTTAACTGCTAAATTCTCAAATTCATCTTTCGTGAAAAAGTTTCAATTGTGAAATTCTCAAATTTACCTTTCGTAAAAAAGTTTTAATTGTTAAATTCTCAAATTCATCTTTCGTGAGAAAGTTTCAATTGTCAAATTCTCAAATTAATCTTTCGTGAAAAAGTTTTAACTGTTAAATTCTCAAATTCGTCTTTTGTGAAAAAGTTTCAATACTCAAATTTTCAAATCTATTTTTCGTGAGAAACTTTCAACTATCAAATTTTCAAATGCATCTTTCGTGAGAACGTTTCAACTGTCAAATTCTCAAATTCATCTATCGTGAAAAAGTTTCAATTGTAAAATTTTCAAATCTATCTTTCGTGAAATAGTTGCAACTGTCAAATTTTAAAATTGATTATTCGAGATAAAGTTTTAACTGTTAAATTCTCAAATTCATCTTTCGTGAAAAAGTTTCAATTGTAAAATTTTCAAATCTATCTTTCGTGAAATAGTTTCAACTGTCAAATTTTAAAATTCATTATTCGAGATAAAGTTTTAACTGTCAAATTTTCAAATTCGCATTTTCTGAAAAAGTTTCAATTCTCAAATTTTTAAATTCATGTTTCGTAAGAAACTTTCAATTGTCAAATTTTCAAATCTATCTTTCGTGAAAAAGTTTCAATTGTAAAATTTTCAAATCTATTTATCGAGAGAAAGTTTCTATTATCAAATTTTCAAATTCGTCTTTTGTGAAAAAGTTTCAATACTCAAATTTTCAAATCTATTTTTCGTGAGAAACTTTCAACTATCAAATTTTCAAATGCATCTTTCGTGAGAACGTTTCAACTGTCAAATTCTCAAATTCATCTATCGTGAAAAAGTTTCAATTGTAAAATTTTCAAATCTATCTTTCGTGAAATCGTTGCAACTGTCAAATTTTAAAATTGATTATTCGAGATAAAGTTTTAACTGTTAAATTCTCAAATTCATCTTTCGTGAAAAAGTTTCAATTCTCAAATTTTCAAATCTATTTTTCGTGAGAAAGGTTCAATTGTCAAATTTTCGAATCTATCTTTCGTGAAAAAGTTTCAATTGTAAAATTTTCAAATCTATTTTTCCTGAGAAAGTTTCAATTGTCAAATTTTCGAATCTATCTTTCGTGAAAAAGTTTCAACTGTCAAATTTTCAAATTCATCTTTCGTGAGAAAGTTTCAATTGTCAAATTCTCAAATTTATCTTTCGTGAAAAAATTTTAACTGCTACATTCTCAAATTCGTTTTTCGTGAAAAAGTTTTAACTGTTAAATTCTCAAATTCATCTTTCGTGAAAAAGTTTCAATTGTAAAATTTTCAAATCTATCTTTCGTGAAATAGTTTCAACTGTCAAATTTTAAAATTCATTATTCGAGATAAAGTTTTAACTGTCAAATTTTCAAATTCGCCTTTTGGGAAAAAGGTTCAATTCTCAAATTTTTAAATTCATGTTTCGTAAGAAACGTTCAATTGTCAAATTTTCAAATCTATCTTTCGTGAAAAAGTTTCAAATTTCAAATTCGCAAATGAATCTTTCGTGAGAAAGTTTGAACTTTCAAATTTTCAAATTCAACTTTTGGGAAAAAGTTGCAATTGTAAAATTTTCAAATCTATCTTTCGTGAAATAGTTTCAACTGTCAAATTTTAAAGATCATTATTCGAGATAAAGTTTTAACTGTCAAATTTTCAAATTCGCCTTTTGTGAAAAAGTTTCAATTCTCAAATTTTTAAATTCATGTTTCGTAAGAAACTTTCAATTGTCAAATTTTCAAATCTATCTTTCGTGAAAAAGTTTCAATTGTAAAATTTTCAAATCTATTTATCGAGAGAAAGTTTCTATTATCAAATTTTCAAATCTATCTTTCGTCAAAAAGTTTCAACTGTCAAATTTTCAAATTCATCTTTCGTGAGAAAGTTTCAATTGTCAAATTCTCAAATTTACCTTTCGTGAAAAAGTTTTAACTGCTAAATTCTCAAATTCATCTTTTGTGAAAAAGTTTCAATTGTGAAATTCTCAAATTTACCTTTCGTAAAAAAGTTTTAATTGTTAAATTCTCAAATTCATCTTTCGTGAGAAAGTTTCAATTGTCAAATTCTCAAATTAATCTTTCCTGAAAAAGTTTTAACTGTTAAATTCTCAAATTCATCTTTCGTGAAAAAGTTTCAATTGTAAAATTTTCAAATCTATCTTTCGTGAAATAGTTTCAACTGTCAAATTTTAAAATTCATTATTCGAGATAAAGTTTTAACTGTCAAATTTTTAAATTCGTCTTTTCTGAAAAAGTTTCAATTCTCAAATTTTCAAATTCATCTTTCGTGAGAAAGTTTCAATTGTCAAATTCTCAAATTTATCTTTCGTGAAAAAGTTTTAACTGCTCAATTCTCAAATTCATCTTTCATGAAAAAGTTCCAATTGTGAAATTCTCAAATTTACCTTTCGTAAAAAAGTTTTAATTGTTCAATTCTCAAATTCATCTTTCCTGAGAAAGTTTCAATTTTCAAATTCTCAAATTCATCTTTCGTGAAAAAGTTTTAACTGTTAAATTCTCAAATTCATCTTTCGTGAAAAAGTTTCAATTGTAAAATTTTCAAATCTATCTTTCGTGTAATAGTTTCAACTGTCAAATTTTAAAATTCATTATTCGAGATAAAGTTTTAACTGTCAAATTTTCAAATTAGCCTTTTGTGAAAAAGGTTCAATTCTCCAATTTTTAAATTCATGTTTCGTAAGAAACGTTCAATTGTCAAATTTTCAAATCTATCTTTCGTGAAAAAGTTTCAAATTTCAAATTCGCAAATGAATCTTTCGTGAGAAAGTTTGAACTTTCAAATTTTCAAATTCATCTTTTGGGAAAAAGTTTCAATACTCAAATTTTCAAATCTATTTTTCGTGATAAAGTTTAAACTGTCAAATTTTCAAATTCATCTTCCGTGAGAAAATTTCAACTGTCAAATTCTCAAATTCATCTATCGTGAAAAAGTTTCAATTCTCAAATTTTCAAATCTATTTTTCGTGAGAAAGGTTCAATTGTCAAATTTTCGAATCTATCTTTCGTGAAAAAGTTTCAATTGTAAAATTTTCAAATCTATTTTTCCTGAGAAAGTTTCAATTGTCAAATTTTCGAATCTATCTTTCGTGAAAAAGTTTCAACTGTCAAATTTTTAAATTCGCCTTTTCTGAAAAAGTTTCAATTCTCAAATTTTCAAATTCATCTTTCGTGAGAAAGTTTCAATTGTCAAATTCTCAAATTTATCTTTCGTGAAAAAGTTTGAACTGCTCAATTCTCAAATTCATCTTTCGTGAAAAAGTTCCAATTGTGAAATTCTCAAATTCACCTTTCGTAAAAAAGTTTTAATTGTTAAATTCTCAAATTCATCTTTCGTGAGAAAGTTTCAATTGTCAAATTCTCAAATTCATCTTTCGTGAAAAAGTTTTAACTGTTAAATTCTCAAATTCATCTTTCGTGAAAAAGTTTCAATTGTAAAATTTTCAAATCTATCTTTCGTGAAATAGTTTCAACTGTCAAATTTTAAAATTCATTATTCGAGATAAAGTTTTAACTGTCAAATTTTCAAATTCGCATTTTCTGAAAAAGTTTCAATTCTCAAATTTTTAAATTCATGTTTCGTAAGAAACTTTCAATTGTCAAATTTTCAAATCTATCTTTCGTGAAAAAGTTTCAATTTTCAAATTCTCAAATGAATCTTTCGTGAGAAAGTTTTAACTTTCAAATTTTCAAATTCGTCTTTTGTGAAAAAGTTTCAATACTCAAATTTTCAAATCTATTTTTCGTGAGAAACTTTCAACTATCAAATTTTCAAATGCATCTTTCGTGAGAACGTTTCAACTGTCAAATTCTCAAATTCATCTATCGTGAAAAAGTTTCAATTGTAAAATTTTCAAATCTATCTTTCGTGAAATAGTTGCAACTGTCAAATTTTAAAATTGATTATTCGAGATAAAGTTTTAACTGTTAAATTCTCAAATTCATCTTTCGTGAAAAAGTTTCAATTCTCAAATTTTCAAATCTATTTTTCGTGAGAAAGGTTCAATTGTCAAATTTTCGAATCTATCTTTCGTGAAAAAGTTTCAATTGTAAAATTTTCAAATCTATTTTTCCTGAGAAAGTTTCAATTGTCAAATTTTCGAATCTATCTTTCGTGAAAAAGTTTCAACTGTCAAATTTTCAAATTCATCTTTCGTGAGAAAGTTTCAATTGTCAAATTCTCAAATTTATCTTTCGTGAAAAAATTTTAACTGCTACATTCTCAAATTCGTCTTTCGTGAAAAAGTTTTAACTGTTAAATTCTCAAATTCATCTTTCGTGAAAAAGTTTCAATTGTAAAATTTTCAAATCTATCTTTCGTGAAATAGTTTCAACTGTCAAATTTTAAAATTCATTATTCGAGATAAAGTTTTAACTGTCAAATTTTCAAATTCGCCTTTTGTGAAAAAGGTTCAATTCTCAAATTTTTAAATTCATGTTTCGTAAGAAACGTTCAATTGTCAAATTTTCAAATCTATCTTTCGTGAAAAAGTTTCAAATTTCAAATTCGCAAATGAATCTTTCGTGAGAAAGTTTGAACTTTCAAATTTTCAAATTCAACTTTTGGGAAAAAGTTGCAATTGTAAAATTTTCAAATCTATCTTTCGTGAAATAGTTTCAACTGTCAAATTTTAAAGATCATTATTCGAGATAAAGTTTTAACTGTCAAATTTTCAAATTCGCCTTTTGTGAAAAAGTTTAAATTCTCAAATTTTTAAATTCATGTTTCGTAAGAAACTTTCAATTGTCAAATTTTCAAATCTATCTTTCGCGAAAAAGTTTCAATTGTAAAATTTTCAAATCTATTTATCGAGAGAAAGTTTCTATTATCAAATTTTCAAATCTATCTTTCGTCAAAAAGTTTCAACTGTCAAATTTTCAAATTCATCTTTCGTGAGAAAGTTTTAACTGTTAAATTCTCAAATTCATCTTTCGTGAAAAACTTTTAACTGTTAAATTCTCAAATTCATCTATAGTGAAAAAGTTTCAATTGTAAAATTTTCAAATCTATCTTTCGTGAAATAGTTTCAACTGTCAAATTTTAAAATTCATTATTCGAGATAAAGTTTTAACTGTTAAATTCTCAAATTCATCTTTCGTGAGAAAGTTTCAATTGTCAAATTCTCAAATTCATCTTTCGTGAAAAAGTTTTAACTGTTAAATTCTCAAATTCATCTTTCGTGAAAAAGTTGCAATTGTAAAATTTTCAAATCTATCTTTCGTGAAATAGTTTCAACTGTCAAATTTTAAAGATCATTATTCGAGATAAAGTTTTAACTGTCAAATTTTCAAATTCGCCTTTTGTGAAAAAGTTTCAATTCTCAAATTTTTAAATTCATGTTTCGTAAGAAACTTTCAATTGTCAAATTTTCAAATCTATCTTTCGTGAAAAAGTTTCAATTGTAAAATTTTCAAATCTATTTATCGAGAGAAAGTTTCTATTATCAAATTTTCAAATCTATCTTTCGTCAAAAAGTTTCAACTGTCAAATTTTCAAATTCATCTTTCGTGAGAAAGTTTCAATTGTCAAATTCTCAAATTTATCTTTCGTGAAAAAGTTTTAACTGCTAAATTCTCAAATTCATCTTTCGTGAAAAAGTTTCAATTGTGAAATTCTCAAATTTACCTTTCGTAAAAAAGTTTTAATTGTCAAATTCTCAAATTAATCTTTCGTGAAAAAGTTTTAACTGTTAAATTCTCAAATTCATCTTTCGTGAAAAAGTTTCAATTGTAAAATTTTCAAATCTATCTTTCGTGAAATAGTTTCAACTGTCAAATTTTAAAATTCATTATTCGAGATAAAGTTTTAACTGTCAAATTTTCAAATTCGCCTTTTGTGAAAAAGTTTCAATTCTCAAATTTTTAAATTCATGTTTCGTAAGAAACTTTCAATTGTCAAATTTTCAAATCTATCTTTCGTGAAAAAGTTTCAATTGTAAAATTTTCAAATCTATTTTTCGTGAGAAAGGTTCAATTGTCAAATTTTCGAATCTATCTTTCGTGAAAAAGTTTCAATTGTAAAATTTTCAAATCTATTTTTCCTGAGAAAGTTTCAATTGTCAAATTTTCGAATCTATCTTTCGTGAAAAAGTTTCAACTGTCAAATTTTCAAATTCATCTTTCGTGAGAAAGTTTCAATTGTCAAATTCTCAAATTTATCTTTCGTGAAAAAATTTTAACTGCTACATTCTCAAATTCGTTTTTCGTGAAAAAGTTTTAACTGTTAAATTCTCAAATTCATCTTTCGTGAAAAAGTTTCAATTGTAAAATTTTCAAATCTATCTTTCGTGAAATAGTTTCAACTGTCAAATTTTAAAATTCATTATTCGAGATAAAGTTTTAACTGTCAAATTTTCAAATTCGCCTTTTGGGAAAAAGGTTCAATTCTCAAATTTTTAAATTCATGTTTCGTAAGAAACGTTCAATTGTCAAATTTTCAAATCTATCTTTCGTGAAAAAGTTTCAAATTTCAAATTCGCAAATGAATCTTTCGTGAGAAAGTTTGAACTTTCAAATTTTCAAATTCAACTTTTGGGAAAAAGTTGCAATTGTAAAATTTTCAAATCTATCTTTCGTGAAATAGTTTCAACTGTCAAATTTTAAAGATCATTATTCGAGATAAAGTTTTAACTGTCAAATTTTCAAATTCGCCTTTTGTGAAAAAGTTTCAATTCTCAAATTTTTAAATTCATGTTTCGTAAGAAACTTTCAATTGTCAAATTTTCAAATCTATCTTTCGTGAAAAAGTTTCAATTGTAAAATTTTCAAATCTATTTATCGAGAGAAAGTTTCTATTATCAAATTTTCAAATCTATCTTTCGTCAAAAAGTTTCAACTGTCAAATTTTCAAATTCATCTTTCGTGAGAAAGTTTCAATTGTCAAATTCTCAAATTTACCTTTCGTGAAAAAGTTTTAACTGCTAAATTCTCAAATTCATCTTTCGTGAAAAAGTTTCAATTGTGAAATTCTCAAATTTACCTTTCGTAAAAAAGTTTTAATTGTTAAATTCTCAAATTCATCTTTCGTGAGAAAGTTTCAATTGTCAAATTCTCAAATTAATCTTTCCTGAAAAAGTTTTAACTGTTAAATTCTCAAATTCATCTTTCGTGAAAAAGTTTCAATTGTAAAATTTTCAAATCTATCTTTCGTGAAATAGTTTCAACTGTCAAATTTTAAAATTCATTATTCGAGATAAAGTTTTAACTGTCAAATTTTTAAATTCGTCTTTTCTGAAAAAGTTTCAATTCTCAAATTTTCAAATTCATCTTTCGTGAGAAAGTTTCAATTGTCAAATTCTCAAATTTATCTTTCGTGAAAAAGTTTTAACTGCTCAATTCTCAAATTCATCTTTCATGAAAAAGTTCCAATTGTGAAATTCTCAAATTTACCTTTCGTAAAAAAGTTTTAATTGTTCAATTCTCAAATTCATCTTTCCTGAGAAAGTTTCAATTTTCAAATTCTCAAATTCATCTTTCGTGAAAAAGTTTTAACTGTTAAATTCTCAAATTCATCTTTCGTGAAAAAGTTTCAATTGTAAAATTTTCAAATCTATCTTTCGTGTAATAGTTTCAACTGTCAAATTTTAAAATTCATTATTCGAGATAAAGTTTTAACTGTCAAATTTTCAAATTAGCCTTTTGTGAAAAAGGTTCAATTCTCCAATTTTTCAATTCATGTTTCGTAAGAAACGTTCAATTGTCAAATTTTCAAATCTATCTTTCGTGAAAAAGTTTCAAATTTCAAATTCGCAAATGAATCTTTCGTGAGAAAGTTTGAACTTTCAAATTTTCAAATTCATCTTTTGGGAAAAAGTTTCAATACTCAAATTTTCAAATCTATTTTTCGTGATAAAGTTTCAACTGTCAAATTTTCAAATTCATCTTCCGTGAGAAAATTTCAACTGTCAAATTCTCAAATTCATCTATCGTGAAAAAGTTTCAATTCTCAAATTTTCAAATCTATTTTTCGTGAGAAAGGTTCAATTGTCAAATTTTCGAATCTATCTTTCGTGAAAAAGTTTCAATTGTAAAATTTTCAAATCTATTTTTCCTGAGAAAGTTTCAATTGTCAAATTTTCGAATCTATCTTTCGTGAAAAAGTTTCAACTGTCAAATTTTTAAATTCGCCTTTTCTGAAAAAGTTTCAATTCTCAAATTTTCAAATTCATCTTTCGTGAGAAAGTTTCAATTGTCAAATTCTCAAATTTATCTTTCGTGAAAAAGTTTGAACTGCTCAATTCTCAAATTCATCTTTCGTGAAAAAGTTCCAATTGTGAAATTCTCAAATTCACCTTTCGTAAAAAAGTTTTAATTGTTAAATTCTCAAATTCATCTTTCGTGAGAAAGTTTCAATTGTCAAATTCTCAAATTCATCTTTCGTGAAAAAGTTTTAACTGTTAAATTCTCAAATTCATCTTTCGTGAAAAAGTTTCAATTGTAAAATTTTCAAATCTATCTTTCGTGAAATAGTTTCAACTGTCAAATTTTAAAATTCATTATTCGAGATAAAGTTTTAACTGTCAAATTTTCAAATTCGCATTTTCTGAAAAAGTTTCAATTCTCAAATTTTTAAATTCATGTTTCGTAAGAAACTTTCAATTGTCAAATTTTCAAATCTATCTTTCGTGAAAAAGTTTCAATTTTCAAATTCTCAAATGAATCTTTCGTGAGAAAGTTTTAACTTTCAAATTTTCAAATTCGTCTTTTGTGAAAAAGTTTCAATACTCAAATTTTCAAATCTATTTTTCGTGAGAAACTTTCAACTATCAAATTTTCAAATGCATCTTTCGTGAGAACGTTTCAACTGTCAAATTCTCAAATTCATCTATCGTGAAAAAGTTTCAATTGTAAAATTTTCAAATCTATCTTTCGTGAAATAGTTGCAACTGTCAAATTTTAAAATTGATTATTCGAGATAAAGTTTTAACTGTTAAATTCTCAAATTCATCTTTCGTGAAAAAGTTTCAATTCTCAAATTTTCAAATCTATTTTTCGTGAGAAAGGTTCAATTGTCAAATTTTCGAATCTATCTTTCGTGAAAAAGTTTCAATTGTAAAATTTTCAAATCTATTTTTCCTGAGAAAGTTTCAATTGTCAAATTTTCGAATCTATCTTTCGTGAAAAAGTTTCAACTGTCAAATTTTCAAATTCATCTTTCGTGAGAAAGTTTCAATTGTCAAATTCTCAAATTTATCTTTCGTGAAAAAATTTTAACTGCTACATTCTCAAATTCGTCTTTCGTGAAAAAGTTTTAACTGTTAAATTCTCAAATTCATCTTTCGTGAAAAAGTTTCAATTGTAAAATTTTCAAATCTATCTTTCGTGAAATAGTTTCAACTGTCAAATTTTAAAATTCATTATTCGAGATAAAGTTTTAACTGTCAAATTTTCAAATTCGCCTTTTGTGAAAAAGGTTCAATTCTCAAATTTTTAAATTCATGTTTCGTAAGAAACGTTCAATTGTCAAATTTTCAAATCTATCTTTCGTGAAAAAGTTTCAAATTTCAAATTCGCAAATGAATCTTTCGTGAGAAAGTTTGAACTTTCAAATTTTCAAATTCAACTTTTGGGAAAAAGTTGCAATTGTAAAATTTTCAAATCTATCTTTCGTGAAATAGTTTCAACTGTCAAATTTTAAAGATCATTATTCGAGATAAAGTTTTAACTGTCAAATTTTCAAATTCGCCTTTTGTGAAAAAGTTTCAATTCTCAAATTTTTAAATTCATGTTTCGTAAGAAACTTTCAATTGTCAAATTTTCAAATCTATCTTTCGCGAAAAAGTTTCAATTGTAAAATTTTCAAATCTATTTATCGAGAGAAAGTTTCTATTATCAAATTTTCAAATCTATCTTTCGTCAAAAAGTTTCAACTGTCAAATTTTCAAATTCATCTTTCGTGAGAAAGTTTTAACTGTTAAATTCTCAAATTCATCTTTCGTGAAAAACTTTTAACTGTTAAATTCTCAAATTCATCTATAGTGAAAAAGTTTCAATTGTAAAATTTTCAAATCTATCTTTCGTGAAATAGTTTCAACTGTCAAATTTTAAAATTCATTATTCGAGATAAAGTTTTAACTGTTAAATTCTCAAATTCATCTTTCGTGAGAAAGTTTCAATTGTCAAATTCTCAAATTCATCTTTCGTGAAAAAGTTTTAACTGTTAAATTCTCAAATTCATCTTTCGTGAAAAAGTTGCAATTGTAAAATTTTCAAATCTATCTTTCGTGAAATAGTTTCAACTGTCAAATTTTAAAGATCATTATTCGAGATAAAGTTTTAACTGTCAAATTTTCAAATTCGCCTTTTGTGAAAAAGTTTCAATTCTCAAATTTTTAAATTCATGTTTCGTAAGAAACTTTCAATTGTCAAATTTTCAAATCTATCTTTCGTGAAAAAGTTTCAATTGTAAAATTTTCAAATCTATTTATCGAGAGAAAGTTTCTATTATCAAATTTTCAAATCTATCTTTCGTCAAAAAGTTTCAACTGTCAAATTTTCAAATTCATCTTTCGTGAGAAAGTTTCAATTGTCAAATTCTCAAATTTATCTTTCGTGAAAAAGTTTTAACTGCTAAATTCTCAAATTCATCTTTCGTGAAAAAGTTTCAATTGTGAAATTCTCAAATTTACCTTTCGTAAAAAAGTTTTAATTGTTAAATTCTCAAATTCATCTTTCGTGAGAAAGTTTCAATTGTCAAATTCTCAAATTAATCTTTCGTGAAAAAGTTTTAACTGTTAAATTCTCAAATTCATCTTTCGTGAAAAAGTTTCAATTGTAAAATTTTCAAATCTATCTTTCGTGAAATAGTTTCAACTGTCAAATTTTAAAATTCATTATTCGAGATAAAGTTTTAACTGTCAAATTTTCAAATTCGCCTTTTGTGAAAAAGTTTCAATTCTCAAATTTTTAAATTCATGTTTCGTAAGAAACTTTCAATTGTCAAATTTTCAAATCTATCTTTCGTGAAAAAGTTTCAATTGTAAAATTTTCAAATCTATTTATCGAGAGAAAGTTTCTATTATCAAATTTTCAAATCTATCTTTCGTCAAAAAGTTTCAACTGTCAAATTTTCAAATTCATCTTTCGTGAGAAAGTTTCAATTGTCAAATTCTCAAATTTATCTTTCGTGAAAAAGTTTTAACTGCTAAATTCTCAAATTCATCTTTCGTGAAAAAGTTTCAATTGTGAAATTCTCAAATTTACCTTTCGTAAAAAAGTTTTAATTGTTAAATTCTCAAATTCATCTTTCGTGAGAAAGTTTCAATTGTCAAATTCTCAAATTAATCTTTCGTGAAAAAGTTTTAACTGTTAAATTCTCAAATTCATCTTTCGTGAAAAAGTTTCAATTGTAAAATTTTCAAATCTATCTTTCGTGAAATAGTTTCAACTGTCAAATTTTAAAATTCATTATTCGAGATAAAGTTTTAACTGTCAAATTTTCAAATTCGCATTTTCTGAAAAAGTTTCAATTCTCAAATTTTTAAATTCATGTTTCGTAAGAAACTTTCAATTGTCAAATTTTCAAATCTATCTTTCGTGAAAAAGTTTCAATTGTAAAATTTTCAAATCTATTTATCGAGAGAAAGTTTCTATTATCAAATTTTCAAATTCGTCTTTTGTGAAAAAGTTTCAATACTCAAATTTTCAAATCTATTTTTCGTGAGAAACTTTCAACTATCAAATTTTCAAATGCATCTTTCGTGAGAACGTTTCAACTGTCAAATTCTCAAATTCATCTATCGTGAAAAAGTTTCAATTGTAAAATTTTCAAATCTATCTTTCGTGAAATCGTTGCAACTGTCAAATTTTAAAATTGATTATTCGAGATAAAGTTTTAACTGTTAAATTCTCAAATTCATCTTTCGTGAAAAAGTTTCAATTCTCAAATTTTCAAATCTATTTTTCGTGAGAAAGGTTCAATTGTCAAATTTTCGAATCTATCTTTCGTGAAAAAGTTTCAATTGTAAAATTTTCAAATCTATTTTTCCTGAGAAAGTTTCAATTGTCAAATTTTCGAATCTATCTTTCGTGAAAAAGTTTCAACTGTCAAATTTTCAAATTCATCTTTCGTGAGAAAGTTTCAATTGTCAAATTCTCAAATTTATCTTTCGTGAAAAAATTTTAACTGCTACATTCTCAAATTCGTTTTTCGTGAAAAAGTTTTAACTGTTAAATTCTCAAATTCATCTTTCGTGAAAAAGTTTCAATTGTAAAATTTTCAAATCTATCTTTCGTGAAATAGTTTCAACTGTCAAATTTTAAAATTCATTATTCGAGATAAAGTTTTAACTGTCAAATTTTCAAATTCGCCTTTTGGGAAAAAGGTTCAATTCTCAAATTTTTAAATTCATGTTTCGTAAGAAACGTTCAATTGTCAAATTTTCAAATCTATCTTTCGTGAAAAAGTTTCAAATTTCAAATTCGCAAATGAATCTTTCGTGAGAAAGTTTGAACTTTCAAATTTTCAAATTCAACTTTTGGGAAAAAGTTGCAATTGTAAAATTTTCAAATCTATCTTTCGTGAAATAGTTTCAACTGTCAAATTTTAAAGATCATTATTCGAGATAAAGTTTTAACTGTCAAATTTTCAAATTCGCCTTTTGTGAAAAAGTTTCAATTCTCAAATTTTTAAATTCATGTTTCGTAAGAAACTTTCAATTGTCAAATTTTCAAATCTATCTTTCGTGAAAAAGTTTCAATTGTAAAATTTTCAAATCTATTTATCGAGAGAAAGTTTCTATTATCAAATTTTCAAATCTATCTTTCGTCAAAAAGTTTCAACTGTCAAATTTTCAAATTCATCTTTCGTGAGAAAGTTTCAATTGTCAAATTCTCAAATTTACCTTTCGTGAAAAAGTTTTAACTGCTAAATTCTCAAATTCATCTTTCGTGAAAAAGTTTCAATTGTGAAATTCTCAAATTTACCTTTCGTAAAAAAGTTTTAATTGTTAAATTCTCAAATTCATCTTTCGTGAGAAAGTTTCAATTGTCAAATTCTCAAATTAATCTTTCCTGAAAAAGTTTTAACTGTTAAATTCTCAAATTCATCTTTCGTGAAAAAGTTTCAATTGTAAAATTTTCAAATCTATCTTTCGTGAAATAGTTTCAACTGTCAAATTTTAAAATTCATTATTCGAGATAAAGTTTTAACTGTCAAATTTTTAAATTCGCCTTTTCTGAAAAAGTTTCAATTCTCAAATTTTCAAATTCATCTTTCGTGAGAAAGTTTCAATTGTCAAATTCTCAAATTTATCTTTCGTGAAAAAGTTTTAACTGCTCAATTCTCAAATTCATCTTTCATGAAAAAGTTCCAATTGTGAAATTCTCAAATTTACCTTTCGTAAAAAAGTTTTAATTGTTCAATTCTCAAATTCATCTTTCCTGAGAAAGTTTCAATTTTCAAATTCTCAAATTCATCTTTCGTGAAAAAGTTTTAACTGTTAAATTCTCAAATTCATCTTTCGTGAAATAGTTTCAATTGTAAAATTTTCAAATCTATCTTTCGTGTAATAGTTTCAACTGTCAAATTTTAAAATTCATTATTCGAGATAAAGTTTTAACTGTCAAATTTTCAAATTAGCCTTTTGTGAAAAAGGTTCAATTCTCCAATTTTTAAATTCATGTTTCGTAAGAAACGTTCAATTGTCAAATTTTCAAATCTATCTTTCGTGAAAAAGTTTCAAATTTCAAATTCGCAAATGAATCTTTCGTGAGAAAGTTTGAACTTTCAAATTTTCAAATTCATCTTTTGGGAAAAAGTTTCAATACTCAAATTTTCAAATCTATTTTTCGTGATAAAGTTTCAACTGTCAAATTTTCAAATTCATCTTCCGTGAGAAAATTTCAACTGTCAAATTCTCAAATTCATCTATCGTGAAAAAGTTTCAATTCTCAAATTTTCAAATCTATTTTTCGTGAGAAAGGTTCAATTGTCAAATTTTCGAATCTATCTTTCGTGAAAAAGTTTCAATTGTAAAATTTTCAAATCTATTTTTCCTGAGAAAGTTTCAATTGTCAAATTTTCGAATCTATCTTTCGTGAAAAAGTTTCAACTGTCAAATTTTTAAATTCGCCTTTTCTGAAAAAGTTTCAATTCTCAAATTTTCAAATTCATCTTTCGTGAGAAAGTTTCAATTGTCAAATTCTCAAATTTATCTTTCGTGAAAAAGTTTGAACTGCTCAATTCTCAAATTCATCTTTCGTGAAAAACTTTTAACTGTTAAATTCTCAAATTCATCTATAGTGAAAAAGTTTCAATTGTAAAATTTTCAAATCTATCTTTCGTGAAATAGTTTCAACTGTCAAATTTTAAAATTCATTATTCGAGATAAAGTTTTAACTGTTAAATTCTCAAATTCATCTTTCGTGAGAAAGTTTCAATTGTCAAATTCTCAAATTCATCTTTCGTGAAAAAGTTTTAACTGTTAAATTCTCAAATTCATCTTTCGTGAAAAAGTTGCAATTGTAAAATTTTCAAATCTATCTTTCGTGAAATAGTTTCAACTGTCAAATTTTAAAGATCATTATTCGAGATAAAGTTTTAACTGTCAAATTTTCAAATTCGCCTTTTGTGAAAAAGTTTCAATTCTCAAATTTTTAAATTCATGTTTCGTAAGAAACTTTCAATTGTCAAATTTTCAAATCTATCTTTCGTGAAAAAGTTTCAATTGTAAAATTTTCAAATCTATTTATCGAGAGAAAGTTTCTATTATCAAATTTTCAAATCTATCTTTCGTCAAAAAGTTTCAACTGTCAAATTTTCAAATTCATCTTTCGTGAGAAAGTTTCAATTGTCAAATTCTCAAATTTATCTTTCGTGAAAAAGTTTTAACTGCTAAATTCTCAAATTCATCTTTCGTGAAAAAGTTTCAATTGTGAAATTCTCAAATTTACCTTTCGTAAAAAAGTTTTAATTGTTAAATTCTCAAATTCATCTTTCGTGAGAAAGTTTCAATTGTCAAATTCTCAAATTAATCTTTCGTGAAAAAGTTTTAACTGTTAAATTCTCAAATTCATCTTTCGTGAAAAAGTTTCAATTGTAAAATTTTCAAATCTATCTTTCGTGAAATAGTTTCAACTGTCAAATTTTAAAATTCATTATTCGAGATAAAGTTTTAACTGTCAAATTTTCAAATTCGCATTTTCTGAAAAAGTTTCAATTCTCAAATTTTTAAATTCATGTTTCGTAAGAAACTTTCAATTGTCAAATTTTCAAATCTATCTTTCGTGAAAAAGTTTCAATTGTAAAATTTTCAAATCTATTTATCGAGAGAAAGTTTCTATTATCAAATTTTCAAATTCGTCTTTTGTGAAAAAGTTTCAATACTCAAATTTTCAAATCTATTTTTCGTGAGAAACTTTCAACTATCAAATTTTCAAATGCATCTTTCGTGAGAACGTTTCAACTGTCAAATTCTCAAATTCATCTATCGTGAAAAAGTTTCAATTGTAAAATTTTCAAATCTATCTTTCGTGAAATCGTTGCAACTGTCAAATTTTAAAATTGATTATTCGAGATAAAGTTTTAACTGTTAAATTCTCAAATTCATCTTTCGTGAAAAAGTTTCAATTCTCAAATTTTCAAATCTATTTTTCGTGAGAAAGGTTCAATTGTCAAATTTTCGAATCTATCTTTCGTGAAAAAGTTTCAATTGTAAAATTTTCAAATCTATTTTTCCTGAGAAAGTTTCAATTGTCAAATTTTCGAATCTATCTTTCGTGAAAAAGTTTCAACTGTCAAATTTTCAAATTCATCTTTCGTGAGAAAGTTTCAATTGTCAAATTCTCAAATTTATCTTTCGTGAAAAAATTTTAACTGCTACATTCTCAAATTCGTTTTTCGTGAAAAAGTTTTAACTGTTAAATTCTCAAATTCATCTTTCGTGAAAAAGTTTCAATTGTAAAATTTTCAAATCTATCTTTCGTGAAATAGTTTCAACTGTCAAATTTTAAAATTCATTATTCGAGATAAAGTTTTAACTGTCAAATTTTCAAATTCGCCTTTTGGGAAAAAGGTTCAATTCTCAAATTTTTAAATTCATGTTTCGTAAGAAACGTTCAATTGTCAAATTTTCAAATCTATCTTTCGTGAAAAAGTTTCAAATTTCAAATTCGCAAATGAATCTTTCGTGAGAAAGTTTGAACTTTCAAATTTTCAAATTCAACTTTTGGGAAAAAGTTGCAATTGTAAAATTTTCAAATCTATCTTTCGTGAAATAGTTTCAACTGTCAAATTTTAAAGATCATTATTCGAGATAAAGTTTTAACTGTCAAATTTTCAAATTCGCCTTTTGTGAAAAAGTTTCAATTCTCAAATTTTTAAATTCATGTTTCGTAAGAAACTTTCAATTGTCAAATTTTCAAATCTATCTTTCGTGAAAAAGTTTCAATTGTAAAATTTTCAAATCTATTTATCGAGAGAAAGTTTCTATTATCAAATTTTCAAATCTATCTTTCGTCAAAAAGTTTCAACTGTCAAATTTTCAAATTCATCTTTCGTGAGAAAGTTTCAATTGTCAAATTCTCAAATTTACCTTTCGTGAAAAAGTTTTAACTGCTAAATTCTCAAATTCATCTTTCGTGAAAAAGTTTCAATTGTGAAATTCTCAAATTTACCTTTCGTAAAAAAGTTTTAATTGTTAAATTCTCAAATTCATCTTTCGTGAGAAAGTTTCAATTGTCAAATTCTCAAATTAATCTTTCCTGAAAAAGTTTTAACTGTTAAATTCTCAAATTCATCTTTCGTGAAAAAGTTTCAATTGTAAAATTTTCAAATCTATCTTTCGTGAAATAGTTTCAACTGTCAAATTTTAAAATTCATTATTCGAGATAAAGTTTTAACTGTCAAATTTTTAAATTCGCCTTTTCTGAAAAAGTTTCAATTCTCAAATTTTCAAATTCATCTTTCGTGAGAAAGTTTCAATTGTCAAATTCTCAAATTTATCTTTCGTGAAAAAGTTTTAACTGCTCAATTCTCAAATTCATCTTTCATGAAAAAGTTCCAATTGTGAAATTCTCAAATTTACCTTTCGTAAAAAAGTTTTAATTGTTCAATTCTCAAATTCATCTTTCCTGAGAAAGTTTCAATTTTCAAATTCTCAAATTCATCTTTCGTGAAAAAGTTTTAACTGTTAAATTCTCAAATTCATCTTTCGTGAAATAGTTTCAATTGTAAAATTTTCAAATCTATCTTTCGTGTAATAGTTTCAACTGTCAAATTTTAAAATTCATTATTCGAGATAAAGTTTTAACTGTCAAATTTTCAAATTAGCCTTTTGTGAAAAAGGTTCAATTCTCCAATTTTTAAATTCATGTTTCGTAAGAAACGTTCAATTGTCAAATTTTGAAATCTATCTTTCGTGAAAAAGTTTCAAATTTCAAATTCGCAAATGAATCTTTCGTGAGAAAGTTTGAACTTTCAAATTTTCAAATTCATCTTTTGGGAAAAAGTTTCAATACTCAAATTTTCAAATCTATTTTTCGTGATAATGTTTCAACTGTCAAATTTTCAAATTCATCTTCCGTGAGAAAATTTCAACTGTCAAATTCTCAAATTCATCTATCGTGAAAAAGTTTCAATTCTCAAATTTTCAAATCTATTTTTCGTGAGAAAGGTTCAATTGTCAAATTTTCGAATCTATCTTTCGTGAAAAAGTTTCAATTGTAAAATTTTCAAATCTATTTTTCCTGAGAAAGTTTCAATTGTCAAATTTTCGAATCTATCTTTCGTGAAAAAGTTTCAACTGTCAAATTTTTAAATTCGCCTTTTCTGAAAAAGTTTCAATTCTCAAATTTTCAAATTCATCTTTCGTGAGAAAGTTTCAATTGTCAAATTCTCAAATTTATCTTTCGTGAAAAAGTTTGAACTGCTCAATTCTCAAATTCATCTTTCGTGAAAAAGTTCCAATTGTGAAATTCTCAAATTCACCTTTCGTAAAAAAGTTTTAATTGTTAAATTCTCAAATTCATCTTTCCTGAGAAAGTTTCAATTGTCAAATTCTCAAATTCATCTTTCGTGAAAAAGTTTTAACTGTTAAATTCTCAAATTCATCTTTCGTGAAAAAGTTTCAATTGTAAAATTTTCAAATCTATCTTTCGTGAAATAGTTTCAACTGTCAAATTTTAAAATTCATTATTCGAGATAAAGTTTTAACTGTCAAATTTTCAAATTCGCATTTTCTGAAAAAGTTTCAATTCTCAAATTTTTAAATTCATGTTTCGTAAGAAACTTTCAATTGTCAAATTTTCAAATCTATCTTTCGTGAAAAAGTTTCAATTTTCAAATTCTCAAATGAATCTTTCGTGAGAAAGTTTTAACTTTCAAATTTTCAAATTCGTCTTTTGTGAAAAAGTTTCAATACTCAAATTTTCAAATCTATTTTTCGTGAGAAACTTTCAACTATCAAATTTTCAAATGCATCTTTCGTGAGAACGTTTCAACTGTCAAATTCTCAATTTCATCTATCGTGAAAAAGTTTCAATTGTAAAATTTTCAAATCTATCTTTCGTGAAATAGTTGCAACTGTCAAATTTTAAAATTGATTATTCGAGATAAAGTTTTAACTGTTAAATTCTCAAATTCATCTTTCGTGAAAAAGTTTCAATTCTCAAATTTTCAAATCTATTTTTCGTGAGAAAGGTTCAATTGTCAAATTTTCGAATCTATCTTTCGTGAAAAAGTTTCAATTGTAAAATTTTCAAATCTATTTTTCCTGAGAAAGTTTCAATTGTCAAATTTTCGAATCTATCTTTCGTGAAAAAGTTTCAACTGTCAAATTTTCAAATTCATCTTTCGTGAGAAAGTTTCAATTGTCAAATTCTCAAATTTATCTTTCGTGAAAAAATTTTAACTGCTACATTCTCAAATTCGTCTTTCGTGAAAAAGTTTTAACTGTTAAATTCTCAAATTCATCTTTCGTGAAAAAGTTTCAATTGTAAAATTTTCAAATCTATCTTTCGTGAAATAGTTTCAACTGTCAAATTTTAAAATTCATTATTCGAGATAAAGTTTTAACTGTCAAATTTTCAAATTCGCCTTTTGTGAAAAAGGTTCAATTCTCAAATTTTTAAATTCATGTTTCGTAAGAAACGTTCAATTGTCAAATTTTCAAATCTATCTTTCGTGAAAAAGTTTCAAATTTCAAATTCGCAAATGAATCTTTCGTGAGAAAGTTTGAACTTTCAAATTTTCAAATTCAACTTTTGGGAAAAAGTTGCAATTGTAAAATTTTCAAATCTATCTTTCGTGAAATAGTTTCAACTGTCAAATTTTAAAGATCATTATTCGAGATAAAGTTTTAACTGTCAAATTTTCAAATTCGCCTTTTGTGAAAAAGTTTAAATTCTCAAATTTTTAAATTCATGTTTCGTAAGAAACTTTCAATTGTCAAATTTTCAAATCTATCTTTCGCGAAAAAGTTTCAATTGTAAAATTTTCAAATCTATTTATCGAGAGAAAGTTTCTATTATCAAATTTTCAAATCTATCTTTCGTCAAAAAGTTTCAACTGTCAAATTTTCAAATTCATCTTTCGTGAGAAAGTTTTAACTGTTAAATTCTCAAATTCATCTTTCGTGAAAAACTTTTAACTGTTAAATTCTCAAATTCATCTATAGTGAAAAAGTTTCAATTGTAAAATTTTCAAATCTATCTTTCGTGAAATAGTTTCAACTGTCAAATTTTAAAATTCATTATTCGAGATAAAGTTTTAACTGTTAAATTCTCAAATTCATCTTTCGTGAGAAAGTTTCAATTGTCAAATTCTCAAATTCATCTTTCGTGAAAAAGTTTTAACTGTTAAATTCTCAAATTCATCTTTCGTGAAAAAGTTGCAATTGTAAAATTTTCAAATCTATCTTTCGTGAAATAGTTTCAACTGTCAAATTTTAAAGATCATTATTCGAGATAAAGTTTTAACTGTCAAATTTTCAAATTCGCCTTTTGTGAAAAAGTTTCAATTCTCAAATTTTTAAATTCATGTTTCGTAAGAAACTTTCAATTGTCAAATTTTCAAATCTATCTTTCGTGAAAAAGTTTCAATTGTAAAATTTTCAAATCTATTTATCGAGAGAAAGTTTCTATTATCAAATTTTCAAATCTATCTTTCGTCAAAAAGTTTCAACTGTCAAATTTTCAAATTCATCTTTCGTGAGAAAGTTTCAATTGTCAAATTCTCAAATTTATCTTTCGTGAAAAAGTTTTAACTGCTAAATTCTCAAATTCATCTTTCGTGAAAAAGTTTCAATTGTGAAATTCTCAAATTTACCTTTCGTAAAAAAGTTTTAATTGTTAAATTCTCAAATTCATCTTTCGTGAGAAAGTTTCAATTGTCAAATTCTCAAATTAATCTTTCGTGAAAAAGTTTTAACTGTTAAATTCTCAAATTCATCTTTCGTGAAAAAGTTTCAATTGTAAAATTTTCAAATCTATCTTTCGTGAAATAGTTTCAACTGTCAAATTTTAAAATTCATTATTCGAGATAAAGTTTTAACTGTCAAATTTTCAAATTCGCCTTTTGTGAAAAAGGTTCAATTCTCAAATTTTTAAATTCATGTTTCGTAAGAAACGTTCAATTGTCAAATTTTCAAATCTATCTTTCGTGAAAAAGTTTCAAATTTCAAATTCGCAAATGAATCTTTCGTGAGAAAGTTTGAACTTTCAAATTTTCAAATTCATCTTTTGGGAAAAAGTTTCAATACTCAAATTTTCAAATCTATTTTTCGTGAGAAAGTTTCAACTGTCAAATTTTCAAATTCATCTTCCGTGAGAAAATTTCAACTGTCAAATTCTCAAATTCATCTATCGTGAAAAAGTTTCAATTGTAAAATTTTCAAATCTATCTTTCGTGAAATAGTTGCAACTGTCAAATTTTAAAATTCATTATTCAAGATAAAGTTTTAACTGTTAAATTCTCAAATTCATCTTTCGTGAAAAAGTTTCAATTCTCAAATTTTCAAATCTATTTTTCGTGAGAAAGTTTCAATTGTCAAATTTTCGAATCTATCTTTCGTGAAAAAGTTTCAATTGTAAAATTTTCAAATCTATTTTTCCTGAGAAAGTTTCAATTGTCAAATTTTCGAATCTATCTTTCGTGAAAAAGTTTCAACTGTCAAATTTTCAAATCCATCTTTCGTGAGAAAGTTTCAATTGTCAAATTCTCAAATTTATCTTTCGTGAAAAAATTTTAACTGCTAAATTCTCAAATTCGTCTTTCGTGAAAAAGTTTTAACTCTTAAATTCTCAAATTCATCTTTCGTGAAAAAGTTTCAATTGTAAAATTTTCAAATCTATCTTTCGTGAAAAAGTTTCAACTGTCAAATTTTCAAATTCATCTTTCGTGAAAAACTTTTAACTGTTAAATTCTCAAATTCATCTATCGTGAAAAAGTTTCAATTGTAAAATTTTCAAATCTATCTTTCGTGAAATAGTTTCAACTGTCAAATTTTAAAATTCATTATTCGAGATAAAGTTTTAACTGTCAAATTTTTAAATTCGCCTTTTCTGAAAAAGTTTCAATTCTCAAATTTTCAAATTCATCTTTCGTGAGAAAGTTTCAATTGTCAAATTCTCAAATTTATCTTTCGTGAAAAAGTTTTAACTGCTCAATTCTCAAATTCATCTTTCGTGAAAAAGTTCCAATTGTGAAATTCTCAAATTTACCTTTCGTAAAAATGTTTTAATTGTTAAATTCTCAAATTCATCTTTCCTGAGAAAGTTTCAATTGTCAAATTCTCAAATTCATCTTTCGTGAAAAAGTTTTAACTGTTAAATTCTCAAATTCATCTTTCGTGAAAAAGTTTCAATTGTAAAATTTTCAAATCTATCTTTCGTGAAATAGTTTCAACTGTCAAATTTTAAAATTCATTATTCGAGATAAAGTTTTAACTGTCAAATTTTCAAATTCGCCTTTTGTGAAAAAGGTTCAATTCTCAAATTTTTAAATTCATGTTTCGTAAGAAACGTTCAATTGTCAAATTTTCAAATCTATCTTTCGTGAAAAAGTTTCAAATTTCAAATTCGCAAATGAATCTTTCGTGAGAAAGTTTGAACTTTCAAATTTTCAAATTCAACTTTTGGGAAAAAGTTGCAATTGTAAAATTTTCAAATCTATCTTTCGTGAAATAGTTTCAACTGTCAAATTTTAAAGATCATTATTCGAGATAAAGTTTTAACTGTCAAATTTTCAAATTCGCCTTTTGTGAAAAAGTTTCAATTCTCAAATTTTTAAATTCATGTTTCGTAAGAAACTTTCAATTGTCAAATTTTCAAATCTATCTTTCGTGAAAAAGTTTCAATTGTAAAATTTTCAAATCTATTTATCGAGAGAAAGTTTCAATTGTCAAATTCTCAAATTTACCTTTCGTGAAAAAGTTTTAACTGCTAAATTCTCAAATTCATCTTTCGTGAAAAAGTTTCAATTGTGAAATTCTCAAATTTACCTTTCGTAAAAAAGTTTTAATTGTTAAATTCTCAAATTCATCTTTCGTGAGAAAGTTTCAATTGTCAAATTCTCAAATTAATCTTTCCTGAAAAAGTTTTAACTGTTAAATTCTCAAATTCATCTTTCGTGAAAAAGTTTCAATTGTAAAATTTTCAAATCTATCTTTCGTGAAATAGTTTCAACTGTCAAATTTTAAAATTCATTATTCGAGATAAAGTTTTAACTGTCAAATTTTTAAATTCGCCTTTTCTGAAAAAGTTTCAATTCTCAAATTTTCAAATTCATCTTTCGTGAGAAAGTTTCAATTGTCAAATTCTCAAATTCATCTTTCGTGAAAAAGTTTTAACTGTTAAATTCTCAAATTCATCTTTCGTGAAAAAGTTTCAATTGTAAAATTTTCAAATCTATCTTTCGTGTAATAGTTTCAACTGTCAAATTTTAAAATTCATTATTCGAGATAAAGTTTTAACTGTCAAATTTTCAAATTAGCCTTTTGTGAAAAAGGTTCAATTCTCCAATTTTTAAATTCATGTTTCGTAAGAAACGTTCAATTGTCAAATTTTCAAATCTATCTTTCGTGAAAAAGTTTCAAATTTCAAATTCGCAAATGAATCTTTCGTGAGAAAGTTTGAACTTTCAAATTTTCAAATTCATCTTTTGGGAAAAAGTTTCAATACTCAAATTTTCAAATCTATTTTTCGTGATAAAGTTTCAACTGTCAAATTTTCAAATTCATCTTCCGTGAGAAAATTTCAACTGTCAAATTCTCAAATTCATCTATCGTGAAAAAGTTTCAATTCTCAAATTTTCAAATCTATTTTTCGTGAGAAAGGTTCAATTGTCAAATTTTCGAATCTATCTTTCGTGAAAAAGTTTCAATTGTAAAATTTTCAAATCTATTTTTCCTGAGAAAGTTTCAACTAGGGAAAAAAAGGTTGGGACAAGTACATTGATGGTCTCTTGTTTCTGGATGGCATAGAAAAAAGATTTAAAACCAGGAAAAAAATTCTATAAAAATAATAAACGAAAAATTGAAAAGTTCAAAAAAATTCAACAATAAAAAACAATCGAAAAAAATTCTGTAAAGAAAAATAAAAATTTTCAAAAAAATTCATAAATATTGAACAAATTGAAAAATGTACTATCCAAGTTACATGCAGTATAAAAATGTATGATATCAATTGGAGGCCAAGTTTTTATTGATAATTTGGAATATTTATCCAACAAATTGGAAACTTTAATGAAATTCATAATAATTATTTTCCCGAAAAAAGTTAATGAAAAAAAAGTCATAACGGAAGTTACGTGCAGTACTAAAATGTATTATATCAATTCGAGGTCAAGTATTTATCAGTTATTCGAAATATAATCTCCGGCGACAAATGAGCGTTGAGAATCCTTGTCGGGCTCACAACGTTTTATCAAAATTACTAAAAAATTAATGGAAACAAAATCATTAAAAATTCACATGAAAGTCATTGTTTACTTGAACAAGGTACACACTTTACAGAATCGATTCCCCTCCGACTTTCAGGATCCCCTGGTATTATGCTCAACATTCAACTTCGATTGGATCGGTACAAATTATGTTCAAATACGTCTTAAACGTACTTGTCCGGCCCATCACTTTTTATTCAAATTGCTCATTCGAAAACAAATCAAAAACGAAGTTAATGCATGTGTTAATATTAAGAAACAGCAATTCCCGAGAAAATAATTTTCCTTCGAATCGCTCTTGTCAAAATGAAACGAAAATGAAAGATGAAGTTGATTAATCTATTTATATAAAATGGAGTCATAATTCACAACAAAATCATTTTTCTACAAATTCCAGGAATCCACGTGTCGTACTCGACTAGTGATATTTATCAAAATGTGTACGTGACTATAGAAAAAAAAAACATTGCATGGCTGAGTAGATTCGAAAATTTCTAGTAATGGGCCTGATTATTTCTCATTTTCATTGGTTCTTACCGAATGGTATGTGTTCACTGAAGAAAATGAGAAGTGTATATTGCTATACGAACTTGCGAACAATCAAGTTCAAATTACTTGGAGATATTATTTTTATTTCTATCCATTTTATTATATTTGTCATTATAGAACAGCCCTGATTTGTTTTCGAATGAGCAATTTGAATAAAAAGTGATGGGCCGGACAAGTACGTTTAAGACGTATTTGAACATAATTTGTACCGATCCAATCGAAGTTGAATGTTGAGCATAATACCAGGGGATCCTGAAAGTCGGAGGGGAATCGATTCTGTAAAGTGTGTACCTTGTTCAAGTAAACAATGACTTTCATGTGAATTTTTAATGATTTTGTTTCCATTAATTTTTTAGTAATTTTGATAAAACGTTGTGAGCCCGACAAGGATTCTCAACGCTCATTTGTCGCCGGAGATTATATTTCGAATAACTGATAAATACTTGACCTCGAATTGATATAATACATTTTAGTACTGCACGTAACTTCCGTTATGACTTTTTTTTCATTAACTTTTTTCGGGAAAATAATTATTATGAATTTCATTAAAGTTTCCAATTTGTTGGATAAATATTCCAAATTATCAATAAAAACTTGGCCTCCAATTGATATCATACATTTTTATACTGCATGTAACTTGGATAGTACATTTTTCAATTTGTTCAATATTTATGAATTTTTTTGAAAATTTTTATTTTTCTTTACAGAATTTTTTTCGATTGTTTTTTATTGTTGAATTTTTTTGAACTTTTCAATTTTTCGTTTATTATTTTTATAGAATTTTTTTCCTGGTTTTAAATCTTTTTTCTATGCCATCCAGAAACAAGAGACCATCAATGTACTTGTCCCAACCTTTTTTTCCCTAGGGGAAGTTTATGGTTTGATATCACGTCTTTTTTCGCGAAAGTTCCTTATTTATGTTTTGATGAATATATAATTTTAATTTAAATTGCTATGAATTATTTACGATTTACTGCTTATAACGTTGGTTTCCACGAAAAACGACCTATTTTTCGTCAAAATTGTGCTAGAAATATTTCGTCACAAGTCTGTCCTTGGACTTTGGCGATTTTTTTCCTTGTATTCTAATATGTTTTGTCAATTAAGAACCAAAGAGCATGGTGGAAAGCGGGTTGGAGGCCGAGATATAATTTTCGGCTTATAACGTTGGTTTTCACGAAAAAAGACCTATTTTTCGTCAAAATTGTACTGGAAATATTTCGTCACAGGTCTGTTGTTGGACTTCAGCGATTTTTTTCCTTGTACTCTAATATGTTTTGTCAATTAGGAACCCAAAAGCACGGTGGAAAGCGGGTTGGAGGCCGAGATATGATTTTGGCTTGTAACATCTGATTCGTTGAAAAAAGACTGATACCGCACAATCAGTATACTAGTGAAGAACATTATACACTAATGCTGTAGGATTGTAATATATTTGATATTTTCTTACGGTTCGAAATCATTTTTGTTGTGTGATTTAAGAAGTTTTGTTTACATTTTTTTTGGTATAATGCGAAAACGAGCGATCATCAATGTAATTGTCCAAATTTTTTTTCTCCGAGAAAGGATTTTTACGGCTTGATATCAAATCTTTTTTCTGTGGTAGTTCTAAACCACAAAAAATATTCTTAAATAAGATTTTCTCAAGTTCTCCAATGTTTCTATTGTGATATTTAAAAATAATTCTCCTTTCTCCAATGATTTTCTTTAAGTTTTGTACAATTTATAACAGTTTGATATTCTTCGAATGTTTGAAGTGATATCCTCAATTTTTCAACCATTTCGAACGTGTCTATAATTTTTTGGGATTAAAATCATATTCCGTAAGGTTTTTCAATATTTTGTATCATTGTGGAATTTTCCCCCTTCATTTATAAATTTTGTTTTCATCTGTTTTGATGAAATCATTGTGAATAAAGAAAACATGAAGATTTTTCAATGAAACGAATTTTTCGATTGATTTTCCTTAAAATTTGACAGAAGGAGAAAGAAAAAAATATATATAATGTTCACCAAGTCCACCAGAATTCGCAATTTTCACATATGTTTAATGAATTCTAATGCTAGTTATTTTTATTTCATTAAAAAACGTGCTTCCAAGGACTTTTTGAAGCAATCTTTTCCATTCGTATTATCATTCCCAGAGATAGAAAGTTGACGCACCCACGTCGATGCACAAAATTTTCAAACTCTGCATGTAGCCACCAAGGTTCAACCGGACAAAAGAAAAAGTATGAAGTGCGTCAAGACCAACAGAATTGCTTACTTTTTAATATGAGCATTGCATTTTGAAAACATAACTTCTTATGCCATTCATAAACAGGCCATCGCTGACTTTTTGTATCATTCATCATTATTTTTTATTATTGATTATTATTTATAATCCATTTCCAAATCCTATAATTCATGTATAATTTTTATTATTTGTAGATATCCATATTCCATAATCAAAAAAAGGAAGTACCAATACCTGGCATGCATGTCAATACACAGAATTTTCCAAATTTGCAAGTATTCGCTGCGATTTATTCATCTAAATTTTGGTACAGACAGAAAAAATTACCACCGATTCATAAAATTTATTATGCCAAAACTAAAAGGAAAAAAGACAGCGCACTTGAAAGTGAACAGAACGCATAATTGTTTCATGTATCTCATTCATATATTACAGTTGGAACCAAAAAGTGAAAAGATTGGCACACCTACCGCTTCGCAGGAATATCAAAGTTCATAGGTATTCGCTGCGTACCAGTAATACAAACTTTGGTGCTATGGGGCAAAAAACTTTAAAATTACCCGAACCACATTTTTGAAACTTATTATGGGATATTCAATAAATAAAGTGACAGATACGCTGCATGTTGAAGTAAATCAAATAGTGTAAAAAGTGACAGACAGATACGCTGCATGTTGAAGTAAATCAAATAGTGTAATTTAGTATGTCTCCATGGTTATACACAGACAAAATATTTGATCACATCCAGAAATGATCAGGCGTAGACTCACACACATGAATTTTTTAATCCATAATGTCAATCGTAAACATGGTCTGGAAATACTCAATATACGTGTCGCTTCATCATGTTGTCAAACTTAAGATGTGTTCATTGCATTTGGAAGATACAAATTTTGATATCACGAAAAATAAGCAACCAATGACTTATTTTTTGATATGAATTTTCCAATTTATTGACATCAATATGAGGAAATAGAAATACGAATGTCACTCGAATTGTCTAGAGAATGAATAGAAATTGGTATGGATACACTGTAAGCTAAGGAGGTGGGAAAAAGGGCCCGGTGAACACGGCCAAACGAAATGAAAGAAAATATGACAATAATACATTGAATTAGACACTTTTACTTGACCGAAGTTTTTCAACATTTATTTGCTTTCATTTACATACAATCACGCATATTTTTTCTATAATGTAATTACACAACATAAAATTTCTGTTTGGAAAGAACGTTTGAGAGGTTATATAATGAGCGAAAGTTTATTTTTCTCACATAACTCCCGTTGAAAATTTTTGAAGAACCAGAACCAGGATTGCAACAAAATTATGTCATAAATAAACGTAAAATATCAAAGAATTTGTACAAGGAGAAATTTCCCAATACTAATATATGTTCTATATAACAAACACTCGCGAACCGATTGCGATGAGCGTAAACTAACCCACATGGTTTTCACAAAACTTACATAACATTTTTTTTTTATAGTCATATAAGAATTTTGAATCGAATTCATACAGCTCGCACTATTTCTCCGAAATTTTATCATTCAGATCGCTGTTGCTATTAATTTGCTCATGCCATCAAAAACTGACAGATGGATGTATTATATATCACGTCAAAGTCACTATATGTCTGGTTTTCGTAATACTGTATGACACCACATACCACTATTTTTAATAAAATAAATACATATTTAACACTTTATTAGATGAAAAATATTTTTTTGTCACCCCGCACTTCGTAATGTCGAAAATCCGTTTGTTATAACATCAATAACTGACGGCTGACTGATGGTCTTGTATATATATTCATAAACTGTATTCCGCTGGAACGGTACAGCAAGTGTCCTGACCAATCACAACTCATTATTTCTGTAGCCGTGATCCCGGGACCCGAGCTTCCATAGAAATGGGTTATAGCTGGCATCAAGAGGCCTTTGATGGTGTTCTGTACAGACACAGTAAATCCATAGATGTGTTAGTAACTTTTGCATAATCTTGAGCCCGTGCAAAGTTTTTTCTCAGCAATTACGCCACCGATCGTATTGATTTTGGGCGCAATCGAAAGAGAATTTCTTAATTAGCTGAAAGTTCAATTTTCAAAGTCGTACATAACTCATAGGCTTCGCAATTAAAGAAAATCACATGCCAATTTTACCCCCACCACCGCGAATCGTTTTATTCAGAGAAAGTATAGTCTCGGCGAGAGCCTCGGGCCAGCGGACGACAGGGCTGTCAATGTACTTGTCCCGAGACTCTACCGAGTCTCTTGATTGTCAAATTTTCGAATCTATCTTTCGTGAAAAAGTTTCAACTGTCAAATTTTTAAATTCGCCTTTTCTGAAAAAGTTTCAATTCTCAAATTTTCAAATTCATCTTTCGTGAGAAAGTTTCAATTGTCAAATTCTCAAATTTATCTTTCGTGAAAAAGTTTGAACTGCTCAATTCTCAAATTCATCTTTCGTGAAAAAGTTCCAATTGTGAAATTCTCAAATTCACCTTTCGTAAAAAAGTTTTAATTGTTAAATTCTCAAATTCATCTTTCCTGAGAAAGTTTCAATTGTCAAATTCTCAAATTCATCTTTCGTGAAAAAGTTTTAACTGTTAAATTCTCAAATTCATCTTTCGTGAAAAAGTTTCAATTGTAAAATTTTCAAATCTATCTTTCGTGAAATAGTTTCAACTGTCAAATTTTAAAATTCATTATTCGAGATAAAGTTTTAACTGTCAAATTTTCAAATTCGCATTTTCTGAAAAAGTTTCAATTCTCAAATTTTTAAATTCATGTTTCGTAAGAAACTTTCAATTGTCAAATTTTCAAATCTATCTTTCGTGAAAAAGTTTCAATTTTCAAATTCTCAAATGAATCTTTCGTGAGAAAGTTTTAACTTTCAAATTTTCAAATTCGTCTTTTGTGAAAAAGTTTCAATACTCAAATTTTCAAATCTATTTTTCGTGAGAAACTTTCAACTATCAAATTTTCAAATGCATCTTTCGTGAGAACGTTTCAACTGTCAAATTCTCAAATTCATCTATCGTGAAAAAGTTTCAATTGTAAAATTTTCAAATCTATCTTTCGTGAAATAGTTGCAACTGTCAAATTTTAAAATTGATTATTCGAGATAAAGTTTTAACTGTTAAATTCTCAAATTCATCTTTCGTGAAAAAGTTTCAATTCTCAAATTTTCAAATCTATTTTTCGTGAGAAAGGTTCAATTGTCAAATTTTCGAATCTATCTTTCGTGAAAAAGTTTCAATTGTAAAATTTTCAAATCTATTTTTCCTGAGAAAGTTTCAATTGTCAAATTTTCGAATCTATCTTTCGTGAAAAAGTTTCAACTGTCAAATTTTCAAATTCATCTTTCGTGAGAAAGTTTCAATTGTCAAATTCTCAAATTTATCTTTCGTGAAAAAATTTTAACTGCTACATTCTCAAATTCGTCTTTCGTGAAAAAGTTTTAACTGTTAAATTCTCAAATTCATCTTTCGTGAAAAAGTTTCAATTGTAAAATTTTCAAATCTATCTTTCGTGAAATAGTTTCAACTGTCAAATTTTAAAATTCATTATTCGAGATAAAGTTTTAACTGTCAAATTTTCAAATTCGCCTTTTGTGAAAAAGGTTCAATTCTCAAATTTTTAAATTCATGTTTCGTAAGAAACGTTCAATTGTCAAATTTTCAAATCTATCTTTCGTGAAAAAGTTTCAAATTTCAAATTCGCAAATGAATCTTTCGTGAGAAAGTTTGAACTTTCAAATTTTCATATTCAACTTTTGGGAAAAAGTTGCAATTGTAAAATTTTCAAATCTATCTTTCGTGAAATAGTTTCAACTGTCAAATTTTAAAGATCATTATTCGAGATAAAGTTTTAACTGTCAAATTTTCAAATTCGCCTTTTGTGAAAAAGTTTAAATTCTCAAATTTTTAAATTCATGTTTCGTAAGAAACTTTCAATTGTCAAATTTTCAAATCTATCTTTCGCGAAAAAGTTTCAATTGTAAAATTTTCAAATCTATTTATCGAGAGAAAGTTTCTATTATCAAATTTTCAAATCTATCTTTCGTCAAAAAGTTTCAACTGTCAAATTTTCAAATTCATCTTTCGTGAGAAAGTTTTAACTGTTAAATTCTCAAATTCATCTTTCGTGAAAAACTTTTAACTGTTAAATTCTCAAATTCATCTATAGTGAAAAAGTTTCAATTGTAAAATTTTCAAATCTATCTTTCGTGAAATAGTTTCAACTGTCAAATTTTAAAATTCATTATTCGAGATAAAGTTTTAACTGTTAAATTCTCAAATTCATCTTTCGTGAGAAAGTTTCAATTGTCAAATTCTCAAATTCATCTTTCGTGAAAAAGTTTTAACTGTTAAATTCTCAAATTCATCTTTCGTGAAAAAGTTGCAATTGTAAAATTTTCAAATCTATCTTTCGTGAAATAGTTTCAACTGTCAAATTTTAAAGATCATTATTCGAGATAAAGTTTTAACTGTCAAATTTTCAAATTCGCCTTTTGTGAAAAAGTTTCAATTCTCAAATTTTTAAATTCATGTTTCGTAAGAAACTTTCAATTGTCAAATTTTCAAATCTATCTTTCGTGAAAAAGTTTCAATTGTAAAATTTTCAAATCTATTTATCGAGAGAAAGTTTCTATTATCAAATTTTCAAATCTATCTTTCGTCAAAAAGTTTCAACTGTCAAATTTTCAAATTCATCTTTCGTGAGAAAGTTTCAATTGTCAAATTCTCAAATTTATCTTTCGTGAAAAAGTTTTAACTGCTAAATTCTCAAATTCATCTTTCGTGAAAAAGTTTCAATTGTGAAATTCTCAAATTTACCTTTCGTAAAAAAGTTTTAATTGTTAAATTCTCAAATTCATCTTTCGTGAGAAAGTTTCAATTGTCAAATTCTCAAATTAATCTTTCGTGAAAAAGTTTTAACTGTTAAATTCTCAAATTCATCTTTCGTGAAAAAGTTTCAATTGTAAAATTTTCAAATCTATCTTTCGTGAAATAGTTTCAACTGTCAAATTTTAAAATTCATTATTCGAGATAAAGTTTTAACTGTCAAATTTTCAAATTCGCCTTTTGTGAAAAAGGTTCAATTCTCAAATTTTTAAATTCATGTTTCGTAAGAAACGTTCAATTGTCAAATTTTCAAATCTATCTTTCGTGAAAAAGTTTCAAATTTCAAATTCGCAAATGAATCTTTCGTGAGAAAGTTTGAACTTTCAAATTTTCAAATTCATCTTTTGGGAAAAAGTTTCAATACTCAAATTTTCAAATCTATTTTTCGTGAGAAAGTTTCAACTGTCAAATTTTCAAATTCATCTTCCGTGAGAAAATTTCAACTGTCAAATTCTCAAATTCATCTATCGTGAAAAAGTTTCAATTGTAAAATTTTCAAATCTATCTTTCGTGAAATAGTTGCAACTGTCAAATTTTAAAATTCATTATTCAAGATAAAGTTTTAACTGTTAAATTCTCAAATTCATCTTTCGTGAAAAAGTTTCAATTCTCAAATTTTCAAATCTATTTTTCGTGAGAAAGTTTCAATTGTCAAATTTTCGAATCTATCTTTCGTGAAAAAGTTTCAATTGTAAAATTTTCAAATCTATTTTTCCTGAGAAAGTTTCAATTGTCAAATTTTCGAATCTATCTTTCGTGAAAAAGTTTCAACTGTCAAATTTTCAAATCCATCTTTCGTGTGAAAGTTTCAATTGTCAAATTCTCAAATTTATCTTTCGTGAAAAAATTTTAACTGCTAAATTCTCAAATTCGTCTTTCGTGAAAAAGTTTTAACTCTTAAATTCTCAAATTCATCTTTCGTGAAAAAGTTTCAATTGTAAAATTTTCGAATCTATTTTTCGTGAGAAAGTTTCTATTATCAAATTTTCAAATCTATCTTTCGTGAAAAAGTTTCAACTGTCAAATTTTCAAATTCATCTTTCGTGAAAAACTTTTAACTGTTAAATTCTCAAATTCATCTATCGTGAAAAAGTTTCAATTGTAAAATTTTCAAATCTATCTTTCGTGAAATAGTTTCAACTGTCAAATTTTAAAATTCATTATTCGAGATAAAGTTTTAACTGTCAAATTTTTAAATTCGCCTTTTCTGAAAAAGTTTCAATTCTCAAATTTTCAAATTCATCTTTCGTGAGAAAGTTTCAATTGTCAAATTCTCAAATTTATCTTTCGTGAAAAAGTTTTAACTGCTCAATTCTCAAATTCATCTTTCGTGAAAAAGTTCCAATTGTGAAATTCTCAAATTTACCTTTCGTAAAAATGTTTTAATTGTTAAATTCTCAAATTCATCTTTCCTGAGAAAGTTTCAATTGTCAAATTCTCAAATTCATCTTTCGTGAAAAAGTTTTAACTGTTAAATTCTCAAATTCATCTTTCGTGAAAAAGTTTCAATTGTAAAATTTTCAAATCTATCTTTCGTGAAATAGTTTCAACTGTCAAATTTTAAAATTCATTATTCGAGATAAAGTTTTGACTGTCAAATTTTCAAATTCGCCTTTTGTGAAAAAGGTTCAATTCTCAAATTTTTAAATTCATGTTTCGTAAGAAACGTTCAATTGTCAAATTTTCAAATCTATCTTTCGTGAAAAAGTTTCAAATTTCAAATTCGCAAATGAATCTTTCGTGAGAAAGTTTGAACTTTCAAATTTTCAAATTCAACTTTTGGGAAAAAGTTGCAATTGTAAAATTTTCAAATCTATCTTTCGTGAAATAGTTTCAACTGTCAAATTTTAAAGATCATTATTCGAGATAAAGTTTTAACTGTCAAATTTTCAAATTCGCCTTTTGTGAAAAAGTTTCAATTCTCAAATTTTTAAATTCATGTTTCGTAAGAAACTTTCAATTGTCAAATTTTCAAATCTATCTTTCGTGAAAAAGTTTCAATTGTAAAATTTTCAAATCTATTTATCGAGAGAAAGTTTCAATTGTCAAATTCTCAAATTTACCTTTCGTGAAAAAGTTTTAACTGCTAAATTCTCAAATTCATCTTTCGTGAAAAAGTTTCAATTGTGAAATTCTCAAATTTACCTTTCGTAAAAAAGTTTTAATTGTTAAATTCTCAAATTCATCTTTCGTGAGAAAGTTTCAATTGTCAAATTCTCAAATTAATCTTTCCTGAAAAAGTTTTAACTGTTAAATTCTCAAATTCATCTTTCGTGAAAAAGTTTCAATTGTAAAATTTTCAAATCTATCTTTCGTGAAATAGTTTCAACTGTCAAATTTTAAAATTCATTATTCGAGATAAAGTTTTAACTGTCAAATTTTTAAATTCGCCTTTTCTGAAAAAGTTTCAATTCTCAAATTTTCAAATTCATCTTTCGTGAGAAAGTTTCAATTGTCAAATTCTCAAATTTATCTTTCGTGAAAAAGTTTTAACTGCTCAATTCTCAAATTCATCTTTCATGAAAAAGTTCCAATTGTGAAATTCTCAAATTTACCTTTCGTAAAAAAGTTTTAATTGTTAAATTCTCAAATTCATCTTTCCTGAGAAAGTTTCAATTTTCAAATTCTCAAATTCATCTTTCGTGAAAAAGTTTTAACTGTTAAATTCTCAAATTCATCTTTCGTGAAAAAGTTTCAATTGTAAAATTTTCAAATCTATCTTTCGTGAAATAGTTTCAACTGTCAAATTTTAAAATTCATTATTCGAGATAAAGTTTTAACTGTCAAATTTTCAAATTAGCCTTTTGTGAAAAAGGTTCAATTCTCCAATTTTTAAATTCATGTTTCGTAAGAAACGTTCAATTGTCAAATTTTCAAATCTATCTTTCGTGAAAAAGTTTCAAATTTCAAATTCGCAAATGAATCTTTCGTGAGAAAGTTTGAACTTTCAAATTTTCAAATTCATCTTTTGGGAAAAAGTTTCAATACTCAAATTTTCAAATCTATTTTTCGTGATAAAGTTTCAACTGTCAAATTTTCAAATTCATCTTCCGTGAGAAAATTTCAACTGTCAAATTCTCAAATTCATCTATCGTGAAAAAGTTTCAATTCTCAAATTTTCAAATCTATTTTTCGTGAGAAAGGTTCAATTGTCAAATTTTCGAATCTATCTTTCGTGAAAAAGTTTCAATTGTAAAATTTTCAAATCTATTTTTCCTGAGAAAGTTTCAATTGTCAAATTTTCGAATCTATCTTTCGTGAAAAAGTTTCAACTGTCAAATTTTTAAATTCGCCTTTTCTGAAAAAGTTTCAATTCTCAAATTTTCAAATTCATCTTTCGTGAGAAAGTTTCAATTGTCAAATTCTCAAATTTATCTTTCGTGAAAAAGTTTGAACTGCTCAATTCTCAAATTCATCTTTCGTGAAAAAGTTCCAATTGTGAAATTCTCAAATTTACCTTTCGTAAAAAAGTTTTAATTGTTAAATTCTCAAATTCATCTTTCGTGAGAAAGTTTCAATTGTCAAATTCTCAAATTAATCTTTCCTGAAAAAGTTTTAACTGTTAAATTCTCAAATTCATCTTTCGTGAAAAAGTTTCAATTGTAAAATTTTCAAATCTATCTTTCGTGAAATAGTTTCAACTGTCAAATTTTAAAATTCATTATTCGAGATAAAGTTTTAACTGTCAAATTTTTAAATTCGCCTTTTCTGAAAAAGTTTCAATTCTCAAATTTTCAAATTCATCTTTCGTGAGAAAGTTTCAATTGTCAAATTCTCAAATTTATCTTTCGTGAAAAAGTTTTAACTGCTCAATTCTCAAATTCATCTTTCATGAAAAAGTTCCAATTGTGAAATTCTCAAATTTACCTTTCGTAAAAAAGTTTTAATTGTTCAATTCTCAAATTCATCTTTCCTGAGAAAGTTTCAATTTTCAAATTCTCAAATTCATCTTTCGTGAAAAAGTTTTAACTGTTAAATTCTCAAATTCATCTTTCGTGAAAAAGTTTCAATTGTAAAATTTTCAAATCTATCTTTCGTGTAATAGTTTCAACTGTCAAATTTTAAAATTCATTATTCGAGATAAAGTTTTAACTGTCAAATTTTCAAATTAGCCTTTTGTGAAAAAGGTTCAATTCTCCAATTTTTAAATTCATGTTTCGTAAGAAACGTTCAATTGTCAAATTTTCAAATCTATCTTTCGTGAAAAAGTTTCAAATTTCAAATTCGCAAATGAATCTTTCGTGAGAAAGTTTGAACTTTCAAATTTTCAAATTCATCTTTTGGGAAAAAGTTTCAATACTCAAATTTTCAAATCTATTTTTCGTGATAAAGTTTCAACTGTCAAATTTTCAAATTCATCTTCCGTGAGAAAATTTCAACTGTCAAATTCTCAAATTCATCTATCGTGAAAAAGTTTCAATTCTCAAATTTTCAAATCTATTTTTCGTGAGAAAGGTTCAATTGTCAAATTTTCGAATCTATCTTTCGTGAAAAAGTTTCAATTGTAAAATTTTCAAATCTATTTTTCCTGAGAAAGTTTCAATTGTCAAATTTTCGAATCTATCTTTCGTGAAAAAGTTTCAACTGTCAAATTTTTAAATTCGCCTTTTCTGAAAAAGTTTCAATTCTCAAATTTTCAAATTCATCTTTCGTGAGAAAGTTTCAATTGTCAAATTCTCAAATTTATCTTTCGTGAAAAAGTTTGAACTGCTCAATTCTCAAATTCATCTTTCGTGAAAAAGTTCCAATTGTGAAATTCTCAAATTCACCTTTCGTAAAAAAGTTTTAATTGTTAAATTCTCAAATTCATCTTTCCTGAGAAAGTTTCAATTGTCAAATTCTCAAATTCATCTTTCGTGAAAAAGTTTTAACTGTTAAATTCTCAAATTCATCTTTCGTGAAAAAGTTTCAATTGTAAAATTTTCAAATCTATCTTTCGTGAAATAGTTTCAACTGTCAAATTTTAAAATTCATTATTCGAGATAAAGTTTTAACTGTCAAATTTTCAAATTCGCATTTTCTGAAAAAGTTTCAATTCTCAAATTTTTAAATTCATGTTTCGTAAGAAACTTTCAATTGTCAAATTTTCAAATCTATCTTTCGTGAAAAAGTTTCAATTTTCAAATTCTCAAATGAATCTTTCGTGAGAAAGTTTTAACTTTCAAATTTTCAAATTCGTCTTTTGTGAAAAAGTTTCAATACTCAAATTTTCAAATCTATTTTTCGTGAGAAACTTTCAACTATCAAATTTTCAAATGCATCTTTCGTGAGAACGTTTCAACTGTCAAATTCTCAAATTCATCTATCGTGAAAAAGTTTCAATTGTAAAATTTTCAAATCTATCTTTCGTGAAATAGTTGCAACTGTCAAATTTTAAAATTGATTATTCGAGATAAAGTTTTAACTGTTAAATTCTCAAATTCATCTTTCGTGAAAAAGTTTCAATTCTCAAATTTTCAAATCTATTTTTCGTGAGAAAGGTTCAATTGTCAAATTTTCGAATCTATCTTTCGTGAAAAAGTTTCAATTGTAAAATTTTCAAATCTATTTTTCCTGAGAAAGTTTCAATTGTCAAATTTTCGAATCTATCTTTCGTGAAAAAGTTTCAACTGTCAAATTTTCAAATTCATCTTTCGTGAGAAAGTTTCAATTGTCAAATTCTCAAATTTATCTTTCGTGAAAAAATTTTAACTGCTACATTCTCAAATTCGTCTTTCGTGAAAAAGTTTTAACTGTTAAATTCTCAAATTCATCTTTCGTGAAAAAGTTTCAATTGTAAAATTTTCAAATCTATCTTTCGTGAAATAGTTTCAACTGTCAAATTTTAAAATTCATTATTCGAGATAAAGTTTTAACTGTCAAATTTTCAAATTCGCCTTTTGTGAAAAAGGTTCAATTCTCAAATTTTTAAATTCATGTTTCGTAAGAAACGTTCAATTGTCAAATTTTCAAATCTATCTTTCGTGAAAAAGTTTCAAATTTCAAATTCGCAAATGAATCATTCGTGAGAAAGTTTGAACTTTCAAATTTTCAAATTCAACTTTTGGGATAAAGTTGCAATTGTAAAATTTTCAAATCTATCTTTCGTGAAATAGTTTCAACTGTCAAATTTTAAAGATCATTATTCGAGATAAAGTTTTAACTGTCAAATTTTCAAATTCGCCTTTTGTGAAAAAGTTTAAATTCTCAAATTTTTAAATTCATGTTTCGTAAGAAACTTTCAATTGTCAAATTTTCAAATCTATCTTTCGCGAAAAAGTTTCAATTGTAAAATTTTCAAATCTATTTATCGAGAGAAAGTTTCTATTATCAAATTTTCAAATCTATCTTTCGTCAAAAAGTTTCAACTGTCAAATTTTCAAATTCATCTTTCGTGAGAAAGTTTTAACTGTTAAATTCTCAAATTCATCTTTCGTGAAAAACTTTTAACTGTTAAATTCTCAAATTCATCTATAGTGAAAAAGTTTCAATTGTAAAATTTTCAAATCTATCTTTCGTGAAATAGTTTCAACTGTCAAATTTTAAAATTCATTATTCGAGATAAAGTTTTAACTGTTAAATTCTCAAATTCATCTTTCGTGAGAAAGTTTCAATTGTCAAATTCTCAAATTCATCTTTCGTGAAAAAGTTTTAACTGTTAAATTCTCAAATTCATCTTTCGTGAAAAAGTTGCAATTGTAAAATTTTCAAATCTATCTTTCGTGAAATAGTTTCAACTGTCAAATTTTAAAGATCATTATTCGAGATAAAGTTTTAACTGTCAAATTTTCAAATTCGCCTTTTGTGAAAAAGTTTCAATTCTCAAATTTTTAAATTCATGTTTCGTAAGAAACTTTCAATTGTCAAATTTTCAAATCTATCTTTCGTGAAAAAGTTTCAATTGTAAAATTTTCAAATCTATTTATCGAGAGAAAGTTTCTATTATCAAATTTTCAAATCTATCTTTCGTCAAAAAGTTTCAACTGTCAAATTTTCAAATTCATCTTTCGTGAGAAAGTTTCAATTGTCAAATTCTCAAATTTATCTTTCGTGAAAAAGTTTTAACTGCTAAATTCTCAAATTCATCTTTCGTGAAAAAGTTTCAATTGTGAAATTCTCAAATTTACCTTTCGTAAAAAAGTTTTAATTGTTAAATTCTCAAATTCATCTTTCGTGAGAAAGTTTCAATTGTCAAATTCTCAAATTAATCTTTCGTGAAAAAGTTTTAACTGTTAAATTCTCAAATTCATCTTTCGTGAAAAAGTTTCAATTGTAAAATTTTCAAATCTATCTTTCGTGAAATAGTTTCAACTGTCAAATTTTAAAATTCATTATTCGAGATAAAGTTTTAACTGTCAAATTTTCAAATTCGCCTTTTGTGAAAAAGGTTCAATTCTCAAATTTTTAAATTCATGTTTCGTAAGAAACGTTCAATTGTCAAATTTTCAAATCTATCTTTCGTGAAAAAGTTTCAAATTTCAAATTCGCAAATGAATCTTTCGTGAGAAAGTTTGAACTTTCAAATTTTCAAATTCATCTTTTGGGAAAAAGTTTCAATACTCAAATTTTCAAATCTATTTTTCGTGAGAAAGTTTCAACTGTCAAATTTTCAAATTCATCTTCCGTGAGAAAATTTCAACTGTCAAATTCTCAAATTCATCTATCGTGAAAAAGTTTCAATTGTAAAATTTTCAAATCTATCTTTCGTGAAATAGTTGCAACTGTCAAATTTTAAAATTCATTATTCAAGATAAAGTTTTAACTGTTAAATTCTCAAATTCATCTTTCGTGAAAAAGTTTCAATTCTCAAATTTTCAAATCTATTTTTCGTGAGAAAGTTTCAATTGTCAAATTTTCGAATCTATCTTTCGTGAAAAAGTTTCAATTGTAAAATTTTCAAATCTATTTTTCCTGAGAAAGTTTCAATTGTCAAATTTTCGAATCTATCTTTCGTGAAAAAGTTTCAACTGTCAAATTTTCAAATCCATCTTTCGTGAGAAAGTTTCAATTGTCAAATTCTCAAATTTATCTTTCGTGAAAAAATTTTAACTGCTAAATTCTCAAATTCGTCTTTCGTGAAAAAGTTTTAACTCTTAAATTCTCAAATTCATCTTTCGTGAAAAAGTTTCAATTGTAAAATTTTCGAATCTATTTTTCGTGAGAAAGTTTCTATTATCAAATTTTCAAATCTATCTTTCGTGAAAAAGTTTCAACTGTCAAATTTTCAAATTCATCTTTCGTGAAAAACTTTTAACTGTTAAATTCTCAAATTCATCTATCGTGAAAAAGTTTCAATTGTAAAATTTTCAAATCTATCTTTCGTGAAATAGTTTCAACTGTCAAATTTTAAAATTCATTATTCGAGATAAAGTTTTAACTGTCAAATTTTTAAATTCGCCTTTTCTGAAAAAGTTTCAATTCTCAAATTTTCAAATTCATCTTTCGTGAGAAAGTTTCAATTGTCAAATTCTCAAATTTATCTTTCGTGAAAAAGTTTTAACTGCTCAATTCTCAAATTCATCTTTCGTGAAAAAGTTCCAATTGTGAAATTCTCAAATTTACCTTTCGTAAAAATGTTTTAATTGTTAAATTCTCAAATTCATCTTTCCTGAGAAAGTTTCAATTGTCAAATTCTCAAATTCATCTTTCGTGAAAAAGTTTTAACTGTTAAATTCTCAAATTCATCTTTCGTGAAAAAGTTTCAATTGTAAAATTTTCAAATCTATCTTTCGTGAAATAGTTTCAACTGTCAAATTTTAAAATTCATTATTCGAGATAAAGTTTTAACTGTCAAATTTTCAAATTCGCCTTTTGTGAAAAAGGTTCAATTCTCAAATTTTTAAATTCATGTTTCGTAAGAAACGTTCAATTGTCAAATTTTCAAATCTATCTTTCGTGAAAAAGTTTCAAATTTCAAATTCGCAAATGAATCTTTCGTGAGAAAGTTTGAACTTTCAAATTTTCAAATTCAACTTTTGGGAAAAAGTTGCAATTGTAAAATTTTCAAATCTATCTTTCGTGAAATAGTTTCAACTGTCAAATTTTAAAGATCATTATTCGAGATAAAGTTTTAACTGTCAAATTTTCAAATTCGCCTTTTGTGAAAAAGTTTCAATTCTCAAATTTTTAAATTCATGTTTCGTAAGAAACTTTCAATTGTCAAATTTTCAAATCTATCTTTCGTGAAAAAGTTTCAATTGTAAAATTTTCAAATCTATTTATCGAGAGAAAGTTTCAATTGTCAAATTCTCAAATTTACCTTTCGTGAAAAAGTTTTAACTGCTAAATTCTCAAATTCATCTTTCGTGAAAAAGTTTCAATTGTGAAATTCTCAAATTTACCTTTCGTAAAAAAGTTTTAATTGTTAAATTCTCAAATTCATCTTTCGTGAGAAAGTTTCAATTGTCAAATTCTCAAATTAATCTTTCCTGAAAAAGTTTTAAGTGTTAAATTCTCAAATTCATCTTTCGTGAAAAAGTTTCAATTGTAAAATTTTCAAATCTATCTTTCGTGAAATAGTTTCAACTGTCAAATTTTAAAATTCATTATTCGAGATAAAGTTTTAACTGTCAAATTTTTAAATTCGCCTTTTCTGAAAAAGTTTCAATTCTCAAATTTTCAAATTCATCTTTCGTGAGAAAGTTTCAATTGTCAAATTCTCAAATTCATCTTTCGTGAAAAAGTTTTAACTGTTAAATTCTCAAATTCATCTTTCGTGAAAAAGTTTCAATTGTAAAATTTTCAAATCTATCTTTCGTGTAATAGTTTCAACTGTCAAATTTTAAAATTCATTATTCGAGATAAAGTTTTAACTGTCAAATTTTCAAATTAGCCTTTTGTGAAAAAGGTTCAATTCTCCAATTTTTAAATTCATGTTTCGTAAGAAACGTTCAATTGTCAAATTTTCAAATCTATCTTTCGTGAAAAAGTTTCAAATTTCAAATTCGCAAATGAATCTTTCGTGAGAAAGTTTGAACTTTCAAATTTTCAAATTCATCTTTTGGGAAAAAGTTTCAATACTCAAATTTTCAAATCTATTTTTCGTGATAAAGTTTCAACTGTCAAATTTTCAAATTCATCTTCCGTGAGAAAATTTCAACTGTCAAATTCTCAAATTCATCTATCGTGAAAAAGTTTCAATTCTCAAATTTTCAAATCTATTTTTCGTGAGAAAGGTTCAATTGTCAAATTTTCGAATCTATCTTTCGTGAAAAAGTTTCAATTGTAAAATTTTCAAATCTATTTTTCCTGAGAAAGTTTCAATTGTCAAATTTTCGAATCTATCTTTCGTGAAAAAGTTTCAACTGTCAAATTTTTAAATTCGCCTTTTCTGAAAAAGTTTCAATTCTCAAATTTTCAAATTCATCTTTCGTGAGAAAGTTTCAATTGTCAAATTCTCAAATTTATCTTTCGTGAAAAAGTTTGAACTGCTCAATTCTCAAATTCATCTTTCGTGAAAAAGTTCCAATTGTGAAATTTTCAAATTCACCTTTCGTAAAAAATTTTTAATTGTTAAATTCTCAAATTCATCTTTCCTGAGAAAGTTTCAATTGTCAAATTCTCAAATTCATCTTTCGTGAAAAAGTTTTAACTGTTAAATTCTCAAATTCATCTTTCGTGAAAAAGTTTCAATTGTAAAATTTTCAAATCTATCTTTCGTGAAATAGTTTCAACTGTCAAATTTTAAAATTCATTATTCGAGATAAAGTTTTAACTGTCAAATTTTCAAATTCGCATTTTCTGAAAAAGTTTCAATTCTCAAATTTTTAAATTCATGTTTCGTAAGAAACTTTCAATTGTCAAATTTTCAAATCTATCTTTCGTGAAAAAGTTTCAATTTTCAAATTCTCAAATGAATCTTTCGTGAGAAAGTTTTAACTTTCAAATTTTCAAATTCGTCTTTTGTGAAAAAGTTTCAATACTCAAATTTTCAAATCTATTTTTCGTGAGAAACTTTCAACTATCAAATTTTCAAATGCATCTTTCGTGAGAACGTTTCAACTGTCAAATTCTCAAATTCATCTATCGTGAAAAAGTTTCAATTGTAAAATTTTCAAATCTATCTTTCGTGAAATAGTTGCAACTGTCAAATTTTAAAATTGATTATTCGAGATAAAGTTTTAACTGTTAAATTCTCAAATTCATCTTTCGTGAAAAAGTTTCAATTCTCAAATTTTCAAATCTATTTTTCGTGAGAAAGGTTCAATTGTCAAATTTTCGAATCTATCTTTCGTGAAAAAGTTTCAATTGTAAAATTTTCAAATCTATTTTTCCTGAGAAAGTTTCAATTGTCAAATTTTCGAATCTATCTTTCGTGAAAAAGTTTCAACTGTCAAATTTTCAAATTCATCTTTCGTGAGAAAGTTTCAATTGTCAAATTCTCAAATTTATCTTTCGTGAAAAAATTTTAACTGCTACATTCTCAAATTCGTCTTTCGTGAAAAAGTTTTAACTGTTAAATTCTCAAATTCATCTTTCGTGAAAAAGTTTCAATTGTAAAATTTTCAAATCTATCTTTCGTGAAATAGTTTCAACTGTCAAATTTTAAAATTCATTATTCGAGATAAAGTTTTAACTGTCAAATTTTCAAATTCGCCTTTTGTGAAAAAGGTTCAATTCTCAAATTTTTAAATTCATGTTTCGTAAGAAACGTTCAATTGTCAAATTTTCAAATCTATCTTTCGTGAAAAAGTTTCAAATTTCAAATTCGCAAATGAATCTTTCGTGAGAAAGTTTGAACTTTCAAATTTTCAAATTCAACTTTTGGGAAAAAGTTGCAATTGTAAAATTTTCAAATCTATCTTTCGTGAAATAGTTTCAACTGTCAAATTTTAAAGATCATTATTCGAGATAAAGTTTTAACTGTCAAATTTTCAAATTCGCCTTTTGTGAAAAAGTTTAAATTCTCAAATTTTTAAATTCATGTTTCGTAAGAAACTTTCAATTGTCAAATTTTCAAATCTATCTTTCGCGAAAAAGTTTCAATTGTAAAATTTTCAAATCTATTTATCGAGAGAAAGTTTCTATTATCAAATTTTCAAATCTATCTTTCGTCAAAAAGTTTCAACTGTCAAATTTTCAAATTCATCTTTCGTGAGAAAGTTTTAACTGTTAAATTCTCAAATTCATCTTTCGTGAAAAACTTTTAACTGTTAAATTCTCAAATTCATCTATAGTGAAAAAGTTTCAATTGTAAAATTTTCAAATCTATCTTTCGTGAAATAGTTTCAACTGTCAAATTTTTAAATTCATTATTCGAGATAAAGTTTTAACTGTTAAATTCTCAAATTCATCTTTCGTGAGAAAGTTTCAATTGTCAAATTCTCAAATTCATCTTTCGTGAAAAAGTTTTAACTGTTAAATTCTCAAATTCATCTTTCGTGAAAAAGTTGCAATTGTAAAATTTTCAAATCTATCTTTCGTGAAATAGTTTCAACTGTCAAATTTTAAAGATCATTATTCGAGATAAAGTTTTAACTGTCAAATTTTCAAATTCGCCTTTTGTGAAAAAGTTTCAATTCTCAAATTTTTAAATTCATGTTTCGTAAGAAACTTTCAATTGTCAAATTTTCAAATCTATCTTTCGTGAAAAAGTTTCAATTGTAAAATTTTCAAATCTATTTATCGAGAGAAAGTTTCTATTATCAAATTTTCAAATCTATCTTTCGTCAAAAAGTTTCAACTGTCAAATTTTCAAATTCATCTTTCGTGAGAAAGTTTCAATTGTCAAATTCTCAAATTTATCTTTCGTGAAAAAGTTTTAACTGCTAAATTCTCAAATTCATCTTTCGTGAAAAAGTTTCAATTGTGAAATTCTCAAATTTACCTTTCGTAAAAAAGTTTCAATTGTTAAATTCTCAAATTCATCTTTCGTGAGAAAGTTTCAATTGTCAAATTCTCAAATTAATCTTTCGTGAAAAAGTTTTAACTGTTAAATTCTCAAATTCATCTTTCGTGAAAAAGTTTCAATTGTAAAATTTTCAAATCTATCTTTCGTGAAATAGTTTCAACTGTCAAATTTTAAAATTCATTATTCGAGATAAAGTTTTAACTGTCAAATTTTCAAATTCGCCTTTTGTGAAAAAGGTTCAATTCTCAAATTTTTAAATTCATGTTTCGTAAGAAACGTTCAATTGTCAAATTTTCAAATCTATCTTTCGTGAAAAAGTTTCAAATTTCAAATTCGCAAATGAATCTTTCGTGAGAAAGTTTGAACTTTCAAATTTTCAAATTCATCTTTTGGGAAAAAGTTTCAATACTCAAATTTTCAAATCTATTTTTCGTGAGAAAGTTTCAACTGTCAAATTTTCAAATTCATCTTCCGTGAGAAAATTTCAACTGTCAAATTCTCAAATTCATCTATCGTGAAAAAGTTTCAATTGTAAAATTTTCAAATCTATCTTTCGTGAAATAGTTGCAACTGTCAAATTTTAAAATTCATTATTCAAGATAAAGTTTTAACTGTTAAATTCTCAAATTCATCTTTCGTGAAAAAGTTTCAATTCTCAAATTTTCAAATCTATTTTTCGTGAGAAAGTTTCAATTGTCAAATTTTCGAATCTATCTTTCGTGAAAAAGTTTCAATTGTAAAATTTTCAAATCTATTTTTCCTGAGAAAGTTTCAATTGTCAAATTTTCGAATCTATCTTTCGTGAAAAAGTTTCAACTGTCAAATTTTCAAATCCATCTTTCGTGAGAAAGTTTCAATTGTCAAATTCTCAAATTTATCTTTCGTGAAAAAATTTTAACTGCTAAATTCTCAAATTCGTCTTTCGTGAAAAAGTTTTAACTCTTAAATTCTCAAATTCATCTTTCGTGAAAAAGTTTCAATTGTAAAATTTTCGAATCTATTTTTCGTGAGAAAGTTTCTATTATCAAATTTTCAAATCTATCTTTCGTGAAAAAGTTTCAACTGTCAAATTTTCAAATTCATCTTTCGTGAAAAACTTTTAACTGTTAAATTCTCAAATTCATCTATCGTGAAAAAGTTTCAATTGTAAAATTTTCAAATCTATCTTTCGTGAAATAGTTTCAACTGTCAAATTTTAAAATTCATTATTCGAGATAAAGTTTTAACTGTCAAATTTTTAAATTCGCCTTTTCTGAAAAAGTTTCAATTCTCAAATTTTCAAATTCATCTTTCGTGAGAAAGTTTCAATTGTCAAATTCTCAAATTTATCTTTCGTGAAAAAGTTTTAACTGCTCAATTCTCAAATTCATCTTTCGTGAAAAAGTTCCAATTGTGAAATTCTCAAATTTACCTTTCGTAAAAATGTTTTAATTGTTAAATTCTCAAATTCATCTTTCCTGAGAAAGTTTCAATTGTCAAATTCTCAAATTCATCTTTCGTGAAAAAGTTTTAACTGTTAAATTCTCAAATTCATCTTTCGTGAAAAAGTTTCAATTGTAAAATTTTCAAATCTATCTTTCGTGAAATAGTTTCAACTGTCAAATTTTAAAATTCATTATTCGAGATAAAGTTTTAACTGTCAAATTTTCAAATTCGCCTTTTGTGAAAAAGGTTCAATTCTCAAATTTTTAAATTCATGTTTCGTAAGAAACGTTCAATTGTCAAATTTTCAAATCTATCTTTCGTGAAAAAGTTTCAAATTTCAAATTCGCAAATGAATCTTTCGTGAGAAAGTTTGAACTTTCAAATTTTCAAATTCAACTTTTGGGAAAAAGTTGCAATTGTAAAATTTTCAAATCTATCTTTCGTGAAATAGTTTCAACTGTCAAATTTTAAAGATCATTATTCGAGATAAAGTTTTAACTGTCAAATTTTCAAATTCGCCTTTTGTGAAAAAGTTTCAATTCTCAAATTTTTAAATTCATGTTTCGTAAGAAACTTTCAATTGTCAAATTTTCAAATCTATCTTTCGTGAAAAAGTTTCAATTGTAAAATTTTCAAATCTATTTATCGAGAGAAAGTTTCAATTGTCAAATTCTCAAATTTACCTTTCGTGAAAAAGTTTTAACTGCTAAATTCTCAAATTCATCTTTCGTGAAAAAGTTTCAATTGTGAAATTCTCAAATTTACCTTTCGTAAAAAAGTTTTAATTGTTAAATTCTCAAATTCATCTTTCGTGAGAAAGTTTCAATTGTCAAATTCTCAAATTAATCTTTCCTGAAAAAGTTTTAACTGTTAAATTCTCAAATTCATCTTTCGTGAAAAAGTTTCAATTGTAAAATTTTCAAATCTATCTTTCGTGAAATAGTTTCAACTGTCAAATTTTAAAATTCATTATTCGAGATAAAGTTTTAACTGTCAAATTTTTAAATTCGCCTTTTCTGAAAAAGTTTCAATTCTCAAATTTTCAAATTCATCTTTCGTGAGAAAGTTTCAATTGTCAAATTCTCAAATTTATCTTTCGTGAAAAAGTTTTAACTGCTCAATTCTCAAATTCATCTTTCATGAAAAAGTTCCAATTGTGAAATTCTCAAATTTACCTTTCGTAAAAAAGTTTTAATTGTTAAATTCTCAAATTCATCTTTCCTGAGAAAGTTTCAATTTTCAAATTCTCAAATTCATCTTTCGTGAAAAAGTTTTAACTGTTAAATTCTCAAATTCATCTTTCGTGAAAAAGTTTCAATTGTAAAATTTTCAAATCTATCTTTCGTGAAATAGTTTCAACTGTCAAATTTTAAAATTCATTATTCGAGATAAAGTTTTAACTGTCAAATTTTCAAATTAGCCTTTTGTGAAAAAGGTTCAATTCTCCAATTTTTAAATTCATGTTTCGTAAGAAACGTTCAATTGTCAAATTTTCAAATCTATCTTTCGTGAAAAAGTTTCAAATTTCAAATTCGCAAATGAATCTTTCGTGAGAAAGTTTGAACTTTCAAATTTTCAAATTCATCTTTTGGGAAAAAGTTTCAATACTCAAATTTTCAAATCTATTTTTCGTGATAAAGTTTCAACTGTCAAATTTTCAAATTCATCTTCCGTGAGAAAATTTCAACTGTCAAATTCTCAAATTCATCTATCGTGAAAAAGTTTCAATTCTCAAATTTTCAAATCTATTTTTCGTGAGAAAGGTTCAATTGTCAAATTTTCGAATCTATCTTTCGTGAAAAAGTTTCAATTGTAAAATTTTCAAATCTATTTTTCCTGAGAAAGTTTCAATTGTCAAATTTTCGAATCTATCTTTCGTGAAAAAGTTTCAACTGTCAAATTTTTAAATTCGCCTTTTCTGAAAAAGTTTCAATTCTCAAATTTTCAAATTCATCTTTCGTGAGAAAGTTTCAATTGTCAAATTCTCAAATTTATCTTTCGTGAAAAAGTTTGAACTGCTCAATTCTCAAATTCATCTTTCGTGAAAAAGTTCCAATTGTGAAATTCTCAAATTTACCTTTCGTAAAAAAGTTTTAATTGTTAAATTCTCAAATTCATCTTTCCTGAGAAAGTTTCAATTGTCAAATTCTCAAATTCATCTTTCGTGAAAAAGTTTTAACTGTTAAATTCTCAAATTCATCTTTCGTGAAAAAGTTTCAATTGTAAAATTTTCAAATCTATCTTTCGTGAAATAGTTTCAACTGTCAAATTTTAAAATTCATTATTCGAGATAAAGTTTTAACTGTCAAATTTTCAAATTCGCATTTTCTGAAAAAGTTTCAATTCTCAAATTTTTAAATTCATGTTTCGTAAGAAACTTTCAATTGTCAAATTTTCAAATCTATCTTTCGTGAAAAAGTTTCAATTTTCAAATTCTCAAATGAATCTTTCGTGAGAAAGTTTTAACTTTCAAATTTTCAAATTCGTCTTTTGTGAAAAAGTTTCAATACTCAAATTTTCAAATCTATTTTTCGTGAGAAACTTTCAACTATCAAATTTTCAAATTCATCTTTCGTGAGAACGTTTCAACTGTCAAATTCTCAAATTCATCTATCGTGAAAAAGTTTCAATTGTAAAATTTTCAAATCTATCTTTCGTGAAATAGTTGCAACTGTCAAATTTTAAAATTGATTGTTCGAGATAAAGTTTTAACTGTTAAATTTTCAAATCTATTTTTCGTGAGAAAGGTTCAATTGTCAAATTTTCGAATCTATCTTTCGTGAAAAAGTTTCAATTGTAAAATTTTCAAATATATTTTTCGTGAGAAAGTGTCAATTGTCAAATTTTCCAATCTATCTTTCGTGAAAAAGTTTCAACTGTCAAATTTTCAAATTCATCTTTCGTGAGAAAGTTTCAATTGTCAAATTCTCAAATTTATCTTTCGTGAAAAAATTTTAACTGCTAAATTCTCAAATTCGTCTTTCGTGAAAAAGTTTTAACTCTTAAATTCTCAAATTCATCTTTCGTGAAAAAGTTTCAATTCTAAAATTTTCGAATCTATTTTTCGTGAGAAAGGTTCTATTATCAAATTTTCAAATCTATCTTTCGTGAAAAAGTTTTAACTGTTAAATTCTCAAATTCATCTTTCGTGAGAAAGTTTTAACTGTTAAATTCTCAAATTCATCTTTCGTGAAAAACTTTGAACTGTTAAATTCTCAAATTCATCTATAGTGAAAAAGTTTCAATTGTAAAATTTTCAAATCTATCTTTCGTCAAAAAGTTTCAACTGTCAAATTTTCAAATTCATCTTTCGTGAGAAAGTTTCAATTGTCAAATTCTCAAATTTATCTTTCGTGAAAAAGTTTTAACTGCTAAATTCTCAAATTCATCTTTCGTGAAAAAGTTTCAATTGTAAAATTCTCAAATTTACCTTTCGTAAAAAAGTTTTAATTGTTAAATTCTCAAATTCATCTTTCGTGAGAAAGTTTCAATTGTCAAATTCTCAAATTAATCTTTCGTGAAAAAGTTTTAACTGTTAAATTCTCAAATTCATCTTTCGTCAAAAAGTTTCAATTGTAAAATTTTCAAATCTATCTTTCGTGAAATAGTTTCAACTGTCAAATTTTAAAATTCATTATTCGAGATAAAGTTTTAACTGTCAAATTTTCAAATTCGCATTTTCTGAAAAAGTTTCAATTCTCAAATTTTTAAATTCATGTTTCGTAAGAAACTTTCAATTGTCAAATTTTCAAATCTATCTTTCGTGAAAAAGTTTCAATTGTAAAATTTTCAAATCTATTTATCGAGAGAAAGTTTCTATTATCAAATTTTCAAATTCGTCTTTTGTGAAAAAGTTTCAATACTCAAATTTTCAAATCTATTTTTCGTGAGAAACTTTCAACTATCAAATTTTCAAATGCATCTTTCGTGAGAACGTTTCAACTGTCAAATTCTCAAATTCATCTATCGTGAAAAAGTTTCAATTGTAAAATTTTCAAATCTATCTTTCGTGAAATAGTTGCAACTGTCAAATTTTAAAATTGATTATTCGAGATAAAGTTTTAACTGTTAAATTCTCAAATTCATCTTTCGTGAAAAAGTTTCAATTCTCAAATTTTCAAATCTATTTTTCGTGAGAAAGGTTCAATTGTCAAATTTTCGAATCTATCTTTCGTGAAAAAGTTTCAATTGTAAAATTTTCAAATCTATTTTTCCTGAGAAAGTTTCAATTGTCAAATTTTCGAATCTATCTTTCGTGAAAAAGTTTCAACTGTCAAATTTTCAAATTCATCTTTCGTGAGAAAGTTTCAATTGTCAAATTCTCAAATTTATCTTTCGTGAAAAAATTTTAACTGCTACATTCTCAAATTCGTCTTTCGTGAAAAAGTTTTAACTCTTAAATTCTCAAATTCATCTTTCGTGAAAAAGTTTCAATTCTAAAATTTTCGAATCTATTTTTCGTGAGAAAGGTTCTATTATCAAATTTTCAAATCTATCTTTCGTGAAAAAGTTTCAACTGTCAAATTTTCAAATTCATCTTTCGTGAGAAAGTTTTAACTGTTAAATTCTCAAATTCATCTTTCGTGAAAAACTTTTAACTGTTAAATTCTCAAATTCATCTATAGTGAAAAAGTTTCAATTGTCAAATTTTCAAATCTATCTTTCGTGAAAAAGTTTCAAATTTCAAATTCGCAAATGAATCTTTCGTGAGAAAGTTTGAACTTTCAAATTTTCAAATTCAACTTTTGGGAAAAAGTTGCAATTGTAAAATTTTCAAATCTATCTTTCGTGAAATAGTTTCAACTGTCAAATTTTAAAGATCATTATTCGAGATAAAGTTTTAACTGTCAAATTTTCAAATTCGCCTTTTGTGAAAAAGTTTCAATTCTCAAATTTTTAAATTCATGTTTCGTAAGAAACTTTCAATTGTCAAATTTTCAAATCTATCTTTCGTCAAAAAGTTTCAACTGTCAAATTTTCAAATTCATCTTTCGTGAGAAAGTTTCAATTGTCAAATTCTCAAATTTACCTTTCGTGAAAAAGTTTTAACTGCTAAATTCTCAAATTCATCTTTCGTGAAAAAGTTTCAATTGTGAAATTCTCAAATTTACCTTTCGTAAAAAAGTTTTAATTGTTAAATTCTCAAATTCATCTTTCGTGAGAAAGTTTCAATTGTCAAATTCTCAAATTAATCTTTCCTGAAAAAGTTTTAATTGTTAAATTCTCAAATTCATCTTTCGTGAAAAAGTTTCAATTGTAAAATTTTCAAATGTATCTTTCGTGAAATAGTTTCAACTGTCAAATTTTAAAATTCATTATTCGAGATAAAGTTTTAACTGTCAAATTTTTAAATTCGCCTTTTCTGAAAAAGTTTCAATTCTCAAATTTTCAAATTCATCTTTCGTGAAAAACTTTTAACGGTTAAATTCTCAAATTCATCGGGTGGACTTCCGTTTAGCGATTACCTCTGATTCGCCTTAAATTTTGTACGGGCCTTTGTTTCGAAGCTGTAACGGATCCTACGAAAGGATTTTTGGCGCATCGCTATATTTATGGAGATTTCGGGGTTTTTATGGTATTTGTTTGTTAGTGTGATATCTCCGAAAGTTTGGTGTTTGGGCGGCCTTAGTTTGAGTAACTGTAATGAACAACATGAATCGATGTAAAAATTAATGGTTCTATTCGACCTTAGATAGTATTTTATGTCCTTATCCCTTAAGTTATTTATTCAATTTCATCCCCAAATATTAATATTTTCCCGTCTTGTTTACAGGTACCTTTACATGTTCCGGATTACAATATTGTTGGTACGTATGATTTTAATGTAGCGTAATAAAAACGAATGGATAGTTTTACGATGATTTCAAATTTTTAATGGGTTCAATTTTAACCCGAGGACGTAACAATTGTAAGGTATGATCTCGAATCGCACGTCGGAAAGCTGTTCAGTTCGAAATGTCAGTGAATCTTGTTAATTTTTATCGATTTACACAAAAGTTTATCGGTGATCACCAATTTTCACGTTTATGATGGTTCGGAAACGACATCACACGATTGTAAGGTATGATGTCGATTCGCACATCGGAAAGCGATTGGGAACGAAATGTCAGTGAATCTTGTCAATTTGTGCGGTTCACACAAAAGTGTATCGGTGATCAGCAATTTTCACGTTTATGGTGGTTCGGAAACGACATCACTCGATTGTAAGGTGTGATCTCGAATCGCACGTCAGAAAGCTGTTCAGTTCGAAATGTCAGTAAATCTTCTCAATTTTTATCGATTTACAAAAAAGTTTATCGGTGATCACCAATTTTCACGTTTATGATGGTTCGGAAACGACGTCACTCGATTGTAAGGTATGATCTCGAATCGCACGTTGGAAAGCTGTTCAGTTCGAAATGTCAGTGAATCTTGTTAATTTTTATCGATTCACACAAAAGTGTATCGGTGATCACCAATTTTCATGTTTATGAACGTTCGGAAACGACATCACTCGATTGTAAGGTATGATCTCGAATCGAAATGTCATTGAATATTGTTAATTTGTCATGAATTGAACAAATATTTTATTGGTGATCAACAATCTTCATGTTTATGAACGTTCGGAAACGTTTTCATAGCGCGATTGTCAGTTCAGATCTCAAATGGCCTTTCGAATTGCGATACTACATGTCTGTAAAATTGTTGATATGTGACGTTTATCGGTGAACGTTTCCAATCTTTCATAAACATGAAAATAGGTAATCAGCGATAATCTTTTGTGATAATTTCTACAAATCTACAATTTTTTCCGACATTTCTATCAGAATCGCAATCCGAAATGCGATTCGAGACCGGATCTGACAATCGAACGATGTCGTTTCTGAACGTTCACAAATATGACAATTGGTGATCACAAATAAACTTTTGGGAGAATCGTTACAATTTATCAAGATTCACTGACAATTCGAACAGAATCGGTTTGCGACGTGCGATTCGAGATCATAACTTACAATCGAGTGATGTCGTTTCCGAAAGTTCGTATACATGAAAAACGGTGATCACGATAAACTTTTTGTTCAAGTCATCACACATTAACAAGATTCTATGACATTTCTAACAGAATCGCTTTCTGACGTGCGATTCGAGATCATAACTTACAATGGATTTATGTCGTTTCCGAACGTGCATAAACTTGAAAATTGATGATCACCGATTCACTTTTGTGTGAAACGATAAAAATTAACAAGATTCACCGACATTTCGTTCTGAATCGCTTTCCGACGTGCGAATCGAGATCATAACTTACAATCGAGTGATGTCGTTTCCGAAGCATCGTAAACGTGAAAATTGGAGATCACCGATACACTTTTGTGTGAATCGATACAATTTAACAACATTCACTGACATTCCGAAAAGAGCAGCTTTCCGACGTGCGATTCGAGGTCATAACTTATAATCGAGTTATGTCGTATCCGAACATGCATAAACATGAAAACTGGTGATCACCGCTACACTTTTGTATGAATCGATCAAAATTAACAAGATTCACTGACATTTCATTCTGAATCGCTTTCCGATGTGCGAATCGAGATCATAACTTACAACCGAGTGATGTCGTTTCCGAACGTTCATAAACATGAAAATTGGCGATCACCGATACACTTTTGTGTGAATCGATACAAATTAACCAGATTCACTGACATTTCGTTCTGAATCGCTTTCCGATGTGCGAATCGCGATTACACCTTACAATCGAGTGATGTCGTTTCCGAACCATCATAACCGTGAGAATTGGAGATCACCGATACAATTTAGTGTGAATCGATACAATTTATCAACTTTCACTGACATTTCGAACAGAACAGCTTTCCGACGTGCGATTCGAGATCATAACTTACAATCGAATGATGTCGTTTCCGGACGTTCATAAACATGAAAATTGGCGATCACCGATAAACTTTCGTGTGAATCGACACAAATTAACAAGATTCACTGACATTTCGTTCTGAATCGCTTTCCGATGTGCGAATCGAGATCATAACTTACAACCGAGTGATGTCGTATCCGATTATGCAGAAACATGAAAATTGGTGATTACCGATACACTTTCGTGTGAATCGACACAAATTAACAAGATTCACTGACATTTCGTTCTGAATCGCTTTCCGATGTGTGAATCGCGATCACAACTTACAATCGAGTGATGTCGTTTCCGAACCATCGTAAACGTGAAAATTGGAGATCATCGATACACTTTTGTGTGAATCTATACATTTTAACAACATTCACTGACATTCCGAAAAGAGCAGCTTTCCGACGTGCGATCCGAGATCATAACTTATAACCGAGTTATGTCGTATTCACTGTTCGAAATGTCAGTGAATCTTCTTGATTTCTTGCGATTCTCACAAAAGTGTATCGGTGAGCACCAAGTTTCACGTTTATGAACGTTCGGAAACGACATCACTCGATTGTAAGGTGTGATCGCGATTCGCACATCGGAAAGCGATTCAGAACGAAATGTCAATGAATCTTGTTAATTTCCATCGATTCATACAAAAGTGTATCAGTGAACACCAATTTTCATGTATATGAACGTTCGGAAACGACATCACTCGATTGTAAGGTTTGATCTCGAATCGCACGTCGGAAAGCTGTTCAGTTCGAAATGTCAGTGAATCTTGTTAATTTTTGTCGATTTACACAAGAGTTTATCGGTGATCACCAAATTTCACGTTTATGATGGTTCGGAAACGACATCACTCGATTGTAAGGTGTGATCGCGATTCGCACATCGGAAAGCGATTCAGAACGAAATGTCACTGAATCTTGTTAATTTTTATCGATTTACACAAAAGTTTATCGGTGATCACCAATTTTCACGTTTATGATGGTTCGGAAACGACATCACACGATTGTAAGGTATGATGTCGATTCGCACATCGGAAAGCGATTGGGAACGAAATGTCAGTGAATCTTGTCAATTTGTGCGGTTCACACAAAAGTGTATCGGTGATCAGCAATTTTCACGTTTATGGTGGTTCGGAAACGACATCACTCGATTGTAAGGTGTGATCTCGAATCGCACGTCAGAAAGCTGTTCAGTTCGAAATGTCAGTAAATCTTCTCAATTTTTATCGATTTACAAAAAAGTTTATCGGTGATCACCAATTTTCACGTTTATGATGGTTCGGAAACGACGTCACTCGATTGTAAGGTATGATCTCGAATCGCACGTTGGAAAGCTGTTCAGTTCGAAATGTCAGTGAATCTTGTTAATTTTTATCGATTCACACAAAAGTGTATCGGTGATCACCAATTTTCATGTTTATGAACGTTCGGAAACGACATCACTCGATTGTAAGGTATGATCTCGAATCGAAATGTCATTGAATATTGTTAATTTGTCATGAATTGAACAAATATTTTATTGGTGATCAACAATCTTCATGTTTATGAACGTTCGGAAACGTTTTCATAGCGCGATTGTCAGTTCAGATCTCAAATGGCCTTTCGAATTGCGATACTACATGTCTGTAAAATTGTTGATATGTGACGTTTATCGGTGAACGTTTCCAATCTTTCATAAACATGAAAATAGGTAATCAGCGATAATCTTTTGTGATAATTTCTACAAATCTACAATTTTTTCCGACATTTCTATCAGAATCGCAATCCGAAATGCGATTCGAGACCGGATCTGACAATCGAACGATGTCGTTTCTGAACGTTCACAAATATGACAATTGGTGATCACAAATAAACTTTTGTGAGAATCGTTACAATTTATCAAGATTCACTGACAATTCGAACAGAATCGGTTTGCGACGTGCGATTCGAGATCATAACTTACAATCGAGTGATGTCGTTTCCGAAAGTTCGTATACATGAAAAACGGTGATCACGATAAACTTTTTGTTCAAGTCATCACACATTAACAAGATTCTATGACATTTCTAACAGAATCGCTTTCTGACGTGCGATTCGAGATCATAACTTACAATGGATTTATGTCGTTTCCGAACGTGCATAAACTTGAAAATTGATGATCACCGATTCACTTTTGTGTGAAACGATAAAAATTAACAAGATTCACCGACATTTCGTTCTGAATCGCTTTCCGACGTGCGAATCGAGATCATAACTTACAATCGAGTGATGTCGTTTCCGAAGCATCGTAAACGTGAAAATTGGAGATCACCGATACACTTTTGTGTGAATCGATACAATTTAACAACATTCACTGACATTCCGAAAAGAGCAGCTTTCCGACGTGCAATTCGAGGTCATAACTTATAATCGAGTTATGTCGTATCCGAACATGCATAAACATGAAAACTGGTGATCACCGCTACACTTTTGTATGAATCGATCAAAATTAACAAGATTCACTGACATTTCATTCTGAATCGCTTTCCGATGTGCGAATCGAGATCATAACTTACAACCGAGTGATGTCGTTTCCGAACGTTCATAAACATGAAAATTGGCGATCACCGATACACTTTTGTGTGAATCGATACAAATTAACCAGATTCACTGACATTTCGTTCTGAATCGCTTTCCGATGTGCGAATCGCGATTACACCTTACAATCGAGTGATGTCGTTTCCGAACCATCATAACCGTGAGAATTGGAGATCACCGATACAATTTAGTGTGAATCGATACAATTTATCAACATTCACTGACATTTCGAACAGAACAGCTTTCCGACGTGCGATTCGAGATCATAACTTACAATCGAATGATGTCGTTTCCGGACGTTCATAAACATGAAAATTGGCGATCACCGATAAACTTTCGTGTGAATCGACACAAATTAACAAGATTCACTGACATTTCGTTCTGAATCGCTTTCCGATGTGCGAATCGAGATCATAACTTACAACCGAGTGATGTCGTATCCGATTATGCAGAAACATGAAAATTGGTGATTACCGATACACTTTCGTGTGAATCGACACAAATTAACAAGATTCACTGACATTTCGTTCTGAATCGCTTTCCGATGTGTGAATCGCGATCACAACTTACAATCGAGTGATGTCGTTTCCGAACCATCGTAAACGTGAAAATTGGAGATCATCGATACACTTTTGTGTGAATCTATACATTTTAACAACATTCACTGACATTCCGAAAAGAGCAGCTTTCCGACGTGCGATCCGAGATCATAACTTATAACCGAGTTATGTCGTATTCACTGTTCGAAATGTCAGTGAATCTTCTTGATTTCTTGCGATTCTCACAAAAGTGTATCGGTGAGCACCAAGTTTCACGTTTATGAACGTTCGGAAACGACATCACTCGATTGTAAGGTGTGATCGCGATTCGCACATCGGAAAGCGATTCAGAACGAAATGTCAATGAATCTTGTTAATTTCCATCGATTCATACAAAAGTGTATCAGTGAACACCAATTTTCATGTATATGAACGTTCGGAAACGACATCACTCGATTGTAAGGTTTGATCTCGAATCGCACGTCGGAAAGCTGTTCAGTTCGAAATGTCAGTGAATCTTCTTAATTTTTGTCGATTTACACAAGAGTTTATCGGTGATCACCAAATTTCACGTTTATGATGGTTCGGAAACGACATCACTCGATTGTAAGGTGTGATCGCGATTCGCACATCGGAAAGCGATTCAGAACGAAATGTCACTGAATCTTGTTAATTTTTATCGATTTACACAAAAGTTTATCGGTGATCACCAATTTTCACGTTTATGATGGTTCGGAAACGACATCACTCCATTGTAAGTTATGATCTCGGATCGCACGTCGGAAAGCTGTTCTGTTCGAGATGTCAGTGAATATTCTCGATTTGTTGCGATTCTCACAATAGTGTATCGGTGATCTCCAATTTTCTCGTTTACGATGGTTCGGAAACGACATCACTCGATTATAAGGTGTGATCGCGATTCGCACATCGGAAAGCGATTCAGAACGAAATGTCAGTGAATCTTGTTAATTTGTGTCGATTTACACGAAAGTGTATCGGTAATCACCAATTTTCATGTTTATGCATAATCGGATACGACATAACTCGATTGTAAGTTATGATCTCGAATCGCACATCGGAAAGCGATTCAGAACGAAATGTCAGTGAATCTTGTTAATTTCCATCGATTCATACAAAAGTGTATCGGTGAACACCAATTTTCATGTATATGAACGTTCGGAAACGACATCACTCGATTGTAAGGTATGATCTCGAATCCCACGTCGGAAAGCTGTTCAGTTCGAAATGTCAGTGAATCTTGTTAATTTTTATCGATTTACACCAAAGTTTTTCGGTGATCACCAATTTTCACGTTTATGATGGTTCGGAAACGACATCACACGATTGTAAGGTATGATCTCGGATCGCACGTCGGAAAGCTGTTCTGTTCGAAATGTCAGTGAATCTTCTTGATTTGTTGCGATTCTCACAAAAGTGTATCGGTGAACACCAATTTTAATGTATATGAACGTTCGGAAACGACATCACTCGATTGTAAGGTATGATCTCGAATCGCACGTCGGAAAGCTGTTCAGTTCGAAATGTCAGTGAATCTTGTTAATTTTTATCGATTTACACAAAAGTTTATCGGTGATCACCAATTTTCACGTTTATGATGGTTCGGAAACGACATCACACGATTGTAAGGTATGATCTCGATTCGCACATCGGAAAGCGATTGGGAACGAAATGTCAGTGAATCTTGTCAATTTGTGCGGTTCACACAAAAGTGTATCGGTGATCAGCAATTTTCACGTTTATGGTGGTTCGGAAACGACATCACTCGATTGTAAGGTGTGATCTCGAATCGCACGTCAGAAAGCTGTTCAGTTCGAAATGTCAGTAAATCTTGTCAATTTTTATCGATTTAAACAAAAGTTTATCGGTGATCACCAATTTTTACGTTTATGATGGTTCGGACACGACGTCACTCGATTGTATGTTATGATCTCGGATCGCACGTCGGAAAGCTGTTCTGTTCGAAATGTCAGTGAATCTTCTTGATTTCTTGCGATTCTCACAAAAGTGTATCGGTGAGCACCAAGTTTCACGTTTATGATGGTTCGGAAACGACATCACTCGATTGTAAGGTATGATCTCGAATCGCACGTCGGAAAGCTGTTTAGTTCGAAATGTCAGTGAATCTTGTTAATTTTTATCGATTCACACAAAAGTGTATCGGTGATCACCAATTTTCATGTTAATGAACGTTCGGAAACGACATCACTCGATTGTAAGGTATGATCTCGAATCGAAATGTCATTGAATATTGTTAATTTGTCATGAATTGAACAAATATTTTATTGGTGATCAACAATCTTCATGTTTATGAACGTTCGGAAACGTTTTCATAGCGCGATTGTCAGTTCAGATCTCAAGTGGCCTTTCGAATTGCGATACTACATGTCTGTAAAATTGTTGATATGTGACGTTTATCGGTGAACGTTTCCAATCTTTCATAAACATGAAAATAGGTAATCAGCGATAATCTTTTGTGTTAATTTCTACAAATCTACAATTTTTTCCGACATTTCTATCAGAATCGCAATCCGAAATGCGATTCGAGACCGGATCTGACAATCGAACGATGTCGTTTCTGAACGTTCACAAATATGACAATTGGTGATCACAAATAAACTTTTGTGAGAATCGTTACAAATTATCAAGATTCACTGACAATTCGAACAGAATCGGTTTCCGACGTGCGATTCGAGATCATAACTTACAATCGAGTGATGTCGTTTCCGAAAGTTCGTATACATGAAAAACGGTGATCACGATAAACTTTTTGTTCAAGTCATCACACATTAACAAGATGCTATGACATTTCTAACAGAATCGCTTTCTGACGTGCGATTCGAGATCATAACTTACAATGGATTTATGTCGTTTCCGAACGTGCATAAACATGAAAATTGGTGATCACCGATTCACTTTTGTGTGAATCGATAAAAATTAACAAGATTCACCGACATTTCGTTCTGAATCGCTTTCCGATGTGCGAATCGCGATCACACCTTACAATCGAGTGATGTCGTTTCCGAACCATCATAAACGTGAGAATTGGAGATCACCGATACACTTTTGTGTGAATCGATACAATTTATCAACATTCACTGACATTCCGAAAAGAGCAGCTTTCCGACGTGCGATTCGAGATCATAACTTACAATCGAATGATATCGTTTCCGAACGTTCATAAACATGAAAATTGGCGATCACCGATACACTTTCGTGTGAATCGACACAAATTAACAAGATTTACTGACATTTCGTTCTGAATCGCTTTCCGATGTGCGAATCGAGATCATAACTTACAACCGAGTGATGTCGTTTCCGAACGTTCATAAACATGAAAATTGGAGATCACCGATGCTACACTTTTGTGTGAATCGATACAATTTATCAACATTCACTGACATTACGAAAAGAGCAGCTTTCCGACGTGCGATCCGAGATCATAACTTATAATCGAGTTATGTCGTATCCGAACATGCATAAACATGAAAATTGGCGATCACTGATACACTTTTGTTTGAATCGATACAAATTAACCAGATTCACTGACATTTCGTTCTGAATCGCTTTTCGATGTGCGAATCGCGATCATACCTTACAATAGAGCGATGTCGTTTCCGAACCATCTTAAACGTGAAAACGGCCCATCACTTTTTATTCAAATTGCTCATTCGAAAACAAATCAGGGCTGCTCTAAAATGACAAATATAATAAAATCGATTGAAATAAAAATAATATCTCTAAGTAATTTGAACTTGATTGTTCGCAAGTTCGTATAGCAATATCCACTTCTCATTTTCTTCAGTGAACACATACCATTCGGTAAGAACCAATGAAAATGATAAATAATCAGGCACATTACAAGAAATTTTCGAACCTACTCAGCCATGGAATGTTTTTTTTTCTACAGTCACGTACACATTTTTATAAATACCACTAGTCGAGTACGACACGTGGATTCCTGGAATTTGGAGAAAAATTATTTTGTTGTGAATTCTGACTTTATATGATATAAATAGATTAATCAACTTTATCTTTCATTTTCGTTTCATTTTGACAAGATCGATTCGAAGGAAAATTATTTTCTCGGCAATTACTGTTCCTTAATATTAACACATGCATTAACTTTGTTTTTGATTTGTTTTCGAATGAGCAATTTGAATAAAAAGTGATGGGCCGGACAAGTACGTTTAAGACGTATTTGAACATAATTTGTACCGATCCAAACGAAGTTGAATGTTGTGAATAATACCAGGGAATCCTGAAAATCGGAGGGGAATCGATTCTTTAAAGTGTGTACCTTGTTGAAGTAACGAATGACTTTCATGTGAATTTTTAATGATTTCATTTCCATTCATTTTTTAGTAATTTTGATAAAACGTTGTGAGCCCGACAAGGATTCTCAACGCTCATTTGTCGCCGGAGATTATATTTCGAATAACTGATAAATACTTGACCTCGAACTGATATAATACATTTTAATACTGCACGTAGCTTCCGTTATGACTTTTTTTTCATTAACTTTTTTCGTGAAAATAATTATCATGAATTTCATTAAAGTTTCCGATTTGTTCAATAAATATTCCAAATTATCAGTAAAAACTTGGCCTCTAATTGATATCAGACATTTTTATACTGCATGTAACTTGGATAGTACATTTTTCAATTTGTTCAATATTTATGAATTTTTTTGAAAAATTTTATTTTTCTTTTCAGAATTTTTTTCGGTTGTTTTTTATTGTTGAATTTTTTTGAACTTAACAATTTTTCGTTTATTATTTCTATAGAATTTTTTTCGTGGTTCTGAATTTTTTTTCTATGTCATTCAGAAACAAGGGACCATCAATGTACTTGTCCCAACCTTTTTTTCCCAAGGGGAAGTTTATGGTTTGATATCACGCCTTTTTTCTCAAAAGTTCCTCATTTATGTTATGACGGTTATAATATTTTAGTTTAAATTTCTATGAATTATTTGCTCAGTACATTTTTATAGATTCCATTCTCATACGAACATTTTTCATGGGATAATCTTTTTCATGAAATTATCAGCAAATAAGGGACCATCAATGTACTTTTCACAACCTTATTTTCCCTGGGTATGATGTCCGGCTTATAAAGTTGGTTTCCACCATAGAAAACCAATTTTTCGTAAAAATTGTAGTGAAAATATTTCGTCACAAGTCTGCCCTTGAACTTTGGCGATTTTTTCTCTTATACTCTAATATGTTATGCCTATTAGGAACTCAACAGCATGGAGGAATCCGGGGTGAGGCCCGAGAAATTAATTTCGGCTTATAATGTTGGTTTCCACGTAAAAGACCAATTTTTTTTCAAAATTGTATTGAAAATATTTAGGCACTGGTTTGGTCTTGGACTTTGGTGATTTTTCTCCTTGTCTTCTAATATATTTTGTCTATTGGGAACCCAAGAGCATGAAGAAATACGTGTTGTGGGCCGTAATATGATTTTCGGCCTATAACGTTGGTTTCCATGAAAAACAACAAAATTCTCGTCAACATTGTACAGACAATATTCCGTCACAGGTCTGTCCATGGACTTGGGCTATTTTTTTTCTTCTACTCTAATATGCTATACTTATTGGAAACCCAAGAGAATGGTAGAAAGCGGGTTGGGGGCCGAGATATGATTTTCGGCTTATAACGTTGGTTTCCACAAAAAAGGACCTATTTTTCGTCAAAATTGTACTGGAAATATTTCGGCACTGGTTTCTTCTTCCACGTTGGTGATTTTCCCCCTTATCTTCTCATATGTTTTGTGTAATAGGAACCCAAAAGAGTGAAGAAATGCGTCTCGTGGGCTGTAATATGATTTTCGGCTCATAACGTTGGTTTCCGCGACAAAAGATCTATTTTTCGTCAAAATTGTACTGGAAATATTTCGTCACCGGTCTGTCCTTGGCCTTTGGCAATTTTTTCCAAGTCTTTGAACGAAGAAAGAACTGACGTAAAGATTTCCTTAATAGAACACATTTTATTTATCCCTTTTATTCAAAATTCAAATGAAAGAACACGAAAAATCCAACAGATTTGCCCACTTTAAATGTCGCTTTTGCATTCTGAATCTAGAGATTTCATCTCATCCAAAATGTGCCCCCAATGAAATATATTTCCAATGTTTGCATGTGGCCGATGAAAGTCCAATTATCCACAGTTTGATAGTTGCTGAAAAAAAGTAACCGAAAACTTCTAACATTTATTATGCCAGAACTCAAAGCAGCAAAAAAACTAAGCGAACTTAATTCAACGGAGCAACAGAATTCAAAGACGTTTAAAGTACCTGCATTGGTTTTGGAGGAAAACCATTTCAAGACAATTCAGAAATTAACCAAGAGACTCGGCAGAGTCTCGGGACAAGTGCATTGACAGCCCTGTCGTCTGCTGGCCCGAGGCTCTCGCCGAGACTATATTATCTCTGAATAAAACGATTTGCGGTGGTGGGGGTAAAATCGACATGTCATTTTCTTGAATTGCGAAACTCAGGAGTTATGTCGCAATTTGAAAATTGAACTTTCAGCTAATTAAGAAATTCGCTTTCGATTGCGCCCAAAATCAGCATGATCGGTGGCGTAATTGCTGAGAAAAAACTTTGCACAGGCTCAAGATTATGCAAAAAGTACCAACACATTTACGCAGCTGACGTATCCGTATATGGGTTCAGACCAATACATACAAGGGCTTCTTGATGCCCATCATAACCAATCACCGGTGAGAATCTATCCGTCTCGACCAATCGCCGATGAGAAAGTTTCTGATAGTCCTCAATGTTTTCTTGTATACCGTCTGTTATCGTCTGTTATGTTATTATAAAGTGATTGCGATCGTAGCCCCGTGGATCAACGGTGCAAGATTTACAAATTTCGTTTAAATAAATAAAACATTATTGGCAATAGCAGTGGATATAATCAATTTTATTTTTTTCATAAAAGAAGTTTCAATAAGTTTCGAGCCCAATTCACGACAATAATATCTATAATAAATAAAACCTCAAAAGTGGATTAATTGATCTCATACAGTGTACTGAGAGTGAGTAAAATATTGAGAAGTGAAAACGTGAATAATGTGTGTCGTGAAAATTAAGAATCATCTGTTCTACTTCGATATCGTAATATATACATAGATAGCAAATTTGCGAGATTTCGCGTCATGTTGACGTTTGAGGTTATGACCGCCGGAGTGCTGTTGCGTGCAGAGTGTAGAAAAATAAAAGTGTTTATTGAAAAGTGGAAGGAATCGATATTATTAATGACGTGACTAATTAGTGTTGAATAATAATAATAATAACAATGAGAAAAAAAACGTTCGTTCATTATAACCTCTAAAACGTTCTTTCCAAACAGAAATTCTATGTTGTGTAATTACATTAAAGAGGTGGATGGTTGTGTGTAAACGAATTCAAATAAATTTCAAAAAACTTTGGTCAAGTAATTCAATGTATTGTTGTCATAATTTCTTTCATTTAGTTTGGCTGTGTTCACCGGTCCCTTTTTTCCACCTCCTTAGCTTACAGTGTATTGTCATACTAATTTCTATTTGTTCTCCAGACAATACGAGAGATATTCGTATTTCTATTTTTTTATATTAATTTCAACAAGATAATTTGAAATATTTATAACAAAAAGCCTTCATGATTGCTTGTTCATACACCCAAGTTTTGAAAAATCTTTGGGCCATGTAAATGCATAGATATATTCACTTGAGTTGTTACATGATAAATTTGGAAATTTATTTCAATAAGTCATTGGGTGCTTAATTTTCATGATATCAAAATTTGTATCTTCGAAATGCAATGAACACCTCTAAAGTTCGACAAAGTGATGAAGCGACATGTATATTGAATATTTCCAGACCATGTTTGCGATTGGCATTGTGGGTTGAAAAATTCATGTCTGTAAGTCTACACCTGATCATTTTTGGATGTGATCAAATATTTTGTCTGCGAATAACCATGGAGACATACAAAATTACAGCATTTTGCTTGCTTCAACATGCATCGTATCTGTCACTTTTTTTTGAATGTGTCATAATAAGTTTCAAAAATTTGGTTCATGTAATTTTGAAATGTTTTTCCCTATAGCACCAAAGTCTGTATAACTGGTACGTAGCAAGTACCTATGAACTTTGATATTTCTGTGAAATAGCAGGTATGCCAATCTTTTAACTTTTTGGTTCTGACTGGAATATATTAACGAAGATATTCATTACTATAGTCTTCACCTACTTATTTCTGAATAGATCTGAAATTACTGTCTTCAGAAACTAATGCACAGATACATGAAACAATTTTGATTTCTGTTCTCTTTCAATTGCGCTGTCTTTTTTCTTTTTAACTATGGCTCTGCTCTTTCCGATCCTTGTTTTGACTCCATCGGTTTGCAGCGGATCGATGCATATTATTAATTGGTTGCCTAATATGTGTCCTATGATTTTCTACTATTTCTTCATGCTGATTTTGGTAACGTGATTCAAGAGGTTTCCAATTATGATCATCAATCGCACATTTTGTACAACAGATTCTCAAAACAGTTTCTGGTCTTGATATAAGTGTAGTTATTCTTTTTCCACCTGGTCTGTCGAGTAATAAATTTTGAAACTTGTTCCAAAAAGTCTTTGGATGCTTTTTTTGCTGATAATATGAAAAGTTGAATCTTCGGAATGCGGTAGGCAAACACAAATATTGACAACAATACTTATGAAATGACATGTATGTTGAGTGTTCCCACTTTGCAAACTGCAAATGTGGAATTATTGGTGAAAACATTCATTACGATAAGTGTACAGTTGCTCAGTTTTCGATGCGATTAAGTATAATACCTGCCAACATCATGGTAACCTACAGAATTTCTGAATGTTATGTGTGCTATGTCATTTTAATGCAACATCATGACTTCTAACAACTTTCCACTCTAATACTATAGATTTGGATCATTGAAATACAGCAAAAATCTGCAAACTACAAAATTTATATACTGTGCCATTCATTTTATTTTTTGACTCGCACCGTAACATAAATATGAAGTGAAAACTTCATTACAAAAGTCTTCAGTTGCTCATTTATGGATGGATTTGAAATTGCTGTCTTCCAAACTCATTGCGCAGATACATTGAATTGCAGCAGATACCTGCGAATTTGGAAATTTCTGTGGATAAGTATATGTGCTAAGTATCACCCCCTATCTTTATGGTAATATGTAATGGAACTTTGTTCAGCAAGTTTTAAAGTATTTCTTTTCAAATAGTATTAAAGTTTGTATTACTGCGGTATGGAGCGAATACCTTCAAACTTTGATATTTTTGTGTCGCAGCATGTGTGCCAATTATTTAAATTTTTTACTCCAACCGTAACATATAATTTCAAAAATTCATCACAAAAGTTTTCAGCTTTACTAATTGTCTTAATTTTCCTTTTTCTAAATTCTATGCTAAATTTCTGAATTTCCTAATTTATTTCTAAATTATCCTGAAATGAAATTGTTTTCCTCCACAAGCAATGCAGGTACCTTAAACGTCTTTGAATTCTGTTGCTCTGTTGAATCAAGTACGCTCAGTTTTTTTTACTTCTTTGAATTCTGACATAATAAATGTTTCCGGGTGCCTTTTTTCTGCAACTATCAAACTGTAGATAATTGGATCTCCGCGGCCACTTGCAAACTATGGAAATATATTTCATCGGGGGCATATTTTGGATGACACGAAAATGTCTAGATTCAGAATGCAAAAACGACATTTAAAAATGGCCAATTCTGTTGTATTCATTGTGTCTTGAATTTGATCTATCTTTTCTCTTTTCCTTTCTTTTCACTAACGTTATAAGCCGGAAATCATATCTCAGCCCGCAACACGCATTGCTACATGCTCTTGAGTTTCCAATGGACAAAACATATTAGAAGACAAGGAGAAAAATCACCAAAGTCCAAGAACAAACCTCTATCGAAATATTTCCAGTACAATTTTGACGAAATTTAGGTTTTTTTTCGTGGAAACCAACGTTATAAGCCGAAAATCATATCACGACCTACAACCTGCTTTTCACCGTGCTCTTTGGTTCCTAATTGACAAAACAAATTAGAGTACAAGGAAAGAAATCGCCAAAGTCCAAGGAGAGACCTGTGACGGAATATTTTCAGTACAATTTGGATGAAAAATAGGTCTTTTTTCGTAGAAACCAACGTTATAAGCCGAAAATCATATCTCGACCTCCAACCCGCTTTCCATCGTGCTCTTTGGTTCCTAATTGACAAAACATATTAAGATACAAGGAAAAAAATCGCCAAAGTCCAAGAACAGACCTGTGACGAAATATTTCCAGTTCAATTTTTACGAAAAATAGGTCTTTTTTCGTGGAAACCTACGCTATAAGCCGAAATTCATATCCCGGCCTCCAACCCGCTTGCGGCCGTGCTCTTGGGTTCCTAATTGACAAAACATATTAGAGTACAAGGGAAAAATTCGCCGAAGTCCGAGGACAGACCTGTGACGAAATATGTCCAGTACAATTTTGACGAAAAATAGGTCTTTTTTCGTGAAAACCAACGTTATAAGACGAAAATCAGAAATAATTCATAGAAATTTAAACTAAAATCCCATAGTCAACTGAACATAAATAAGGAACTTTTGAGAAAAAAGACGTGATATCAAACCATAAACTTCCCCTAGGAAAAAAAAGGTTGGGACAAGTACATTGGTGGTCCGTCGTTTGCTGATAATTCCATCCATGAAAAAAACTTTAAAACAAAATTTTTATAAAAAATGGGCAAAAAAATTGTTTTATAAAAAAAATACAGAACAATTCGAAAAAAATTTCACAAATCTTGAAAAAGCATTATTTTTAAAAAAAACTAAACTGTATCTATTTTTTAAAGTGTTAAAAGAATCAAATAACAAGTAAAAAATAAAAACCGAAAAATCGCGCTTGAAATCATTTTGGAAACCGATGCCTCATTCTTCTTATTTGATTCGAAGGGCTAAATCAATTTAAAAAAATTCCATCTAATTTACGTACAGCATTAAAATTTATTATATCAATTCGAGGCCAAGTATTTTCTAATAAGTTGAAAAAAATTACCATTTGAGTTACGTGCAGCACTAAAATTTATGATATCAATCGAAGGACAAGTAATTTATGAGTAACTCCAAATTTCAACATTATGGAACTTTTTTAAGAAGCATTTAAATCCAAAAAAATCACATGCAAGCTAGTCATTTCTTACTCTATGGTGGCAGAGACAATCGATTTTTTTCAGACTTTCAGGAGCTACTGATATTATTCACAATATTCGACGTCGATTGGATCGATAGAAATTATGTTTAAATATGAGTTAAAAGTACTTGTCCGGCCCATCACTTTTCAGTTAAATCAAATAAAAATCAATCATAACAAAACGAAACTGTACGGGAGAATCCGGTTAAAAATTTATTGAAATGCGATTTAGGTTAGTTATGCCGAATGAAATTCGTTCGCTGGAAGAAGTGAGAAGTAAAATCTGCCGTCATAGCAATACAAACTGGGGAGTTCATTTGCAAGCTTCAACATATTTAATGTGCAAAATGTTTTTTATTTATCGATGCACAATAACATCTTTTGTATATTACAGGACAATTTGTTTCCATTCTTATTAAATTAGTGCAATTAAGAGAAAATTTCTTGAAGATAACTCTCTAAATTCCCTCTGCATGAATATTTGTGCTCCAACAGTTCTAAAAAAGCCCTGATTTTTATTTAAATATAATAAGTTTAATGGAAAGTGATGGGCCGGACAAGTACTTTTAACTCATATTTAAACATAATTTCTATCGATCCAATCGACGTCGAATATTGTGAATAATATCAGTAGCTCCTGAAAGTCTGAAAAAAATCGATTGTCTCTGCCACCATAGAGTAAGAAATGACTAGCTTGCATGTGATTTTTTTGGATTTAAATGCTTCTTAAAAAAGTTCCATAATGTTGAAATTTGGAGTTACTCATAAATGACTTGTCCTTCGATTGATATCATAAATTTTAGTGCTGCACGTAACTCAAATGGTAATTTTTTTCAATTTATTAGAAAATACTTGGCCTCGAATTGATATAATAAATTTTAATGCTGTACGTAAATTAGATGGAATTTTTTTAAATTGATTTAGCCCTTCGAATCAAATAAGAAGAATGAGGCATCGGTTTCCAAAATGATTTCAAGCGCGATTTTTCGGTTTTTATTTTTTACTTGTTATTTGATTCTTTTAACACTTTAAAAAATAGATACAGTTTAGTTTTTTTTAAAAATAATGCTTTTTCAAGATTTGTGAAATTTTTTTCGAATTGTTCTGTATTTTTTTTATAAAATAATTTTTTTGCCCATTTTTAGAAATTCGAAAACTCACAATGGAGTAGAAAAAGGAAAATTGAAGTATCTAGAAAAGCGGAAGACTTTTGTGATGAATCTTCTAGATTACATGATACGGTTGGAGTAAATGATTTGAATGATTGGCACACATGCTGCAACACAGAAATATCAAAGTTTGGAAGTATTCGCTGTATATCAGTCTTACAAACTTCAATACTATTTGAAAAGGAACACTTAAAAACTTGCCGAACCAAGTTCCATTACATATTACCATAATCAAAGATAAGGGGTATATATATTTATCCACAGAAATTTCAGAGTTCGCAGGTATCTGCTGCGGTTCAATGTATCTGCGCAATGAGCTTCGAAGACAGCAATTTCAAATCTATCCATAAATGAGCAACTGAAGACTTTTATAATCAATTTTTTACTTCATATAAATGTTACAGTTAGAGTCAAAATGTAAAATGAATGGCACAGTATTTAAATTGTATAGTTTGCAGATTTTTGCAGTATTTTAATGATCCGAATCTACACCATTATAATGAAAAGTTGCCAAAAGTCATGATGTTACATTAAAATGACATAGCGCACATTGCATTCAGCAATTCTGTAAGTTTCTGGGGATGTTGGTAGGCATCATATTTGATCGCATCCAAAACTGAGCAATAGTAGACTTATCGGAATGAATTTTTTTTATAATGATTCCATATTTGTAGTTTGCAAAGTGGAATTACTCAACATACATGTCATTCTACAAGTTTTGTTATCAAAACTTGTGTTTGCATACCGCATTCCTAAAATACGACTTTTCATATCATTAGCAAAAAAAGCATCCAAAGGCTTTCTGGAAAAGTTTCCAAATTTATCACTCGACAGACCTAATGGGAAAAGAATAACTACACACTATACCAAGACCAGATTTTTTTTAAGAAAATCTGATTTACAAAAAGTGCAATTCAAGATCATGGTTAGAAACCTCTCGAATCATGTTACCACAATCATCATGAAGGAGTAGAAAATCATAGAACACATATTAGGCAACGAATTAATGAAAACAGCATGAGTGCTGTAAAAAAATTGGAGACAAGTACATTTATGTTTTATGTAACCTCGACTGAGTAAAACCCGACGTGTTACTCGTGTAGTCCAAAAAATAAATGCACGATGATTTATAAGAAGTTGTTCGATCTATTCTCTGGAAACTTGCTTCAATAATGAGCAATTCATTACTAAAGGTTATAAAAAAAAACTATTTCAAACGTAATGAATAAAAAAAATGAATCTGTTAAATCCTGGTAATGTATGAAAAACATTTGGTTCAAAGGAACAAAAGGTTGTCAAATAAATGCAAAAGGGACGAGTACATCGGATGACGAATAAACAAAATTTTTAACATAATGGTATGTAAAAAAAATTACGAAACCAACTGTGTTTGAATAAAACAATTAAGAAAAGCTTTCACAAATCGTGAAAAAAACATTATATTTAGAAGAAATACAAATCCATAATTATATTGTAAAGGAAAAAAAAATTCAAATAGAACGTGAGAAATTCATTCCTACGGGAAGCATCCGGAACTTGAAAAAGTTCTAGTGAATCAAAAAGTTACCAAAAAATCGCATCAAAGGTAAAAGTCATTTGTTACTCTATGGTGACAGATACTTAGAAGAAAATCGATTCTTCTCAGACTTTCAGGACCCCTTGGTATTCACAATACTCGATGTCGATTTCGTGTCGGTACAAATTATGTTTAAATATGTGCTAAAAGTACTTGTCCGGCCCATCACTTTTCATTCAAATTGCTCATTCAAATAAAAATCAAACTAGACCTTAATTAATGTATTATTTTTATGGAACTAATATTAACGCTACCGTTACACGCCCACTTGAATTCGAACATCATCTCATATATGCTCGGCGGCAACTATTTCTTCGCAACAATTCACTCATGTTTTTATGTTGATTTTAACAAAGTGCAATTGTGTATGTGATAATAAAAAAAAACGAGATTATACAGACGAATCCTCTCGAAAATTTCAATATAAACTGGAGAGTTAATTTGGAAGCTTGACAATTTTTATCGTCCGAAGTTTATTTTTTCATCAATACACAATAATATCTCTTGTATATTACAGAAAAATTGAATGCAATTAAGTTAAAATCTCTTGGAGATAATTTTCTCAATTCCCTCTGTAGGCATACATATGATCCATCAGATCTAAAAGAGCCCTGATTTTTATTTGAATGAGCAATTTGAATGAAAAGTGATGGGCCGGACAAGTACTTTTAGCACATATTTAAACATAATTTGTACCGACACGAAATCGACATCGAGTATTGTGAATACCAAGGGGTCCTGAAAGTCTGAGAAGAATCGATTTTCTTCTAAGTATCTGTCACCATAGAGTAACAAATGACTTTTACCTTTGATGCGATTTTTTGGTAACTTTTTGATTCACTAGAACTTTTTCAAGTTCCGGATGCTTCCCGTAGGAATGAATTTCTCACGTTCTATTTGAATTTTCTTTTCCTTTACAATATAATTATGGATTTGTATTTCTTCTAAATATAATGTTTTTTTCACGATTTGTGAAAGCTTTTCTTAATTGTTTTATTCAAACACAGTTGGTTTCGTAATTTTTTTTACATACCATTATGTTAAAAATTTTGTTTATTCGTCATCCGATGTACTCGTCCCTTTTGCATTTATTTGACAACCTTTTGTTCCTTTGAACCAAATGTTTTTCATACATTACCAGGATTTAACAGATTCATTTTTTTTATTCATTACGTTTGAAATAGTTTTTTTTTATAACCTTTAGTAATGAATTGCTCATTATTGAAGCAAGTTTCCAGAGAATAGATCGAACAACTTCTTATAAATCATCGTGCATTTATTTTTTGGACTACACGAGTAACACGTCGGGTTTTACTCAGTCGAGGTTACATAAAACATAAATGTACTTGTCTCCAATTTTTTTACAGCACTCATGCTGTTTTCACGGTTTGATTTGACTACTTTTTGTGCACTGTGAACTTGAAAAAAATTCACAGGACATGTTACGACACAACTATTATCGTTAATTCATTTTTTTGTTCGTTCCAAGAAATACACATAACTATTCTTGGCGTTTCTCGGCCAACTTCTTTTTTCGACCTTAGCATCATCAGCAAAAACCCATGACGTACCAGATCTTAACATGTTCGTATAATGCCCTTCAAATACTGTTCGATCATGATGGAAAATAGCACTATTGACTTTATATTTTTCGCCGCAAACAGTAACTACAGCGGATGGAATACCTTTAATACTAAAATTAATCTTTGAAAGTTTCATAGTTTTTTCATCTATAGATAATATTAAAAGTTGAAGAATCAAAACGCCTTGAACAGTTGATAGCGAAGTTTTTGTTAAGAGTGTTCCCATTCCGCCATAAGCATTGCACTGATGTCCTTCAATCGGATTCCACTGAGACAAACTATATATGTTCGATTAATTCCTGTAAAGTAAAAGCTTTTTTAACACGCGGAAAGCTCAAAACTAGTATATTATTTGCTTGTTCATCTGTGGTCGTATATTGACAAGCTTTACATCGAACTTTAATAATCAATTTATGTTCTACAGCATTTCGAAGTAAATCAGATTTTTTGCAGATTCCCATGAAAAATTCAGAAACGTCGTGCTGTTTTTTTTTGAATAAACGATTCTCCTACATATTCTCTTACAACGCATGAACTCACTGATTTATTTCTTTCCACATAAGACCGAAGTAAAAGAGGTATAGGATTTTCTTTCTCCTCCGAAGTCTGAAAAATTCTTCCCTAAGAGGTTTGCAATTGAAAATACATTGTATAATAGAATTAGCATAACACGAAACACCATCCGTATTGGTTAATCCGTTAATAGACCAGGAGCTCATATTTTTCCATTCACTTGGCGCTGCTTGACACTCCATAACATTTTTGGATATAGCCCAAACAAAATCTGGAATTTTGGGAGCCCATTGTTTGGCAAACTTTATGAGTGCAAGATCTGTACGAAACTTCTGTCTGAGACGATTGTATTCCCTTATAGCTAACTCATCTGCTTTTACAGAATGGGGATCGAAATTGATTAAATGTAGTCCGTCTAAGGTAGTAACACGAGAAAGACCAACATAAGTCTGTCCACAAGTGAATATAGAATTTCCTGCATTATAATTATTACCTATCAGTTTATTCGGAAAAATTTTTAATTAATAAAATAGATTTTTAGTTTCCCTACCTTGGAAATTTTTTAAAAAATTCCCTGCCTCATTGAAAGAGAAAAATATATCAAATTACGGCTAATAAAAATTCCAGATAACGCGATATTGAAAATCCAACTTACGCAGAATTAGTTTTTTTGAAAAATCATTTTATTATACATTAAAGTTGTTTTAAGTACTATACAGCCAAACAAACATGCGCGCGCATATTTTATTTCCAACTTAAATTTTACTTTGTTCGATTAAAAATCATCAACACTTTCGAATAGTCTGTTATGCGGTTACAAATTCAGCGCCATTTTCTAAATTATCAAGAATTCCATCAACGCCCTCATAAATTTCTTCTCCAACCCTATTGACTCCTGAATTAACGAGTCAGAGCAAATTTCAAAATGGACCATATTTTTTACCAAAATACATTAAGCAAACTCGTTTCTGAAAAACACGATGAACCAAGCCACAAGTCCGTAACTTCTTATCAGCAACAACGAGGAAAACTGCAAAAAACGTAAATATATGAATATATATTATATAAGTGTTTCAAACCATGATTGCAATAATTTCCATCATCGACTAATTCGTAGCGTTAAACTTGGATACTGACTTACCTTGAGAAACACTTGAATCAATGGTTGTGTCTTGGCAAGAGCAACACGAAAAATGACCAAGCAGTTTGGACGGAATTCTCACAGCGAAAATCCAGAAATATTTTTTTTTTTAACTGAAATAGAATACAATTAATCACATAATGATGACTTCGTTTCTCATTCAATTTGATAGAAAACTACAAAAAAATGCATATAAATATACCTGAATCGAAATTTCATTCTCTGTAGTATCGCACCTTTCAGAACTGAAAAGTTCTAACATATTCCTAACGAGTCTGACCCAAGAATCTCATTCCCAGTATCCACTCATTTGAAGCCCATGGCTCAAGGAATACCTCCATACACTTAAGATCACGAAATCTGGACAATCAAGACTTTGAGCCATATATTTTCATGGAACGCTTGAGACTGTAAAACCGTGTTGATCAACCAAACTGAGGTCATGGAAAAAAATCACACCGTGTCCATTTGAATCAAAAGAGTTTTATCAGGAAACACCGCTTCCACTGTAATAAAAAAAAATTTTTATTGCAATTTCATCTTCATCTATACTATTAAACTGAACGAGTTTATAGGGCTTGTGGTTTATATTCTGATTGAGGATCAAATTTTGATACCTTTATCTCAGATTTGCTGGTCCGTAACAAGTTCTGACACTTTAGGAACCTGTACGCTTGGACCATTGCGACAATCTTCAAAACCAAAAATGAAAAGGAACAGCAACAGACCGCTTCCACATTTCATTAGCACTGGAGATAAAAGATTCTGTGATCAGAAAATTACTATTATATTGAAAAATTATTCTACTTATTCAAAAGCATTGTCACCGGAGCCTGCAAGTATACTCACCCGCACTTGATCTTTCTTCATTTTCTTTGCAGATCAACGTTGATCCAAACCTCAAGAAATCTCTATCCGAAAGGAACCAAAATTTTATCTCGGTCTTCTGACTGGCAGTCTTCAAGTATGAAACTTTAACGCTGTTGATTGCAATTTCATCTTCATCTCTACTATTAACTTGTGGTTTAAATTCTGATTGAGGATCAAATTTTGATACCTTTATCTCAGACAACAAAATTTTTGCTGGTCCGTAACAAATTCTGACACTTTAGGAACCCGTGGACTTGGACCATTGCGACAGTCTTCACAACCAAAAATGAAAAGGAACAGCAACAGACCGCTTCCACATTTCATTAGCACTGGAGATAAAAGATTTTGTAATCAGAAAATTACTATTATATTGAAAAATTATTCTACTTATTTAAAAGCATTGTCACCGGAGCCTGCAAGTATACTCACCCGCACTCTATCTTTCTTCATTTTCTTTGCGGATCCAAAAATTTTTGTTGATCCAAAAATTCAGAATACGGACCAACTCAAGAAATCTCTATCCGGAAGGAACCAAAATTTTATTTCGGTCTTCTGACTGGCAGTCTTCTGCGTATGAAACTTTAACTGTTGAAAACACAATCTTGGATTTCGACCTCTATTTCGCTTTTTTTCATCTTTACTTTTTTCACCATTTTCACTAAACATTGTCCTGCTTTTAAATAGTCGGTGAATAGTCGGTGAAAACTGTTACATTCGCGATCTTTCTTTTACATCACGGAAATATATAGATATATACTTGTACTACAGAGAACTGTCAAACGCGATCTTTATAACCTCATTCATTTAACAACACACCATACGTCATATCACGAAATATATATAAGTATATACTTGTATTATGGCACCAGAAAAAAAATATATAGGTATATAAAATGTATTATGGCACCAGATTTGTCACTAAAAAAAAACAAATAAACATCAAAAATGTGTGCGAAAATCCGACCCATTTTTTGATGCTATTAAAAAATAAATAATTAATATCTCTTCAACGCGTTAAGCTACAAAGTTCGAAGAGGTCACGATCGAAAGAAAAAAAAAAATAAAAAATACGTTAACTTATAATATTCTCTGGAATACTATAGTTAATTAATTATTAAAGAAACAAATTTTGAAAATTTTCGAAAACAATTGGAAACGCTATCGCTCCGGTAAAGAGTCTCTGGCAGCAACTCGTCATGTCATGTTGTTGTTATAAATGTACTTGTCTCAGAGTCGCTGCCGCGACTCTAGATATGAATCGATCCGCTGCAAACTGAGCGGGTGAAAACAAGGATCGGAGAGGGCAGAGCCAAACTGAATATCAAGCAAAATATGGGGATGTTTAAAAATAATGACGACACAACAAATAAATTAGAAAACATTTATTCAATTGAAGTTACTAATATTCTTACGGTTGCGAGTATTTTAGTTCTATTTATTCGTATATATAACCTTGACATATAACCACGCCACTGACGATATATTCGCACTGGACAATATTTTTCGTACTCTGGTTTAATTGAAGGATTATATCAGTTAACAATTATTTCCAATCGAACGAAATAATGAAATCTTGAAAAGTTTCGTTGACATATGCATCGCGCATTTTTTATATTCTTTTTCACACTCACATCACAGACTACATTTACGCGGCCGCTTTGATACCGGTTTAATATATCACAAATAACAACATAAATAGTAATCTGCACTTCTTTAGATGATGAAAATTATTTTTTTATTTATCCCGCACGCACTTCGTAATGTCGAAACTCTGTTCACACGATCAAAAACTGACACATGGTTTGTACATATATATATGTATATCGGTCGAATTTATGACTGCTGTTACCAGCTGTGCTGCGCCGTGTACTACGTTCTGCAGTTGACGTCAGATTTCCAATCATCAACAACCAATTTCAACAACCAATCACAACGTCTAAAAATGGATGTCGTCAGATCCAACGAATCAGAAACTCGAGAGCATCAAAGGGCCTTTGATGGTGTTTATAAATACAGACGCATAAATTCTTGAATGTGTTGGTAACTTTTGCGTAATCTTGAGCCCGTGCAAAGCTTTCTCTCAGCAATTACAACACCTATCATGCTGATTTAAGGCGGAATCGAAAGAGAATTACTCAATTGGCTTAAACTTCAATTTTCAAGTTGCTAAATGGCTCCTGAGCTTCGTAATTCAATAAAATCACATGCCAATTTTACCCCCACCACGGCGAATTGTTTTATTCAGAGAAAGTATAGTCTCGGCGAGAGTCTCGGGCCAGCAGACGACAGGGCTGTTAATGTACTTGTCCCGAGACTCTACCGAGTCTCTTGATCGGTGAACACCAATTTTCATGTATATGAACGTTCGGAAACGACATCACTCGATTGTAAGGTATGATCTCGAATCGCACGTCGGAAAGCTGTTCAGTTCGAAATGTCAGTGAATCTTGTTAACTTTTATCGATTTACACAAAAGTTTATCGGTGATCACCAATTTTCACGTTTATGATGGTTCGGAAACGACATCACACGATTGTAACGTATGATCTCGGATCACACGTCGGAAAGCTGTTCTGCTCGAAATGTCAGTGAATCTTCTTGATTTGTTGCGATTCTCACAAAAGTGTATCGGTGAACACCAATTTTCATGTATATGAACGTTCGGAAACGACATCACTCGATTGTAAGGTATGATCTCGAATCGCACGTCGGACAGCTGTTCAGTTCGAAATGTCAGTGAATCTTGTTAATTTTTATCGATTTACAGAAAAGTTTATCGGTGATCACCAATTTTCACGTTTATGATGGTTCGGAAACTACATCAAACGATTGTAAGGTATGATCTCGATTCGCACATCGGAAAGCGATTGGGAACGAAATGTCAGTGAATCTTGTCAATTTGTGCGGTTCACACAAAAGTGTATCGGTGATCAGCAATTTTCACGTTTATGGTGGTTCGGAAACGACATCACTCGATTGTAAGGTGTGATCTCGAATCGCACGTCAGAAAGCTGTTCAGTTCGAAATGTCAGTGAATCTTGTTAATTTTTATCGATTCACACAAAAGTGTATCGGTGATCACCAATTTTCATGTTTATGAACGTTCGGAAACGACATCACTCGATTGTAAGGTATGATCTCGAATCGAAATGTCATTGAATATTGTTAATTTGTCATGAATTGAACAAATATTTTATTGGTGATCAACAATCTTCATGTTTATGAACGTTCGGAAACGTTTTCATAGCGCGATTGTCAGTTCAGATCTCAAATGGCCTTTCGAATTCCGATACTACATGTCTGTAAAATTGTTGATATGTGACGTTTATCGGTGAACGTTTGCAATCTTTCATAAACATGAAAATAGGTAATCAGCGATAATCTTTTGTGTTAAATTCTACAAATCTACAATTTTTTCCGACATTTCTATCAGAATCGCAATCCGAAATGCGATTCGAGACCGGATCTGACAATCGAACGATGTCGTTTCTGAACGTTCACAAATATGACAATTCGTGATCACAAATAAACTTTTGTGAGAATCGTTACAAATTATCAAGATTCACTGACAATTCGAACAGAATCGGTTTCCGACGTGCGATGCGAGATCATAACTTACAATCGAGTGATGTCGTTTCCGAAAGTTCGTATACATGAAAAACGGTGATCACGATAAACTTTTTGTTGAAGTCATCACACATTAACAAGATTCTATGACATTTCTAACAGAATCGCTTTCTGACGTGCGATTCGAGATCATAACTTACAATGGATTTATGTCGTTTCCGAACGTGCATAAACATGAAAATTGGTGATCACCGATTCACTTTTGTGTGAATCGATAAAAATTAACAAGATTCACCGACATTTCGTTCTGAATCGCTTTCCGACGTGCGAATCGAGATCATAACTTACAATCGAGTGATGTCGTTTCCGAACCATCGTAAACGTGAAAATTGGAGATCACCGATACACTTTTGTGTGAATCGATACAATTTAACAATGTTACGTCCTAGGGTCTCCACCATCGTGTTGGCTGGTATGTATTGTAACGAATTTTTCCCGGGGAGGTACGATTCGTCCCTTCCCGGCTCACTCACCTCGCCTCGCGCTACTCTCCGGCTGCGAGAACGGACTGGGCGCCAGGTACAAAGTACCGCCGAATGAATCGACTTGAATTTCGTCGGATCTCGCGATGGTAACGTCAGGCAAAATTAGAATATAGAGAGCACGAGGGAAACAAGTGACCGAGGACGGTCCGGCTACTCAGCTCAGCTGAGGTACAAAAGGTAGAGGGGGGGATCCTTGGGAGAGAGTAACAATTCATAACGCAACAAAAAAAATATAGCCGACACAAATCAAGTAATTCAGAAAAGGTTTCACAATTTATTCGAAAGCTCGATGAATAGATCAGAATACAGCGAGAGACATATTAGAAATAGAGTGGATGCGATATAAAACAAAACCGGGGGGGGAAGTAAGTCGCTAACGAGTCCGAGCGTACAACGGTTAGGTCTTGCGCCGCGACGATGGAAATTCGCGTACGGCGGGCGCGAATCCGCCGGGTGAAAACGATTAGCGATTCGCCCCGCGATCTCACAGGTGCCGTAGATAGACGACAACCGATGCTCTGACATGGCAGGTAACAGGTAGCCAGTAACCCGACAATCGGGGCTGGAGGTAATAGGCAAAAGATAACCCACGTCAGAACGAACGGTGTCGCAGGTAATGCAAGGCAAAAGGTAGCGGCACCCGGTCGATCGAGAGGGGGTTAGAGAATAGAGTAATGGAAGAATTAACATTGAGACGGTATGAAAACGGATTGAAATTTAGGGCGCAACGCCGCTCGCAAAAATATATCGGAAAGTGATCAAAATACGACACGCAGTAGACATCGTAGCGTGACGGCTCAGGCAAAAGAAAGAATCGAGAAATATTCAACGCAAAAGACAACAGGTACTGCCGTATAAACGACGCGCGACCACGCGAGCAAGAGAGACGGAACGAAAACAAAGGCGCGAACGAACAGGCCGGCGAGAGCCTCAGCGCGTGAAGGGAGAGAGAGAGAGAGAACAACGTAACTGCGTGGAAAGTTCCAGCGCTTAATACTACCTTACATCAGACTTGAACTCGATATTTTCGAAATATTTGAATGAACAAGACTGTAATTAATTAACGCGAAGACCAAATGGACTGTGAGTTCGATAGGCAAGTCGAGCCACGCAAAACTGCCGTACTAAAGAATGAACACGGGAAGTATCGGCCACAATCTCGCTCGATACTTCGGCCCCGTGCCCGACTACAACGGCCAAAGCAAAAATACTCTACAAAAACCGGAACTAGATTCCGAAACTCGAAAAAGGACTCGACTTAACTAGCGAACTCGATGGAGAAAGAGACGTGGACTTACCGAGGAACACGCTCGCCGCACCAGGACCATGAAAACTCGACTTTGGGGAAGGCTCGGCTGTTGACTCGTCGTAACGGTGCTCGGAGAAAGACTAATTGGTGCGTGCGAGCGGTCCTCGCGATTCGGCGTTATCCCCACCACGAGGCACATGCATTGCGGCGCTCCCGCGCTAGGCGCGAACCCGAACGCGAACTCGGGGTTCGCGCTGTCGCGCGGGATTTTCAAACGGGGAGTGCGTCAATGCCAAAATTGCTGCTACGCTTGTTGCATGATCGGATCAAATACTGACCCCTCCGCTGCTCTCACCTTTCCCGCTCACTCGAAACACTTCTCCCTACAAGATGACCGTGATCCGGGTGTCTTTCCTCTTGGGGATCCGGCGGGCAGCTCCGGAAGGCTGAGGGGAGGCCTCCCTCACGATTCCTGACGTCTAGGATGCGTGGTGGGCCCACAAAATAACCACCAGGCAAAACAGCACCTCACCTCCGGAAAACTCCCCCAGATCCCACCTGACGAGGCGCCGGTTCACGCGGACTTTGACACCCGAATCTACGGTAGTGCGGGCGGTGCAACTCGGGGTTGCTACGGCGGGAAATACACGGGCGGCGTTCATGAAATGGCCAATGCCAGCGTGTTATTTCAACCGCCCGCAGGTCGAGATTGTTTTTCGGTGCTCGTAGACGGTGTGGGAGGATGGGTTCTTGCGAGCGAGATCGGCTCGAACAGCCGGAGAGACAGCCGACAAGTTTCAATTGTTAGGCCCCTGTGGTAGCGACAACACCAACTCGTTGCAATATCGAACTCCACTGTCAAAACGCAACGTCATTATTACTCAAAAACAGACAAACTAAAATTCTCTCTCCACCCTGCACTCAGAGGTAAAAGGTAGTCACAGAAGGTAATTAACGCTCGGTCGGTAATATAGGCGCTTTCTAAGCTAAACTTAAGAGCTACGTGGTGCTGAGTCTCAGTCCGAACATCGCCCGACGAGTCGAGGGGCGTCAAAAGGGCCGTAAACCCGGTCCACTGGTCGACAACGTCCGTACGAGTGGCGGGGCAGAAATGTCACGTCACAGTATCTGTAACATAAAGAAAATATATTTAAAATTGCCGCTTAAAAAATAAAATTTATTATTCGAAATAATAGTGACCAACATAGAAAGGCGAAAATAACTTTTAAGGAGCGCTATAGTTCAGTAAACGCTATAGTATGTAGACTAGCGAGCCCCGCGCGCAACTGACCTGCCTCACGGAGCCCGAGCGCCCGATGAGTCATCACTCAGCGCTCTCGAAATTTCAATTTTCATTAACTAACAATAATCGACTTAGAGCATTTTAAACAATTGGAACGTGTTTCTTATGAAAAGAGCTTTATTTTGATACCTCACACGGGTACCTTTTAATCATTTTTACCAAATATCAAAAGTTAACAATTTCAAATTTCATTAACTAACAATTTTACAGTTATCTAAATTTTAACGCTACGAGCGTGTTCTAGATCAAAATCCCTTTCAAATGAATACTCGCACGACCATTTTGCAATAATTCTTCTGTGAGTTATCAATTCGCGGAAAAACCGCGAAAAACCGCGAATTACCGCGAATCGTCCAAAAACGTCGAAAATCAAGTTCCAAACGATTAGATTCAATAGCAAAGACCATAATAACTAACTTGGGTGCTTTTTACAACTTTTCCGAAACATAAAAATTTAACAATATTTAATTTCATTAATTAACAATTATGTGGATAAATTATCTCTGTTACTCTCAAACGATAGGGAATTCAATGCCCTTTAAAATGATTACAAACTCGACCACTTTACACAAATTTTTCGCTGATATATCAATTCGCGGGTTAACCGCGAAAAACCGCGGAAAACCGCGGATCACCCAAAACACATCAAAAAACTCAGGAAATCAATGGGATTTCATAGCAAGGCGACATAGGACACAGTTCAAAAGCGATTGACACATTTTTAAGCATATAAACAATAATTGTTAATAAATAAACAAATTTCGTTACAAACAAATTATCTTTATTTTCAATCAAGAAACACAAATATATGTATATGGGGAACAGAAACGCTTATTTCGCTATTTCTATCGAGGTATATGAGTATATAAGGTTTATACATAAGTTAAAGTATATATAGATACGTATAGACATGTATGTACATAGACTCGCTAAAACGCTTCTTATATAATGCTTAGGCTACGAAATAAATTCACTCGTCAACCCTGACCCTTCACTCGAGTCCTTTTTACGACCCTTTCCTTCCAATTTTTTCAAGGGTTCTTCCCAGCGAAAAGAAAGGACTCTAGAAAAAACTTCTCAAGAGTCACGCACGTGCCAGATGTGACAGTCCTCGTCAAAACGCTGTACAAAATTTCCTGAAAAACGCACAGAAAAATTAATCGTCAAATGTTAAACAATAAAAGAAAATATGTAGAAAAGCACACTTACCGATAAAACTTCGCTGCGCACCGTCCAAATCATTGTAAACACCCGTAGAGATCCTGCGAACAAAATAATATTTATAAAAAAACAAAATAATTAATTAAATAAACAATAATTGTACTTACCAACCCGAAATTTACTCGCCGTTGGATCCAGAAGAACCTGAAAATAGAAAATGGCAATCAATCAATAAAATAAGCATCGATTCGTAATTAATTAATAAACAACCAATTAATTGTTATAAGAAGATATTAAATATACTTACACACCCGTTGTATCCAGAGAAAACCTAGAAACAATAATGAGATAATAATCTTACAATAAACAGTAAATAAGAATGTAAAATCAATAATTATTTAACTGAAGTTAATTTATTATTGATAAATAAAATATAACGAAAATGTACTTACCTTAAAATTAAGCTGAAAATAAATGTAAAATTAATGATTAATTAAATTGGTTTTAAATAATCAATAATTACGAGTTAAACGAATTTATAAAGTATATAGAAACAGTATATAAGAGTCACGGATACTCACTTTATTTGTGTGCGCCAACCAACACCGAGACGCCCGGCCTCACCGATACTCCAACGGGACGCTGCTATTTAAGAGCGCAGGCGCGCCGCACTCACAAGTTCTCGAATCTCTCCACAGCTAGCCAGTCGAACTCCGGCCGAGAGCGAGCACGGATACTCCCGCAGAGCAGCTGAAAATCGAAAAGTTTTTAATAAGTTTTTAAAGTTCTTTTTCGTACAAGTTAATCGTACAAGTTTATTTTAATTTTGTAACATCGCAACTTAAAAGTTTGTAACAATACATAAGTGTAAAAAGGGTGAAAAGTGTTTAAAATAATTATTCAAATCATCCTTAAACCCTCGTTGAGTAATTTCCACCGATTCTCGCGATTAATTAACAATTTATTTCCGTTGAGTAATTTCCACCGAATCTCGCGATTAATTAGCAATTTATTTCCGCTGATCAATTTCCACCGAATCTCGCGATTAATTAACAATTTATTTCCGTTGAGTAATTTCCACCGAAACTCGCGATAATTCGAAATCATTTCTTTCGTTCGAGTATTTTTCACCGAAACTCGCGAATTATTATCATCAATTTTCTTCGAGTGATTTTTCCATTCTTTTCCTCGAGAATTAATATTTCTTAATTCGATAAAATCGAGTCTAATTATTTTTCTCGAATTATAAATTTTCACGAGTTATTTTCATCAAGATTAACTAGAGTCTCAATTTCATGTTTTACAAAAACTCGTGTTCATTACTGAACGAATTTATTAATTTCATTCTCTCTTTTATCTAACACCGTAAATTCTTTAAAACGTGGCATTATTTAATTTCATTTTCGTGCCTTAATTCAGCGATAAACCTGCGGATTCATTTCTTTTATAATCTGGCATACTTCATTCATTCAATCTCGCAGTTGAATAATTAATTCAAGTTTTTCCATACGATTCTTTTTGTGCTAGACTCAGGCACGTTAGATCGTATTTTAATTCTTTTATTTGTATCGTTCTGTGCTGGAGAATTTGGCACGCCGATACATATTTCTATCTCTCTCTCTCTTTCTCATTGTTCTGTGCTGGAGAATTTGGCACGTCAACGAGATTTCTTTCTTTTTTCTATCCTTTAAACAAACTTGAATTAATTATCGAAATATAAATTTAATTATGAAATTCTCTTATTATGCCTAGACGTCGAGGAGGCGTTAAATTTCAAATCCGCCGGGCTATCGCACGTGCCTGTAATAGACCCCGTTCTAAACCGTGGTAATAATAAATCGTGGGTGAAAACGTTGTGCAAAGCCACTCAACACTCACAGCTATCTGAAAACTCCGGTGTCGAATATCCGAACGATATTATTTATAATTTGGTGTTAAAATCGGGTCCGAGTAAAATTCGCGTCGTTTCCGACGTTATCGTTCGGAAGAGCATCTTCATTATCGACGCTAATTCGCCATACTCATTGGGACGTTTGGTCGGTTCATCGATCTTCACTCAACGAGAAGAATACCATCCCGATTGTGGAAACATCTCGGAGGCATCGACCGTTTCCCGACCATCAACACCAATCGACATCGAAGTAATAACAATCGATTAACTCATCCGTCGAAGAATAACTAAACGGTAAGTGAGTTTTATTTTATTTTTATTCTGAAAAGGTCATCCGGTAAATATTTCACGAGCATAGGTTTCGGTCCTGAGGGGGAAAATCCCACCTTCTCAAATACGAGATCTAAAATAAGTCTATTCGTCGTACCCCGTGTATCATTTTCCTGGACAAATAAATTCTTCCGGTTGCCGACCATCGAGCATACTGCTGACGGTAATCCAGTCTGTATCAATCCAATCGGTCAAGTAGAATTCCACATTTCCAGCAGTCGGTAAACTAACCAACCGCGACCAGGGTAAATCCTTGTCGTACCAAGCGGGCTGCTCTAAAAAGTTTCTCTCTTACCGTCCGTAGCCGTGAATCGTATTGTCAGTATTTCGTTAGATAATTTGTCTCTCTCTAAAAATCCGGGCATTAAACCACACGACGTAACAACAACATTCACTGACATTCCGAAAAGAGCAGCTTTCCGACGTGCGATCTGAGATCATAACTTATAATCGAGGTATGTCGTATCCGAACATGCACAAACATGAAAACAGATGATCTCCGCTACACTTTGGTATGAATCGATCGAAATTAACAAGATTCACTGACATTTCGTTCTGAAACGCTTTCCGATGTGCGAATCGAGATCATAACTTACAACCGAGTGATGTCGTTTCCGAACGTTCATAAACATGAAAATTGGCGATCACCGATACACTTTTGTGTGAACCGATACAATTTAACAACATTCACTGACATTTCGAACAGAACAGCTTTCCGACGTGCGATTCGAGATCATAACTTATAATCGAGTTATGTCGTATCCGAACATGCATAAACATGAAAACTGGTGATCACCGCTACACTTTTGTATGAATCGATCGAAATTAACAAGATTCACTGACATTTCATTCTGAATCGCTTTCCGATGTGCGAATCGAGATCATAACTTACAACCGAGTGATGTCGTTTCCGAACGTTCATAAACATGAAAATTGGAGATCACCGATGCTACACTTTTGTGTGAATCGATACAATTTATCAACATTCACTGACATTCCGAGAAGAGCAGCTTTCCGACGTGCGATCCGAGATCATAACTTATAATCGAGTTATGTCGTATCCGAACATGCATAAACATGAAAATTGGCGATCACTGATACACTTTTGTGTGAATCGATACAAATTAACCAGATTCACTGACATTTCGTTCTGAATCGCTTTCCGATGTGCGAATCGCGATCACACCTTACAATCGAGTGATGTCGTTTCCGAACCATCATAAACGTGAAAATTGGAGATCACCGATACACTTTTGTGTGAATCGATACAATTTATCAACATTCACTGACATTTCGAACAGAACAGCTTTCCGACGTGCGATTCGCGATCACGCTGTACAATCGAGTGATGTCGTTTCCGAACCACCATAAACGTGAAAATTGCTGATCACCGATACACTTTTGTGTGAATCGACACAAATTGACAAGATTCATTGACATTTCTTTCTGAATCGCTTTCCGATGTGCGAATCGCGATCACACCTTACAATCGAGTGATGTCGTTTCCGAACCATCGTAAACGTGAAAATAGGAAATCACCGATACACTTTTGTGTGAATCGATACAATTTAACAACATTCACTGACATTCCGAAAAGCGCAGCTTTCCGACGTGCGATTCGAGGTCATAACTTATAATCGAGTTATGTCGTATCCGAACATGCATAAACATGAAAACTGGTGATCACCGCTACACTTTTGTATGAATCGATCGAAATTAACAAGATTCACTGACATTTCATTCTGAATCGCTTTCCGATGTGCGAATCGAGATCATAACTTACAACCGAGTGATGTCGTTTCCGAACGTTCATAAACATGAAAATTGGCGATCACCGATACACTTTTGTGTTAATCGTTACAAATTAACCAGATTCACTGACATTTCGTTCTGAATCGCTTTCCGATGTGCGATTCGAGATCATAACTTACAATCGAGTGATGTCGTATCCGATTATGCATAAACATGAAAATTGGTGATTACCGGTACACTTTCGTGTGAATCGACACAAATCAACAAGATTCTCTGACATTTCGTTCTGAATCGCTTTCCGATGTGCGAATCGCGATCACACCTTACAATCGAGTGATGTCGTTTCCGAACCATCGTAAACCTGAAAATTGGAGATCATCGATACACTTTTGTGTGAATCTATACATTTTAACAACATTCACTGACATTCCGAAAAGAGCAGCTTTCCGACGTGCGATCCGAGATCATAACTTATAATCGAGTTATGTCGTATTCACTGTTCGAAATGTCAGTGAATCTTCTTGATTTCTTGCGATTCTCACAAAAGTGTATCGGTCATCACCAATTTTCTCGTTTATGAACGTTCGGAAACGACATCACTCGATTGTAAGGTGTGATCGCGATTCGCACATCGGAAAGCGATTCAGAACGAAATGTCAGTGAATCTTGTTAATTTCCATCGATTCATACAAAAGTGTATCGGTGAACACCAATTTTCATGTATATGAACGTTCGGAAATGACATCACTCGATTGTAAGGTATGGATCTCGAATCGCACGTCGGAAAGCTGTTCAGTTCGAAATGTCAGTGAATCTTGTCAATTTTTGTCGATTTACACAAAAGTTTATCGGTGATCACCAATTTTCACGTTTATGATGGTTCGGAAACGACATCACTCGATTGTAAGGTGTGATCGCGATTCGCACATCGGAAAGCGATTGAGTGTTACGTCCTGATTGTTTTAGTTCGATAAATATTGACGCGCTCTAATTTGAACTGGACCCACGCAACAGATAAACTAGCGGTCCCTTGTTTAGAGGGGGAGATTTGCCCTCCGGGATTGGAACCGGTGTGTCACGGATTTGGATTTGAGGCAAAAGAATTTGGTAGGAAAAAGCTAAAATAGGGTAATAAAAATGGCAAAATATTACTTACCCTTTTTATGTAGCTGAGGCGGTGAAGCGTAGAGGGTTTAGAGGTGAACCTCCAGGTGATGCCCGGGTGGTTGATGAAAGTAAAGATGAAAGTAATGTCGTCGGTGCAGAATTATGTAAACGTTTCTTTTAGAATTCGAATCACAATTAACTCACACGTCGGAAACGATTTCACCGGCACGACCGTTGGTATTTATGATGGAGAATTAAAGTAGAGAAAAGTAATAAAAGACTTCAGTAGTGAAAGAAAGGAAATAATAAAACCTAATGAGAAATGAATGAATAAAAGTGGGTTAATAAATGAAACGATGAATGGTGAATCACTAATGAAGTAGTGAATATCGAAGCCAAAAGCATTTGATCCAAATAATGGGTTGGGTAAAGTCGCCAATAAATATAAGATGCCCGATCATTCAAATTTTGTTTACCGAATTGTTATCGCGAATTTCCAGAGAATGTCAACCATGATTCATAATACAATTACTAATTGGTTACCTGATATTTTGTTTGGGTACGCCCGACAAAACCCTAAGGTGCCGGCGTGTAGGCAACGCAAAAGCAAGTGGGGTTAATCCAAACTAATACCAAAAACCGAGAAAAAATGACAGAAAGACAATTTGAACACGCCACACAAAACACAAGGGTGCCAGCGTGTAGGCAACGCAGCGGTATGCAAAGCTAGTTCAAATTGTATGTGAAATTATGACGTGTAAAAATTGAGTTGACACTCTAGAAATATGGTAGTGCAAAAGTATTGTTTGGCTTGAATGTACCTCACGAAACACACTGGTGCCGGCGTGTAGGCAACGCAGTAGCAAGTGGCGTAAGTTCAAGTCAAAAAGCTAAATAAAAAGCCTTGAAAGGGTTCTTCAATTCCGATAAGGTGCCAGCGTGTAGGCGCGCTAAGGTATGAAGAAGAGATTCAAGGCTATGAAATTATGAAACAACCAAAAGCCTTGAATAGGTTTCCCAATTCCAATAAGGTGCCGGCGTGTACGCAGCGCTAAGGTATGAGAAAGAAATTCAAGGGCATGGGATCACGTCAAAAGTGAATTGTTAATTTATGAGTTAATTAATTAATACCCGACTGTAGATGATTAATGGGATTTTAATCGTTGAATGAAAACGATGATACAAGAAATTTCTACGAGATGTGAAGTTGAAGTTTGTTAAAGTGAGTGATTTCTACGTGAATATGGGGTACGTGAATAGATGCGATAAATCAAACGAAAAATTTAGCACTGTCGCACTGGTGTTATATATTGTTACAAAATTATTTAAACGTGGTTACATAAAGATTTATAAACATAACAATAAAATGCGTACTGTTATACCAGTTGGTGAATTTCCACAAAGACTTCGAAGTTAAACACGGGACCCGAATATGCACTTTTGGCTCTGACTATGGCCCGGAACTAACTCGCAAGAAACAATAATTATTCAAGACACAACTTGGAAAACTGTATCAAGAGACTCGGTAGAGTCTCGGGACAAGTACATTGACAGCCCTGTCGTCTGCTGGCCTGAGGCTCTCGCCGAGACTATTTTTCTCTGAATAAAACGATTCGCGGTGGTGGGGGTAAAACTGGCATGTCATTTTCTAGAATTGCGGAGCTCAAGAGATGTTTTGTTAGGCGAAAATTAGTTTGGAGACTAAATTTCAAAATCTCTTTCGAATGAGCCCGAAACCAACCCGATCAGTAGCGTAATTGCTGAGAAAAAACTTTGCACAGGCTCAAGATTATGCAAAAGTTACTAACACATTTAGAAATTTGACATGTCTGTATATAATACCATCAAAGGCCTCATGTCCCTCGGTCTAACTTCGCGGCGGTGTCGCGGACTGACGTCACATGCCGAGAGCTCGAAAGTCACCAGCCGAAGTTTCACGTCATGTTGACGTTTGGGGTTATGATGTTATCAAGTGCGTGCGGGATAACTAAAAATAATTTTCGTCATCTGCTAACGAAGTGCATATTACTATTTATTTCGTTAAATTTTGTGATATACTAAACCAGTATCAAAGCGGCCGCGTAAATGTAGTCTGTGATATGTGTGCGAAAAAGGATATAAAAAATGCGCGATGCATATGTCAACGAAAATTTTTCAAGATATTTCATTATTTTGCTCGACTGGAAATAAGCGTTAACTAAAATAATCTTTCAATTTAATCACAGTGCGAGAAATATTGTCCAGTGTAAATATATCGTCAGTGGCTAGGTTATATATATGAAGGCGTCAGGTTATATATATGAATAAATACAACTGAAACCCACAGAACTGTTAGAATGATGTTGTAAACATTAATTGAATAAATGTTTTCTAATTTATTTCTCATGTTTCCCATATTTTGCTTCATATTCAGTTTGGCTCTGCCCTCTCCGATCCTTGTTTTCACTCCATTGGTTTGCAGCGGATCGATACATATCATTAATTGATTGCCTAATATGTGTCCTATGATTTTCTACTATTTCTTCATGCTGATTGTGGTAACGTGATTCAAGAGGTTTCCAGCTATGATCATCAATCTCACAATTTGTACATCAGATTCTCAAAACAGTTTCTGGTCTTGATATAAGTGTAGTTATTCTTTTTCCACCTGGTCTGTCGAGTAACAAATTTTGAAACTTATTCCAAAAAGTCTTTGTATGCTTTGTTTGCTGATCATATGAAAAGTCGAATCTTTGGAATGCAGTAGGCAAACACAAATTTTGACAACAATACTTATGAAATGACATGTATGTTGAGTATTCCCACTTTGCAAATTACAAATGTGGAATTATTAGTGAAAAGATTCATTACGCTAAGTCTACAGTTGCTCAGTTTTGGATGCGATCAAATATAATGCCTGCTAACATCCATGGGAACATACAGAATTTCTGAATACAATGTTCGCTATGTCATTTCAACGTAACATCATGACTTTTGCCAACTTTTCTCTATAATACTATAGATTTGGATTATTGAAATACAGCAAAAATCTGCGAATTATAAAATTGATATACTGTGCCACTCATTTTACTTTATAACACTAACTGTAACATATATGTGAAGTAAAAAACTCATCACAGAAGTCTTCAGTTGCTCATTTATGGATAGATTTTAAATTGCTGTCTTCAAAATTTATTGCGCAGATACATTGAATCACAGCAGATACCTGCGAACTCTGAAATTTCTGCGCATAAATATGTGTGTTAAGTATCACCCCTTATATTTGATTATGAGAATGAGTAATAGAACTTGGTTTAGCAAGTTCAAGAGACTCGGTAGAGTCTCGGACAAGTACATTGACAGCCCTGTCGTCTGCTGGCCCGAGGCTCTCGCCGAGACTATACTTTCTCTGAATAAAACGATTCGCGGTGGTGGGGGTAAAATTGGCATGTGATTTTCTTTAATAGCGAAGCTCATGAGTTATGTACGGCTTTGAAAATTGAACTTTAAGCTAATTAAGAAGTTCTCTGTCGAACGAGCCCAAAATCAGCATTCTCGGTGGCGTATTTGCTGAGAAAAAACTTTGCACGGGCTCAAGATTATGCAAAAAGTACCAACACATTTACGCAGCTGATGTATCCGTATATGGGTTCAGACCGATACATACAAGGGCTTCTTGATGCCCATCATAACTAATCACCGGTGAGAATCTATCCGTCTCGACCAATCGCCGATGAGAAAGTTTCTGATAGTCCTCAATGTTTTCTTGTATACCGTCTGTTATATCGTCTGTTATGTTATTATAAAGTGATTGCGATCGTAGCCCCGTGGATCAACGGTGCAAGATTTGCAAATTTCGTTTAAATAAATAAAACATTATTGGAAATAGCAGTGGATATAATCAATTTTATTTTTTTCATAAAAGAAGTTTCAATAAGTTTCGAGCCCAATTCACGACAATAATATCTATAATAAATAAAACCTCAAAAGTGGATTAATTGATCTCATACAGTGTACTGAGAGTGAGTAAAATATTGAGAAGTGAAAACGTGAATAATGTGTGTCGTGAAAATTAAGAATTATCTGTTCTACTTCGATATCGTAATATATACATAGATAGCAAATTTGCGAGATTTCGCGTCATGTTGACGTTTGAGGTTATGACCGCCGGAGTGCTGTAGCGTGCAGAGTGTAGAAAAATAAAAGTGGTTATTGAAAAGTGGAAGGAATCGATATTATTAATGACGTGACTAATTAGTGTTGAATAATAATAATAATAACAATGAGAAAAAAAACGTTCGTTCATTATAACCTCTAAAGCGTTCTTTCCAAACAGAAATTCTATGTTGTGTAATTACATTAAAGAAAGAGGTGGATGGTTGTGTGTAAACGAATTCAAATAAATTTTAAAAAACTTTGGTCAAGTAATTCAACGTATTGTTGTCATAATTTCTTTCATTTAGTTTGGCTGTGTTCACCGGTCCCTTTTTTCCACCTCCTTAGCTTACAGTGTATTGTCATACCAATTTCTATTTGTTCTCCAGACAATACGAGAGATATTCATATTTCTATTTTTTTTATATTAATTTCAACAAGATAATTTGAAATATTTATAACAAAAAGCCTTCATAATTGCTTGTTCATACACCCAAGTTTTGAAAAATCTTTGAGCCATGTAATAATGTATAGATATATTCACTTGAGTTGTTACATGATCAATTTGGAAATTTATTTCAATAAGTCATTGGGTGCTTAATTTTCATGTTATCAAAATTTGTATCTTCGAAATGCAACGAACACCTCTAAAGTTCGACAAAGTGATGAAGCGACATGTATATTGAATATTTCCAGACCAGGTTTGCGATTGGCATTGTGGGTTGAAAAATTCATGTCTGTAAGTCTACACCTGATCATTTTTGGATGTGATCAAATATTTTGTCTGCGGATAACCATGGAGACATACAAAATTACAGCATTTTGCTTGCTTCAACATGCATCGTATCTGTCACTTTCTTTTTGAATGTGTCATAATAAGTTTCAAAAATGTGGTTCATGTAATTTTGAAGTGTTTTTCCCTATAGCACCAAAGCCTGTATAACTGGTACGTAGCAAGTACCTATGAACTTTGATATTTCTGTGAAATAGCAGGTATGCCAATCTTTTAGCTTTTTGGTTCCGACTGGAATATATTAACGAAGATCAAGAGACGCGGTAGCGGCTCGACGCCAAGTATTAAAAGGAAAAACTGCAGCGCAAAAGAAAAGCCAGCGCGAGCCCTGCCGCTACTCTTATATACGCGAATATGCCGGTTTTATGACGTCACAGAATTTTCAAATGGCTCTCACAAAAAAACCATTTCATAAAAGAACTTGAAAATTTGTGACGATTTTTTTTCGATTTTTCTCTTTCTATTGGTCTTTGTTGCAAGTAAATCCGTCCAGTAGATCCTGAGATATGTAACGTTAGTGATTTAAAATCCATCATTTCGGGATTTTCATTTTCTTAGAGACAGAGGGGCGTAAGTTACGCTTGTTTACATTTGGACTTACGTCCTTTGCACGATTTCTTACTTTTGTCACACTCTACGTCACGCACTACGCTGAACGCGGCTACCCCCTCTCCTTCTGCGTCGCCGAGCGAGAGAGACAGAGAATGGGCGCACAGCGGGGGCAATACCAGCTCCTGGTTTGCGCATAAAATATGTATATAATTATATAATATATATTTTATTTATTAATATTAATTAATAATAAAATATTATTATAATAAATATTTTATTATAATTAATATATAATATAATATATATATTATATTATACTATAATATAAAATGATAATAATACAATAAAATGAAAAAATTGAATAATACGAATAACATTAAATAATAAATAATAAAACTAAAAAAATATAAAATTCTGGTCGACGCCGCTGGATTATTCGAGGATGTCTAGGGCGATAGCTCATGGGTTTTGGAGGACTAGGTTTAGGTACATTCTATCGCGATTTTCGATTTCTAGGTGGACGACCCCATAGTTTTTTATGTCCAGATATATTCCTCCATGGCTTTCGTCGTCAAGGTATGTTTTTTCATGGTTTTCGAGGTCTGGGTCGACGGCTCCTTAGTTTTCGATGTTCAGGTATGTTTCTCCATGGTTTTCATGGTTTCGGATAATTCCTCCATGGATTTCGATGTCTAGGTATATTCCTCCATGGTTTCTGATGTGCGAGTGTATTTCTCCATAGTTTTTCATGGCCACGTGTATTTCTCTATAGTTCTTGATGTCTAGGTATATTCCTCCATGGTTTTCGCGATCGAGGTTGACGGCTCCACAGGTTTCGATGTCCAGGTCTGTTTCTCCATGGTTTTCGTGGTCTCGGATAATTCCTCTATGGGTTTCGATGTCTAGGTATATTCCTCTATGGTTTCTGATGTGCAGGTGTATTTCTCCATAGTTCTTGATGTCTAAGGTATATTTCTCCATGGTTTTCGTGGTCTAAGTATGTCTCTTCATGGTTTTCGCGGTCGAGGTCGACGGTTCCACAGTTTTCGATGTCTAGGTATGTTTCTCCATGATTTTCGTGGTCTAGGATAATTTCTCCATGGGTTTTGATGTCTAGGTATATTCCTTCATGGTTTTCAATGTCTAGACGTGTTCCTTCATGGTTTTCGTGGTCCAGGTATATTCCTCCATGGTTTTCGATGTATGGATATTTTTCTCCATGGTTTTCGTGGTCTAGGTACAATCCTCCATGGTTTTCGTGGTCTAGGTACGTTTCTTCATGGTTTTCAATGTCTAGGCATGTTTCTTCATGGTTTTCGTCATCCAGGTATATTCCTCCATGGTTGTCTCGGTGTAAGTAGATTCCTCCATGGTTTTCGTGGTCTAGGTATGTTTCTTCATGGTGTTCGTAGTCGAGGTCGACGGATCCACAGTTTTCGATGTCCAGGTATGTTTCTCTCGGGTTTTCGTGGTCGAGGATAATTCCTCCATGGGTTTCGATGTCTAGGTATATTCCTCCATAGTTTTCAATGTCTAGGCATGTTTCTTCATGGTTTTCGCGGTCGAGGTCGACGGCTCCACAGTTTTCGATGTCCAGGTATGTTTCTCTCGGGTTTTCGTGGTCGAGGATAATTCCTCCATGGGTTTCGATGTCTAGGTATATTCCTCCATAGTTTTCAATGTCTAGGCATGTTTCTTCATGGTTTTCGCGGTCGAGGTCGACGGCTCCATAGTTTTCGATGTCCAAGTATGCTTCTCCATGGTTTTCGTGGTCTAGGATAATTCCTCCATGGGTTTTGATGTCTAGGTATATTCCTTCATGGTTTTCGATGTATGGATATGTTTCTCCATGGTTTTCGTGGTCTAGTTATGTTTCTTCATGGTTTTCGCAGTCGAGGTCGACGGCTCCACAGTGTTCGATGTCCAGGTATGTTTCTCTCGGGTTTTCGTGGTCGAGGATAATTTCTCCATGGGTTTCGATGTCTAGGTATATTCCTCTATGGCTTTCGTGGTCTGGATATGTTTCTTCATGGTTTTCGCAATCGAGGTCGACGGCTCCACAGTTTTCGAAGTCCAGGTATGTTTCTCTCGGGTTTTCATGGTCGAGGATAATTCCTCCATGGGTTTCGATGTCTAGGTATATTCCTCCATGGTTTTCTATGTCTAGGCATGTTTAATCATGGTTTTCGCGGTCAAGGTCGACGGCGCCACAGTTTTCGATGTCCAAGTATGCTTCTGCATGGTTTTCGTGGTCTAGGTAGATTCCTCCATGGTTTTCGTGGTCTAGGTATGTTTCTTCATGGCTTTCGCAGTCGAGGTCGACGGCTCCAGAGTTTTCGATGTCCAAGTATGCTTCTCCATGGTTTTCGTGGTCTAGGATAATTCCTCCATGGGTTTTGATGTCTAGGTATATTCCTTCATGGTTTTCGATGTATGGATATGTTTCTCCATGGTTTTCGTGGTCTAGTTATGTTTCTTCATGGTTTTCGCAGTCGAGGTCGACGGCTCCACAGTGTTCGATGTCCAGGTATGTTTCTCTCGGGTTTTCGTGGTCGAGGATAATTTCTCCATGGGTTTCGATGTCTAGGTATATTCCTCTATGGCTTTCGTGGTCTGGATATGTTTCTTCATGGTTTTCGCAATCGAGGTCGACGGCTCCACAGTTTTCGAAGTCCAGGTATGTTTCTCTCGGGTTTTCATGGTCGAGGATAATTCCTCCATGGGTTTCGATGTCTAGGTATATTCCTCCATGGTTTTCTATGTCTAGGCATGTTTAATCATCTTCACCTCTCTCATGTTTAATCATCATCACCTCTCTCTCTCTCTCCCGTCGCAGTGCGGTCGCAGGTTCCAACGTGCTGTCAAATAATAAGCCGTAATGTGAAAACTGTGAGTGGGTGATTTCCTCCAAAAGCATCAAGAACATCGTGGAAAAAATCTGCATCGGTTAAGTGAATTACACCATCTGCATAATATAGTGGTGCATGGAACTCGTGATAAAATTGTTCGATAATTTTACATCGAAAAATCACAAGAGGGATAATAACAGGCTGGTTACTCTATCTGCGCAGGCGCAGCCCGCGCAAACCGCGTAGGTGTGTATACAAACAAAACTGAGCTACTGTCAGAAACGTGCACACAAGTCGAAAGTCAAAGTCAGCTGAACATTGACGAAAATGGAGCATGCGTGGTTAGTGTACAAGGTTTAGAAACGGCGAATTGCTAGGATCATTGACTATCACAAGATATTGATCTGTCTATGCTATTATCTCAACTAAGAGCAAGTGACATCTATAGCTAGCACAGTACACAACAATTACGAGCATAACAAAGTAGCGCACGGTCGGTAAGACAGGCTCAGTCTCTGACGGGAAGAAAAATTGGATGAAAAGCGCGGCGGTGTCGGATCACAGGTGACAATCAACCTGCGGCTCCTCTGTATGGTCAGTGGTATTCAACGGGAGGATACTGGGATCTGATGGTAAGAAGTTAGTGTGCGGAATAAACATGAATTTAGACAAACCTCAGCAATGCAAAAAATGTGGAAAACAAATAAAAACTATTATTCATGAATGTGAGTTATGTATGAAGCAATTCCACCCCGGTTGCGCTGTTTTACATAAGACATTTAACAGCTTGAATCAACTTGTGCCGTGCACGGCAAAAATTAAAGTAACTATATTAAACAACGACAACAAAAAAATAGATAGAAATAGAGCAAGGAAGGAAGAAGAAAATGCCGAAATGATAATGGAAGAGGATAGGAACGAGGGTGATGAAGATGAGGAGGAAGGCGTACAAAAAAGGGGACCTGACGTAGAAATTTCTCTGAATGAATTCGGAGAAAAACTGGGAAAAAGAATTAAAGAAATTATAGCGGAAGAGGTAAAAAAAGCAACGCAAATTCTAATGGAGAAAATAAATGAAATTAAAAAGGAAATTAATGAAATTAAAAATAATAGAGTAAATACCTCTTACGCGAATATAAATACTAATATGAATGGAAAAGGAAAAAGGGAACAAGAAAAGAAGCAAGGCACAACGTACTCAGAAATAGCAAAAAGAAATAGATCTGAAAAAATTGTCATTGAACCGGTAGATGAACAAACGAGTGAAGTAACAGCAGAAAATATCAAGAAAAAGGTCGACGTCATGGGACTCGAGATAGGAGTAGATAAGATGGTAAAAGGATCAAAAGGGAAAATAATTATAGAATGCCAAAAAAGTGAGAACAAAAAAAAACTGGCAGGTGCTATGAAAGAAAGTATGGGATCAAAATATAAAATATATGCACCGGATAAAAAGTTACCTAAGGTGAAAATTATAGGAATGGAGGAAGAAATACAGAGGGAAGATGAAAAAGAATTTATACGGAAAGTGTGTGGTCAAAATGAATTGGACATGAGTAGAGATTCATTTAGGATGAAAGTGATAAAAAAAACAAAGAGAAATAATATGCGAAACATTATATTAGAAGTGGATCCACAGACACATGAAACGCTTGTTGTGCTTAAGAAAATAAAAATTGGATGGAAGAGCTGTCCAGTGTATGATTATGTCAGTGTCGTGAGATGTTTTAAATGTTATGGGTTCGATCACTTTGCAGCAAACTGTAGAAATGAGACAAAGTGCATAAAATGTGGGGAAGATCATAGTGTTCAAAGCTGCAAATCCAGTGAAAAAAAATGTGTGAATTGTTGGAGAATGTGTAACCAATTTAAAATTGAAGACATATCATATGATCATGAAGCCATGGATCCGAAATGTCAATCCTATCAAAGAATTGTCGAGAGAAACCGAAGGAATATACTCTACGGTGAAGAATAGCAATTAAAGAAGAAAAGGGATCAACAAAGAGGACCATTTATTCTGTTACTAAATTCTCAGGGTTTTCTACACAACAAAGACCAAATAGATATGTTAGTAATGAAAATGAAACCGAAAATTCTATGTTTAACAGAAACACATGTAACAAGTGAAATCGATAATAATGAGTTGGAGATCACAAATTATGATATCGTAAGATGTGACTCAAAGAATAGTAGAACGGGTGGTGTGCTGACATTCATAAAACAGGATGTACAGTATAAATTAATCTCAGTAAAGAACATTGAACAAAACACATGGTTGAACTCAGTACAATTACGTGGAACACACAAAGATATCATAATTTGCAATGTATACCACTCTCCAAATTCAAGCGATGGAACGTTCATAGACGAAATAACGAATGAATGTGAGGAATTATTAGTCAAGGGTCATGTCATAATGGTAGGTGACTTTAACATTGATATGAGCAAAAAGAGTCAGTATTCGAAACGATTGTTAAGAAATCTAAAATGCTTAGGGTATAACCAATATGTAAATGAATACACGAGAATAACAGAGAATTCAGAAACACAAATCGATCTTGCGTTTTCCAATGATTATATTGAAGCTAAGGTATTAAAGACTCCGAAAATAACAGACCATTGTATCGTAAAAATTGACATTACAAGAATTGTCACAGAAGAATTGAAAACGTCAAAAGAATTTTACACTAGGGATCTAACAAGCTATGATGGAGAAATTTTCCGACAACTATTAAGGCGTAAATTAGCACATAATTGTGACATAAATAGTGAGACAAATAAATTAGCAGATGATTTAATCCATTGTATGGTAGAAACCATTAATGAAATAGCACCAAAGAAAATTGTTAAAATTCGAATGAAATGGGAATATAAGCCGTGGATAGATGAAGAAACAAAAAAAATAGCCAAGCGAAGAGACCGAGCTTATGCTCGGGCTATCTTTACGAAGAGACAAGAGGATTGGGAAGAGTATAAAAAAATACGGAACGTGGTCACAAAATTGACACGAAAAAATAAACAACAATATTATGAGAAAAATATAGATGCGGAGAAACGGAATCCAAAAAAAATGTGGAAAAATATAAAAAACCTTATGGGTATAAAAAAGAAAGGGACCGAAGTAAAAGAGATAAACTGGAATGGGGAAACTTTTAATGGTGAAGAAAAGATAGCAAATAAATTCAATGACTTTTTTATACAAAGTATAGAAGACATTTTGAAATCAATTACAATAAGTAATAACTATGAACCGGGAATAGCAAGGAAAACAAAAATAATGACAAGGTTCAAGGAAGCCAAATTGCAGGATATTGAAAAGATAGTAAGAAATTTGGAAAACAAGAAAGGTACAGAGGAAGGAATTAGCACTATGTTTTTAAAAGAGTCATGGAATGAAATAGGCCATATATTACTAGCTTTAATTAATAAATCACTACAGGAAGGAGTATTTCCGGAAAAGTGGAAAGTATCTACGGTGATTCCAATACCAAAAGTTAACGGCACAAATAAAATAGAAAATTTTAGGCCAGTGAATATGCTACCGATTTATGAAAAAGTCTTGGAATTAGAAGCTAAGAAACAACTATTAACGCATATCAACGAAAATAATATAATCAATGATGAGCAATCTGGTTTTAGAGAAAAATACTCGTGCGAAACGGCGATTCAAAATGTATTAATAGAATGGAAGAAACACATTGACCAGAGTGAATTAATAGGAGTTGTTTTCTTAGATTTTAAAAGAGCATTCGAAACAGTGGATCGAGAACTGATGTTAAGAAAGATTGAAAAATATGGAGTAGTTGGAAATGCACACAAATGGATTAGTTCGTATTTAAAGGATAGAAAACAACGAGTTAAATATGGGAAATCTTTCGCTGAAAGCAAACCCACTGTTCATGGCGTTCCACAGGGATCGGTTTTGGGACCATTGTTATTTATTTTATATATAAACGACATTATAACTCAATTAACTTATTGTTCTTGTAGAATGTTTGCAGATGACACAATCATATATGTAAATGGACAAGACTTGACCCAAATTGAATATAAACTAAATTATGATTTAGAAAAAATTGCGACATGGCTACAAAATAATGCATTAAGACTGAATACGCAGAAAACTAAATTTATGGTGATACATGATACACGAAAACCGTATACTAAAAACTGTTGTAATATTAAAATAGAAAACGGTAAAATTGAAGAAACTGAAGAAATGAAGTACCTGGGGGTGATAATCGATAAAAACCTAAGCTTTGAAGGATATGCAGCATATATAGTAAAAAAAGTAGCAAAAAAAGTAAATATAATGTATCGATTGAACAAATATGTGAGTACATATACACTAATAACAATATATAAAACTATTATTGCTCCACACCTTGAATACTGTAACACAATACTTTTAAATCTGAACAATTACTGCATGGAACAATTACAGAAATGTCAAAATCGAGCAATGCGTGCAATTTTAAAATGTAATAAATATACAAGAGTGCAAGATATGCAAGAGGTATTAGGTTTCCAATCAGTGAGGCAAAGATTGAAATACAATGTATGCACAATGATTTATAAAATGAAAAATGGATTGACACCCATGTACATGACCAATAAAATCGAGCTAGTAGGCGAGAAACATCAATATAATACAAGACAAAAGAATGATATTTACTTGAATCGAGCGAAAACGAAAAATGGTCAAAAGTGTTTGACGTACAAAGGATTTCAAATATATAATAAACTACCCGAAGTAATAAAAAACGCAAGAAATGTAAAAATTTTCAAAAGACTGCTGGCAGAAGAGATCAAAACGAAAGAAACAAACCCAAACAATGTAAATAATAGAGTATAGATATAGTTGCATTTAATTAGTTGTTAGAATAAATTTGTACGAATTTTGTATGTAACAGCGCGTTCGCTGAATAAACTAGATCAATCAATCAATCAATCAATCATGGTTTTCGCGGTCAAGGTCGACGGCGCCACAGTTTTCGATGTCCAAGTATGCTTCTGCATGGTTTTCGTGGTCTAGGATAATTCCTCCATGGGTTTTGATGTCTAGGTATATTCCTTCTTGCTTTTGAATGTCTGGACATGTTCCTTCATGGTTTTCGTGGTCCAGGTATATTCCTCTATGGTTTTCGATGTATGGATATGTTTCTCCATGGTTTTCGTGGTCTAGGTACATTCCTCCATAGTTTTCGTGGTCTAGGTAGATTCCTCCATGGTTTTCGTGGTCTAGGTATGTTTCTTCATGGCTTTCGCAGTCGAGGTCGACGGCTCCAGAGTTTTCGATGTCCAGGTATATTTCTCTCGGGTTTTGGTGGTCTAGGATAATTGCTCCATGGGTTTCGATGTCTAGGTATATTCCTCCATGGTTTTCAATGTCTAGGCATGTTTCTTCATGGTTTTCGTGGTCTAGGATAATTCCTCCATGAGTTTTGATGTCTAGGTATATTCCTTCATGGTTTTCGATCTCTGGATATGTTCCTACATGGTTTTCGTGGTCCAGGTATATTCCTCCATGGTTTTCGATGTATGGATATGTTTCTCTATGGTTTTCGTCGTCCAGGTATATTCCTCCATGGTTTTCAATGTCTAGGCATGTTTCATCATGGTTTTCGTGGTTCAGGTATATTCCTCCATGGTTTTCGATGTCTGGGTATGTTTCTCCATGGTTTTCGTGGTCTAAGTTGATGGTTCCACAGTTTTCGATGGCTAGGTCTGAGTTTCCATAGTTTTTGTTCTCTAGGTATATTTCTTCATCATTTCCGTGATCTAGGTCGATGACTTCATACTTTTCGATGTCTAGGTATGTGTCTACATATTTTTCAGTGTCTAGGTATATTCCTCCATGGTTTTGGATGTCCAGGTATATTTCTTCATAGTTTTAAATGTCTACGTATGTTCCTTCATAGTTTTCGTGGTCCAGGTATATTCCGTCATGGCTTTTGATGCTAGGTCAACAATTCCATAGTTTTCGATGTTTGGTTATGGTTCTCCATGGTTTTCATGGTCTAGGTCGACGGTTCCATTGTTTTTGATGTCTACGTCGACAGCTCCATGGTTTTCGATGGCTAGGTATATTTCTCCATGGCTTTCGTCGTCCTGGTATGTTTTTTCATGCTTTTCGAGGTCTAGATCAACGGCTCCGTAGTTTTCAATGTCCAGGTATGTTTTCCCATTGTTTTCGTGGATTAGGTTGACGACTTCATAGTTTTCACTATCCCGGTCGATAGCTCCATATTTTCCGATGTTAAGGTGAATTTGTCCATGGTTCCCGATATGAAAGTAAACGGCTCCATAGTTTCCGATAGTGTGGTGAGTTTTTCTAAGGTTGTCGATATCTAGGTCGTCGGCTCTATAGTTTTCGATGTCTAGTTTGGCGACTATAGGGTTTTCGATGTCTAGGTGGATGCCTTCGTATTTTTCAATATATATTCGACAATTTTATATTTCCCGATATTTAGGTAAACGGTGCAATGGTTTACGATATATTTCCTCATAGTTATCGATATCTAGATCTGCGATTTAATAGTTTACATTGACGAGGCAGGTTCAGACGTTACAGAAGAATGATTACATGAAAAAATATCACTGGACACCAATAACCATAAAGCTGTGATCTTAGACATTGAATACCATGGAAACATCTCCTTGGACACTGCAAACCATTGACAGTATCCATGTCAACATGGAATCCATGAATGAGAAGAAGATAGTTTCAAAAATCATTTTTCCAAGTAAACAAGTGGAGCTTTTCAAAAAAAGGAATAGAAAATGAAAATATCATCCCATTGCATAGGAATTTCCCAATCTTTCATTGGAAAATTCGATTTGCTGAATGCATAATCAAAATCGTCACCATTATTGCTTGTAAAAGGTTTCAACTCACATGAACATAACCGCACAGTTTTCGTCCGTCTACATAGAAAAATTGGCTGTGTCGATTGCTTTTGGCACATAGAGAAAAGCACTCAACTTGAAAGAAATCGTTTTAAAAATTTTCGTCGAAGACGAGGAATGTATTTTTTTTCTTAAGTAAATATTGTCACGCCTCTAAAAAATAAGCTAAATCAGAAAAAAAATAATTGATAAAGTAAAAAAAGAACGCCAATTATTAAAAGGTCGCGACCGTAGTTTCCAATAATTTTCTATATTTGCATTATCAATAAAAAATTTCAAAATATAAAAAAAAATGAGATCGTTTTCTGAAGTTGACAAATATAGTGAATGAAATACGATTCCTATATAGTTGTCACGTCTCGCAAAAAGAAGTGAAATCAGTAAATATTAAAACTTCAAAAAGTAAAAAAGGCACGCCAAGTATTAAAAGGTCGTGACCGTCGTTTTAAATGATTTTCTATATTCGCATTGTCAATAAATAAATTTAAAAAAATGTTTAACTGTGAAAAAATATGAGATCTATTGTAACATATACAGTGAATGAATTACGTTTCCTGTAGGAATTCTGAATTTTGGAAATAAAAAAAAATGAGATCATTTTCTAACGTAGCCAAGTACAGTGAATGAATTAAGGTTCTTGTGGAATTCATTCGTGTACACTTTTAGCCCTAATCCCTCACTTATTCAGAAAAATTTTCCAGCAAACGTCACAGAGCAACAAAGGTTTCTCGAATGATTCTGCAATTATTAAGAGATTATCATCTGTTTTTATGCTAGCTCGGGTTATAAACTTAAAACAGTTTACGCGTACAAGTGCATGCATTGTATCTATACGATGAACTGCACAAATTCATTTTCAACATTACACACAAGCTTGGCGTGCATGGTTTTCAATCGGAAGCTCGGCGAAGGAATGCCTCATCCGTCCATATATTTGAAGAAAACTTGATGATCCTCTCATGTAATTGTTTTTTAATTTGCCATCCCTTTTCCATCCAACTATTTTATTGAGTAGTCCGACGTGAGATCCCACGCTGTGTACACAAAGAAAAATATCTATTCTTGACTAGTTTGACTGATAAATTCATTACTCCAAATGTTTCGTATTCAACGCGTTTTCTTTTCTCAAATCAATGTTTACACAGCTTACTTCTTTGTTCATCCATTTCAATACTTGTGTAATTCATCCAATCATCTCCCCATTTGGTAAAAAAAAGAGTGTATGGACAAACGAGTGAAAGTGACGCGTGGATAAATTAAAATGCGTATGGGCATGAAAGAATGGCCGTATCTATCCGTACAAGATAAAGGCATATAAAGGGATTGATTGATTTCATTTCTTTATCCGTTCGTTTAATCGTTCAATTTTATCCACAAATTTCACCCATCTGTATTGTTTACCAAATCATTATATAACAGGGCCCCTCTTATTTTATTGGGGGATCGGTTTTTTTCACACTCGTTCATACAATTCTAATTAATTATTGTTTTCATAGTAAATTTGAACAATTGTCTCTTCCCGAGCTTCCGATTGAAAACCATGCACGCCAAGCTTGTGTGTAATGTTGAAAATGAATTTGTGCAGTTCATCGTATAGATACAATGCATGCACTTGTACGCGTAAACTGTTTTAAGTTTATAACCCGAGCTAGCATAAAAACAGATGATAATCTCTTAATAATTGCAGAATCATTCGAGAAACCTTTGTTGCTCTGTGACGTTTGCTGGAAAATTTTTCTGAATAAGTGAGGGATTAGGGCTAAAAGTGTACACGAATGAATTCCACAAGAACCTTAATTCATTCACTGTACTTGGCTACGTTAGAAAATGATCTCATTTTTTTTTATTTCCAAAATTCAGAATTCCTACAGGAAACGTAATTCATTCACTGTATATGTTACAATAGATCTCATTTTTCATGGGCCGGACAAGTACTTTTAACTCATATTTAAACATAATTTCTATCGATCCAATCGAGGTCGAATATTGTGAATAATATCAGTAGCTCCTGAAAGTCTGAAAAAAATCGATTGTCTCTGCCATCATAGAGTAAGAAATGACTAGCTTGCATGTGATTTTTTTGGATTTAAAAGCTTCTTAAAACAGTTCCATAATGTTGAAATTTGGAGTTACTCATAAATTACTTGTCCTTCGATTGATATCATAAATTTTAGTGCTGCACGTAACTCAAATGGTAACTTTTTTCAATTTATTAGAAAATACTTGGCCTCGAATTGATATAATAAATTTTAATGCTGCACGTAAATTAGATGGAATTTTTTTTAGTTGATTTAGCCCTTCGAATCAAATAAGAAGAATGAGGCATCGGTTTCCAAAATGATTTCAAGCGCGATTTTTCGGTTTTTATTTTTTACTTGTTATTTGATTATTTTAACACTTTAAAAACGAGATAAAGTTTAGTTTTTTTTAAAGATGATGCTTTTTCAAGATTTGTGAAATTTTTTTCGAATTGTTCTGTATTTTTTTTATAAAATAATTTTTTTGCCCATTTTTTATAAAAATTTTGTTTTAAAGTTTTTTTCATGGATGGAATTATCAACAAACGAGGGACCATCAATGTACTTGTCCCAACCTTTTTTTTCCTAGGGGAAGTTTATGGTTTGATATCACGTCTTTTTTCTCAAAAGTTCCTTATTTATGTTCAGTTGACTATAGGATATTAGTTTAAATTTCTATGAATTATTTATGATTTTCGTCTTATAACGTTGGTTTTCACGAAAAAAGACCTAGTTTTCGTCAAAATTGTACTGGACATATTTCGTCACAGGTCTGTCCTCGGACTTCGGCGATTTTTTCCCTTGTACTCTAATATGTTTTGTCAATTAGGAACCCAAGAGCACGGCCGCAAGCGGGTTGGAGGCCGGGATATGATTTTCGGCTTATAGCGTAGGTTTCCACGAAAAAAGACCTATTTTTCGTAAAAATTGAACTGAAAATATTTCGTCACAGGTCTCTCCTTGGACTTTGGCGATTTTTTTCCTTGTACTCTAATATGTTTTGTCAATTAGGAACCAAAGAGTACGGTGAAAAGCAGGTTGTAGGTCGTGATATGATTTTCGGCTTATAACGTTGGTTTCCACGAAAAAAGACCTAAATTTCGTCAAATTTGAACTGGAAATATTTCGATAGAGGTTTGTTCTTGGACTTTGGTGATTTTTCTCCTTGTCTTCTAATATGTTTTGTCCATTGGAAACTCAAGAGCATGTAGCAATGCGTGTTACGGGCTGAGATATGATTTCCGCCTTATAACGTTAGTGAAAAGAAAGGAAAAGAGAAAAGATAGATCAAATTCAAGACACAACGAATACAACAGAATTGGCCATTTTTAAATGTCGTTTTGGCATTCTGAATCTAGACATTTTCGTGTCATCCAAAACATGCCCCCGATGAAATATATTTCCAAAGTTTGCAAGTGGTCGCGGAGATCCAATTATCTACAGTTTGATAGTTGCAGAAAAAAGGCACCCGGAAACATTTATTATGTCAGAATTCAAAGAAGTAAAAAAAACTGAGTGTACTTGATTCAACAGAGCAACGGAATTCAAAGACGTTTAAGGTACCTGCATTGCTTGTGGAGGAAAACAATTTCATTTCAGGATAATTTAGAAATAAATTAGGAAATTCAGAAATTTAGCATAGAATTTAGAAAAAGGAAAATTAAGATAATTAGTAAAGCTGAAAACTTTTGTGATGAATTTTTGAAATTACATGTTACGGTTGGAGTAAAAAAATTAAATGATTGGCACACATGCTGCGACACAAAAATATCAAAGTTTGAGGGTATTCGCTCCATACTGCAGTAATACAAACTTCAACACTATTTGAAAGGAAACACTTTAAAACTTGCTGAACAAAGTTCCATTACATATTACCATAATCAAAGATAGGGGGTGATACTTAGCACATATACTTATCCACAGAAATTTCCAAATTCGCAGGTATCGGCTGCAATTCAATGTATCTGCGCAATGAGTTTGGAAGACAGCAGTTTCAAATCCATCCATAAATGAGCAACTGAAGACTTTTGTAATGAATTTTTCACTTCATATTTATGTTACGGTGGGAGTCAAAAAATAAAATGAATGGCACAGTATATAAATTTTATAGTTTGCAGATTTTTGCTGTATTTCAATGATCCAAATCTATAGTATTAGAGTGGAAAGTTGTTAGAAGTCATGATGTTACATTAAAATCACATAGCGCACATAACATTCAGAAATTCTGTAGGTTTCCATGATGTTGGCAGGTATTATACTTAGTCGCATCGAAAACTGAGCAACTGTACACTTATCGTAATGAATGTTTTCACCAATATTCCACATTTGCAGTTTGCAGAATAGGAATACTCAACATACACGTCATTTCATAAGTATTGTTGTCAATATTTGTGTTTGCCTACCGCATTCCGACGATTCAAATTTTCATATTATCAGCAAAAAAAGCATCCCAAGACTTTTTGGAACAAGTTTCAAAATTTATTACTCGACAGACCAGGTGGAAAAAGAATAACTACACTTATATCAAGACCAGAAACTGTTTTGAGAATCTGTTGTACAAAATGTGCGATTGATGATCATAATTGGAAACCTTTTGAATCACGTTACCACAATCAGCATGAAGAAATAGTAGAAAATCATAGGACACATATTAGGCAACCAATTAATAATATGCATCGATCCGCTGCAAACCGATGGAGTCAAAACAAGGATCGGAAAGAGCAGAGCCATAGTTAAAAAGAATAAAGACAGCGCAATTGAAAGAGAACAGAAATCAAAATTGTTTCATGTATCTGTGCATTAGTTTCTGAAGACAGTAATTTCAGATCTATTCAGAAATAAGTAGGTGAAGACTTTAGTAATGAATATCTTCGTTAATATATTCCAGTCGGAACCAAAAAGCTAAAAGATTGGCATACCTGCTATTTCACAGAAATATCAAAGTTCATAGGTACTTGCTACGTACCAGTTATACAGACTTTGGTGCTATAGGGAAAAACACTTCAAAATTACATGAACCACATTTTTGAAACTTATTATGACACATTCAAAAAAAAAGTGACAGATACGATGCATGTTGAAGCAAGCAAAATGCTGTAATTTTGTATGTCTCCATGGTTATCCGCAGACAAAATATTTGATCACATCCAAAAATGATCAGGTGTAGACTTACAGACATGAATTTTTCAACCCACAATGCCAATCGCAAACATGGTCTGGAAATATTCAATATACATGTCGCTTCATCACTTTGTCGAACTTTAGAGGTGTTCATTGCATTTCGAAGATACAAATTTTGATAACATGAAAATTAAGCACCCAATGACTTATTGAAATAAATTTCCAAATTTATCATGTAACAACTCAAGTGAATATATCTATACATTATTACATGGCTCAAAGATTTTTCAAAACTTGGGTGTATGAACAAGCAATTATGAAGGCTTTTTGTTATAAATATTTCAAATTATCTTGTTGAAATTAATATAAAAAAAATAGAAATATGAATATCTCTCGTATTGTCTGGAGAACAAATAGAAATTGGTATGACAATACACTGTAAGCTAAGGAGGTGGAAAAAAGGGACCGGTGAACACAGCCAAACTAAATGAAAGAAATTATGACAACAATACATTGAATTACTTGACCAAAGTTTTTTAAAATTTATTTGAATTCGTTTACACACAACCATCCACCTCTTTCTTTAATGTAATTACACAACATAGAATTTCTGTTTGGAAAGAACGCTTTAGAGGTTATAATGAACGAACGTTTTTTTTCTCATTGTTATTATTATTATTATTCAACACTAATTAGTCACGTCATTAATAATATCGATTCCTTCCACTTTTCAATAACCACTTTTATTTTTCTACACTCTGCACGCTACAGCACTCCGGCGGTCATAACCTCAAACGTCAACATGACGCGAAATCTCGCAAATTTGCTATGTATGTATATATTACGATATCGAAGTAGAACAGATAATTCTTAATTTTCACGACACACATTATTCACGTTTTCACTTCTCAATATTTTACTCACTCTCAGTACACTGTATGAGATCAATTAATCCACTTTTGAGGTTTTATTTATTATAGATATTATTGTCGTGAATTGGGCTCGAAACTTATTGAAACTTCTTTTATGAAAAAAATAAAATTGATTATATCCACTGCTATTTCCAATAATGTTTTATTTATTTAAACGAAATTTGCAAATCTTGCACCGTTGATCCACGGGGCTACGATCGCAATCACTTTATAATAACATAACAGACGATATAACAGACGGTATACAAGAAAACATTGAGGACTATCAGAAACTTTCTCATCGGCGATTGGTCGAGACGGATAGATTCTCACCGGTGATTAGTTATGATGGGCATCAAGAAGCCCTTGTATGTATCGGTCTGAACCCATATACGGATACATCAGCTGCGTAAATGTGTTGGTACTTTTTGCATAATCTTGAGCCCGTGCAAAGTTTTTTCTCAGCAAATACGCCACCGAGAATGCTGATTTTGGGCTCGTTCGACAGAGAACTTCTTAATTAGCTTAAAGTTCAATTTTCAAAGCCGTACATAACTCATGAGCTTCGCTATTAAAGAAAATCACATGCCAATTTTACCCCCACCACCGCGAATCGTTTTATTCAGAGAAAGTATAGTCTCGGCGAGAGCCTCGGGCCAGCAGACGACAGGGCTGTCAATGTACTTGTCCGAGACTCTACCGAGTCTCTTGATTAATTAGAATTGTATGAACGAGTGTGAAAAAAACCGATCCCCCAATAAAATAACAGGGGCCCTGTTATATAATGATTTGGTAAACAATACAGATCGGTGAAATTTGTGGATAAAATTGAACGATTAAACGAACGGATAAAGAAATGAAATCAATAAATCCCTTTATATGCCTTTATCTTGTACGGATAGATACGGCCATTCTTTCATGCCCATACGCATTTTAATTTATCCACGCGTCACTTTCACTCGTTTGTCCGTACACTCTTTTTTTTACGAAATGGGCAGATGATTGGATGAATTACACAAGTATTGAAATGGATGAACAAAGAAGTAAGCTGTGTAAACATTGATTTGAGAAAAGAAAACGCGTTGAATACGAAACATTTGGAGTAATGAATTTATCAGTCAAACTAGTCAAGAATAGATATTTTTCTTTGTGTACACAGCGTGGGATCTCACGTCGGACTACTCAATAAAATAGTTGGATGGAAAAGGGATGGCAAATTAAAAAACAATTACATGAGAGGATCATCAAGTTTTCTTCAAATATATGGACGGATGAGGCATTCCTTCGCCGAGCTTCCGATTGAAAACCATGCACGCCAAGCTTGTGTGTAATGTTGAAAATGAATTTGTGCAGTTCATCGTATAGATACAATGCATGCACTTGTACGCGTAAACTGTTTTAAGTTTATAACCCGAGCTAGCATAAAAACAGATGATAATCTCTTAATAATTGCAGAATCATTCGAGAAACCTTTGTTGCTCTGTGACGTTTGCTGGAAAATTTTTCTGAATAAGTGAGGGATTAGGGCTAAAAGTGTACACGAATGAATTCCACAAGAACCTTAATTCATTCACTGTACTTGGCTGCGTTAGAAAATGATCTCATTTTTTTTTATTTCCAAAATTCAGAATTCCTACAGGAAACGTAATTCATTCACTGTATATGTTACAATAGATCTCATATTTTTTCACAGTTAAACATTTTTTTAAATTTATTTATTGACAATGCGAATATAGAAAATCATTTAAAACGACGGTCACGACCTTTTAATACTTGGCGTGCCTTTTTTACTTTTTGAAGTTTTAATATTTACTGATTTCACTTCTTTTTGCGAGACGTGACAATTATATAGGAATCGTATTTCATTCACTATATTTGTCAACTTCAGAAAACGATCTCATTTTTTTTTATATTTTGAAATTTTTTATTGATAATGCAAATATAGAAAATTATTGGAAACTACGGTCGCGACCTTTTAATAATTGGCGTTCTTTTTTTACTTTATCAATTATTTTTTTTCTGATTTAGCTTATTTTTTAGAGGCGTGACAATATTTACTTAAGAAAAAAAATACATTCCTCGTCTTCGACGAAAATTTTTAAAACGATTTCTTTCAAGATGAGTGCTTTTCTCTATGTGCCAAAAGCAATCGACACAGCCAATTTTTCTATGTAGACGGACGAAAACTATGCGGTTATGTTCATGTGAGTTGAAACCTTTTACAAGCAATAATGGTGACGATTTTGATTATGCATTCAGCAAATCGAATTTTCCAATGAAAGATTGGGAAATTCCTATGCAATGGGATGATATTTTCATTTTCTATTCCTTTTTTTGAAAAGCTCCACTTGTTTACTTGGAAAAATGATTTTTGAAACTATCTTCTTCTCATTCATGGATTCCATGTTGACATGGATACTGTCAATGGTTTGCAGTGTCCAAGGAGATGTTTCCATGGTATTCAATGTCTAAGATCACAGCTTTATGGTTATTGGTGTCCAGTGATATTTTTTCATGTAATCATTCTTCTGTAACTTCTGAACCTGCCTCGTCAATGTAAACTATTAAATCGCAGATCTAGATATCGATAACTATGAGGAAATATATCGTAAACCATTGCACCGTTTACCTAAATATCGGGAAATATAAAATTGTCGAATATATATTGAAAAATACGAAGGCATCCACCTAGACATCGAAAACCCTATAGTCGCCAAACTAGACATCGAAAACTATAGAGCCGACGACCTAGATATCGACAACCTTAGAAAAACTCACCACACTATCGGAAACTATGGAGCCGTTGACTTTCATATCGGGAACCATGGACAAATTCACCTTAACATCGGAAAATATGGAGCTATCGACCGGGATAGTGAAAACTATGAAGTCGTCAACCTAATCCACGAAAACAAGGGGAAAACATACCTGGACATTGAAAACTACGGAGCCGTTGATCTAGACCTCGAAAAGCATGAAAAAACATACCAGGACGACGAAAGCCATGGAGAAATATACCTAGCCATCGAAAAACATGGAGCTGTCGACGTAGACATCAAAAACAATGGAACCGTCGACCTAGACCATGAAAACCATGGAGAACCATAACCAAACATCGAAAACTATGGAATTGTTGACCGAGCATCAAAAGCCATGACGGAATATACCTGGACCACGAAAACTATGAAGGAACATACGTAGACATTTAAAACTATGAAGAAATATACCTGGACATCCAAAACCATGGAGGAATATACCTAGACACTGAAAAATATGTAGAGACATACCTAGACATCGAAAAGTATGAAGTCATCGACCTAGATCACGGAAATGATGAAGAAATATACCTAGAGAACAAAAACTATGGAAACTCAGACCTAGCCATCGAAAACTGTGGAACCATCAACTTAGACCACGAAAACCATGGAGAAACATACCCAGACATCGAAAACCATGGAGGAATATACCTGAACCACGAAAACCATGATGAAACATGCCTAGACATTGAAAACCATGGAGGAATATACCTGGACGACGAAAAACATGGAGGAATATATCCAGAGATCGAAAACCATGAAGGAATATACCTAGACATCAAAACTCATGGAGGAATTATCCTAGACCACGAAAACCATGAAGAAACATGCCTAGACATTGAAAACCATGGAGGAATATACCTAGACATCGAAACCCATGGAGCAATTATCCTAGACCACCAAAACCCGAGAGAAATATACCTGGACATCGAAAACTCTGGAGCCGTCGACCTCGACTGCGAAAGCCATGAAGAAACATACCTAGACCACGAAAACCATGGAGGAATCTACCTAGACCACGAAAACCATGCAGAAGCATACTTGGACATCGAAAACTGTGGCGCCGTCGACCTTGACCGCGAAAACCATGATTAAACATGCCTAGACATAGAAAACCATGGAGGAATATACCTAGACATCGAAACCCATGGAGGAATTATCCTCGACCATGAAAACCCGAGAGAAACATACCTGGACTTCGAAAACTGTGGAGCCGTCGACCTCGATTGCGAAAACCATGAAGAAACATATCCAGACCACGAAAGCCATAGAGGAATATACCTAGACATCGAAACCCATGGAGAAATTATCCTCGACCACGAAAACCCGAGAGAAACATACCTGGACATCGAACACTGTGGAGCCGTCGACCTCGACTGCGAAAACCATGAAGAAACATAACTAGACCACGAAAACCATGGAGAAACATATCCATATATCGAAAACCATGAAGGAATATACCTAGACATCAAAACCCATGGAGGAATTATCCTAGACCACGAAAACCATGGAGAAGCATACTTGGACATCGAAAACTATGGAGCCGTCGACCTCGACCGCGAAAACCATGAAGAAACATGCCTAGACATTGAAAACTATGGAGGAATATACCTAGACATCGAAACCCATGGAGGAATTATCCTCGACCACGAAAACCCGAGAGAAACATACCTGGACATCGAAAACTGTGGAGCCGTCGACCTCGACCGCGAAAACCATGAAGAAACATGCCTAGACATTGAAAACTATGGAGGAATATACCTAGACATCGAAACCCATGGAGGAATTATCCTCGACCACGAAAACCCGAGAGAAACATACCTGGACATCGAAAACTGTGGATCCGTCGACCTCGACTACGAACACCATGAAGAAACATACCTAGACCACGAAAACCATGGAGGAATCTACTTACACCGAGACAACCATGGAGGAATATACCTGGATGACGAAAACCATGAAGAAACATGCCTAGACATTGAAAACCATGAAGAAACGTACCTAGACCACGAAAACCATGGAGGATTGTACCTAGACCACGAAAACCATGGAGAAAAATATCCATACATCGAAAACCATGGAGGAATATACCTGGACCACGAAAACCATGAAGGAACACGTCTAGACATTGAAAACCATGAAGGAATATACCTAGACATCAAAACCCATGGAGAAATTATCCTAGACCACGAAAATCATGGAGAAACATACCTAGACATCGAAAACTGTGGAACCGTCGACCTCGATCGCGAAAACCATGAAGAGACATACTTAGACCACGAAAACCATGGAGAAATATACCTTAGACATCAAGAACTATGGAGAAATACACCTGGACATTAAAAACTATGGAGAAATACACCTGCACATCAGAAACCATAGAGGAATATACCTAGACATCGAAATCCATGGAGGAATTATCCGAAACCATGAAAACCATGGAGAAACATACCTGAACATCGAAAACTAAGGAGCCGTCGACCCAGACCTCGAAAACCATGAAAAAACATACCTTGACGACGAAAGCCATGGAGGAATATATCTGGACATAAAAAACTATGGGGTCGTCCACCTAGAAATCGAAAATCGCGATAGAATGTACCTAAACCTAGTCCTCCAAAACCTATGAGCTATCGCCCTAGACATCCTCGAATAATCCAGCGGCGTCGACCAGAATTTTATATTTTTTTAGTTTTATTATTTATTATTTAATGTTATTCGTATTATTCAATTTTTTCATTTTATTGTATTATTGTCATTTTATATTATAGTATAATATAATATATATATTATATTATATATTAATTATAATAAAATATTTATTATAATAATATTTTATTATTAATTAATATTAATAAATAAAATATATATTATATAATTATCAAGAGACTCGGTAGAGTCTCGGGACAAGTACATTGACAGCCCTGTCGTCTGCTGGCCCGAGACTCTCGCCGAGACTATACTTTCTCTGAATAAAACGATTCGCCGTGGTGGGGGTAAAATTGGCATGTGATTTTATTGAATTACGAAGCTCAGGAGCCATTTAGCAACTTGAAAATTGAAGTTTAAGCCAATTGATTAATTCTCTTTCGATTCCGCCTTAAATCAGCATGATCGGTGTTGTAATTGCTGAGAAAAAACTTTGCACGGGCTCAAGATTATGCAAAAGTTACCAACACATTCAAGAATTTATGCGTCTGTATTTATAAACACCATCAAAGGCACTTTGATGCTCTCGAGTTTCTGATTCGTTGGATCTGACGACATCCATTTTTAGACGTTGTGATTGGTTGTTGAAATTAGTTGTTGATGATTGGAAATCTAACGTCAACTTCAGAACGTCGCACACGGCGCAGCACAGCTGGTATCAGCAGTCATAAATTCGACCGATATACATATATATATGTACAAACCATGTGTCAGTTTTTGATCGTATGAACAGAGTTTCGACATTACGAAGTGCGTGCGGGATCAATAAAAAAATAATTTTCGTCATCTAAAGAAGTGCATATTACTATTTATTTTGTTATTTGTGATATATTAAACCGGTATCAAAGCGGCCGCGTAATGTAGTCTGTGATGTGTGTGTGAAAAAGAATATAAAAAATGCGCGATGCATATATGTCAACGAAACTTTTCAAGATTTCATTATTTCGTTCGATTGGAAATAAGTGTTAACTGAAATAATCCTTCAATTAAACCAGAGTACGAGAAATATTGTCCAGTGCGAATAAATTGTCAGTGGCGTGGTTATATATCATGTGTACATAGGTTATATATACGAATAAATAGAACAAAAATACACGCAACTGTTAGAATGATATTAGAAACTTTAATTGAATAAATATTTTCTAATTTATTTCTTGTGTCGTGATTATTTTTAAACATCCCCATATTTTGCTTGATATTCAGTTTGGCTCTGCCCTCTCCGATCCTTGTTTTCACCCGCTCAGTTTGCAGCGGATCGATTCATATTATTAATTCGTTCCCTAATATGTGTTCTATGATTTTCTACTCCTTCGTGATGATTGTGGTAACATGATTCGAGAGGTTTCTAACCATGATCTTGAATTGCACATTTTGTAAATCAGATTTTCAAAAAAAAATCTGGTCTTGGTATAGTGTGTAGTTATTCTTTTCCCATTAGGTCTGTCGAGTGATAAATTTGGAAACTTTTCCAGAAAGCCTTTGGATGCTTTTTTTGCTAATGATATGAAAAGTCGTATCTTAGGAATGCGGTATGCAAACACAAATTTTGATAACAAAACTTAGAGAATGACATGTATGTTGAGTATTTCCACTTTGCAAACTACAAATATGGAATTATTATAAAAAAAATTCATTCCGATAAGTCTACTGTTGCTCAGTTTTGGATGCGATCAGATATGATGCCTACCAACATCCCTAGAAACTTACAGAATTGCTGAATGCAATGTGCGCTATGTCATTTTAATGTAACATCATGACTTTTGACAACTTTTCATTATAATGCTGTAGATTCGGATCATTAAAATACTGCAAAAATCTGCAAACTATACAATTCAAATACTGTGCCATTCATTTTACATTTTGACTCTAACTGTAACATCTATATGAAGTAAAAAATTGATTATAAAAGTCTTCAGTTGCTCATTTATGGATAGATTTGAAATTGCTGTCTTCGAAGCTCATTGCGCAGATACATTGAACCACAGCAGATACCTGCGAACTCTGAAATTTCTGTGGAAAAATATATATGCGACGGATCACCCCTTATCTTTGATTATGGTAATATGTAATGGAACTTGGTTCGGCAAGTTTTTAAGTGTTCCTTTTCAAATAGTATTGAAGTTTGTATGACTGATATACAGCGAATACTTCCAAACTTTGATATTTCTGTGTTGCAGCATGTGTGCCAATCATTCAAATCATTTCCTCCAACCGTATCATGTAATCTAGAAAATTCATCACGAAAGTCTTCCGCATTTCTAGATACTTCAATTTTCCTTTTTCTACTCCATTGTGAGTTTTCGAATTTCTAAATTAATTTCTGAATTGTCCTGAAATGGTTTTTCTCCAAAACCAATGCAGGTACCTTAAACGTTTTTGAATTCTGTGCTTTGTTGAATTAAGTTCGCTTAGTTTTTTTTGCTGCTTTGAGTTCTGGCATAATAAATGTTAGAAGTTTTCGGGTACTTTTTTTCAGCAACTATCAAACTGTGGATAATTGGATCTCAGCGGCCACTTGCAAACTTTGGAAATATATTTCATTGGGGGGACGTTTTGGATGAAATGAAATCTCTAGATTCAGAATGCAAAAGCGACATTCAAAGTGGGCAAATCTGTTGGATTTTTCGTGTCTTGAATTTGATCTATCTTTCATTTGAATTTTGAAGAAAAAGGATAAATGAAATCTGTTCTATTAAGGAAATCTTTACGTCAGTTGTTTCTTGGTATGAAGACTTGGAAAAAATCGCCAAAGGCCAAGGACAGACCGGTGACGAAATATTTCCAGTACAATTTTGACGAAAAATAGATCTTATTTCGAGGAAACCAACGTTATAAGCCGAAAATCATATTACGGCCCACAACACGCATTTCTTCATGCTCTTGGGTTCCCAATAGACAAAACATATTAGAAGACGAGAAGAAAAATCACCAAAGTCCAAGACCAAACCAGTGCCGAAATATTTTCAGTACAATTTTGAAGAAAAATTGGTCTTTTACGTGGAAACCAACATTATAAACCGAAATTCATTTCGCGGGCCTCATCCCGGATTCCTCCATGCTGTTGAGTTCCTAATAGGCATAACATATTAGAGTATAAGGAAAAAAATCGCCAAAGTTCAAGGGCAGACTTGTGACGAAATATTTTCACTACAATGTTTACGAAAAATTGGTCTTTTATGGTGGAAACCAACTTTATAATCCGAACATCATACCTAGGGAAAATAAGATTGGGAAAAGTACATTGATGGTCCCTTATTTGCTGATAATTTCATGAAAAAGATTATCCCATAAAAAATGTTCGTATGAGAATGGAATCTATAAAAATGTACTAAGCAAATAATTCATAGAAATTTATACTAAAATCCTATAACCGTCATAACATAAATGAGGAACTTTTGAGAAAAAAGGCGTGATATCAAACCATAAACTTCCCCTAGGGGAAAAAAGGTTGGGACAAGTACATTGATGGTCTCTTGTTTCTGGATGACATAGAAAAAAGATTTAGAACCAGGAAAAAAATTATATAAAAATAATAAACGAAAAATTAAAAAGTTCAAAAAAATTCAACAAAAATAAAAAACAATCGAAAAAATTCTGTAAAGAAAAATAATAAAATTTCAAAAAAATTCATAAATATTGAAGACATTGAAAAATGTACTATCCAAGTTACATGTAGTATAAAAATGTATGATATCAATTGGAGGCCAAGTTTTTATTGATAATTTGGAATATTTATCCAACAAATTGGAAACTTTAATGAAATTCATGATAATTATTTTCACGAAAAAAGTTAATGAAAAAAAAGTCATAACGGAAGTTACGTGCAGTACTAAAATGTATTATATCAATTCGAGGTCAAGTATTTATCAGTTATTCGAAATATAATCTCCGGCGACAAATGAGCGTTGAGAATCCTTGTCGGGCTCACAACGTTTTATCAAAATTATTAAAAAATTAATGGAAATAAAATCATTAAAAATTCACATGAAAGTCATTCGTTACTTCAACAAGGTACACACTTGAAAGAATCGATTCCCCTCCGACTTTCAGGATCCCCTCGTATTATTCACAACATTCAACTTCGATTGGATCGCTACAAATTATGTTCAAATACGTCTTAAACGTACTTGTCCGGCCCATCACTTTTTATTCAAATTGCTCATTCGAAAACAAATCAAAAACGAAATAAATGCATGTGTTAATATTAAGGAACAGTAATTGCCGAGAAAATAATTTTCCTTCGAATCGCTCTTGTCAAAATGAAACGAAAATGAAAGACGAAGTTGATTAATCTATTTATATTATATGGAGACATAATTCACAACAAAATCATTTTTCTAAAAATTCCAGGAATCCACGTGTCGTACTCGACTAGTGATATTTATCAAAATGTGTACGTGACTATAGAAAAAAAAACATTGCATGGCTGAGTAGGTTCGAAAATTTCTAGTAATGCGCCTGATTATTTCTCATTTTCATTGGTTCTTACCGAATGGTATGTGTTCACTGAAGAAAATGAGAAGTGGATATTGCTATACGAACTTGCGAACAATCAAGTTCAAATTACTTGGAGATATTATTTTTATTTTTATCCATTTTATTATATTTGTCATTATAGAACAGCCCTGATTTGTTTTCGAATGAGCAATTTGAATAAAAAGTGATGGGCCGGACAAGTACGTTTAAGACGTATTTGAACATAATTTGTAGCGATCCAATCGAAGTTGAATGTTGTGAATAATACGAGGGGATCCTGAAAGTCGGAGGGGAATCGATTCTTTCAAGTGTGTACCTTGTTGAAGTAACGAATGACTTTCATGTGAATTTTTAATGATTTTATTTCCATTAATTTTTTAATAATTTTGATAAAACGTTGTGAGCCCGACAAGGATTCTCAACGCTCATTTGTCGCCGGAGATTATATTTCGAATAACTGATAAATACTTGACCTCGAATTGATATAATACATTTTAGTACTGCACGTAACTTCCGTTATGACTTTTTTTTCATTAACTTTTTTCGTGAAAATAATTATCATGAATTTCATTAAAGTTTCCAATTTGTTGGATAAATATTCCAAATTATCAATAAAAACTTGGCCTCCAATTGATATCATACATTTTTATACTACATGTAACTTGGATAGTACATTTTTCAATGTCTTCAATATTTATGAATTTTTTTGAAATTTTATTATTTTTCTTTACAGAATTTTTTCGATTGTTTTTTATTTTTGTTGAATTTTTTTGAACTTTTTAATTTTTCGTTTATTATTTTTATATAATTTTTTTCCTGGTTCTAAATCTTTTTTCTATGTCATCCAGAAACAAGAGACCATCAATGTACTTGTCCCAACCTTTTTTCCCCTAGGTATACATATTTTATGCGCAAACCAGGAGCTGGTATAGCCCCCGCTGTGCGCCCATTCTCTGTCTCTCTCGCTCGGCGACGCAGAAGGAGAGGGGGTAGCCGCGTTCAGCGTAGTGCGTGACGTAGAGTGTGACAAAAGTAAGAAATCGTGCAAAGGACGTAAGTCCAAATGTAAACAAGCGTAACTTACGCCCCTCTGTCTCTAAGAAAATGAAAATCCCGAAATGATGGATTTTAAATCACTAACGTTACATATCTCAGGATCTACTGGACGGATTTACTTGCAACAAAGACCAATGGAAAGAGAAAAATCGAAAAAAAATCGTCACAAATTTTCAAGTTCTTTTATGAAATGGTTTTTTTGTGAGAGCCATTTGAAAATTCTGTGACGTCATAAAACCGGCATATTCGCGTATATAAGAGTAGCGGCAGGGCTCGCGCTGGCTTTTCTTTTGCGCTGCAGTTTTTCCTTTTAATACTTGGCGTCGAGCCGCTACCGCGTCTCTTGATCTCGATTCGCACATCGGAAAGCGATTCAGAACGAAATGTCAGTGAATCTGGTTAATTTGTGTCGATTCACACAAAAGTGTATCGGTAATCGTCCAATTTTCACGTTTATGAACGGTCGGAAACGACATCACTCGTTTGTAAGTTATGATCTCGAATCGCACGTCGGAAAGCTGTTCTGTTCGAAATGTCAGTGAATGTTGTTAAATTGTATCGATTCATACAAAAGTGTATCGGTGATCACCAATTTTCATGTTTATGCACGTTCGGATACGACATAACTCGATTGTAAGTAATGATCTCGAATCGTACGTCGGAAAGCTGCACTTTTCGAAATGTCAGTGAATGTTGTTAAATTGTATGGATTCACACAAAAGTGTATCGGTGATCTCCAATTTTCACGTTTATGAACGTTCGGAAACGACATCACTCGTTTGTAAGTTATGATCTCAGATCGTACGTCGGAAAGCTGTTCTGTTCAAAATGTCTGTGAATGTTGTTAAATTGTATCGATTCACACAAAAGTGCATCGGTTATCTCCAATTTTCACGTCTCTGAACGTTAGGAAACGACATCACACGATTGTAAGGTGTGATCGCGATTCGCACATAGGAAAGCGATTCAGAACGAAATGTCAGTGAATCTGGTTAATTTGTGTCGATTCACACGAAAGTGTATCGGTGATCTCCAATTTTCACGTTTATGAACGTTCGGAATCGACATCACTCGATGGTAATGTATGCTCTCGATTCGCACATCGGAAAGCGATTCAGAACGAAATGTCAGTGAAACTTGTTAATTTGTGTCGATTCACACAAAAGTGTATCTGTGATCACCAATTTTCATGTTTGTGAACGTTCGGAAACGACATCACTCGAGTGTAAGGTATGATCTCGAATCGCACGTCGGAAAGCGATGCTAGTCGAAATGTCAGTGAATCTTGTCGATTTGTTACGCATCTCGCCAAAGTCTATCGGTGATCACCAATTTTCACGTTTATGAACATTCGGAAACGACATCACCCGATTGTAAGTTATGATCTCGGATGTTCTGTTCGAAATGTCAGTGAATGTTGTTAAATTGTATCGACTCACTCAAAAGTGTATCTGTGATCTTCAATTTTCACGTTTATGATGGTTCGGAAACGACATCACTCGATTGTAAGTTATGATCTCGATTCCCACATCGGAAAGCGATTCTGTTCGAATTGTCAGTGAATCTTGATAATTTGTAACGATTCTCACAAAAGTTTATTTGTGATCACCAATTTTCAAATTTGCGAACGTTCAGAAACGACATCGTTCGAATGTCAGTTCCGGTCTCGAATCGCATTTCGGATTGCGATTCTGATAGAAATGTCGGAAAAAATTGTTGATTCGTAACGATTAACACACAAGGTTATCGCTGATTACTTACTTTCATGTTTATGAAAGATTGGAAACGTTCACCGATAAACGTCACATATCAACAATTTTACAGACATTTAGTATCGCAATCCGAAGGGCCATTTGAGATCTGAACTGACAATCGAGCGATGAAAACGTTCCCGAACTTTCATAAACATGAAGATTGGTAATCACCAATAAAATTTTTGTTCAATTCATGACAAATTAACAATATCCAATGACATTTCGATTCGAGATCATAAATTGCAATCGAGTGATATCATTTCCGAACGTTCATAAACGTGAAAATTGGTGATCACCGATACACTTTTGTGTGAATCGAAACAATTTAACAACATTCACTGACATTTCGAACAGAACAGCTTTCCGACGTGTGATCGGAGATCATAACTTACAATCGAGTGATGTCGTTTCCGAACGTTCATAAACATGAAGAACGGTAATCACCGATAGATTTTTGTGAGAATCGCAACAAATCAAGAAGATTCACTGACATTTCGAACAAAATTAGATTCCGCCGTGCGATTCGAGATCATAACTTACAATCGAGTGGTGTAGTTTCCGAACGTTCATAAACGTGAAAATTGAAGATCACAGATACACTTTTGAGTGAGTCGATACAATTTAACAACATTCACTGACATTTCGAACAGAACAGCTTTCCGACGTGCGATCCGAGATCATAACTTACAATCGGGTGATGTCGTTTCCGAACGTTCCATAAACGTGAAAATTGGTGATCACCAATACACTTTCGTGTGAATCGACTCAAATTAACCAGATTCACTGACATTTCGTTCTGAATCGCTTTCCGATGTGCGAATCGCGATCACAGCTTACAATCGAGTGATGTCGTTTCCGAACCATCATAAACGTGAAAATTGGTGATCACCGATACACTTTTGTATGAATCGATAGAAATTAACAAGAATCACTGACATTTCGAACTGAACAGCTTTCCGACGTGCGATTCGAGATCATACCTTACATTCGAGTGATGTCGTTTCCGAACGTTCATAAACGTGAAAATTGAAGATCACCGATATACTTTTGTGTGAATCGACACAAATTAACCAGATTCACTGACATTTCGTTCTGAATCGCTTTCCGATGTGCGAATCGAGATCATAACTTACAATCGAGTGATGTCGTTTCCGAACCATCATAAACGTGTAAATTGGAGATCACCGATACACTTTTGTGTGAATCGATACAATTTAACAACATTCACTGACATTTCGAAAAGTGCAGCTTTCCGACGTACGATTCGAGATCATTACTTACAATCGAGTTATGTCGTATCCGAACGTGCATAAACATGAAAATTGGTGATCACTGATACACTTTTGTATGAATCGATACAATTTAACAACATTCACTGACATTTCGAACAGAACAGCTTTCCGACGTGCGATTCGAGATCATAACTTACAAACGAGTGATGTCGTTTCCGAACGTTCATAAACGTGAAAATTGGAGATTACCGATACACTTTTGTGTAAATCGACACAAATTAACCAGATTCACTGACATTTCGTTCTGAATCGCTTTCCGATGTGCGAATCGAGATCATAACTTACAATCGAGTGATGTCGTTTCCGAACCATCATAAACGTGTAAATTGGAGATCACCGATACACTTTTGTGTGAATCGATACAATTTAACAACATTCACTGACATTTCGAACAGAACAGCTTTCCGAGGTGCGATTCGAGATCATAACTTACAAACGAGTGATGTCGTTTCCGAACGTTCATAAACGTGAAAATTGGAGATTACCGATAGACTTTCGTGTGAATCCACACAAATTAACCAGATTCACTGACATTTCGTTCTGAATCGCTTTCCGATGTGCGAATCGAGATCATAACTTACAATCGAGTGATGTCGTTTCCGAACCATCATAAACGTGTAAATTGGAGATCACCGATACACTTTTGTGTGAATCGATACAATTTAACAACATTCACTGACATTTCGAACAGAGCAGCTTTCCGACGTGCGATTCGAGATCATTACTTACAATCGAGCTATGTCGTATCCGAACGTTCATAAACATGAAAATTGGTGATCACCGATACACTTTTGTATGAATCGATAGAAATTAACAACATTCACTGACATTTCGAACAGAACAGATTTCCGACGTGCGATTCGAGATCATAACTTACAATCGAGTGATGTCGTTTCCGAACGTTCATAAACGTGAAAAACGGTGAACACCGATAGACTTTGGCGAGATGCGTAACAAATCGACAAGATTCACTGACATTTCGACTAGCATCGCTTTCCGACGTGCGATTCGAGATCATACCTTACAATCGAGTGATGTCGTTTCCGAACGTTCACAAACATGAAAATTGGTGATCACAGATACACTTTTGTGTGAATCGACACAAATTAACCAGATTCACTGACATTTCGTTCTGAATCGCTTTCCTATGTGCGAATCGCGATCACACCTTACAATCGTGTGATGTCGTTTCCTAACGTTCAGAGACGTGAAAATTGGAGATAACCGATGCACTTTTGTGTGAATCGATACAATTTAACAACATTCACAGACATTTCGAACAGAACAGCTTTCCGACGTGCGATCCGAGATCATAACTTACAATCGGGTGATGTCGTTTCCGAACCATCATAAACGTGTAAATTGGAGATCACCGATACACTTTTGCGTGAATCGATACAATTTAACAACATTCACTGACATTTCGAACAGAACAGCTTTCCGAGGTGCGATTCGAGATCATAACTTACAAACGAGTGATGTCGTTTCCGAACGTTCATAAACGTGAAAATTGGAGATTACAGATACACTTTCGTGTGAATCCACACAAATTAACCAGATTCACTGACATTTCGTTCTGAATCGCTTTCCGATGTGCGAATCGAGATCATAACTTACAATCGAGTGATGTCGTTTCCGAACCATCATAAACGTGTAAATTGGAGAACACCGATACACTTTTGTGTGAATCGATACAGTTTAACAACATTCACTGACATTTCGAACAGAACAGCTTTCCGAGGTGCGATTCGAGATCATAACTTACAAACGAGTGATGTCGTTTCCGAACGTTCATAAACGTGAAAATTGGAGATTACCGATACACTTTCGTGTGAATCCACACAAATTAACCAGATTCACTGACATTTCGTTCTGAATCGCTTTCCGATGTGCGAATCGAGATCATAACTTACAATCGAGTGATGTCGTTTCCGAACCATCATAAACGTGTAAATTGGAGATCACCGATACACTTTTGTGTGAATCGATACAATTTAACAACATTCACTGACATTTCGAACAGAACAGCTTTCCGAGGTGCGATTCGAGATCATAACTTACAAACGAGTGATGTCGTTTCCGAACGTTCATAAACGTGAAAATTGGAGATTACCGATAGACTTTCGTGTGAATCCACACAAATTAACCAGATTCACTGACATTTCGTTCTGAATCGCTTTCCGATGTGCGAATCGAGATCATAACTTACAATCGAGTGATGTCGTTTCCGAACCATTATAAACGTGTAAATTGGAGATCACCGATACACTTTTGTGTGAATCGATACAATTTAACAACATTCACTGACATTTCGAACAGAACAGCTTTCCGAGGTGCGATTCGAGATCATAACTTACAAACGAGTGATGTCGTTTCCGAACGTTCATAAACGTGAAAATTGGAGATTACCGATACACTTTCGTGTGAATCCACACAAATTAACCAGATTCACTGACATTTCGTTCTGAATCGCTTTCCGATGTGCGAATCGAGATCATAACTTACAATCGAGTGATGTCGTTTCCGAACCATCATAAACGTGTAAATTGGAGATCACCGATACACTTATGTGTGAATCGATACAATTTAACAACATTCACTGACATTTCGAAAAGAGCAGCTTTCCGACGTGCGATTCGGGATCATTACTTACAATCGAGTTATGTCGTATCCGAACGTTCATAAACATGAAAATTGGTGATCACCGATACACTTTTGTATGAATCGATAGAAATTAACAACATTCACTGACATTTCGAACAGAACAGATTTCCGACGCGCGATTCGAGATCATAACTTACAATCGAGTGATGTCGTTTCCGAACGTTCATAAACGTGAAAAACGGTGAACACCGATAGACTTTGGCGAGATGCGTAACAAATCGACAAGATTCACTGACATTTCGACTAGCATCGCTTTCCGACGTGCGATTCGAGATCATACCTTACAATCGAGTGATGTCGTTTCCGAACGTTCACAAACATGAAAATTGGTGATCACAGATACACTTTTGTGTGAATCGACACAAATTAACCAGATTCACTGACATTTCGTTCTGAATCGCTTTCCTATGTGCGAATCGCGATCACACCTTACAATCGTGTGATGTCGTTTCCTAACGTTCAGAGACGTGAAAACTGGAGATAACCGATGCACTTTTGTGTGAATCGATACAATTTAACAACATTCACAGACATTTCGAACAGAACAGCTTTCCGACGTGCGATCCGAGATCATAACTTACATTCGGGTGATGTCGTTTCCGAACGTTCATAAACGTGAAAATTGGTGATCACCGTTGCACTTTTGTGTGAATCAATACAATTTAACAACATTCACTGACATTTCGACCAGCATCGCTTTCCGACGTGCGATTCGAGATTATTACACGTCGTAAAGCGTTTCAGAACGAAATGTCAGTGTACCTTGTTAATTTGTATCGATTCACCCAAAAGTGTATCGGTGATCTCCAATTGACACGTTTATGATGGTTCGGAAACGACATCACTCGATTGTAAGTTATGATTTCGATTCGCACATCGGAAAGCGATTCAGAACGAAATGTGTCAGTGAATCTGGTTAATTTGTGTCGATTCACATAAAAGTGTATCGGTGATCTCGAATTTTCACGTTTATGAACGTTCGGAAACGACATCACTCGTTTGTAAGTTATGATCTCGAATCGCACGTCGGAAAGCTGTTCTGTTCGAAATGTCTGTGAATGTTGTTAAATTGTATCGATTCACACAAAAGTGCATCGGTTATCTCCAATTTTCACGTCTCTGAACGTTAGGAAACGACATCACACGATTCTAAGGTGTGATCGCGATTCGCACATAGGAAAGCGATTCAGAACGAAATGTCAGTGAATCTGGTTAATTTGTGTCGATTCACACAAAAGTGTATCTGTGATCACCAATTTTCATGTTTGTGAACGTTCGGAAACGACATCACTCGATTGTAAGCTATGATCTCGAATCGCACGTCGGAAAGCGATGCTAGTCGAAATGTCAGTGAATCTTGTCGATTTGTTACGCATCTCGCCAAAGTTTATCGGTGTTCACCGTTTTTCACGTTTATGAACGTTCGGAAACGACATCACTCGATTGTAAGTTATGATCTCGAATCGCACGTCGGAAAGCTGCTCTTTTCGAAATGTCAGTGAATGTTGTTAAATTGTATCGACTCACTCAAAATGTTTATCTGTGATCTTCAATTTTCACGTTTATGATGGTTCGGAAACGACATCACTCGATTGTAAGTTATGATCTCGATTCCCACATCGGAAAGCGATTCTGTTCGAATTGTCAGTGAATCTTGATAATTTGTAACGATTCTCACAAAAGTTTATTTGTGATCACCAATTTTCATATTTGTGAACGTTCAGAAACGACATCGTTCGAATGTCAGTTCCGGTCTCGAATCGCATTTCGGATTGCGATTCTGATAGAAATGTCGGAAAAAATTGTTGATTCGTAACGATTAACACACAAGGTTATCGCTGATTACTTACTTTCATGTTTATGAAAGATTGGAAACGTTCACCGATGAACGTCACATATCAACAATTTTACAGACATTTAGTATCGCAATCCGAAGGGCCATTTGAGATCTGAACTGACAATCGAGCGATGAAAACGTTCCCGAACTTTCATAAACATGAAGATTGGTGATCACCAATAAAATTTTTGTTCAATTCATGACAAATTAACAATATCCAATGACATTTCGATTCGAGATCATAAATTGCAATCGAGTGATATCATTTCCGAACGTTCATAAACATGAAAATTGGTGATCACCGATACACTTTTGTGTGAATCGAAACAATTTAACAACATTCACTGACATTTCGAACAGAACAGCTTTCCGACGTGTGATCGGAGATCATAACTTACAATCGAGTGATGTCGTTTCCGAACGTTCATAAACGTGAAAATTGGTGATCACCGATACACTTTTTTGTGAATCGACTCAAATTGACCAGATTCACTGACATTTCGTTCTGAATCGCTTTCCGATGTGCGAATCGCGATCACAGCTTACAATCGAGTGATGTCGTTTCCGAACCATCATAAACGTGAAAATTGGTGATCACCGATACATTTTTGTATGAATCGATAGAAATTAACAAGAATCACTGACATTTCGAACTGAACAGCTTTCCGACGTGCGATTCGATATCATACCTTACATTCGAGTGATGTCGTTTCCGAACGTTCATAAACGTGAAAATTAGTGATCACCGATACACTTTTGTATGAATCGATAGAAATTAACAAGATTCACTGACATTTCGAACAGAACAGCTTTCCGACGTGCGATCCGAGATCATAACTTACAATCGAGTGATGTCATTTCCGAACGATCATAAACGTCAAAATTGGAGATCACCGATACACTTTTGTGTGATTCGACTCAAATTAACCAGATTCCCTGACATTTCGTTCTGAATCGCTTTCCGATGTGTGAATCGCGATCACAGTTTACAATCGAGTGATGTCGTTTCCGAACGTTCATAAACGTGAAAATTTGTGATCACCGATCCACTTTTGTGTGAATCGATACAATTTAACAACATTCACTGACATTTCGAACAGCACAGCTTTCCGACGTGCGATCCGAGATCATAACTTACAATCGAGTGATGTAGTTTCCGAACGTTCATAAACGTGAAAATTGGAGATCACCGATACATTTTTGTGTGAATCGACTCAAATTAACCAGATTCACTGACATTTCGTTCTGAATCGCTTTCCGATGTGCGAATCGCGATCACAGCTTACAATCGAGTGATGTCGTTTCCGAACCATCATAAACGTGAAAATTGGTGATCACCGATACACTTTTGCATGAATCGATAGAAATTAACAAGAATCACTGACATTTCGAACTGAACAGCTTTCCGACGTGCGATTCGAGATCATACCTTACATTCGAGTGATGTCGTTTCCGAACGTTCATAAACGTAAAAATTGAAGATCACCGATATACTTTTGTGTGAATCGACACAAATTAACCAGATCCACTGACATTTCGTTCTGAATCGCTTTCCGATGTGCGAATCGCGGTCTCACCTTACAATCGAGTGATGTCGTTTCCGAACCATCATAAACGTGAAAATTAGTGATCACCGATACACTTTTGTATGAATCGATAGAAATTAACAAGATTCACTGACATTTCCAACAGAACAGCTTTCCGACGTGCGATCCGAGACCATAACTTACAATCGACTGTTGTCATTTCCGAACGATCATAAACGTGAAAATTGGAGATCACCGATACACTTTTGTGTGATTCGACTCAAATTAACCAGATTCACTGACATTTCGTTCTGAATCGCTTTACGATTTGTGAATCGCGATCACAGTTTACAATCGAGTGATGTCGTTTCCGAACGTTCATAAACGTGAAAATTTGTGATCACCGATACACTTTTGTGTGAATCGAAACAATTTAACAACATTCACTGACATTTCGAACAGAACAGCTTTCCGACGTGCGATCCGAGATCATAACTTACAATCGGGTGATGTCGTTTCCGAACGTTCATAAACGTGAAAATTGGTGATCACCGATACACTTTTGTGTGAATCGACTCAAATTAACCAGATTCACTGACATTTCGTTCTGAAACGCTTTCCGATGTGCGAATCGCGATCACAGCTTACAATCGAGTGATGTCGTTTCCGAACCATCATAAACGTGAAAATTGGTGATCACCGATACACTTTTGTATGAATCGACAGAAATTAACAAGAATCACTGACATTTCGAACTGAACAGCTTTCCGACGTGCGATTCGAGATCATACCTTACATTCGAGTGAGGTCGTTTCCGAACGTTCATAAACGTGAAAATTGAAGATCACCGATATACTTTTGTGTGAATGGACACAAATTAACCAGATCCACTGACATTTCGTTCTGAATCGCTTTCCGATGTGCGAATCGCGGTCTCACCTTACAATCGAGTGATGTCGTTTCCGAACCATCATAAACGTGAAAATTAGTGATCACCGATACACTTTTGTATGAATCGATAGAAATTAACAAGATTCACTGACATTTCGAACAGAACAGCTTTCCGACGTGCGATCCGAGATCATAATTTACAATCGAGTGATGTCATTTCCGAACGATCATAAACGTGAAAATTGGAGATCACCGATACAATTTTGTGTGATTCGACTCAAATTAACCAGATTCACTGACATTTCGTTTTGAATCGCTTTTCGATGTGCGAATGGCGATCACAGTTTACAATCGAGTGATGTCGTTTCCGAACGTTCATAAACGTGAAAATTTGTGATCACCGATCCACTTTTGTGTGAATCGATACAATTTAACAACATTCACTGACATTTCGAACAGCACAGCTTTCCGACGTGCGATCCGAGATCATAACTTACAATCGGGTGATGTCGTTTCCGAACCATCATAAACGTGTAAATTGGAGATCACCGATACACTTTTGCGTGAATCGATACAATTTAACAACATTCACTGACATTTCGAACAGAACAGCTTTCCGAGGTGCGATTCGAGATCATAACTTACAAACGAGTGATGTCGTTTCCGAACGTTCATAAACGTGAAAATTGGAGATTACAGATACACTTTCGTGTGAATCCACACAAATTAACCAGATTCACTGACATTTCGTTCTGAATCGCTTTCCGATGTGCGAATCGAGATCATAACTTACAATCGAGTGATGTCGTTTCCGAACCATCATAAACGTGTAAATTGGAGAACACCGATACACTTTTGTGTGAATCGATACAGTTTAACAACATTCACTGACATTTCGAACAGAACAGCTTTCCGAGGTGCGATTCGAGATCATAACTTACAAACGAGTGATGTCGTTTCCGAACGTTCATAAACGTGAAAATTGGAGATTACCGATACACTTTCGTGTGAATCCACACAAATTAACCAGATTCACTGACATTTCGTTCTGAATCGCTTTCCGATGTGCGAATCGAGATCATAACTTACAATCGAGTGATGTCGTTTCCGAACCATCATAAACGTGTAAATTGGAGATCACCGATACACTTTTGTGTGAATCGATACAATTTAACAACATTCACTGACATTTCGAACAGAACAGCTTTCCGAGGTGCGATTCGAGATCATAACTTACAAACGAGTGATGTCGTTTCCGAACGTTCATAAACGTGAAAATTGGAGATTACCGATAGACTTTCGTGTGAATCCACACAAATTAACCAGATTCACTGACATTTCGTTCTGAATCGCTTTCCGATGTGCGAATCGAGATCATAACTTACAATCGAGTGATGTCGTTTCCGAACCATTATAAACGTGTAAATTGGAGATCACCGATACACTTTTGTGTGAATCGATACAATTTAACAACATTCACTGACATTTCGAACAGAACAGCTTTCCGAGGTGCGATTCGAGATCATAACTTACAAACGAGTGATGTCGTTTCCGAACGTTCATAAACGTGAAAATTGGAGATTACCGATACACTTTCGTGTGAATCCACACAAATTAACCAGATTCACTGACATTTCGTTCTGAATCGCTTTCCGATGTGCGAATCGAGATCATAACTTACAATCGAGTGATGTCGTTTCCGAACCATCATAAACGTGTAAATTGGAGATCACCGATACACTTATGTGTGAATCGATACAATTTAACAACATTCACTGACATTTCGAAAAGAGCAGCTTTCCGACGTGCGATTCGGGATCATTACTTACAATCGAGTTATGTCGTATCCGAACGTTCATAAACATGAAAATTGGTGATCACCGATACACTTTTGTATGAATCGATAGAAATTAACAACATTCACTGACATTTCGAACAGAACAGATTTCCGACGCGCGATTCGAGATCATAACTTACAATCGAGTGATGTCGTTTCCGAACGTTCATAAACGTGAAAAACGGTGAACACCGATAGACTTTGGCGAGATGCGTAACAAATCGACAAGATTCACTGACATTTCGACTAGCATCGCTTTCCGACGTGCGATTCGAGATCATACCTTACAATCGAGTGATGTCGTTTCCGAACGTTCACAAACATGAAAATTGGTGATCACAGATACACTTTTGTGTGAATCGACACAAATTAACCAGATTCACTGACATTTCGTTCTGAATCGCTTTCCTATGTGCGAATCGCGATCACACCTTACAATCGTGTGATGTCGTTTCCTAACGTTCAGAGACGTGAAAACTGGAGATAACCGATGCACTTTTGTGTGAATCGATACAATTTAACAACATTCACAGACATTTCGAACAGAACAGCTTTCCGACGTGCGATCCGAGATCATAACTTACATTCGGGTGATGTCGTTTCCGAACGTTCATAAACGTGAAAATTGGTGATCACCGTTGCACTTTTGTGTGAATCAATACAATTTAACAACATTCACTGACATTTCGACCAGCATCGCTTTCCGACGTGCGATTCGAGATTATTACACGTCGTAAAGCGTTTCAGAACGAAATGTCAGTGTACCTTGTTAATTTGTATCGATTCACCCAAAAGTGTATCGGTGATCTCCAATTGACACGTTTATGATGGTTCGGAAACGACATCACTCGATTGTAAGTTATGATTTCGATTCGCACATCGGAAAGCGATTCAGAACGAAATGTGTCAGTGAATCTGGTTAATTTGTGTCGATTCACATAAAAGTGTATCGGTGATCTCGAATTTTCACGTTTATGAACGTTCGGAAACGACATCACTCGTTTGTAAGTTATGATCTCGAATCGCACGTCGGAAAGCTGTTCTGTTCGAAATGTCTGTGAATGTTGTTAAATTGTATCGATTCACACAAAAGTGCATCGGTTATCTCCAATTTTCACGTCTCTGAACGTTAGGAAACGACATCACACGATTCTAAGGTGTGATCGCGATTCGCACATAGGAAAGCGATTCAGAACGAAATGTCAGTGAATCTGGTTAATTTGTGTCGATTCACACAAAAGTGTATCTGTGATCACCAATTTTCATGTTTGTGAACGTTCGGAAACGACATCACTCGATTGTAAGCTATGATCTCGAATCGCACGTCGGAAAGCGATGCTAGTCGAAATGTCAGTGAATCTTGTCGATTTGTTACGCATCTCGCCAAAGTTTATCGGTGTTCACCGTTTTTCACGTTTATGAACGTTCGGAAACGACATCACTCGATTGTAAGTTATGATCTCGAATCGCACGTCGGAAAGCTGCTCTTTTCGAAATGTCAGTGAATGTTGTTAAATTGTATCGACTCACTCAAAAGTGTATCTGTGATCTTCAATTTTCACGTTTATGATGGTTCGGAAACGACATCACTCGATTGTAAGTTATGATCTCGATTCCCACATCGGAAAGCGATTCTGTTCGAATTGTCAGTGAATCTTGATAATTTGTAACGATTCTCACAAAAGTTTATTTGTGATCACCAATTTTCATATTTGTGAACGTTCAGAAACGACATCGTTCGAATGTCAGTTCCGGTCTCGAATCGCATTTCGGATTGCGATTCTGATAGAAATGTCGGAAAAAATTGTTGATTCGTAACGATTAACACACAAGGTTATCGCTGATTACTTACTTTCATGTTTATGAAAGATTGGAAACGTTCACCGATGAACGTCACATATCAACAATTTTACAGACATTTAGTATCGCAATCCGAAGGGCCATTTGAGATCTGAACTGACAATCGAGCGATGAAAACGTTCCCGAACTTTCATAAACATGAAGATTGGTGATCACCAATAAAATTTTTGTTCAATTCATGACAAATTAACAATATCCAATGACATTTCGATTCGAGATCATAAATTGCAATCGAGTGATATCATTTCCGAACGTTCATAAACATGAAAATTGGTGATCACCGATACACTTTTGTGTGAATCGAAACAATTTAACAACATTCACTGACATTTCGAACAGAACAGCTTTCCGACGTGTGATCGGAGATCATAACTTACAATCGAGTGATGTCGTTTCCGAACGTTCATAAACGTGAAAATTGGTGATCACCGATACACTTTTGTGTGAATCGACTCAAATTGACCAGATTCACTGACATTTCGTTCTGAATCGCTTTCCGATGTGCGAATCGCGATCACAGCTTACAATCGAGTGATGTCGTTTCCGAACCATCATAAACGTGAAAATTGGTGATCACCGATACATTTTTGTATGAATCGATAGAAATTAACAAGAATCACTGACATTTCGAACTGAACAGCTTTCCGACGTGCGATTCGAGATCATACCTTACATTCGAGTGATGTCGTTTCCGAACGTTCATAAACGTGAAAATTTGTGATCACCGATCCACTTTTGTGTGAATCGATACAATTTAACAACATTCACTGACATTTCGAACAGCACAGCTTTCCGACGTGCGATCCGAGATCATAACTTACAATCGAGTGATGTAGTTTCCGAACGTTCATAAACGTGAAAATTGGAGATGACCGATACATTTTTGTGTGAATCGACTCAAATTAACCAGATTCACTGACATTTCGTTCTGAATCGCTTTCCGATGTGCGAATCGAGATCATAACTTACAATCGAGTGATGTCGTTTCCGAACCATCATAAACGTGTAAATTGGAGATCACCGATACACTTATGTGTGAATCGATACAATTTAACAACATTCACTGACATTTCGAAAAGAGCAGCTTTCCGACGTGCGATTCGGGATCATTACTTACAATCGAGTTATGTCGTATCCGAACGTTCATAAACATGAAAATTGGTGATCACCGATACACTTTTGTATGAATCGATAGAAATTAACAACATTCACTGACATTTCGAACAGAACAGATTTCCGACGCGCGATTCGAGATCATAACTTACAATCGAGTGATGTCGTTTCCGAACGTTCATAAACGTGAAAAACGGTGAACACCGATAGACTTTGGCGAGATGCGTAACAAATCGACAAGATTCACTGACATTTCGACTAGCATCGCTTTCCGACGTGCGATTCGAGATCATACCTTACAATCGAGTGATGTCGTTTCCGAACGTTCACAAACATGAAAATTGGTGATCACAGATACACTTTTGTGTGAATCGACACAAATTAACCAGATTCACTGACATTTCGTTCTGAATCGCTTTCCTATGTGCGAATCGCGATCACACCTTACAATCGTGTGATGTCGTTTCCTAACGTTCAGAGACGTGAAAACTGGAGATAACCGATGCACTTTTGTGTGAATCGATACAATTTAACAACATTCACAGACATTTCGAACAGAACAGCTTTCCGACGTGCGATCCGAGATCATAACTTACATTCGGGTGATGTCGTTTCCGAACGTTCATAAACGTGAAAATTGGTGATCACCGTTGCACTTTTGTGTGAATCGATACAATTTAACAACATTCACTGACATTTCGAACAGAACAGCTTTCCGAGGTGCGATTCGAGATCATAACTTACAAACGAGTGATGTCGTTTCCGAACGTTCATAAACGTGAAAATTGGAAGATTACCGATACACTTTTGTGTGAATCGACACAAATTAACCAGATTCCCTGACATTTCGTTCTGAATCGCTTTCCGATGTACGAATCGCGATCACACCTTACAATCGAGTGATGACGTTTCCGAACGTTCATAAACGTGAAAATTGGTTATCACCGATACACTTTTGTGTGAATCAATACAATTTAACAACATTCACTGACATTTCGACCAGCATCGCTTTCCGACGTGCGATTCGAGATTATTACACGTCGTAAAGCGTTTCAGAACGAAATGTCAGTGTACCTTGTTAATTTGTATCGATTCACCCAAAAGTGTATCGGTGATCTCCAATTGACACGTTTATGATGGTTCGGAAACGACATCACTCGATTGTAAGTTATGATTTCGATTCGCACATCGGAAAGCGATTCAGAACGAAATGTGTCAGTGAATCTGGTTAATTTGTGTCGATTCACATAAAAGTGTATCGGTGATCTCGAATTTTCACGTTTATGAACGTTCGGAAACGACATCACTCGTTTGTAAGTTATGATCTCGAATCGCACGTCGGAAAGCTGTTCTGTTCAAAATGTCAGTGAAGGTTGTTAAATTGTATCGATTCACACAAAAGTGCATCGGTGATCACCAATTTTCACGTTTATGAACGTTCGGAAACGACATCACCCGATTGTAAGTTATGATCTCGGATCGCACGTCGGAAAGCTGTTCTGTTCGAAATGTCTGTGAATGTTGTTAAATTGTATCGATTCACACAAAAGTACATCGGTTATCTCCAATTTTCACGTCTCTGAACGTTAGGAAACGACATCACACGATTCTAAGGTGTGATCGCGATTCGCACATAGGAAAGCGATTCAGAACGAAATGTCAGTGAATCTGGTTAATTTGTGTCGATTCACACAAAAGTGTATCTGTGATCACCAATTTTCATGTTTGTGAACGTTCGGAAACGACATCACTCGATTGTAAGCTATGATCTCGAATCGCACGTCGGAAAGCGATGCTAGTCGAAATGTCAGTGAATCTTGTCGATTTGTTACGCATCTCGCCAAAGTTTATCGGTGTTCACCGTTTTTCACGTTTATGAACGTTCGGAAACGACATCACTCGATTGTAAGTTATGATCTCGAATCGCACGTCGGAAAGCTGCTCTTTTCGAAATGTCAGTGAATGTTGTTAAATTGTATCGACTCACTCAAAAGTGTATCTGTGATCTTCAATTTTCACGTTTATGATGGTTCGGAAACGACATCACTCGATTGTAAGTTATGATCTCGATTCCCACATCGGAAAGCGATTCTGTTCGAATTGTCAGTGAATCTTGATAATTTGTAACGATTCTCACAAAAGTTTATTTGTGATCACCAATTTTCATATTTGTGAACGTTCAGAAACGACATCGTTCGAATGTCAGTTCCGGTCTCGAATCGCATTTCGGATTGCGATTCTGATAGAAATGTCGGAAAAAATTGTTGATTCGTAACGATTAACACACAAGGTTATCGCTGATTACTTACTTTCATGTTTATGAAAGATTGGAAACGTTCACCGATGAACGTCACATATCAACAATTTTACAGACATTTAGTATCGCAATCCGAAGGGCCATTTGAGATCTGAACTGACAATCGAGGGATGAAAACGTTCCCGAACTTTCATAAACATGAAGATTGGTGATCACCAATAAAATTTTTGTTCAATTCATGACAAATTAACAATATCCAATGACATTTCGATTCGAGATCATAAATTGCAATCGAGTGATATCATTTCCGAACGTTCATAAACATGAAAATTGGTGATCACCGATACACTTTTGTGTGAATCGAAACAATTTAACAACATTCACTGACATTTCGAACAGAACAGCTTTCCGACGTGTGATCGGAGATCATAACTTACAATCGAGTGATGTCGTTTCCGAACGTTCATAAACGTGAAAATTGGTGATCACCGATACACTTTTGTGTGAATCGACTCAAATTGACCAGATTCACTGACATTTCGTTCTGAATCGCTTTCCGATGTGCGAATCGCGATCACAGCTTACAATCGAGTGATGTCGTTTCCGAACCATCATAAACGTGAAAATTGGTGATCACCGATACATTTTTGTATGAATCGATAGAAATTAACAAGAATCACTGACATTTCGAACTGAACAGCTTTCCGACGTGCGATTCGATATCATACCTTACATTCGAGTGATGTCGTTTCCGAACGTTCATAAACGTGAAAATTAGTGATCACCGATACACTTTTGTATGAATCGATAGAAATTAACAAGATTCACTGACATTTCGAACAGAACAGCTTTCCGACGTGCGATCCGAGATCATAACTTACAATCGAGTGATGTCATTTCCGAACGATCATAAACGTCAAAATTGGAGATCACCGATACACTTTTGTGTGATTCGACTCAAATTAACCAGATTCCCTGACATTTCGTTCTGAATCGCTTTCCGATGTGTGAATCGCGATCACAGTTTACAATCGAGTGATGTCGTTTCCGAACGTTCATAAACGTGAAAATTTGTGATCACCGATACACTTTTGTGTGAATCGAAACAATTTAACAACATTCACTGACATTTCGAACAGAACAGCTTTCCGACGTGCGATCCGAGATCATAACTTACAATCGGGTGATGTCGTTTCCGAACGTTCATAAACGTGAAAATTGGTGATCACCGATACACTTTTGTGTGAATCGACTCAAATTAACCAGATTCACTGACATTTCGTTCTGAAACGCTTTCCGATGTGCGAATCGCGATCACAGCTTACAATCGAGTGATGTCGTTTCCGAACCATCATAAACGTGAAAATTGGTGATCACCGATACACTTTTGTATGAATCGACAGAAATTAACAAGAATCACTGACATTTCGAACTGAACAGCTTTCCGACGTGCGATTCGAGATCATACCTTACATTCGAGTGAGGTCGTTTCCGAACGTTCATAAACGTGAAAATTGAAGATCACCGATATACTTTTGTGTGAATGGACACAAATTAACCAGATCCACTGACATTTCGTTCTGAATCGCTTTCCGATGTGCGAATCGCGGTCTCACCTTACAATCGAGTGATGTCGTTTCCGAACCATCATAAACGTGAAAATTAGTGATCACCGATACACTTTTGTATGAATCGATAGAAATTAACAAGATTCACTGACATTTCGAACAGAACAGCTTTCCGACGTGCGATCCGAGATCATAATTTACAATCGAGTGATGTCATTTCCGAACGATCATAAACGTGAAAATTGGAGATCACCGATACACTTTTGTGTGATTCGACTCAAATTAACCAGATTCACTGACATTTCGTTTTGAATCGCTTTTCGATGTGCGAATGGCGATCACAGTTTACAATCGAGTGATGTCGTTTCCGAACGTTCATAAACGTGAAAATTTGTGATCACCGATCCACTTTTGTGTGAATCGATACAATTTAACAACATTCACTGACATTTCGAACAGCACAGCTTTCCGACGTGCGATCCGAGATCATAACTTACAATCGACTGATGTAGTTTCCGAACGTTCATAAACGTGAAAATTGGAGATCACCGATACACTTTTGTGTGAATCGACACAAATTAACCAGATTCACTGATATTTCGTTCTGAATCGCTTTCCGATGTACGAATCGCGATCACACCTTACAATCGAGTGATGACATTTCCGAACGTTCATGAACGTGAAAATTGGTTATCACCGATACACTTTTGTGTGAATCAATACAATTTAACAACATTCACTTACATTTCGACCAGCATCGCTTTCCGACGTGCGATTCGAGATTATTACACGTCGCAAAGCGTTTCAGAACGAAATGTCAGTGTAGGTACAAATTAACAAGGTTGTTAATTTGTATCGATTCACCCAAAAGTGTATCGGTGATCACCAATTTTCACGTTTATGAACGTTCCGAAACGACATAACTCGATTGTAAGTAATGATCTCGAATCGTACGTCGGAAAGCTGCACTTTTCGAAATGTCAGTGAATGTTGTTAAATTGTATCGATTTGTTACGTCCTAGGGTCTCCACCATCGTGTTGGCTGGTATGTATCTGTAACATAAAGAAAATATATTTAAAATTGCCGCTTAAAAAAATAAAATTTATTATTCGAAATAATAGTGACCAACATAGAAAGGCGAAAATAACTTTTAAGGAGCGCTATAGTTCAGTAAACGCTATAGTATGTAGACTAGCGAGCCCCGCGCGCAACTGACCTGCCTCACGGAGCCCGAGCGCCCGATGAGTCATCACTCAGCGCTCTCGAAATTTCAATTTTCATTAACTAACAATAATCGACTTAGAGCATTGTTAACAATTGGAACGTGCTTCTTACGAAAAGGGCTTTATTTTGATACCTCACACGGGTACCTTTTAATCATTTTTACCAAATATCAAAAGTTAACAATTTCAAATTTCATTAACTAACAATTTTACAGTTATCTAAATTTTAACGCTACGAGCGTGTTCTAGATCAAAATCCCTTTCAAATGAATACTCGCACGACCATTTTGCAATAATTCTTCTGTGAGTTATCAATTCGCGGAAAAACCGCGAAAAACCGCGAATTACCGCGAATCGTCCAAAAACGTCGAAAATCAAGTTCCAAACGATTAGATTCAATAGCAAAGACCATAATAAGTAACTTGGGTGCTTTTTACAATTTTTCCGAAACATAAATATTTAACAATATTTAATTTCATTAATTAACAATTATGTGGATAAATTATCTCTGTTACTCTCAAACGATAGGGAACTCAATGCCCTTTAAAATGATTACAAACTCGACCACTTTACACAAATATTTCACCGATATATCAATTCGCGGGTTAACCGCGAAAAACCGCGGAAAACCGCGGATCACCCAAAATACATCAAAAACTCAGGAAATCAATGGGATTTCATAGCAAAGCGATATAGGACACAGTTCAAAAGCGATCGACACATTTTTAAGCATATAAACAATAATTGTTAATAAATAAACAAATTCCGCTACAAATAAATTATCGTTATTTTCAATCAAGGAATACAAATATATGTGTATGGGGAACAGAACCGCTTATTTCGCTATTTCTATCGAGGTATATGTGTATATAAGGTTTATACATAAGTTAAAGTATATATATAGATATGTGAGGACATGTATGTACATAGACTCGCTAAAACGCTTCTTATATAATGCTTAGGCTACGAAATAAATTCACATAGGCGAATCTCTGGAACACTTATTTACAAAAACTGCAAATGCATTTCCGGTCTGAAAGTATATTTTTACACAAATAAAATAATAATAACTCACCCACTCGCAGAGGATAAATCTCGTATTGATTATTGTCATCAGAAAATCCGCGAGGTGAAACCCGATATCTTCATCCGGCGTAGCGCGACAGTACAGCCTATCAAACGAATTAATTACGCGAATTCACGCACAAACAAAACTAAATAATTCTTCTTTCCAAACTTACCAAAATTCATACGTCGACACTCGTCAACCCTGACCCTTCACTCGAGTCCTTTTTTTTATGACCCTTTCTTTCCAATTTTTTCGAGGGTTTTTCCCAGCGAAAGGAAAGGACTCTAGAAAAAAACTGCTCAAGAGTCTCTTAGGCGAAGTCACGCACGTGCCAGATGTGACAGTCCTCGTCAAAACGCTGTACAAAATTTCCTGAAAAACGCACAGAAAAATTAATCGTCAAATGTTAAACAATAAAAGAAAATATGTAGAAAAGCACACTTACCGATAAAACTTCGCTGCGCACCGTCCAAATCATTGTAAACACCCGTAGAGATCCTGCGAACAAAATAATATTTATAAAACAACAAAATAATTAATTAAATAAACAATAATTGTACTTACCAACCCGAAATTTACTCGCCGTTGGATCCAGAAGAACCTGAAAATAGAAAATGGCAATCAATCAATAAAATAAGCATCGATTCGTAATTAATTAATAAACAACCGATTAATTGTTATAAGAAGATATTAAATATACTTACACACCCGTTGTATCCAGAGAAAACCTAGAAACAATAATGAGATAATAATCTTACAATGAATAGTAAATAAGAATGTAAAATCAATAATTATTTAACTGAAGTTAATTAATTATTGATAAATAAAATATAACGAAATGTACTTACCTTAAAATTAAGCTGAAAATAAATGTAAAATTAATGATTAATTAAACTGGTTTTAAATAATCAATAATTACGAGTTAAACGAATTTATAAAGTATATAGAAACAGTATATAAGAGTCACGGATACTCACTTTATTTGTGTGCGCCAACCAACACCGAGACGCCCGGCCTCACCGATACTCCAACGGGACGCTGCTATTTAAGAGCGCAGGCGCGCCGCACTCATCAGTTCTCGAATCTCTCCACAGCTAGCCAGTCGAACTCCGGCCGAGAGCGAGCACGGACACTCCCGCGGAGCAGCTGAAAATCGAATAGTTTTTAATAAGTTTTTAAAGTTCTCGAATCTCTCCACAGCTAGCCAGTCGAACTCCGGCCGAGAGCGAGCACGGATACTCCCGCAGAGCAGCTGAAAATCGAAAAGTTTTTAATAAGTTTTTAAAGTTTTTTTCGTACAAGTTAATCGTACAAGTTTATTTTAATTTTGTAACATCGCAACTTAAAAGTTTGTAACAATACATAAGTGTAAAAAGGGTGAAAAGTGTTTAAAATAATTATTCAAATCATCCTTAAACCCTCGTTGAGTAATTTCCACCGAATCTTGCGATTAATTAACAATTTATTTCCGTTGAGTAATTTCCACCGAATCTCGCGATTAATTAACAATTTATTTCCGTTGAGTAATTTCCACCGAAACTCGCGATAATTCGAAATCATTTCTTTCGTTCGAGTATTTTTCACCGAAACTCGCGAATTATTATCATCAATTTTCTTCGAGTGATTTTTCCATTCTTTTCCTCGAGAATTAATATTTCTTAATTCAATAAAATCGAGTCTAATTATTTTTCTCGAATTATAAATTTTCACGAGTTGTTTTCATCAAGATTAACTAGAGTCTCAATTTCATGTTTTACAAAAACTCGTGTTCATTACTGAACGAATTTATTAATTTCATTCTCCCTTTTATCTAACATCGTAAATTCTTTGAAACGTGGCATTATTTAATTTCATTTTCGTGCCTTAATTCAGCGATAAACCTGCGGATTTATTTCCTTTATAATCTGGCATATTTCTTTTATTCAATCTCTCAGTTGAATAATTGATTCAAGTTTTTGCGTACGATTCTTTTTGTGCTAGACTCAGGCACGTTAGATCGTATTTTAAATTTCTTCATTTGTATCGTTCGGTGCTGGAGAATTTGGCACGCCGATACATATCTCTATCCTTCTCTCTCTTTCTCATTGTTCTGTGCTGGAGAATTTGGCACGCCAACGAGATTTCTATCTCTCTCTCTCTTTCTCATTGTTCTGTGCTGGAGAATTTGGCACGTCAACGAGATTTCTTTCTCTTTTCTATCCTTTGAACAAACTTGAATTAATTATCGAAATATAAATTTAATTATGAAATTCTCTTATTATGCCTAGACGTCGAGGAGGCATTAAATTTCAAATCCGCCGGGCTATCGCACGTGCCTGTAACAGACCCGCTCTAAACCGCGGTAATAATAGATCGTGGGTGAAAACATTGTGCAAAGCCACTCATCACTCACAGCTATCTGTAAACTCCGGTGTCGAATATCCGAACGATATTATTTATAATTTGGTGCTAAAATCGGGTCCGAGTAAAATTCGCGTCGTTTCCGACGTTATCATTCGGAAGAGCATCTTCGTTATCGACGCTAATTCGCCATACTCATTGGGACGTTTGGTCGGTTCATCGATCTTCACTCAACGAGAAGAATACCATCCCGATTGTGAAAACATCTCGGAGGCATCGACCGTTTCCCGACCATCAACACCAATCGACATCGAAGTAATAACAATCGATTAACTCATCCGTCGAAGAATAACTAAACGGTAAGTGAGTTTAATTTTATTTTTATTCTGAAAAGGTCATCCGGTAAATATCTCACGAGCATAGGTTTCGGTCCTGAGGGGGAAAATCTCACCTTCTCAAATACGAGATCTAAAATAAGTCTACGCGTCGTACCCCGTGTATCATTTTTCTGGACAAATAAATTCTTCCGGTTACCGACTATCGAGCATACTGCCGACGGTAATTCAGTCTGTATCAATTCAATCGGTCAAGTAGAGTTCCACATTTCCAGCAGTCGGTAAATTAACCAACCGCGACCGGGGTAAATCCCTGTCATACCAAGCGGCCCGCTCTAAAAAGTTTCTCTCTTACCGTCCGTAGCCGTGAATCGTATTGTCAGTATTTCGTTAGATAATTTGTCTCTCTCTCTAAAAATCCGGGCATTAAACCACACGACGTAACAGGTTTATATATTTTTTGGTGGCAGCGGTGGGATACGAACCGTCGTGAAATAAAGTACTGGTGGCCTATCTTTTATTTTTTTGTAATTATCATTGGTTAATTTTCGCAATCGAGTAAAGCGAGGAAACTCGTAACCTCAATTGTGATAAATTCATTCAAATTTCAGAGAATATCGTCACTATTCTGTCGAATTTCAAATTAAAATCAAATTATCGATCGCTAAATTTGATTATTTCTCAAATTTATTCGTATAACAAACCATTATCGACTTCGTTACTCGAATACCAAAGCATTTCTCGTCAATTTAAAAATTGGACAAATTTTCCTTCATCAATATTTTTTGAATTTCTACTTACCAAATCTCAGTAACAAACCGTACCGAACATAAATAAACGGAGAAAAATCATATTCCAAACGATTTAACGCAACATTTCCGTAATATAAAAATTTTGTAAAATTGGACAAATTTTGCAATTTCAAAATATCATCTCTCCTATACGCTAACAATCAATTTTTAACTTCAAGGAGTATAAATATTCGGAAAATATTAAGTTCCAAACGTCTACACTCGGGATTTTCGAAATAAATCATATTTGAAAAATTGGACAAATTTCTCGACTTTAAAATTTTTATTTGAATTTTTCGGAGTTCAACTCAAATAACAAACTACACCGAATTAAAAACAGCAGGGAACAGTCCGTTTCCAATCGTTTGAATATTTAATTTTGCCATTTTCAATATTTTTTGGAATTGGACAAATTTTTCGAAAATTTTCCTGTTCTCAATTTTCATATAACAAACGCAATCAAGCCGTTACATTCGAAGTACAAACAATTTCAAAAACTTTTCATTAATATTTTTCAATAAAATACAATTTTCGTGATTGGACAAATTTTTCAAAACTCCCCCTACTTGCAGATTTCCAAATAACAAACGTTACTATACCATTATTTACAAAATACAATTAATTTCCAAACGTTTTAAATAAAATTTTCCAATAAAATCAAAATTTTAAATTTTGGACAAAATTTTTATACGTTCCCATTTCTCAACTTTTGGACAAGTTTTCGTGTATTAATCGTTCTTTAGTAAATTTCAAACAAAATCAAAATGAAGGACCTTACGTCAGAGGAGCTGCAAGTACTCCGCGATCAGCTATTGTTAAAAGAGCGTGAATTGGTAGAAAAAGAACGTAGGTTACAACATCAGGAGGAAGTCCTTGACGAAGAGCGATTAGAGGTTGCAAAACAATTCGAAACACTCCAATCTGCAACGGATGAGGGTGAAGTCAATAAACAAGAGAAATCATCAAACGATCGGTTAAAACATTTAATCGATATAATTAATGAGCAACAAAATGCAAGCAAATCTTTACAGAATAATCTCGACAGAATAATGAGTGAGATAAAAGGCTTGAAGACCGAGAGGCCGAGCTCTCGGGCCGCTATGTTCACAACCGACGTTTGGGGTGAACCCGACGTGGGGAATCACTCGATCAACAATCAGGCGAAAACAAGTACCCCTCGCGAAAACGATGTCCGACACGCGCAAAATTCCCCGGGTACGATCAACCTCCCGAGCGTCAAATACAAAGACGCGCTCGAATCCGTACCGATTTTTACTGGGTATAATTTCCCAGTCCTTCGATTTATTCGTGCCTGTCAAAAGGTGCGAAGTTTATTTAGTCCTCAGCACGAGCCCACGTTGGTTCTGCTCCTAAAAAATAAATTAAAAAGTCATGCTCAAACCGCCTTCGAGGACGATAACTCGCGAACTATCAAAGAACTCGTGGAACGATTAAAATTATTGTTTGGATCATCTAAATCGGTCAACGAATACCGCGGCGAGTTAGGTACGATAACAAAAACGCCGTCCGAAAATATGATTCAGTATATCAGCCGCGTCAAGGATCTGCACTTCGAGATTATCGAAATGGACACCGAAACATGGGGTCCTCTTTCTCGCGAACATCGCGCGCAATGTGAAAACGATACAATGGATAGTTTCGTCAAGGGCCTGCCGCCCGATCTTAGAATGCGCGTACGATTGGAATATTATCAAACCTTGGAAGAGCTTTTCGCGAAGGCCATCAAGGTCGAAAAGGAAGTCGCGGTGGATCAAAAATTTTCAAAAATAAACAGCCAATCGCAACCTTCGCGGAATGTTCGGGTCGCTTTCACGAATAATTCACCGTGCACCCACTGCAACAGGGGCGGGCACGACCTAGAAAATTGTTGGCTGAAATACCCCGAAAAAAGGCCAAAATGGGACAATAATCGGAATAACGGCCATTATAATCGCGGTAACGGCAATAATAACTATAATAACGGTCACAAACCTCATTGCACGTATTGCAACAAAATCGGTCACACGGAAGAAAAATGCTTCCGCAAGCAAAATGATAGTACAAAAAACGCGGTTCCGCGCCCAACGGAACAGGGCTCGTTGGGAGACCCGCGGACGCACCCTGTCAATTTAGCGGAGGCAGTGCCCTCCGCGCCGTCAATCTCTGCCTGAACGAGCTTCAGCGCTCTCCCTCCGTCACCCTCCATTGCCCTCAATTAGGCGGGCTTACCGAATTTTTAATAGATTCCGGGGCGGAGGTCAACATCGCAAAAATAAACACGGTTTCTAACTCCGTGGTAATCGATAAACGAGAGAGAATTCAGTTAAACGGGATAGCTGGGAAAACGGTTGCTACCTTTGGTTGGATAACAGCCCGTGTTTGTGGTACGCCGACCATCTTTCACGTTGTAGGGGATGATTTCCCGACTCCTCAGCATGCACTTCTGGGAGCGGAATTTCTTTCCCAGAACAAGGCATCTTTAGATTGGTCAAAGCGGCTCCTCTCTTGGAACGAGCAAGCTTTTCCTTTCATGGATTGTGACACAATATTCCTCGCCAAGAGAAGTAAGACAATCGGTTTCGGTCGGGTGAAAAACCCCGAGGTAAAACGCGGTTACGTTCCGCGCCTCGACCTCGGGGCCGGGATTTATTGCGGCCAAATAGTAGCTCAAACTGAATTCGGAATCACTAAATTGGTGATACACAATTCAACCCTCGAAGACGTCCTCGTAAAGGTCCCGACCATAGAAATCGAGGAGTACGAGGATGTCGACGAGGCATATCTTGTCAAAGCAACCGATTTCGATGAAGCTTTTCCGGACGGTTACGAGCCGAAGGCAATTGTCAGTCACACGTGTGAAGAATTGTGCGACGGGAGGTTAGAACCCGGCGAATATATCAAACGCGTTCTAAGAATCCAGAAGGACGACAGAATCAGAAAGGTAAAGGACTTATTACGACTTGACCACCTTAACCAAGAAGAAAAGGATAGTATTGAGTCAATTATTCGGGATAATGCCGACCTTTTTCAACTTCCTAACGAAAACTTAGATTTTGTACCGGATTTTTATCATAAAATTGAAACTGTAGACGACCAACCGGTGTTCACTCGACAATATAGATTCCCTCCGATCCATAAGGATGAAATTACAAAACAGGTCGGGGAGTTAGTAAAAAATAATATCATCTCACCTTCTCTCTCCCCGTACAGCTCACCCCTGTGGATTGTGCCGAAGAAAGCGGACTCCCAGGGCAATAAACGTTGGAGAATGGTTATCGATTACCGCAATCTCAACGAGAAGACTATCGGAGATGCTTATCCTCTCCCCCAGATTAACGAAATTTTGGACCAGCTTGGAAGCGCGAAATATTTCTCCGTATTCGACCTTGCCAGCGGTTTTCACCAAATCAAAGTAGATCCGAAGGATAAACATAAAACCGCGTTTTCCACCCCTTTCGGTCATTATGAGTTTAATCGCATGCCCTTCGGGTTGAAAAACGCACCCGCTACTTTCCAAAGGCTTATGGACCGAGTACTAGTGGGACTCCAAGGGGTCGAGCTCTTCGTCTACTTAGACGATATCGTGATTTACGCCAAATCTTTACACGAGCACAAAATTAAGTTCGACAAATTGGCCTCTCGGTTACGAAGAGCCAATATGCACCTACAACCAGACAAGTGCGAGTTCCTTCGCCGCGAAGTAGGTTATTTAGGACACGTAATTAGTGACCAGGGAGTAAAACCAGACCCGAAGAAGATCGAGGCCCTGCAGAACTACCCTGCTCCTACAAATCAGAAAAAAATCAAGCAGTTTCTCGGATTAGCCGGGTATTATCGGCGTTTTATAGAAAATTTTTCGGGCATATCAAAACCCCTCACAAATTTGTTAAAAAAGGGGATCCCATTCAAGTGGACCGACTCTCAACAGCGAGCGTTCGATATATTGAGGGAGGCCCTGTGTAAAGAACCTGTTTTACAATATCCCGACTTTACACAACCGTTTAACATCACAACCGACGCATCAAATTATGCGATTGGGGGCGTTCTTTCTCAAGGCGACATAGGCAAAGATAAGCCAATCGCGTATGCATCTAGAACACTAAATAAACACGAGCTAAACTACTCCGTCATAGAGAAAGAATGCCTCGCCATAATTTATTGCGTGAACCATTTCAGACCCTATATCTATGGCAGGAAGTTCAATCTCCTTACCGATCATCAGCCATTAGTGTGGCTGAATTCTGTAAAAGACCCCGCCAATCGTCTGGTACACTGGCGTTTGAGTCTATCTAATTATGAATATAAAATCCAGTATAAACCTGGGAGCGCGAACAATAACGCTGACGCTCTCTCGCGAAATCCACCTGAAAGTAAAAACATCCTTATACTAACGCATAATCCAAAAAAGAAAAGAAAATTGAACTTACCTGGCCAATCCAACGACGATCATTCCGACGAATCTGATGAAGAACCATCATCCGATACAACGCCTAACGAACGAATTTTTAGTCCTCCTAGCCAATACAGGGGACGCACCGAAAATCCTAATCCTACTCCAGCTCCTGTTCCAGTGACGGTACCAAATACACCCGATTCACGGACAGAATCCGACTCCACAGAAAATATTTTTAGTCCGCCAGCCCACTTTAAAATGAAAAATATAGAGCAAAAGGGCTCAAGTAACATAAACGAGGAGATTCAAACTCGTAAAAGAAAGACCGGAATTTCTCCAGGTGAAGAAGGATCACAAGACGACCCTATCGACGAGTCGATGTTGGGAAGCTTGCCCTTCGACCCTGGGCCCCCCGGCGAATTAAACGTTCCGAGTGACGGACGATTATTTTGTGAAAATTTAGTTGAACCACAGGGATCACGGGTCGAAATTAATGCTCCTGGTAATCGCGTTGATGTCAACATATACGGTGAAAGACCCGAAGACATCAGCGTTGAGCCAGATCTGCCAATCGATATCTTAAATGATAACCCGCCCCTCGAATTCGACGATTTCTTTGAGGGCTACGGGGCGAATATGGAAGAAAATAATTTGTTGGAGGAAACTACATTGTCGGACGAAAACGAGTCTGAAGAGGAAACGGATCTTTTGTTGGACCCTGGGGAATGCGGTAGAGGTCCCTCAAACGATCCAGCTTATTCAATCGAAGGTGCTTTATCGATACGAGAAGTTCGCGATAATTTGTCAATGCAAAAGGGAGCGAAAATTATTTTTATTACGAGACAAGGGCTACCCCTCGATGACGGAGCCAAGGAACTAGATACTCTCAAAAAGATGCCTCAATATGAGAATATTAATATTTTTAGGGCCAAAGTTGCCAGGGAAAAGGGATGTGCAATGATAGCACTACCAGTCGTTTTTCATCTGAGAGAGAATATTTCCTTGGACGATCTAGGGGACACGTTCGAGTCGTTAAGAGATGTTGTTCGCGAGGAAAATATCACCTCAATTAGTATCGCTAAGACAAATTCAATCGGAGGTCTAAATTGGGCCGAAATTAAAAACCTTTTAATACAAATTCTGAGGGATCAAATGATCGCTCTCACCATCTGTCAACAGCTGATTCGTTTCCCGACGGAGCAAGAGCGCCTCGAAATTATTGCCGAGAAGCACGCCTCCGCGGTCGGTGGCCATAAGGGCGTAAATAAAACTTACAAGCGGATCAGAGAACACTTTTTCTGGGAAAATATGAAGACCCACATTCAAGATTATATAGCGAGATGCAGAAATTGCCAATTAAAAAAATTAGTCCGGGTCAAGACTAAACAGCCCATGGTTATAACCGACACGCCGGGGCGATCTTTCGACAAGATTTCGATGGACGTCGTCGGCCCCCTTCCTACCACCAGTAGCGGAAATTCGTATATCTTGACTATGCAAGACCTGTTAACAAAATGGTCAATCGCTGTCCCGCTGGCTAGGACGACGGCCGTCGACATCGCTGACGCGTTTATAGAACATTTTGTCTGTCAATTTAGTGCTCCGAAGGCAATTCTCACAGATCAGGGGTGAAATTTTCTCTCGAGCTTAATAAGGGCAATCGCAAAAATCTGGCGGATCAAATTATACCAGACAACCGCCTTCCATCCGCAAAGTAACGGATCGATCGAGCGATCGCATCACGTATTGGCGGAATATATAAAACAATATATTGACAAAAATAATGAATGGGACAAATTACTCCGTAGATGTATGTTCTCATATAATACTAGCCAACACGAGGGGACGAAATACACCCCCTTCGAATTAGTTTACGGACACCTGGCTAGGCACCCATCGGCTCATCAACACATCGAAGAGGACCTGGATCCGACGTACGCGGACTACCTCGAAAATCTGTTTATCACGATCGATCAGCTTCAAAACCTTGCCCGCGAAAATCTAATCGCGGCGAAAGAGAGATCAAAACAATATTACGATCGAAAAATCAACCCACAACAGTTTGACGTTGGTGACGTCGTTCTTATGCTGAAGGAACCAAGTAAAGGGAAATTCAGTGACCAGTACACGGAACCCTGTGAAATTATTGAAATTCTATCCGGGGGAAATTTAAAAATCTTGTATAAAGGGAAATCGCGAATCGTTCACGCGAATAAACTTAGAGGTACCCGCCTCCCACTTGATTAATAATCGGGTATCCTCTCACTTTCAGGAAGACCATGGTACGATTACTACTTGGCTTCCTTCTCTTGCAAGAGGCTTCCGCGCTGTTGGGATACGACTGTGCGGGGCCAAATCTCAACATTACAACTATTTCGCTTAACAACGTAGGAGAATGCAATGTTCCGATCAACGCGCCTATTCCAAAGGAAACATACATTCAACTGCTCCAATTATCAGACTTTTCGCGCGCCGAAGTCGTGCAGTGCCGCGTGGAAATAGACCGCACCATTTACTACTGTGGGATGAGTTCGCACGTTTCGGTGGTTCAGAACGGACGCCAAATTTACCTCCACGAACTCGACGAACGTGGGTGTCAAAAACTTCAGGAAACTGGGATATTACAACTCAGCCCATCCAGCATCATAACCGGGTTAAGGAAGAACAGCACAACCGATCGCGCTATTTTATTAGGCGGTTCCCTCACCAACAGTGGAAGCTGCCAAGGGACACAGTACAGCGACGCGTTTGGAAACTGGAACGGGGTCGTAATCCAAGCAACAGTAAAAATCACGCTGACAAACTACATGGCCGAAGTGAACTTGGTCAATAATAAAATTATCCTTCAGTCAGGTACGCAGTGCTATCTTTCCGATGGTACTTGTTTGGACGTCGAAGGGAATTCAGCCTTCTGGATAACTGAACCAGCAGACTCGTGTCAGTTCAATCGATACGATGTCCTCTTCGAAGGCATTGCCCATAAACAACAAAATCCAGACTCAGCGACCAACAATCCTGACGTATTCTCACTAACAACGCACGAAACGACGTTCGCGTTAGCAGCCAAATCAATGAAGCATATCTGCGGTTACAATCTCGTTCGTACGGAGCACCCAAAACTTTACATTCTGGAAACACAAAAGGGAAGGACGTTCGCGCAGAAAAAACAAATTCCCGTCAACAATCTCGATATTTTTTCATACACGAACTCCAAATTTATTTACGTTGAAAAACACATCCGTACACAGATACAAAATCTTTACAGAGATGTCGTACTACAGAGGTGTAATCTCGAGCGTCAGGTAATCCAAAACGCATTAAACACAGCCCCTTTGTTCCCGGAAAAATTCGCCACAACAATCATGAAGGCTCACGGATATATGGCCGTAGTATTGGGAGAAGTTGCCCACATTATAAAATGTACACCTGTCGACTGTAGCATCCGCCGGACCAAGGAATGTTACAACGAACTTCCAGTAACGTATCGGAACGAGTCCCGTTATTTATCGCCAATCTCGAAGGTTCTTCTCAAAGCAGGGACCCAAATCGAGTGCGATCCACTTCTTCCAGCATTGTACAACATCGATAATAACTGGTATCGGTTCAGCCCGCAAGGAATCCCAGCTCAAACCCCTCAAGAACTTCACCCGACTGCACATCCATCGTGGAATTACAATCCGATCGGAGACTTAGCAGTTTCTGGAATATACACAGTAGAAGAAATTAATCAATTAAGAGATCGCATCATGTTTCCAGCTGAAAGAGCCGCTCTCCTCAACACTATCGCTCGCGGTTCTGCCGGTTATCCAGTGGCAGGAGGAACAATTGCAATACAAAATTTATTAAGTACCGAGGCAATCGAACAACTCGCGGAAGGTACAATTAACAAAATTTGGCATGGTTTGGAAAAATTCGGAATAGTAAGCTCCGGGTTCTTCGCCATAGCGTTTATCTTCAGCATCGTAAAAGCAGTGATCGACATCATCATACAGGGTTACACCCTTCATTCTCTCTACGGTTGGAGCGTCGCATTAATTGGCGCAATTTGGAATTCTATAACTTATCTTTTAATCACACGCCACTACAAGAAAAACAGCCAACGGGAAAATTCATATGAGATCCCGCGTGAAACAGAACTTTCGGAGGTCGTCTCACAGGAGCCGAAACCGTCCCCATCGAAAAGAAGACTTTCTGGCGTAGACCCTGTACTTTTGGGGCGTCTTACAGCCGGTTCTCAGCCTAAGTAAACCATCGGCTTCGAACTTCTCCGGGGAGGTGTTACGTCCTAGGGTCTCCACCATCGTGTTGGCTGGTATGTATCTGTAACATAAAGAAAATATATTTAAAATTGCCGCTTAAAAAAATAAAATTTATTATTCGAAATAATAGTGACCAACATAGAAAGGCGAAAATAACTTTTAAGGAGCGCTATAGTTCAGTAAACGCTATAGTATGTAGACTAGCGAGCCCCGCGCGCAACTGACCTGCCTCACGGAGCCCGAGCGCCCGATGAGTCATCACTCAGCGCTCTCGAAATTTCAATTTTCATTAACTAACAATAATCGACTTAGAGCATTTTTAACAATTGGAACGTGTTTCTTACGAAAAGGGCTTTATTTTGATACCTCACACGGGTACCTTTTAATCATTTTTACCAAATATCAAAAGTTAACAATTTCAAATTTCATTAACTAACAATTTTACAGTTATCTAAATTTTAACGCTACGAGCGTGTTCTAGATCAAAATCCCTTTCAAATGAATACTCGCACGACCATTTTGCAATAATTCTTCTGTGAGTTATCAATTCGCGGAAAAACCGCGAAAAACCGCGAATTACCGCGAATCGTCCAAAAACGTCGAAAATCAAGTTCCAAACGATTAGATTCAATAGCAAAGACCATAATAAGTAACTTGGGTGCTTTTTACAGTTTTTCCGAAACATAAAAATTTAACAATATTTAATTTCATTAATTAACAATTATGTGGATAAATTATCTCTGTTACTCTCAAACGATAGGGAACTCAATGCCCTTTAAAATGATTACAAACTCGACCACTTTACACAAATATTTCACCGATATATCAATTCGCGGGTTAACCGCGAAAAACCGCGGAAAACCGCGGATCACCCAAAATACATCAAAAACTCAGGAAATCAATGGGATTTCATAGCAAAGCGATATAGGACACAGTTCAAAAGCGATCGACACATTTTTAAGCATATAAACAATAATTGTTAATAAATAAACAAATTCCGCTACAAATAAATTATCGTTATTTTCAATCAAGGAATACAAATATATGTGTATGGGGAACAGAACCGCTTATTTCGCTATTTCTATCGAGGTATATGTGTATATAAGGTTTATACATAAGTTAAAGTATATATATAGATATGTGAGGACATGTATGTACATAGACTCGCTAAAACGCTTCTTATATAATGCTTAGGCTACGAAATAAATTCACATAGGCGAATCTCTGGAACACTTATTTACAAAAACTGCAAATGCATTTCCGGTCTGAAAGTATATTTTTACACAAATAAAATAATAATAACTCACCCACTCGCAGAGGATAAATCTCGTATTGATTATTGTCATCAGAAAATCCGCGAGGTGAAACCCGATATCTTCATCCGGCGTAGCGCGACAGTACAGCCTATCAAACGAATTAATTACGCGAATTCACGCACAAACAAAACTAAATAATTCTTCTTTCCAAACTTACCAAAATTCATACGTCGACACTCGTCAACCCTGACCCTTCACTCGAGTCCTTTTTTTTATGACCCTTTCTTTCCAATTTTTTCGAGGGTTTTTCCCAGCGAAAGGAAAGGACTCTAGAAAAAAACTGCTCAAGAGTCTCTTAGGCGAAGTCACGCACGTGCCAGATGTGACAGTCCTCGTCAAAACGCTGTACAAAATTTCCTGAAAAACGCACAGAAAAATTAATCGTCAAATGTTAAACAATAAAAGAAAATATGTAGAAAAGCACACTTACCGATAAAACTTCGCTGCGCACCGTCCAAATCATTGTAAACACCCGTAGAGATCCTGCGAACAAAATAATATTTATAAAACAACAAAATAATTAATTAAATAAACAATAATTGTACTTACCAACCCGAAATTTACTCGCCGTTGGATCCAGAAGAACCTGAAAATAGAAAATGGCAATCAATCAATAAAATAAGCATCGATTCGTAATTAATTAATAAACAACCGATTAATTGTTATAAGAAGATATTAAATATACTTACACACCCGTTGTATCCAGAGAAAACCTAGAAACAATAATGAGATAATAATCTTACAATGAATAGTAAATAAGAATGTAAAATCAATAATTATTTAACTGAAGTTAATTAATTATTGATAAATAAAATATAACGAAATGTACTTACCTTAAAATTAAGCTGAAAATAAATGTAAAATTAATGATTAATTAAACTGGTTTTAAATAATCAATAATTACGAGTTAAACGAATTTATAAAGTATATAGAAACAGTATATAAGAGTCACGGATACTCACTTTATTTGTGTGCGCCAACCAACACCGAGACGCCCGGCCTCACCGATACTCCAACGGGACGCTGCTATTTAAGAGCGCAGGCGCGCCGCACTCATCAGTTCTCGAATCTCTCCACAGCTAGCCAGTCGAACTCCGGCCGAGAGCGAGCACGGACACTCCCGCGGAGCAGCTGAAAATCGAATAGTTTTTAATAAGTTTTTAAAGTTCTCGAATCTCTCCACAGCTAGCCAGTCGAACTCCGGCCGAGAGCGAGCACGGATACTCCCGCAGAGCAGCTGAAAATCGAAAAGTTTTTAATAAGTTTTTAAAGTTTTTTTCGTACAAGTTAATCGTACAAGTTTATTTTAATTTTGTAACATCGCAACTTAAAAGTTTGTAACAATACATAAGTGTAAAAAGGGTGAAAAGTGTTTAAAATAATTATTCAAATCATCCTTAAACCCTCGTTGAGTAATTTCCACCGAATCTCGCGATTAATTAACAATTTATTTCCGTTGAGTAATTTCCACCGAATCTCGCGATTAATTAACAATTTATTTCCGTTGAGTAATTTCCACCGAAACTCGCGATAATTCGAAATCATTTCTTTCAATCGAGTATTTTTCACCGAAACTCGCGAATTATTATCATCAATTTTCTTCGAGTGATTTTTCCATTCTTTTCCTCGAGAATTAATATTTCTTAATTCAATAAAATCGAGTCTAATTATTTTTCTCGAATTATAAATTTTCACGAGTTGTTTTCATCAAGATTAACTAGAGTCTCAATTTCATGTTTTACAAAAACTCGTGTTCATTACTGAACGAATTTATTAATTTCATTCTCCCTTTTATCTAACATCGTAAATTCTTTGAAACGTGGCATTATTTAATTTCATTTTCGTGCCTTAATTCAGCGATAAAGCTGCGGATTTATTTCCTTTATAATCTGGCATATTTCTTTTATTCAATCTCTCAGTTGAATAATTGATTCAAGTTTTTGCGTACGATTCTTTTTGTGCTAGACTCAGGCACGTTAGATCGTATTTTAAATTTCTTCATTTGTATCGTTCGGTGCTGGAGAATTTGGCACGCCGATACATATCTCTATCCTTCTCTCTCTTTCTCATTGTTCTGTGCTGGAGAATTTGGCACGCCAACGAGATTTCTATCTCTCTCTCTCTTTCTCATTGTTCTGTGCTGGAGAATTTGGCACGTCATCGAGATTTCTTTCTCTTTTCTATCCTTTGAACAAACTTGAATTAATTATCGAAATATAAATTTAATTATGAAATTCTCTTATTATGCCTAGACGTCGAGGAGGCGTTAAATTTCAAATCCGCCGGGCTATCGCACGTGCCTGTAACAGACCCGCTCTAAACCGCGGTAATAATAGATCGTGGGTGAAAACATTGTGCAAAGCCACTCATCACTCACAGCTATCTGTAAACTCCGGTGTCGAATATCCGAACGATATTATTTATAATTTGGTGCTAAAATCGGGTCCGAGTAAAATTCGCGTCGTTTCCGACGTTATCATTCGGAAGAGCATCTTCGTTATCGACGCTAATTCGCCATACTCATTGGGACGTTTGGTCGGTTCATCGATCTTCACTCAACGAGAAGAATACCATCCCGATTGTGAAAACATCTCGGAGGCATCGACCGTTTCCCGACCATCAACACCAATCGACATCGAAGTAATAACAATCGATTAACTCATCCGTCGAAGAATAACTAAACGGTAAGTGAGTTTAATTTTATTTTTATTCTGAAAAGGTCATCCGGTAAATATCTCACGAGCATAGGTTTCGGTCCTGAGGGGGAAAATCTCACATTCTCAAATACGAGATCTAAAATAAGTCTACGCGTCGTACCCCGTGTATCATTTTTCTGGACAAATAAATTCTTCCGGTTACCGACTATCGAGCATACTGCCGACGGTAATTCAGTCTGTATCAATTCAATCGGTCAAGTAGAGTTCCACATTTCCAGCAGTCGGTAAATTAACCAACCGCGACCGGGGTAAATCCCTGTCATACCAAGCGGCCCGCTCTAAAAAGTTTCTCTCTTACCGTCCGTAGCCGTGAATCGTATTGTCAGTATTTCGTTAGATAATTTGTCTCTCTCTCTAAAAATCCGGGCATTAAACCACACGACGTAACAGATTCATACAAAAGTGTATGGGTGATCACCAATTTTCATGTTTACGCACGTTCGGATACGACATAACTCGATTGTAAGCAATGATCTCGAATCGCACGGCGGAATCTATTTTTGTTCGAAATGTCAGTGAATCTTCTTGATTTGTTGCGATTCTCACAAAAATCTATCGGTGATCACCGTTCTTCATGTTTATGAACGTTCGGAAACGACAACACTCGAATGTAAGGTATGATCTCGAATCCCACGTCGGAAAGCTGTTCAGTTCGAAATGTCAGTGATTCTTGTTAATTTCTATCGATTCATACAAAAGTGTATCGGTGATCACCAATTTTCACGTTTATGATGGTTCGGAGACGACATCACTCGATTGTGTTACGTCGTGTGGTTTAATGCCCGGATTTTTAGAGAGAGACAAATTATCTAACGAAATACTGACAATACGATTCACGGCTACGGACGGTAAGAGAGAAACTTTTTAGAGCAGCCCGCTTGGTATGACAGGGATTTACCCCGGTCGCGGTTGGTTAATTTACCGACTGCTGGAAATGTGGAACTCTACTTGACCGATTGAATTGATACAGACTGAATTACCGTCGGCAGTATGCTCGATAGTCGGTAACCGGAAGAATTTATTTGTCCAGAAAAATGATACACGGGGTACGACGCGTAGACTTATTTTAGATCTCGTATTTGAGAAGGTGAGATTTTCCCCCTCAGGACCGAAACCTATGCTCGTGAGATATTTACCGGATGACCTTTTCAGAATAAAAATAAAATTAAACTCACTTACCGTTTAGTTATTCTTCGACGGGTGAGTTAATCGATTGTTATTACTTCGATGTCGATTGGTGTTGATGGTCGGGAAACGGTCGATGACTCCGAGATGTTTTCACAATCGGGATGGTATTCTTCTCGTTGAGTGAAGATCGATGAACCGACCAAACGTCCCAATGAGTATGGCGAATTAGCGTCGATAACGAAGATGCTCTTCCGAATGATAACGTCGGAAACGACGCGAATTTTACTCGGACCCGATTTTAGCACCAAATTATAAATAATATCGTTCGGATATTCGACACCGGAGTTTACAGATAGCTGTGAGTGATGAGTGGCTTTGCACAATGTTTTCACCCACGATCTATTATTACCGCGGTTTAGAGCGGGTCTGTTACAGGCACGTGCGATAGCCCGGCGGATTTGAAATTTAACGCCTCCTCGACGTCTAGGCATAGTAAGAGAATTTCATAATTAAATTTATATTTCGATAATTAACTCAAGTTTGTTTAAAGGATAGAAAAAAGGAAGAAATCTCGTTGACGTGCCAAATTCTCCAGCACAGAACAATGAGAAAGAGAGAGAGAGATAGAAATCTCGTTGGCGTGCCAAATTCTCCAGCACAGAACAATGAGAGAGAGAGAGAGAGAGATAGAAATATGTATCGGCGTACCAAATTCTCCAGCACAGAACGATACAAATAAAAGAATTAAAATACGATCTAACGTGCCTGAGTCTAGCACAAAAAGAATCGTATGGAAAAACTTGAATTAATTATTCAACTGCGAGATTGAGTGAAAGAAGTATGCCAGATTATAAAAGAAATGAATCCGCAGGTTTATCGCTGAATTAAGGCACGAAAATGAAATTAAATAATGCCACGTTTTAAAGAATTTACGGTGTTAGATAAAAGAGAGAATGAAATTAATAAATTCGTTCAGTAATGAACACGAGGTTTTGTAAAACATGAAGTTGAGACTCTAGTTAATCTTGATGAAAATAACTCGTGAAAATTTATAATTCGAGAAAATCAATTAGACTCGATTTTATCGAATTGAGAAATATTAATTCTCGAGGAAAAGAATGGAAAAATCACTCGAAGAAAATTGATGATAATAATTCGCGAGTTTCGGTGAAAAATACTCGAACGAAAGAAATGATTTCGAATTATCGCGAGTTTCGGTGGAAATTACTCAACGGAAATAAATTGTTAATTAATCGCGAGATTCGGTGGAAATTACTCAACGAGGGTTTAAGGATGATTTGAATAATTATTTTAAACACTTTTCACCCTTTTTACACTTATGTATTGTTACAAACTTTTAAGTTGCGATGTTACAAAATTAAAATAAACTTGTACGATTAACTTGTACGAAAAAGAACTTTAAAACTTATTAAAAACTTTTCGATTTTCAGCTGCTCTGCGGGAGTATCCGTGCTCGCTCTCGGCCGGAGTTCGACTAGCTAGCTGTGGAGAGATTCGAGAACTGTAAAAACTTATTAAAAACTATTCGATTTTCAGCTGCTCCGCGGGAGTATCCGTGCTCGCTCTCGGCCGGAGTTCGACTGGCTAGCTGTGGAGAGATTCGAGAACTTTAAAAACTTATTAAAAACTATTCGATTTTCAGCTGCTCCGCGGGAGTATCCGTGCTCGCTCTCGGCCGGAGTTCGACTGGCTAGCTGTGGAGAGATTCGAGAACTGATGAGTGCGGCGCGCCTGCGCTCTTAAATAGCAGCGTCCCGTTGGAGTATCGGTGAGGCCGGGCGTCTCGGTGTTGGTTGGCGCACACAAATAAAGTGAGTATCCGTGACTCTTATATACTGTTTCTATATACTTTATAAATTCGTTTAACTCGTAATTATTGATTATTTAAAACCAGTTTAATTAATCATTAATTTTACATTTATTTTCAGCTTAATTTTAAGGTAAGTACATTTCGTTATATTTTATTTATCAATAATTAATTAACTTCAGTTAAATAATTATTGATTTTACATTCTTATTTACTATTCATTGTAAGATTATTATCTCATTATTGTTTCTAGGTTTTCTCTGGATACAACGGGTGTGTAAGTATATTTAATATCTTCTTATAACAATTAATTGGTTGTTTATTAATTAATTACGAATCGATGCTTATTTTATTGATTGATTGCCATTTTCTATTTTCAGGTTCTTCTGGATCCAACGGCGAGTAAATTTCGGGTTGGTAAGTACAATTATTGTTTATTTAATTAATTATTTTGTTGTTTTATAAATATTATTTTGTTCGCAGGATCTCTACGGGTGTTTACAATGATTTGGACGGTGCGCAGCGAAGTTTTATCGGTAAGTGTGCTTTTCTACATATTTTCTTTTATTGTTTAACATTTGACTATTAATTTTTCTGTGCGTTTTTCAGGAAATTTTTGTACAGCGTTTTGACGAGGACTGTCACATCTGGCACGTGCGTGACTTCGCCTAAGAGACTCTTGAGAAGTTTTTCTTCTAGAGTCCTTTCCTTTCGCTGGGAAAAACCCTCGAAAAAATTGGAAAGAAAGGGTCATAAAAAAAAGGACTCGAGTGAAGGGTCAGGGTTGACGAGTGTCGACGTATGAATTTTGGTAAGTTTGGAAAGAAGAATTATTTAGTTTTGTTTGTGCGTGAATTCGCGTAATTAATTCGTTTGATAGGCTGTACTGTCGCGCTACGCCGGATGAAGATATCGGGTTTCACCTCGCGGATTTTCTGATGACAATAATCAATACGAGATTTATCCTCTGCGAGTGGGTGAGTTATTATTATTTTATTTGTGTAAAAATATACTTTCAGACCGGAAATGCATTTGCAGTTTTTGTAAATAAGTGTTCCAGAGATTCGCCTATGTGAATTTATTTCGTAGCCTAAGCATTATATAAGAAGCGTTTTAGCGAGTCTATGTACATACATGTCCTCACATATCTATATATACTTTAACTTATGTATAAACCTTATATACACATATACCTCGATAGAAATAGCGAAATAAGCGGTTCTGTTCCCCATACACATATATTTGTATTCCTTGATTGAAAATAACGATAATTTATTTGTAGCGGAATTTGTTTATTTATTAACAATTATTGTTTATATGCTTAAAAATGTGTCGATCGCTTTTGAACTGTGTCCTATATCGCTTTGCTATGAAATCCCATTGATTTCCTGAGTTTTTGATGTATTTTGGGTGATCCGCGGTTTTCCGCGGTTTTTCGCGGTTAACCCGCGAATTGATATATCGGTGAAATATTTGTGTAAAGTGGTCGAGTTTGTAATCATTTTAAAGGGCATTGAGTTCCCTATCGATTGAGAGTAACAGAGATAATTTATCCACATAATTGTTAATTAATGAAATTAAATATTGTTAAATTTTTATGTTTCGGAAAAACTGTAAAAAGCACCCAAGTTACTTATTATGGTCTTTGCTATTGAATCTAATCGTTTGGAACTTGATTTTCGACGTTTTTGGACGATTCGCGGTAATTCGCGGTTTTTCGCGGTTTTTCCGCGAATTGATAACTTACAGAAGAATTATTGCAAAATGGTCGTGCGAGTATTCATTTGAAAGGGATTTTGATCTAGAACACGCTCGTAGCGTTAAAATTTAGATAACTGTAAAATTGTTAGTTAATGAAATTTGAAATTGTTAACTTTTGATATTTGGTAAAAATGATTAAAAGGTACCCGTGTGAGGTATCAAAATAAAGCCCTTTTCGTAAGAAACACGTTCCAATTGTTAAAAATGCTCTAAGTCGATTATTGTTAGTTAATGAAAATTGAAATTTCGAGAGCGCTGAGTGATGACTCATCGGGCGCTCGGGCTCCGTGAGGCAGGTCAGTTGCGCGCGGGGCTCGCTAGTCTACATACTATAGCGTTTACTGAACTATAGCGCTCCTTAAAAGTTATTTTCGCCTTTCTATGTTGGTCACTATTATTTCGAATAATAAATTTTATTTTTTTAAGCGGCAATTTTAAATATATTTTCTTTATGTTACAGATACATACCAGCCAACACGATGGTGGAGACCCTAGGACGTAACACCTCCCCGGAGAAGTTCGAAGCCGATGGTTTACTTAGGCTGAGAACCGGCTGTAAGACGCCCCAAAAGTACAGGGTCTACGCCAGAAAGTCTTCTTTTCGATGGGGACGGTTTCGGCTCCTGTGAGACGACCTCCGAAAGTTCTGTTTCACGCGGGATCTCATATGAATTTTCCCGTTGGCTGTTTTTCTTGTAGTGGCGTGTGATTAAAAGATAAGTTATAGAATTCCAAATTGCGCCAATTAATGCGACGCTCCAACCGTAGAGAGAATGAAGGGTGTAACCCTGTATGATGATGTCGATCACTGCTTTTACGATGCTGAAGATAAACGCTATGGCGAAGAACCCGGAGCTTACTATTCCGAATTTTTCCAAACCATGCCAAATTTTGTTAATTGTACCTTCCGCGAGTTGTTCGATTGCCTCGGTACTTAATAAATTTTGTATTGCAATTGTTCCTCCTGCCACTGGATAACCGGCAGAACCGCGAGCGATAGTGTTGAGGAGAGCGGCTCTTTCAGCTGGAAACATGATGCGATCTCTTAATTGATTAATTTCTTCTACTGTGTATATTCCAGAAACTGCTAAGTCTCCGATCGGATTGTAATTCCACGATGGATGTGCAGTCGGGTGAAGTTCTTGAGGGGTTTGAGCTGGGATTCCTTGCGGGCTGAACCGATACCAGTTATTATCGATGTTGTACAATGCTGGAAGAAGTGGATCGCACTCGATTTGGGTCCCTGCTTTGAGAAGAACCTTCGAGATTGGCGATAAATAACGGGACTCGTTCCGATACGTTACTGGAAGTTCGTTGTAACATTCCTTGGTCCGGCGGATGCTACAGTCGACAGGTGTACATTTTATAATGTGGGCAACTTCTCCCAATACTACGGCCATATATCCGTGAGCCTTCATGATTGTTGTGGCGAATTTTTCCGGGAACAAAGGGGCTGTGTTTAATGCGTTTTGGATTACCTGACGCTCGAGATTACACCTCTGTAGTACGACATCTCTGTAAAGATTTTGTATCTGTGTACGGATGTGTTTTTCAACGTAAATAAATTTGGAGTTCGTGTATGAAAAAATATCGAGATTGTTGACGGGAATTTGTTTTTTCTGCGCGAACGTCCTTCCCTTTTGTGTTTCCAGAATGTAAAGTTTTGGGTGCTCCGTACGAACGAGATTGTAACCGCAGATATGCTTCATTGATTTGGCTGCTAACGCGAACGTCGTTTCGTGCGTTGTTAGTGAGAATACGTCAGGATTGTTGGTCGCTGAGTCTGGATTTTGTTGTTTATGGGCAATGCCTTCGAAGAGGACATCGTATCGATTGAACTGACACGAGTCTGCTGGTTCAGTTATCCAGAAGGCTGAATTCCCTTCGACGTCCAAACAAGTACCATCGGAAAGATAGCACTGCGTACCTGACTGAAGGATAATTTTATTATTGACCAAGTTCACTTCGGCCATGTAGTTTGTCAGCGTGATTTTTACTGTTGCTTGGATTACGACCCCGTTCCAGTTTCCAAACGCGTCGCTGTACTGTGTCCCTTGGCAGCTTCCACTGTTGGTGAGGGAACCGCCTAATAAAATAGCGCGATCGGTTGTGCTGTTCTTCCTTAACCCGGTTATGATGCTGGATGGGCTGAGTTGTAATATCCCAGTTTCCTGAAGTTTTTGACACCCACGTTCGTCGAGTTCGTGGAGGTAAATTTGGCGTCCGTTCTGAACCACCGAAACGTGCGAACTCATCCCACAGTAGTAAATGGTGCGGTCTATTTCCACGCGGCACTGCACGACTTCGGCGTGCGAAAAGTCTGATAATTGGAGCAGTTGAATGTATGTTTCCTTTGGAATAGGCGCGTTGATCGGAACATTGCATTCTCCTACGTTGTTAAGCGAAATAGTTGTAATGTTGAGATTTGGCCCCGCACAGTCGTATCCCAACAGCGCGGAAGCCTCTTGCAAGAGAAGGAAGCCAAGTAGTAATCGTACCATGATCTTCCTGAAAGTGAGAGGATACCCGATTATTAATCAAGTGGGAGGCGGGTACCTCTAAGTTTATTCGCGTGAACGATTCGCGATTTCCCTTTATACAAGATTTTTAAATTTCCCCCGGATAGAATTTCAATAATTTCACAGGGTTCCGTGTACTGGTCACTGAATTTCCCTTTACTTGGTTCCTTCAGCATAAGAACGACGTCACCAACGTCAAACTGTTGTGGGTTGATTTTTCGATCGTAATATTGTTTTGATCTCCCTTTCGCCGCGATTAGATTTTCGCGGGCAAGGTTTTGAAGCTGATCGATCGTGATAAACAGATTTTCGAGGTAGTCCGCGTACGTCGGATCCAGGTCCTCTTCGATGTGTTGATGAGCCGATGGGAGCCTAGCCAGGTGTCCGTAAACTAATTCGAAGGGGGTGTATTTCGTCCCCTCGTGTTGGCTAGTATTATATGAGAACATACATCTACGGAGTAATTTGTCCCATTCATTATTTTTGTCAATATACTGTTTTATATATTCCGCCAATACGTGATGCGATCGCTCGATCGATCCGTTACTTTGCGGATGGAAGGCGGTTGTCTGGTATAATTTGATCCGCCAGATTTTTGCGATTGCCCTTATTAAGCTCGAGAGAAAATTTCGTCCCTGATCTGTGAGAATTGCCTTCGGAGCACTAAATTGACAGACAAAATGTTCTATAAACGCGTCAGCGATGTCGACGGCCGTCGTCCTAGCCAGCGGGACAGCGATTGACCATTTTGTTAACAGGTCTTGCATAGTCAAGATATACGAATTTCCGCTACTGGTGGTAGGAAGGGGGCCGACGACGTCCATCGAAATCTTGTCGAAAGATCGCCCCGGCGTGTCGGTTATAACCATGGGCTGTTTAGTCTTGACCCGGACTAATTTTTTTAATTGGCAATTTCTGCATCTCGCTATATAATCTTGAATGTGGGTCTTCATATTTTCCCAGAAAAAGTGTTCTCTGATCCGCTTGTAAGTTTTATTTACGCCCTTATGGCCACCGACCGCGGAGGCGTGCTTCTCGGCAATAATTTCGAGGCGCTCTTGCTCCGTCGGGAAACGAATCAGCTGTTGACAGATGGTGAGAGCGATCATTTGATCCCTCAGAATTTGTATTAAAAGGTTTTTAATTTCGGCCCAATTTAGACCTCCGATTGAATTTGTCTTAGCGATACTAATTGAGGTGATATTTTCCTCGCGAACAACATCTCTTAACGACTCGAACGTGTCCCCTAGATCGTCCAAGGAAATATTCTCTCTCAGATGAAAAACGACTGGTAGTGCTATCATTGCACATCCCTTTTCCCTGGCAACTTTGGCCCTAAAAATATTAATATTCTCATATTGAGGCATCTTTTTGAGAGTATCTAGTTCCTTGGCTCCGTCATCGAGGGGTAGCCCTTGTCTCGTAATAAAAATAATTTTCGCTCCCTTTTGCATTGACAAATTATCGCGAACTTCTCGTATCGATAAAGCACCTTCGATTGAATAAGCTGGATCGTTTGAGGGACCTCTACCGCATTCCCCAGGGTCCAACAAAAGATCCGTTTCCTCTTCAGACTCGTTTTCGTCCGACAATGTAGTTTCCTCCAACAAATTATTTTCTTCCATATTCGCCCCGTAGCCCTCAAGGAAATCGTCGAATTCGAGGGGCGGGTTATCATTTAAGATATCGATTGGCAGATCTGGCTCAACGCTGATGTCTTCGGGTCTTTCACCGTATATGTTGACATCAACGCGATTACCAGGAGCATTAATTTCGACCCGTGATCCCTGTGGTTCAACTAAATTTTCACAAAATAATCGTCCGTCACTCGGAACGTTTAATTCGCCGGGGGGCCCAGGGTCGAAGGGCAAGCTTCCCAACATCGACTCGTCGATAGGGTCGTCTTGTGATCCTTCTTCACCTGGAGAAATTCCGGTCTTTCTTTTCCTTTTACGAGTTTGAATCTCCTCGTTTATGTTACTTGAGCCCTTTTGCTCTATATTTTTCATTTTAAAGTGGGCTGGCGGACTAAAAATATTTTCTGTGGAGTCGGATTCTGTCCGTGAATCGGGTGTATTTGGTACCGTCACTGGAACAGGAGCTGGAGTAGGATTAGGATTTTCGGTGCGTCCCCTGTATTGGCTAGGAGGACTAAAAATTCGTTCGTTAGGCGTTGTATCGGATGATGGTTCTTCATCAGATTCGTCGGAATGATCGTCGTTGGATTGGCCAGGTAAGTTCAATTTTCTTTTCTTTTTTGGATTATGCGTTAGTATAAGGATGTTTTTACTTTCAGGTGGATTTCGCGAGAGAGCGTCAGCGTTATTGTTCGCGCTCCCAGGTTTATACTGGATTTTATATTCATAATTAGATAGACTCAAACGCCAGTGTACCAGACGATTGGCGGGGTCTTTTACAGAATTCAGCCACACTAATGGCTGATGATCGGTAAGGAGATTGAACTTCCTGCCATAGATATAGGGTCTGAAATGGTTCACGCAATAAATTATGGCGAGGCATTCTTTCTCTATGACGGAGTAGTTTAGCTCGTGTTTATTTAGTGTTCTAGATGCATACGCGATTGGCTTATCTTTGCCTATGTCGCCTTGAGAAAGAACGCCCCCAATCGCATAATTTGATGCGTCGGTTGTGATGTTAAACGGTTGTGTAAAGTCGGGATATTGTAAAACAGGTTCTTTACACAGGGCCTCCCTCAATATATCGAACGCTCGCTGTTGAGAGTCGGTCCACTTGAATGGGATCCCCTTTTTTAACAAATTTGTGAGGGGTTTTGATATGCCCGAAAAATTTTCTATAAAACGCCGATAATACCCGGCTAATCCGAGAAACTGCTTGATTTTTTTCTGATTTGTAGGAGCAGGGTAGTTCTGCAGGGCCTCGATCTTCTTCGGGTCTGGTTTTACTCCCTGGTCACTAATTACGTGTCCTAAATAACCTACTTCGCGGCGAAGGAACTCGCACTTGTCTGGTTGTAGGTGCATATTGGCTCTTCGTAACCGAGAGGCCAATTTGTCGAACTTAATTTTGTGCTCGTGTAAAGATTTGGCGTAAATCACAATATCGTCTAAGTAGACGAAGAGCTCGACCCCTTGGAGTCCCACTAGTACTCGGTCCATAAGCCTTTGGAAAGTAGCGGGTGCGTTTTTCAACCCGAAGGGCATGCGATTAAACTCATAATGACCGAAAGGGGTGGAAAACGCGGTTTTATGTTTATCCTTCGGATCTACTTTGATTTGGTGAAAACCGCTGGCAAGGTCGAATACGGAGAAATATTTCGCGCTTCCAAGCTGGTCCAAAATTTCGTTAATCTGGGGGAGAGGATAAGCATCTCCGATAGTCTTCTCGTTGAGATTGCGGTAATCGATAACCATTCTCCAACGTTTATTGCCCTGGGAGTCCGCTTTCTTCGGCACAATCCACAGGGGTGAGCTGTACGGGGAGAGAGAAGGTGAGATGATATTATTTTTTACTAACTCCCCGACCTGTTTTGTAATTTCATCCTTATGGATCGGAGGGAATCTATATTGTCGAGTGAACACCGGTTGGTCGTCTACAGTTTCAATTTTATGATAAAAATCCGGTACAAAATCTAAGTTTTCGTTAGGAAGTTGAAAAAGGTCGGCATTATCCCGAATAATTGACTCAATACTATCCTTTTCTTCTTGGTTAAGGTGGTCAAGTCGTAATAAGTCCTTTACCTTTCTGATTCTGTCGTCCTTCTGGATTCTTAGAACGCGTTTGATATATTCGCCGGGTTCTAACCTCCCGTCGCACAATTCTTCACACGTGTGACTGACAATTGCCTTCGGCTCGTAACCGTCCGGAAAAGCTTCATCGAAATCGGTTGCTTTGACAAGATATGCCTCGTCGACATCCTCGTACTCCTCGATTTCTATGGTCGGGACCTTTACGAGGACGTCTTCGAGGGTTGAATTGTGTATCACCAATTTAGTGATTCCGAATTCAGTTTGAGCTACTATTTGGCCGCAATAAATCCCGGCCCCGAGGTCGAGGCGCGGAACGTAACCGCGTTTTACCTCGGGGTTTTTCACCCGACCGAAACCGATTGTCTTACTTCTCTTGGCGAGGAATATTGTGTCACAATCCATGAAAGGAAAAGCTTGCTCGTTCCAAGAGAGGAGCCGCTTTGACCAATCTAAAGATGCCTTGTTCTGGGAAAGAAATTCCGCTCCCAGAAGTGCATGCTGAGGAGTCGGGAAATCATCCCCTACAACGTGAAAGATGGTCGGCGTACCACAAACACGGGCTGTTACCCAACCAAAGGTAGCAACCGTTTTCCCAGCTATCCCGTTTAACTGAATTCTCTCTCGTTTATCGATTACCACGGAGCTAGAAACCGTGTTTATTTTTGCGATGTTGACCTCCGCCCCGGAATCTATTAAAAATTCGGTAAGCCCGCCTAATTGAGGGCAATGGAGGGTGACGGAGGGAGAGCGCTGAAGCTCGTTCAGGCAGAGATTGACGGCGCGGAGGGCACTGCCTCCGCTAAATTGACAGGGTGCGTCCGCGGGTCTCCCAACGAGCCCTGTTCCGTTGGGCGCGGAACCGCGTTTTTTGTACTATCATTTTGCTTGCGGAAGCATTTTTCTTCCGTGTGACCGATTTTGTTGCAATACGTGCAATGAGGTTTGTGACCGTTATTATAGTTATTATTGCCGTTACCGCGATTATAATGGCCGTTATTCCGATTATTGTCCCATTTTGGCCTTTTTTCGGGGTATTTCAGCCAACAATTTTCTAGGTCGTGCCCGCCCCTGTTGCAGTGGGTGCACGGTGAATTATTCGTGAAAGCGACCCGAACATTCCGCGAAGGTTGCGATTGGCTGTTTATTTTTGAAAATTTTTGATCCACCGCGACTTCCTTTTCGACCTTGATGGCCTTCGCGAAAAGCTCTTCCAAGGTTTGATAATATTCCAATCGTACGCGCATTCTAAGATCGGGCGGCAGGCCCTTGACGAAACTATCCATTGTATCGTTTTCACATTGCGCGCGATGTTCGCGAGAAAGAGGACCCCATGTTTCGGTGTCCATTTCGATAATCTCGAAGTGCAGATCCTTGACGCGGCTGATATACTGAATCATATTTTCGGACGGCGTTTTTGTTATCGTACCTAACTCGCCGCGGTATTCGTTGACCGATTTAGATGATCCAAACAATAATTTTAATCGTTCCACGAGTTCTTTGATAGTTCGCGAGTTATCGTCCTCGAAGGCGGTTTGAGCATGACTTTTTAATTTATTTTTTAGGAGCAGAACCAACGTGGGCTCGTGCTGAGGACTAAATAAACTTCGCACCTTTTGACAGGCACGAATAAATCGAAGGACTGGGAAATTATACCCAGTAAAAATCGGTACGGATTCGAGCGCGTCTTTGTATTTGACGCTCGGGAGCTTGATCGTACCCGGGGAATTTTGCGCGTGTCGGACATCGTTTTCGCGAGGGGTACTTGTTTTCGCCTGATTGTTGATCGAGTGATTCCCCACGTCGGGTTCACCCCAAACGTCGGTTGTGAACATAGCGGCCCGAGAGCTCGGCCTCTCGGTCTTCAAGCCTTTTATCTCACTCATTATTCTGTCGAGATTATTCTGTAAAGATTTGCTTGCATTTTGTTGCTCATTAATTATATCGATTAAATGTTTTAACCGATCGTTTGATGATTTCTCTTGTTTATTGACTTCACCCTCATCCGTTGCAGATTGGAGTGTTTCGAATTGTTTTGCAACCTCTAATCGCTCTTCGTCAAGGACTTCCTCCTGATGTTGTAACCTACGTTCTTTTTCTACCAATTCACGCTCTTTTAACAATAGCTGATCGCGGAGTACTTGCAGCTCCTCTGACGTAAGGTCCTTCATTTTGATTTTGTTTGAAATTTACTAAAGAACGATTAATACACGAAAACTTGTCCAAAAGTTGAGAAATGGGAACGTATAAAAATTTTGTCCAAAATTTAAAATTTTGATTTTATTGGAAAATTTTATTTAAAACGTTTGGAAATTAATTGTATTTTGTAAATAATGGTATAGTAACGTTTGTTATTTGGAAATCTGCAAGTAGGGGGAGTTTTGAAAAATTTGTCCAATCACGAAAATTGTATTTTATTGAAAAATATTAATGAAAAGTTTTTGAAATTGTTTGTACTTCGAATGTAATGGCTTGATTGCGTTTGTTATATGAAAATTGAGAACAGGAAAATTTTCGAAAAATTTGTCCAATTCCAAAAAATATTGAAAATGGCAAAATTAAATATTCAAACGATTGGAAACGGACTGTTCCCTGCTGTTTTTAATTCGGTGTAGTTTGTTATTTGAGTTGAACTCCGAAAAATTCAAATAAAAATTTTAAAGTCGAGAAATTTGTCCAATTTTTCAAATATGATTTATTTCGAAAATCCCGAGTGTAGACGTTTGGAACTTAATATTTTCCGAATATTTATACTCCTTGAAGTTAAAAATTGATTGTTAGCGTATAGGAGAGATGATATTTTGAAATTGCAAAATTTGTCCAATTTTACAAAATTTTTATATTACGGAAATGTTGCGTTAAATCGTTTGGAATATGATTTTTCTCCGTTTATTTATGTTCGGTACGGTTTGTTACTGAGATTTGGTAAGTAGAAATTCAAAAAATATTGATGAAGGAAAATTTGTCCAATTTTTAAATTGACGAGAAATGCTTTGGTATTCGAGTAACGAAGTCGATAATGGTTTGTTATACGAATAAATTTGAGAAATAATCAAATTTAGCGATCGATAATTTGATTTTAATTTGAAATTCGACAGAATAGTGACGATATTCTCTGAAATTTGAATGAATTTATCACAATTGAGGTTACGAGTTTCCTCGCTTTACTCGATTGCGAAAATTAACCAATGATAATTACAAAAAAATAAAAGATAGGCCACCAGTACTTTATTTCACGACGGTTCGTATCCCACCGCTGCCACCAAAAAATATATAAACCTGTTACGTCGTGTGGTTTAATGCCCGGATTTTTAGAGAGAGAGACAAATTATCTAACGAAATACTGACAATACGATTCACGGCTACGGACGGTAAGAGAGAAACTTTTTAGAGCGGGCCGCTTGGTATGACAGGGATTTACCCCGGTCGCGGTTGGTTAATTTACCGACTGCTGGAAATGTGGAACTCTACTTGACCGATTGAATTGATACAGACTGAATTACCGTCGGCAGTATGCTCGATAGTCGGTAACCGGAAGAATTTATTTGTCCAGAAAAATGATACACGGGGTGCGACGCGTAGACTTATTTTAGATCTCGTATTTGAGAAGGTGAGATTTTCCCCCTCAGGACCGAAACCTATGCTCGTGAGATATTTACCGGATGACCTTTTCAGAATAAAAATAAAATTAAACTCACTTACCGTTTAGTTATTCTTCGACGGGTGAGTTAATCGATTGTTATTACTTCGATGTCGATTGGTGTTGATGGTCGGGAAACGGTCGATGCCTCCGAGATGTTTTCACAATCGGGATGGTATTCTTCTCGTTGAGTGAAGATCGATGAACCGACCAAACGTCCCAATGAGTATGGCGAATTAGCGTCGATAACGAAGATGCTCTTCCGAATGATAACGTCGGAAACGACGCGAATTTTACTCGGACCCGATTTTAGCACCAAATTATAAATAATATCGTTCGGATATTCGACACCGGAGTTTACAGATAGCTGTGAGTGATGAGTGGCTTTGCACAATGTTTTCACCCACGATCTATTATTACCGCGGTTTAGAGCGGGTCTGTTACAGGCACGTGCGATAGCCCGGCGGATTTGAAATTTAACGCCTCCTCGACGTCTAGGCATAATAAGAGAATTTCATAATTAAATTTATATTTCGATAATTAACTCAAGTTTGTTTAAAGGATAGAAAAAAGGAAGAAATCTCGTTGACGTGCCAAATTCTCCAGCACAGAACAATGAGAAAGAGAGAGAGAGATAGAAATCTCGTTGGCGTGCCAAATTCTCCAGCACAGAACAATGAGAGAGAGAGAGAGAGAGATAGAAATATGTATCGGCGTGCCAAATTCTCCAGCACAGAACGATACAAATAAAAGAATTAAAATACGATCTAACGTGCCTGAGTCTAGCACAAAATGAATCGTATGGAAAAACTTGAATTAATTATTCAACTGCGAGATTGAATGAAAGAAGTATGCCAGATTATAAAAGAAATGAATCCGCAGGTTTATCGCTGAATTAAGGCACGAAAATGAAATTAAATAATGCCACGTTTTAAAGAATTTACGGTGTTAGATAAAAGAGAGAATGAAATTAATAAATTCGTTCAGTAATGAACACGAGGTTTTGTAAAACATGAAGTTGAGACTCTAGTTAATCTTGATGAAAATAACTCGTGAAAATTTATAATTCGAGAAAAATAATTAGACTCGATTTTATCGAATTGAGAAATATTAATTCTCGAGGAAAAGAATGGAAAAATCACTCGAAGAAAATTGATGATAATAATTCGCGAGTTTCGGTGAAAAATACTCGAACGAAAGAAATGATTTCGAATTATCGCGAGTTTCGGTGGAAATTACTCAACGGAAATAAATTGTTAATTAATCGCGAGATGCGGTGGAAATTACTCAACGAGGGTTTAAGGATGATTTGAATAATTATTTTAAACACTTTTCACCCTTTTTACACTTATGTATTGTTACAAACTTTTAAGTTGCGATGTTACAAAATTAAAATAAACTTGTACGATTAACTTGTACGAAAAAGAACTTTAAAACTTATTAAAAACTTTTCGATTTTCAGCTGCTCTGCGGGAGTATCCGTGCTCGCTCTCGGCCGGAGTTCGACTAGCTAGCTGTGGAGAGATTCGAGAACTGTAAAAACTTATTAAAAACTATTCGATTTTCAGCTGCTCCGCGGGAGTATCCGTGCTCGCTCTCGGCCGGAGTTCGACTGGCTAGCTGTGGAGAGATTCGAGAACTGATGAGTGCGGCGCGCCTGCGCTCTTAAATAGCAGCGTCCCGTTGGAGTATCGGTGAGGCCGGGCGTCTCGGTGTTGGTTGGCGCACACAAATAAAGTGAGTATCCGTGACTCTTATATACTGTTTCTATATACTTTATAAATTCGTTTAACTCGTAATTATTGATTATTTAAAACCAGTTTAATTAATCATTAATTTTACATTTATTTTCAGCTTAATTTTAAGGTAAGTACATTTCGTTATATTTTATTTATCAATAATTAATTAACTTCAGTTAAATAATTATTGATTTTACATTCTTATTTACTATTCATTGTAAGATTATTATCTCATTATTGTTTCTAGGTTTTCTCTGGATACAACGGGTGTGTAAGTATATTTAATATCTTCTTATAACAATTAATTGGTTGTTTATTAATTAATTACGAATCGATGCTTATTTTATTGATTGATTGCCATTTTCTATTTTCAGGTTCTTCTGGATCCAACGGCGAGTAAATTTCGGGTTGGTAAGTACAATTATTGTTTATTTAATTAATTATTTTGTTGTTTTATAAATATTATTTTGTTCGCAGGATCTCTACGGGTGTTTACAATGATTTGGACGGTGCGCAGCGAAGTTTTATCGGTAAGTGTGCTTTTCTACATATTTTCTTTTATTGTTTAACATTTGACTATTAATTTTTCTGTGCGTTTTTCAGGAAATTTTTGTACAGCGTTTTGACGAGGACTGTCACATCTGGCACGTGCGTGACTTCGCCTAAGAGACTCTTGAGAAGTTTTTCTTCTAGAGTCCTTTCCTTTCGCTGGGAAAAACCCTCGAAAAAATTGGAAAGAAAGGGTCATAAAAAAAAGGACTCGAGTGAAGGGTCAGGGTTGACGAGTGTCGACGTATGAATTTTGGTAAGTTTGGAAAGAAGAATTATTTAGTTTTGTTTGTGCGTGAATTCGTGTAATTAATTCGTTTGATAGGCTGTACTGTCGCGCTACGCCGGATGAAGATATCGGGTTTCACCTCGCGGATTTTCTGATGACAATAATCAATACGAGATTTATCCTCTGCGAGTGGGTGAGTTATTATTATTTTATTTGTGTAAAAATATACTTTCAGACCGGAAATGCATTTGCAGTTTTTGTAAATAAGTGTTCCAGAGATTCGCCTATGTGAATTTATTTCGTAGCCTAAGCATTATATAAGAAGCGTTTTAGCGAGTCTATGTACATACATGTCCTCACATATCTATATATACTTTAACTTATGTATAAACCTTATATACACATATACCTCGATAGAAATAGCGAAATAAGCGGTTCTGTTCCCCATACACATATATTTGTATTCCTTGATTGAAAATAACGATAATTTATTTGTAGCGGAATTTGTTTATTTATTAACAATTATTGTTTATATGCTTAAAAATGTGTCGATCGCTTTTGAACTGTGTCCTATATCGCTTTGCTATGAAATCCCATTGATTTCCTGAGTTTTTGATGTATTTTGGGTGATCCGCGGTTTTCCGCGGTTTTTCGCGGTTAACCCGCGAATTGATATATCGGTGAAATATTTGTGTAAAGTGGTCGAGTTTGTAATCATTTTAAAGGGCATTGAGTTCCCTATCGTTTGAGAGTAACAGAGATAATTTATCCACATAATTGTTAATTAATGAAATTAAATATTGTTAAATTTTTATGTTTCGGAAAAACTGTAAAAAGCACCCAAGTTACTTATTATGGTCTTTGCTATTGAATCTAATCGTTTGGAACTTGATTTTCGACGTTTTTGGACGATTCGCGGTAATTCGCGGTTTTTCGCGGTTTTTCCGCGAATTGATAACTTACAGAAGAATTATTGCAAAATGGTCGTGCGAGTATTCATTTGAAAGGGATTTTGATCTAGAACACGCTCGTAGCGTTAAAATTTAGATAACTGTAAAATTGTTAGTTAATGAAATTTGAAATTGTTAACTTTTGATATTTGGTAAAAATGATTAAAAGGTACCCGTGTGAGGTATCAAAATAAAGCCCTTTTCGTAAGAAACACGTTCCAATTGTTAAAAATGCTCTAAGTCGATTATTGTTAGTTAATGAAAATTGAAATTTCGAGAGCGCTGAGTGATGACTCATCGGGCGCTCGGGCTCCGTGAGGCAGGTCAGTTGCGCGCGGGGCTCGCTAGTCTACATACTATAGCGTTTACTGAACTATAGCGCTCCTTAAAAGTTATTTTCGCCTTTCTATGTTGGTCACTATTATTTCGAATAATAAATTTTATTTTTTTAAGCGGCAATTTTAAATATATTTTCTTTATGTTACAGATACATACCAGCCAACACGATGGTGGAGACCCTAGGACGTAACACCTCCCCGGAGAAGTTCGAAGCCGATGGTTTACTTAGGCTGAGAACCGGCTGTAAGACGCCCCAAAAGTACAGGGTCTACGCCAGAAAGTCTTCTTTTCGATGGGGACGGTTTCGGCTCCTGTGAGACGACCTCCGAAAGTTCTGTTTCACGCGGGATCTCATATGAATTTTCCCGTTGGCTGTTTTTCTTGTAGTGGCGTGTGATTAAAAGATAAGTTATAGAATTCCAAATTGCGCCAATTAATGCGACGCTCCAACCGTAGAGAGAATGAAGGGTGTAACCCTGTATGATGATGTCGATCACTGCTTTTACGATGCTGAAGATAAACGCTATGGCGAAGAACCCGGAGCTTACTATTCCGAATTTTTCCAAACCATGCCAAATTTTGTTAATTGTACCTTCCGCGAGTTGTTCGATTGCCTCGGTACTTAATAAATTTTGTATTGCAATTGTTCCTCCTGCCACTGGATAACCGGCAGAACCGCGAGCGATAGTGTTGAGGAGAGCGGCTCTTTCAGCTGGAAACATGATGCGATCTCTTAATTGATTAATTTCTTCTACTGTGTATATTCCAGAAACTGCTAAGTCTCCGATCGGATTGTAATTCCACGATGGATGTGCAGTCGGGTGAAGTTCTTGAGGGGTTTGAGCTGGGATTCCTTGCGGGCTGAACCGATACCAGTTATTATCGATGTTGTACAATGCTGGAAGAAGTGGATCGCACTCGATTTGGGTCCCTGCTTTGAGAAGAACCTTCGAGATTGGCGATAAATAACGGGACTCGTTCCGATACGTTACTGGAAGTTCGTTGTAACATTCCTTGGTCCGGCGGATGCTACAGTCGACAGGTGTACATTTTATAATGTGGGCAACTTCTCCCAATACTACGGCCATATATCCGTGAGCCTTCATGATTGTTGTGGCGAATTTTTCCGGGAACAAAGGGGCTGTGTTTAATGCGTTTTGGATTACCTGACGCTCGAGATTACACCTCTGTAGTACGACATCTCTGTAAAGATTTTGTATCTGTGTACGGATGTGTTTTTCAACGTAAATAAATTTGGAGTTCGTGTATGAAAAAATATCGAGATTGTTGACGGGAATTTGTTTTTTCTGCGCGAACGTCCTTCCCTTTTGTGTTTCCAGAATGTAAAGTTTTGGGTGCTCCGTACGAACGAGATTGTAACCGCAGATATGCTTCATTGATTTGGCTGCTAACGCGAACGTCGTTTCGTGCGTTGTTAGTGAGAATACGTCAGGATTGTTGGTCGCTGAGTCTGGATTTTGTTGTTTATGGGCAATGCCTTCGAAGAGGACATCGTATCGATTGAACTGACACGAGTCTGCTGGTTCAGTTATCCAGAAGGCTGAATTCCCTTCGACGTCCAAACAAGTACCATCGGAAAGATAGCACTGCGTACCTGACTGAAGGATAATTTTATTATTGACCAAGTTCACTTCGGCCATGTAGTTTGTCAGCGTGATTTTTACTGTTGCTTGGATTACGACCCCGTTCCAGTTTCCAAACGCGTCGCTGTACTGTGTCCCTTGGCAGCTTCCACTGTTGGTGAGGGAACCGCCTAATAAAATAGCGCGATCGGTTGTGCTGTTCTTCCTTAACCCGGTTATGATGCTGGATGGGCTGAGTTGTAATATCCCAGTTTCCTGAAGTTTTTGACACCCACGTTCGTCGAGTTCGTGGAGGTAAATTTGGCGTCCGTTCTGAACCACCGAAACGTGCGAACTCATCCCACAGTAGTAAATGGTGCGGTCTATTTCCACGCGGCACTGCACGACTTCGGCGTGCGAAAAGTCTGATAATTGGAGCAGTTGAATGTATGTTTCCTTTGGAATAGGCGCGTTGATCGGAACATTGCATTCTCCTACGTTGTTAAGCGAAATAGTTGTAATGTTGAGATTTGGCCCCGCACAGTCGTATCCCAACAGCGCGGAAGCCTCTTGCAAGAGAAGGAAGCCAAGTAGTAATCGTACCATGATCTTCCTGAAAGTGAGAGGATACCCGATTATTAATCAAGTGGGAGGCGGGTACCTCTAAGTTTATTCGCGTGAACGATTCGCGATTTCCCTTTATACAAGATTTTTAAATTTCCCCCGGATAGAATTTCAATAATTTCACAGGGTTCCGTGTACTGGTCACTGAATTTCCCTTTACTTGGTTCCTTCAGCATAAGAACGACGTCACCAACGTCAAACTGTTGTGGGTTGATTTTTCGATCGTAATATTGTTTTGATCTCCCTTTCGCCGCGATTAGATTTTCGCGGGCAAGGTTTTGAAGCTGATCGATCGTGATAAACAGATTTTCGAGGTAGTCCGCGTACGTCGGATCCAGGTCCTCTTCGATGTGTTGATGAGCCGATGGGAGCCTAGCCAGGTGTCCGTAAACTAATTCGAAGGGGGTGTATTTCGTCCCCTCGTGTTGGCTAGTATTATATGAGAACATACATCTACGGAGTAATTTGTCCCATTCATTATTTTTGTCAATATACTGTTTTATATATTCCGCCAATACGTGATGCGATCGCTCGATCGATCCGTTACTTTGCGGATGGAAGGCGGTTGTCTGGTATAATTTGATCCGCCAGATTTTTGCGATTGCCCTTATTAAGCTCGAGAGAAAATTTCGTCCCTGATCTGTGAGAATTGCCTTCGGAGCACTAAATTGACAGACAAAATGTTCTATAAACGCGTCAGCGATGTCGACGGCCGTCGTCCTAGCCAGCGGGACAGCGATTGACCATTTTGTTAACAGGTCTTGCATAGTCAAGATATACGAATTTCCGCTACTGGTGGTAGGAAGGGGGCCGACGACGTCCATCGAAATCTTGTCGAAAGATCGCCCCGGCGTGTCGGTTATAACCATGGGCTGTTTAGTCTTGACCCGGACTAATTTTTTTAATTGGCAATTTCTGCATCTCGCTATATAATCTTGAATGTGGGTCTTCATATTTTCCCAGAAAAAGTGTTCTCTGATCCGCTTGTAAGTTTTATTTACGCCCTTATGGCCACCGACCGCGGAGGCGTGCTTCTCGGCAATAATTTCGAGGCGCTCTTGCTCCGTCGGGAAACGAATCAGCTGTTGACAGATGGTGAGAGCGATCATTTGATCCCTCAGAATTTGTATTAAAAGGTTTTTAATTTCGGCCCAATTTAGACCTCCGATTGAATTTGTCTTAGCGATACTAATTGAGGTGATATTTTCCTCGCGAACAACATCTCTTAACGACTCGAACGTGTCCCCTAGATCGTCCAAGGAAATATTCTCTCTCAGATGAAAAACGACTGGTAGTGCTATCATTGCACATCCCTTTTCCCTGGCAACTTTGGCCCTAAAAATATTAATATTCTCATATTGAGGCATCTTTTTGAGAGTATCTAGTTCCTTGGCTCCGTCATCGAGGGGTAGCCCTTGTCTCGTAATAAAAATAATTTTCGCTCCCTTTTGCATTGACAAATTATCGCGAACTTCTCGTATCGATAAAGCACCTTCGATTGAATAAGCTGGATCGTTTGAGGGACCTCTACCGCATTCCCCAGGGTCCAACAAAAGATCCGTTTCCTCTTCAGACTCGTTTTCGTCCGACAATGTAGTTTCCTCCAACAAATTATTTTCTTCCATATTCGCCCCGTAGCCCTCAAGGAAATCGTCGAATTCGAGGGGCGGGTTATCATTTAAGATATCGATTGGCAGATCTGGCTCAACGCTGATGTCTTCGGGTCTTTCACCGTATATGTTGACATCAACGCGATTACCAGGAGCATTAATTTCGACCCGTGATCCCTGTGGTTCAACTAAATTTTCACAAAATAATCGTCCGTCACTCGGAACGTTTAATTCGCCGGGGGGCCCAGGGTCGAAGGGCAAGCTTCCCAACATCGACTCGTCGATAGGGTCGTCTTGTGATCCTTCTTCACCTGGAGAAATTCCGGTCTTTCTTTTCCTTTTACGAGTTTGAATCTCCTCGTTTATGTTACTTGAGCCCTTTTGCTCTATATTTTTCATTTTAAAGTGGGCTGGCGGACTAAAAATATTTTCTGTGGAGTCGGATTCTGTCCGTGAATCGGGTGTATTTGGTACCGTCACTGGAACAGGAGCTGGAGTAGGATTAGGATTTTCGGTGCGTCCCCTGTATTGGCTAGGAGGACTAAAAATTCGTTCGTTAGGCGTTGTATCGGATGATGGTTCTTCATCAGATTCGTCGGAATGATCGTCGTTGGATTGGCCAGGTAAGTTCAATTTTCTTTTCTTTTTTGGATTATGCGTTAGTATAAGGATGTTTTTACTTTCAGGTGGATTTCGCGAGAGAGCGTCAGCGTTATTGTTCGCGCTCCCAGGTTTATACTGGATTTTATATTCATAATTAGATAGACTCAAACGCCAGTGTACCAGACGATTGGCGGGGTCTTTTACAGAATTCAGCCACACTAATGGCTGATGATCGGTAAGGAGATTGAACTTCCTGCCATAGATATAGGGTCTGAAATGGTTCACGCAATAAATTATGGCGAGGCATTCTTTCTCTATGACGGAGTAGTTTAGCTCGTGTTTATTTAGTGTTCTAGATGCATACGCGATTGGCTTATCTTTGCCTATGTCGCCTTGAGAAAGAACGCCCCCAATCGCATAATTTGATGCGTCGGTTGTGATGTTAAACGGTTGTGTAAAGTCGGGATATTGTAAAACAGGTTCTTTACACAGGGCCTCCCTCAATATATCGAACGCTCGCTGTTGAGAGTCGGTCCACTTGAATGGGATCCCCTTTTTTAACAAATTTGTGAGGGGTTTTGATATGCCCGAAAAATTTTCTATAAAACGCCGATAATACCCGGCTAATCCGAGAAACTGCTTGATTTTTTTCTGATTTGTAGGAGCAGGGTAGTTCTGCAGGGCCTCGATCTTCTTCGGGTCTGGTTTTACTCCCTGGTCACTAATTACGTGTCCTAAATAACCTACTTCGCGGCGAAGGAACTCGCACTTGTCTGGTTGTAGGTGCATATTGGCTCTTCGTAACCGAGAGGCCAATTTGTCGAACTTAATTTTGTGCTCGTGTAAAGATTTGGCGTAAATCACAATATCGTCTAAGTAGACGAAGAGCTCGACCCCTTGGAGTCCCACTAGTACTCGGTCCATAAGCCTTTGGAAAGTAGCGGGTGCGTTTTTCAACCCGAAGGGCATGCGATTAAACTCATAATGACCGAAAGGGGTGGAAAACGCGGTTTTATGTTTATCCTTCGGATCTACTTTGATTTGGTGAAAACCGCTGGCAAGGTCGAATACGGAGAAATATTTCGCGCTTCCAAGCTGGTCCAAAATTTCGTTAATCTGGGGGAGAGGATAAGCATCTCCGATAGTCTTCTCGTTGAGATTGCGGTAATCGATAACCATTCTCCAACGTTTATTGCCCTGGGAGTCCGCTTTCTTCGGCACAATCCACAGGGGTGAGCTGTACGGGGAGAGAGAAGGTGAGATGATATTATTTTTTACTAACTCCCCGACCTGTTTTGTAATTTCATCCTTATGGATCGGAGGGAATCTATATTGTCGAGTGAACACCGGTTGGTCGTCTACAGTTTCAATTTTATGATAAAAATCCGGTACAAAATCTAAGTTTTCGTTAGGAAGTTGAAAAAGGTCGGCATTATCCCGAATAATTGACTCAATACTATCCTTTTCTTCTTGGTTAAGGTGGTCAAGTCGTAATAAGTCCTTTACCTTTCTGATTCTGTCGTCCTTCTGGATTCTTAGAACGCGTTTGATATATTCGCCGGGTTCTAACCTCCCGTCGCACAATTCTTCACACGTGTGACTGACAATTGCCTTCGGCTCGTAACCGTCCGGAAAAGCTTCATCGAAATCGGTTGCTTTGACAAGATATGCCTCGTCGACATCCTCGTACTCCTCGATTTCTATGGTCGGGACCTTTACGAGGACGTCTTCGAGGGTTGAATTGTGTATCACCAATTTAGTGATTCCGAATTCAGTTTGAGCTACTATTTGGCCGCAATAAATCCCGGCCCCGAGGTCGAGGCGCGGAACGTAACCGCGTTTTACCTCGGGGTTTTTCACCCGACCGAAACCGATTGTCTTACTTCTCTTGGCGAGGAATATTGTGTCACAATCCATGAAAGGAAAAGCTTGCTCGTTCCAAGAGAGGAGCCGCTTTGACCAATCTAAAGATGCCTTGTTCTGGGAAAGAAATTCCGCTCCCAGAAGTGCATGCTGAGGAGTCGGGAAATCATCCCCTACAACGTGAAAGATGGTCGGCGTACCACAAACACGGGCTGTTACCCAACCAAAGGTAGCAACCGTTTTCCCAGCTATCCCGTTTAACTGAATTCTCTCTCGTTTATCGATTACCACGGAGCTAGAAACCGTGTTTATTTTTGCGATGTTGACCTCCGCCCCGGAATCTATTAAAAATTCGGTAAGCCCGCCTAATTGAGGGCAATGGAGGGTGACGGAGGGAGAGCGCTGAAGCTCGTTCAGGCAGAGATTGACGGCGCGGAGGGCACTGCCTCCGCTAAATTGACAGGGTGCGTCCGCGGGTCTCCCAACGAGCCCTGTTCCGTTGGGCGCGGAACCGCGTTTTTTGTACTATCATTTTGCTTGCGGAAGCATTTTTCTTCCGTGTGACCGATTTTGTTGCAATACGTGCAATGAGGTTTGTGACCGTTATTATAGTTATTATTGCCGTTACCGCGATTATAATGGCCGTTATTCCGATTATTGTCCCTTTTTGGCCTTTTTTCGGGGTATTTCAGCCAACAATTTTCTAGGTCGTGCCCGCCCCTGTTGCAGTGGGTGCACGGTGAATTATTCGTGAAAGCGACCCGAACATTCCGCGAAGGTTGCGATTGGCTGTTTATTTTTGAAAATTTTTGATCCACCGCGACTTCCTTTTCGACCTTGATGGCCTTCGCGAAAAGCTCTTCCAAGGTTTGATAATATTCCAATCGTACGCGCATTCTAAGATCGGGCGGCAGGCCCTTGACGAAACTATCCATTGTATCGTTTTCACATTGCGCGCGATGTTCGCGAGAAAGAGGACCCCATGTTTCGGTGTCCATTTCGATAATCTCGAAGTGCAGATCCTTGACGCGGCTGATATACTGAATCATATTTTCGGACGGCGTTTTTGTTATCGTACCTAACTCGCCGCGGTATTCGTTGACCGATTTAGATGATCCAAACAATAATTTTAATCGTTCCACGAGTTCTTTGATAGTTCGCGAGTTATCGTCCTCGAAGGCGGTTTGAGCATGACTTTTTAATTTATTTTTTAGGAGCAGAACCAACGTGGGCTCGTGCTGAGGACTAAATAAACTTCGCACCTTTTGACAGGCACGAATAAATCGAAGGACTGGGAAATTATACCCAGTAAAAATCGGTACGGATTCGAGCGCGTCTTTGTATTTGACGCTCGGGAGCTTGATCGTACCCGGGGAATTTTGCGCGTGTCGGACATCGTTTTCGCGAGGGGTACTTGTTTTCGCCTGATTGTTGATCGAGTGATTCCCCACGTCGGGTTCACCCCAAACGTCGGTTGTGAACATAGCGGCCCGAGAGCTCGGCCTCTCGGTCTTCAAGCCTTTTATCTCACTCATTATTCTGTCGAGATTATTCTGTAAAGATTTGCTTGCATTTTGTTGCTCATTAATTATATCGATTAAATGTTTTAACCGATCGTTTGATGATTTCTCTTGTTTATTGACTTCACCCTCATCCGTTGCAGATTGGAGTGTTTCGAATTGTTTTGCAACCTCTAATCGCTCTTCGTCAAGGACTTCCTCCTGATGTTGTAACCTACGTTCTTTTTCTACCAATTCACGCTCTTTTAACAATAGCTGATCGCGGAGTACTTGCAGCTCCTCTGACGTAAGGTCCTTCATTTTGATTTTGTTTGAAATTTACTAAAGAACGATTAATACACGAAAACTTGTCCAAAAGTTGAGAAATGGGAACGTATAAAAATTTTGTCCAAAATTTAAAATTTTGATTTTATTGGAAAATTTTATTTAAAACGTTTGGAAATTAATTGTATTTTGTAAATAATGGTATAGTAACGTTTGTTATTTGGAAATCTGCAAGTAGGGGGAGTTTTGAAAAATTTGTCCAATCACGAAAATTGTATTTTATTGAAAAATATTAATGAAAAGTTTTTGAAATTGTTTGTACTTCGAATGTAACGGCTTGATTGCGTTTGTTATATGAAAATTGAGAACAGGAAAATTTTCGAAAAATTTGTCCAATTCCAAAAAATATTGAAAATGGCAAAATTAAATATTCAAACGATTGGAAACGGACTGTTCCCTGCTGTTTTTAATTCGGTGTAGTTTGTTATTTGAGTTGAACTCCGAAAAATTCAAATAAAAATTTTAAAGTCGAGAAATTTGTCCAATTTTTCAAATATGATTTATTTCGAAAATCCCGAGTGTAGACGTTTGGAACTTAATATTTTCCGAATATTTATACTCCTTGAAGTTAAAAATTGATTGTTAGCGTATAGGAGAGATGATATTTTGAAATTGCAAAATTTGTCCAATTTTACAAAATTTTTATATTACGGAAATGTTGCGTTAAATCGTTTGGAATATGATTTTTCTCCGTTTATTTATGTTCGGTACGGTTTGTTACTGAGATTTGGTAGGTAGAAATTCAAAAAATATTGATGAAGGAAAATTTGTCCAATTTTTAAATTGACGAGAAATGCTTTGGTATTCGAGTAACGAAGTCGATAATGGTTTGTTATACGAATAAATTTGAGAAATAATCAAATTTAGCGATCGATAATTTGATTTTAATTTGAAATTCGACAGAATAGTGACGATATTCTCTGAAATTTGAATGAATTTATCACAATTGAGGTTACGAGTTTCCTCGCTTTACTCGATTGCGAAAATTAACCAATGATAATTACAAAAAAATAAAAGAAAGGCCACCAGTACTTTATTTCACGACGGTATCCCACCGCTGCCACCAAAAAATATATAAACCTGTTACGTCGTGTGGTTTAATGCCCGGATTTTTAGAGAGAGACAAATTATCTAACGAAATACTGACAATACGATTCACGGCTACGGACGGTAAGAGAGAAACTTTTTAGAGCAGCCCGCTTGGTATGACAGGGATTTACCCCGGTCGCGGTTGGTTAATTTACCGACTGCTGGAAATGTGGAACTCTACTTGACCGATTGAATTGATACAGACTGAATTACCGTCGGCAGTATGCTCGATAGTCGGTAACCGGAAGAATTTATTTGTCCAGAAAAATGATACACGGGGTACGACGCGTAGACTTATTTTAGATCTCGTATTTGAGAAGGTGAGATTTTCCCCCTCAGGACCGAAACCTATGCTCGTGAGATATTTACCGGATGACCTTTTCAGAATAAAAATAAAATTAAACTCACTTACCGTTTAGTTATTCTTCGACGGGTGAGTTAATCGATTGTTATTACTTCGATGTCGATTGGTGTTGATGGTCGGGAAACGGTCGATGCCTCCGAGATGTTTTCACAATCGGGATGGTATTCTTCTCGTTGAGTGAAGATCGATGAACCGACCAAACGTCCCAATGAGTATGGCGAATTAGCGTCGATAACGAAGATGCTCTTCCGAATGATAACGTCGGAAACGACGCGAATTTTACTCGGACCCGATTTTAGCACCAAATTATAAATAATATCGTTCGGATATTCGACACCGGAGTTTACAGATAGCTGTGAGTGATGAGTGGCTTTGCACAATGTTTTCACCCACGATCTATTATTACCGCGGTTTAGAGCGGGTCTGTTACAGGCACGTGCGATAGCCCGGCGGATTTGAAATTTAACGCCTCCTCGACGTCTAGGCATAATAAGAGAATTTCATAATTAAATTTATATTTCGATAATTAACTCAAGTTTGTTTAAAGGATAGAAAAAAGGAAGAAATCTCGTTGACGTGCCAAATTCTCCAGCACAGAACAATGAGAAAGAGAGAGAGAGATAGAAATCTCGTTGGCGTGCCAAATTCTCCAGCACAGAACAATGAGAGAGAGAGAGAGAGAGAGATAGAAATATGTATCGGCGTGCCAAATTCTCCAGCACAGAACGATACAAATAAAAGAATTAAAATACGATCTAACGTGCCTGAGTCTAGCACAAAAAGAATCGTATGGAAAAACTTGAATTAATTATTCAACTGCGAGATTGAATGAAAGAAGTATGCCAGATTATAAAAGAAATGAATCCGCAGGTTTATCGCTGAATTAAGGCACGAAAATGAAATTAAATAATGCCACGTTTTAAAGAATTTACGGTGTTAGATAAAAGAGAGAATGAAATTAATAAATTCGTTCAGTAATGAACACGAGGTTTTGTAAAACATGAAGTTGAGACTCTAGTTAATCTTGATGAAAATAACTCGTGAAAATTTATAATTCGAGAAAAATAATTAGACTCGATTTTATCGAATTGAGAAATATTAATTCTCGAGGAAAAGAATGGAAAAATCACTCGAAGAAAATTGATGATAATAATTCGCGAGTTTCGGTGAAAAATACTCGAACGAAAGAAATGATTTCGAATTATCGCGAGTTTCGGTGGAAATTACTCAACGGAAATAAATTGTTAATTAATCGCGAGATGCGGTGGAAATTACTCAACGAGGGTTTAAGGATGATTTGAATAATTATTTTAAACACTTTTCACCCTTTTTACACTTATGTATTGTTACAAACTTTTAAGTTGCGATGTTACAAAATTAAAATAAACTTGTACGATTAACTTGTACGAAAAAGAACTTTAAAACTTATTAAAAACTTTTCGATTTTCAGCTGCTCTGCGGGAGTATCCGTGCTCGCTCTCGGCCGGAGTTCGACTAGCTAGCTGTGGAGAGATTCGAGAACTGTAAAAACTTATTAAAAACTATTCGATTTTCAGCTGCTCCGCGGGAGTATCCGTGCTCGCTCTCGGCCGGAGTTCGACTGGCTAGCTGTGGAGAGATTCGAGAACTTTAAAAACTTATTAAAAACTATTCGATTTTCAGCTGCTCCGCGGGAGTATCCGTGCTCGCTCTCGGCCGGAGTTCGACTGGCTAGCTGTGGAGAGATTCGAGAACTTTAAAAACTTATTAAAAACTATTCGATTTTCAGCTGCTCCGCGGGAGTATCCGTGCTCGCTCTCGGCCGGAGTTCGACTGGCTAGCTGTGGAGAGATTCGAGAACTGATGAGTGCGGCGCGCCTGCGCTCTTAAATAGCAGCGTCCCGTTGGAGTATCGGTGAGGCCGGGCGTCTCGGTGTTGGTTGGCGCACACAAATAAAGTGAGTATCCGTGACTCTTATATACTGTTTCTATATACTTTATAAATTCGTTTAACTCGTAATTATTGATTATTTAAAACCAGTTTAATTAATCATTAATTTTACATTTATTTTCAGCTTAATTTTAAGGTAAGTACATTTCGTTATATTTTATTTATCAATAATTAATTAACTTCAGTTAAATAATTATTGATTTTACATTCTTATTTACTATTCATTGTAAGATTATTATCTCATTATTGTTTCTAGGTTTTCTCTGGATACAACGGGTGTGTAAGTATATTTAATATCTTCTTATAACAATTAATTGGTTGTTTATTAATTAATTACGAATCGATGCTTATTTTATTGATTGATTGCCATTTTCTATTTTCAGGTTCTTCTGGATCCAACGGCTAGTAAATTTCGGGTTGGTAAGTACAATTATTGTTTATTTAATTAATTATTTTGTTGTTTTATAAATATTATTTTGTTCGCAGGATCTCTACGGGTGTTTACAATGATTTGGACGGTGCGCAGCGAAGTTTTATCGGTAAGTGTGCTTTTCTACATATTTTCTTTTATTGTTTAACATTTGACGATTAATTTTTCTGTGCGTTTTTCAGGAAATTTTTGTACAGCGTTTTGACGAGGACTGTCACATCTGGCACGTGCGTGACTTCGCCTAAGAGACTCTTGAGAAGTTTTTCTTCTAGAGTCCTTTCCTTTCGCTGGGAAAAACCCTCGAAAAAATTGGAAAGAAAGGGTCATAAAAAAAAGGACTCGAGTGAAGGGTCAGGGTTGACGAGTGTCGACGTATGAATTTTGGTAAGTTTGGAAAGAAGAATTATTTAGTTTTGTTTGTGCGTGAATTCGCGTAATTAATTCGTTTGATAGGCTGTACTGTCGCGCTACGCCGGATGAAGATATCGGGTTTCACCTCGCGGATTTTCTGATGACAATAATCAATACGAGATTTATCCTCTGCGAGTGGGTGAGTTATTATTATTTTATTTGTGTAAAAATATACTTTCAGACCGGAAATGCATTTGCAGTTTTTGTAAATAAGTGTTCCAGAGATTCGCCTATGTGAATTTATTTCGTAGCCTAAGCATTATATAAGAAGCGTTTTAGCGAGTCTATGTACATATATGTCCTCACATATCTATATATACTTTAACTTATGTATAAACCTTATATACACATATACCTCGATAGAAATAGCGAAATAAGCGGTTCTGTTCCCCATACACATATATTTGTATTCCTTGATTGAAAATAACGATAATTTATTTGTAGCGGAATTTGTTTATTTATTAACAATTATTGTTTATATGCTTAAAAATGTGTCGATCGCTTTTGAACTGTGTCCTATATCGCTTTGCTATGAAATCCCATTGATTTCCTGAGTTTTTGATGTATTTTGGGTGATCCGCGGTTTTCCGCGGTTTTTCGCGGTTAACCCGCGAATTGATATATCGGTGAAATATTTGTGTAAAGTGGTCGAGTTTGTAATCATTTTAAAGGGCATTGAGTTCCCTATCGTTTGAGAGTAACAGAGATAATTTATCCACATAATTGTTAATTAATGAAATTAAATATTGTTAAATTTTTATGTTTCGGAAAAACTGTAAAAAGCACCCAAGTTACTTATTATGGTCTTTGCTATTGAATCTAATCGTTTGGAACTTGATTTTCGACGTTTTTGGACGATTCGCGGTAATTCGCGGTTTTTCGCGGTTTTTCCGCGAATTGATAACTTACAGAAGAATTATTGCAAAATGGTCGTGCGAGTATTCATTTGAAAGGGATTTTGATCTAGAACACGCTCGTAGCGTTAAAATTTAGATAACTGTAAAATTGTTAGTTAATGAAATTTGAAATTGTTAACTTTTGATATTTGGTAAAAATGATTAAAAGGTACCCGTGTGAGGTATCAAAATAAAGCCCTTTTCGTAAGAAACACGTTCCAATTGTTAAAAATGCTCTAAGTCGATTATTGTTAGTTAATGAAAATTGAAATTTCGAGAGCGCTGAGTGATGACTCATCGGGCGCTCGGGCTCCGTGAGGCAGGTCAGTTGCGCGCGGGGCTCGCTAGTCTACATACTATAGCGTTTACTGAACTATAGCGCTCCTTAAAAGTTATTTTCGCCTTTCTATGTTGGTCACTATTATTTCGAATAATAAATTTTATTTTTTTAAGCGGCAATTTTAAATATATTTTCTTTATGTTACAGATACATACCAGCCAACACGATGGTGGAGACCCTAGGACGTAACAATTGTAAGCTGTGATCGCGATTCGCACATCGGAAAGCGATTCAGAACGAAATGTCAGCGAATCTGGTTAATTTGAGTCGATTCACACAAAAGTGTATCGGTGATCACCAATTTTTACGTTTATGAACGTTCGGAAACGACATCACCCGATTGTAAGTTATGATCTCGGATCGCACGTCGGAAAGCTGTTCTGTTCGAAATGTCAGTGAATGTTGTTAAATTGTATCGACTCACTCAAAAGTGTATCTGTGATCTTCAATTTTCACGTTTATGAACGTTCGGAAACTACACCACTCGATTGTAAGTTATGATCTCGAATCGCACGGCGGAATCTAATTTTGTTCGAAATGTCAGTGAATCTTCTTGATTTGTTGCGATTCTCACAAAAATCTATCGGTGATCACCGTTCTTCATGTTTATGAACGTTCGGAAACGACATCACTCGATTGTAAGTTATGATCTCCGATCACACGTCGGAAAGCTGTTCTGTTCGAAATGTCAGTGAATGTTGTTAAATTGTTTCGATTCACACAAAAGTGTATCGGTGATCACAAATTTTCACGTTTATGAACGTTCGGAAACGACATCACTCGATTGTAAACTGTGATCGCGATTCACACATCGGAAAGCGATTCAGAACGAAATGTCAGTGAATCTGGTTAATTTGAGTCGAATCACACAAAAGTGTATCGGTGATCTCCCATTTTCACGTTTATGATCGTTCGGAAATGACATCACTCGATTGTAAGTTATGATCTCGGATCGCACGTCGGAAAGCTGTTCTGTTCCAAATGTCAGTGAATCTTGTTAATTTCTATCGATTCACACAAAAGTGTATCGGTGATCACCAATTTTCACGTTTATGATGGTTCGGAAACGACATCACTCGATTGTAAGCTGTGATCGCGATTCGCACATCGGAAAGCGATTCAGAACGAAATGTCAGTGAATCTGGTTAATTTGAGTCGATTCACACAAAAGTGTATCGGTGATCACCAATTTTTACGTTTATGAACGTTCGGAAACGACATAACCCGATTGTAAGTTATGATCTCGGATCGCACGTCGGAAAGCTGTTTTGTTCGAAATGTCAGTGATTCTTGTTAATTTCTATCTATTCATACAAAAGTGTATCGGTGATCACCAATTTTCACGTTTATGATGGTTCGGAAACGACATCACTCGATTGTAAGCTGTGATCGCGATTCGCACATCGGAAAGCGATTCAGAACGAAATGTCAGTGAATCTGGTTAATTTGAGTCGATTCACACAAAAGTGTATCGGTGATCACCAATTTTCACGTTTATGAACGTTCGGAAACGACATCACCCGATTGTAAGTTATGATCTCGGATCGCACGTCGAAAAGCTGTTCTGTTCGAAATGTCAGTGAATGTTGTTAAATTGTATCGACTCACTCAAAAGTGTATCTGTGATCTTCAATTTTCACGTTCATGAACGTTCGGAAACTACACCACTCGATTGTAAGTTATGATCTCGATTCCCACATCGGAAAGCGATTCAGAACGAAATGTCAGTGAATCTGGTTAATTTGAGTCGAATCACACAAAAGTGTATCGGTGATCTCCAATTTTCACGTTTATGATCGTTCGGAAATGACATCACTCGATTGTAAGTTATGATCTCGGATCGCACGTCGGAAATCTGTTCTGTTCGAAATGTCAGTGAATCTTGTTAATTTCTATCGATTCATACAAAAGTGTATCGGTGATCACTAATTTTCACGTTTATGATGGTTCGGAAACGACATCACTCGATTGTAAACTGTGATCGCGATTCGCACATCGGAAAGCGATTCAGAACGAAATGTCAGTGAATCTGGTTAATTTGTGTCGATTCACACAAAAGTGTACCTGCCATCACCAATTTTCATGTTTGTGAACGTTCGGAAACGACATCACTCGATTGTAAGGTATGATCTCGAATCGCACGTCGGAAAGCGATGCTAGTCGAAATGTCAGTGAATCTTGTCGATTTGTTACGCATCTCGCCAAAGTCTATCGGTGTTCACCGTTTTTCACGTTTATGAACGTTCGGATACGACATAACTCGATTGTAAGTAATGATCTCGAATCGCACGTCGGAAAGCTGCTCTTTTCGAAATGTCAGTGAATGTTGTTAAATTGTATCGACTCACTCAAAAGTGTATCTGTGATCTTCAATTTTCACGTTTATGATGGTTCGGAAACGACATCACTCGATTGTAAGTTATGATCTCGATTCCCACATCGGAAAGCGATTCTGTTCGAATTGTCAGTGAATCTTGATAATTTGTAACGATTCTCACAAAAGTTTATTTGTGATCACCAATTTTCATATTTGTGAACGTTCAGAAACGACATCGTTCGAATGTCAGTTCCGGTCTCGAATCGCATTTCGGATTGCGATTCTGATAGAAATGTCGGAAAAAATTGTTGATTCGTAACGATTAACACACAAGGTTATCGCTGATTACTTACTTTCATGTTTATGAAAGATTGGAAACGTTCACCGATGAACGTCACATATCAACAATTTTTCAGACATTTAGTATCGCAATCCGAAGGGCCATTTGAGATCTGAACTGACAATCGAGCGATGAAAACGTTCCCGAACATTCATAAACATGAAGATTGGTGATCACCAATAAAATTTTTGTTCAATTCATGACAAATTAACAATATCCAATGACATTTCGATTCGAGATCATAAATTGCAATCGAGTGATATCATTTCCGAACGTTCATAAACATGAAAATTGGTGATCACCGATTCACTTTTGTGTGAATTGATAAAAATTAACAAGATTCACTGACATTTCGAACACAACAGCTTTCCCACGTGCGATCCGAGATCATAACATACAATCGAGTGATGTCATTTCCGAACGTTCATAAACGTGACAATTGGTGATCACCGATACACTTTTGTGTGAATCGAAACAATTTAACAACATTCACTGACATTTCGAACAGAACAGCTTTCCGACGTGTGATCGGAGATCATAACTTACAATCGAGTGATGTCGTTTCCGAACGTTCATAAACGTGAAAATTGAAGATCACCGATATAATTTTGTGTGAATCGACACAAATTAACCAGATTCACTGACATTTCGTTCTGAATCGCTTTCCGATGTGCGAATCGCGATCACAGCTTACAATCGAGTGATGTCGTTTCCGAACGTTCATAAACGTGAAAATTGGTGATCACCGATACACTTTTGTGTGAATCGACTCAAATTAACCAGATTCACTGACATTTCGTTCTGAATCGCTTTCCGATGTGCGAATCGCGATCACAGCTTACAATCGAGTGATGTCGTTTCCGAACCATCATAAACGTGAAAATTGGTGATCACCGATACACTTTTGTATGAATCGATAGAAATTAACAAAAATCACTGACATTTCGAACTGAACAGCTTTCCGACGTGCGATTCGAGATCATACCTTACATTCGAGTGATGTCGTTTCCGAACGTTCATAAACGTGAAAATTGAAGATCACCGATATACTTTTGTGTAAATCGACACAAATTAACCAGATTCACTGACATTTCGTTCTGAATCGCTTTCCGATGTGCGAATCGCGGTCTCACCTTACAATCGAGTGATGTCGTTTCCGAACCATCATAAACGTGAAAATTAGTGATCACCGATACACTTTTGTATGAATCGATAGAAATTATCAAGATTCACTGACATTTCGAACAGAACAGCTTTCCGACGTCGATCCGAGATCATACCTTACATTCGAGTGATGTCGTTTCCGAACGTTCATAAACGTGAAAATTAGTGATCACCGATACACTTTTGTATGAATCGATAGAAATTAACAAGATTCACTGACATTTCGAACAGAACAGCTTTCCGACGTGCGATCCGAGATCATAACTTACAATCGAGTGATGTCATTTCCGAACGATCATAAACGTGAAAATTGGAGATCACCGATACACTTTTGTGTGATTCGACTCAAATTAACCAGATTCACTGACATTTCGTTCTGAATCGCTTTCCGATGTGTGAATCGCGATCACAGTTTACAATCGAGTGATGTCGTTTCCGAACGTTCATAAACGTGAAAATTAGTGATCACCGATACACTTTTGTATGAATCGATAGAAATTAACAAGATTCACTGACATTTCGAACAGAACAGCTTTCCGACGTGCGATCCGAGACCATAACTTACAATCGACTGTTGTCATTTCCAAACGATCATAAACGTGAAAATTGGAGATCACCGATAGATTTTTGTGAGAATCGCAACAAATCAAGAAGATTCACTGACATTTCGAACAAAATTAGATTCCGCCGTGCGATTCGAGATCATAACTTACAATCGAGTGGTGTAGTTTCCGAACGTTCATAAACGTGAAAATTGAAGATCACAGATACACTTTTGAGTGAGTCGATACAATTTAACAACATTCACTGACATTTCGAACAGAGCAGCTTTCCGACGTGCGATTCGAGATCATTACTTACAATCGAGCTATGTCGTATCCGAACGTTCATAAACATGAAAATTGGTGATCACCGATACACTTTTGTATGAATCGATAGAAATTAACAACATTCACTGACATTTCGAACAGAACAGATTTCCGACGTGCGATTCGAGATCATAACTTACAATCGAGTGATGTCGTTTCCGAACGTTCATAAACGTGAAAAACGGTGAACACCGATAGACTTTGGCGAGATGCGTAACAAATCGACAAGATTCACTGACATTTCGACTAGCATCGCTTTCCGACGTGCGATTCGAGATCATACCTTACAATCGAGTGATGTCGTTTCCGAACGTTCACAAACATGAAAATTGGTGATCACAGATACACTTTTGTGTGAATCGACACAAATTAACCAGATTCACTGACATTTCGTTCTGAATCGCTTTCCTATGTGCGAATCGCGATCACACCTTACAATCGTGTGATGTCGTTTCCTAACGTTCAGAGACGTGAAAATTGGAGATAACCGATGTACTTTTGTGTGAATCGATACAATTTAACAACATTCACAGACATTTCGAACAGAACAGCTTTCCGACGTGCGATCCGAGATCATAACTTACAATCGGGTGATGTCGTTTCCGAACGTTCATAAACGTGAAAATTGGTGATCACCGTTGCACTTTTGTGTGAATCGATACAATTTAACAACATTCACTGACATTTCGAACAGAACAGCTTTCCGACGTGCGATTCGAGATCATAACTTACAAACGAGTGATGTCGTTTCCGAACGTTCATAAACGTGAAAATTGGAGATTACCGATACACTTTTGTGTGAATCGATACAATTTAACAACATTCACTGACATTTCGAAAATAGCAGCTTTCCGACGTGCGATTCGAGATCATTACTTACAATCGAGTTATGTCGTATCCGAACGTTCATAAACATGAAAATTGGTGATCACCGATACACTTTTGTATGAATCGATAGAAATTAACAACATTCACTGACATTTCGAACAGAACAGATTTCCGACCTGCGATTCGAGATCATATCTTACAATCGAGTGATGTCGTTTCCGAACGTTCATAAACGTGAAAAACGGTGAACACCGATAGACTTTGGCGAGATGCGTAACAAATCGACAAGATTCACTGACATTTCGACTAGCATCGCTTTCCGACGTGCGATTCGAGATCATACCTTACAATCGAGTGATGTCGTTTCCGAACGTTCACAAACATGAAAATTGGTGATCACAGATACACTTTTGTGTGAATCGACACAAATTAACCAGATTCACTGACATTTCGTTCTGAATCGCTTTCCTATGTGCGAATCGCGATCACACCTTACAATCGTGTGATGTCGTTTCCTAACGTTCAGAGACGTGAAAATTGGAGATAACCGATGTACTTTTGTGTGAATCGATACAATTTAACAACATTCACAGACATTTCGAACAGAACAGCTTTCCGACGTGCGATCCGAGATCATAACTTACAATCGGGTGATGTCGTTTCCGAACGTTCATAAACGTGAAAATTGGTGATCACCGTTGCACTTTTGTGTGAATCGATACAATTTAACAACATTCACTGACATTTCGAACAGAACAGCTTTCCGACGTGCGATTCGAGATCATAACTTACAAACGAGTGATGTCGTTTCCGAACGTTCATAAACGTGAAAATTGGAGATTACCGATACACTTTTGTGTGAATCGATACAATTTAACAACATTCACTGACATTTCGAAAACAGCAGCTTTCCGACGTGCGATTCGAGATCATTACTTACAATCGAGTTATGTCGTATCCGAACGTTCATAAACATGAAAATTGGTGATCACCGATACACTTTTGTATGAATTGATAGAAATTAACAACATTCACTGACATTTCGAACAGAACAGATTTCCGACGTGCGATTCGAGATCATAACTTACAATCGAGTGATGTCGTTTCCGAACGTTCATAAACGTGAAAAACGGTGAACACCGATAGACTTTGGCGAGATGCGTAACAAATCGACAAGATTCACTGACATTTCGACTAGCATCGCTTTCCGACGTGCGATTCGAGATCATACCTTACAATCGAGTGTTGTCGTTTCCGAACGTTCACAAACATGAAAATTGGTGATCACAGATACACTTTTGTGTGAATCGACACAAATTAACCAGATTCACTGACATTTCGTTCTGAATCGCTTTCCTATGTGCGAATCGCGATCACACCTTACAATCGTGTGATGTCGTTTCCTAACGTTCAGTGACGTGAAAATTGGAGATAACCGATGCACTTTTGTGTGAATCGATACAATTTAACAACATTCACAGACATTTCGAACAGAACAGCTTTCCGACGTGCGATTCGAGATCATACCTTACAATCGAGTGATGTCGTTTCCGAACGTTCACAAACATGAAAATTGGTGATCACAGATACACTTTTGTGTGAATCGACACAAATTAACCAGATTCACTGACATTTCGTTCTGAATCGCTTTCCTATGTGCGAATCGCGATCACACCTTACAATCGTGTGATGTCGTTTCCTATCGTTCAGAGACGTGAAAACTGGAGATAACCGATGCACTTTTGTGTGAATCGATACAATTTAACAACATTCACAGACATTTCGAACAGAACAGCTTTCCGACGTGCGATCCGAGATCATAACTTACATTCGGGTGATGTCGTTTCCGAACGTTCATAAACGTGAAAATTGGTGATCACCGTTGCACTTTTGTGTGAATCGATACAATTTAACAACATTCACTGACATTTCGAACAGAACAGCTTTCCGACGTGCGATTCGAGGTCATAACTTACAAACGAGTGATGTCGTTTTCGAACGTTCATAAACGTGAAAATTGGAGATCACCGATACACTTTTATGTGAATCGACACAAATTAACCAGATTCACTGACACATTTCGTTCTGAATCGCTTTCCGATGAGCGAATCGAGATCATAACTTACAATCGAGTGATGTCGTTTCCGAACCATCATAAACGTGTAAATTGGAGATCACCGATACACTTTTGTGTGAATCGATACAATTTAACAACATTCACTGACATTTCGAACAGAACAGCTTTCCGAGGTGCGATTCGAGATCATAACTTACAAACGAGTGATGTCGTTTCCGAACGTTCATAAACGTGAAAATTGGAAGATTACCGATACACTTTTGTGTGAATCGACACAAATTAACCAGATTCCCTGACATTTCGTTCTGAATCGCTTTCCGATGTACGAATCGCGATCACACCTTACAATCGAGTGATGACGTTTCCGAACGTTCATAAACGTGAAAATTGGTTATCACCGATACACTTTTGTGTGAATCAATACAATTTAACAACATTCACTGACATTTCGACCAGCATCGCTTTCCGACGTGCGATTCGAGATTATTACACGTCGTAAAGCGTTTCAGAACGAAATGTCAGTGTACCTTGTTAATTTGTATCGATTCACCCAAAAGTGTATCGGTGATCTCCAATTGACACGTTTATGATGGTTCGGAAACGACATCACTCGATTGTAAGTTATGATTTCGATTCGCACATCGGAAAGCGATTCAGAACGAAATGTGTCAGTGAATCTGGTTAATTTGTGTCGATTCACATAAAAGTGTATCGGTGATCTCGAATTTTCACGTTTATGAACGTTCGGAAACGACATCACTCGTTTGTAAGTTATGATCTCGAATCGCACGTCGGAAAGCTGTTCTGTTCAAAATGTCAGTGAAGGTTGTTAAATTGTATCGATTCACACAAAAGTGCATCGGTGATCACCAATTTTCACGTTTATGAACGTTCGGATACGACATAACTCGATTGTAAGTAATGATCTCGAATCGTACGTCGGAAAGCTGCACTTTTCGAAATGTCAGTGAATGTTGTTAAATTGTATCGATTCACACAAAAGTGTATCGGTGATCTCCAATTTACACGTTTATGATGGTTCGGAAACGACATCACTCGATTGTAAGTTATGATCTCGATTCGCACGTCGGAAAGCTGTTCTGTTCGAAATGTCAGTGAATGTTGTTAAATTGTATCGATTCACATAAAAGTGTATCGGTGATCTCCAATTTTCACGTTTATGAACTTTCGAAAACGACATCACCCGATTGTAAGTTATGATCTCGGATCGCACGTCGGAAAGCTGTTCTGTTCGAAATGTCTGTGAATGTTGTTAAATTGTATCGATTCACACAAAAGTGCATCGGTTATCTCCAATTTTCACGTCTCTGAACGTTAGGAAACGACATCACACGATTCTAAGGTGTGATCGCGATTCGCACATAGGAAAGCGATTCAGAACGAAATGTCAGTGAATCTGGTTAATTTGTGTCGATTCACACAAAAGTGTATCTGTGATCACCAATTTTCATGTTTGTGAACGTTCGGAAACGACATCACTCGATTGTAAGCTATGATCTCGAATCGCACGTCGGAAAGCGATGCTAGTCGAAATGTCAGTGAATCTTCTCGATTTGTTACGCATCTCGCCAAAGTTTATCGGTGTTCACCGTTTTTCACGTTTATGAACGTTCGGAAACGACATCACTCGATTGTAAGTTATGATCTCGAATCGCACGTCGGAAAGCTGCTCTTTTCGAAATGTCAGTGAATGTTGTTAAATTGTATCGACTCACTCAAAAGTGTATCTGTGATCTTCAATTTTCACGTTTATGATGGTTCGGAAACGACATCACTCGATTGTAAGTTATGATCTCGATTCCCACATCGGAAAGCGATTCTGTTCGAATTGTCAGTGAATCTTGATAATTTGTAACGATTCTCACAAAAGTTTATTTGTGATCACCAATTTTCATATTTGTGAACGTTCAGAAACGACATCGTTCGAATGTCAGTTCCGGTCTCGAATCGCATTTCGGATTGCGATTCTGATAGAAATGTCGGAAAAAATTGTTGATTCGTAACGATTAACACACAAGGTTATCGCTGATTACTTACTTTCATGTTTATGAAAGATTGGAAACGTTCACCGATGAACGTCACATATCAACAATTTTACAGACATTTAGTATCGCAATCCGAAGGGCCATTTGAGATCTGAACTGACAATCGAGCGATGAAAACGTTCCCGAACTTTCATAAACATGAAGATTGGTGATCACCAATAAAATTTTTGTTCAATTCATGACAAATTAACAATATCCAATGACATTTCGATTCGAGATCATAAATTGCAATCGAGTGATATCATTTCCGAACGTTCATAAACATGAAAATTGGTGATCACCGATACACTTTTGTGTGAATCGAAACAATTTAACAACATTCACTGACATTTCGAACAGAACAGCTTTCCGACGTGTGATCGGAGATCATAACTTACAATCGAGTGATGTCGTTTCCGAACGTTCATAAACGTGAAAATTGGTGATCACCGATACACTTTTGTGTGAATCGACTCAAATTGACCAGATTCACTGACATTTCGTTCTGAATCGCTTTCCGATGTGCGAATCGCGATCACAGCTTACAATCGAGTGATGTCGTTTCCGAACCATCATAAACGTGAAAATTGGTGATCACCGATACATTTTTGTATGAATCGATAGAAATTAACAAGAATCACTGACATTTCGAACTGAACAGCTTTCCGACGTGCGATTCGAGATCATACCTTACATTCGAGTGATGTCGTTTCCGAACGTTCATAAACGTGAAAATTAGTGATCACCGATACACTTTTGTATGAATCGATAGAAATTAACAAGATTCACTGACATTTCGAACAGAACAGCTTTCCGACGTGCGATCCGAGATCATAACTTACAATCGAGTGATGTCATTTCCGAACGATCATAAACGTCAAAATTGGAGATCACCGATACACTTTTGTGTGATTCGACTCAAATTAACCAGATTCACTGACATTTCGTTCTGAATCGCTTTCCGATGTGTGAATCGCGATCACAGTTTACAATCGAGTGATATCATTTCCGAACGTTCATAAACATGAAAATTGGTGATCACCGATACACTTTTGTGTGAATCGAAACAATTTAACAACATTCACTGACATTTCGAACAGAACAGCTTTCCGACGTGTGATCGGAGATCATAACTTACAATCGAGTGATGTCGTTTCCGAACGTTCATAAACGTGAAAATTGGTGATCACCGATACACTTTTGTGTGAATCGACTCAAATTGACCAGATTCACTGACATTTCGTTCTGAATCGCTTTCCGATGTGCGAATCGCGATCACAGCTTACAATCGAGTGATGTCGTTTCCGAACCATCATAAACGTGAAAATTGGTGATCACCGATACATTTTTGTATGAATCGATAGAAATTAACAAGAATCACTGACATTTCGAACTGAACAGCTTTCCGACGTGCGATTCGAGATCATACCTTACATTCGAGTGATGTCGTTTCCGAACGTTCATAAACGTGAAAATTTGTGATCACCAATCCACTTTTGTGTGAATCGATACAATTTAACAACATTCACTGACATTTCGAACAGCACAGCTTTCCGACGTGCGATCCGAGATCATAACTTACAATCGAGTGATGTAGTTTCCGAACGTTCATAAACGTGAAAATTGGAGATCACCGATACATTTTTGTGTGAATCGACTCAAATTAACCAGATTCACTGACATTTCGTTCTGAATCGCTTTCCGATGTGCGAATCGAGATCATAACTTACAATCGAGTGATGTCGTTTCCGAACCATCATAAACGTGTAAATTGGAGATCACCGATACACTTATGTGTGAATCGATACAATTTAACAACATTCACTGACATTTCGAAAAGAGCAGCTTTCCGACGTGCGATTCGGGATCATTACTTACAATCGAGTTATGTCGTATCCGAACGTTCATAAACATGAAAATTGGTGATCACCGATACACTTTTGTATGAATCGATAGAAATTAACAACATTCACTGACATTTCGAACAGAACAGATTTCCGACGCGCGATTCGAGATCATAACTTACAATCGAGTGATGTCGTTTCCGAACGTTCATAAACGTGAAAAACGGTGAACACCGATAGACTTTGGCGAGATGCGTAACAAATCGACAAGATTCACTGACATTTCGACTAGCATCGCTTTCCGACGTGCGATTCGAGATCATACCTTACAATCGAGTGATGTCGTTTCCGAACGTTCACAAACATGAAAATTGGTGATCACAGATACACTTTTGTGTGAATCGACACAAATTAACCAGATTCACTGACATTTCGTTCTGAATCGCTTTCCTATGTGCGAATCGCGATCACACCTTACAATCGTGTGATGTCGTTTCCTAACGTTCAGAGACGTGAAAACTGGAGATAACCGATGCACTTTTGTGTGAATCGATACAATTTAACAACATTCACAGACATTTCGAACAGAACAGCTTTCCGACGTGCGATCCGAGATCATAACTTACATTCGGGTGATGTCGTTTCCGAACGTTCATAAACGTGAAAATTGGTGATCACCGTTGCACTTTTGTGTGAATCGATACAATTTAACAACATTCACTGACATTTCGAACAGAACAGCTTTCCGACGTGCGATTCGAGGTCATAACTTACAAACGAGTGATGTCGTTTTCGAACGTTCATAAACGTGAAAATTGGAGATCACCGAAGTAGTAAGGCTATACCAGTTCTAACTCAGGGATCTCAGGGGGGAGCGGGGACGGGGGAGCGCGGGGACCGTTGCGGGGCTGCATGGTATGTGGAGGGGGAAGGTTCTCGGACAGCGGGGGTGCGGCGGCACTTTGATGACAAAAGATTGCCGCACTTCTCGAATGACTGATTTATGTTTCCGGTGTGATCATCAGATTGCATTGGACGGAATTTTCTTTTGAAAAAGTGACCTGCTCTTTTCGAAAATGATCTCAATTATCGGACCAAAGCACTACTCTAATGACAAATTTATGTGTCCTACATATTTTTGCATTCCTGAGATGGTGCCAGTTTCCATGAGATTTCTTTTTCAAAATGCCCCTCCCCCGACTTTTCACTTGAGACTTGTATCTTTGAAAAAATATATTGTTATTCCGAGAATTGCACGTCACACGACGTCTAATGATAAATGTCCAGTGTTACATATCTCTACATTCCTGAGACGGCGCAAGATCCGACGAGATTTCTTTTTCGAAATGCACCTGCCCTTCCCCGAACTTTTGACTTGAGAGTTGTTTGAATGTTTTCGGAGAAAAAAAAAATTTTCACATCGAACGCTTATTCTGAAAGTAAACGTCGCGATGGAAAGGTGTGCTAGTATGTATGCTATCCATCCAGCAAAAGATCCATCGACATTAACGGAAAATGAACTTGAGTCATTGCCGAAGGCTTTGCTTTTAAAGTACTATAGTAATTCTATTCCTACGTTATGGGATCGTTTACCCAAGTATTTGCAGTGTGATGCTGATGTGCAATCATATCAATTGTGTTTCGATCATTTCAATCAACCCTGGGTGCGAACTCATGTTGATTCAGCTAGACCCAGACGTAGAAATTGTGAAAAGTGCTCGATTATGGAACGACTTGTAAACATCTATGGGACTTTACGGATAAAAAATCCCTGTGAAATGACATCGGAGGAGCTCCAAATTATATCTCCAACCATCTTCAAGGAATACTTTGGTGAATATACAGATATTCTGTGGGATCGTTTACCCGAATACTACAAATCCGATAGTGAGATTGCATTATTACGTCGTTGCGTTGAACATTGGAATATATCATCGATGGACGATCATATTGACGGTCCGGCTCCGCAACGTCGAAATTGTAGGAAATGCTGTGAACGTGTTTAAACAAGTTTAGAATGCACGTGTTCATAACGTCGGCGGAATCAAAGAGCCTGTACAGAAAAAAGGACCACCGGAAGAGATTGGATCGATTCCAATATAGATCACGTTTGAACCTGTTTGAAAGCGTGTGGAAGGGGATGGTTCAGTTTTGGGGTAGGGATAGATGGAAAAACTACAAATAGCAGAGTCCAGAAGAAAAAAGCATCACTTCACGTCTTCGTAAAGTTGAGTCAAGACTTGCTCTTTAAAGAAAATCTCAAAAAACTATATCCATAATGGAGTTCTCCGCCATCAACAATATCATTGCAAAGTCAGAGTATCTCCCCGCCAAGAAGCTGAAAGAACTCCAAGTCAACGAGGAATATCTCATCTCGGACGTGAGGACAGCAAATACCAAATGGGGAAAAAGATACGTCGCCGAAATCAGGAATGAATTCACCGTATTCCTGCCACCGCGAGTTGTCAAGGCATTCGACCAGAATCCAGCGGTATTCGAGAAACTTCTGGAAACGGCTCATTGTGGACAACTATACATGAAATATCTCGGTGGTGATTGGAACGCTATTGAATTTTCTCAAAGAGATTTCTAATATTCTCAACGCAAAAAATGTATATATCTGAATCACCGATGAAATGTATGTTGAAGGAGGAGGAGGAGGAATATTGTATAAATAAAATTACACATTTATGAAAAAATTGTTTTGTTTATTCCAAGATCCCTCTATTGCATAATGCATGATATACGTATAACCAGCTTTGCAAAGATTTTACATTCTTCGTTGCACAATTAAATTTCGATTCGTTGATGTGGTGGTGATGGTCGCATTTCGATGGACTTTTCGGCAGTTTTTTCAACGATGGGCAGTCCAAAGTCTCCAAATCGATAATCTCCGTTGACAGATCCAAAAAGTTCGTCAGCCATAAAGACTTTTCGCCGCCTTTTACGAAGATGGTATGAGCGCCGCGTAAGATAGTTTGAATTATTCCTCTTGCAGCATCGTATGGTATTACACCAAAATCCCATGGCAATCCATGAAAATTACGTTCCAGCCATTTGTTTGTCGTTTTATACTTTGTCGGCAGAGAATCCCATGCATACGGTGGTGCGAAGAAAAGTGTGAGAGTTTCAGCATTCTTCACGTCCGCACGAATGATTGAAATTTCTTTGAGTATAAACTCATTGATGGGTCCTTTGAAGCCTTGTAGATCGATGACAAAATCCATGATGACTGTTGGCCGAAGAAGTTGATGGTACGGTTTTATACCAATTTTCTCACCCCACCACTCACAGGATTGTATTCAACGATGCGATCGTGTAGAATAAGGCAGTATGCGCATGTTTGTGCTGGAATATTTGTGCTTGTTTCAAATTCGAGGCGCACATCAACAGGTCCAGACTTGAGAGAATCGTTCTGCTTCGAGCAGTCAATCACAATGAGAGGTGCAAATTTGAGAAAATCCGCTTTTGTAAGCCATGGTTCGGCCTCCTTATTGTAGTACATCGGTTGAAAGTTTGTATACATATCGTAGAGTACTGCATACTGATTTTGTTCTATATTCAAATTCATATTACCATAAGGATAACATTGTGAATTCAAGTATAATTTTACATCAGTAACGTTGCAATGATCAAAATTACTCGCATTTTGCCTCTTATTATTCTTTCGTCCTGTTTGGAATGCCAGGATCACATATCGAGGTTTTTCCAGCTGCGTTGATGTCTTGACTGACCACACGTGTTTCGATGTCGCCGGTAACATTGGATATTCATACAATTCCCACGTACGAAAACTCATTGGAATTGGGGTATCTTTGGCGATGAATTTCAGCAATTGAATTTTCCGTTTATCCGCCACGGTGACGTATGGAACGAGCCATTCAATTTTCCGTAGTGTAATTTTATAATCTTCAGCGGCTGGTTGAACTATGGCATTATCATCGGAACGTGATCTAGTCAAAATCAATTCGTGCTTTGCATTCACCACCATTTTTCGATAATCTTCAGCAAATCCCAGCAGCATGCTCAGTGGTATGCATACGTCAAAGTTGCCTGCTACGTCTACAATTTGTTTAGTCTCCTCAACATCGAGCCAACCGGTGTTCTCAAGCATTGCACTTCTCGCCGACGAATGAGATGTATATCCTTTCATAAGAGATGTGATTCCCACATTTTTATTACGATCGATTTCAACTGCGTTAAGTTCATAACGCACCTCCTCGAATAAATGACAAATGGCATTGTTGACGAGGCTCGTTGCAGCTAACGCTGCACCATCCGCCTTTGTCAGTTTGCCGCAAATGTGAATTGAACTTTTGCTCGGTAGAATTGATAAATCTTGATGTTGGATTGAAATACGTATTTCATCACTATTGTTGTATGTTGACGATGCGTATGGTTGATGAGCATGAACCTCATAATGTATGATGGATTCGTCAAACATGACGGGTGTCTGGATGTTTACGATTTCTTCCTCCATTGCAGGCAGCAGATGCACAACGAGCAAAGCAGATAATTTCTCACACGCGAACTCCACGAATTTTGAGACCCAAACTCTTCAATAGCAGAAGGTTTTGAGGTGTTAGCTCTTTGAGCGTTGATCGACGACTGCTTTCGCGATCCCATGTTGGCTTATTAATATTGCCAATACGATGATTGTAAATTATGCCCATTGAGATTTTATATGAAGTCTTATGGTGATGACTTCACCGCGGAAATTGATCAAATCTCCGTCTTGATCGACAATACGAAGCTGTATATTGTCAATGCGACGAGTTGTGATTGGTAGATAAATGACGCTCGACGGTACTTCGATGATTTTATAGCCGGCCGGTACAGATGGGAAAAATTCGTGAATTGTATGAACTTTTCGCCCGTTGATGTATGCACCAGTGGTTATGTTACACTCGACTCGAATGGCGTTCACTTTGAGAATGGACACGGGTAGATCGGACACATGTCTTTTATTGGGCTCCAATCGACGCGACGTAAAACCCAGCAAAGGTCCAATCGAATTTTTGGATGTAAAATCAATCGATTGATTGCACTCAATTTCACTGCGTAGCGTATAATTATTCGGCTTAAGCTGAATTTGTATGTTTTTAGATGCCAACTCAGTTTTCAAATATTTTTCAATATCTTCAATTTCATAGCTGCCCGTTGGAATGGTCACCACATGATTTCCAACGTGAAATTCATTGCAACCAATGTCGATATTTGGAATCGAATTGAATGTGAGCAGCTCGACGAGTCCAAGAGTATAATTTTTGTCGGGCGATAGTTCGATGGGTGGAAAAAATTGTGCCTCGAGTATGGAGGATGATCCAGTAATGGTGATCGTCAAACTATCATCCATGATGCTCGCAGATTTAGAACTAAACACGCAGCTCCATAGTCCTCATTTATATAGTGCATAATTGTCTCGTCGATTTAGTTGTCCACACAAAAATTTCAAGCATAAATGCCCGCATATTATTGTATCGTATTCCTGATACTTTTTATAATTGTATTTCACGCTACCAACATTGAAGTATTTCATGAGTTCGGGTGGAGGTGGGAGATTACCGAAGCTGTCAAAGTATGTGACTCGTTGACCATTCTTTTTATATGCAACCCAGTGTGTCCCAGGGCCCACATTTTTATCCAAATTCACGATTGCTGATTCTTGCTTGTGTGGCCCATTTTCAGGCAAAGTGTCACGCATGAAAACCCCACGAAAGTTACGAATTTTCATGGCTCTCGCATACTTTAGCAGATCGATGTCGGTGAGTGGTTGATGTGGTAGCGTGATTATACGTTTTTTGTCCCGAGGTAAAGACCCAAACCCTGTTTGTATGGTTTCAGATGTAAACCTTTACCCAAAGCGATGGCCTCGAGTGTTCTGTTGTGACGTTTACTTTCCTCCAATTCCTTTTTAGCCGCTTGAGCAGCATTTACAGCTTTGACTATTGCAGCACTTCCACCAGACAGTGCACCAACGGCGCTAAGGCCGGCAAAGATGGGTACGAGGAAGGGCAATAAACCGCCGATTTTGCGAGGTACAGGTAGAACCCGAGGCGTGCGTACTTTAACACCTTTAACACTGGCACGCGCACCTTTCAATGCTGACATGACGATTTCACGGGGGTCACCACTACGAATCATGGCTTTCTTTGCGGCACTAATGATCTTTTTCAGGCAAACACTTTTTTTGGTCTTTTTCGTCACTCCTTTCATACCTAGACCAAATTTCTTTTTCGCCTTCATAATTGTCACGGCCCAAGCACTTGCTCTTTCACCAAGACTTGCGTCTTTCGAGGTTACACGTTGCCAGGCTTGTTCAGCCAAAATTTTATCCGCCAGATGTCGTGCTTCCAAGTTTTCACGATTTTTCGAATATGCGATATCGTGTTCTTTACACGCAGCGTCCAGCGCGTTTATACCAGGATCACCACGAGCAAGACGTTTGATCAATTTCGTACCGGGTCCACAATATTGATATCCCGGTAGATGTAGTTCCACGGGGAGATTGTTGATTATACTGTTTACCAAACCTTTACCAGGTTTATCATGTACAATCATCACTCCGCAGTGGTTACAATTCGACTGACTATTCCAACATTATAAAGTTGCATTTATATGATTTTTTCAATCAGTCGCATGCGAGATGAAGTCGAAGAAACAAGTTTCGAGCGGTCAACTCCCCATAATAAATTTCGATGAATTTATTGTTGGAGCGGGTAGTGTGAAGAAGCGTCATGGAAACTTACTACCTAACAGCATTCGAGCCGTATTTTGTGGCCCCTCGAATTGTGGAAAAACGAATGCCTTACTCACGCTCCTAATACATCCAAATGGTTTGAGATTTGAGAATATATATCTATACTCGAAATCTTTGAAGCAGCCTAAATACCGATTGCTCGAGCAAATGCTTAAACCTGTGGAAGGAGTGGAATTTTTTCAATTTAACGAGCATGAACAAGTTGTGGCACCTAGTGAAGCTCGCCCAAACTCCATATTCATTTTTGACGATATAGCGTGTGAGAAACAGGACAACGTGAGAGCATTTTTTTCCATGGGAAGACACGAGATTGTGGATAGTTTTTATCTCTGTCAGACGTATACTCGTATTCCGAAACATCTCGTGAGAGACAATGCAAATTTTATAGTGCTATTCAAACAAGATGATATGAACCTCAAGCATGTATATAATGATCATGTCAATACGGATATGACTTATGCAAGTTTCAAAAAAATGTGTGTCAAGTGTTGGAAATCGGACAAGTATGGATTCATCACGATTGACAAGGACAGTGAGTTGAATGCTGGAAGATATAGAAGGGGATTTGATTCTTTCCTCACTATCGATGATGATGATGATGATGATGATAAATAATTGTTCCCCTGGATTTTACAAGACAGTCTAAAGTCTGACTTACTCGTGTCAACATGAAGCGTAAAGAACTTTTAAAGGAGACGGCTGTATTGAGTGAACTTGCCAAGGCGAGTGATGCAATCAGACGAAAACATCGAATGTTGAAAAGTGGACGTGATAGTGCTCAGCAGAAAATGCAAGATGTGTTTAAACCGATTGTTGAACCATTAGAAGAACTAGTTTCATATACGAAAAAACCTAAAATTAAGAATGAACGTGTAAATGTTAAAAAGGAGGAAGAGGAGGAGGAGCAGGAGGAGAAGAAGGAAGAGTCTCCAAATTTCGGAGAAAATAGCATGAAGCAAGATATTTCTTTCAAAGATGATATTTGGCATGATGCAATTACTGATGAGAATGTCGGTGTACCCTTAACTAAAAATAGTGATAATGATATTCATGAAGATAATAATGATGATGATGAGGACGATGATAACTTGGAATCATCTGGAGATGTTGATAATTTGATACGTGAATATCTGGGCTTACTGCGTAGTAATAACAAAACAAGATTAGATGGCGTGTATGGAGTACGAAATCTCGCTCAAAACAGATTAATGATTGGTGATTCACCAATTCATTTCGAACTCGATCATATAGTGGTTGGAGATGAAAAGTATCCCAAAAGTATTGGCTTGGTGGAACTGTTGTTTAAAAAAGAGCCCGAACTCAAATATCTAACACCAAATGACTTGGAGAAATATCAGAAAATTATCATCACAACGAATGCTCATAAAAAATTTTATAAACGCACGGGTGCGGTACGTCAGGATAAAAATACTAAATTTAAAAATTATATATCCCAAATGCTCGGTAGCAACGATAAGAAAGGTGGTGCTCTGCCTCAGTATAAGGTAGCACGAAAGCATACCTCTGTCGACTATGTTCATTGGGATGATCCAAATGAGCTGGTAGATCGTCTTCGCTTATTGCTCGCATCGCAAGCTGCTGGAAATTCATCACATTCGAATGAAATTATATCGATTATCGAGGAGTTGCGTGAAGCTGAAATCATTTATTAACATGTGATGGCTTGCTTTCATCCACATTCCCAACATGAGCGTCGATGTGTTTGGACGAAAGTTGAGTAGACGTGGTGCAGGTCCTCCGGGTAAACCAGGTGCTGGATTCAAAATTACATCGGACGGTCATTACGACTTGGAACGAAAACGACTGAGCAACGTTGGCGAGCCAGTAAATGCTCGAGATGTTGTAACACTCGGTGCATTCAGCAAACACATTCATTCTATAACTCATAGTGTGACTCATACAACGAATCAAAAGTGTGAATCGAATGTGGCGGCTGCAGAAAAGCGTGTGAGAACCGAGCTCGCCCATCTCCGTGAAGAAATTGATAATATAAAGAGAGAAATCTCAGAACTTCATGATGATATGAAGTTTTTACGAGATCATCTAATGATAAGTCAGTGAAAAATCCTCCAGACTCTTATCTTCTGCAATTGATGAGGACTGTGGGGGGGAGAAGAAAAAATGAGTGAAAAGAAGCTTGCGGTGGTTGAAGAACTGCATAAGCCAGCTCGGCGGAATTATCCACGTCGACATGTGGATATACGCGGCCTGGATGAGACTTGGCAAGCTGATCTTGTAGATATGTCTGCATATGCACAACACAACTCCAACCATAAATTTCTCCTCACCGTCATCGATATATTCTCCAAATTCGCCTGGGCCGCACCGTTGAAGAGTAAAAGTGGAAAAGATGTGAGTGCTGCAATGGAGACGATTCTCAGCAAAGGGCGCATACCGAAAAATCTTCACGTCGATCAAGGAAAAGAATTTTATAATACTGACTTTAAGGCTTTGATGAAAAAGTATAATATACACTTGTATTCTACATTTAGTAATTTGAAAGCATCAATTTGTGAGCGCTTCAATCGTACACTTAAGAATAAAATGTGGATTCAATTTAGTTTTCGCGGAAACTGGAAATGGATCGATATTCTCGATACATTAATTATAAAATATAATGATACATTACATCGTACGATAAAAATGAAACCGAAAGATGTGAACACTGCGAATGAAAAACGCCTGTTGCGTAATGTATACAATAGATCAGAAGTTGGAAACCAAGCAAAATTTAAAATCGGTGATAAAGTACGCATAAGTAAATTTAAGAATGTATTCGAAAAAGGTTATACACCAAACTGGACAACGGAAATATTTACAATATATCGAGTTAGAAAAACTAATCCAGTTACTTATAATATAAAAGATCATCAAGATGAACCCATCGCAGGTAGTTTCTATGAGCAAGAGCTGCTTCGAGCAAAATATCCCGACATATATCTTATTGAAAAAGTATTGAAGAAACGTGGTAGTCAGTTGTTTGTAAAATGGCTAGGTTTCGACAAAACACACAATAGTTGGATAAGTAAAAATGATTTGTAAACAATAAAGATGGAAAATTCAAAAGTCTGATTGATTTTTACGACCTTTCCCCAACTCCGCATGAAAAGCAGATTAAAGAAAAAGAATGACAGATTTTCACAAAAAATTTTTATTTTACATAAATTACAACATATATTTACAAATTTACAAGTTTTTGAGGAAAAGTCCTCTCGCACAAAATTTTTTTTATTTCATATCAATGTTGAGAACAAGTTCTCACTCTCACAATTTTTTTTTTTCGCTTTCAATGTACAAATATTCTCGCAATCTCTAACATTCACAAGCACACATTCGTATTTACAATGATCTATGCCTCCATAGCTTCTGGAAATTCGGGAATATTGTAATGGCCCCATGGTAACGTGTCTACCGTTCCAGGTATAACATAACGCTTGTCATCGTGTGGACTTAGAGCAATTTTTGTCTCCGTGATGGTATAGACATTGTGTAATGTCGAGCGAATTGAAGATTGAGAACGCTTCATTTCGATCTGCTCATTGAGACATTTCACGTAATCTTCGAATGTTATGGTCCTCGCCACAACATTACTTTTTACTCCTTTTGCTTTTTTAACATCGTTCTCACCCTCAACTCGCGTCGCATACATCTTCGATCTAAGTCCAACGAATTCGGTCATTATGGCCCCATTGTTCTCATCTTTCATGAGACCCGGGACCTTTTTGTTGACTAGCGGTATACCATAAACGTTGTCATGGGGATAGTCACTGGTGTCATATTTGTCGAGATTACATTTCATGTCCTCGTACACATCTTCACATTCAATGTGGTAAATTAAACTATCAGTATCCGTATACATGACTTTACATTTATTTTGATACGACGGCATCATGAACTCGTGATGGAATTCATATAAACAAGTTTTTGAAATATCTAAAATAGACATGCCAACATATATCGGTTTATTGAATTTGACTTGTAGATTTCGCAACTCTACAGCGATTAAATTTTCCGCAAAAATACTTCGACTGTGAAAGTTAGGTTTAGCAATCATAGCCTCTGCTCCGTATCGACCTGCCCATTCCGTTAACAGTTTAACTTGGACGTGACTACGAACATCCTCCATGGTTTTTCCAAACACGGCATTATTCATTAATTTGAATAGATTTTTTTCAAAATCATTTTTCGCACGTGTACGAAACTGTGTATTCAAATCAATGTATGTTTTGAGCCAGGAAGATTGCTTAAACTTCAAGACTCTATGAATTTTAGTGATTGTCAAACCATGTTTCAAACACTGCTGCAATGCACGATAGTGGATGACATATCGTTTTTTCGCATTCACCGTGGCAAGAAGCTTCTCTTGCTTCGCGCCCGGAGGTTTGTCATGCGTTGGACAAAATGGCAAATCACTATGTGCATCGTGCAAGTGTTTCGGATATTCCAGATCAACCTCAAGAATATAGCCAATTTCAGATTCAAATGGATGAGACTCGATGTTGAAGTTGGCAAGGTCTTCAATCCATTCGAAATCTGCATACGGCAGTGGTTGACTCATTGCCCAACCATACAAATTGTTCACATCAAAATACATCAAGTATGACGATGGAATAGATGGGTCATACGAGTTCATGTACTTGTTATTGGCACGGGCATGTCTTTTGGAGCATTGACTAAGACCACCTCGGATACCTCTCTCCACAAACAATACCATGTCGATGTCTGTGAGCAATTCAAACTTTACTTTTGTATATTTCATCATGGCATCCCAGGTATATCCGGGGAGAGTGTAGTAAAACGCAGGGTCAAGACCATAACTTTTCAGGCAAGTATCGCGAAAATTCTCAAAGATATCGGCTAATAGTAATACGTCAGTCTTCAAGTATAAATCGCTGTATTCGCCGAGCGTTCGCGTTGAAAATCGTTCCCACACATTTTTCGCATGTGCATACTCCTTCTCGGAAACTGTTGAATCAGTTAAAGAGCTGTAAAATGCTTCCCGCGGTGGAAGCTCCGTTTCATCCAACTTTTCGAAACTGTCAATATACTCGTACGGGAAGACACCTTTCCGTGTTAATAAATGAAAATGGTCTACATCTTGGAATTGCGACTTTAACGTCGCGAGTTTATCTACAGTTAAAAAGGATGCTAATTTGTCTAGGCTCGTATTGAGAAATCTGAGCGAGTCAATGAAACGCAATTTTATATTTTTCCGCGTGTCTTTGCCTGTTTGAACCGTTTTCGAGAAGGAGATGTACTTTTCTTTTGTTATTGGGAGCAAGTCGATTTTCCCCGCGAACGCAGTTGCTACTTCTTTAATTATAAAATGTGCATCATAACCGGATAAATTGTGGAAAACTATTGGCATGAAAAACGAATTCTGATAGTTTAAATTACAATTTGAATGAGCCGGACCTCTGAATTGCCCTGTCAAGTGGCAATGATCGCGAACACGCTCGTCACCCTCGACAAAAGGTTTCTCACAAATATGGCACTCTTTTTCTTCCCGAAATTTCCTCCACTCTTGCGGAGACAATTCTTTCATCGGTACGTTCGTAAGAAGAATCTTTTCTACGCGCAAAGCTAATTGTTTAAGTTCTTCTACGAACCATTCCACGCAGTCCTCACCTCGGCGTTCGTGGTATCCCGAAAGCGAATCATCGTAGGAGCACTTTACATAATATCCAACGCTGAAGACGCGATGATGTTGGCTCTTATTTTTCTCCCTTTCTTCAGCGCTGGTCTTCTCCAAGATGCATTCGAGGTCGGCGTATACCACGAACGGGAGACGCTCCTTCCGATTGGCATTGGTAAACTCCAACCATTTGTCGTTCTCAGCTGGTAGTCGAACGGCACAATCGTTGATAACGCCACAATCCACCTCATGGAACTGCAGCTTATCAATGGTTGGGAAGTAATGAAGGCATCTATAACAATAAAAAATTTCAAATATTTACAGTATATTATCATAATCGTAAAGAAATGTATACAGTTGTATATTAAAAATACTTACCGATCACAGATGTATTTCTTGTGCCCATCAGAATTGAGCTGTGAGTTGACGAGCCGGGATAAATTCTTGATCCACGCGAAGTGTCCAATTCCACATCCCGACACGTCTTCGATGTAAAGCAAGTTGAAGTGTCGCTCTTTCTTCTCCTTGCTCACGCGGACTGGTAGAATGACTTCCTCCTTCTCGCTATAGACATTGATTGAGAGATTATTCATCTTCTCAAATTTCCCAATCTGGTCCAACGTCATAGGGAAGTTGATGCCTTGGAAGTTGAATATCGTTGAATAATGCGGGTAAGAGGATGTGCGATCGCTGTTTTTTTCTGCTGGATAAAGTGCAGCAGTCATAGCCCATCCAAAACACGCATTATCCGCCGATTTCACATTTACCACCGCTCTTTTCAACTGTATACGTTTCGCCAATGAAACGTGACATCCCGCCCGCAAAGCGTTGTACTTGTTGATGTTCACAGTTAAATTTGTTATTGATGTTAATGTCCAGCCACTGTCACTCTCCTGGAACTCCTCGAGCGATCTCAGAGTCGGCTCCACGACTCGCTTCCGATACCACTCACTCAAGTCCGATGTTGTGAAAAGTTCAACATTTCCCGTGTTGACACTTTTATTTGCCCGCTTATCGCCCACGGTAAACTCTCCGTTAAACGAAGTGTTCACTTTTATACTATTATATTTGCAAATATGAGCCTGCACTTGTTCTTCAACAAGCTCATACGCATCCAATAGAAACTTTCGTGGGTCGATATGATCACGATTAATCACAGCACCGGTTGACAAGCGATTTTCAAATGCGCTGTCAATTTCACGCCATGTTAATCCATGATCATTTAATCCTCCGCCCCAATGTATGAAGCGTTGGCGTGTTGCCTGCTTCAAACATTCGAGACGCAAGATTTGCGAAGTGACCGAGTGGTGATATCCCAGTCGCGGTCGTTTCGATCGAACTTGCTCCTCCAGCGATTCGATAAGGGTATCACACTGGTGTTCCCACACCAAAAATTGCTCCAACGTCCGCAGAAGAGTTGCTTGCATACGCAGCAATTGCTCGGTAGCGATGTCGACGGTGAGAGACATGATGCGCTGAACGAAATTTGACTCGAAATGTAACTGTTACGTCGTCTCAACAGAGTCTGAACCTTCCTCAAAATTGTTTCATTTTATATACGCGTTTTTTCGTTTCTGAGGTGGGGATGAGTAGGAGGGAGGAAAAATCTTGACTTTTCTGGAAACTCGAATGTGGTACCCAGGATCTAATCGAGGAAGTGCGGTTGACTTCAAAAATCCCTTCTTGCGCCTTTTGAGAAATGCCTCTGCAGGTTAAAAATGTGCAACACCGGACACATAAATCTGTCATTGAGCGAGTGCATCTCTGTAAAGATTTCTAGTCCAATGTGAACATTTTTTTTTTCTCGGAAAACATTCTTCTAAACATCTCTCAAGTCAAAAGTTGGAGGGAAGGGCAGGTGCATTTTTAAAGAAATCTCATCACCATCTCACGAATGTAAAAATATGTAATATGGGACACATAAATTTCTCATTAGGGGTCTCCGTCACGGATTCCAATAATTGAGAGCACTTTTCTTCTCAACTGACTTTTCTTAAAACTCCGCAGGAAACATAAATCAGTCATTCGAGGGGGGGAGGGGGGGGGGGCGGGGGCATCCACGAGTTCTTTTTATTCCTGAAAATATACTTTGTCTATGCAATGCCGCAAACAGGACCGCTGCTCCCCTCTCCCCCTCTTTGTTACCCTGAGAACCTCCACACACCATGCAGCCCCCGCAATGCGCTTCCCCGTTGTCGCACTCCCCCTAAGAGCCCATCGGTTAAAACTGGTTTTGAAAACAGAAATCTTGTCGGAACTTGCACCACCTCAAGAATACAAAATACGTAACACCGGACACATAAATTTGTCATTAGTGTGACATGTAAACATCTTTCGTCACGGAGTCCGATAATTAAGATCATCTTCGGCAAGAGCACTTTAAAAAGAAAATTCCGTTCAATCTGATATACCAGAAACATAAATCAGTCATTGGAGGGTGTAAAAAAATCTTTTGTCTCTTCAAAGTGCCGCCGCACCCCCGCTGTGCGAGAACCTTCCCCCTCCACATACCATGCAGCCCCGCAACGGTCCCCGCGCTCCCCCGTCCCCGCTCCCCCCTGAGATCCCTGAGTTAGAACTGCGATAGCCTTACTACTCACCGATACACTTTTATGTGAATCGACACAAATTAACCAGATTCACTGACACATTTCGTTCTGAATCGCTTTCCGATGAGCGAATCGAGATCATAACTTACAATCGAGTGATGTCGTTTCCGAACCATCATAAACGTGTAAATTGGAGATCACCGATACACTTTTGTGTGAATCGATACAATTTAACAACATTCACTGACATTTCGAACAGAACAGCTTTCCGAGGTGCGATTCGAGATCATAACTTACAAACGAGTGATGTCGTTTCCGAACGTTCATAAACGTGAAAATTGGAAGATTACCGATACACTTTTGTGTGAATCGACACAAATTAACCAGATTCCCTGACATTTCGTTCTGAATCGCTTTCCGATGTACGAATCGCGATCACACCTTACAATCGAGTGATGACGTTTCCGAACGTTCATAAACGTGAAAATTGGTTATCACCGATACACTTTTGTGTGAATCAATACAATTTAACAACATTCACTGACATTTCGACCAGCATCGCTTTCCGACGTGCGATTCGAGATTATTACACGTCGTAAAGCGTTTCAGAACGAAATGTCAGTGTACCTTGTTAATTTGTATCGATTCACCCAAAAGTGTATCGGTGATCTCCAATTGACACGTTTATGATGGTTCGGAAACGACATCACTCGATTGTAAGTTATGATTTCGATTCGCACATCGGAAAGCGATTCAGAACGAAATGTGTCAGTGAATCTGGTTAATTTGTGTCGATTCACATAAAAGTGTATCGGTGATCTCGAATTTTCACGTTTATGAACGTTCGGAAACGACATCACTCGTTTGTAAGTTATGATCTCGAATCGCACGTCGGAAAGCTGTTCTGTTCAAAATGTCAGTGAAGGTTGTTAAATTGTATCGATTCACACAAAAGTGCATCGGTGATCACCAATTTTCACGTTTATGAACGTTCGGAAACGACATCACCCGATTGTAAGTTATGATCTCGGATCGCACGTCGGAAAGCTGTTCTGTTCGAAATGTCTGTGAATGTTGTTAAATTGTATCGATTCACACAAAAGTACATCGGTTATCTCCAATTTTCACGTCTCTGAACGTTAGGAAACGACATCACACGATTCTAAGGTGTGATCGCGATTCGCACATAGGAAAGCGATTCAGAACGAAATGTCAGTGAATCTGGTTAATTTGTGTCGATTCACACAAAAGTGTATCTGTGATCACCAATTTTCATGTTTGTGAACGTTCGGAAACGACATCACTCGATTGTAAGCTATGATCTCGAATCGCACGTCGGAAAGCGATGCTAGTCGAAATGTCAGTGAATCTTGTCGATTTGTTACGCATCTCGCCAAAGTTTATCGGTGTTCACCGTTTTTCACGTTTATGAACGTTCGGAAACGACATCACTCGATTGTAAGTTATGATCTCGAATCGCACGTCGGAAAGCTGCTCTTTTCGAAATGTCAGTGAATGTTGTTAAATTGTATCCACTCACTCAAAAGTGTATCTGTGATCTTCAATTTTCACGTTTATGATGGTTCGGAAACGACATCACTCGATTGTAAGTTATGATCTCGATTCCCACATCGGAAAGCGATTCTGTTCGAATTGTCAGTGAATCTTGATAATTTGTAACGATTCTCACAAAAGTTTATTTGTGATCACCAATTTTCATATTTGTGAACGTTCAGAAACGACATCGTTCGAATGTCAGTTCCGGTCTCGAATCGCATTTCGGATTGCGATTCTGATAGAAATGTCGGAAAAAATTGTTGATTCGTAACGATTAACACACAAGGTTATCGCTGATTACTTACTTTCATGTTTATGAAAGATTGGAAACGTTCACCGATGAACGTCACATATCAACAATTTTACAGACATTTAGTATCGCAATCCGAAGGGCCATTTGAGATCTGAACTGACAATCGAGCGATGAAAACGTTCCCGAACTTTCATAAACATGAAGATTGGTGATCACCAATAAAATTTTTGTTCAATTCATGACAAATTAACAATATCCAATGACATTTCGATTCGAGATCGTAAATTGCAATCGAGTGATATCATTTCCGAACGTTCATAAACATGAAAATTGGTGATCACCGATACACTTTTGTGTGAATCGAAACAATTTAACAACATTCACTGACATTTCGAACAGAACAGCTTTCCGACGTGTGATCGGAGATCATAACTTACAATCGAGTGATGTCGTTTCCGAACGTTCATAAACGTGAAAATTGGTGATCACCGATACACTTTTGTGTGAATCGACTCAAATTGACCAGATTCACTGACATTTCGTTCTGAATCGCTTTCCGATGTGCGAATCGCGATCACAGCTTACAATCGAGTGATGTCGTTTCCGAACCATCATAAACGTGAAAATTGGTGATCACCGATACATTTTTGTATGAATCGATAGAAATTAACAAGAATCACTGACATTTCGAACTGAACAGCTTTCCGACGTGCGATTCGAGATCATACCTTACATTCGAGTGATGTCGTTTCCGAACGTTCATAAACGTGAAAATTAGTGATCACCGATACACTTTTGTATGAATCGATAGAAATTAACAAGATTCACTGACATTTCGAACAGAACAGCTTTCCGACGTGCGATCCGAGATCATAACTTACAATCGAGTGATGTCATTTCCGAACGATCATAAACGTCAAAATTGGAGATCACCGATACACTTTTGTGTGATTCGACTCAAATTAACCAGATTCACTGACATTTCGTTCTGAATCGCTTTCCGATGTGTGAATCGCGATCACAGTTTACAATCGAGTGATGTCGTTTCCGAACGTTCATAAACGTGAAAATTTGTGATCACCGATCCACTTTTGTGTGAATCGATACAATTTAACAACATTCACTGACATTTCGAACAGCACAGCTTTCCGACGTGCGATCCGAGATCATAACTTACAATCGAGTGATGTAGTTTCCGAACGTTCATAAACGTGAAAATTGGAGATCACCGATACATTTTTGTGTGAATCGACTCAAATTAACCAGATTCACTGACATTTCGTTCTGAATCGCTTTCCGATGTGCGAATCGCGATCACAGCTTACAATCGAGTGATGTCGTTTCCGAACCATCATAAACGTGAAAATTGGTGATCACCGATACACTTTTGCATGAATCGATAGAAATTAACAAGAATCACTGACATTTCGAACTGAACAGCTTTCCGACGTGCGATTCGAGATCATACCTTACATTCGAGTGATGTCGTTTCCGAACGTTCATAAACGTAAAAATTGAAGATCACCGATATACTTTTGTGTGAATCGACACAAATTAACCAGATCCACTGACATTTCGTTCTGAATCGCTTTCCGATGTGCGAATCGCGGTCTCACCTTACAATCGAGTGATGTCGTTTCCGAACCATCATAAACGTGAAAATTAGTGATCACCGATACACTTTTGTATGAATCGATAGAAATTAACAAGATTCACTGACATTTCGAACAGAACAGCTTTCCGACGTGCGATCCGAGATCATAACTTACAATCGAGTGATGTCATTTCCGAACGATCATAAACGTGAAAATTGGAGATCACCGATACACTTTTGTGTGATTCGACTCAAATTAACCAGATTCACTGACATTTCGTTTTGAATCGCTTTCCGATGTGTGAATGGCGATCACAGTTTACAATCGAGTGATGTCGTTTCCGAACGTTCATAAACGTGAAAATTTGTGATCACCGATCCACTTTTGTGTGAATCGATACAATTTAACAACATTCACTGACATTTCGAACAGCACAGCTTTCCGACGTGCGATCCGAGATCATAACTTACAATCGAAAGTTTCCGAACGTTCATAAACGTGAAAATTGGAGATCACCGATACACTTTTGTGTGAATCGACACAAATTAACCAGATTCACTGATATTTCGTTCTGAATCGCTTTCCGATGTACGAATCGCGATCACACCTTACAATCGAGTGATGACATTTCCGAACGTTCATGAACGTGAAAATTGGTTATCACCGATACACTTTTGTGTGAATCAATACAATTTAACAACATTCACTTACATTTCGACCAGCATCGCTTTCCGACGTGCGATTCGAGATTATTACACGTCGCAAAGCGTTTCAGAACGAAATGTCAGTGTAGGTACAAATTAACAAGGTTGTTAATTTGTATCGATTCACCCAAAAGTGTATCGGTGAACACCAATTTTCACGTTTATGAACGTTCCGAAACGACATAACTCGATTGTAAGTAATGATCTCGAATCGTACGTCGGAAAGCTGCACTTTTCGAAATGTCAGTGAATGTTGTTAAATTGTATCGATTCATACAAAAGTGTATGGGTGATCACCAATTTTCATGTTTACGCACGTTCGGATACGACATAACTCGATTGTAAGCAATGATCTCGAATCGCACGGCGGAATCTATTTTTGTTCGAAATGTCAGTGAATCTTCTTGATTTGTTGCGATTCTGACAAAAATCTATCGGTGATCACCGTTCTTCATGTTTATGAACGTTCGGAAACGACAACACTCGAATGTAAGGTATGATCTCGAATCCCACGTCGGAAAGCTGTTCAGTTCGAAATGTCAGTGATTCTTGTTAATTTCTATCGATTCATACAAAAGTGTATCGGTGATCACCAATTTTCACGTTTATGATGGTTCGGAGACGACATCACTCAATTGTAAGCTGTGATCGCGATTCGCACATCGGAAAGCGATTCAGAACGAAATGTCAGCGAATCTGGTTAATTTGAGTCGATTCACACAAAAGTGTATCGGTGATCACCAATTTTTACGTTTATGAACGTTCGGAAACGACATCACCCGATTGTAAGTTATGATCTCGGATCGCACGTCGGAAAGCTGTTCTGTTCGAAATGTCAGTGAATGTTGTTAAATTGTATCGACTCACTCAAAAGTGTATCTGTGATCTTCAATTTTCACGTTTATGAACGTTCGGAAACTACACCACTCGATTGTAAGTTATGATCTCGAATCGCACGGCGGAATCTAATTTTGTTCGAAATGTCAGTGAATCTTCTTGATTTGTTGCGATTCTCACAAAAATCTATCGGTGATCACCGTTCTTCATGTTTATGAACGTTCGGAAACGACATCACTCGATTGTAAGTTATGATCTCCGATCACACGTCGGAAAGCTGTTCTGTTCGAAATGTCAGTGAATGTTGTTAAATTGTTTCGATTCACACAAAAGTGTATCGGTGATCACAAATTTTCACGTTTATGAACGTTCGGAAACGACATCACTCGATTGTAAACTGTGATCGCGATTCACACATCGGAAAGCGATTCAGAACGAAATGTCAGTGAATCTGGTTAATTTGAGTCGAATCACACAAAAGTGTATCGGTGATCTCCCATTTTCACGTTTATGATCGTTCGGAAATGACATCACTCGATTGTAAGTTATGATCTCGGATCGCACGTCGGAAAGCTGTTCTGTTCCAAATGTCAGTGAATCTTGTTAATTTCTATCGATTCACACAAAAGTGTATCGGTGATCACCAATTTTCACGTTTATGATGGTTCGGAAACGACATCACTCGATTGTAAGCTGTGATCGCGATTCGCACATCGGAAAGCGATTCAGAACGAAATGTCAGTGAATCTGGTTAATTTGAGTCGATTCACACAAAAGTGTATCGGTGATCACCAATTTTCACGTTTATGAACGTTCGGAAACGACATCACCCGATTGTAAGTTATGATCTCGGATCGCACGTCGGAAAGCTGTTCTGTTCGAAATGTCAGTGAATGTTGTTAAATTGTATCGACTCACTCAAAACTGTATCTGTGATCTTCAATTTTCACGTTTATGAACGTTCGGAAACTACACCACTCGATTGTAAGTTATGATCTCGAATCGCACGGCGGAATCTAATTTTGTTCGAAATGTCAGTGAATCTTCTTGATTTGTTGGGATTCTCACAAAAATCTATCGTTGATCACCGTTCTTCATGTTTATGAACGTTCGGAAACGACATCACTCGAATGTAAGGTATGATCTCGAATCGCACGTCGGAAAGCTGTTCAGTTCGAAATGTCAGTGATTCTTGTTAATTTCTATCGATTCATACAAAAGTGTATCGGTGATCACCAATTTTCACGTTTATGATGGTTCGGAAACGACATCACTCGATTGTAAGCTGTGATCGCGATTCGCACATCGGAAAGCGATTCAGAACGAAATGTCAGTGTATCTGGTTAATTTGAGTCGATTCACACAAAAGTGTATCGGTGATCACCAATTTTCACGTTTATGAACGTTCGGAAACGACATCACCCGATTGTAAGTTATGATCTCGGATCGCACGTCGGAAAGCTGTTCTGTTCGAAATGTCAGTGAATGTTGTTAAATTGTATCGACTCACTCAAAAGTGTATCTGTGATCTTCAATTTTCACGTTTATGAACGTTCGGAAACTACACCACTCGATTGTAAGTTATGATCTCGATTCCCACATCGGAAAGCGATTCAGAACGAAATGTCAGTGAATCTGGTTAATTTGAGTCGAATCACACAAAAGTGTATCGGTGATCTCCAATTTTCACGTTTATGATCGTTCGGAAATGACATCACTCGATTGTAAGTTATGATCTCGGATCGCACGTCGGAAATCTGTTCTGTTCGAAATGTCAGTGAATCTTGTTAATTTCTATCGATTCATACAAAAGTGTATCGGTGATCACTAATTTTCACGTTTATGATGGTTCGGAAACGACATCACTCGATTGTAAACTGTGATCGCGATTCGCACATCGGAAAGCGATTCAGAACGAAATGTCAGTGAATCTGGTTAATTTGTGTCGATTCACACAAAAGTGTACCTGCCATCACCAATTTTCATGTTTGTGAACGTTCGGAAACGACATCACTCGATTGTAAGGTATGATCTCGAATCGCACGTCGGAAAGCGATGCTAGTCGAAATGTCAGTGAATCTTGTCGATTTGTTACGCATCTCGCCAAAGTCTATCGGTGTTCACCGTTTTTCACGTTTATGAACGTTCGGATACGACATAACTCGATTGTAAGTAATGATCTCGAATCGCACGTCGGAAAGCTGCTCTTTTCGAAATGTCAGTGAATGTTGTTAAATTGTATCGACTCACTCAAAAGTGTATCTGTGATCTTCAATTTTCACGTTTATGATGGTTCGGAAACGACATCACTCGATTGTAAGTTATGATCTCGATTCCCACATCGGAAAGCGATTCTGTTCGAATTGTCAGTGAATCTTGATAATTTGTAACGATTCTCACAAAAGTTTATTTGTGATCACCAATTTTCATATTTGTGAACGTTCAGAAACGACATCGTTCGAATGTCAGTTCCGGTCTCGAATCGCATTTCGGATTGCGATTCTGATAGAAATGTCGGAAAAAATTGTTGATTCGTAACGATTAACACACAAGGTTATCGCTGATTACTTACTTTCATGTTTATGAAAGATTGGAAACGTTCACCGATGAACGTCACATATCAACAATTTTTCAGACATTTAGTATCGCAATCCGAAGGGCCATTTGAGATCTGAACTGACAATCGAGCGATGAAAACGTTCCCGAACATTCATAAACATGAAGATTGGTGATCACCAATAAAATTTTTGTTCAATTCATGACAAATTAACAATATCCAATGACATTTCGATTCGAGATCATAAATTGCAATCGAGTGATATCATTTCCGAACGTTCATAAACATGAAAATTGGTGATCACCGATTCACTTTTGTGTGAATTGATAAAAATTAACAAGATTCACTGACATTTCGAACACAACAGCTTTCCCACGTGCGATCCGAGATCATAACTTACAATCGAGTGATGTCATTTCCGAACGTTCATAAACGTGAAAATTGGTGATCACCGATACACTTTTGTGTGAATCGAAACAATTTAACAACATTCACTGACATTTCGAACAGAACAGCTTTCCGACGTGTGATCGGAGATCATAACTTACAATCGAGTGATGTCGTTTCCGAACGTTCATAAACGTGAAAATTGAAGATCACCGATATAATTTTGTGTGAATCGACACAAATTAACCAGATTCACTGACATTTCGTTCTGAATCGCTTTCCGATGTGCGAATCGCGATCACAGCTTACAATCGAGTGATGTCGTTTCCGAACGTTCATAAACGTGAAAATTGGTGATCACCGATACACTTTTGTGTGAATCGACTCAAATTAACCAGATTCACTGACATTTCGTTCTGAATCGCTTTCCGATGTGCGAATCGCGATCACAGCTTACAATCGAGTGATGTCGTTTCCGAACCATCATAAACGTGAAAATTGGTGATCACCGATACACTTTTGTATGAATCGATAGAAATTAACAAGAATCACTGACATTTCGAACTGAACAGCTTTCCGACGTGCGATTCGAGATCATACCTTACATTCGAGTGATGTCGTTTCCGAACGTTCATAAACGTGAAAATTGAAGATCACCGATATACTTTTGTGTAAATCGACACAAATTAACCAGATTCACTGACATTTCGTTCTGAATCGCTTTCCGATGTGCGAATCGCGGTCTCACCTTACAATCGAGTGATGTCGTTTCCGAACCATCATAAACGTGAAAATTAGTGATCACCGATACACTTTTGTATGAATCGATAGAAATTATCAAGATTCACTGACATTTCGAACAGAACAGCTTTCCGACGTCGATCCGAGATCATACCTTACATTCGAGTGATGTCGTTTCCGAACGTTCATAAACGTGAAAATTAGTGATCACCGATACACTTTTGTATGAATCGATAGAAATTAACAAGATTCACTGACATTTCGAACAGAACAGCTTTCCGACGTGCGATCCGAGATCATAACTTACAATCGAGTGATGTCATTTCCGAACGATCATAAACGTGAAAATTGGAGATCACCGATACACTTTTGTGTGATTCGACTCAAATTAACCAGATTCACTGACATTTCGTTCTGAATCGCTTTCCGATGTGTGAATCGCGATCACAGTTTACAATCGAGTGATGTCGTTTCCGAACGTTCATAAACGTGAAAATTAGTGATCACCGATACACTTTTGTATGAATCGATAGAAATTAACAAGATTCACTGACATTTCGAACAGAACAGCTTTCCGACGTGCGATCCGAGACCATAACTTACAATCGACTGTTGTCATTTCCGAACGATCATAAACGTGAAAATTGGAGATCACCGATAGATTTTTGTGAGAATCGCAACAAATCAAGAAGATTCACTGACATTTCGAACAAAATTAGATTCCGCCGTGCGATTCGAGATCATAACTTACAATCGAGTGGTGTAGTTTCCGAACGTTCATAAACGTGAAAATTGAAGATCACAGATACACTTTTGAGTGAGTCGATACAATTTAACAACATTCACTGACATTTCGAACAGAACAGCTTTCCGACGTGCGATCCGAGATCATAACTTACAATCGGGTGATGTCGTTTCCGAACGTTCATAAACGTGAAAATTGGTGATCACCGATACACTTTTGTGTGAATCGACTCAAATTAACCAGATTCACTGACATTTCGTTCTGAAACGCTTTCCGATGTGCGAATCGCGATCACAACTTACAATCGAGTGATGTCGTTTCCGAACCATCATAAACGTGAAAATTGGTGATCACCGATACACTTTTGTATGAATCGATAGAAATTAACAAGATTCACTGACATTTCGAACAGAACAGCTTTCCGACGTGCGATCCGAGATCATAACTTACAATCGAGTGATGTAGTTTCCGAACGTTCATAAACGTGAAAATTGGAGATCACCGATGCACTTTTGTGTGAATCGACTCAAATTAACCAGATTCACTGACATTTCGTTCTGAATCGCTTTCCGATGTGCGAATCGCGATCACAGCTTACAATCGAGTGATGTCGTTTCCGAACCATCATAAACGTGAAAATTGGTGATCACCGATACACTTTTGTATGAATCGACAGAAATTAACAAGAATCACTGACATTTCGAACTGAACAGCTTTCCGACGTGCGATTCGAGATCATACCTTACATTCGAGTGAGGTCGTTTCCGAACGTTCATAAACGTGAAAATTGAAGATCACCGATATACTTTTGTGTGAATGGACACAAATTAACCAGATCCACTGACATTTCGTTCTGAATCGCTTTCCGATGTGCGAATCGCGGTCTCACCTTACAATCGAGTGATGTCGTTTCCGAACCATCATAAACGTGAAAATTAGTGATCACCGATACACTTTTGTATGAATCGATAGAAATTAACAAGATTCACTGACATTTCGAACAGAACAGCTTTCCGACGTGCGATCCGAGATCATAACTTACAATCGAGTGATGTCATTTCCGAACGATCATAAACGTGAAAATTGGAGATCACCGATACACTTTTGTGTGATTCGACTCAAATTAACCAGATTCACTGACATTTCGTTTTGAATCGCTTTCCGATGTGTGAATGGCGATCACAGTTTACAATCGAGTGATGTCGTTTCCGAACGTTCATAAACGTGAAAATTTGTGATCACCGATCCACTTTTGTGTGAATCGATACAATTTAACAACATTCACTGACATTTCGAACAGCACAGCTTTCCGACGTGCGATCCGAGATCATAACTTACAATCGAAAGTTTCCGAACGTTCATAAACGTGAAAATTGGAGATCACCGATACACTTTTGTGTGAATCGACACAAATTAACCAGATTCACTGATATTTCGTTCTGAATCGCTTTCCGATGTACGAATCGCGATCACACCTTACAATCGAGTGATGACATTTCCGAACGTTCATGAACGTGAAAATTGGTTATCACCGATACACTTTTGTGTGAATCAATACAATTTAACAACATTCACTTACATTTCGACCAGCATCGCTTTCCGACGTGCGATTCGAGATTATTACACGTCGCAAAGCGTTTCAGAACGAAATGTCAGTGTAGGTACAAATTAACAAGGTTGTTAATTTGTATCGATTCACCCAAAAGTGTATCGGTGAACACCAATTTTCACGTTTATGAACGTTCCGAAACGACATAACTCGATTGTAAGTAATGATCTCGAATCGTACGTCGGAAAGCTGCACTTTTCGAAATGTCAGTGAATGTTGTTAAATTGTATCGATTCATACAAAAGTGTATGGGTGATCACCAATTTTCATGTTTACGCACGTTCGGATACGACATAACTCGATTGTAAGCAATGATCTCGAATCGCACGGCGGAATCTATTTTTGTTCGAAATGTCAGTGAATCTTCTTGATTTGTTGCGATTCTGACAAAAATCTATCGGTGATCACCGTTCTTCATGTTTATGAACGTTCGGAAACGACAACACTCGAATGTAAGGTATGATCTCGAATCCCACGTCGGAAAGCTGTTCAGTTCGAAATGTCAGTGATTCTTGTTAATTTCTATCGATTCATACAAAAGTGTATCGGTGATCACCAATTTTCACGTTTATGATGGTTCGGAGACGACATCACTCGATTGTAAGCTGTGATCGCGATTCGCACATCGGAAAGCGATTCAGAACGAAATGTCAGCGAATCTGGTTAATTTGAGTCGATTCACACAAAAGTGTATCGGTGATCACCAATTTTTACGTTTATGAACGTTCGGAAACGACATCACCCGATTGTAAGTTATGATCTCGGATCGCACGTCGGAAAGCTGTTCTGTTCGAAATGTCAGTGAATGTTGTTAAATTGTATCGACTCACTCAAAAGTGTATCTGTGATCTTCAATTTTCACGTTTATGAACGTTCGGAAACTACACCACTCGATTGTAAGTTATGATCTCGAATCGCACGGCGGAATCTAATTTTGTTCGAAATGTCAGTGAATCTTCTTGATTTGTTGCGATTCTCACAAAAATCTATCGGTGATCACCGTTCTTCATGTTTATGAACGTTCGGAAACGACATCACTCGATTGTAAGTTATGATCTCCGATCACACGTCGGAAAGCTGTTCTGTTCGAAATGTCAGTGAATGTTGTTAAATTGTTTCGATTCACACAAAAGTGTATCGGTGATCACAAATTTTCACGTTTATGAACGTTCGGAAACGACATCACTCGATTGTAAACTGTGATCGCGATTCACACATCGGAAAGCGATTCAGAACGAAATGTCAGTGAATCTGGTTAATTTGAGTCGAATCACACAAAAGTGTATCGGTGATCTCCCATTTTCACGTTTATGATCGTTCGGAAATGACATCACTCGATTGTAAGTTATGATCTCGGATCGCACGTCGGAAAGCTGTTCTGTTCCAAATGTCAGTGAATCTTGTTAATTTCTATCGATTCACACAAAAGTGTATCGGTGATCACCAATTTTCACGTTTATGATGGTTCGGAAACGACATCACTCGATTGTAAGCTGTGATCGCGATTCGCACATCGGAAAGCGATTCAGAACGAAATGTCAGTGAATCTGGTTAATTTGAGTCGATTCACACAAAAGTGTATCGGTGATCACCAATTTTCACGTTTATGAACGTTCGGAAACGACATCACCCGATTGTAAGTTATGATCTCGGATCGCACGTCGGAAAGCTGTTCTGTTCGAAATGTCAGTGAATGTTGTTAAATTGTATCGACTCACTCAAAAGTGTATCTGTGATCTTCAATTTTCACGTTTATGAACGTTCGGAAACTACACCACTCGATTGTAAGTTATGATCTCGATTCCCACATCGGAAAGCGATTCAGAACGAAATGTCAGTGAATCTGGTTAATTTGAGTCGAATCACACAAAAGTGTATCGGTGATCTCCAATTTTCACGTTTATGATCGTTCGGAAATGACATCACTCGATTGTAAGTTATGATCTCGGATCGCACGTCGGAAATCTGTTCTGTTCGAAATGTCAGTGAATCTTGTTAATTTCTATCGATTCATACAAAAGTGTATCGGTGATCACTAATTTTCACGTTTATGATGGTTCGGAAACGACATCACTCGATTGTAAACTGTGATCGCGATTCGCACATCGGAAAGCGATTCAGAACGAAATGTCAGTGAATCTGGTTAATTTGTGTCGATTCACACAAAAGTGTACCTGCCATCACCAATTTTCATGTTTGTGAACGTTCGGAAACGACATCACTCGATTGTAAGGTATGATCTCGAATCGCACGTCGGAAAGCGATGCTAGTCGAAATGTCAGTGAATCTTGTCGATTTGTTACGCATCTCGCCAAAGTCTATCGGTGTTCACCGTTTTTCACGTTTATGAACGTTCGGATACGACATAACTCGATTGTAAGTAATGATCTCGAATCGCACGTCGGAAAGCTGCTCTTTTCGAAATGTCAGTGAATGTTGTTAAATTGTATCGACTCACTCAAAAGTGTATCTGTGATCTTCAATTTTCACGTTTATGATGGTTCGGAAACGACATCACTCGATTGTAAGTTATGATCTCGATTCCCACATCGGAAAGCGATTCTGTTCGAATTGTCAGTGAATCTTGATAATTTGTAACGATTCTCACAAAAGTTTATTTGTGATCACCAATTTTCATATTTGTGAACGTTCAGAAACGACATCGTTCGAATGTCAGTTCCGGTCTCGAATCGCATTTCGGATTGCGATTCTGATAGAAATGTCGGAAAAAATTGTTGATTCGTAACGATTAACACACAAGGTTATCGCTGATTACTTACTTTCATGTTTATGAAAGATTGGAAACGTTCACCGATGAACGTCACATATCAACAATTTTTCAGACATTTAGTATCGCAATCCGAAGGGCCATTTGAGATCTGAACTGACAATCGAGCGATGAAAACGTTCCCGAACATTCATAAACATGAAGATTGGTGATCACCAATAAAATTTTTGTTCAATTCATGACAAATTAACAATATCCAATGACATTTCGATTCGAGATCATAAATTGCAATCGAGTGATATCATTTCCGAACGTTCATAAACATGAAAATTGGTGATCACCGATTCACTTTTGTGTGAATTGATAAAAATTAACAAGATTCACTGACATTTCGAACACAACAGCTTTCCCACGTGCGATCCGAGATCATAACTTACAATCGAGTGATGTCATTTCCGAACGTTCATAAACGTGAAAATTGGTGATCACCGATACACTTTTGTGTGAATCGAAACAATTTAACAACATTCACTGACATTTCGAACAGAACAGCTTTCCGACGTGTGATCGGAGATCATAACTTACAATCGAGTGATGTCGTTTCCGAACGTTCATAAACGTGAAAATTGAAGATCACCGATATAATTTTGTGTGAATCGACACAAATTAACCAGATTCACTGACATTTCGTTCTGAATCGCTTTCCGATGTGCGAATCGCGATCACAGCTTACAATCGAGTGATGTCGTTTCCGAACGTTCATAAACGTGAAAATTGGTGATCACCGATACACTTTTGTGTGAATCGACTCAAATTAACCAGATTCACTGACATTTCGTTCTGAATCGCTTTCCGATGTGCGAATCGCGATCACAGCTTACAATCGAGTGATGTCGTTTCCGAACCATCATAAACGTGAAAATTGGTGATCACCGATACACTTTTGTATGAATCGATAGAAATTAACAAGAATCACTGACATTTCGAACTGAACAGCTTTCCGACGTGCGATTCGAGATCATACCTTACATTCGAGTGATGTCGTTTCCGAACGTTCATAAACGTGAAAATTGAAGATCACCGATATACTTTTGTGTAAATCGACACAAATTAACCAGATTCACTGACATTTCGTTCTGAATCGCTTTCCGATGTGCGAATCGCGGTCTCACCTTACAATCGAGTGATGTCGTTTCCGAACCATCATAAACGTGAAAATTAGTGATCACCGATACACTTTTGTATGAATCGATAGAAATTATCAAGATTCACTGACATTTCGAACAGAACAGCTTTCCGACGTCGATCCGAGATCATACCTTACATTCGAGTGATGTCGTTTCCGAACGTTCATAAACGTGAAAATTAGTGATCACCGATACACTTTTGTATGAATCGATAGAAATTAACAAGATTCACTGACATTTCGAACAGAACAGCTTTCCGACGTGCGATCCGAGATCATAACTTACAATCGAGTGATGTCATTTCCGAACGATCATAAACGTGAAAATTGGAGATCACCGATACACTTTTGTGTGATTCGACTCAAATTAACCAGATTCACTGACATTTCGTTCTGAATCGCTTTCCGATGTGTGAATCGCGATCACAGTTTACAATCGAGTGATGTCGTTTCCGAACGTTCATAAACGTGAAAATTAGTGATCACCGATACACTTTTGTATGAATCGATAGAAATTAACAAGATTCACTGACATTTCGAACAGAACAGCTTTCCGACGTGCGATCCGAGACCATAACTTACAATCGACTGTTGTCATTTCCGAACGATCATAAACGTGAAAATTGGAGATCACCGATAGATTTTTGTGAGAATCGCAACAAATCAAGAAGATTCACTGACATTTCGAACAAAATTAGATTCCGCCGTGCGATTCGAGATCATAACTTACAATCGAGTGGTGTAGTTTCCGAACGTTCATAAACGTGAAAATTGAAGATCACAGATACACTTTTGAGTGAGTCGATACAATTTAACAACATTCACTGACATTTCGAACAGAACAGCTTTCCGACGTGCGATCCGAGATCATAACTTACAATCGGGTGATGTCGTTTCCGAACGTTCATAAACGTGAAAATTGGTGATCACCGATACACTTTTGTGTGAATCGACTCAAATTAACCAGATTCACTGACATTTCGTTCTGAAACGCTTTCCGATGTGCGAATCGCGATCACAACTTACAATCGAGTGATGTCGTTTCCGAACCATCATAAACGTGAAAATTGGTGATCACCGATACACTTTTGTATGAATCGATAGAAATTAAAAAGATTCACTGACATTTCGAACAGAACAGCTTTCCGACGTGCGATCCGAGATCATAACTTACAATCGAGTGATGTAGTTTCCGAACGTTCATAAACGTGAAAATTGGAGATCACCGATGCACTTTTGTGTGAATCGACTCAAATTAACCAGATTCACTGACATTTCGTTCTGAATCGCTTTCCGATGTGCGAATCGCGATCACAGCTTACAATCGAGTGATGTCGTTTCCGAACCATCATAAACGTGAAAATTGGTGATCACCGATACACTTTTGTATGAATCGACAGAAATTAACAAGAATCACTGACATTTCGAACTGAACAGCTTTCCGACGTGCGATTCGAGATCATACCTTACATTCGAGTGAGGTCGTTTCCGAACGTTCATAAACGTGAAAATTGAAGATCACCGATATACTTTTGTGTGAATGGACACAAATTAACCAGATCCACTGACATTTCGTTCTGAATCGCTTTCCGATGTGCGAATCGCGGTCTCACCTTACAATCGAGTGATGTCGTTTCCGAACCATCATAAACGTGAAAATTAGTGATCACCGATACACTTTTGTATGAATCGATAGAAATTAACAAGATTCACTGACATTTCGAACAGAACAGCTTTCCGACGTGCGATCCGAGATCATAACTTACAATCGAGTGATGTCATTTCCGAACGATCATAAACGTGAAAATTGGAGATCACCGATACACTTTTGTGTGATTCGACTCAAATTAACCAGATTCACTGACATTTCGTTTTGAATCGCTTTCCGATGTGTGAATGGCGATCACAGTTTACAATCGAGTGATGTCGTTTCCGAACGTTCATAAACGTGAAAATTTGTGATCACCGATCCACTTTTGTGTGAATCGATACAATTTAACAACATTCACTGACATTTCGAACAGCACAGCTTTCCGACGTGCGATCCGAGATCATAACTTACAATCGACTGATGTAGTTTCCGAACGTTCATAAACATGAAAATTGGAGATCACCGATACACTTTTGTGTGAATCGACACAAATTAACCAGATTCACTGATATTTCGTTCTGATTCGCTTTCCGATGTACGAATCGCGATCACACCTTACAATCGAGTGATGACATTTCCGAACGTTCATAAACGTGAAAATTGGTTATCACCGATACACTTTTGTGTGAATCAATACAATTTAACAACATTCACTTACATTTCGACCAGCATCGCTTTCCGACGTGCGATTCGAGATTATTACACGTCGCAAAGCGTTTCTGAACGAAATGTCAGTGTAGGTACAAATTAACAAGGTTTTTAATTTGTATCGATTCACCCAAAAGTGTATCGGTGATCACCAATTTTCACGTTTATGAACGTTCCGAAACGACATAACTCGATTGTAAGTAATGATCTCGAATCGTACGTCGGAAAGCTGCACTTTTCGAAATGTCAGTGAATGTTGTTAAATTGTATCGATTCATACAAAAGTGTATGGGTGATCACCAATTTTCATGTTTACGCACGTTCGGATACGACATAACTCGATTGTAAGCAATGATCTCGAATCGCACGGCGGAATCTATTTTTGTTCGAAATGTCAGTGAATCTTCTTGATTTGTTGCGATTCTCACAAAAATCTATCGGTGATCACCGTTCTTCATGTTTATGAACGTTCGGAAACGACAACACTCGAATGTAAGGTATGATCTCGAATCGCACGTCGGAAAGCTGTTCAGTTCGAAATGTCAGTGATTCTTGTTAATTTCTATCGATTCATACAAAAGTGTATCGGTGATCACCAATTTTCACGTTTATGATGGTTCGGAAACGACATCACTCGATTGTAAGCTGTGATCGCGATTCGCACATCGGAAAGCGATTCAGAACGAAATGTCAGTGAATCTGGTTAATTTGAGTCAATTCACACAAAAGTGTATCGGTGATCACCAATTTTTACGTTTATGAACGTTCGGAAACGACATCACCCGATTGTAAGTTATGATCTCGGATCGCACGTCGGAAAGCTGTTCTGTTCGAAATGTCAGTGAATGTTGTTAAATTGTATCGACTCACTCAAAAGTGTATCTGTGATCTTCAATTTTCACGTTTATGAACGTTCGGAAACTACACCACTCGATTGTAAGTTATGATCTCGAATCGCACGGCGGAATCTAATTTTGTTCGAAATGTCAGTGAATCTTCTTGATTTGTTGCGATTCTCACAAAAATCTATCGGTGATCACCGTTCTTCATGTTTATGAACGTTCGGAAACGACATCACTCGATTGTAAGTTATGATCTCCGATCACACGTCGGAAAGCTGTTCTGTTCGAAATGTCAGTGAATGTTGTTAAATTGTTTCGATTCACACAAAAGTGTATCGGTGATCACAAATTTTCACGTTTATGAACGTTCGGAAACGACATCACTCGATTGTAAACTGTGATCGCGATTCACACATCGGAAAGCGATTCAGAACGAAATGTCAGTGAATCTGGTTAATTTGAGTCGAATCACACAAAAGTGTATCGGTGATCTCCCATTTTCACGTTTATGATCGTTCGGAAATGACATCACTCGATTGTAAGTTATGATCTCGGATCGCACGTCGGAAAGCTGTTCTGTTCCAAATGTCAGTGAATCTTGTTAATTTCTATCGATTCACACAAAAGTGTATCGGTGATCACCAATTTTCACGTTTATGATGGTTCGGAAACGACATCACTCGATTGTAAGCTGTGATCGCGATTCGCACATCGGAAAGCGATTCAGAACGAAATGTCAGTGAATCTGGTTAATTTGAGTCGATTCACACAAAAGTGTATCGGTGATCACCAATTTTTACGTTTATGAACGTTCGGAAACGACATCACCCGATTGTAAGTTATGATCTCGGATCGCACGTCGGAAAGCTGTTCTGTTCGAAATGTCAGTGATTCTTGTTAATTTCTATCGATTCATACAAAAGTGTATCGGTGATCACCAATTTTCACGTTTATGATGGTTCGGAAACGACATCACTCGATTGTAAGCTGTGATCGCGATTCGCACATCGGAAAGCGATTCAGAACGAAATGTCAGTGAATCTGGTTAATTTGAGTCGATTCACACAAAAGTGTATCGGTGATCACAAATTTTCACGTTTATGAACGTTCGGAAACGACATCACTCGATTGTAAACTGTGATCGCGATTCGCACATCGGAAAGCGATTCAGAACGAAATGTCAGTGAATCTGGTTAATTTGAGTCGATTCACACAAAAGTGTATCGGTGATCACCAATTTTCACGTTTATGAACGTTCGGAAACGACATCACCCGATTGTAAGTTATGATCTCGGATCGCACGTCGGAAAGCTGTTCTGTTCGAAATGTCAGTGAATGTTGTTAAATTGTATCGACTCACTCAAAAGTGTATCTGTGATCTTCAATTTTCACGTTTATGAACGTTCGGAAACTACACCACTCGATTGTAAGTTATGATCTCGATTCCCACATCGGAAAGCGATTCAGAACGAAATGTCAGTGAATCTGGTTAATTTGAGTCGAATCACACAAAAGTGTATCGGTGATCTCCAATTTTCACGTTTATGATCGTTCGGAAATGACATCACTCGATTGTAAGTTATGATCTCGGATCGCACGTCGGAAATCTGTTCTGTTCGAAATGTCAGTGAATCTTGTTAATTTCTATCGATTCATACAAAAGTGTATCGGTGATCACCAATTTTCATGTTTATGAACGTTCGGATACGACATAACTCGATTGTAAGTAATGATCTCGAATCGCACGTCGGAAAGCTGCTCTTTTCGAAATGTCAGTGAATGTTGTTAAATTGTATCGACTCACTCAAAAGTGTATCTGTGATCTTCAATTTTCACGTTTATGATGGTTCGGAAACTACATCACTTGATTGTAAGTCATGATCTCGATTCCCACATCGGAAAGCGATTCTGTTCGAATTGTCAGTGAATCTTGATAATTTGTAACGATTCTCACAAAAGTTTATTTGTGATCACCAATTTTCATATTTGTGAACGTTCAGAAACGACATCGTTCGAATGTCAGTTCCGGTCTCGAATCGCATTTCGGATTGCGATTCTGATAGAAATGTCGGAAAAAATTGTTGATTCGTAACGATTAACACACAAGGTTATCGCTGATTACTTACTTTCATGTTTATGAAAGATTGGAAACGTTCACCGATGAACGTCACATATCAACAATTTTTCAGACATTTAGTATCGCAATCCGAAGGGCCATTTGAGATCTGAACTGACAATCGAGCGATGAAAACGTTCCCGAACATTCATAAACATGAAGATTGGTGATCACCAATAAAATTTTTGTTCAATTCATGACAAATTAACAATATCCAATGACATTTCGATTCGAGATCATAAATTGCAATCGAGTGATATCATTTCCGAACGTTCATAAACATGAAAATTGGTGATCACCGATTCACTTTTGTGTGAATTGATAAAAATTAACAAGATTCACTGACATTTCGAACACAACAGCTTTCCCACGTGCGATCCGCGATCATAACTTACAATCGAGTGATGTCATTTCCGAACGTTCATAAACGTGAAAATTGGTGATCACCGATACACTTTTGTGTGAATCGAAACAATTTAACAACATTCACTGACATTTCGAACAGAACAGCTTTCCGACGTGTGATCGGAGATCATAACTTACAATCGAGTGATGTCGTTTCCGAATGTTCATAAACGTGAAAATTGAAGATCACCGATATACTTTTGTGTGAATCGACACAAATTAACCAGATTCACTGACATTTCGTTCTGAATCGCTTTCCGATGTGTGAATCGCGATCACAGCTTACAATCGAGTGATGTCGTTTCCGAACGTTCATAAACGTGAAAATTGGTGATCACCGATACACTTTTGTGTGAATCGACTCAAATTAACCAGATTCACTGACATTTCGTTCTGAATCGCTTTCCGATGTGCGAATCGCGATCACAGCTTACAATCGAGTGATGTCGTTTCCGAACCATCATAAACGTGAAAATTGGTGATCACCGATACACTTTTGTATGAATCGATAGAAATTAACAAGAATCACTGACATTTCGAACTGAACAGCTTTCCGACGTGCGATTCGAGATCATACCTTATATTCGAGTGATGTCGTTTCCGAACGTTCATAAACGTGAAAATTGAAGATCACCGATATACTTTTGTGTAAATCGACACAAATTAACCAGATTCACTGACATTTCGTTCTGAATCGCTTTCCGATGTGCGAATCGCGATCACAGCTTACCATCGAGTGATGTCGTTTCCGAACCATCATAAACGTGAAAATTGGTGATCACCGATACACTTTTGTATGAATCGATAGAAATTAACAAGAATCACTGACATTTCGAACTGAACAGCTTTCCGACGTGCGATTCGAGATCATACCTTACATTCGAGTGATGTCGTTTCCGAACGTTCATAAACGTGAAAATTACTGATCACCGATACACTTTTGTATGAATCGATAGAAATTAACAAGATTCACTGACATTTCGAACAGAACAGCTTTCCGACGTGCGATCCGAGATCATAACTTACAATCGAGTGATGTCATTTCCGAACGATCATAAACGTGAAAATTGGAGATCACCGATACACTTTTGTGTGATTCGACTCAAATTAACCAGATTCACTGACATTTCGTTCTGAATCGCTTTCCGATGTGTGAATCGCGATCACAGTTTACAATCGAGTGATGTCGTTTCCGAACGTTCATAAACGTGAAAATTAGTGATCACCGATACACTTTTGTATGAATCGATAGAAATTAACAAGATTCACTGACATTTCGAACAGAACAGCTTTCCGACGTGCGATCCGAGATCATAACTTACAATCGAGTGATGTCATTTCCGAACGATCATAAACGTGAAAATTGGAGATCACCGATACACTTTTGTGTGATTCGACTCAAATTAACCAGATTCACTGACATTTCGTTCTGAATCGCTTTCCGATGTGTGAATCGCGATCACAGTTTACAATCGAGTGATGTCGTTTCCGAACGTTCATAAACGTGAAAATTAGTGATCACCGATACACTTTTGTATGAATCGATAGAAATTAACAAGATTCACTGACATTTCGAACAGAACAGCTTTCCGACGTGCGATCCGAGACCATAACTTACAATCGACTGTTGTCATTTCCGAACGATCATAAACGTGAAAATTGGAGATCACCGATAGATTTTTGTGAGAATCGCAACAAATCAAGAAGATTCACTGACATTTCGAACAAAATTAGATTCCGCCGTGCGATTCGAGATCATAACTTACAATCGAGTGGTGTAGTTTCCGAACGTTCATAAACGTGAAAATTGGTGATCACCGATACACTTTTGTATGAATCGACAGAAATTAACAAGAATCACTGACATTTCGAACTGAACAGCTTTCCGACGTGCGATTCGAGATCATACCTTACATTCGAGTGAGGTCGTTTCCGAACGTTCATAAACGTGAAAATTGAAGATCACCGATATACTTTTGTGTGAATGGACACAAATTAACCAGATCCACTGACATTTCGTTCTGAATCGCTTTCCGATGTGCGAATCGCGGTCTCACCTTACAATCGAGTGATGTCGTTTCCGAACCATCATAAACGTGAAAATTAGTGATCACCGATACACTTTTGTATGAATCGATAGAAATTAACAAGATTCACTGACATTTCGAACAGAACAGCTTTCCGACGTGCGATCCGAGATCATAACTTACAATCGAGTGATGTCATTTCCGAACGATCATAAACGTGAAAATTGGAGATCACCGATACACTTTTGTGTGATTCGACTCAAATTAACCAGATTCACTGACATTTCGTTTTGAATCGCTTTCCGATGTGTGAATGGCGATCACAGTTTACAATCGAGTGATGTCGTTTCCGAACGTTCATAAACGTGAAAATTTGTGATCACCGATCCACTTTTGTGTGAATCGATCAAGAGACTCGGTAGAGTCTCGGGACAAGTACATTGACAGCCCTGTCGTCTGCTGGCCCGAGGCTCGCCGAGTATACTTTCTCTGAATAAAACGATTCGCGGTGGTGGGGGTAAAACTGGCATATAATTTTCTAAAATTGCAGAGCTCAGGAGATTTTTTATAAATCAAAAATTGGTTTGGAGACTAATTTTCAAAATCCCTTTCGAATGAGCACGAAACCAACACGATCAGTAGCGTGAATGCTGAGAAAAAACTTTGCACAGGCTCAAGATTATGCAAAAGTTACTAACACATTTATGGATTTGCCGTGTCTGTACAGAACACCATCAAAGGCCTCTTGATGCCAGCTATAACCCATTTCTATGGAAGCTCGAGTCCCGGGATCCCGGCTACAGAAATAATGAGTTGTGATTGGTTAGGATACTCGCTGTACCGTTCCAGCGGAATAAAGTTTATGAATATATACCTATATATACAATCCCATCAGTCAGCTGTCAGCTTTTGATGTTATAATAATCGGATTTCCGACATTACGAAGTGCGGGGTGAAAAAAAAATATTTTTCATCTAATCAAGTGTTCAATATGTATTTATTTTATTCAAAATAGTGGTATATGGTGTCATACATGCAGTGTATATTACGAAAACCAGATATATAGTGACTTTGGCGTGATATATTGTTCAACCATCTGTCAGTTTTTGATGGCATGATCAAATTAATAGCAACAGCGATCTAAATGATAAAATTTCGGAGAAACAGTGCGAGCTGTATGAATTCGATTAAAAATTCTTATATGACTATAAAAAAAAATGTTATGTAAGTTTTGTGAAAACCATGGGGTTAGTTTACCCTCATCGCAATCGGTTCGCGAGTATTTGTTATATAGGACATATATTAGTATTGGGAAATTTCTCCTTGTACAAATTCTTTGATTTTACGTTTATTCATGACATAATTTTGTTGCAATCGTGGTTCTGGTTCATTACAAATTTTCAACAGGAGTTATGTGAGAAAAAAAAACTTTCGCTCATTATAACCTCTCAAATGTTCTTTCCAAACATAAATTTTATGTTGTGTTATTACACTATAGAAAAAATATGCGTGGTTGTATGTAAATGAATGCAAATAAATTTTGAAAAACTTTGGTCAAGTAAAAGTGTCTAATTCAATGTATTGTCATATTTTCTTTCATTTCGTTTGGCTGTGTTCACCGGGCCCTTTTTCCCACCTCCTTAGCTTACAGTATATCCATACCAATTTCTATTCATTCTCTAGACAATTCGAGTGACTTCTGTATCTATTTCCTCATATTGATTTCAATAAATTGAAAATTCATAACAAAAAGTTTTCATGATTCCTTGTTTATACACCCGAGTTTTAGAAAAATCTTTGGGCCATGTAAGTGCATAGATATATTCACTTGACTTATTGCATAATGAATTTGGAAATTTATTTCAATAAGTCATTGGGTGTCTGATTTTCATGATATCAAAATTCATATCTTCGAAATGCAATGAACACCTCTAAAGTGCGACAAAGTCATGAAGCGACATGTATGTTGAGTATTTCCAGACCATGTTTGCCATTGGCATCATGGGTTGAAAAATTCATGTGTGTAAATCTCCGTCTGATAATTTTTGGATGTGATCAAATATTTTGTTTGCGTATAACCATGGAGACATACAAAAATACAGCATTTCGCGTGCTTCAACATGCAGCGTATCTGTCACTTTTTTTCTTGAATGTGACATAATAAGATTCAAGAATGTGGTTCATGGAATTTTGAAGTGGTTTGCCCCATAGCACCAAAGTTTGTATTACTGGCATGCAGCGAATACCTATGAACTTTGATATTTCTGTGAAGCGTAGGTGTGCCAATCTTTTCACTTTTTGGTTCCCACTGCAATATATAAACGAAGATACATGAAACAATTTTGAGTTCTGTTCACTTTGAAGTGCGCTGTCTTCTTTTCTTTTAGTTTTGGCATAATGAATTTTATGAATCGGTGGTAATTTTTTCTTTCTGTATCAAAATGTAGATGAATAAATCGCAGCGGATACTTGCAGACTTTGAAAATTCTGTGTATTGACATGCACGCTAGGTATTAGCACTTCCTATTTTTGATTATGAAATATGGATACTTACAATTAATAAAAATTGTAGAAGAATTATAGAATTACGATATGGATTACTAGTAATAAATAACTCAAAATAATGATAAATGATACAATATGGATTACTATTATGGATGATGATATGGATTACTAGTAATAAATAACTCAAAATAATGATAAATGATACAATATGGATTACTATTATGGATGATGATATGGATTACTAGTAATAAATAACTCAAAATAATGATAAATGATACAAGAAGTCAGCGATGGCCTATTTATGAATTACATAAGAAGTTATGTTTTCAAAATGCAATGGACATATTAATAAATAAGCAATTCTGTTGGTCTTGACGCACTTCATAGTTTATCTTTTGTCCGGCTAAACCTTGGTGGCTACATGCAGAGTTTGAAAATTTTGTGCATCGACGTGGGTGTGTCAACTTTTATCTCTGGGTATGATAATACAAATGAAAAAGATTGCTTCAAAAAGTCCTTGGAAGCACGTTTTTTAATGAAATGAAAATTGCTAGCATTAGAATTCAATAAACATATGTGAAAATTGCGAATTCTGGTGGACTTGGTGAACATTGTAGATATTTTTTTCTTTCTCCTTCTGTCAAATTTTAAGGAAAATCAATCAAAAAATTCGGTTCATTGAAAAATATTCATATTTTCTTTATTCACAATGATTTCATCAAAACTATTGGAAATAAAATTTATAAATGACGGGGGAAAATTCCACAATGATACAAAATATTGAAAAACCTTACGGAATATGATTTTAATCCCACAAAATTATGGACACGTTCGAAATGGTTGCAAAATTGAGGGTATCACTTCAAACATTAGAAGAATATCAAACTATTATAAATTGTACAAAACTTAAAGAAAATCATTGGAGAACTTATTTTTAAATATCACAATAGAAACATTGGAGAACTTTAGAAAATCTTATTTAAGAATATTTTTTGTCGTTTAGAACTGCCATAGAAAAAAGATTTGATATCAAGCCGTAAAAATCCTCACTCGGAGAAAAAAAATTTGGACAATTACATTGATGATCGCCCGTTTTCTTATTATACCACAAAAAATGTAAACAAAACTTCTTAAGTCACACAACGAAAATGATTTCGAACCGTAAGAAAATATCAAATATATTACAATTCTACAGCATTCGTGTATAATACTCTTCACTAGTATACTGATTGTGCGGTATCAGTCTTTTTTCGACGAATCAGATGTTACAAGCCAAAATCATATTTCGGCCTCCAATCTGCTTTCCATTATGCTCTTGGGTTCCTAATTGACAAAACATATTAGAGTACAAGGAAAAAAATCGCCAAAGTCCAAGGATAGACCTGTGACGAAATATTTCCAGTACAATTTTGACGAAAAATAGGTCTTTTTTCGTGGAAACCAATGTTACAAGCATTAAATCGTAAATAATTCATAGAAATTAAAATTAAAATTATATAGTCGTCAAAACATAAATAAGGAACTTTCGAGAAAAAAGACGTGATATCAAACCATAAACTTCCCCTAGGGAAAAAAAGGTTGGGACAAGTACATTGATGGTGTCGTGTTTGCTGATAATTCCATCCATAAAAAAAACTTAGAAACCGATGCCTCTTTCTTCTTATTTGATTCGAACAGCTAAATCAATTGAAAAAAATTCCATCTAATTTACGTGCAGCATTAAAATTTATCATATCAATTCGAGGGCAAGTATTTTCTAATGAATTGAAAAAAGTTACCACTTGAATTACGTGCAGCACTAAAATTTGTGATATCAATCGGTGGACAAGTATTTTATTAGTAACTCCAAAGTTCAACATTATGGAATTGTTCTAAGAAGCTTTTAAATCCAAAAATATCACATGCAAGCTAATCATTTCTTGCTCTATGGTGGCAGAGACTTATAAGAAAATCTATTCTTTTCAGACTTTCAGGAGCTTCTGATATTATTCACAATATTCGACGTCGATTGGATCGTTACAAATTATGTTTAAATATGAGTTAAAAGTACTTGTCCGGCCCATCACTTTCCATTAAAATTGTTTATTCTGTTACGTCCTAGGGTCTCCACCATCGTGTTGGCTGGTATGTATCTGTAACATAAAGAAAATATATTTAAAATTGCCGCTTAAAAAAATAAAATTTATTATTCGAAATAATAGTGACCAACATAGAAAGGCGAAAATAACTTTTAAGGAGCGCTATAGTTCAGTAAACGCTATAGTATGTAGACTAGCGAGCCCCGCGCGCAACTGACCTGCCTCACGGAGCCCGAGCGCCCGATGAGTCATCACTCAGCGCTCTCGAAATTTCAATTTTCATTAACTAACAATAATCGACTTAGAGCATTTTTAACAATTGGAACGTGTTTCTTACGAAAAGGGCTTTATTTTGATACCTCACACGGGTACCTTTTAATCATTTTTACCAAATATCAAAAGTTAACAATTTCAAATTTCATTAACTAACAATTTTACAGTTATCTAAATTTTAACGCTACGAGCGTGTTCTAGATCAAAATCCCTTTCAAATGAATACTCGCACGACCATTTTGCAATAATTCTTCTGTGAGTTATCAATTCGCGGAAAAACCGCGAAAAACCGCGAATTACCGCGAATCGTCCAAAAACGTCGAAAATCAAGTTCCAAACGATTAGATTCAATAGCAAAGACCATAATAAGTAACTTGGGTGCTTTTTACAATTTTTCCGAAACATAAAAATTTAACAATATTTAATTTCATTAATTAACAATTATGTGGATAAATTATCTCTGTTACTCTCAAACGATAGGGAACTCAATGCCCTTTAAAATGATTACAAACTCGACCACTTTACACAAATATTTCACCGATATATCAATTCGCGGGTTAACCGCGAAAAACCGCGGAAAACCGCGGATCACCCAAAATACATCAAAAACTCAGGAAATCAATGGGATTTCATAGCAAAGCGATATAGGACACAGTTCAAAAGCGATCGACACATTTTTAAGCATATAAACAATAATTGTTAATAAATAAACAAATTCCGCTACAAATAAATTATCGTTATTTTCAATCAAGGAATACAAATATATGTGTATGGGGAACAGAACCGCTTATTTCGCTATTTCTATCGAGGTATATGTGTATATAAGGTTTATACATAAGTTAAAGTATATATAGATATGTGAGGACATGTATGTACATAGACTCGCTAAAACGCTTCTTATATAATGCTTAGGCTACGAAATAAATTCACATAGGCGAATCTCTGGAACACTTATTTACAAAAACTGCAAATGCATTTCCGGTCTGAAAGTATATTTTTACACAAATAAAATAATAATAACTCACCCACTCGCAGAGGATAAATCTCGTATTGATTATTGTCATCAGAAAATCCGCGAGGTGAAACCCGATATCTTCATCCGGCGTAGCGCGACAGTACAGCCTATCAAACGAATTAATTACGCGAATTCACGCACAAACAAAACTAAATAATTCTTCTTTCCAAACTTACCAAAATTCATACGTCGACACTCGTCAACCCTGACCCTTCACTCGAGTCCTTTTTTTTATGACCCTTTCTTTCCAATTTTTTCGAGGGTTTTTCCCAGCGAAAGGAAAGGACTCTAGAAGAAAAACTTCTCAAGAGTCTCTTAGGCGAAGTCACGCACGTGCCAGATGTGACAGTCCTCGTCAAAACGCTGTACAAAAATTTCCTGAAAAACGCACAGAAAAATTAATCGTCAAATGTTAAACAATAAAAGAAAATATGTAGAAAAGCACACTTACCGATAAAACTTCGCTGCGCACCGTCCAAATCATTGTAAACACCCGTAGAGATCCTGCGAACAAAATAATATTTATAAAACAACAAAATAATTAATTAAATAAACAATAATTGTACTTACCAACCCGAAATTTACTCGCCGTTGGATCCAGAAGAACCTGAAAATAGAAAATGGCAATCAATCAATAAAATAAGCATCGATTCGTAATTAATTAATAAACAACCAATTAATTGTTATAAGAAGATATTAAATATACTTACACACCCGTTGTATCCAGAGAAAACCTAGAAACAATAATGAGATAATAATCTTACAATGAATAGTAAATAAGAATGTAAAATCAATAATTATTTAACTGAAGTTAATTAATTATTGATAAATAAAATATAACGAAATGTACTTACCTTAAAATTAAGCTGAAAATAAATGTAAAATTAATGATTAATTAAACTGGTTTTAAATAATCAATAATTACGAGTTAAACGAATTTATAAAGTATATAGAAACAGTATATAAGAGTCACGGATACTCACTTTATTTGTGTGCGCCAACCAACACCGAGACGCCCGGCCTCACCGATACTCCAACGGGACGCTGCTATTTAAGAGCGCAGGCGCGCCGCACTCATCAGTTCTCGAATCTCTCCACAGCTAGCCAGTCGAACTCCGGCCGAGAGCGAGCACGGACACTCCCGCGGAGCAGCTGAAAATCGAATAGTTTTTAATAAGTTTTTAAAGTTCTCGAATCTCTCCACAGCTAGCCAGTCGAACTCCGGCCGAGAGCGAGCACGGATACTCCCGCAGAGCAGCTGAAAATCGAAAAGTTTTTAATAAGTTTTTAAAGTTTTTTTCGTACAAGTTAATCGTACAAGTTTATTTTAATTTTGTAACATCGCAACTTAAAAGTTTGTAACAATACATAAGTGTAAAAAGGGTGAAAAGTGTTTAAAATAATTATTCAAATCATCCTTAAACCCTCGTTGAGTAATTTCCACCGAATCTCGCGATTAATTAACAATTTATTTCCGTTGAGTAATTTCCACCGAATCTCGCGATTAATTAACAATTTATTTCCGTTGAGTAATTTCCACCGAAACTCGCGATAATTCGAAATCATTTCTTTCGTTCGAGTATTTTTCACCGAAACTCGCGAATTATTATCATCAATTTTCTTCGAGTGATTTTTCCATTCTTTTCCTCGAGAATTAATATTTCTTAATTCAATAAAATCGAGTCTAATTATTTTTCTCGAATTATAAATTTTCACGAGTTGTTTTCATCAAGATTAACTAGAGTCTCAATTTCATGTTTTACAAAAACTCGTGTTCATTACTGAACGAATTTATTAATTTCATTCTCCCTTTTATCTAACATCGTAAATTCTTTGAAACGTGGCATTATTTAATTTCATTTTCGTGCCTTAATTCAGCGATAAACCTGTGGATTTATTTCCTTTATAATCTGGCATATTTCTTTTATTCAATCTCTCAGTTGAATAATTGATTCAAGTTTTTGCGTACGATTCTTTTTGTGCTAGACTCAGGCACGTTAGATCGTATTTTAAATTTCTTCATTTGTATCGTTCGGTGCTGGAGAATTTGGCACGCCGATACATATCTCTATCCTTCTCTCTCTTTCTCATTGTTCTGTGCTGGAGAATTTGGCACGCCAACGAGATTTCTATCTCTCTCTCTCTTTCTCATTGTTCTGTGCTGGAGAATTTGGCACGTCAACGAGATTTCTTTCTCTTTTCTATCCTTTGAACAAACTTGAATTAATTATCGAAATATAAATTTAATTATGAAATTCTCTTATTATGCCTAGACGTCGAGGAGGCGTTAAATTTCAAATCCGCCGGGCTATCGCACGTGCCTGTAACAGACCCGCTCTAAACCGCGGTAATAATAGATCGTGGGTGAAAACATTGTGCAAAGCCACTCATCACTCACAGCTATCTGTAAACTCCGGTGTCGAATATCCGAACGATATTATTTATAATTTGGTGCTAAAATCGGGTCCGAGTAAAATTCGCATCGTTTCCGACGTTATCATTCGGAAGAGCATCTTCGTTATCGACGCTAATTCGCCATACTCATTGGGACGTTTGGTCGGTTCATCGATCTTCACTCAACGAGAAGAATACCATCCCGATTGTGAAAACATCTCGGAGGCATCGACCGTTTCCCGACCATCAACACCAATCGACATCGAAGTAATAACAATCGATTAACTCATCCGTCGAAGAATAACTAAACGGTAAGTGAGTTTAATTTTATTTTTATTCTGAAAAGGTCATCAATTGAAAAAAATTCCATCTAATTTACGTGCAGCATTAAAATTTATTATATCAATTCGAGGCCAAGTATTTTCTAATGAATTGAAAAAGTTACCACTTGAGTTACGTGCAGCACTAAAATTTATGATATCAATCGAAGGACAAGTAATTTATGAGTAACTCCAAATTTCAACATTATGGAATTGTTCTAAGAAGCTTTTAAATCCAAAAAAATCACATGCAAGCTAGTCATTTCTTACTCTATGGTGGCAAAGACTTATAAGAAAATCGATTCTTTTCAGACTTTCAGGAGCTTCTGATATTATTCACAATATTCGACGTCGATTGGATCGATACAAATTATGTTTAAATATGAGTTAAAAGTACTTGTCCGGCCCATCACTATTCATTCAAATAAAAATCAATCATAAAAAAACGAAATTGTACGGCAGAGTCCGGTTGAAAATTTATTGACATGCAATTTATTATTAGTTTAATGTTCTTAATAATAGTATAGGTTAGTTATACCGAATGAAATACGTTCGCTGGAAAAAGTGAGAAGTAAAAATTGCCGTCATTCCAATACCAACTGGGGAGTTATTTTTGGAAGCTTGAACATATTTAATGTGCAAAATGTTTTTTATTTATCGATGCACAATAACATCCCTTGTATAGTACAGGACAGTTCGTTTCCATTCTTAATCAATTAGTGCAATTAAGGGAATATTACTTGAAGATAACTCTCTAAATACGCTCTGCATGAATATTTGTGCTCGATCAGATCTAGAGAAGCCCTGATTTTTATTTGAATAAACAATTTTGATGGAAAGTGATGGGCCGGACAAGTACTTTTAACTCATATTTAAACATAATTTGTATCGATCCAATCGACGTCGAATATTGTGAATAATATCAGAAGCTCCTGAAAGTCTGAAAAGAATCGATTTTCTTATAAGTCTTTGCCACCATAGAGTAAGAAATGACTAGCTTGCATGTGATTTTTTTGGATTTAAAAGCTTCTTAGAACAATTCCATAATGTTGAAATTTGGAGTTACTCATAAATTACTTGTCCTTCGATTGATATCATAAATTTTAGTGCTGCACGTAACTCAAGTGGTAACTTTTTCAATTCATTAGAAAATACTTGGCCTCGAATTGATATAATAAATTTTAATGCTGCACGTAAATTAGATGGAATTTTTTTCAATTGATTTAGCTGTTCGAATCAAATAAGAAGAATGAGGCATCGGTTTCCAAAATGATTTCAAGCGCGATTTTTCGGTTTTTTATTTTTTACTTGTTATTTGATTCTTTTGACACTTTAAAAAATAGATACAGATTAGTTTTTTTTACAGATAATGTTTTTTCAAGATTTGTGAAAATTTTTTCGAATTGTTCTGTATTTTTTTTTATAAAATCATTTTTTTGACAATTTAAAAAGAAAATATTTTTAAAGTTTTTTTCATGGATGGAATTATCAGCAAACGAGGGACCATCAATGTACTTGTCCCAACCTTTTTTTTCCTAGGGGAAGTTTATGGTTTGATATCACGTCTTTTTTCTCAAAAGTTCCTTATTTATGTTCAGTTGACTATAGGATTTTAGTTTAAATTTCTATGAATTATTTATGATTTTCGTCTTATAACGTTGGTTTTCACGAAAAAAGACCTATTTTTCGTAAAAATTGAACTGGAAATATTTCGTCACAGGTCTGTTCTTGGACTTTGGCGATTTTTTTCCTTGTACTCTAATATGTTTTGTCAATCAGGAACACAAGAGCACGGTCGAAAGCGGGTTGGAGGCCGGGATATGATTTTCGGCTTATAACGTTGGGTTCCACTAAAAAAGACTTATTTTTCGTAAAAATTGAACTGGAAATATTTCGTCACAGGTTTGTTCTTGGACTTTGGCGATTTTTTTCCTTGTACCTTAATATGTTTTGTCAATTAGGAACCAAAGAGCACGATGGAAAGCGGGTTGGAGGCCGAAATATGATTTTCGGCTTATAACGTTGGTTTCTACGAAAAAAGACCTATTTTTCATCTAAATTGTACTGAAAATATTTCGTCACAGGTCTCTCCTTGGACTTTGGCGATTTTTTTCCTTGTACTCTAATATGTTTTGTCAATTAGGAACCAAAGAGCACGGTGAAAAGCAGGTTGTAGGTCGTGATATGATTTTCGGCTTATAACGTTGATTTCCACAAAAAAAAAGACCTAAATTTCGTCAAAATTGTACTGGAAATATTTCGATAGAGGTTTGTTCTTGGACTTCGGTGATTTTTCTCCTTGTCTTCTAATATGTTTTGTCCATTGGAAACTCAAGAGCTTGTAGCAATGCGTGTTGCGGGCTGAGATATGATTTCCGGCTTATAACGTTAGTGAGAAGAAAGGAAAAGAGAAAAGATAGATCAAATTCAAGACACAACAAATACAACAGAATTGGCCATTTTTAAATGTCGTTTTTGCATTCTGAATCTAGACATTTTCGTGTCATCCAAAACATGCCCCCGATGAAATATATTTCCAAAGTTTGCAAGTGGCCGCGGAGATCCAATTATCTACAGTTTGATAGTTGCAGAAAAAAGGCACCAGTAAACATTTATTATGTCAGAATTCAAAGAAGTAAAAAAAACTGAGCGTACTTGATTCAACAGAGCAACGGAATTCAAAGACGTTTAAGGTACCTGCATTGCTTGTGGAGGAAAACAATTTCATTTCAGGATAATTTAGAAATAAATTAGGAAATTCAAAAATTTAGCATAGAATTTAGAAAAAGGAAAATTAAGATAATTAGTAAAGCTGAAAACTTTTGTGATGAATTTTTGAAATTACATGTTACGGTTGGAGTAAAAAATTTAAATAATTGGCACACATGCTGCGACACAAAAATATCAAAGTTTGAAGGTATTCGCTCCATACCGCAGTAATACAAACTTTAATACTATTTGAAAAGAAATACTTTAAAACTTGCTGAACAAAGTTCCATTACATATTACCATAAAGATAGGGGGTGATACTTAGCACATATACTTATCCACAGAAATTTCCAAGTTCGCAGGTATCTGCTGCAATTCAATGTATCTGCGCAATGAGTTTGGAAGACAGCAATTTCAAATCCATCCATAAATGAGCAACTGAAGACTTTTGTAATGAATTTTTCACTTCATATTTATGTTACGGTGCGAGTCAAAAAATAAAATGAATGGCACAGTATATAAATTTTATAGTTTGCAGATTTTTGCTGTATTTCAATGATCCAAATCTATAGTATTAGAGTGAAAAGTTGGCAAAAATCATGATATTACGTTGAAATGACATAGCGAACATTGTATTCAGAAATTCTGTAGGTTTCCATGATGTTGGCAGGTATTATACTTAATCGCATCGAAAACTGAGCAACTGTACACTTATCGTAATGAATGTTTTCACCAATAATTCCACATTTGCAGTTTGCAGAATAGGAATACTCAACATACACGTCATTTCATAAGTATTGTTGTCAAAATTTGTGTTTGCCTACCGCATTCCGAAGATTCAACTTTTCATATTATCAGCAAAAAAAGCATCCAAAGACTTTTTGGAACAAGTTTCATAATTTATTACTCGACAGACCAGGTGGAAAAAGAATAACTACACTTATATCAAGACCAGAAACTGTTTTGAGAATCTGTTGTACAAAATGTGCGATTGATGATCATAATTGGAAACCTCTTGAATCACGTTAGCACAATCAGCATGAAGAAATAGTAGAAAATCATAGGACACATATTAGGCAACCAATTAATAATATGCATCGATCCGCTGCAAACCGATGGAGTCAAAACAAGGATCGGAAAGAGCAGAGCCATAGTTAAAAAGAAAAAAGACAGCGCAATTGAAAGAGAACAGAAATCAAAATTGTTTCATGTATCTGTGCATTAGTTTCTGAAGACAGTAATTTCAGATCTATTCAGAAATAAGTAGGTGAAGACTTTAGTAATGAATATCTTCGTTAATATATTCCAGTCGGAACCAAAAAGTTAAAAGATTGGCATACCTGCTATTTCACAGAAATATCAAAGTTCATAGGTACTTGCTACGTACCAGTTATACAGACTTTGGTGCTATAGGGAAAAACACTTCAAAATTACATGAACCACATTTTTGAAACTTATTATGACACATTCAAAAAAAAAGTGACAGATACGATGCATGTTGAAGCAAGCAAAATGCTGTAATTTTGTATGTCTCCATGGTTATCCGCAGACAAAATATTTGATCACATCCAAAAATGATCAGGTGTAGACTTACAGACATGAATTTTTCAACCCACAATGCCAATCGCAAACATGGTCTGGAAATATTCAATATACATGTCGCTTCATCACTTTGTCGAACTTTAGAGGTGTTCATTGCATTTCGAAGATACAAATTTTGATATCATGAAAATTAAGCACCCAATGACTTATTGAAATAAATTTCCAAATTTATCATGTAACAACTCAAGTGAATATATCTATGCATTTACATGGCCCAAAGATTTTTCAAAACTTGGGTGTATGAACAAGCAATCATGAAGGCTTTTTGTTATAAATATTTCAAATTATCTTGTTGAAATTAATATAAAAAAATAGAAATACGAATATCTCTCGTATTGTCTGGAGAACAAATAGAAATTGGTATGACAATATACACTGTAAGCTAAGGAGGTGGAAAAAAGGGACCGGTGAACACAGCCAAACTAAATGAAAGAAATTATGACAACAATACATTGAATTACTTGACCAAAGTTTTTTAAAATTTATTTGAATTCGTTTACACACAACCATCCACCTCTTTCTTTAATGTAATTACACAACATAGAATTTTTGTTTGGAAAGAGCGTTTTAGAGGTTATAATGAACGAACGTTTTTTTTCTCATTGTTATTATTATTATTATTCAACACTAATTAGTCACGTCATTAATAATATCGATTCCTTCCACTTTTCAATAACCACTTTTATTTTTCTACACTCTGCACGCAACAGCACTCCGGCGGTCATAACCTCAAACGTCAACATGACGCGAAATCTCGCAAATTTGCTATCTATGTACATATTACGATATCGAAGTAGAACAGATAATTCTTAATTTTCACGACACACATTATTCACGTTTTCACTTCTCAACATTTTACTCACTCTCAGTACACTGTATGAGATCAATTAATCGACTTTTGAGGTTTTATTTATTATAGATATTATTGTCGTGAATTGGGCTCGAAACTTATTGAAACTTTTTTTATGAAAAAAATAAAATTGATTATATCCACTGCTATTTCCAATAATGTTTTATTTATTTAAACGAAATTTGCAAATCTTGCACCGTTGATCCACGAGGCTACGATCGCAATCACTTTATAATAACATAACAGACGATAACAGACGGTATACAAGAAAACATTGAGGACTATCAGAAACTTTCTCATCGGCGATTGGTCGAGACGGATAGATTCTTACCGGTGATTGGTTATGATGGGCATCAAGAAGCCCTTGTATGTATCGGTCTGAACCCATATACGGATACGTCAGCTGCGTAAATGTGTTGGTACTTTTTGCATAATCTTGAGCCCGTGCAAAGTTTTTTCTCAGCAATTACGCCACCGATCATGCTGATTTTGGGCGCAATCGAAAGAGAATTTCTTCATTAGCTGAAAGTTCAACTTTCAAATTGCGACATAACTCCTGAGCTTCGCAATTCAAGAAAATGACATGTCGATTTTACCCCCACCACCGCGAATCGTTTTATTCAGAGATAATATAGTCTCGGCGAGAGCCTCGGGCCAGCAGACGACAGGACTGTCAATGTACTTGTCCCGAGACTCTGCCGAGTCTCTTGATCCGGTAAATATCTCACGAGCATAGGTTTCGGTCCTGAGGGGGAAAATCTCACCTTCTCAAATACGAGATCTAAAATAAGTCTACGCGTCGTACCCCGTGTATCATTTTTCTGGACAAATAAATTCTTCCGGTTACCGACTATCGAGCATACTGCCGACGGTAATTCAGTCTGTATCAATTCAATCGGTCAAGTAGAGTTCCACATTTCCAGCAGTCGGTAAATTAACCAACCGCGACCGGGGTAAATCCCTGTCATACCAAGCGGCCCGCTCTAAAAAGTTTCTCTCTTACCGTCCGTAGCCGTGAATCGTATTGTCAGTATTTCGTTAGATAATTTGTCTCTCTCTCTAAAAATCCGGGCATTAAACCACACGACGTAACAGGTTTATATATTTTTTGGTGGCAGCGGTGGGATACCGTCGTGAAATAAAGTACTGGTGGCCTTTCTTTTATTTTTTTGTAATTATCATTGGTTAATTTTCGCAATCGAGTAAAGCGAGGAAACTCGTAACCCCAATTGTGATAAATTCATTCAAATTTCAGAGAATATCGTCACTATTCTGTCGAATTTCAAATTAAAATCAAATTATCGATCGCTAAATTTGATTATTTCTCAAATTTATTCGTATAACAAACCATTATCGACTTCGTTACTCGAATACCAAAGCATTTCTCGTCAATTTAAAAATTGGACAAATTTTCCTTCATCAATATTTTTTGAATTTCTACTTACCAAATCTCAGTAACAAACCGTACCGAACATAAATAAACGGAGAAAAATCATATTCCAAACGATTTAACGCAACATTTCCGTAATATAAAAATTTTGTAAAATTGGACAAATTTTGCAATTTCAAAATATCATCTCTCCTATACGCTAACAATCAATTTTTAACTTCAAGGAGTATGAATATTCGGAAAATATTAAGTTCCAAACGCCTACACTCGGGATTTTCGAAATAAATCATATTTGAAAAATTGGACAAATTTCTCGACTTTAAAATTTTTATTTGAATTTTTCGGAGTTCAACTCAAATAACAAACTACACCGAATTAAAAACAGCAGGGAACAGTCCGTTTCCAATCGTTTGAATATTTAATTTTGCCATTTTCAATATTTTTGGAATTGGACAAATTTTTCGAAAATTTTCCTGTTCTCAATTTTCATATAACAAACGCAATCAAGCCGTTACATTCGAAGTACAAACAATTTCAAAAACTTTTCATTAATATTTTTCAATAAAATACAATTTTCGTGATTGGACAAATTTTTCAAAACTCCCCCTACTTGCAGATTTCCAAATAACAAACGTTACTATACCATTATTTACAAAATACAATTAATTTCCAAACGTTTTAAATAAAATTTTCCAATAAAATCAAAATTTTAAATTTTGGACAAAATTTTTATACGTTCCCATTTCTCAACTTTTGGACAAGTTTTCGTGTATTAATCGTTCTTTAGTAAATTTCAAACAAAATCAAAATGAAGGACCTTACGTCAGAGGAGCTGCAAGTACTCCGCGATCAGCTATTGTTAAAAGAGCGTGAATTGGTAGAAAAAGAACGTAGGTTACAACATCAGGAGGAAGTCCTTGACGAAGAGCGATTAGAGGTTGCAAAACAATTCGAAACACTCCAATCTGCAACGGATGAGGGTGAAGTCAATAAACAAGAGAAATCATCAAACGATCGGTTAAAACATTTAATCGATATAATTAATGAGCAACAAAATGCAAGCAAATCTTTACAGAATAATCTCGACAGAATAATGAGTGAGATAAAAGGCTTGAAGACCGAGAGGCCGAGCTCTCGGGCCGCTATGTTCACAACCGACGTTTGGGGTGAACCCGACGTGGGGAATCACTCGATCAACAATCAGGCGAAAACAAGTACCCCTCGCGAAAACGATGTCCGACACGCGCAAAATTCCCCGGGTACGATCAAGCTCCCGAGCGTCAAATACAAAGACGCGCTCGAATCCGTACCGATTTTTACTGGGTATAATTTCCCAGTCCTTCGATTTATTCGTGCCTGTCAAAAGGTGCGAAGTTTATTTAGTCCTCAGCACGAGCCCACGTTGGTTCTGCTCCTAAAAAATAAATTAAAAAGTCATGCTCAAACCGCCTTCGAGGACGATAACTCGCGAACTATCAAAGAACTCGTGGAACGATTAAAATTATTGTTTGGATCATCTAAATCGGTCAACGAATACCGCGGCGAGTTAGGTACGATAACAAAAACGCCGTCCGAAAATATGATTCAGTATATCAGCCGCGTCAAGGATCTGCACTTCGAGATTATCGAAATGGACACCGAAACATGGGGTCCTCTTTCTCGCGAACATCGCGCGCAATGTGAAAACGATACAATGGATAGTTTCGTCAAGGGCCTGCCGCCCGATCTTAGAATGCGCGTACGATTGGAATATTATCAAACCTTGGAAGAGCTTTTCGCGAAGGCCATCAAGGTCGAAAAGGAAGTCGCGGTGGATCAAAAATTTTCAAAAATAAACAGCCAATCGCAACCTTCGCGGAATGTTCGGGTCGCTTTCACGAATAATTCACCGTGCACCCACTGCAACAGGGGCGGGCACGACCTAGAAAATTGTTGGCTGAAATACCCCGAAAAAAGGCCAAAAAGGGACAATAATCGGAATAACGGCCATTATAATCGCGGTAACGGCAATAATAACTATAATAACGGTCACAAACCTCATTGCACGTATTGCAACAAAATCGGTCACACAGAAGAAAAATGCTTCCGCAAGCAAAATGATAGTACAAAAAACGCGGTTCCGCGCCCAACGGAACAGGGCTCGTTGGGAGACCCGCGGACGCACCCTGTCAATTTAGCGGAGGCAGTGCCCTCCGCGCCGTCAATCTCTGCCTGAACGAGCTTCAGCGCTCTCCCTCCGTCACCCTCCATTGCCCTCAATTAGGCGGGCTTACCGAATTTTTAATAGATTCCGGGGCGGAGGTCAACATCGCAAAAATAAACACGGTTTCTAGCTCCGTGGTAATCGATAAACGAGAGAGAATTCAGTTAAACGGGATAGCTGGGAAAACGGTTGCTACCTTTGGTTGGATAACAGCCCGTGTTTGTGGTACGCCGACCATCTTTCACGTTGTAGGGGATGATTTCCCGACTCCTCAGCATGCACTTCTGGGAGCGGAATTTCTTTCCCAGAACAAGGCATCTTTAGATTGGTCAAAGCGGCTCCTCTCTTGGAACGAGCAAGCTTTTCCTTTCATGGATTGTGACACAATATTCCTCGCCAAGAGAAGTAAGACAATCGGTTTCGGTCGGGTGAAAAACCCCGAGGTAAAACGCGGTTACGTTCCGCGCCTCGACCTCGGGGCCGGGATTTATTGCGGCCAAATAGTAGCTCAAACTGAATTCGGAATCACTAAATTGGTGATACACAATTCAACCCTCGAAGACGTCCTCGTAAAGGTCCCGACCATAGAAATCGAGGAGTACGAGGATGTCGACGAGGCATATCTTGTCAAAGCAACCGATTTCGATGAAGCTTTTCCGGACGGTTACGAGCCGAAGGCAATTGTCAGTCACACGTGTGAAGAATTGTGCGACGGGAGGTTAGAACCCGGCGAATATATCAAACGCGTTCTAAGAATCCAGAAGGACGACAGAATCAGAAAGGTAAAGGACTTATTACGACTTGACCACCTTAACCAAGAAGAAAAGGATAGTATTGAGTCAATTATTCGGGATAATGCCGACCTTTTTCAACTTCCTAACGAAAACTTAGATTTTGTACCGGATTTTTATCATAAAATTGAAACTGTAGACGACCAACCGGTGTTCACTCGACAATATAGATTCCCTCCGATCCATAAGGATGAAATTACAAAACAGGTCGGGGAGTTAGTAAAAAATAATATCATCTCACCTTCTCTCTCCCCGTACAGCTCACCCCTGTGGATTGTGCCGAAGAAAGCGGACTCCCAGGGCAATAAACGTTGGAGAATGGTTATCGATTACCGCAATCTCAACGAGAAGACTATCGGAGATGCTTATCCTCTCCCCCAGATTAACGAAATTTTGGACCAGCTTGGAAGCGCGAAATATTTCTCCGTATTCGACCTTGCCAGCGGTTTTCACCAAATCAAAGTAGATCCGAAGGATAAACATAAAACCGCGTTTTCCACCCCTTTCGGTCATTATGAGTTTAATCGCATGCCCTTCGGGTTGAAAAACGCACCCGCTACTTTCCAAAGGCTTATGGACCGAGTACTAGTGGGACTCCAAGGGGTCGAGCTCTTCGTCTACTTAGACGATATCGTGATTTACGCCAAATCTTTACACGAGCACAAAATTAAGTTCGACAAATTGGCCTCTCGGTTACGAAGAGCCAATATGCACCTACAACCAGACAAGTGCGAGTTCCTTCGCCGCGAAGTAGGTTATTTAGGACACGTAATTAGTGACCAGGGAGTAAAACCAGACCCGAAGAAGATCGAGGCCCTGCAGAACTACCCTGCTCCTACAAATCAGAAAAAAATCAAGCAGTTTCTCGGATTAGCCGGGTATTATCGGCGTTTTATAGAAAATTTTTCGGGCATATCAAAACCCCTCACAAATTTGTTAAAAAAGGGGATCCCATTCAAGTGGACCGACTCTCAACAGCGAGCGTTCGATATATTGAGGGAGGCCCTGTGTAAAGAACCTGTTTTACAATATCCCGACTTTACACAACCGTTTAACATCACAACCGACGCATCAAATTATGCGATTGGGGGCGTTCTTTCTCAAGGCGACATAGGCAAAGATAAGCCAATCGCGTATGCATCTAGAACACTAAATAAACACGAGCTAAACTACTCCGTCATAGAGAAAGAATGCCTCGCCATAATTTATTGCGTGAACCATTTCAGACCCTATATCTATGGCAGGAAGTTCAATCTCCTTACCGATCATCAGCCATTAGTGTGGCTGAATTCTGTAAAAGACCCCGCCAATCGTCTGGTACACTGGCGTTTGAGTCTATCTAATTATGAATATAAAATCTAGTATAAACCTGGGAGCGCGAACAATAACGCTGACGCTCTCTCGCGAAATCCACCTGAAAGTAAAAACATCCTTATACTAACGCATAATCCAAAAAAGAAAAGAAAATTGAACTTACCTGGCCAATCCAACGACGATCATTCCGACGAATCTGATGAAGAACCATCATCCGATACAACGCCTAACGAACGAATTTTTAGTCCTCCTAGCCAATACAGGGGACGCACCGAAAATCCTAATCCTACTCCAGCTCCTGTTCCAGTGACGGTACCAAATACACCCGATTCACGGACAGAATCCGACTCCACAGAAAATATTTTTAGTCCGCCAGCCCACTTTAAAATGAAAAATATAGAGCAAAAGGGCTCAAGTAACATAAACGAGGAGATTCAAACTCGTAAAAGGAAAAGAAAGACCGGAATTTCTCCAGGTGAAGAAGGATCACAAGACGACCCTATCGACGAGTCGATGTTGGGAAGCTTGCCCTTCGACCCTGGGCGCCCCGGCGAATTAAACGTTCCGAGTGACGGACGATTATTTTGTGAAAATTTAGTTGAACCACAGGGATCACGGGTCGAAATTAATGCTCCTGGTAATCGCGTTGATGTCAACATATACGGTGAAAGACCCGAAGACATCAGCGTTGAGCCAGATCTGCCAATCGATATCTTAAATGATAACCCGCCCCTCGAATTCGACGATTTCTTTGAGGGCTACGGGGCGAATATGGAAGAAAATAATTTGTTGGAGGAAACTACATTGTCGGACGAAAACGAGTCTGAAGAGGAAACGGATCTTTTGTTGGACCCTGGGGAATGCGGTAGAGGTCCCTCAAACGATCCAGCTTATTCAATCGAAGGTGCTTTATCGATACGAGAAGTTCGCGATAATTTGTCAATGCAAAAGGGAGCGAAAATTATTTTTATTACGAGACAAGGGTTACCCCTCGATGACGGAGCCAAGGAACTAGATACTCTCAAAAAGATGCCTCAATATGAGAATATTAATATTTTTAGGGCCAAAGTTGCCAGGGAAAAGGGATGTGCAATGATAGCACTACCAGTCGTTTTTCATCTGAGAGAGAATATTTCCTTGGACGATCTAGGGGACACGTTCGAGTCGTTAAGAGATGTTGTTCGCGAGGAAAATATCACCTCAATTAGTATCGCTAAGACAAATTCAATCGGAGGTCTAAATTGGGCCGAAATTAAAAACCTTTTAATACAAATTCTGAGGGATCAAATGATCGCTCTCACCATCTGTCAACAGCTGATTCGTTTCCCGACGGAGCAAGAGCGCCTCGAAATTATTGCCGAGAAGCACGCCTCCGCGGTCGGTGGCCATAAGGGCGTAAATAAAACTTACAAGCGGATCAGAGAACACTTTTTCTGGGAAAATATGAAGACCCACATTCAAGATTATATAGCGAGATGCAGAAATTGCCAATTAAAAAAATTAGTCCGGGTCAAGACTAAACAGCCCATGGTTATAACCGACACGCCGGGGCGATCTTTCGACAAGATTTCGATGGACGTCGTCGGCCCCCTTCCTACCACCAGTAGCGGAAATTCGTATATCTTGACTATGCAAGACCTGTTAACAAAATGGTCAATCGCTGTCCCGCTGGCTAGGACGACGGCCGTCGACATCGCTGACGCGTTTATAGAACATTTTGTCTGTCAATTTAGTGCTCCGAAGGCAATTCTCACAGATCAGGGGCGAAATTTTCTCTCGAGCTTAATAAGGGCAATCGCAAAAATCTGGCGGATCAAATTATACCAGACAACCGCCTTCCATCCGCAAAGTAACGGATCGATCGAGCGATCGCATCACGTATTGGCGGAATATATAAAACAATATATTGACAAAAATAATGAATGGGACAAATTACTCCGTAGATGTATGTTCTCATATAATACTAGCCAACACGAGGGGACGAAATACACCCCCTTCGAATTAGTTTACGGACACCTGGCTAGGCTCCCATCGGCTCATCAACACATCGAAGAGGACCTGGATCCGACGTACGCGGACTACCTCGAAAATCTGTTTATCACGATCGATCAGCTTCAAAACCTTGCCCGCGAAAATCTAATCGCGGCGAAAGAGAGATCAAAACAATATTACGATCGAAAAATCAACCCACAACAGTTTGACGTTGGTGACGTCGTTCTTATGCTGAAGGAACCAAGTAAAGGGAAATTCAGTGACCAGTACACGGAACCCTGTGAAATTATTGAAATTCTATCCGGGGGAAATTTAAAAATCTTGTATAAAGGGAAATCGCGAATCGTTCACGCGAATAAACTTAGAGGTACCCGCCTCCCACTTGATTAATAATCGGGTATCCTCTCACTTTCAGGAAGACCATGGTACGATTACTACTTGGCTTCCTTCTCTTGCAAGAGGCTTCCGCGCTGTTGGGATACGACTGTGCGGGGCCAAATCTCAACATTACAACTATTTCGCTTAACAACGTAGGAGAATGCAATGTTCCGATCAACGCGCCTATTCCAAAGGAAACATACATTCAACTGCTCCAATTATCAGACTTTTCGCGCGCCGAAGTCGTGCAGTGCCGCGTGGAAATAGACCGCACCATTTACTACTGTGGGATGAGTTCGCACGTTTCGGTGGTTCAGAACGGACGCCAAATTTACCTCCACGAACTCGACGAACGTGGGTGTCAAAAACTTCAGGAAACTGGGATATTACAACTCAGCCCATCCAGCATCATAACCGGGTTAAGGAAGAACAGCACAACCGATCGCGCTATTTTATTAGGCGGTTCCCTCACCAACAGTGGAAGCTGCCAAGGGACACAGTACAGCGACGCGTTTGGAAACTGGAACGGGGTCGTAATCCAAGCAACAGTAAAAATCACGCTGACAAACTACATGGCCGAAGTGAACTTGGTCAATAATAAAATTATCCTTCAGTCAGGTACGCAGTGCTATCTTTCCGATGGTACTTGTTTGGACGTCGAAGGGAATTCAGCCTTCTGGATAACTGAACCAGCAGACTCGTGTCAGTTCAATCGATACGATGTCCTCTTCGAAGGCATTGCCCATAAACAACAAAATCCAGACTCAGCGGCCAACAATCCTGACGTATTCTCACTAACAACGCACGAAACGACGTTCGCGTTAGCAGCCAAATCAATGAAGCATATCTGCGGTTACAATCTCGTTCGTACGGAGCACCCAAAACTTTACATTCTGGAAACACAAAAGGGAAGGACGTTCGCGCAGAAAAAACAAATTCCCGTCAACAATCTCGATATTTTTTCATACACGAACTCCAAATTTATTTACGTTGAAAAACACATCCGTACACAGATACAAAATCTTTACAGAGATGTCGTACTACAGAGGTGTAATCTCGAGCGTCAGGTAATCCAAAACGCATTAAACACAGCCCCTTTGTTCCCGGAAAAATTCGCCACAACAATCATGAAGGCTCACGGATATATGGCCGTAGTATTGGGAGAAGTTGCCCACATTATAAAATGTACACCTGTCGACTGTAGCATCCGCCGGACCAAGGAATGTTACAACGAACTTCCAGTAACGTATCGGAACGAGTCCCGTTATTTATCGCCAATCTCGAAGGTTCTTCTCAAAGCAGGGACCCAAATCGAGTGCGATCCACTTCTTCCAGCATTGTACAACATCGATAATAACTGGTATCGGTTCAGCCCGCAAGGAATCCCAGCTCAAACCCCTCAAGAACTTCACCCGACTGCACATCCATCGTGGAATTACAATCCGATCGGAGACTTAGCAGTTTCTGGAATATACACAGTAGAAGAAATTAATCAATTAAGAGATCGCATCATGTTTCCAGCTGAAAGAGCCGCTCTCCTCAACACTATCGCTCGCGGTTCTGCCGGTTATCCAGTGGCAGGAGGAACAATTGCAATACAAAATTTATTAAGTACCGAGGCAATCGAACAACTCGCGGAAGGTACAATTAACAAAATTTGGCATGGTTTGGAAAAATTCGGAATAGTAAGCTCCGGGTTCTTCGCCATAGCGTTTATCTTCAGCATCGTAAAAGCAGTGATCGACATCATCATACAGGGTTACACCCTTCATTCTCTCTACGGTTGGAGCGTCGCATTAATTGGCGCAATTTGGAATTCTATAACTTATCTTTTAATCACACGCCACTACAAGAAAAACAGCCAACGGGAAAATTCATATGAGATCCCGCGTGAAACAGAACTTTCGGAGGTCGTCTCACAGGAGCCGAAACCGTCCCCATCGAAAAGAAGACTTTCTGGCGTAGACCCTGTACTTTTGGGGCGTCTTACAGCCGGTTCTCAGCCTAAGTAAACCATCGGCTTCGAACTTCTCCGGGGAGGTGTTACGTCCTAGGGTCTCCACCATCGTGTTGGCTGGTATGTATCTGTAACATAAAGAAAATATATTTAAAATTGCCGCTTAAAAAAATAAAATTTATTATTCGAAATAATAGTGACCAACATAGAAAGGCGAAAATAACTTTTAAGGAGCGCTATAGTTCAGTAAACGCTATAGTATGTAGACTAGCGAGCCCCGCGCGCAACTGACCTGCCTCACGGAGCCCGAGCGCCCGATGAGTCATCACTCAGCGCTCTCGAAATTTCAATTTTCATTAACTAACAATAATCGACTTAGAGCATTTTTAACAATTGGAACGTGTTTCTTACGAAAAGGGCTTTATTTTGATACCTCACACGGGTACCTTTTAATCATTTTTACCAAATATCAAAAGTTAACAATTTCAAATTTCATTAACTAACAATTTTACAGTTATCTAAATTTTAACGCTACGAGCGTGTTCTAGATCAAAATCCCTTTCAAATGAATACTCGCACGACCATTTTGCAATAATTCCTCTGTGAGTTATCAATTCGCGGAAAAACCGCGAATAACCGCGAATTACCGCGAATCGTCCAAAAACGTCGAAAATCAAGTTCCAAACGATTAGATTCAATAGCAAAGACCATAATAAGTAACTTGGGTGCTTTTTACAATTTTTCCGAAACATAAAAATTTAACAATATTTAATTTCATTAATTAACAATTATGTGGATAAATTATCTCTGTTACTCTCAAACGATAGGGAACTCAATGCCCTTTAAAATGATTACAAACTCGACCACTTTACACAAATATTTCACCGATATATCAATTCGCGGGTTAACGGCGAAAAACCGCGGAAAACCGCGGATCACCCAAAATACATCAAAAACTCAGGAAATCAATGGGATTTCATAGCAAAGCGATATAGGACACAGTTCAAAAGCGATCGACACATTTTTAAGCATATAAACAATAATTGTTAATAAATAAACAAATTCCGCTACAAATAAATTATCGTTATTTTCAATCAAGGAATACAAATATATGTGTATGGGGAACAGAACCGCTTATTTCGCTATTTCTATCGAGGTATATGTGTATATAAGGTTTATACATAAGTTAAAGTATATATAGATATGTGAGGACATGTATGTACATAGACTCGCTAAAACGCTTCTTATATAATGCTTAGGCTACGAAATAAATTCACATAGGCGAATCTCTGGAACACTTATTTACAAAAACTGCAAATGCATTTCCGGTCTGAAAGTATATTTTTACACAAATAAAATAATAATAACTCACCCACTCGCAGAGGATAAATCTCGTATTGATTATTGTCATCAGAAAATCCGCGAGGTGAAACCCGATATCTTCATCCGGCCTAGCGCGACAGTACAGCCTATCAAACGAATTAATTACGCGAATTCACGCACAAACAAAACTAAATAATTCTTCTTTCCAAACTTACCAAAATTCATACGTCGACACTCGTCAACCCTGACCCTTCACTCGAGTCCTTTTTTTTTATGACCCTTTCTTTCCAATTTTTTCGAGGGTTTTTCCCAGCGAAAGGAAAGGACTCTAGAAAAAACTTCTCAAGAGTCTCTTAGGCGAAGTCACGCACGTGCCAGATGTGACAGTCCTCGTCAAAACGCTGTACAAAAGTTTCCTGAAAAACGCACAGAAGAATTAATCGTCAAATGTTAAACAATAAAAGAAAATATGTGGAAAAGCACACTTACCGATAAAACTTCGCTGCGCACCGTCCAAATCATTGTAAACACCCGTAGAGATCCTGCGAACAAAATAATATTTATAAAACAACAAAATAATTAATTAAATAAACAATAATTGTACTTACCAACCCGAAATTTACTCGCCGTTGGATCCAGAAGAACCTGAAAATAGAAAATGGCAATCAATCAATAAAATAAGCATCGATTCGTAATTAATTAATAAACAACCAATTAATTGTTATAAGAAGATATTAAATATACTTACACACCCGTTGTATCCAGAGAAAACCTAGAAACAATAATGAGATAATAATCTTACAATGAATAGTAAATAAGAATGTAAAATCAATAATTATTTAACTGAAGTTAATTAATTATTGATAAATAAAATATAACGAAATGTACTTACCTTAAAATTAAGCTGAAAATAAATGTAAAATTAATGATTAATTAAACTGGTTTTAAATAATCAATAATTACGAGTTAAACGAATTTATAAAGTATATAGAAACAGTATATAAGAGTCACGGATACTCCCGCGGAGCAGCTGAAAATCGAATAGTTTTTAATAAGTTTTTAGAGTTCTCGAATCTCTCCACAGCTAGCCAGTCGAACTCCGGCCGAGAGCGAGCACGGATACTCCCGCAGAGCAGCTGAAAATCGAAAAGTTTTAATAAGTTTTTAAAGTTCTTTTTTTCGTACAAGTTAATCGTACAAGTTTATTTTAATTTTGTAACATCGCAACTTAAAAGTTTGTAACAATACATAAGTGTAAAAAGGGTGAAAAGTGTTTAAAATAATTATTCAAATCATCCTTAAACCCTCGTTGAGTAATTTCCACCGAATCTCGCGATTAATTAACAATTTATTTCCGTTGAGTAATTTCCACCGAAACTCGCGATAATTCGAAATCATTTCTTTCGTTCGAGTATTATTCACCGAAACTCGCGAATTATTATCATCAATTTTCTTCGAGTGATTTTTCCATTCTTTTCCTCGAGAATTAATATTTCTTAATTGAATAAAATCGAGTCTAATTATTTTTCTCGAATTATAAATTTTCACGAGTTATTTTCATCAAGATTAACTAGAGTCTCAATTTCATGTTTTACAAAAACTCGTGTTCATTACTGAACGAATTTATTAATTTCATTCTCCCTTTTATCTAACATCGTAAATTCTTTGAAACGTGGCATTATTTAATTTCATTTTCGTGCCTTAATTCAGCGATAAACCTGCGGATTTATTTCCTTTATAATCTGGCATATTTCTTTTATTCAATCTCTCAGTTGAATAATTGATTCAAGTTTTTGCGTACGATTCTTTTTGTGCTAGACTCAGGCACGTTAGATCGTATTTTAAATTTCTTCATTTGTATCGTTCGGTGCTGGAGAATTTGGCACGCCGATACATATTTCTATCCTTCTCTCTCTTTCTCATTGTTCTGTGCTGGAGAATTTGGCACGCCAACGAGATTTCTATCTCTCTCTCTCTTTCTCATTGTTCTGTGCTGGAGAATTTGGCACGTCAACGAGATTTCTTTCTCTTTTCTATCCTTTGAACAAACTTGAATTAATTATCGAAATATAAATTTAATTATGAAATTCTCTTATTATGCCTAGACGTCGAGGAGGCGTTAAATTTCAAATCCGCCGGGCTATCGCACGTGCCTGTAACAGACCCGCTCTAAACCGCGGTAATAATAGATCGTGGGTGAAAACATTGTGCAAAGCCACTCATCACTCACAGCTATCTGTAAACTCCGGTGTCGAATATCCGAACGATATTATTTATAATTTGGTGCTAAAATCGGGTCCGAGTAAAATTCGCGTCGTTTCCGACGTTATCATTCGGAAGAGCATCTTCGTTATCGACGCTAATTCGCCATACTCATTGGGACGTTTGGTCGGTTCATCGATCTTCACTCAACGAGAAGAATACCATCCCGATTGTGAAAACATCTCGGAGGCATCGACCGTTTCCCGACCATCAACACCAATCGACATCGAAGTAATAACAATCGATTAACTCATCCGTCGAAGAATAACTAAACGGTAAGTGAGTTTAATTTTACTTTTATTCTGAAAAGGTCATCCGGTAAATATTTCACGAGCATAGGTTTCGGTCCTGAGGGGGAAAATCTCACCTTCTCAAATACGAGATCTAAAATAAGTCTACGCGTCGTACCCCGTGTATCATTTTCCTGGGCAAATAAATTCTTCCGGTTGCCGACCATCGAGCATACTGCTGACGGTAATCCAGTCTGTATCAATCCAATCGGTCAAGTAGAGTTCCACATTTCCAGCAGTCGGTAAACTAACCAACCGCGACCAGGGCAAATCCCTGTCGTACCAAGCGGCCCGCTCTAAAAAGTTTCTCTCTTACCGTCCGTAGCCGTGAATCGTATTGTCAGTATTTCGTTAGATAATTTGTCTCTCTCTCTCTAAAAATCCGGGCATTAAACCACACGACGTAACAACAAGGTTGTTAATTTGTATCGATTCACCCAAAAGTGTATCGGTGATCACCAATTTTCACGTTTATGAACGTTCCGAAACGACATAACTCGATTGTAAGTAATGATCTCGAATCGTACGTCGGAAAGCTGCACTTTTCGAAATGTCAGTGAACGTTGTTAAATTGTATCGACTCACTCAAAAGTGTATCTGTGATCTTCAATTTTCACGTTTATGAACGTTCGGAAACTACACCACTCGATTGTAAGTTATGATCTCGAATCGCACGGCGGAATCTAATTTTGTTCGAAATGTCAGTGAATCTTCTTGATTTGTTGCGATTCTCACAAAAATCTATCGGTGATCACCGTTCTTCATGTTTATGAACGTTCGGAAACGACATCACTCGATTGTAAGTTATGATCTCCGATCACACGTCGGAAAGCTGTTCTGTTCGAAATGTCAGTGAATGTTGTTAAATTGTTTCGATTCACACAAAAGTGTATCGGTGATCACAAATTTTCACGTTTATGAACGTTCGGAAACGACATCACTCGATTGTAAACTGTGATCGCGATTCACACATCGGAAAGCGATTCAGAACGAAATGTCAGTGAATCTGGTTAATTTGAGTCGAATCACACAAAAGTGTATCGGTGATCTCCCATTTTCACGTTTATGATCGTTCGGAAATGACATCACTCGATTGTAAGTTATGATCTCGGATCGCACGTCGGAAAGCTGTTCTGTTCCAAATGTCAGTGATTCTTGTTAATTTCTATCGATTCATACAAAAGTGTATCGGTGATCACCAATTTTCACGTTTATGATGGTTCGGAAACGACATCACTCGATTGTAAGCTGTGATCGCGATTCGCACATCGGAAAGCGATTCAGAACGAAATGTCAGTGAATCTGGTTAATTTGAGTCGATTCACACAAAAGTGTATCGGTGATCACCAATTTTCACGTTTATGAACGTTCGGAAACGACATCACCCGATTGTAAGTTATGATCTCGGATCGCACGTCGGAAAGCTGTTCTGTTCGAAATGTCAGTGAATGTTGTTAAATTGTATCGACTCACTCAAAAGTGTATCTGTGATCTTCAATTTTCACGTTTATGAACGTTCGGAAACTACACCACTCGATTGTAAGTTATGATCTCGAATCGCACGGCGGAATCTAATTTTGTTCGAAATGTCAGTGAATCTTCTTGATTTGTTGCGATTCTCACAAAAATCTATCGTTGATCACCGTTCTTCATGTTTATGAACGTTCGGAAACGACATCACTCGAATGTAAGGTATGATCTCGAATCGCACGTCGGAAAGCTGTTCAGTTCGAAATGTCAGTGATTCTTGTTAATTTCTATCGATTCATACAAAAGTGTATCGGTGATCACCAATTTTCACGTTTATGATGGTTCGGAAACGACATCACTCGATTGTAAGCTGTGATCGCGATTCGCACATCGGAAAGCGATTCAGAACGAAATGTCAGTGAATCTGGTTAATTTGTGTCGATTCACACAAAAGTGTATCTGCGATCACCAATTTTCATGTTTGTGAACGTTCGGAAACGACATCACTCGATTGTGAGGTATGATCTTGAATCGCACGTCGGAAAGCGATGCTAGTCGAAATGTCAGTGAATCTTGTCGATTTGTTACGCATCTCGCCAAAGTCTATCGGTGTTCACCGTTTTTCACGTTTATGAACGTTCGGAAACGACATCACTCGATTGTAAGTTATGATCTCGAATCGCACGTCGGAAATCTGTTCTGTTCGAAATGTCAGTGAATGTTGTTAATTTCTATCGATTCATACAAAAGTGTATCGGTGATCACCAATTTTCATGTTTATGAACGTTCGGATACGACATAACTCGATTGTAAGTAATGATCTCGAATCGCACGTCGGAAAGCTGCTCTTTTCGAAATGTCAGTGAATGTTGTTAAATTGTATCGACCCACTCAAAAGTGTATCTGTGATCTTCAATTTTCACGTTTATGATGGTTCGGAAACGACATCACTCGATTGTAAGTTATGATCTCGATTCCCACATCGGAAAGCGATTCTGTTCGAATTGTCAGTGAATCTTGATAATTTGTAACGATTCTCACAAAAGTTTATTTGTGATCACCAATTTTCATATTTGTGAACGTTCAGAAACGACATCGTTCGAATGTCAGTTCCGGTCTCGAATCGCATTTCGGATTGCGATTCTGATAGAAATGTCGGAAAAAATTGTTGATTCGTAACGATTAACACACAAGGTTATCGCTGATTACTTACTTTCATGTTTATGAAAGATTGGAAACGTTCACCGATGAACGTCACATATCAACAATTTTTCAGACATTTAGTATCGCAATCCGAAGGGCCATTTGAGATCTGAACTGACAATCGAGCGATGAAAACGTTCCCGAACATTCATAAACATGAAGATTGGTGATAGCCAATAAAATTTTTGTTCAATTCATGACAAATTAACAATATCCAATGACATTTCGATTCGAGATCATAAATTGCAATCGAGTGATATCATTTCCGAACGTTCATAAACATGAAAATTGGTGATCACCGATTCACTTTTGTGTGAATTGATAAAAATTAACAAGATTCACTGACATTTCGAACACAACAGCTTTCCCACGTGCGATCCGAGATCATAACTTACAATCGAGTGATGTCATTTCCGAACGTTCATAAACGTGAAAATTGGTGATCACCGATACACTTTTGTGTGAATCGAAACAATTTAACAACATTCACTGACATTTCGAACAGAACAGCTTTCCGACGTGTGATCGGAGATCATAACTTACAATCGAGTGATGTCATTTCCGAACGATCATAAACGTGAAAATTAGTGATCACCGATATACTTTTGTGTGAATCGACACAAATTAACCAGATTCACTGACATTTCGTTCTGAATCGCTTTCCGATGTGCGAATCGCGATCACAGCTTACAATCGAGTGATGTCGTTTCCGAACGTTCATAAACGTGAAAATTGGTGATCACCGATACACTTTTGTGTGAATCGACTCAAATTAACCAGATTCACTGACATTTCGTTCTGAATCGCTTTCCGATGTGCGAATCGCGATCACAGCTTACAATCGAGTGATGTCGTTTCCGAACCATCATAAACGTCAAAATTGGTGATCACCGATACACTTTTGTATGAATCGACAGAAATTAGCAAGAATCACTGACATTTCGAACTGAACAGCTTTCCGACGTGCGATTCGGGATCATACCTTACATTCGAGTGATGTCGTTTCCGAACGTTCATAAACGTGAAAATTGAAGATCACCGATATACTTTTGTGTGAATCGACACAAATTAACCAGATCCACTGACATTTCGTTCTGAATCGCTTTCCGATGTGCGAATCGCGGTCTCACCTTACAATCGAGTGATGTCGTTTCCGAACCATCATAAACGTGAAAATTGGTGATCACCGATACACTTTTGTATGAATCGATAGAAATTAACAAGATTCACTGACATTTCGAACAGAACAGCTTTCCGACGTGCGATCCGAGACCATAACTTACAATCGAGTGATGTCATTTCCGAACGATCATAAACGTGAAAATTGGAGATCACAGATACACTTTTGTGTGATTCGACTAAAATTAACCAGATATTCACTGATATTTCGTTCTGAATCGCTTTCCGATTTGTGAATCCCGATCACAGTTTACAATCGAGTGATGTCGTTTCCGAACGTTCATAAACGTGAAAATTTGTGATCACCGATCCACTTTTGTGTGAATCGATACAATTTAACAACATTCACTGACATTTCGACCAGCATCGCTTTCCGACGTGCGATTCGAGATTATTACACGTCAGCGTTTCAGAACGAAATGTCAGTGTACCTTGTTAAATTGTATCGATTCACCCAAAAGTGTATCGGTGATCACCAATTTTCACGTTTATGAACGTTCCGAAACGACATAACTCGATTGTAAGTAATGATCTCGAATCGTACGTCGGAAAGCTGCACTTTTCGAAATGTCAGTGAATGTTGTTAAATTGTATCGAATCACACAAAAGTGTATCGGTGATCTCCAATTGACACGTTTATGATGGTTCGGAAACGACATCACTCGATTGTAAGTTATGATTTCGATTCGCACATCGGAAAGCGATTCAGAACGAAATGTGTCAGTGAATCTGGTTAGTTTGTGTCGATTCACATAAAAGTGTATCGGTGATCTCCAATTTTCACGTTTATGAACGTTCGAAAACGACATCACTCGTTTGTAAGTTATAATCTCGAATCGCACGTCGGAAAGCTGTTCTGTTCGAAATGTCAGTGAATGTTGTTAAATTGTATCGATTCACACAAAAGTGCATCGGTGATCACCAATTTTCACGTTTATGAACGTTCGGAAAATACATCACCCGATTGTAAGTTATGATCGCGGATCGCACGTCGGAAAGCTGTTCTGTTCGAAATGTCTGTGAATGTTGTTAAATTGTATCGATTCACACAAAAGTGCATCGGTTATCTCCAATTTTCACGTCTCTGAACGTTAGGAAACGGCATCACACGATTGTAAGGTGTGATCGCGATTGGCACATAGGAAAGCGATTCACAACGAAATGTCAGTGAATCTGGTTAATTTGTGTCGATTCACACAAAAGTGTATCTGTGATCACCAATTTTCATGTTTGTGAACGTTCGGAAACGACATCACTCGATTGTAAGGTATGATCTCGAATCGCACGTCGGAAAGCGATGCTAGTCGAAATGTCAGTGAATCTTGTCGATTTGTTACGCATCTCGCCAAAGTCTATCGGTGTTCACCGTTTTTCACGTTTATGAACGTTCGGAATCGACATCACTGTAAGTTATGATCTCGAATCGCACGTCGGAAATCTGTTCTGTTCGAAATGTCAGTGAATGTTGTTAATTTCTATCGATTCATACAAAAGTGTATCGGTGATCACCAATTTTCATGTTTATGAACGTTCGGATACGACATAACTCGATTGTAAGTAATGATCTCGAATCGCACGTCGGAAAGCTGCTCTTTTCGAAATGTCAGTGAATGTTGTTAAATTGTATCGACTCACTCAAAAGTGTATCTGTGATCTTCAATTTTCACGTTTATGATGGTTCGGAAACGACATCACTCGATTGTAAGTTATGATCTCGATTCCCACATCGGAAAGCGATTCTGTTCGAATTGTCAGTGAATCTTGATAATTTGTAACGATTCTCACAAAAGTTTATTTGTGATCACCAATTTTCATATTTGTGAACGTTCAGAAACGACATCGTTCGAATGTCAGTTCCGGTCTCGAATCGCATTTCGGATTGCGATTCTGATAGAAATGTCGGAAAAAATTGTTGATTCGTAACGATTAACACACAAGGTTATCGCTGATTACTTACTTTCATGTTTATGAAAGATTGGAAACGTTCACCGATGAACGTCACATATCAACAATTTTTCAGACATTTAGTATCGCAATCCGAAGGGCCATTTGAGATCTGAACTGACAATCGAGCGATGAAAACGTTCCCGAACATTCATAAACATGAAGATTGGTGATAGCCAATAAAATTTTTGTTCAATTCATGACAAATTAACAATATCCAATGACATTTCGATTCGAGATCATAAATTGCAATCGAGTGATATCATTTCCGAACGTTCATAAACATGAAAATTGGTGATCACCGATTCACTTTTGTGTGAATTGATAAAAATTAACAAGATTCACTGACATTTCGAACACAACAGCTTTCCCACGTGCGATCCGAGATCATAACTTACAATCGAGTGATGTCATTTCCGAACGTTCATAAACGTGAAAATTGGTGATCACCGATACACTTTTGTGTGAATCGAAACAATTTAACAACATTCACTGACATTTCGAACAGAACAGCTTTCCGACGTGTGATCGGAGATCATAACTTACAATCGAGTGATGTCGTTTCCGAACGTTCATAAACGTGAAAATTGAAGATCACCGATATACTTTTGTGTAAATCGACACAAATTAACCAGATTCACTGACATTTCGTTCTGAATCGCTTTCCGATGTGCGAATCGCGATCACAGCTTACAATCGAGTGATGTCGTTTCCGAACGTTCATAAACGTGAAAATTGGTGATCACCGATACACTTTTGTGTGAATCGACTCAAATTAACCAGATTCACTGACATTTCGTTCTGAATCGCTTTCCGATGTGCGAATCGCGATCACAGCTTACAATCGAGTGATGTCGTTTCCGAACCATCATAAACGTGAAAATTGGTGATCACCGATACACTTTTGTATGAATCGATAGAAATTAACAAGAATCACTGACATTTCGAACTGAACAGCTTTCCGACGTGCGATTCGAGATCATACCTTACATTCGAGTGATGTCGTTTCCGAACGTTCATAAACGTGAAAATTGAAGATCACCGATATACTTTTGTGTAAATCGACACAAATTAACCAGATTCACTGACATTTCGTTCTGAATCGCTTTCCGATGTGCGAATCGCGATCACAGCTTACAATCGAGTGATGTCGTTTCCGAACCATCATAAACGTGAAAATTGGTGATCACCGATACACTTTTGTATGAATCGATAGAAATTAACAAGAATCACTGACATTTCGAACTGAACAGCTTTCCGACGTGCGATTCGAGATCATACCTTACATTCGAGTGATGTCGTTTCCGAACGTTCATAAACGTGAAAATTAGTGATCACCGATACACTTTTGTATGAATCGATAGAAATTAACAAGATTCACTGACATTTCGAACAGAACAGCTTTCCGACGTGCGATCCGAGATCATAACTTACAATCGAGTGATGTCATTTCCGAACGATCATAAACGTGAAAATTGGAGATCACCGATACACTTTTGTGTGATTCGACTCAAATTAACCAGATTCACTGACATTTCGTTCTGAATCGCTTTCCGATGTGTGAATCGCGATCACAGTTTACAATCGAGTGATGTCTTTTTCGAACGTTCATAAACGTGAAAATTAGTGATCACCGATACACTTTTGTATGATTCGATAGAAATTAACAAGATTCACTGACATTTCGAACAGAACAGCTTTCCGACGTGTGATCCGAGACCATAACTTACAATCGACTGTTGTCATTTCCGAACGATCATAAACGTGAAAATTGGAGATCACCGATAGATTTTTGTGAGAATCGCAACAAATCAAGAAGATTCACTGACATTTCGAACAAAATTAGATTCCGCCGTGCGATTCGAGATCATAACTTACAATCGAATGGTGTAGTTTCCGAACGTTCATAAACGTGAAAATTGAAGATCACAGATACACTTTTGAGTGAGTCGATACAATTTAACAACATTCACTGACATTTCGAACAGAACAGCTTTCCGACGTGCGATCCGAGATCATAACTTACAATCGGGTGATGTCGTTTCCGAACGTTCATAAACGTGAAAATTGGTGATCACCGATACACTTTTGTGTGAATCGACTCAAATTAACCAGATTCACTGACATTTCGTTCTGAAACGCTTTCCGATGTGCGAATCGCAATCACAGCTTACAATCGAGTGATGTCGTTTCCGAACCATCATAAACGTGAAAATTGGTGGTCACCGATACACTTTTGTATGAATCGATAGAAATTAACAAGATTCACTGACATTTCGAACAGAACAGCTTTCCGACGTGCGATCCGAGATCATAACTTACAATCGAGTGATGTAGTTTCCGAACGTTCATAAACGTGAAAATTGGTGATCACTGATACACTTTTGTATGAATCGACAGAAATTAACAAGAATCACTGACATTTCGAACTGAACAGCTTTCCGACGTGCGATTCGAGATCATACCTTACATTCGAGTGAGGTCGTTTCCGAACGTTCATAAACGTGAAAATTGAAGATCACCGATATACTTTTGTGTGAATGGACACAAATTAACCAGATCCACTGACATTTCGTTCTGAATCGCTTTCCGATGTGCGAATCGCGGTCTCACCTTACAATCGAGTGATGTCGTTTCCGAACCATCATAAACGTGAAAATTAGTGATCACCGATACACTTTTGTATGAATCGATAGAAATTAACAAGATTCACTGACATTTCGAACAGAACAGCTTTCCGACGTGCGATCCGAGATCATAACTTACAATCGACTGATGTAGTTTCCGAACGTTCATAAACGTGAAAATTGGAGATCACCGATACACTTTTGTGTGAATCGACACAAATTAACCAGATTCACTGATATTTCGTTCTGAATCGCTTTCCGATGTACGAATCGCGATCACACCTTACAATCGAGTGATGACATTTCCGAACGTTCATAAACGTGAAAATTGGTTATCACCGATACACTTTTGTGTGAATCAATACAATTTAACAACATTCACTTACATTTCGACCAGCATCGCTTTCCGACGTGCGATTCGAGATTATTACACGTCGCAAAGCGTTTCAGAACGAAATGTCAGTGTAGGTACAAATTAACAAGGTTGTTAATTTGTATCGATTCACCCAAAAGTGTATCGGTGATCACCAATTTTCACGTTTATGAACGTTCCGAAACGACATAACTCGATTGTAAGTAATGATCTCGAATCGTACGTCGGAAAGCTGCACTTTTCGAAATGTCAGTGAATGTTGTTAAATTGTATCGACTCACTCAAAAGTGTATCTGTGATCTTCAATTTTCACGTTTATGAACGTTCGGAAACTACACCACTCGATTGTAAGTTATGATCTCGAATCGCACGGCGGAATCTAATTTTGTTCGAAATGTCAGTGAATCTTCTTGATTTGTTGCGATTCTCACAAAAATCTATCGGTGATCACCGTTCTTCATGTTTATGAACGTTCGGAAACGACATCACTCGATTGTAAGTTATGATCTCCGATCACACGTCGGAAAGCTGTTCTGTTCGAAATGTCAGTGAATGTTGTTAAATTGTTTCGATTCACACAAAAGTGTATCGGTGATCACAAATTTTCACGTTTATGAACGTTCGGAAACGACATCACTCGATTGTAAACTGTGATCGCGATTCACACATCGGAAAGCGATTCAGAACGAAATGTCAGTGAATCTGGTTAATTTGAGTCGAATCACACAAAAGTGTATCGGTGATCTCCCATTTTCACGTTTATGATCGTTCGGAAATGACATCACTCGATTGTAAGTTATGATCTCGGATCGCACGTCGGAAATCTGTTCTGTTCCAAATGTCAGTGATTCTTGTTAATTTCTATCGATTCATACAAAAGTGTATCGGTGATCACCAATTTTCACGTTTATGATGGTTCGGAAACGACATCACTCGATTGTAAGCTGTGATCGCGATTCGCACATCGGAAAGCGATTCAGAACGAAATGTCAGTGAATCTGGTTAATTTGAGTCGATTCACACAAAAGTGTATCGGTGATCACCAATTTTCACGTTTATGAACGTTCGGAAACGACATCACCCGATTGTAAGGTATGATCTCGAATCGCACGTCGGAAAGCGATGCTAGTCGAAATGTCAGTGAATCTTGTCGATTTGTTACGCATCTCGCCAAAGTCTATCGGTGATCACCAATTTTTACGTTTATGAACGTTCGGAAACGACATCACCCGATTGTAAGTTATGATCTCGGATCGCACGTCGGAAAGCTGTTCTGTTCGAAATGTCAGTGATTCTTGTTAATTTCTATCGATTCATACAAAAGTGTATCGGTGATCACCAATTTTCACGTTTATGATGGTTCGGAAACGACATCACTCGATTGTAAGCTGTGATCGCGATTCGCACATCGGAAAGCGATTCAGAACGAAATGTCAGTGAATCTGGTTAATTTGAGTCGATTCACACAAAAGTGTATCGGTGATCACCAATTTTCACGTTTATGAACGTTCGGAAACGACATCACCCGATTGTAAGTTATGATCTCGGATCGCACGTCGGAAAGCTGTTCTGTTCGAAATGTCAGTGAATGTTGTTAAATTGTATCGACTCACTCAAAAGTGTAACTGTGATCTTCAATTTTCACGTTTATGAACGTTCGGAAACTACACCACTCGATTGTAAGTTATGATCTCGAATCGCACGGCGGAATCTAATTTTGTTCGAAATGTCAGTGAATCTTCTTGATTTGTTGCGATTCTCACAAAAATCTATCGTTGATCACCGTTCTTCATGTTTATGAACGTTCGGAAACGACATCACTCGAATGTAAGGTATGATCTCGAATCGCACGTCGGAAAGCTGTTCAGTTCGAAATGTCAGTGATTCTTGTTAATTTCTATCGATTCATACAAAAGTGTATCGGTGATCACCAATTTTCACGTTTATGATGGTTCGGAAACGACATCACTCGATTGTAAGCTGTGATCGCGATTCGCACATCGGAAAGCGATTCAGAACGAAATGTCAGTGAATCTGGTTAATTTGAGTCGATTCACACAAAAGTGTATCGGTGATCACCAATTTTCACGTTTATGAACGTTCGGAAACGACATCACCCGATTGTAAGTTATGATCTCGGATCGCACGTCGGAAAGCTGTTCTGTTCGAAATGTCAGTGAATGTTGTTAAATTGTATCGACTCACTCAAAAGTGTATCTGTGATCTTCAATTTTCACGTTTATGAACGTTCGGAAACTACACCACTCGATTGTAAGTTATGATCTCGAATCGCACGGCGGAATCTAATTTTGTTCGAAATGTCAGTGAATCTTCTTAATTTGTTGCGATTCTCACAAAAATCTATCGTTGATCACCGTTCTTCATGTTTATGAACGTTCGGAAACGACATCACTCGAATGTAAGGTATGATCTCGAATCGCACGTCGGAAAGCTGTTGAGTTCGAAATGTCAGTGATTCTTGTTAATTTCTATCGATTCATACAAAAGTGTATCGGTGATCACCAATTTTCACGTTTATGATGGTTCGGAAACGACATCACTCGATTGTAAGCTGTGATCGCGATTCGCACATCGGAAAGCGATTCAGAACGAAATGTCAGTGAATCTGGTTAATTTGTGTCGATTCACACAAAAGTGTATCTGCGATCACCAATTTTCATGTTTGTGAACGTTCGGAAACGACATCACTCGATTGTGAGGTATGATCTCGAATCGCACGTCGGAAAGCGATGCTAGTCGAAATGTCAGTGAATCTTGTCGATTTGTTACGCATCTCGCCAAAGTCTATCGGTGTTCACCGTTTTTCACGTTTATGAACGTTCGGATACGACATAACTCGATTGTAAGTAATGATCTCGAATCGCACGTCGGAAAGCTGCTCTTTTCGAAATGTCAGTGAATGTTGTTAAATTGTATCGACCCACTCAAAAGTGTATCTGTGATCTTCAATTTTCACGTTTATGATGGTTCGGAAACGACATCACTCGATTGTAAGTTATGATCTCGATTCCCACATCGGAAAGCGATTCTGTTCGAATTGTCAGTGAATCTTGATAATTTGTAACGATTCTCACAAAAGTTTATTTGTGATCACCAATTTTCATATTTGTGAACGTTCAGAAACGACATCGTTCGAATGTCAGTTCCGGTCTCGAATCGCATTTCGGATTGCGATTCTGATAGAAATGTCGGAAAAAATTGTTGATTCGTAACGATTAACACACAAGGTTATCGCTGATTACTTACTTTCATGTTTATGAAAGATTGGAAACGTTCACCGATGAACGTCACATATCAACAATTTTTCAGAAATTTAGTATCGCAATCCGAAGGGCCATTTGAGATCTGAACTGACAATCGAGCGATGAAAACGTTCCCGAACATTCATAAACATGAAGATTGGTGATAGCCAATAAAATTTTTGTTCAATTCATGACAAATTAACAATATCCAATGACATTTCGATTCGAGATCATAAATTGCAATCGAGTGATATCATTTCCGAACGTTCATAAACATGAAAATTGGTGATCACCGATTCACTTTTGTGTGAATTGATAAAAATTAACAAGATTCACTGACATTTCGAACACAACAGCTTTCCCACGTGCGATCCGAGATCATAACTTACAATCGAGTGATGTCATTTCCGAACGTTCATAAACGTGAAAATTGGTGATCACCGATACACTTTTGTGTGAATCGAAACAATTTAACAACATTCACTGACATTTCGAACAGAACAGCTTTCCGACGTGTGATCGGAGATCATAACTTACAATCGAGTGATGTCGTTTCCGAACGTTCATAAACGTGAAAATTGAAGATCACCGATATACTTTTGTGTGAATCGACACAAATTAACCAGATTCACTGACATTTCGTTCTGAATCGCTTTCCGATGTGCGAATCGCGATCACAGCTTACAATCGAGTGATGTCGTTTCCGAACGTTCATAAACGTGAAAATTGGTGATCACCGATACACTTTTGTGTGAATCGACTCAAATTAACCAGATTCACTGACATTTCGTTCTGAATCGCTTTCCGATGTGCGAATCGCGATCACAGCTTACAATCGAGTGATGTCGTTTCCGAACCATCATAAACGTGAAAATTGGTGATCACCGATACACTTTTGTATGAATCGATAGAAATTAACAGATTCACTGACATTTCGAACAGAACAGCTTTCCGACGTGCGATTCGAGATCATAACTTACAATCGAGTATGTAGTTTCCGAACGTTCATAAACGTGAAAATTGGAGATCACCGATACACTTTTGTGTGAATCGACTCAAATTAACCAGATTCACTGACATTTCGTTCTGAATCGCTTTCCGATGTGCGAATCGCGATCACAGCTTACAATCGAGTGATGTCGTTTCCGAACTATCATAAACGTCAAAATTGGTGATCACCGATACACTTTTGTATGAATCGACAGAAATTAGCAAGAATCACTGACATTTCGAACTGAACAGCTTTCCGACGTGCGATTCGGGATCATACCTTACATTCGAGTGATGTCGTTTCCGAACGTTCATAAACGTGAAAATTGAAGATCACCGATATACTTTTGTGTGAATCGACACAAATTAACCAGATCCACTGACATTTCGTTCTGAATCGCTTTCCGATGTGCGAATCGCGGTCTCACCTTACAATCGAGTGATGTCGTTTCCGAACGTTCATAAACGTGAAAATTGGTGATCACCGATACACTTTTGTGTGAATCGACTCAAATTAACCAGATTCACTGACATTTCGTTCTGAATCGCTTTCCGATGTGCGAATCGCGATCACAGCTTACAATCGAGTGATGTCGTTTCCGAACCATCATAAACGTGAAAATTGGTGATCACCGATACACTTTTGTATGAATCGATAGAAATTAACAGATTCACTGACATTTCGAACAGAACAGCTTTCCGACGTGCGATTCGAGATCATAACTTACAATCGAGTATGTAGTTTCCGAACGTTCATAAACGTGAAAATTGGAGATCACCGATACACTTTTGTGTGAATCGACTCAAATTAACCAGATTCACTGACATTTCGTTCTGAATCGCTTTCCGATGTGCGAATCGCGATCACAGCTTACAATCGAGTGATGTCGTTTCCGAACTATCATAAACGTCAAAATTGGTGATCACCGATACACTTTTGTATGAATCGACAGAAATTAGCAAGAATCACTGACATTTCGAACTGAACAGCTTTCCGACGTGCGATTCGGGATCATACCTTACATTCGAGTGATGTCGTTTCCGAACGTTCATAAACGTGAAAATTGAAGATCACCGATATACTTTTGTGTGAATCGACACAAATTAACCAGATCCACTGACATTTCGTTCTGAATCGCTTTCCGATGTGCGAATCGCGGTCTCACCTTACAATCGAGTGATGTCGTTTCCGAACCATCATAAACGTGAAAATTGGTGATCACCGATACACTTTTGTATGAATCGATAGAAATTAACAAGATTCACTGACATTTCGAACAGAACAGCTTTCCGACGTGCGATCCGAGACCATAACTTACAATCGAGTGATGTCATTTCCGAACGATCATAAACGTGAAAATTGGAGATCACAGATACACTTTTGTGTGATTCGACTAAAATTAACCAGATATTCACTGATATTTCGTTCTGAATCGCTTTCCGATTTGTGAATCCCGATCACAGTTTACAATCGAGTGATGTCGTTTCCGAACGTTCATAAACGTGAAAATTTGTGATCACCGATCCACTTTTGTGTGAATCGATACAATTTAACAACATTCACTGACATTTCGACCAGCATCGCTTTCCGACGTGCGATTCGAGATTATTACACGTCAGCGTTTCAGAACGAAATGTCAGTGTACCTTGTTAAATTGTATCGATTCACCCAAAAGTGTATCGGTGATCACCAATTTTCACGTTTATGAACGTTCCGAAACGACATAACTCGATTGTAAGTAATGATCTCGAATCGTACGTCGGAAAGCTGCACTTTTCGAAATGTCAGTGAATGTTGTTAAATTGTATCGAATCACACAAAAGTGTATCGGTGATCTCCAATTGACACGTTTATGATGGTTCGGAAACGACATCACTCGATTGTAAGTTATGATTTCGATTCGCACATCGGAAAGCGATTCAGAACGAAATGTGTCAGTGAATCTGGTTAGTTTGTGTCGATTCACATAAAAGTGTATCGGTGATCTCCAATTTTCACGTTTATGAACGTTCGAAAACGACATCACTCGTTTGTAAGTTATAATCTCGAATCGCACGTCGGAAAGCTGTTCTGTTCGAAATGTCAGTGAATGTTGTTAAATTGTATCGATTCACACAAAAGTGCATCGGTGATCACCAATTTTCACGTTTATGAACGTTCGGAAAATACATCACCCGATTGTAAGTTATGATCGCGGATCGCACGTCGGAAAGCTGTTCTGTTCGAAATGTCTGTGAATGTTGTTAAATTGTATCGATTCACACAAAAGTGCATCGGTTATCTCCAATTTTCACGTCTCTGAACGTTAGGAAACGGCATCACACGATTGTAAGGTGTGATCGCGATTGGCACATAGGAAAGCGATTCACAACGAAATGTCAGTGAATCTGGTTAATTTGTGTCGATTCACACAAAAGTGTATCTGTGATCACCAATTTTCATGTTTGTGAACGTTCGGAAACGACATCACTCGATTGTAAGGTATGATCTCGAATCGCACGTCGGAAAGCGATGCTAGTCGAAATGTCAGTGAATCTTGTCGATTTGTTACGCATCTCGCCAAAGTCTATCGGTGTTCACCGTTTTTCACGTTTATGAACGTTCGGAATCGACATCACTCGATTGTAAGTTATGATCTCGAATCGCACGTCGGAAATCTGTTCTGTTCGAAATGTCAGTGAATGTTGTTAATTTCTATCGATTCATACAAAAGTGTATCGGTGATCACCAATTTTCATGTTTATGAACGTTCGGATACGACATAACTCGATTGTAAGTAATGATCTCGAATCGCACGTCGGAAAGCTGCTCTTTTCGAAATGTCAGTGAATGTTGTTAAATTGTATCGACTCACTCAAAAGTGTATCTGTGATCTTCAATTTTCACGTTTATGATGGTTCGGAAACGACATCACTCGATTGTAAGTTATGATCTCGATTCCCACATCGGAAAGCGATTCTGTTCGAATTGTCAGTGAATCTTGATAATTTGTAACGATTCTCACAAAAGTTTATTTGTGATCACCAATTTTCATATTTGTGAACGTTCAGAAACGACATCGTTCGAATGTCAGTTCCGGTCTCGAATCGCATTTCGGATTGCGATTCTGATAGAAATGTCGGAAAAAATTGTTGATTCGTAACGATTAACACACAAGGTTATCGCTGATTACTTACTTTCATGTTTATGAAAGATTGGAAACGTTCACCGATGAACGTCACATATCAACAATTTTTCAGACATTTAGTATCGCAATCCGAAGGGCCATTTGAGATCTGAACTGACAATCGAGCGATGAAAACGTTCCCGAACATTCATAAACATGAAGATTGGTGATAGCCAATAAAATTTTTGTTCAATTCATGACAAATTAACAATATCCAATGACATTTCGATTCGAGATCATAAATTGCAATCGAGTGATATCATTTCCGAACGTTCATAAACATGAAAATTGGTGATCACCGATTCACTTTTGTGTGAATTGATAAAAATTAACAAGATTCACTGACATTTCGAACACAACAGCTTTCCCACGTGCGATCCGAGATCATAACTTACAATCGAGTGATGTCATTTCCGAACGTTCATAAACGTGAAAATTGGTGATCACCGATACACTTTTGTGTGAATCGAAACAATTTAACAACATTCACTGACATTTCGAACTGAACAGCTTTCCGACGTGCGATTCGAGATCATACCTTACATTCGAGTGATGTCGTTTCCGAACGTTCATAAACGTGAAAATTGAAGATCACCGATATACTTTTGTGTAAATCGACACAAATTAACCAGATTCACTGACATTTCGTTCTGAATCGCTTTCCGATGTGCGAATCGCGATCACAGCTTACAATCGAGTGATGTCGTTTCCGAACCATCATAAACGTGAAAATTGGTGATCACCGATACACTTTTGTATGAATCGATAGAAATTAACAAGAATCACTGACATTTCGAACTGAACAGCTTTCCGACGTGCGATTCGAGATCATACCTTACATTCGAGTGATGTCGTTTCCGAACGTTCATAAACGTGAAAATTAGTGATCACCGATACACTTTTGTATGAATCGATAGAAATTAACAAGATTCACTGACATTTCGAACAGAACAGCTTTCCGACGTGCGATCCGAGATCATAACTTACAATCGGGTGATGTCGTTTCCGAACGTTCATAAACGTGAAAATTGGTGATCACCGATACACTTTTGTGTGAATCGACTCAAATTAACCAGATTCACTGACATTTCGTTCTGAAACGCTTTCCGATGTGCGAATCGCAATCACAGCTTACAATCGAGTGATGTCGTTTCCGAACCATCATAAACGTGAAAATTGGTGATCACCGATACACTTTTGTATGAATCGATAGAAATTAACAAGATTCACTGACATTTCGAACAGAACAGCTTTCCGACGTGCGATCCGAGATCATAACTTACAATCGAGTGATGTAGTTTCCGAACGTTCATAAACGTGAAAATTGGTGATCACTGATACACTTTTGTATGAATCGACAGAAATTAACAAGAATCACTGACATTTCGAACTGAACAGCTTTCCGACGTGCGATTCGAGATCATACCTTACATTCGAGTGAGGTCGTTTCCGAACGTTCATAAACGTGAAAATTGAAGATCACCGATATACTTTTGTGTGAATGGACACAAATTAACCAGATCCACTGACATTTCGTTCTGAATCGCTTTCCGATGTGCGAATCGCGGTCTCACCTTACAATCGAGTGATGTCGTTTCCGAACGTTCATAAACGTGAAAATTGGTGATCACCGATACACTTTTGTGTGAATCGACTCAAATTAACCAGATTCACTGACATTTCGTTCTGAATCGCTTTCCGATGTGCGAATCGCGATCACAGCTTACAATCGAGTGATGTCGTTTCCGAACCATCATAAACGTGAAAATTGGTGATCACCGATACACTTTTGTATGAATCGATAGAAATTAACAGATTCACTGACATTTCGAACAGAACAGCTTTCCGACGTGCGATTCGAGATCATAACTTACAATCGAGTATGTAGTTTCCGAACGTTCATAAACGTGAAAATTGGAGATCACCGATACACTTTTGTGTGAATCGACTCAAATTAACCAGATTCACTGACATTTCGTTCTGAATCGCTTTCCGATGTGCGAATCGCGATCACAGCTTACAATCGAGTGATGTCGTTTCCGAACTATCATAAACGTCAAAATTGGTGATCACCGATACACTTTTGTATGAATCGACAGAAATTAGCAAGAATCACTGACATTTCGAACTGAACAGCTTTCCGACGTGCGATTCGGGATCATACCTTACATTCGAGTGATGTCGTTTCCGAACGTTCATAAACGTGAAAATTGAAGATCACCGATATACTTTTGTGTGAATCGACACAAATTAACCAGATCCACTGACATTTCGTTCTGAATCGCTTTCCGATGTGCGAATCGCGGTCTCACCTTACAATCGAGTGATGTCGTTTCCGAACCATCATAAACGTGAAAATTGGTGATCACCGATACACTTTTGTATGAATCGATAGAAATTAACAAGATTCACTGACATTTCGAACAGAACAGCTTTCCGACGTGCGATCCGAGACCATAACTTACAATCGAGTGATGTCATTTCCGAACGATCATAAACGTGAAAATTGGAGATCACAGATACACTTTTGTGTGATTCGACTAAAATTAACCAGATATTCACTGATATTTCGTTCTGAATCGCTTTCCGATTTGTGAATCCCGATCACAGTTTACAATCGAGTGATGTCGTTTCCGAACGTTCATAAACGTGAAAATTTGTGATCACCGATCCACTTTTGTGTGAATCGATACAATTTAACAACATTCACTGACATTTCGACCAGCATCGCTTTCCGACGTGCGATTCGAGATTATTACACGTCAGCGTTTCAGAACGAAATGTCAGTGTACCTTGTTAAATTGTATCGATTCACCCAAAAGTGTATCGGTGATCACCAATTTTCACGTTTATGAACGTTCCGAAACGACATAACTCGATTGTAAGTAATGATCTCGAATCGTACGTCGGAAAGCTGCACTTTTCGAAATGTCAGTGAATGTTGTTAAATTGTATCGAATCACACAAAAGTGTATCGGTGATCTCCAATTGACACGTTTATGATGGTTCGGAAACGACATCACTCGATTGTAAGTTATGATTTCGATTCGCACATCGGAAAGCGATTCAGAACGAAATGTGTCAGTGAATCTGGTTAGTTTGTGTCGATTCACATAAAAGTGTATCGGTGATCTCCAATTTTCACGTTTATGAACGTTCGAAAACGACATCACTCGTTTGTAAGTTATAATCTCGAATCGCACGTCGGAAAGCTGTTCTGTTCGAAATGTCAGTGAATGTTGTTAAATTGTATCGATTCACACAAAAGTGCATCGGTGATCACCAATTTTCACGTTTATGAACGTTCGGAAAATACATCACCCGATTGTAAGTTATGATCGCGGATCGCACGTCGGAAAGCTGTTCTGTTCGAAATGTCTGTGAATGTTGTTAAATTGTATCGATTCACACAAAAGTGCATCGGTTATCTCCAATTTTCACGTCTCTGAACGTTAGGAAACGGCATCACACGATTGTAAGGTGTGATCGCGATTGGCACATAGGAAAGCGATTCACAACGAAATGTCAGTGAATCTGGTTAATTTGTGTCGATTCACACAAAAGTGTATCTGTGATCACCAATTTTCATGTTTGTGAACGTTCGGAAACGACATCACTCGATTGTAAGGTATGATCTCGAATCGCACGTCGGAAAGCGATGCTAGTCGAAATGTCAGTGAATCTTGTCGATTTGTTACGCATCTCGCCAAAGTCTATCGGTGTTCACCGTTTTTCACGTTTATGAACGTTCGGAATCGACATCACTCGATTGTAAGTTATGATCTCGAATCGCACGTCGGAAATCTGTTCTGTTCGAAATGTCAGTGAATGTTGTTAATTTCTATCGATTCATACAAAAGTGTATCGGTGATCACCAATTTTCATGTTTATGAACGTTCGGATACGACATAACTCGATTGTAAGTAATGATCTCGAATCGCACGTCGGAAAGCTGCTCTTTTCGAAATGTCAGTGAATGTTGTTAAATTGTATCGACTCACTCAAAAGTGTATCTGTGATCTTCAATTTTCACGTTTATGATGGTTCGGAAACGACATCACTCGATTGTAAGTTATGATCTCGATTCCCACATCGGAAAGCGATTCTGTTCGAATTGTCAGTGAATCTTGATAATTTGTAACGATTCTCACAAAAGTTTATTTGTGATCACCAATTTTCATATTTGTGAACGTTCAGAAACGACATCGTTCGAATGTCAGTTCCGGTCTCGAATCGCATTTCGGATTGCGATTCTGATAGAAATGTCGGAAAAAATTGTTGATTCGTAACGATTAACACACAAGGTTATCGCTGATTACTTACTTTCATGTTTATGAAAGATTGGAAACGTTCACCGATGAACGTCACATATCAACAATTTTTCAGACATTTAGTATCGCAATCCGAAGGGCCATTTGAGATCTGAACTGACAATCGAGCGATGAAAACGTTCCCGAACATTCATAAACATGAAGATTGGTGATAGCCAATAAAATTTTTGTTCAATTCATGACAAATTAACAATATCCAATGACATTTCGATTCGAGATCATAAATTGCAATCGAGTGATATCATTTCCGAACGTTCATAAACATGAAAATTGGTGATCACCGATTCACTTTTGTGTGAATTGATAAAAATTAACAAGATTCACTGACATTTCGAACACAACAGCTTTCCCACGTGCGATCCGAGATCATAACTTACAATCGAGTGATGTCATTTCCGAACGTTCATAAACGTGAAAATTGGTGATCACCGATACACTTTTGTGTGAATCGAAACAATTTAACAACATTCACTGACATTTCGAACAGAACAGCTTTCCGACGTGTGATCGGAGATCATAACTTACAATCGAGTGATGTCGTTTCCGAACGTTCATAAACGTGAAAATTGAAGATCACCGATATACTTTTGTGTAAATCGACACAAATTAACCAGATTCACTGACATTTCGTTCTGAATCGCTTTCCGATGTGCGAATCGCGATCACAGCTTACAATCGAGTGATGTTTCCGAACGTTCATAAACGTGAAAATTGGTGATCACCGATACACTTTTGTGTGAATCGACTCAAATTAACCAGATTCACTGACATTTCGTTCTGAATCGCTTTCCGATGTGCGAATCGCGATCACAGCTTACAATCGAGTGATGTCGTTTCCGAACCATCATAAACGTGAAAATTGGTGATCACCGATACACTTTTGTATGAATCGATAGAAATTAACAAGAATCACTGACATTTCGAACTGAACAGCTTTCCGACGTGCGATTCGAGATCATACCTTACATTCGAGTGATGTCGTTTCCGAACGTTCATAAACGTGAAAATTGAAGATCACCGATATACTTTTGTGTAAATCGACACAAATTAACCAGATTCACTGACATTTCGTTCTGAATCGCTTTCCGATGTGCGAATCGCGATCACAGCTTACAATCGAGTGATGTCGTTTCCGAACCATCATAAACGTGAAAATTGGTGATCACCGATACACTTTTGTATGAATCGATAGAAATTAACAAGAATCACTGACATTTCGAACTGAACAGCTTTCCGACGTGCGATTCGAGATCATACCTTACATTCGAGTGATGTCGTTTCCGAACGTTCATAAACGTGAAAATTAGTGATCACCGATACACTTTTGTATGAATCGATAGAAATTAACAAGATTCACTGACATTTCGAACAGAACAGCTTTCCGACGTGCGATCCGAGATCATAACTTACAATCGGGTGATGTCGTTTCCGAACGTTCATAAACGTGAAAATTGGTGATCACCGATACACTTTTGTGTGAATCGACTCAAATTAACCAGATTCACTGACATTTCGTTCTGAAACGCTTTCCGATGTGCGAATCGCAATCACAGCTTACAATCGAGTGATGTCGTTTCCGAACCATCATAAACGTGAAAATTGGTGATCACCGATACACTTTTGTATGAATCGATAGAAATTAACAAGATTCACTGACATTTCGAACAGAACAGCTTTCCGACGTGCGATCCGAGATCATAACTTACAATCGAGTGATGTAGTTTCCGAACGTTCATAAACGTGAAAATTGGTGATCACTGATACACTTTTGTATGAATCGACAGAAATTAACAAGAATCACTGACATTTCGAACTGAACAGCTTTCCGACGTGCGATTCGAGATCATACCTTACATTCGAGTGAGGTCGTTTCCGAACGTTCATAAACGTGAAAATTGAAGATCACCGATATACTTTTGTGTGAATGGACACAAATTAACCAGATCCACTGACATTTCGTTCTGAATCGCTTTCCGATGTGCGAATCGCGGTCTCACCTTACAATCGAGTGATGTCGTTTCCGAACCATCATAAACGTGAAAATTAGTGATCACCGATACACTTTTGTATGAATCGATAGAAATTAACAAGATTCACTGACATTTCGAACAGAACAGCTTTCCGACGTGCGATCCGAGATCATAACTTACAATCGACTGATGTAGTTTCCGAACTTTCATAAACGTGAAAATTGGAGATCACCGATACACTTTTGTGTGAATCGACACAAATTAACCAGATTCACTGATATTTCGTTCTGAATCGCTTTCCGATGTACGAATCGCGATCACACCTTACAATCGAGTGATGACATTTCCGAACGTTCATAAACGTGAAAATTGGTTATCACCGATACACTTTTGTGTGAATCAATACAATTTAACAACATTCACTTACATTTCGACCAGCATCGCTTTCCGACGTGCGATTCGAGATTATTACACGTCGCAAAGCGTTTCAGAACGAAATGTCAGTGTAGGTACAAATTAACAAGGTTGTTAATTTGTATCGATTCACCCAAAAGTGTATCGGTGATCACCAATTTTCACGTTTATGAACGTTCCGAAACGACATAACTCGATTGTAAGTAATGATCTCGAATCGTACGTCGGAAAGCTGCACTTTTCGAAATGTCAGTGAATGTTGTTAAATTGTATCGACTCACTCAAAAGTGTATCTGTGATCTTCAATTTTCACGTTTATGAACGTTCGGAAACTACACCACTCGATTGTAAGTTATGATCTCGAATCGCACGGCGGAATCTAATTTTGTTCGAAATGTCAGTGAATCTTCTTGATTTGTTGCGATTCTCACAAAAATCTATCGGTGATCACCGTTCTTCATGTTTATGAACGTTCGGAAACGACATCACTCGATTGTAAGTTATGATCTCCGATCACACGTCGGAAAGCTGTTCTGTTCGAAATGTCAGTGAATGTTGTTAAATTGTTTCGATTCACACAAAAGTGTATCGGTGATCACAAATTTTCACGTTTATGAACGTTCGGAAACGACATCACTCGATTGTAAACTGTGATCGCGATTCACACATCGGAAAGCGATTCAGAACGAAATGTCAGTGAATCTGGTTAATTTGAGTCGAATCACACAAAAGTGTATCGGTGATCTCCCATTTTCACGTTTATGATCGTTCGGAAATGACATCACTCGATTGTAAGTTATGATCTCGGATCGCACGTCGGAAAGCTGTTCTGTTCCAAATGTCAGTGATTCTTGTTAATTTCTATCGATTCATACAAAAGTGTATCGGTGATCACCAATTTTCACGTTTATGATGGTTCGGAAACGACATCACTCGATTGTAAGCTGTGATCGCGATTCGCACATCGGAAAGCGATTCAGAACGAAATGTCAGTGAATCTGGTTAATTTGAGTCGATTCACACAAAAGTGTATCGGTGATCACCAATTTTCACGTTTATGAACGTTCGGAAACGACATCACCCGATTGTAAGGTATGATCTCGAATCGCACGTCGGAAAGCGATGCTAGTCGAAATGTCAGTGAATCTTGTCGATTTGTTACGCATCTCGCCAAAGTCTATCGGTGATCACCAATTTTTACGTTTATGAACGTTCGGAAACGACATCACCCGATTGTAAGTTATGATCTCGGATCGCACGTCGGAAAGCTGTTCTGTTCGAAATGTCAGTGATTCTTGTTAATTTCTATCGATTCATACAAAAGTGTATCGGTGATCACCAATTTTCACGTTTATGATGGTTCGGAAACGACATCACTCGATTGTAAGCTGTGATCGCGATTCGCACATCGGAAAGCGATTCAGAACGAAATGTCAGTGAATCTGGTTAATTTGAGTCGATTCACACAAAAGTGTATCGGTGATCACCAATTTTCACGTTTATGAACGTTCGGAAACGACATCACCCGATTGTAAGTTATGATCTCGGATCGCACGTCGGAAAGCTGTTCTGTTCGAAATGTCAGTGAATGTTGTTAAATTGTATCGACTCACTCAAAAGTGTAACTGTGATCTTCAATTTTCACGTTTATGAACGTTCGGAAACTACACCACTCGATTGTAAGTTATGATCTCGAATCGCACGGCGGAATCTAATTTTGTTCGAAATGTCAGTGAATCTTCTTGATTTGTTGCGATTCTCACAAAAATCTATCGTTGATCACCGTTCTTCATGTTTATGAACGTTCGGAAACGACATCACTCGAATGTAAGGTATGATCTCGAATCGCACGTCGGAAAGCTGTTCAGTTCGAAATGTCAGTGATTCTTGTTAATTTCTATCGATTCATACAAAAGTGTATCGGTGATCACCAATTTTCACGTTTATGATGGTTCGGAAACGACATCACTCGATTGTAAGCTGTGATCGCGATTCGCACATCGGAAAGCGATTCAGAACGAAATGTCAGTGAATCTGGTTAATTTGTGTCGATTCACACAAAAGTGTATCTGCGATCACCAATTTTCATGTTTGTGAACGTTCGGAAACGACATCACTCGATTGTGAGGTATGATCTCGAATCGCACGTCGGAAAGCGATGCTAGTCGAAATGTCAGTGAATCTTGTCGATTTGTTACGCATCTCGCCAAAGTCTATCGGTGTTCACCGTTTTTCACGTTTATGAACGTTCGGATACGACATAACTCGATTGTAAGTAATGATCTCGAATCGCACGTCGGAAAGCTGCTCTTTTCGAAATGTCAGTGAATGTTGTTAAATTGTATCGACCCACTCAAAAGTGTATCTGTGATCTTCAATTTTCACGTTTATGATGGTTCGGAAACGACATCACTCGATTGTAAGTTATGATCTCGATTCCCACATCGGAAAGCGATTCTGTTCGAATTGTCAGTGAATCTTGATAATTTGTAACGATTCTCACAAAAGTTTATTTGTGATCACCAATTTTCATATTTGTGAACGTTCAGAAACGACATCGTTCGAATGTCAGTTCCGGTCTCGAATCGCATTTCGGATTGCGATTCTGATAGAAATGTCGGAAAAAATTGTTGATTCGTAACGATTAACACACAAGGTTATCGCTGATTACTTACTTTCATGTTTATGAAAGATTGGAAACGTTCACCGATGAACGTCACATATCAACAATTTTTCAGAAATTTAGTATCGCAATCCGAAGGGCCATTTGAGATCTGAACTGACAATCGAGCGATGAAAACGTTCCCGAACATTCATAAACATGAAGATTGGTGATAGCCAATAAAATTTTTGTTCAATTCATGACAAATTAACAATATCCAATGACATTTCGATTCGAGATCATAAATTGCAATCGAGTGATATCATTTCCGAACGTTCATAAACATGAAAATTGGTGATCACCGATTCACTTTTGTGTGAATTGATAAAAATTAACAAGATTCACTGACATTTCGAACACAACAGCTTTCCCACGTGCGATCCGAGATCATAACTTACAATCGAGTGATGTCATTTCCGAACGTTCATAAACGTGAAAATTGGTGATCACCGATACACTTTTGTGTGAATCGAAACAATTTAACAACATTCACTGACATTTCGAACAGAACAGCTTTCCGACGTGTGATCGGAGATCATAACTTACAATCGAGTGATGTCGTTTCCGAACGTTCATAAACGTGAAAATTGAAGATCACCGATATACTTTTGTGTGAATCGACACAAATTAACCAGATTCACTGACATTTCGTTCTGAATCGCTTTCCGATGTGCGAATCGCGATCACAGCTTACAATCGAGTGATGTCGTTTCCGAACGTTCATAAACGTGAAAATTGGTGATCACCGATACACTTTTGTGTGAATCGACTCAAATTAACCAGATTCACTGACATTTCGTTCTGAATCGCTTTCCGATGTGCGAATCGCGATCACAGCTTACAATCGAGTGATGTCGTTTCCGAACCATCATAAACGTGAAAATTGGTGATCACCGATACACTTTTGTATGAATCGATAGAAATTAACAGATTCACTGACATTTCGAACAGAACAGCTTTCCGACGTGCGATTCGAGATCATAACTTACAATCGAGTATGTAGTTTCCGAACGTTCATAAACGTGAAAATTGGAGATCACCGATACACTTTTGTGTGAATCGACTCAAATTAACCAGATTCACTGACATTTCGTTCTGAATCGCTTTCCGATGTGCGAATCGCGATCACAGCTTACAATCGAGTGATGTCGTTTCCGAACTATCATAAACGTCAAAATTGGTGATCACCGATACACTTTTGTATGAATCGACAGAAATTAGCAAGAATCACTGACATTTCGAACTGAACAGCTTTCCGACGTGCGATTCGGGATCATACCTTACATTCGAGTGATGTCGTTTCCGAACGTTCATAAACGTGAAAATTGAAGATCACCGATATACTTTTGTGTGAATCGACACAAATTAACCAGATCCACTGACATTTCGTTCTGAATCGCTTTCCGATGTGCGAATCGCGGTCTCACCTTACAATCGAGTGATGTCGTTTCCGAACCATCATAAACGTGAAAATTGGTGATCACCGATACACTTTTGTATGAATCGATAGAAATTAACAAGATTCACTGACATTTCGAACAGAACAGCTTTCCGACGTGCGATCCGAGACCATAACTTACAATCGAGTGATGTCATTTCCGAACGATCATAAACGTGAAAATTGGAGATCACAGATACACTTTTGTGTGATTCGACTAAAATTAACCAGATATTCACTGATATTTCGTTCTGAATCGCTTTCCGATTTGTGAATCCCGATCACAGTTTACAATCGAGTGATGTCGTTTCCGAACGTTCATAAACGTGAAAATTTGTGATCACCGATCCACTTTTGTGTGAATCGATACAATTTAACAACATTCACTGACATTTCGACCAGCATCGCTTTCCGACGTGCGATTCGAGATTATTACACGTCAGCGTTTCAGAACGAAATGTCAGTGTACCTTGTTAAATTGTATCGATTCACCCAAAAGTGTATCGGTGATCACCAATTTTCACGTTTATGAACGTTCCGAAACGACATAACTCGATTGTAAGTAATGATCTCGAATCGTACGTCGGAAAGCTGCACTTTTCGAAATGTCAGTGAATGTTGTTAAATTGTATCGAATCACACAAAAGTGTATCGGTGATCTCCAATTGACACGTTTATGATGGTTCGGAAACGACATCACTCGATTGTAAGTTATGATTTCGATTCGCACATCGGAAAGCGATTCAGAACGAAATGTGTCAGTGAATCTGGTTAGTTTGTGTCGATTCACATAAAAGTGTATCGGTGATCTCCAATTTTCACGTTTATGAACGTTCGAAAACGACATCACTCGTTTGTAAGTTATAATCTCGAATCGCACGTCGGAAAGCTGTTCTGTTCGAAATGTCAGTGAATGTTGTTAAATTGTATCGATTCACACAAAAGTGCATCGGTGATCACCAATTTTCACGTTTATGAACGTTCGGAAAATACATCACCCGATTGTAAGTTATGATCGCGGATCGCACGTCGGAAAGCTGTTCTGTTCGAAATGTCTGTGAATGTTGTTAAATTGTATCGATTCACACAAAAGTGCATCGGTTATCTCCAATTTTCACGTCTCTGAACGTTAGGAAACGGCATCACACGATTGTAAGGTGTGATCGCGATTGGCACATAGGAAAGCGATTCACAACGAAATGTCAGTGAATCTGGTTAATTTGTGTCGATTCACACAAAAGTGTATCTGTGATCACCAATTTTCATGTTTGTGAACGTTCGGAAACGACATCACTCGATTGTAAGGTATGATCTCGAATCGCACGTCGGAAAGCGATGCTAGTCGAAATGTCAGTGAATCTTGTCGATTTGTTACGCATCTCGCCAAAGTCTATCGGTGTTCACCGTTTTTCACGTTTATGAACGTTCGGAATCGACATCACTCGATTGTAAGTTATGATCTCGAATCGCACGTCGGAAATCTGTTCTGTTCGAAATGTCAGTGAATGTTGTTAATTTCTATCGATTCATACAAAAGTGTATCGGTGATCACCAATTTTCATGTTTATGAACGTTCGGATACGACATAACTCGATTGTAAGTAATGATCTCGAATCGCACGTCGGAAAGCTGCTCTTTTCGAAATGTCAGTGAATGTTGTTAAATTGTATCGACTCACTCAAAAGTGTATCTGTGATCTTCAATTTTCACGTTTATGATGGTTCGGAAACGACATCACTCGATTGTAAGTTATGATCTCGATTCCCACATCGGAAAGCGATTCTGTTCGAATTGTCAGTGAATCTTGATAATTTGTAACGATTCTCACAAAAGTTTATTTGTGATCACCAATTTTCATATTTGTGAACGTTCAGAAACGACATCGTTCGAATGTCAGTTCCGGTCTCGAATCGCATTTCGGATTGCGATTCTGATAGAAATGTCGGAAAAAATTGTTGATTCGTAACGATTAACACACAAGGTTATCGCTGATTACTTACTTTCATGTTTATGAAAGATTGGAAACGTTCACCGATGAACGTCACATATCAACAATTTTTCAGACATTTAGTATCGCAATCCGAAGGGCCATTTGAGATCTGAACTGACAATCGAGCGATGAAAACGTTCCCGAACATTCATAAACATGAAGATTGGTGATAGCCAATAAAATTTTTGTTCAATTCATGACAAATTAACAATATCCAATGACATTTCGATTCGAGATCATAAATTGCAATCGAGTGATATCATTTCCGAACGTTCATAAACATGAAAATTGGTGATCACCGATTCACTTTTGTGTGAATTGATAAAAATTAACAAGATTCACTGACATTTCGAACACAACAGCTTTCCCACGTGCGATCCGAGATCATAACTTACAATCGAGTGATGTCATTTCCGAACGTTCATAAACGTGAAAATTGAAGATCACCGATATACTTTTGTGTAAATCGACACAAATTAACCAGATTCACTGACATTTCGTTCTGAATCGCTTTCCGATGTGCGAATCGCGATCACAGCTTACAATCGAGTGATGTCGTTTCCGAACCATCATAAACGTGAAAATTGGTGATCACCGATACACTTTTGTATGAATCGATAGAAATTAACAAGAATCACTGACATTTCGAACTGAACAGCTTTCCGACGTGCGATTCGAGATCATACCTTACATTCGAGTGATGTCGTTTCCGAACGTTCATAAACGTGAAAATTAGTGATCACCGATACACTTTTGTATGAATCGATAGAAATTAACAAGATTCACTGACATTTCGAACAGAACAGCTTTCCGACGTGCGATCCGAGATCATAACTTACAATCGGGTGATGTCGTTTCCGAACGTTCATAAACGTGAAAATTGGTGATCACCGATACACTTTTGTGTGAATCGACTCAAATTAACCAGATTCACTGACATTTCGTTCTGAAACGCTTTCCGATGTGCGAATCGCAATCACAGCTTACAATCGAGTGATGTCGTTTCCGAACCATCATAAACGTGAAAATTGGTGATCACCGATACACTTTTGTATGAATCGATAGAAATTAACAAGATTCACTGACATTTCGAACAGAACAGCTTTCCGACGTGCGATCCGAGATCATAACTTACAATCGAGTGATGTAGTTTCCGAACGTTCATAAACGTGAAAATTGGTGATCACTGATACACTTTTGTATGAATCGACAGAAATTAACAAGAATCACTGACATTTCGAACTGAACAGCTTTCCGACGTGCGATTCGAGATCATACCTTACATTCGAGTGAGGTCGTTTCCGAACGTTCATAAACGTGAAAATTGAAGATCACCGATATACTTTTGTGTGAATGGACACAAATTAACCAGATCCACTGACATTTCGTTCTGAATCGCTTTCCGATGTGCGAATCGCGGTCTCACCTTACAATCGAGTGATGTCGTTTCCGAACCATCATAAACGTGAAAATTAGTGATCACCGATACACTTTTGTATGAATCGATAGAAATTAACAAGATTCACTGACATTTCGAACAGAACAGCTTTCCGACGTGCGATCCGAGATCATAACTTACAATCGACTGATGTAGTTTCCGAACGTTCATAAACGTGAAAATTGGAGATCACCGATACACTTTTGTGTGAATCGACACAAATTAACCAGATTCACTGATATTTCGTTCTGAATCGCTTTCCGATGTACGAATCGCGATCACACCTTACAATCGAGTGATGACATTTCCGAACGTTCATAAACGTGAAAATTGGTTATCACCGATACACTTTTGTGTGAATCAATACAATTTAACAACATTCACTTACATTTCGACCAGCATCGCTTTCCGACGTGCGATTCGAGATTATTACACGTCGCAAAGCGTTTCAGAACGAAATGTCAGTGTAGGTACAAATTAACAAGGTTGTTAATTTGTATCGATTCACCCAAAAGTGTATCGGTGATCACCAATTTTCACGTTTATGAACGTTCCGAAACGACATAACTCGATTGTAAGTAATGATCTCGAATCGTACGTCGGAAAGCTGCACTTTTCGAAATGTCAGTGAATGTTGTTAAATTGTATCGACTCACTCAAAAGTGTATCTGTGATCTTCAATTTTCACGTTTATGAACGTTCGGAAACTACACCACTCGATTGTAAGTTATGATCTCGAATCGCACGGCGGAATCTAATTTTGTTCGAAATGTCAGTGAATCTTCTTGATTTGTTGCGATTCTCACAAAAATCTATCGGTGATCACCGTTCTTCATGTTTATGAACGTTCGGAAACGACATCACTCGATTGTAAGTTATGATCTCCGATCACACGTCGGAAAGCTGTTCTGTTCGAAATGTCAGTGAATGTTGTTAAATTGTTTCGATTCACACAAAAGTGTATCGGTGATCACAAATTTTCACGTTTATGAACGTTCGGAAACGACATCACTCGATTGTAAACTGTGATCGCGATTCACACATCGGAAAGCGATTCAGAACGAAATGTCAGTGAATCTGGTTAATTTGAGTCGAATCACACAAAAGTGTATCGGTGATCTCCCATTTTCACGTTTATGATCGTTCGGAAATGACATCACTCGATTGTAAGTTATGATCTCGAATCGCACGTCGGAAAGCTGTTCAGTTCGAAATGTCAGTGATTCTTGTTAATTTCTATCGATTCATACAAAAGTGTATCGGTGATCACCAATTTTCACGTTTATGATGGTTCGGAAACGACATCACTCGATTGTAAGCTGTGATCGCGATTCGCACATCGGAAAGCGATTCAGAACGAAATGTCAGTGAATCTGGTTAATTTGAGTCGATTCACACAAAAGTGTATCGGTGATCACCAATTTTCACGTTTATGAACGTTCGGAAACGACATCACCCGATTGTAAGTTATGATCTCGGATCGCACGTCGGAAAGCTGTTCTGTTCGAAATGTCAGTGAATGTTGTTAAATTGTATCGACTCACTCAAAAGTGTATCTGTGATCTTCAATTTTCACGTTTATGAACGTTCGGAAACTACACCACTCGATTGTAAGTTATGATCTCGAATCGCACGGCGGAATCTAATTTTGTTCGAAATGTCAGTGAATCTTCTTAATATGTTGCGATTCTCACAAAAATCTATCGTTGATCACCGTTCTTCATGTTTATGAACGTTCGGAAACGACATCACTCGAATGTAAGGTATGATCTCGAATCGCACGTCGGAAAGCTGTTGAGTTCGAAATGTCAGTGATTCTTGTTAATTTCTATCGATTCATACAAAAGTGTATCGGTGATCACCAATTTTCACGTTTATGATGGTTCGGAAACGACATCACTCGATTGTAAGCTGTGATCGCGATTCGCACATCGGAAAGCGATTCAGAACGAAATGTCAGTGAATCTGGTTAATTTGTGTCGATTCACACAAAAGTGTATCTGCGATCACCAATTTTCATGTTTGTGAACGTTCGGAAACGACATCACTCGATTGTGAGGTATGATCTCGAATCGCACGTCGGAAAGCGATGCTAGTCGAAATGTCAGTGAATCTTGTCGATTTGTTACGCATCTCGCCAAAGTCTATCGGTGTTCACCGTTTTTCACGTTTATGAACGTTCGGATACGACATAACTCGATTGTAAGTAATGATCTCGAATCGCACGTCGGAAAGCTGCTCTTTTCGAAATGTCAGTGAATGTTGTTAAATTGTATCGACCCACTCAAAAGTGTATCTGTGATCTTCAATTTTCACGTTTATGATGGTTCGGAAACGACATCACTCGATTGTAAGTTATGATCTCGATTCCCACATCGGAAAGCGATTCTGTTCGAATTGTCAGTGAATCTTGATAATTTGTAACGATTCTCACAAAAGTTTATTTGTGATCACCAATTTTCATATTTGTGAACGTTCAGAAACGACATCGTTCGAATGTCAGTTCCGGTCTCGAATCGCATTTCGGATTGCGATTCTGATAGAAATGTCGGAAAAAATTGTTGATTCGTAACGATTAACACACAAGGTTATCGCTGATTACTTACTTTCATGTTTATGAAAGATTGGAAACGTTCACCGATGAACGTCACATATCAACAATTTTTCAGAAATTTAGTATCGCAATCCGAAGGGCCATTTGAGATCTGAACTGACAATCGAGCGATGAAAACGTTCCCGAACATTCATAAACATGAAGATTGGTGATAGCCAATAAAATTTTTGTTCAATTCATGACAAATTAACAATATCCAATGACATTTCGATTCGAGATCATAAATTGCAATCGAGTGATATCATTTCCGAACGTTCATAAACATGAAAATTGGTGATCACCGATTCACTTTTGTGTGAATTGATAAAAATTAACAAGATTCACTGACATTTCGAACACAACAGCTTTCCCACGTGCGATCCGAGATCATAACTTACAATCGAGTGATGTCATTTCCGAACGTTCATAAACGTGAAAATTGGTGATCACCGATACACTTTTGTGTGAATCGAAACAATTTAACAACATTCACTGACATTTCGAACAGAACAGCTTTCCGACGTGTGATCGGAGATCATAACTTACAATCGAGTGATGTCGTTTCCGAACGTTCATAAACGTGAAAATTGAAGATCACCGATATACTTTTGTGTGAATCGACACAAATTAACCAGATTCACTGACATTTCGTTCTGAATCGCTTTCCGATGTGCGAATCGCGATCACAGCTTACAATCGAGTGATGTCGTTTCCGAACGTTCATAAACGTGAAAATTGGTGATCACCGATACACTTTTGTGTGAATCGACTCAAATTAACCAGATTCACTGACATTTCGTTCTGAATCGCTTTCCGATGTGCGAATCGCGATCACAGCTTACAATCGAGTGATGTCGTTTCCGAACCATCATAAACGTGAAAATTGGTGATCACCGATACACTTTTGTATGAATCGATAGAAATTAACAAGAATCACTGACATTTCGAACTGAACAGCTTTCCGACGTGCGATTCGAGATCATACCTTACATTCGAGTGATGTCGTTTCCGAACGTTCATAAACGTGAAAATTAGTGATCACCGATACACTTTTGTATGAATCGATAGAAATTAACAAGATTCACTGACATTTCGAACAGAACAGCTTTCCGACGTGCGATCCGAGATCATAACTTACAATCGAGTGATGTCATTTCCGAACGATCATAAACGTGAAAATTGGAGATCACCGATACACTTTTGTGTGATTCGACTCAAATTAACCAGATTCACTGACATTTCGTTCTGAATCGCTTTCCGATGTGTGAATCGCGATCACAGTTTACAATCGAGTGATGTCGTTTCCGAACGTTCATAAACGTGAAAATTAGTGATCACCGATACACTTTTGTATGATTCGATAGAAATTAACAAGATTCACTGACATTTCGAACAGAACAGCTTTCCGACGTGTGATCCGAGACCATAACTTACAATCGACTGTTGTCATTTCCGAACGATCATAAACGTGAAAATTGGAGATCACCGATAGATTTTTGTGAGAATCGCAACAAATCAAGAAGATTCACTGACATTTCGAACAAAATTAGATTCCGCCGTGCGATTCGAGATCATAACTTACAATCGAGTGGTGTAGTTTCCGAACGTTCATAAACGTGAAAATTGAAGATCACAGATACACTTTTGAGTGAGTCGATACAATTTAACAACATTCACTGACATTTCGAACAGAACAGCTTTCCGACGTGCGATTCGAGATCATACCTTACATTCGAGTGAGGTCGTTTCCGAACGTTCATAAACGTGAAAATTGAAGATCACCGATATACTTTTGTGTGAATGGACACAAATTAACCAGATCCACTGACATTTCGTTCTGAATCGCTTTCCGATGTGCGAATCGCGGTCTCACCTTACAATCGAGTGATGTCGTTTCCGAACCATCATAAACGTGAAAATTAGTGATCACCGATACACTTTTGTATGAATCGATAGAAATTAACAAGATTCACTGACATTTCGAACAGAACAGCTTTCCGACGTGCGATCCGAGATCATAACTTACAATCGAGTGATGTCATTTCCGAACGATCATAAACGTGAAAATTGGAGATCACCGATACACTTTTGTGTGATTCGACTCAAATTAACCAGATTCACTGACATTTCGTTCTGAATCGCTTTCCGATGTGTGAATCGCGATCACAGTTTACAATCGAGTGATGTCGTTTCCGAACGTTCATAAACGTGAAAATTAGTGATCACCGATACACTTTTGTATGAATCGATAGAAATTAACAAGATTCACTGACATTTCGAACAGAACAGCTTTCCGACGTGCGATCCGAGACCATAACTTACAATCGACTGTTGTCATTTCCGAACGATCATAAACGTGAAAATTGGAGATCACCGATAGATTTTTGTGAGAATCGCAACAAATCAAGAAGATTCACTGACATTTCGAACAAAATTAGATTCCGCCGTGCGATTCGAGATCATAACTTACAATCGAGTGGTGTAGTTTCCGAACGTTCATAAACGTGAAAATTGAAGATCACAGATACACTTTTGAGTGAGTCGATACAATTTAACAACATTCACTGACATTTCGAACAGAACAGCTTTCCGACGTGCGATCCGAGATCATAACTTACAATCGGGTGATGTCGTTTCCGAACGTTCATAAACGTGAAAATTGGTGATCACCGATACACTTTTGTGTGAATCGACTCAAATTAACCAGATTCACTGACATTTCGTTCTGAAACGCTTTCCGATGTGCGAATCGCAATCACAGCTTACAATCGAGTGATGTCGTTTCCGAACCATCATAAACGTGAAAATTGGTGATCACCGATACACTTTTGTATGAATCGATAGAAATTAACAAGATTCACTGACATTTCGAACAGAACAGCTCTCCGACGTGCGATCCGAGATCATAACTTACAATCGAGTGATGTAGTTTCCGAACGTTCATAAACGTGAAAATTGGTGATCACCGATACACTTTTGTATGAATCGACAGAAATTAACAAGAATCACTGACATTTCGAACTGAACAGCTTTCCGACGTGCGATTCGAGATCATACCTTACATTCGAGTGAGGTCGTTTCCGAACGTTCATAAACGTGAAAATTGAAGATCACCGATATACTTTTGTGTGAATGGACACAAATTAACCAGATCCACTGACATTTCGTTCTGAATCGCTTTCCGATGTGCGAATCGCGGTCTCACCTTACAATCGAGTGATGTCATTTCCGAACGATCATAAACGTGAAAATTGGAGATCACCGATACACTTTTGTGTGATTCGACTCAAATTAACCAGATTCACTGACATTTCGTTTTGAATCGCTTTCCGATGTGTGAATGGCGATCACAGTTTACAATCGAGTGATGTCGTTTCCGAACGTTCATAAACGTGAAAATTTGTGATCACCGATCCACTTTTGTGTGAATCGATACAATTTAACAACATTCACTGAAATTTCGAACAGCACAGCTTTCCGACGTGCGATCCGAGATCATAACTTACAATCGACTGATGTAGTTTCCGAACGTTCATAAACGTGAAAATTGGAGATCACCGATACACTTTTGTGTGAGTCGACACAAATTAACCAGATTCACTGATATTTCGTTCTGAATCGCTTTCCGATTTGTGAATCGCGATTACAGTTTACAATCGAGTGATGTTGTTTCCGAACGTTCATAAACGTGAAAATTGGTGATCACCGATACACTTTTGTATGAATCGACAGAAATTAACAAGAATCACTGACATTTCGAACTGAACAGCTTTCCGACGTGCGATTCGAGATCATACCTTACATTCGAGTGAGGTCGTTTCCGAACGTTCATAAACGTGAAAATTGAAGATCACCGATATACTTTTGTGTGAATGGACACAAATTAACCAGATCCACTGACATTTCGTTCTGAATCGCTTTCCGATGTGCGAATCGCGGTCTCACCTTACAATCGAGTGATGTCGTTTCCGAACCATCATAAACGTGAAAATTAGTGATCACCGATACACTTTTGTATGAATCGATAGAAATTAACAAGATTCACTGACATTTCGAACAGAACAGCTTTCCGACGTGTGATCCGAGATCATAACTTACAATCGAGTGATGTCATTTCCGAACGATCATAAACGTGAAAATTGGAGATCACCGATACACTTTTGTGTGATTCGACTCAAATTAACCAGATTCACTGACATTTCGTTTTGAATCGCTTTCCGATGTGTGAATGGCGATCACAGTTTACAATCGAGTGATGTCGTTTCCGAACGTTCATAAACGTGAAAATTTGTGATCACCGATCCACTTTTGTGTGAATCGATACAATTTAACAACATTCACTGACATTTCGAACAGCACAGCTTTCCGACGTGCGATCCGAGATCATAACTTACAATCGACTGATGTAGTTTCCGAACGTTCATAAACGTAAAAATTGGAGATCACCGATACACTTTTGTGTGATTCGACTCAAATTAACCAGATTCACTGACATTTCGTTCTGAATCGCTTTCCGATGTGTGAATCGCGATCACAGTTTACAATCGAGTGATGTCGTTTCCGAACGTTCATAAACGTGAAAATTAGTGATCACCGATACACTTTTGTATGAATCGATAGAAATTAACAAGATTCACTGACATTTCGAACAGAACAGCTTTCCGACGTGCGATCCGAGACCATAACTTACAATCGACTGTTGTCATTTCCGAACGATCATAAACGTGAAAATTGGAGATCACCGATAGATTTTTGTGAGAATCGCAACAAATCAAGAAGATTCACTGACATTTCGAACAAAATTAGATTCCGCCGTGCGATTCGAGATCATAACTTACAATCGAGTGGTGTAGTTTCCGAACGTTCATAAACGTGAAAATTGAAGATCACAGATACACTTTTGAGTGAGTCGATACAATTTAACAACATTCACTGACATTTCGAACAGAACAGCTTTCCGACGTGCGATCCGAGATCATAACTTACAATCGGGTGATGTCGTTTCCGAACGTTCATAAACGTGAAAATTGGTGATCACCGATACACTTTTGTGTGAATCGACTCAAATTAACCAGATTCACTGACATTTCGTTCTGAAACGCTTTCCGATGTGCGAATCGCAATCACAGCTTACAATCGAGTGATGTCGTTTCCGAACCATCATAAACGTGAAAATTGGTGATCACCGATACACTTTTGTATGAATCGATAGAAATTAACAAGATTCACTGACATTTCGAACAGAACAGCTCTCCGACGTGCGATCCGAGATCATAACTTACAATCGAGTGATGTAGTTTCCGAACGTTCATAAACGTGAAAATTGGTGATCACCGATACACTTTTGTATGAATCGACAGAAATTAACAAGAATCACTGACATTTCGAACTGAACAGCTTTCCGACGTGCGATTCGAGATCATACCTTACATTCGAGTGAGGTCGTTTCCGAACGTTCATAAACGTGAAAATTGAAGATCACCGATATACTTTTGTGTGAATGGACACAAATTAACCAGATCCACTGACATTTCGTTCTGAATCGCTTTCCGATGTGCGAATCGCGGTCTCACCTTACAATCGAGTGATGTCATTTCCGAACGATCATAAACGTGAAAATTGGAGATCACCGATACACTTTTGTGTGATTCGACTCAAATTAACCAGATTCACTGACATTTCGTTTTGAATCGCTTTCCGATGTGTGAATGGCGATCAGAGTTTACAATCGAGTGATGTCGTTTCCGAACGGTCATAAACGTGAAAATTTGTGATCACCGATCCACTTTTGTGTGAATCGATACAATTTAACAACATTCACTGACATTTCGAACAGCACAGCTTTCCGACGTGCGATCCGAGATCATAACTTACAATCGACTGATGTAGTTTCCGAACGTTCATAAACGTGAAAATTGGAGATCACCGATACACTTTTGTGTGAGTCGACACAAATTAACCAGATTCACTGATATTTCGTTCTGAATCGCTTTCCGATTTGTGAATCGCGATTACAGTTTACAATCGAGTGATGTTGTTTGCGAACGTTCATAAACGTGAAAATTTGTGATCACCGATACACTTTTGTGTGAATCGAAACAATTTAACAACATTCACTGACATTTCGAACAGAACAGCTTTCCGACGTGCGATCCGAGATCATAACTTACAATCGAGTGATGGCATTTCCGAACGATCATAAACGTCAAAATTGGAGATCACCGATACACTTTTGTGTGATTCGACTCAAATTAACCAGATTCACTGACATTTCGTTCTGAAACGCTTTCCGATGTGCGAATCGCGATCACAGCTTACAATCGAGTGATGTCGTTTCCGAACCATCATAAACGTGAAAATTGGTGATCACCGATACACTTTTGTATGAATCGATAGAAATTAACAAGATTCACTCACATTTCGAACAGAACAGCTTTCCGACGTGCGATCCGAGATCATCACTTACAATCGAGTGATGTAGATTCCGAACGTTCATAAACGTGAAAATTGGAGATCACCGATACACTTTTGTGTGAATCGACTCAAATTAACCAGATTCACTGACATTTCGTTCTGAATCGCTTTCCGATGTGCGAATCGCGATCACAGCTTACAATCGAGTGATGTCGTTTCCGAACCATCATAAATGTGAAAATTGGTGATCACCGATACACTTTTGTATGAATCGACAGAAATTAACAAGAATCACTGACATTTCGAACAGAACAGCTTTCCGACGTGCGATCCGAGACCATAACTTACAATCGAGTGATGTCATTTCCGAACGATCATAAACGTGAAACTTGGAGATCACAGATACACTTTTGTGTGATTCGACTCAAATTAACCAGATTCACTGACATTTCGTTCTGAATCGTTCTCCGATTTGTGAATCCCGATCACAGTTTACAATCGAGTGATGTCGTTTCCGAACGTTCATAAACGTGAAAATTTGTGATCACCGATCCACTTTTGTGTGAATCGATACAATTTAACAACATTCACTGACATTTCGAACAGCACAGCTTTCCAACGTGCGATCCGAGATCATAACTTACAATCGAGTGATATAGTTTCCGAACGTTCATAAACGTGAAAATTGGAGATCACCGATACACTTTTGTGTGAATCGACACAAATTAACCAGATTCACTGATATTTCCTTCTGAATCGCATTCCGAAGTACGAATCGCGATCACACCTTACAATCGAGTGATGACGTTTCCGAACGTTTATAAACGTGAAAATTGGTTATCACCGATACACTTTTGTGTGAATCAATACAATTTAACAACATTCACTGACATTTCGACCAGCATCGCTTTCCGACGTGCGATTCGAGATTATTACACGTCGTAAAGCGTTTCAGAACGAAATGTCAGTGTACCTTGTTAATTTGCATCGATTCACCCAAAAGTGTATCGGTGATCACCAATTTTCACGTTTATGAACGTTCCGAAACGACATAACTCGATTGTAAGTAATGATCTCGAATCGTACGTCGGAAAGCTGCACTTTTCGAAATGTCAGTGAATGTTGTTAAATTGTATCGATTCACACAAAAGTGTATCGGTGATCTTCAATTGACACGTTTATGATGGTTCGGAAACGACATCACTCGATTGTAAGTTATGATCTTCGATCACACGTCGGAAAGCTGTTCTGTTCGAAATGTCAGTGAATCTTGTTAATTTCTATCGATTCATACAAAAGTGTATCGGTGATCACTAATTTTCACGTTTATGATGGTTCGGAAACGACATCACTCGATTGTAAGGTGAGACCGCGATTCGCACATCGGAAAGCGATTCAGAACGAAATGTCAGTGTATCTTTTTAATTTGTGTCGATTCACACAAAAGTATATCGGTGATCTTCAATTTTCACGTTTATGAACGTTCGGAAACGACATCACTCGAATGTAAGGTATGATCTCGAATCGCACGTCGGAAAGCGTTGCTAGTCGAAATATCAGTGAATCTTGTCGATTTGTTACGCATCTCGCCAAAGTCTATCGGTGTTCACCGTTTTTCACGTTTATGAACGTTCGGAAACGACATCACTCGATTGTAAGTTATGATCTCGAATCGCACGTCGGAAATCTGTTCTGTTCGAAATGTCAGTGAATGTTGTTAATTTCTATCGATTCATACAAAAGTGTATCGGTGATCACCAATTTTCATGTTTATGAACGTTCGGATACGACATAACTCGATTGTAAGTAATGATCTCGAATCGCACGTCGGAAAGCTGCTCTTTTCGAAATGTCAGTGAATGTTGTTAAATTGTATCGACTCACTCAAAAGTGTATCTGTGATCTTCAATTTTCACGTTTATGATGGTTCGGAAACGACATCACTCGATTGTAAGTTATGATCTCGATTCCCACATCGGAAAGCGATTCTGTTGGAATTGTCAGTGAATCTTGATAATTTGTAACGATTCTCACAAAAGTTTATTTGTGATCACCAATTTTCATATTTGTGAACGTTCAGAAACGACATCGTTCGAATGTCAGTTCCGGTCTCGAATCGCATTTCGGATTGCGATTCTGATAGAAATGTCGGAAAAAATTGTTGATTCGTAACGATTAACACAAAAGGTTATCGCTGATTACTTACTTTCATGTTTATGAAAGATTGGAAACGTTCACCGATGAACGTCACATATCAACAATTTTTCAGACATTTAGTATCGCAATCCGAAGGGCCATTTGAGATCTGAACTGACAATCGAGCGATGAAAACGTTCCCGAACTTTCATAAACATGAAGATTGGTGATCACCAATAAAATTTTTGTTCAATTCATGACAAATTAACAATATCCAATGACATTTCGATTCGAGATCATAAATTGCAATCGAGTGATATCATTTCCGAACGTTCATAAACATGAAAATTGGTGATCACCGATTCACTTTTGTGTGAATTGATAAAAATTAACAAGATTCACTGACATTTCGAACACAACAGCTTTCCCACGTGCGATCCGAGATCATAACTTACAATCGAGTGATGTCATTTCCGAACGTTCATAAACGTAAAAATTGGTGATCACCGATACACTTTTGTGTGAATCGAAACAATTTAACAACATTCACTGACATTTCGAACAGAACAGCTTTCCGACGTGTGATCGGAGATCATAACTTACAATCGAGTGATGTAGTTTCCGAACGTTCATAAACGTGAAAATTGGAGATCACCGATACACTTTTGTGTGAATCGACTCAAATTAACCAGATTCACTGACATTTCGTTCTGAATCGCTTTCCGATGTGCGAATCGCGATCACAGCTTACAATCGAGTGATGTCGTTTCCAAACCATCATAAACGTGAAAATTGGTGATCACCGATACACTTTTGTATGAATCGATAGAAATTAACAAGATTCACTGACATTTCGAACAGAACAGCTTTCCGACGTGCGATCCGAGATCATCACTTACAATCGAGTGATGTAGTTTCCGAACGTTCATAAACGTGAAAATTGGAGATCACCGATAAACTTTTGTGTGAATCGACTCAAATTAACCAGATTCACTGACATTTCGTTCTGAATCGCTTTCCGATGTGCGAATCTCGATCACAGCTTACAATCGAGTGATGTCGTTTCCGAACCATCATAAACGTGAAAATTGGTGATCACCGATACACTTTTGTATGAATCGATAGAAATTAACAAGATTCACTGACATTTCGAACAGAACAGCTTTCCGACGTGCGATCCGAGACCATAACTTACAATCGAGTGATGTCATTTCCGAACGATCATAAACGTGAAAATTGGAGATCGCAGATACACTTTTGTGTGATTCGACTCAAATTAACCAGATTCACTGACATTTCGTTCTGAATCGTTTTCCGATTTGTGAATCCCGATCACAGTTTACAATCGAGTGATGTCGTTTCCGAACGTTCATAAACGTGAAAATTTGTGATCACCGATCCACTTTTGTGTGAATCGATACAATTTAACAACATTCACTGACATTTCGAACAGCACAGCTTTCCGACGTGCGATCCGAGATCATAACTTACAATCGAGTGATGTAGTTTCCGAACGTTCATAAACGTGAAAATTGGAGATCACCGATACACTTTTGTGTGAATCGACACAAATTAACCAGATTCACTGATATTTCCTTCTGAATCGCATTCCGAAGTACGAATCGCGATCACACCTTACAATCGAGTGATGACGTTTCCGAACGTTCATAAACGTGAAAATTGGTTATCACCGATACACTTTTGTGTGAATCAATACAATTTAACAACATTCACTGACATTTCGACCAGCATCGCTTTCCGACGTGCGATTCGAGATTATTACACGTCGTAAAGCGTTTCAGAACGAAATGTCAGTGTACCTTGTTAATTTGCATCGATTCACCCAAAAGTGTATCGGTGATCACCAATTTTCACGTTTATGAACGTTCCGAAACGACATAACTCGATTGTAAGTAATGATCTCGAATCGTACGTCGGAAAGCTGCACTTTTCGAAATGTCAGTGAATGTTGTTAAATTGTATCGATTCACACAAAAGTGTATCGGTGATCTTCAATTGACACGTTTATGATGGTTCGGAAACGACATCACTCGATCGTAAGTTATGATCTCGATTCGCACATCGGAAAGCGATTCAGAACGAAATGTCAGTGAATCTGGTTAATTTGTGTCGATTCACACAAAAGTGTATCGGTAATCTCCAATTTTCACGTTTATGAACGTTCGGAAACGACATCACTCGTTTGTAAGTTATGATCTCGAATCGCACGTCGGAAAGCTGTTCTGTTCGAAATGTCAGTGAATCTTGTTATTGTATCGATTCATACAAAAGTGTATGGGTGATCACCAATTTTCATGTTTACGCACGTTCGGATACGACATAACTCGATTGTAAGCAATGATCTCGAATCGCACGGCGGAATCTATTTTTGTTCGAAATGTCAGTGAATCTTCTTGATTTGTTGCGATTCTCACAAAAATCTATCGGTGATCACCGTTCTTCATGTTTATGAACGTTCGGAAACGACATCACTCGAATGTAAGGTATGATCTCGAATCGCACGTCGGAAAGCTGTTCAGTTCGAAATGTCAGTGATTCTTGTTAATTTCTATTGATTCATACAAAAGTGTATCGGTGATCACCAATTTTCACGTTTATGATGGTTCGGAAACGACATAACTCGATTGTAAGCAATGATCTCGAATCGCACGGCGGAATCTATTTTTGTTCGAAATGTCAGTGAATCTTCTTGATTTGTTGCGATTCTCACAAAAATCTATCGGTGATCACCGTTCTTCATGTTTATGAACGTTCGGAAACGACATCACTCGAATGTAAGGTATGATCTCGAATCGCACATCGGAAAGCGATTCAGAACGAAATGTCAGTGAATCTGGTTAATTTGAGTCGATTCACACAAAAGTGTATCGGTGATCACCAATTTTTACGTTTATGAACGTTCAGAAACGACATCACTCGATTGTAAGTTATGATCTTCGATCACACGTCGGAAAGCTGTTCTGTTCGAAATGTCAGTGAATCTTGTTAATTTCTATCGATTCATACAAAAGTGTATCGGTGATCACTAATTTTCACGTTTATGATGGTTCGGAAACGACATCACTCGATTGTAAGGTGAGACCGCGATTCGCACATCGGAAAGCGATTCAGAACGAAATGTCAGTGTATCTTTTTAATTTGTGTCGATTCACACAAAAGTATATCGGTGATCTTCAATTTTCACGTTTATGAACGTTCGGAAACGACATCACTCGAATGTAAGGTATGATCTCGAATCGCACGTCGGAAAGCGATGCTAGTCGAAATATCAGTGAATCTTGTCGATTTGTTACGCATCTCGCCAAAGTCTATCGGTGTTCACCGTTTTTCACGTTTATGAACGTTCGGAAACGACATCACTCGATTGTAAGTTATGATCTCGAATCGCACGTCGGAAATCTGTTCTGTTCGAAATGTCAGTGAATGTTGTTAATTTCTATCGATTCATACAAAAGTGTATCGGTGATCACCAATTTTCATGTTTATGAACGTTCGGATACGACATAACTCGATTGTAAGTAATGATCTCGAATCGCACGTCGGAAAGCTGCTCTTTTCGAAATGTCAGTGAATGTTGTTAAATTGTATCGACTCACTCAAAAGTGTATCTGTGATCTTCAATTTTCACGTTTATGATGGTTCGGAAACGACATCACTCGATTGTAAGTTATGATCTCGATTCCCACATCGGAAAGCGATTCTGTTGGAATTGTCAGTGAATCTTGATAATTTGTAACGATTCTCACAAAAGTTTATTTGTGATCACCAATTTTCATATTTGTGAACGTTCAGAAACGACATCGTTCGAATGTCAGTTCCGGTCTCGAATCGCATTTCGGATTGCGATTCTGATAGAAATGTCGGAAAAAATTGTTGATTCGTAACGATTAACACACAAGGTTATCGCTGATTACTTACTTTCATGTTTATGAAAGATTGGAAACGTTCACCGATGAACGTCACATATCAACAATTTTTCAGACATTTAGTATCGCAATCCGAAGGGCCATTTGAGATCTGAACTGACAATCGAGCGATGAAAACGTTCCCGAACTTTCATAAACATGAAGATTGGTGATCACCAATAAAATTTTTGTTCAATTCATGACAAATTAACAATATCCAATGACATTTCGATTCGAGATCATAAATTGCAATCGAGTGATATCATTTCCGAATGTTCATAAACATGAAAATTGGTGATCACCGATTCACTTTTGTGTGAATTGATAAAAATTAACAAGATTCACTGACATTTCGAACACAACAGCTTTCCCACGTGCGATCCGAGATCATAACTTACAATCGAGTGATGTCATTTCCGAACGTTCATAAACGTAAAAATTGGTGATCACCGATACACTTTTGTGTGAATCGAAACAATTTAACAACATTCACTGACATTTCGAACAGAACAGCTTTCCGACGTGTGATCGGAGATCATAACTTACAATCGAGTGATGTAGTTTCCGAACGTTCATAAACGTGAAAATTGGAGATCACCGATACACTTTTGTGTGAATCGACTCAAATTAACCAGATTCACTGACATTTCGTTCTGAATCGCTTTCCGATGTGCGAATCGCGATCACAGCTTACAATCGAGTGATGTCGTTTCCAAACCATCATAAACGTGAAAATTGGTGATCACCGATACACTTTTGTATGAATCGATAGAAATTAACAAGATTCACTGACATTTCGAACAGAACAGCTTTCCGACGTGCGATCCGAGATCATCACTTACAATCGAGTGATGTAGTTTCCGAACGTTCATAAACGTGAAAATTGGAGATCACCGATAAACTTTTGTGTGAATCGACTCAAATTAACCAGATTCACTGACATTTCGTTCTGAATCGCTTTCCGATGTGCGAATCTCGATCACAGCTTACAATCGAGTGATGTCGTTTCCGAACCATCATAAACGTGAAAATTGGTGATCACCGATACACTTTTGTATGAATCGATAGAAATTAACAAGATTCACTGACATTTCGAACAGAACAGCTTTCCGACGTGCGATCCGAGACCATAACTTACAATCGAGTGATGTCATTTCCGAACGATCATAAACGTGAAAATTGGAGATCACAGATACACTTTTGTGTGATTCGACTCAAATTAACCAGATTCACTGACATTTCGTTCTGAATCGTTTTCCGATTTGTGAATCCCGATCACAGTTTACAATCGAGTGATGTCGTTTCCGAACGTTCATAAACGTGAAAATTTGTGATCACCGATCCACTTTTGTGTGAATCGATACAATTTAACAACATTCACTGACATTTCGAACAGCACAGCTTTCCGACGTGCGATCCGAGATCATAACTTACAATCGAGTGATGTAGTTTCCGAACGTTCATAAACGTGAAAATTGGAGATCACCGATACACTTTTGTGTGAATCGACACAAATTAACCAGATTCACTGATATTTCCTTCTGAATCGCATTCCGAAGTACGAATCGCGATCACACCTTACAATCGAGTGATGACGTTTCCGAACGTTCATAAACGTGAAAATTGGTTATCACCGATACACTTTTGTGTGAATCAATACAATTTAACAACATTCACTGACATTTCGACCAGCATCGCTTTCCGACGTGCGATTCGAGATTATTACACGTCGTAAAGCGTTTCAGAACGAGATGTCAGTGTACCTTGTTAATTTGCATCGATTCACCCAAAAGTGTATCGGTGATCACCAATTTTCACGTTTATGAACGTTCCGAAACGACATAACTCGATTGTAAGTAATGATCTCGAATCGTACGTCGGAAAGCTGCACTTTTCGAAATGTCAGTGAATGTTGTTAAATTGTATCGATTCACACAAAAGTGTATCGGTGATCTTCAATTGACACGTTTATGATGGTTCGGAAACGACATCACTCGATCGTAAGTTATGATCTCGATTCGCACATCGGAAAGCGATTCAGAACGAAATGTCAGTGAATCTGGTTAATTTGTGTCGATTCACACAAAAGTGTATCGGTAATCTCCAATTTTCACGTTTATGAACGTTCGGAAACGACATCACTCGTTTGTAAGTTATGATCTCGAATCGCACGTCGGAAAGCTGTTCTGTTCGAAATGTCAGTGAATGTTGTTAAATTGTATCGATTCATACAAAAGTGTATGGGTGATCACCAATTTTCATGTTTACGCACGTTCGGATACGACATAACTCGATTGTAAGCAATGATCTCGAATCGCACGGCGGAATCTATTTTTGTTCGAAATGTCAGTGAATCTTCTTGATTTGTTGCGATTCTCACAAAAATCTATCGGTGATCACCGTTCTTCATGTTTATGAACGTTCGGAAACGACATCACTCGAATGTAAGGTATGATCTCGAATCGCACGTCGGAAAGCTGTTCAGTTCGAAATGTCAGTGATTCTTGTTAATTTCTATCGATTCATACAAAAGTGTATCGGTGATCACCAATTTTCACGTTTATGATGGTTCGGAAACGACATCACTCGATTGTAAGCTGTGATCGCGATTCGCACATCGGAAAGCGATTCAGAACGAAATGTCAGTGAATCTGGTTAATTTGAGTCAATTCACACAAAAGTGTATCGGTGATCACCAATTTTTACGTTTATGAACGTTCGGAAACGACATCACCCGATTGTAAGTTATGATCTCGGATCGCACGTCGGAAAGCTGTTCTGTTCGAAATGTCAGTGAATGTTGTTAAATTGTATCGACTCACTCAAAAGTGTATCTGTGATCTTCAATTTTCACGTTTATGAACGTTCGGAAACTACACCACTCGATTGTAAGTTATGATCTCGAATCGCACGGCGGAATCTAATTTTGTTCGAAATGTCAGTGAATCTTCTTGATTTGTTGCGATTCTCACAAAAATCTATCGTTGATCACCGTTCTTCATGTTTATGAACGTTCGGAAACGACATCACTCGAATGTAAGGTATGATCTCGAATCGCACGTCGGAAAGCTGTTCAGTTCGAAATGTCAGTGATTCTTGTTAATTTCTATCGATTCATACAAAAGTGTATCGGTGATCACCAATTTTCACGTTTATGATGGTTCGGAAACGACATCACTCGATTGTAAGCTGTGATCGCAATTCGCACATCGGAAAGCGATTCAGAACGAAATGTCAGTGAATCTGGTTAATTTGAGTCGATTCACACAAAAGTGTATCGGTGATCACCAATTTTCACGTTTATGAACGTTCGGAAACGACATCACCCGATTGTAAGTTATGATCTCGGATCGCACGTCGGAAAGCTGTTCTGTTCGAAATGTCAGTGAATGTTGTTAAATTGTATCGACTCACTCAAAAGTGTATCTGTGATCTTCAATTTTCACGTTTATGAACGTTCGGAAACTACACCACTCGATTGTAAGTTATGATCTCGATTCCCACATCGGAAAGCGATTCAGAACGAAATGTCAGTGAATCTGGTTAATTTGATTCGAATCACACAAAAGTGTATCGGTGATCTCCAATTTTCACGTTTATGATCGTTCGGAAATGACATCACTCGATTGTAAGTTATGATCTCGGATCGCACGTCGGAAAGCTGTTCTATTCGAAATGTCAGTGAATCTTGTTAATTTCTATCGATTCATACAAAAGTGTACCGGTGATCACTAATTTTCACGTTTATGATGGTTCGGAAACGACATCACTCGATTGTAAACTGTGATCGCGATTCGCACATCGGAAAGCGATTCAGAACGAAATGTCAGTGAATCTGGTTAATTTGTGTCGATTCACACAAAAGTGTATCTGCGATCACCAATTTTCATGTTTGTGAACGTTCGGAAACGACATCACTCGATTGTAAGGTATGATCTCGAATCGCACGTCGGAAAGCGATGCTAGTCGAAATGTCAGTGAATCTTGTCGATTTGTTACGCATCTCGCCAAAGTCTATCGGTGTTCACCGTTTTTCACGTTTATGAACGTTCGGAAACGACATAACTCGATTGTAAGTAATGATCTCGAATCGCACGTCGGAAAGCTGCTCTTTTCGAAATGTCAGTGAATGTTGTTAAATTGTATCGACTCACTCAAAAGTGTATCTGTGATCTTCAATTTTCACGTTTATGATGGTTCGGCAACGACATCACTCGATTGTAAGTTATGATCTCGATTCCCACATCGGAAAGCGATTCTGTTCGAATTGTCAGTGAATCTTGATAATTTGTAACGATTCTCACAAAAGTTTATTTGTGATCACCAATTTTCATATTTGTGAACGTTCAGAAACGACATCGTTCGAATGTCAGTTCCGGTCTCGAATCGCATTTCGGATTGCGATTCTGATAGAAATGTCGGAAAAAATTGTTGATTCGTAACGATTAACACACAAGGTTATCGCTGATTACTTACTTTCATGTTTATGAAAGATTGGAAACGTTCACCGATGAACGTCACATATCACCAATTTTACAGACATTTAGTAAATCTTGAAAAAACATTATCTGTAAAAAAAACTAATCTGTATCTATTTTTTAAAGTGTCAAAAGAATCAAATAACAAGTAAAAAATAAAAAACCGAAAAATCGCGCTTGAAATCATTTTGGAAACCGATGCCTCATTCTTCTTATTTGATTCGAACAGCTAAATCAATTGAAAAAAATTCCATCTAATTTACGTGCAGCATTAAAATTTATTATATGAATTCGAGGCCAAGTATTTTCTAATGAATTGAAAAGTTACCACTTGAGTTACGTGCAGCACTAAAATTTATGATATCAATCGAAGGACACGTAATTTATGAGTAACTCCAAATTTCAACATTATGGAATTGTTCTAAGAAGCTTTTAAATCGAAAAAAATCACATGCAAGCTAGTCATTTCTTACTCTATGGTGGCAAAGACTTATAAGAAAATCGATTCTTTTCAGACTTTCAGGAGCTTCTGATATTATTCACAATATTCGACGTCGATTGGAGCGATACAAATTATGTTTAAATATGAGTTAAAAGTACTTGTCCGGCCCATCACTATTCATTCAAATAAAAATCAATCATAAAAAAACGAAATTGTACGGCAGAGTCCGGTTGAAAATCGATTGACATGCGATTTATTATTAGTTTAATGTTCTTAATAATAGTATAGGTTAGTTATACCGAATGAAATTCGTTCGCTGGAAAAAGTGAGAAGTAAAAATTGCCGTCATTCCAATGCCAACTGGGGAGTTATTTTTGGAAGCTTGAACATATTTAATGTGCAAAATGTTTTTTATTTATCGATGCACAATAACATCCCTTGTATAGTACAGGACAGTTCGTTTCCATTCTTAATCAATTAGTGCAATTAAGGGAATATTACTTGAAGATAACTCTCTAAATACGCTCTGCATGAATATTTGTGCCCGATCAGATCTAGAGAAGCCCTGATTTTTATTTGAATAAACAATTTTGATGGAAAGTGATGGGCCGGACAAGTACTTTTAACTCATATTTAAACATAATTTGTATCGCTCCAATCGACGTCGAATATTGTGAATAATATCAGAAGCTCCTGAAAGTCTGAAAAGAATCGATTTTCTTATAAGTCTTTGCCACCATAGAGTAAGAAATGACTAGCTTGCATGTGATTTTTTTCGATTTAAAAGCTTCTTAGAACAATTCCATAATGTTGAAATTTGGAGTTACTCATAAATTACGTGTCCTTCGATTGATATCATAAATTTTAGTGCTGCACGTAACTCAAGTGGTAACTTTTCAATTCATTAGAAAATACTTGGCCTCGAATTCATATAATAAATTTTAATGCTGCACGTAAATTAGATGGAATTTTTTTCAATTGATTTAGCTGTTCGAATCAAATAAGAAGAATGAGGCATCGGTTTCCAAAATGATTTCAAGCGCGATTTTTCGGTTTTTTATTTTTTACTTGTTATTTGATTCTTTTGACACTTTAAAAAATAGATACAGATTAGTTTTTTTTACAGATAATGTTTTTTCAAGATTTGTGAAAATTTTTTCGAATTGTTCTGTATTTTTTTTTATAAAATCATTTTTGTGACAATTTGAAAAAAAAAATATTTTTAAAGTTTTTTTTATGGATGGAATTATCAGCAAACGAGGGACCATCAATGTACTTGTCCCAACCTTTTTTTTCCTAGGGGAAGTTTATGGTTTGATATCACGTCTTTTTTCTCAAAAGTTCCTTATTTATGTTCAGTTGACTATAGGAATTTAGTTTAAATTTCTATGAATTATTTATGATTTTCGTCTTATAACGTTGGTTTTCACGAAAAAAGACCTATTTTTCGTAAAAATTGAACTGGAAATATTTCGTCACAGGTTTGTTCTTGGACTTTGGCAACTTTTTTCCTTGTACCTTAATATGTTGTGTCAATTAGGAACCAAAGAGCACGATGGAAAGCGGGTTGGAGGCCGAAATATGATTTTCGGCTTATAACGTTGGTTTCTACGAAAAAAGACCTATTTTTCATCGAAATTGTACTGAAAATATTTCGTCACAGGTCTCTCCTTGGACTTTGGCGATTTTTTTCCTTGTACTCTAATATGTTTTGTCAATTAGGAACCAAAGAGCACGGTGAAAAGCAAGTTGTAGGTCGTGATATGATTTTCGGCTTATAACGTTGATTTCCACGAAAAAAGATCTAAATTTCGTAAAAATTGTACTGGAAATATTTCGATAGAGGTTTGTTCTTGGACTTCGGTGATTTTTCTCCTTGTCTTCTAATATGTTTTGTCCATTGGAAACTCAAGAGCTTGTAGCAATGCGTGTTGCGGGCTGAGATATGATTTCCGGCTTATAACGTTAGTGAAAAGAAAGGAAAAGAGAAAAGATAGATCAAATTCAAGACACAACGAATACAACAGAATTGGCCATTTTTAAATGTCGTTTTTGCATTCTGAATCTAGACATTTTCGTGTCATCCAAAACATGCCCCCGATGAAATATATTTCCAAAGTTTGCAAGTGGCCGCGGAGATCCACTTATCTACAGTTTGATAGTTGCAGAAAAAAGGCACCAGTAAACATTTATTATGTCAGAATTCAAAGAAGTAAAAAAAACTGAGCGTACTTGATTCAACAGAGCAACGGAATTCAAAGACGTTTAAGGTACCTGTATTGCTTGTGGAGGAAAACAATTTCATTTCAGGATAATTTAGAAATAAATTAGGAAATTCAAAAATTTAGCATAGAATTTAGAAAAAGGAAAATTAAGATAATTAGTAAAGCTGAAAACTTTTGTGATGAATTTTTGAAATTACATGTTACGGTTGGAGTAAAAAATTTAAATAATTCGCACACATGCTGCGACACAAAAATATCAAAGTTTGAAGGTATTCGCTCCATACCGCAGTAATACAAACTTTAATACTATTTGAAAAGAAATACTTTAAAACTTGCTGAACAAAGTTCCATTACATATTACCATAATCACAGATAGGGGGTGATACTTAGCACATATACTTATCCACAGAAATTTCCAAGTTCGCAGGTATCTGCTGCGATTCAATGTATCTGCGCAATGAGTTTGGAAGACAGCAATTTCAAATCCATCCATAAATGAGCAACTGAAGACTTTTGTAATGAATTTTTCACTTCATATTTATGTTATGGTGCGAGTCAAAAAATAAAATGAATGGCACAGTATATAAATTTTATAGTTTGCAGATTTTTGCTGTATTTCAATGATCCAAATCTATAGTATTAGAGTGGAAAGTTGTTAGAAGTCATGATGTTACATTAAAATGACATAGCGCACATAACATTCAGAAATTCTGTAGGTTTCCATGATGTTGGCAGGTATTATACTTAATCGCATCGAAAACTGAGCAACTGTACACTTATCGTAATGAATGTTTTCACCAATAATTCCACATTTGCAGTTTGCAGAATAGGAATACTCAACATACACGTCATTTCATAAGTATTGTTGTCAATATTTGTGTTTGCCTACCGCATTCCGAAGATTCAACTTTTCATATTATCAGGAAAAAAAGCATGCAAAGACTTTTTGGAACAAGTTTCAAAATTTATTACTCGACAGACCAGGTGGAAAAAGAATAACTACACTTATATCAAGACCAGAAACGGTTTTGAGAATCTGTTGTACAAAATGTGCGATTGATGATCATAATTGGAAACCTCTTGAATCACGTTACCACAATCAGCATGAAGAAATAGTAGAAAATCACAGGACACATATTAGGCAACCAATTAATAATATGCATCGATCCACTGCAAACTGATGGAGTCAAAACAAGGATCGGAAAGAGCAGAGCCATAGTTAAAAAGAAAAAAGACAGCGCAATTGAAAGAGAACAGAAATCAAAATTGTTTCATGTATCTGTGCATTAGTTTCTGAAGACAGTAATTTCAGATCTATTCAGAAATAAGTAGGTGAAGACTTTAGTAATGAATATCTTCGTTAATATATTCCAGTCGGAACCAAAAAGTTAAAAGATTGGCATACCTGCTATTTCACAGAAATATCAAAGTTCATAGGTACTTGCTACGTACCAGTTATACAGACTTTGGTGCTATAGGGAAAAACACTTCAAAATTACATGAACCACATTTTTGAAACTTATTATGACACATTCAAAAAAAAAGTGACAGATACGATGCATGTTGAAGCAAGCAAAATGCTGTAATTTTGTATGTCTCCTTGGTTATCCGCAGACAAAATATTTGATCACATCCAAAAATGATCAGGTGTAGACTTGCAGACATGAATTTTTCAACCCACAATGCCAATCGCAAACATGGTCTGGAAATATTCAATATACATGTCACTTCATCACTTTGTCGAACTTTAGAGGTGTTCATTGCATTTCGAAGATACAAATTTTGATATCATGAAAATTAAGCACCCAATGACTTATTGAAATAAATTTCCAAATTTATCATATAACAACTCAAGTGAATATATCTATGCATTTACATGGCCCAAAGATTTTTCAAAACTTGGGTGTATGAACAAGCAATCATGAAGGCTTTTTGTTATAAATATTTCAAATTATCTTGTTGAAATTAATATAAAAAAATAGAAATACGAATATCTCTCGTATTGTCTGGAGAACAAATAGAAATTGGTATGACAATACACTGTAAGCTAAGAAGGTGGAAAAAAGGGACCGGTGAACACAGCCAAACTAAATGAAAGAAATGATGACAACAATACATTGAATTACTTGACCAAAGTTTTTTAAAATTTATTTGAATTCGATTACACACAACCATCCACCTCTTTCTTTAATGTAATTACACAACATAGAATTTCTGTTTGGAAAGAACATTTTAGAGGTTATAATGAACGAACGTTTTTTTTCTCATTGTTATTATTATTATTATTCAACACTAATTAGTCACGTCATTAATAATATCGATTCCTTCCACTTTTCAATAACCACTTTTATTTTTCTACACTCTGCACGCAACAGCACTCCGGCGGTCATAACCCCAAACGTCAACATGACGCGAAATCTCGCAAATTTGCTATCTATGTATATATTACGATATCGAAGTAGAACAGATAATTCTTAATTTTCACGATACACATTATTCACGTTTCCACTTCTCAATATTTTACTCACTCTCAGTACACTGTATGAGATCAATTAATCCACTTTTGAGGTTTTATTTATTATAGATATTATTGTCGTGAATTGGGCTCGAAAATTATTGAAACTTCTTTTATGAAAAAAATAAAATTGATTATATCCACTGCTATTTCCAATAATGTTTTATTTATTTAAACGAAATTTGCAAATCTTGCACCGTTGATCCACGGGGCTACGATCGCAATCACTTTATAATAACATAACAGACGATAACAGACGGTATACAAGAAAACATTGAGGACTATCAGAAACTTTCTCATCGGCGATTGGTCGAGACGGATAGATTCTCACCGGTGATTGGTTATGATAGGCATCAAGAAGCCCTTGTATGTATCGGTCCGAACCCATATACGGATACGTCAGCTGCGTAAATGTGTTGGTACTTTTTGCATAATCTTGAGCCCGTGCAAAGTTTTTTTTCAGCAATTACGCCACCGATCATGCTGATTTTGGGCGCAATCGAAAGAGAATTTCTTAATTAGCTGAAAGTTCAATTTTCAAATTGCGACATAACTCCTGAGCTTCGCAATTCAAGAAAATGACATGTCGATTTTACCCCCACCACCACGAATCGTTTTATTCAGAGATAATATAGTCTCGGCGAGAGCCTCGGGCCAGCAGACGACAGGGCTGTCAATGTACTTGTCCCGAGACTCTGCCGAGTCTCTTGATCGCAATCCGAAGGGCCATTTGAGATCTGAACTGACAATCGAGCGATGAAAACGTTCCCGAACTTTCATAAACATGAAGATTGGTGATCACCAATAAAATTTTTGTTCAATACATGACAAATTAACAATATCCAATGACATTTCGATTCGAGATCATAAATTGCAATCGAGTGATATCATTTCCGAACGTTCATAAACATGAAAATTGGTAATCACCGATTCACTTTTGTGTGAATTGATAAAAATTAACAAGATTCACTGACATTTCGAACACAACAGCTTTCCCACGTGCGATCTGAGATCATAACTTACAATCGAGTGATGTCATTTCCGAACGTTCATAAACGTGAAAATTGGTGATCACCGATACACTTTTGTGTGAATCGAAACAATTTAACAACATTCACTGACATTTCGAACAGAACAGCTTTCCGACGTGTGATCGGAGATCATAACTTACAATCGAGTGATGTCGTTTCCGAACGTTCATAAACGTGAAAATTGAAGATCACCGATATACTTTTGTGTGAATCGACACAAATTAACCAGATTCACTGACATTTCGTTCTGAATCGCTTTCCGATGTGCGAATCGCGGTCTCACCTTACAATCGAGTGATGTCGTTTCCGAACCATCATAAACGTGAAAATTAGTGATCACCGATACACTTTTGTATGAATCGATAGAAATTAACAAGATTCACTGACATTTCGAACAGAACAGCTTTCCGACGTGCGATTCGAGATCATAACTTACAATCGGGTGATGTCGTTTCCGAACGTTCATAAACGTGAAATTTGTGATCACCGATACACTTTTGTGTGAATCGACTCAAATTAACCAGATTCACTGACATTTCGTTCTGAATCGCTTTCCGATGTGCGAATCGCGATCACAGCTTACAATCGAGTGATGTCGTTTCCGAACCATCATAAACGTGAAAATTGGTGATCACCGATACATTTTTGTATGAATCGATAGAAATTAACAAGAATCACTGACATTTCGAACTGAACAGCTTTCCGACGTGCGATTCGAGATCATACCTTACATTCGAGTGATGTCGTTTCCGAACGTTCATAAACGTGAAAATTAGTGATCACCGATACAATTTTGTATGAATCGATAGAAATTAACAAGATTCACTGACATTTCGAACAGAACAGCTTTCCGACGTGCGATCCGAGATCATAACTTACAATCGAGTGATGTCATTTCCGAACGATCATAAACGTCAAAATTGGAGATCACCGATACACTTTTGTGTGATTCGACTCAAATTAACCAGATTCACTGACATTTCGTTCTGAAACGCTTTCCGATGTGCGAATCGCGATCACAGCTTACAATCGAGTGATGTCGTTTCCGAACCATCATAAACGTGAAAATTGGTGATCACCGATACACTTTTGTATGAATCGATAGAAATTAACAAGATTCACTCACATTTCGAACAGAACAGCTTTCCGACGTGCGATCCGAGATCATCACTTACAATCGAGTGATGTAGTTTCCGAACGTTCATAAACGTGAAAATTGGAGATCACCGATACACTTTTGTGTGAATCGACTCAAATTAACCAGATTCACTGACATTTCGTTCTGAATCGCTTTCCGATGTGCGAATCGCGATCACAGCTTACAATCGAGTGATGTCGTTTCCGAACCATCATAAATGTGAAAATTGGTGATCACCGATACACTTTTGTATGAATCGACAGAAATTAACAAGAATCACTGACATTTCGAACAGAACAGCTTTCCGACGTGCGATCCGAGACCATAACTTACAATCGAGTGATGTCATTTCCGAACGATCATAAACGTGAAACTTGGAGATCACAGATACACTTTTGTGTGATTCGACTCAAATTAACCAGATTCACTGACATTTCGTTCTGAATCGTTCTCCGATTTGTGAATCCCGATCACAGTTTACAATCCAGTGATGTCGTTTCCGAACGTTCATAAACGTGAAAATTTGTGATCACCGATCCACTTTTGTGTGAATCGATACAATTTAACAACATTCACTGACATTTCGAACAGCACAGCTTTCCAACGTGCGATCCGAGATCATAACTTACAATCGAGTGATATAGTTTCCGAACGTTCATAAACGTGAAAATTGGAGATCACCGATACACTTTTGTGTGAATCGACACAAATTAACCAGATTCACTGATATTTCCTTCTGAATCGCATTCCGAAGTACGAATCGCGATCACACCTTACAATCGAGTGATGACGTTTCCGAACGTTCATAAACGTGAAAATTGGTTATCACCGATACACTTTTGTGTGAATCAATACAATTTAACAACATTCACTGACATTTCGACCAGCATCGCTTTCCGACGTGCGATTCGAGATTATTACACGTCGTAAAGCGTTTCAGAACGAAATGTCAGTGTACCTTGTTAATTTGCATCGATTCACCCAAAAGTGTATCGGTGATCACCAATTTTCACGTTTATGAACGTTCCGAAACGACATAACTCGATTGTAAGTAATGATCTCGAATCGTACGTCGGAAAGCTGCACTTTTCGAAATGTCAGTGAATGTTGTTAAATTGTATCGATTCACACAAAAGTGTATCGGTGATCTTCAATTGACACGTTTATGATGGTTCGGAAACGACATCACTCGATTGTAAGTTATGATCTTCGATCACACGTCGGAAAGCTGTTCTGTTCGAAATGTCAGTGAATCTTGTTAATTTCTATCGATTCATACAAAAGTGTATCGGTGATCACTAATTTTCACGTTTATGATGGTTCGGAAACGACATCACTCGATTGTAAGGTGAGACCGCGATTCGCACATCGGAAAGCGATTCAGAACGAAATGTCAGTGTATCTTTTTAATTTGTGTCGATTCACACAAAAGTATATCGGTGATCTTCAATTTTCACGTTTATGAACGTTCGGAAACGACATCACTCGAATGTAAGGTATGATCTCGAATCGCACGTCGGAAAGCGTTGCTAGTCGAAATATCAGTGAATCTTGTCGATTTGTTACGCATCTCGCCAAAGTCTATCGGTGTTCACCGTTTTTCACGTTTATGAACGTTCGGAAACGACATCACTCGATTGTAAGTTATGATCTCGAATCGCACGTCGGAAATCTGTTCTGTTCGAAATGTCAGTGAATGTTGTTAATTTCTATCGATTCATACAAAAGTGTATCGGTGATCACCAATTTTCATGTTTATGAACGTTCGGATACGACATAACTCGATTGTAAGTAATGATCTCGAATCGCACGTCGGAAAGCTGCTCTTTTCGAAATGTCAGTGAATGTTGTTAAATTGTATCGACTCACTCAAAAGTGTATCTGTGATCTTCAATTTTCACGTTTATGATGGTTCGGAAACGACATCACTCGATTGTAAGTTATGATCTCGATTCCCACATCGGAAAGCGATTCTGTTGGAATTGTCAGTGAATCTTGATAATTTGTAACGATTCTCACAAAAGTTTATTTGTGATCACCAATTTTCATATTTGTGAACGTTCAGAAACGACATCGTTCGAATGTCAGTTCCGGTCTCGAATCGCATTTCGGATTGCGATTCTGATAGAAATGTCGGAAAAAATTGTTGATTCGTAACGATTAACACAAAAGGTTATCGCTGATTACTTACTTTCATGTTTATGAAAGATTGGAAACGTTCACCGATGAACGTCACATATCAACAATTTTTCAGACATTTAGTATCGCAATCCGAAGGGCCATTTGAGATCTGAACTGACAATCGAGCGATGAAAACGTTCCCGAACTTTCATAAACATGAAGATTGGTGATCACCAATAAAATTTTTGTTCAATTCATGACAAATTAACAATATCCAATGACATTTCGATTCGAGATCATAAATTGCAATCGAGTGATATCATTTCCGAACGTTCATAAACATGAAAATTGGTGATCACCGATTCACTTTTGTGTGAATTGATAAAAATTAACAAGATTCACTGACATTTCGAACACAACAGCTTTCCCACGTGCGATCCGAGATCATAACTTACAATCGAGTGATGTCATTTCCGAACGTTCATAAACGTAAAAATTGGTGATCACCGATACACTTTTGTGTGAATCGAAACAATTTAACAACATTCACTGACATTTCGAACAGAACAGCTTTCCGACGTGTGATCGGAGATCATAACTTACAATCGAGTGATGTAGTTTCCGAACGTTCATAAACGTGAAAATTGGAGATCACCGATACACTTTTGTGTGAATCGACTCAAATTAACCAGATTCACTGACATTTCGTTCTGAATCGCTTTCCGATGTGCGAATCGCGATCACAGCTTACAATCGAGTGATGTCGTTTCCAAACCATCATAAACGTGAAAATTGGTGATCACCGATACACTTTTGTATGAATCGATAGAAATTAACAAGATTCACTGACATTTCGAACAGAACAGCTTTCCGACGTGCGATCCGAGATCATCACTTACAATCGAGTGATGTAGTTTCCGAACGTTCATAAACGTGAAAATTGGAGATCACCGATAAACTTTTGTGTGAATCGACTCAAATTAACCAGATTCACTGACATTTCGTTCTGAATCGCTTTCCGATGTGCGAATCTCGATCACAGCTTACAATCGAGTGATGTCGTTTCCGAACCATCATAAACGTGAAAATTGGTGATCACCGATACACTTTTGTATGAATCGATAGAAATTAACAAGATTCACTGACATTTCGAACAGAACAGCTTTCCGACGTGCGATCCGAGACCATAACTTACAATCGAGTGATGTCATTTCCGAACGATCATAAACGTGAAAATTGGAGATCACAGATACACTTTTGTGTGATTCGACTCAAATTAACCAGATTCACTGACATTTCGTTCTGAATCGTTTTCCGATTTGTGAATCCCGATCACAGTTTACAATCGAGTGATGTCGTTTCCGAACGTTCATAAACGTGAAAATTTGTGATCACCGATCCACTTTTGTGTGAATCGATACAATTTAACAACATTCACTGACATTTCGAACAGCACAGCTTTCCGACGTGCGATCCGAGATCATAACTTACAATCGAGTGATGTAGTTTCCGAACGTTCATAAACGTGAAAATTGGAGATCACCGATACACTTTTGTGTGAATCGACACAAATTAACCAGATTCACTGATATTTCCTTCTGAATCGCATTCCGAAGTACGAATCGCGATCACACCTTACAATCGAGTGATGACGTTTCCGAACGTTCATAAACGTGAAAATTGGTTATCACCGATACACTTTTGTGTGAATCAATACAATTTAACAACATTCACTGACATTTCGACCAGCATCGCTTTCCGACGTGCGATTCGAGATTATTACACGTCGTAAAGCGTTTCAGAACGAAATGTCAGTGTACCTTGTTAATTTGCATCGATTCACCCAAAAGTGTATCGGTGATCACCAATTTTCACGTTTATGAACGTTCCGAAACGACATAACTCGATTGTAAGTAATGATCTCGAATCGTACGTCGGAAAGCTGCACTTTTCGAAATGTCAGTGAATGTTGTTAAATTGTATCGATTCACACAAAAGTGTATCGGTGATCTTCAATTGACACGTTTATGATGGTTCGGAAACGACATCACTCGATCGTAAGTTATGATCTCGATTCGCACATCGGAAAGCGATTCAGAACGAAATGTCAGTGAATCTGGTTAATTTGTGTCGATTCACACAAAAGTGTATCGGTAATCTCCAATTTTCACGTTTATGAACGTTCGGAAACGACATCACTCGTTTGTAAGTTATGATCTCGAATCGCACGTCGGAAAGCTGTTCTGTTCGAAATGTCAGTGAATCTTGTTATTGTATCGATTCATACAAAAGTGTATGGGTGATCACCAATTTTCATGTTTACGCACTTTCGGATACGACATAACTCGATTGTAAGCAATGATCTCGAATCGCACGGCGGAATCTATTTTTGTTCGAAATGTCAGTGAATCTTCTTGATTTGTTGCGATTCTCACAAAAATCTATCGGTGATCACCGTTCTTCATGTTTATGAACGTTCGGAAACGACATCACTCGAATGTAAGGTATGATCTCGAATCGCACGTCGGAAAGCTGTTCAGTTCGAAATGTCAGTGATTCTTGTTAATTTCTATTGATTCATACAAAAGTGTATCGGTGATCACCAATTTTCACGTTTATGATGGTTCGGAAACGACATAACTCGATTGTAAGCAATGATCTCGAATCGCACGGCGGAATCTATTTTTGTTCGAAATGTCAGTGAATCTTCTTGATTTGTTGCGATTCTCACAAAAATCTATCGGTGATCACCGTTCTTCATGTTTATGAACGTTCGGAAACGACATCACTCGAATGTAAGGTATGATCTCGAATCGCACATCGGAAAGCGATTCAGAACGAAATGTCAGTGAATCTGGTTAATTTGAGTCGATTCACACAAAAGTGTATCGGTGATCACCAATTTTTACGTTTATGAACGTTCAGAAACGACATCACTCGATTGTAAGTTATGATCTTCGATCACACGTCGGAAAGCTGTTCTGTTCGAAATGTCAGTGAATCTTGTTAATTTCTATCGATTCATACAAAAGTGTATCGGTGATCACTAATTTTCACGTTTATGATGGTTCGGAAACGACATCACTCGATTGTAAGGTGAGACCGCGATTCGCACATCGGAAAGCGATTCAGAACGAAATGTCAGTGTATCTTTTTAATTTGTGTCGATTCACACAAAAGTATATCGGTGATCTTCAATTTTCACGTTTATGAACGTTCGGAAACGACATCACTCGAATGTAAGGTATGATCTCGAATCGCACGTCGGAAAGCGATGCTAGTCGAAATATCAGTGAATCTTGTCGATTTGTTACGCATCTCGCCAAAGTCTATCGGTGTTCACCGTTTTTCACGTTTATGAACGTTCGGAAACGACATCACTCGTTTGTAAGTTATGATCTCGAATCGCACGTCGGAAAGCTGTTCTGTTCGAAATGTCAGTGAATGTTGTTAAATTGTATCTATTCATACAAAAGTGTATGGGTGATCACCAATTTTCATGTTTACGCACGTTCGGATACGACATAACTCGATTGTAAGCAATGATCTCGAATCGCACGGCGGAATCTATTTTTGTTCGAAATGTCAGTGAATCTTCTTGATTTGTTGCGATTCTCACAAAAATCTATCGGTGATCACCGTTCTTCATGTTTATGAACGTTCGGAAACGACATCACTCGAATGTAAGGTATGATCTCGAATCGCACGTCGGAAAGCTGTTCAGTTCGAAATGTCAGTGATTCTTGTTAATTTCTATCGATTCATACAAAAGTGTATCGGTGATCACCAATTTTCATGTTTATGAACGTTCGGATACGACATAACTCGATTGTAAGTAATGATCTCGAATCGCACGTCGGAAAGCTGCTCTTTTCGAAATGTCAGTGAATGTTGTTAAATTGTATCGACTCACTCAAAAGTGTATCTGTGATCTTCAATTTTCACGTTTATGATGGTTCGGAAACGACATCACTCGATTGTAAGTTATGATCTCGATTCCCACATCGGAAAGCGATTCTGTTCGAATTGTCAGTGAATCTTGATAATTTGTAACGATTCTCACAAAAGTTTATTTGTGATCACCAATTTTCATATTTGTGAACGTTCAGAAACGACATCGTTCGAATGTCAGTTCCGGTCTCGAATCGCATTTCGGATTGCGATTCTGATAGAAATGTCGGAAAAAATTGTTGATTCGTAACGATTAAAACACAAGGTTATCGCTGATTACTTACTTTCATGTTTATGAAAGATTGGAAACGTTCACCGATGAACGTCACATATCAACAATTTTACAGACATTTAGTATCGCAATCCGAAGGGCCATTTGAGATCTGAACTGACAATCGAGCGATGAAAACGTTCCCGAACTTTCATAAACATGAAGATTGGTGATCACCAATAAAATTTTTGTTCAATACATGACAAATTAACAATATCCAATGACATTTCGATTCGAGATCATAAATTGCAATCGAGTGATATCATTTCCGAACGTTCATAAACATGAAAATTGGTGATCACCGATACACTTTTGTGTGAATCGAAACAATTTAACAACATTCACTGACATTTCGAACAGAACAGCTTTCCGACGTGCGATCCGAGATCATAACTTACAATCGGGTGATGTCGTTTCCGAACGTTCATAAACGTGAAAATTGAAGATCACCGATATACTTTTGTGTGAATCGACACAAATTAACCAGATTCACTGACATTTCGTTCTGAATCGCTTTCCGATGTGCGAATCGCGGTCTCACCTTACAATCGAGTGATGTCGTTTCCGAACCATCATAAACGTGAAAATTAGTGATCACCGATACACTTTTGTATGAATCGATAGAAATTAACAAGATTCACTGACATTTCGAACAGAACAGCTTTCCGACGTGCGATTCGAGATCATAACTTACAATGGGGTGATGTCGTTTCCGAACGTTCATAAACGTGAAAATTGGTGATCACCGATACACTTTTGTGTGAATCGACTCAAATTAACCAGATTCACTGACATGTCGTTCTGAAACGCTTTCCGATGTGCGAATCGCGATCACAGCTTACAATCGAGTGATGTCGTTTCCGAACCATCATAAACGTGAAAATTAGTGATCACCGATACACTATTGTATGAATCGATAGAAATTAACAAGGTTCACTGACATTTCGAACAGAACAGCTTTCCGACGTGCGATCCGAGACCATAACTTACAATCGAGTGATGTCATTTCCGAACGATCATAAACGTGAAAATTGGAGATCACAGATACACTTTTGTGTGATTCGACTCAAATTAACCAGATTCACTGATATTTCGTTCTGAATCGCTTTCCGAAGTACGAATCGCGATCACACCTTACAATCGAGTGATGACGTTTCCGAACGTTCATAAACGTGAAAATTGGTTATCACCGATACACTTTTGTGTGAATCAATACAATTTAACAACATTCACTGACATTTCGACCAGCATCGCTTTCCGACGTGCGATTCGAGATTATTACACGTCGTAAAGCGTTTCAGAACGAAATGTCAGTGTACCTTGTTAATTTGCATCGATTCACCCAAAAGTGTATCGGTGAACACCAATTTTCACGTTTATGAACGTTCCGAAACGACATAACTCGATTGTAAGTAGTGATCTCGAATCGTACGTCGGAAAGCTGCACTTTTCGAAATGTCAGTGAATGTTGTTAAATTGTATCGATTCACACAAAAGTGTATCGGTGATCTTCAATTGACACGTTTATGATGGTTCGGAAACGACATCACTCGATTGTAAGTTATGATCTCGATTCGCACATCGGTGTTACTTCGTGTGGTTTAATGCCCGGATTTTTAGAGAGAGAGACAAATTATCTAACGAAATACTGACAATACGATTCACGGCTACGGACGGTAAGAGAGAAACTTTTTAGAGCAGGCCGCTTGGTACGACAGGGATTTGCCCTGGTCGCGGTTGGTTAGTTTACCGACTGCTGGAAATGTGGAACTCTACTTGACCGATTGGATTGATACAGACTGGATTACCGTCAGCAGTATGCTCGATGGTCGGCAACCGGAAGAATTTATTTGCCCAGGAAAATGATACACGGGGTACGACGCGTAGACTTATTTTAGATCTCGTATTTGAGAAGGTGAGATTTTCCCCCTCAGGACCGAAACCTATGCTCGTGAAATATTTACCGGATGACCTTTTCAGAATAAAAATAAAATAAAACTCACTTACCGTTTAGTTATTCTTCGACGGATGAGTTAATCGATTGTTATTACTTCGATGTCGATTGGTGTTGATGGTCGGGAAACGGTCGATGCCCCCGAGATGTTTCCACAATCGGGATGGTATTCTTCTCGTTGAGCGAAGATCGATGAACCGACCAACCGTCCCAATGAGTATGGCGAATTAGCGTCGATAATGAAGATGCTCTTCCGAACGATAACGTCGGAAACGACGCGAATTTTACTCGGACCCGATTTTAACACCAAATTATAAATAATATCGTTCGGATATTCGACACCAGAGTTTTCAGATAGCTGTGAGTGTTGAGTGGCTTTGCACAACGTTTTCACCCACGATTTATTATTACCACGGTTAAGAGCGGGTCTATTACAGGCACGTGCGATAGCCCGGCGGATTTGAAATTTAACGCCTCCTCGACGTCTAGGCATAATAAGAGAATTTCATAATTAAATTTATATTTCGATAATTAATTCAAGTTTGTTTAAAGGATAGAAAAAAGGAAGAAATCTCGTTGACGTGCCAAATTCTCCAGCACAGAACAATGAGAAAGAGAGAGAGAGATAGAAATCTCGTTGGCGTGCCAAATTCTCCAGCACAGAACAATGAGAGAGAGAGAGAGAGAGATAGAAATATGTATCGGCGTGCCAAATTCTCCAGCACAGAACGATACAAATAAAAGAATTAAAATACGATCTAACGTGCCTGACAAGGAAAGGTACTTTAGTGTCCGCCTCCGATTTTGATAATTTTTTACTATGTTATAGTCCATCCAAAAATAAGAGACACGTATTTTTTTTTATCGGCCGAAAGTTATTTTTAAGGGGTGAAATCAACCCTCAAAGTTCGGCATGTTTTGCGTCTGGTAGAGTGTTTCATATAGAAGCACTCAACCGATCGAAACGAAACCAATTGCAAAATGTTCGGCTTGTCAAATAACCCATATGACATGTCCAACTTCTTATGCACCCTTACGGCAAAGGGGTGAACCACCCCCGAATATTCAGAATTTTTTCGTTTAACAAAAATTTACTATCCGATTTTAATAAAACAAACGCCATTTTGCAGAGCAAAAAAAAATAAAATCGACGTCTTTTCGGGTTTTCCTCAGATCAAAAAAATTAAGGGGGTAAAACACCCTTAAAATGTCAAATTTTGTTTTGAGCACTGGCCCCTTCTAATTTTAGTATTCTTTTCATAGAATATAGCTTATCAAAAAATAAGAAACACGTATTCTTTTTTATCGGTCGAAAGTTATTTTTAAGGGGTGAAATCAACCCCCAAAGTTGGGTATATTTGGCATCTGGTAGAGTGTTTCATATGGAAGCACTCAACCGATCGAAACAAAACCCATTGCAAAATGTTCTGCATGTCAAATAACCTATATGACATGTCCAACTTCTTATGCACCCTTACTGCAAAGGGGTGAACCACCCCCGAATATTCAGAATTTTTTCGTATAATAAAAACTTACAATCCGATTTTAATAAAAAAAATGCCATTTTGCAGAGCAAAAAAAATAAAATGGCCGTGTTTTTTGGTTTTCCTCGGATCAAAAAAATTAAGGGGGTAAACCAGTCCTAAAATCTTGAATTTCACTTTGCGCATCGAAATGTTGACATTCAATTCATATGGTTCCTTTATCATTGCGTATCGACTTATATGTTGAATAATATTTATTTCACATATTCATTGGCTGACATCATAATCGTATAGAGAATCGAATACTTTGACATGCGTTACGTGAGAAGTGTTAGTTTTCGTTCTACAGGTTCTACTATGACATCTTTAAACGGTTCTTGAAAATCTAATGTCGTATCTTCCACGATTTCTAACCGATTGAACTCTGCCATAGAAGCCTTCAGAATTCTCTCGAAACTTTCTTTCTCGTAGTCATGTATTCTTAAAAAAGCCAGCTCGCTCAGCCTAATGCTTGAGAGATATCCGAAAAAATAAAAAAATCTGTTTTTGTGATGATGTCAGATTAAGCCACCCACTCAAGATGAAGAAGCTAAAACTGACGTATATTACTTATATTACTAGAGAAGTTTAGTTGCTGTTTGATTGTTTATCTGTCACTATCGTGTCCGCTATTGTGAATAACGTATTGTCATGAACATGTCTATCAACCCAATGAACGTAATAAGACTGTTGCTTCTTACATTTGAAGTAATGAACATTCCTGACAGTCCTGTTAACAATAATGAAGTGGAATTGAAAGAAAGTTTCGAGAGAATTCTGAAGGCTTCTATGGCAGAGTTCAATCGGTTAGAAATCGTGGAAGATACGACATTAGATTTTCAAGAACCGTTTAAAGATGTCATAGTAGAACCTGTAGAACGAAAACTAACACTTCTCACGTAACGCATGTCAAAGTATTCGATTCTCTATACGATTATGTCAGCCAATGAATATGTGAAATAAATATTATTCAACATATAAGTCGATACGCAATGATAAAGGAACCATATGAATTGAATGTCAACATTTCGATGCGCAAAGTGAAATTCAAGATTTTAGGACTGGTTTACCCCCTTAATTTTTTTGATCCGAGGAAAACCAAAAAACACGGCCATTTTATTTTTTTTGCTCTGCAAAATGGCATTTTTTTTTATTAAAATCGGATTGTAAGTTTTTATTATACGAAAAAATTCTGAATATTCGGGGGTGGTTCACCCCTTTGCAGTAAGGGTGCATAAGAAGTTGGACATGTCATATAGGTTATTTGACATGCAGAACATTTTGCAATGGGTTTTGTTTCGATCGGTTGAGTGCTTCCATATGAAACACTCTACCAGATGCCAAACATACCCAACTTTGGGGGTTGATTTCACCCCTTAAAAATAACTTTCGGCCGATAAAAAAGAATACGTGTTTCTTATTTTTTGATAAGCTATATTCTATGAAAAGAATACTAAAATTAGAAGGGGCCAGTGCTCAAAACAAAATTTGACATTTTAAGGGTGTTTTACCCCCTTAATTTTTTTGATCTGAGGAAAACCCGAAAAGACGTCGATTTTATTTTTTTTTGCTCTGCAAAATGGCGTTTGTTTTATTAAAATCGGATAGTAAATTTTTGTTAAACGAAAAAATTCTGAATATTCGGGGGTGGTTCACCCCTTTGCCGTAAGGGTGCATAAGAAGTTGGACATGTCATATGGGTTATTTGACAAGCCGAACATTTTGCAATTGGTTTCGTTTCGATCGGTTGAGTGCTTCTATATGAAACACTCTACCAGACGCAAAACATGCCGAACTTTGAGGGTTGATTTCACCCCTTAAAAATAACTTTCGGCCGATAAAAAAAAATACGTGTCTCTTATTTTTGGATGGACTATAACATAGTAAAAAATTATCAAAATCAGAGGCGGACACTAAAGTACCTTTCCTTGTGAGTCTAGCACAAAAAGAATCGTATGGAAAAACTTGAATTAATTATTCAACTGCGAGATTGACTGAAAGAAGTATGCCAGATTATAAAAGAAATGAATCCGCAGGTTTATCGCTGAATTAAGGCACGAAAATGAAATTAAATAATGCCACGTTTTAAAGAATTTACGGTGTTAGATAAAAGAGAGAATGAAATTAATAAATTCGTTCAGTAATGAACACGAGGTTTTGTAAAACATGAAGTTGAGACTCTAGTTAATCTTGATGAAAATAACTCGTGAAAATTTATAATTCGAGAAAAATAATTAGACTCGATTTTATCGAATTGAGAAATATAAATTCTCGAGGAAAAGAATGGAAAAATCACTCGAAGAAAATTGATGATAATAATTCGCGAGTTTCGGTGAAAAATACTCGAACGAAAGAAATGATTTCGAATTATCGCGAGTTTCGGTGGAAATTACTCAACGGAAATAAATTGTTAATTAATCGCGAGATTCGGTGGAAATTACTCAACGGAAATAAATTGTTAATTAATCGCGAGATTCGGTGGAAATTACTCAACGAGGGTTTAAGGATGATTTGAATAATTATTTTAAACACTTTTCACCCTTTTTACACTTATGTATTGTTACAAACTTTTAAGTTGCGATGTTACAAAATTAAAATAAACTTGTACGATTAACTTGTACGAAAAAGAACTTTAAAAACTTATTAAAAACTTTTCGATTTTCAGCTGCTCTGCGGGAGTATCCGTGCTCGCTCTCGGCCGGAGTTCGACTGGCTAGCTGTGGAGAGATTCGAGAACTTTAAAACTTATTAAAACTATTCGATTTTCAGCTGCTCCGCGGGAGTATCCGTGCTCGCTCTCGGCCGGAGTTCGACTGGCTAGCTGTGGAGAGACTCGAGAACTGATGAGTGCGGCGCGCCTGCGCTCTTAAATAGCAGCGTCCCGTTGGAGTATCGGTGAGGCCGGGCGTCTCGGTGTTGGTTGGCGCACACAAATAAAGTGAGTATCCGTGACTCTTATATACTGTTTCTATATACTTTATAAATTCGTTTAACTCGTAATTATTGATTATTTAAAACCAGTTTAATTAATCATTAATTTTACATTTATTTTCAGCTTAATTTTAAGGTAAGTACATTTCGTTATATTTTATTTATCAATAATTAATTAACTTCAGTTAAATAATTATTGATTTTACATTCTTATTTACTATTCATTGTAAGATTATTATCTCATTATTGTTTCTAGGTTTTCTCTGGATACAACGGGTGTGTAAGTATATTTAATATCTTCTTATAACAATTAATTGGTTGTTTATTAATTAATTACGAATCGATGCTTATTTTATTGATTGATTGCCATTTTCTATTTTCAGGTTCTTCTGGATCCAACGGCGAGTAAATTTCGGGTTGGTAAGTACAATTATTGTTTATTTAATTAATTATTTTGTTGTTTTATAAATATTATTTTGTTCGCAGGATCTCTACGGGTGTTTACAATGGTTTGGACGGTGCGCAGCGAAGTTTCATCGGTAAGTGTACGTTTTCTACATACTTTCTTTTATTGTTTAACATTTAACAATTTATTTTTCTGTGCGTTTTCCAGGAAGTTTTGTACAGCGTTTTGACGAGGACTGTCACATCTGGCACGTGCGTGACTTCGCCTAAGAGACTCTTGAGAAGTTTTTTTTCTAGAGTCCTTTCCTTTCGCTGGGAAAAACCCTCGAAAAAATTGGAAAGAAAGGGTCATAAAAAAGGGACTCGAGTGAAGGGTCAGGGTTGACGAGTGTCGACGTATGGATTTTGGTAAGTTTGGAAAGAAGAATTATTTAGTTTTGTTTGTGCGTGAATTCGCGTAATTAATTCTTTTGATAGGCTGTACTGTCGCGCTACGCCGGATGAAGATATCGGGTTTCACCTCGCGGATTTTCTGATGACAATAATCAATACGAGATTTATCCTCTGCGAGTGGGTGAGTTATTATTATTTTATTTGTGTAAAAATATACTTTCAGACCGGAAATGCATTTGCAGTTTTTGTAAATAAGTGTTCCAGAGATTCGCCTATGTGAATTTATTTCGTAGCCTAAGCATTATATAAGAAGCGTTTTAGCGAGTCTATGTACATACATGTCCTCACATATCTATATATACTTTAACTTATGTATAAACCTTATATACACATATACCTCGATAGAAATAGCGAAATAAGCGGTTCTGTTCCCCATACACATATATTTGTATTCCTTGATTGAAAATAACGATAATTTATTTGTAGCGGAATTTGTTTATTTATTAACAATTATTGTTTATATGCTTAAAAATGTGTCGATCGCTTTTGAACTGTGTCCTATATCGCTTTGCTATGAAATCCCATTGATTTCCTGAGTTTTTGATGTATTTTGGGTGATCCGCGGTTTTCCGCGGTTTTTCGCGGTTAACCCGCGAATTGATATATCGGTGAAATATTTGTGTAAAGTGGTCGAGTTTGTAATCATTTTAAAGGGCATTGAGTTCCCTATCGTTTGAGAGTAACAGAGATAATTCATCCACATAATTGTTAATTAATGAAATTAAATATTGTTAAATTTTTATGTTTCGGAAAAATTGTAAAAAGCACCCAAGTTACTTATTATGGTCTTTGCTATTGAATCTAATCGTTTGGAACTTGATTTTCGACGTTTTTGGACGATTCGCGGTAATTCGCGGTTTTTCGCGGTTTTTCCGCGAATTGATAACTCACAGAAGAATTATTGCAAAATGGTCGTGCGAGTATTCATTTGAAAGGGATTTTGATCTAGAACACGCTCGTAGCGTTAAAATTTAGATAACTGTAAAATTGTTAGTTAATGAAATTTGAAATTGTTAACTTTTGATATTTGGTAAAAATGATTAAAAGGTACCCGTGTGAGGTATCAAAATAAAGCCCTTTTCGTAAGAAACACGTTCCAATTGTTAAAAATGCTCTAAGTCGATTATTGTTAGTTAATGAAAATTGAAATTTCGAGAGCGCTGAGTGATGACTCATCGGGCGCTCGGGCTCCGTGAGGCAGGTCAGTTGCGCGCGGGGCTCGCTAGTCTACATACTATAGCGTTTACTGAACTATAGCGCTCCTTAAAAGTTATTTTCGCCTTTCTATGTTGGTCACTATTATTTCGAATAATAAATTTTATTTTTTTAAGCGGCAATTTTAAATATATTTTCTTTATGTTACAGATACATACCAGCCAACACGATGGTGGAGACCCTAGGACGTAACACCTCCCCGGAGAAGTTCGAAGCCGATGGTTTACTTAGGCTGAGAACCGGCTGTAAGACGACCCAAAAGTACAGGGTCTACGCCAGAAAGTCTTCTTTTCGATGGGGACGGTTTCGGCTCCTGTGAGACGACCTCCGAAAGTTCTGTTTCACGCGGGATCTCATATGAATTTTCCCGTTGGCTGTTTTTCTTGTAGTGGCGTGTGATTAAAAGATAAGTTATAGAATTCCAAATTGCGCCAATTAATGCGACGCTCCAACCGTAGAGAGAATGAAGGGTGTAACCCTGTATGATGATGTCGATCACTGCTTTTACGATGCTGAAGATAAACGCTATGGCGAAGAACCCGGAGCTTACTATTCCGAATTTTTCCAAACCATGCCAAATTTTGTTAATTGTACCTTCCGCGAGTTGTTCAATTGCCTCGGTACTTAATAAATTTTGTATTGCAATTGTTCCTCCTGCCACTGGATAACCGGCAGAACCGCGAGCGATAGTGTTGAGGAGAGCGGCTCTTTCAGCTGGAAACATGATGCGATCTCTTAATTGATTAATTTCTTCTACTGTGTATATTCCAGAAACTGCTAAGTCTCCGATCGGATTGTAATTCCACGATGGATGTGCAGTCGGGTGAAGTTCTTGAGGGGTTTGAGCTGGGATTCCTTGCGGGCTGAACCGATACCAGTTATTATCGATGTTGTACAATGCTGGAAGAAGTGGATCGCACTCGATTTGGGTCCCTGCTTTGAGAAGAACCTTCGAGATTGGCGATAAATAACGGGACTCGTTCCGATACGTTACTGGAAGTTCGTTGTAACATTCCTTGGTCCGGCGGATGCTACAGTCGACAGGTGTACATTTTATAATGTGGGCAACTTCTCCCAATACTACGGCCATATATCCGTGAGCCTTCATGATTGTTGTGGCGAATTTTTCCGGGAACAAAGGGGCTGTGTTTAATGCGTTTTGGATTACCTGACGCTCGAGATTACACCTCTGTAGTACGACATCTCTGTAAAGATTTTGTATCTGTGTACGGATGTGTTTTTCAACGTAAATAAATTTGGAGTTCATGTATGAAAAAATATCGAGATTGTTGACGGGAATTTGTTTTTTCTGCGCGAACGTCCTTCCCTTTTGTGTTTCCAGAATGTAAAGTTTTGGGTGCTCCGTACGAACGAGATTGTAACCGCAGATATGCTTCATTGATTTGGCTGCTAACGCGAACGTCGTTTCGTGCGTTGTTAGTGAGAATACGTCAGGATTGTTGGTCGCTGAGTCTGGATTTTGTTGTTTATGGGCAATGCCTTCGAAGAGGACATCGTATCGATTGAACTGACACGAGTCTGCTGGTTCAGTTATCCAGAAGGCTGAATTCCCTTCGACGTCCAAACAAGTACCATCGGAAAGATAGCACTGCGTACCTGACTGAAGGATAATTTTATTATTGACCAAGTTCACTTCGGCCATGTAGTTTGTCAGCGTGATTTTTACTGTTGCTTGGATTACGACCCCGTTCCAGTTTCCAAACGCGTCGCTGTACTGTGTCCCTTGGCAGCTTCCACTGTTGGTGAGGGAACCGCCTAATAAAATAGCGCGATCGGTTGTGCTGTTCTTCCTTAACCCGGTTATGATGCTGGATGGGCTGAGTTGTAATATCCCAGTTTCCTGAAGTTTTTGACACCCACGTTCGTCGAGTTCGTGGAGGTAAATTTGGCGTCCGTTCTGAACCACCGAAACGTGCGAACTCATCCCACAGTAGTAAATGGTGCGGTCTATTTCCACGCGGCACTGCACGACTTCGGCGTGCGAAAAGTCTGATAATTGGAGCAGTTGAATGTATGTTTCCTTTGGAATAGGCGCGTTGATCGGAACATTGCATTCTCCTACGTTGTTAAGCGAAATAGTTGTAATGTTGAGATTTGGCCCCGCACAGTCGTATCCCAACAGCGCGGAAGCCTCTTGCAAGAGAAGGAAGCCAAGTAGTAATCGTACCATGGTCTTCCTGAAAGTGAGAGGATACCCGATTATTAATCAAGTGGGAGGCGGGTACCTCTAAGTTTATTCGCGTGAACGATTCGCGATTTCCCTTTATACAAGATTTTTAAATTTCCCCCGGATAGAATTTCAATAATTTCACAGGGTTCCGTGTACTGGTCACTGAATTTCCCTTTACTTGGTTCCTTCAGCATAAGAACGACGTCACCAACGTCAAACTGTTGTGGGTTGATTTTTCGATCGTAATATTGTTTTGATCTCTCTTTCGCCGCGATTAGATTTTCGCGGGCAAGGTTTTGAAGCTGATCGATCGTGATAAACAGATTTTCGAGGTAGTCCGCGTACGTCGGATCCAGGTCCTCTTCGATGTGTTGATGAGCCGATGGGAGCCTAGCCAGGTGTCCGTAAACTAATTCGAAGGGGGTGTATTTCGTCCCCTCGTGTTGGCTAGTATTATATGAGAACATACATCTACGGAGTAATTTGTCCCATTCATTATTTTTGTCAATATATTGTTTTATATATTCCGCCAATACGTGATGCGATCGCTCGATCGATCCGTTACTTTGCGGATGGAAGGCGGTTGTCTGGTATAATTTGATCCGCCAGATTTTTGCGATTGCCCTTATTAAGCTCGAGAGAAAATTTCGCCCCTGATCTGTGAGAATTGCCTTCGGAGCACTAAATTGACAGACAAAATGTTCTATAAACGCGTCAGCGATGTCGACGGCCGTCGTCCTAGCCAGCGGGACAGCGATTGACCGTTTTGTTAACAGGTCTTGCATAGTCAAGATATACGAATTTCCACTACTGGTGGTAGGAAGGGGGCCGACGACGTCCATCGAAATCTTGTCGAAAGATCGCCCCGGCGTGTCGGTTATAACCATGGGCTGTTTAGTCTTGACCCGGACTAATTTTTTTAATTGGCAATTTCTGCATCTCGCTATATAATCTTGAATGTGGGTCTTCATATTTTCCCAGAAAAAGTGTTCTCTGATCCGCTTGTAAGTTTTATTTACGCCCTTATGGCCACCGACCGCGGAGGCGTGCTTCTCGGCAATAATTTCGAGGCGCTCTTGCTCCGTCGGGAAACGAATCAGCTGTTGACAGATGGTGAGAGCGATCATTTGATCCCTCAGAATTTGTATTAAAAGGTTTTTAATTTCGGCCCAATTTAGACCTCCGATTGAATTTGTCTTAGCGATACTAATTGAGGTGATATTTTCCTCGCGAACAACATGTCTTAACGACTCGAACGTGTCCCCTAGATCGTCCAAGGAAATATTCTCTCTCAGATGAAAAACGACTGGTAGTGCTATCATTGCACATCCCTTTTCCCTGGCAACTTTGGCCCTAAAAATATTAATATTCTCATATTGAGGCATCTTTTTGAGAGTATCTAGTTCCTTGGCTCCGTCATCGAGGGGTAGCCCTTGTCTCGTAATAAAAATAATTTTCGCTCCCTTTTGCATTGACAAATTATCGCGAACTTCTCGTATCGATAAAGCACCTTCGATTGAATAAGCTGGATCGTTTGAGGGACCTCTACCGCATTCCCCAGGGTCCAACAAAAGATCCGTTTCCTCTTCAGACTCGTTTTCGTCCGACAATGTAGTTTCCTCCAACAAATTATTTTCTTCCATATTCGCCCCGTAGCCCTCAAAGAAATCGTCGAATTCGAGGGGCGGGTTATCATTTAAGATATCGATTGGCAGATCTGGCTCAACGCTGATGTCTTCGGGTCTTTCACCGTATATGTTGACATCAACGCGATTACCAGGAGCATTAATTTCGACCCGTGATCCCTGTGGTTCAACTAAATTTTCACAAAATAATCGTCCGTCACTCGGAACGTTTAATTCGCCGGGGGGCCCAGGGTCGAAGGGCAAGCTTCCCAACATCGACTCGTCGATAGGGTCGTCTTGTGATCCTTCTTCACCTGGAGAAATTCCGGTCTTTCTTTTCCTTTTACGAGTTTGAATCTCCTCGTTTATGTTACTTGAGCCCTTTTGCTCTATATTTTTCATTTTAAAGTGGGCTGGCGGACTAAAAATATTTTCTGTGGAGTCGGATTCTGTCCGTGAATCGGGTGTATTTGGTACCGTCACTGGAACAGGAGCTGGAGTAGGATTAGGATTTTCGGTGCGTCTCCTGTATTGGCTAGGAGGACTAAAAATTCGTTCGTTAGGCGTTGTATCGGATGATGGTTCTTCATCAGATTCGTCGGAATGATCGTCGTTGGATTGGCCAGGTAAGTTCAATTTTCTTTTCTTTTTTGGATTATGCGTTAGTATAAGGATGTTTTTACTTTCAGGTGGATTTCGCGAGAGAGCGTCAGCGTTATTGTTCGCGCTCCCAGGTTTATACTGGATTTTATATTCATAATTAGATAGACTCAAACGCCAGTGTACCAGACGATTGGCGGGGTCTTTTACAGAATTCAGCCACACTAATGGCTGATGATCGGTAAGGAGATTGAACTTCATGCCATAGATATAGGGTCTGAAATGGTTCACGCAATAAATTATGGCGAGGCATTCTTTCTCTATGACGGAGTAGTTTAGCTCGTGTTTATTTAGTGTTCTAGATGCATACGCGATTGGCTTATCTTTGCCTATGTCGCCTTGAGAAAGAACGCCCCCAATCGCATAATTTGATGCGTCGGTTGTGATGTTAAACGGTTGTGTAAAGTCGGGATATTGTAAAACAGGTTCTTTACACAGGGCCTCCCTCAATATATCGAACGCTCGCTGTTGAGAGTCGGTCCACTTGAATGGGATCCCCTTTTTTAACAAATTTGTGAGGGGTTTTGATATGCCCGAAAAATTTTCTATAAAACGCCGATAATACCCGGCTAATCCGAGAAACTGCTTGATTTTTTTCTGATTTGTAGGAGCAGGGTAGTTCTGCAGGGCCTCGATCTTCTTCGGGTCTGGTTTTACTCCCTGGTCACTAATTACGTGTCCTAAATAACCTACTTCGCGGCGAAGGAACTCGCACTTGTCTGGTTGTAGGTGCATATTGGCTCTTCGTAACCGAGAGGCCAATTTGTCGAACTTAATTTTGTGCTCGTGTAAAGATTTGGCGTAAATCACGATATCGTCTAAGTAGACGAAGAGCTCGACCCCTTGGAGTCCCACTAGTACTCGGTCCATAAGCCTTTGGAAAGTAGCGGGTGCGTTTTTCAACCCGAAGGGCATGCGATTAAACTCATAATGACCGAAAGGGGTGGAAAACGCGGTTTTATGTTTATCCTTCGGATCTACTTTGATTTGGTGAAAACCGCTGGCAAGGTCGAATACGGAGAAATATTTCGCGCTTCCAAGCTGGTCCAAAATTTCGTTAATCTGGGGGAGAGGATAAGCATCTCCGATAGTCTTCTCGTTGAGATTGCGGTAATCGATAACCATTCTCCAACGTTTATTGCCCTGGGAGTCCGCTTTCTTCGGCACAATCCACAGGGGTGAGCTGTACGGGGAGAGAGAAGGTGAGATGATATTATTTTTTACTAACTCCCCGACCTGTTTTGTAATTTCATCCTTATGGATCGGAGGGAATCTATATTGTCGAGTGAACACCGGTTGGTCGTCTACAGTTTCAATTTTATGATAAAAATCCGGTACAAAATCTAAGTTTTCGTTAGGAAGTTGAAAAAGGTCGGCATTATCCCGAATAATTGACTCAATACTATCCTTTTCTTCTTGGTTAAGGTGGTCAAGTCGTAATAAGTCCTTTACCTTTCTGATTCTGTCGTCCTTCTGGATTCTTAGAACGCGTTTGATATATTCGCCGGGTTCTAACCTCCCGTCGCACAATTCTTCACACGTGTGACTGACAATTGCCTTCGGCTCGTAACCGTCCGGAAAAGCTTCATCGAAATCGGTTGCTTTGACAAGATATGCCTCGTCGACATCCTCGTACTCCTCGATTTCTATGGTCGGGACCTTTACGAGGACGTCTTCGAGGGTTGAATTGTGTATCACCAATTTAGTGATTCCGAATTCAGTTTGAGCTACTATTTGGCCGCAATAAATCCCGGCCGAAACCGATTGTCTTACTTCTCTTGGCGAGGAATATTGTGTCGCAATCCATGAAAGGAAAAGCTTGCTCGTTCCAAGAGAGGAGCCGCTTTGACCAATCTAAAGATGCCTTGTTCTGGGAAAGAAATTCCGCTCCCAGAAGTGCATGCTGAGGAGTCGGGAAATCATCCCCTACAACGTGAAAGATGGTCGGCGTACCACAAACACGGGCTGTTATCCAACCAAAGGTAGCAACCGTTTTCCCAGCTATCCCGTTTAACTGAATTCTCTCTCGTTTATCGATTACCACGGAGCTAGAAACCGTGTTTATTTTTGCGATGTTGACCTCCGCCCCGGAATCTATTAAAAATTCGGTAAGCCCGCCTAATTGAGGGCAATGGAGGGTGACGGAGGGAGAGCGCTGAAGCTCGTTCAGGCAGAGATTGACGGCGCGGAGGGCACTGCCTCCGCTAAATTGACAGGGTGCGTCCGCGGGTCTCCCAACGAGCCCTGTTCCGTTGGGCGCGGAACCGCGTTTTTTGTACTATCATTTTGCTTGCGGAAGCATTTTTCTTCCGTGTGACCGATTTTGTTGCAATACGTGCAATGAGGTTTGTGACCGTTATTATAGTTATTATTGCCGTTACCGCGATTATAATGGCCGTTATTCCGATTATTGTCCCTTTTTGGCCTTTTTTCGGGGTATTTCAGCCAACAATTTTCTAGGTCGTGCCCGCCCCTGTTGCAGTGGGTGCACGGTGAATTATTCGTGAAAGCGACCCGAACATTCCGCGAAGGTTGCGATTGGCTGTTTATTTTTGAAAATTTTTGATCCACCGCGACTTCCTTTTCGACCTTGATGGCCTTCGCGAAAAGCTCTTCCAAGGTTTGATAATATTCCAATCGTACGCGCATTCTAAGATCGGGCGGCAGGCCCTTGACGAAACTATCCATTGTATCGTTTTCACATTGCGCGCGATGTTCGCGAGAAAGAGGACCCCATGTTTCGGTGTCCATTTCGATAATCTCGAAGTGCAGATCCTTGACGCGGCTGATATACTGAATCATATTTTCGGACGGCGTTTTTGTTATCGTACCTAACTCGCCGCGGTATTCGTTGACCGATTTAGATGATCCAAACAATAATTTTAATCGTTCCACGAGTTCTTTGATAGTTCGCGAGTTATCGTCCTCGAAGGCGGTTTGAGCATGACTTTTTAATTTATTTTTTAGGAGCAGAACCAACGTGGGCTCGTGCTGAGGACTAAATAAACTTCGCACCTTTTGACAGGCACGAATAAATCGAAGGACTGGGAAATTATACCCAGTAAAAATCGGTACGGATTCGAGCGCGTCTTTGTATTTGACGCTCGGGAGGTTGATCGTACCCGGGGAATTTTGCGCGTGTCGGACATCGTTTTCGCGAGGGGTACTTGTTTTCGCCTGATTGTTGATCGAGTGATTCCCCACGTCGGGTTCACCCCAAACGTCGGTTGTGAACATAGCGGCCCGAGAGCTCGGCCTCTCGGTCTTCAAGCCTTTTATCTCACTCATTATTCTGTCGAGATTATTCTGTAAAGAATTGCTTGCACTTTGTTGCTCATTAATTATATCGATTAAATGTTTTAACCGATCGTTTGATGATTTCTCTTGTTTATTGACTTCACCCTCATCCGTTGCAGATTGGAGTGTTTCGAATTGTTTTGCAACCTCTAATCGCTCTTCGTCAAGGACTTCCTCCTGATGTTGTAACCTACGTTCTTTTTCTACCAATTCACGCTCTTTTAACAATAGCTGATCGCGGAGTACTTGCAGCTCCTCTGACGTAAGGTCCTTCATTTTGATTTTGTTTGAAATTTACTAAAGAACGATTAATACACGAAAACTTGTCCAAAAGTTGAGAAATGGGAACGTATAAAAATTTTGTCCAAAATTTAAAATTTTGATTTTATTGGAAAATTTTATTTAAAACGTTTGGAAATTAATTGTATTTTGTAAATAATGGTATAGTAACGTTTGTTATTTGGAAATCTGCAAGTAGGGGGAGTTTTGAAAAATTTGTCCAATCACGAAAATTGTATTTTATTGAAAAATATTAATGAAAAGTTTTTGAAATTGTTTGTACTTCGAATGTAACGGCTTGATTGCGTTTGTTATATGAAAATTGAGAACAGGAAAATTTTCGAAAAATTTGTCCAATTCCAAAAAATATTGAAAATGGCAAAATTAAATATTCAAACGATTGGAAACGGACTGTTCCCTGCTGTTTTTAATTCGGTGTAGTTTGTTATTTGAGTTGAACTCCGAAAAATTCAAATAAAAATTTTAAAGTCGAGAAATTTGTCCAATTTTTCAAATATGATTTATTTCGAAAATCCCGAGTGTAGACGTTTGGAACTTAATATTTTCCGAATATTTATACTCCTTGAAGTTAAAAATTGATTGTTAGCGTATAGGAGAGATGATATTTTGAAATTGCAAAATTTGTCCAATTTTACAAAATTTTTATATTACGGAAATGTTGCGTTAAATCGTTTGGAATATGATTTTTCTCCGTTTATTTATGTTCGGTACGGTTTGTTACTGAGATTTGGTAGGTAGAAATTCAAAAAATATTGATGAAGGAAAATTTGTCCAATTTTTAAATTGACGAGAAATGCTTTGGTATTCGAGTAACGAAGTCGATAATGGTTTGTTATACGAATAAATTTGAGAAATAATCAAATTTAGCGATCGATAATTTGATTTTAATTTGAAATTCGACAGAATAGTGACGATATTCTCTGAAATTTGAATGAATTTATCACAATTGAGGTTACGAGTTTCCTCGCTTTACTCGATTGCGAAAATTAACCAATGATAATTACAAAAAAAATAAAAGAAAGGCCACCAGTACTTTATTTCACGACGGTATCCCACCGCTGCCACCAAAAAATATATAAACCTGTTACGTCGTGTGGTTTAATGCCCGGATTTTTAGAGAGAGAGACAAATTATCTAACGAAATACTGACAATACGATTCACGGCTACGGACGGTAAGAGAGAAACTTTTTAGAGCAGGCCGCTTGGTACGACAGGGATTTGCCCTGGTCGCGGTTGGTTAGTTTACCGACTGCTGGAAATGTGGAACTCTACTTGACCGATTGGATTGATACAGACTGGATTACCGTCAGCAGTATGCTCGATGGTCGGCAACCGGAAGAATTTATTTGCCCAGGAAAATGATACACGGGGTACGACGCGTAGACTTATTTTAGATCTCGTATTTGAGAAGGTGAGATTTTCCCCCTCAGGACCGAAACCTATGCTCGTGAAATATTTACCGGATGACCTTTTCAGAATAAAAATAAAATAAAACTCACTTACCGTTTAGTTATTCTTCGACGGATGAGTTAATCGATTGTTATTACTTCGATGTCGATTGGTGTTGATGGTCGGGAAACGGTCGATGCCCCCGAGATGTTTCCACAATCGGGATGGTATTCTTCTCGTTGAGTGAAGATCGATGAACCGACCAACCGTCCCAATGAGTATGGCGAATTAGCGTCGATAATGAAGATGCTCTTCCGAACGATAACGTCGGAAACGACGCGAATTTTACTCGGACCCGATTTTAACACCAAATTATAAATAATATCGTTCGGATATTCGACACCAGAGTTTTCAGATAGCTGTGAGTGTTGAGTGGCTTTGCACAACGTTTTCACCCACGATTTATTATTACCACGGTTAAGAGCGGGTCTATTACAGGCACGTGCGATAGCCCGGCGGATTTGAAATTTAACGCCTCCTCGACGTCTAGGCATAATAAGAGAATTTCATAATTAAATTTATATTTCGATAATTAATTCAAGTTTGTTTAAAGGATAGAAAAAAGGAAGAAATCTCGTTGACGTGCCAAATTCTCCAGCACAGAACAATGAGAAAGAGAGAGAGAGATAGAAATCTCGTTGGCGTGCCAAATTCTCCAGCACAGAACAATGAGAGAGAGAGAGAGAGAGATAGAAATATGTATCGGCGTGCCAAATTCTCCAGCACAGAACGATACAAATAAAAGAATTAAAATACGATCTAACGTGCCTGAGTCTAGCACAAAAAGAATCGTATGGAAAAACTTGAATTAATTATTCAACTGCGAGATTGACTGAAAGAAGTATGCCAGATTATAAAAGAAATGAATCCGCAGGTTTATCGCTGAATTAAGGCACGAAAATGAAATTAAATAATGCCACGTTTTAAAGAATTTACGGTGTTAGATAAAAGAGAGAATGAAATTAATAAATTCGTTCAGTAATGAACACGAGGTTTTGTAAAACATGAAGTTGAGACTCTAGTTAATCTTGATGAAAATAACTCGTGAAAATTTATAATTCGAGAAAAATAATTAGACTCGATTTTATCGAATTGAGAAATATTAATTCTCGAGGAAAAGAATGGAAAAATCACTCGAAGAAAATTGATGATAATAATTCGCGAGTTTCGGTGAAAAATACTCGAACGAAAGAAATGATTTCGAATTATCGCGAGTTTCGGTGGAAATTACTCAACGGAAATAAATTGTTAATTAATCGCGAGATTCGGTGGAAATTACTCAACGGAAATAAATTGTTAATTAATCGCGAGATTCGGTGGAAATTACTCAACGAGGGTTTAAGGATGATTTGAATAATTATTTTAAACACTTTTCACCCTTTTTACACTTATGTATTGTTACAAACTTTTAAGTTGCGATGTTACAAAATTAAAATAAACTTGTACGATTAACTTGTACGAAAAAGAACTTTAAAAACTTATTAAAAACTTTTCGATTTTCAGCTGCTCTGCGGGAGTATCCGTGCTCGCTCTCGGCCGGAGTTCGACTGGCTAGCTGTGGAGAGATTCGAGAACTTTAAAACTTATTAAAACTATTCGATTTTCAGCTGCTCCGCGGGAGTATCCGTGCTCGCTCTCGGCCGGAGTTCGACTGGCTAGCTGTGGAGAGACTCGAGAACTGATGAGTGCGGCGCGCCTGCGCTCTTAAATAGCAGCGTCCCGTTGGAGTATCGGTGAGGCCGGGCGTCTCGGTGTTGGTTGGCGCACACAAATAAAGTGAGTATCCGTGACTCTTATATACTGTTTCTATATACTTTATAAATTCGTTTAACTCGTAATTATTGATTATTTAAAACCAGTTTAATTAATCATTAATTTTACATTTATTTTCAGCTTAATTTTAAGGTAAGTACATTTCGTTATATTTTATTTATCAATAATTAATTAACTTCAGTTAAATAATTATTGATTTTACATTCTTATTTACTATTCATTGTAAGATTATTATCTCATTATTGTTTCTAGGTTTTCTCTGGATACAACGGGTGTGTAAGTATATTTAATATCTTCTTATAACAATTAATTGGTTGTTTATTAATTAATTACGAATCGATGCTTATTTTATTGATTGATTGCCATTTTCTATTTTCAGGTTCTTCTGGATCCAACGGCGAGTAAATTTCGGGTTGGTAAGTACAATTATTGTTTATTTAATTAATTATTTTGTTGTTTTATAAATATTATTTTGTTCGCAGGATCTCTACGGGTGTTTACAATGGTTTGGACGGTGCGCAGCGAAGTTTCATCGGTAAGTGTACGTTTTCTACATACTTTCTTTTATTGTTTAACATTTAACAATTTATTTTTCTGTGCGTTTTCCAGGAAGTTTTGTACAGCGTTTTGACGAGGACTGTCACATCTGGCACGTGCGTGACTTCGCCTAAGAGACTCTTGAGAAGTTTTTTTTCTAGAGTCCTTTCCTTTCGCTGGGAAAAACCCTCGAAAAAATTGGAAAGAAAGGGTCATAAAAAAGGGACTCGAGTGAAGGGTCAGGGTTGACGAGTGTCGACGTATGGATTTTGGTAAGTTTGGAAAGAAGAATTATTTAGTTTTGTTTGTGCGTGAATTCGCGTAATTAATTCTTTTGATAGGCTGTACTGTCGCGCTACGCCGGATGAAGATATCGGGTTTCACCTCGCGGATTTTCTGATGACAATAATCAATACGAGATTTATCCTCTGCGAGTGGGTGAGTTATTATTATTTTATTTGTGTAAAAATATACTTTCAGACCGGAAATGCATTTGCAGTTTTTGTAAATAAGTGTTCCAGAGATTCGCCTATGTGAATTTATTTCGTAGCCTAAGCATTATATAAGAAGCGTTTTAGCGAGTCTATGTACATACATGTCCTCACATATCTATATATACTTTAACTTATGTATAAACCTTATATACACATATACCTCGATAGAAATAGCGAAATAAGCGGTTCTGTTCCCCATACACATATATTTGTATTCCTTGATTGAAAATAACGATAATTTATTTGTAGCGGAATTTGTTTATTTATTAACAATTATTGTTTATATGCTTAAAAATGTGTCGATCGCTTTTGAACTGTGTCCTATATCGCTTTGCTATGAAATCCCATTGATTTCCTGAGTTTTTGATGTATTTTGGGTGATCCGCGGTTTTCCGCGGTTTTTCGCGGTTAACCCGCGAATTGATATATCGGTGAAATATTTGTGTAAAGTGGTCGAGTTTGTAATCATTTTAAAGGGCATTGAGTTCCCTATCGTTTGAGAGTAACAGAGATAATTCATCCACATAATTGTTAATTAATGAAATTAAATATTGTTAAATTTTTATGTTTCGGAAAAATTGTAAAAAGCACCCAAGTTACTTATTATGGTCTTTGCTATTGAATCTAATCGTTTGGAACTTGATTTTCGACGTTTTTGGACGATTCGCGGTAATTCGCGGTTTTTCGCGGTTTTTCCGCGAATTGATAACTCACAGAAGAATTATTGCAAAATGGTCGTGCGAGTATTCATTTGAAAGGGATTTTGATCTAGAACACGCTCGTAGCGTTAAAATTTAGATAACTGTAAAATTGTTAGTTAATGAAATTTGAAATTGTTAACTTTTGATATTTGGTAAAAATGATTAAAAGGTACCCGTGTGAGGTATCAAAATAAAGCCCTTTTCGTAAGAAACACGTTCCAATTGTTAAAAATGCTCTAAGTCGATTATTGTTAGTTAATGAAAATTGAAATTTCGAGAGCGCTGAGTGATGACTCATCGGGCGCTCGGGCTCCGTGAGGCAGGTCAGTTGCGCGCGGGGCTCGCTAGTCTACATACTATAGCGTTTACTGAACTATAGCGCTCCTTAAAAGTTATTTTCGCCTTTCTATGTTGGTCACTATTATTTCGAATAATAAATTTTATTTTTTTAAGCGGCAATTTTAAATATATTTTCTTTATGTTACAGATACATACCAGCCAACACGATGGTGGAGACCCTAGGACGTAACATCGGAAAGCGATTCAGAACGAAATGTCAGTGAATCTGGTTAATTTGTGTCGATTCACACAAAAGTGTATCGGTAATCTCCAATTTTCACGTTTATGAACGTTCGGAAACGACATCACTCGTTTGTAAGTTATGATCTCGAATCGCACGTCGGAAAGCTGTTCTGTTCGAAATGTCAGTGAATGTTGTTAAATTGTATCGATTCATACAAAAGTGTATGGGTGATCACCAATTTTCATGTTTACGCACGTTCGGATACGACATAACTCGATTGTAAGCAATGATCTCGAATCGCACGGCGGAATCTATTTTTGTTCGAAATGTCAGTGAATCTTCTTGATTTGTTGCGATTCTCACAAAAATCTATCGGTGATCACCGTTCTTCATGTTTATGAACGTTCGGAAACGACATCACTCGAATGTAAGGTATGATCTCGAATCGCACGTCGGAAAGCTGTTCAGTTCGAAATGTCAGTGATTCTTGTTAATTTCTATCGATTCATACAAAAGTGTATCGGTGATCACCAATTTTCACGTTTATGATGGTTCGGAAACGACATCACTCGATTGTAAGCTGTGATCGCGATTCGCACATCGGAAAGCGATTCAGAACGAAATGTCAGTGAATCTGGTTAATTTGAGTCGATTCACACAAAAGTGTATCGGTGATCACTAATTTTTACGTTTATGAACGTTCGGAAACGACATCACCCGATTGTAAGTTATGATCTCTAATCGCACGTCGGAAAGCTTTTCTGTTCGAAATGTCAGTGAATGTTGTTAAATTGTATCGATTCATACAAAAGTGTATGGGTGATCACCAATTTTCATGTTTACGCACGTTCGGATACGACAAAACTCGATTGTAAGCAATGATCTCGAATCGCACGGCGGAATCTATTTTTGTTCGAAATGTCAGTGAATCTTCTTGATTTGTTGCGATTCTCACAAAAATCTATCGGTGATCACCGTTCTTCATGTTTATGAACGTTCGGAAACGACATCACTCGAATGTAAGGTATGATCTCGAATCGCACGTCGGAAAGCTGTTCAGTTCGAAATGTCAGTGATTCTTGTTAATTTCTATCGATTCATACAAAAGTGTATCGGTGATCACCAATTTTCACGTTTATGATGGTTCGGAAACGACATCACTCGATTGTAAGCTGTGATCGCGATTCGCACATCGGAAAGCGATTCAGAACGAAATGTCAGTGAATCTGTTTAATTTGAGTCGATTCACACAAAAGTGTATCGGTGATCACCAATTTTCACGTTTATGAACGTTCGGAAACGACATCACCCGATTGTAAGTTATGATCTCTAATCGCACGTCGGAAAGCTTTTCTGTTCGAAATGTCAGTGAATGTTGTTAAATTGTATCGATTCATACAAAAGTGTATGGGTGATCACCAATTTTCACGTTTATGATGGTTCGGAAACGACATCACTCGATTGTAAGCTGTGATCGCGATTCGCACATCGGAAAGCGATTCAGAACGAAATGTCAGTGAATCTGGTTAATTTGAGTCGATTCACACAAAAGTGTATCGGTGATCACCAATTTTCACGTTTATGAACGTTCGGAAACGACATCACCCGATTGTAAGTTATGATCTCTAATCGCACGTCGGAAAGCTTTTCTGTTTGAAATGTCAGTGAATGTTGTTAAATTGTATCGATTCATACAAAAGTGTATGGGTGATCACCAATTTTCATGTTTACGCACGTTCGGATACGACATAACTCGATTGTAAGCAATGATCTCGAATCGCACGGCGGAATCTAATTTTGTTCGAAATGTCAGTGAATCTTCTTGATTTGTTGCGATTCTCATAAAAATCTACCGGTGATCACCGTTCTTCATGTTTATGAACGTTCGGAAACGACATCACTCGATTGTAAGTTATGATCTCCGATCACACGTCGGAAAGCTGTTCTGTTCGAAGTGTCAGTGAATGTTGTTAAATTGTTTCGATTCACACAAAAGTGTATCGGTGATCACAAATTTTCACGTTTATGAACGTTCGGAAACGACATCAGTCGATTGTAAACTGTGATCGCGATTCACACATCGGAAAGCGATTCAGAACGAAATGTCAGTGAATCTGGTTAATTTGAGTCGAATGACACAAAAGTGTATCGGTGATCTCCAATTTTCACGTTTATGATCGTTCGGAAATGACATCACTCGATTGTAAGTTATGATCTCGGATCGCACGTCGGAAAGCTGTTCTGTTCGAAATGTCAGTGAATCTTGTTAATTTCTATCGATTCATACAAAAGTGTATCGGTGATCACCAATTTTCATGTTTATGAACGTTCGGATACGACATAACTCGATTGTAAGTAATGATCTCGAATCGCACGTCGGAAAGCTGCTCTTTTCGAAATGTCAGTGAATGTTGTTAAATTGTATCGACTCACTCAAAAGTGTATCTGTGATCTTCAATTTTCACGTTTATGATGGTTCGGAAACGACATCACTCGATTGTAAGTTATGATCTCGATTCCCACATCGGAAAGCGATTCTGTTCGAATTGTCAGTGAATCTTGATAATTTGTAACGATTCTCACAAAAGTTTATTTGTGATCACCAATTTTCATATTTGTGAACGTTCAGAAACGACATCGTTCGAATGTCAGTTCCGGTCTCGAATCGCATTTCGGATTGCGATTCTGATAGAAATGTCGGAAAAAATTGTTGATTCGTAACGATTAACACACAAGGTTATCGCTGATTACTTACTTTCATGTTTATGAAAGATTGGAAACGTTCACCGATGAACGTCACATATCAACAATTTTACAGACATTTAGTATCGCAATCCGAAGGGCCATTTGAGATCTGAACTGACAATCGAGCGATGAAAACGTTCCCGAACTTTCATAAACATGAAGATTGGTGATCACCAATAAAATTTTTGTTCAATACATGACAAATTAACAATATCCAATGACATTTCGATTCGAGATCATAAATTGCAATCGAGTGATATCATTTCCGAACGTTCATAAACATGAAAATTGGTGATCACCGATACACTTTTGTGTGAATCGAAACAATTTAACAACATTCACTGACATTTCGAACAGAACAGCTTTCCGACGTGTGATCGGAGATCATAACTTACAATCGAGTGATGTCGTTTCCGAACGTTCATAAACGTGAAAATTGAAGATCACCGATATACTTTTGTGTGAATCGACACAAATTAACCAGATTCACTGACATTTCGTTCTGAATCGCTTTCCGATGTGCGAATCGCGGTCTCACCTTACAATCGAGTGATGTCGTTTCCGAACCATCATAAACGTGAAAATTAGTGATCACCGATACACTTTTGTATGAATCGATAGAAATTAACAAGATTCACTGACATTTCGAACAGAACAGCTTTCCGACGTGCGATTCGAGATCATAACTTACAATCGGGTGATGTCGTTTCCGAACGTTCATAAACGTGAAAATTGGTGATCACCGATACACTTTTGTGTGAATCGACTCAAATTAACCAGATTCACTGACATTTCGTTCTGAAACGCTTTCCGAAGTGCGAATCGCGATCACAGCTTACAATCGAGTGATGTCGTTTCCGAACCATCATAAACGTGAAAATTGGTGATCACCGATACACTTTTGTATGAATCGATAGAAATTAACAAGATTCACTGACATTTCGAACAGAACAGCTTTCCGACGTGCGATCCGAGATCATCACTTACAATCGAGTGATGTAGTTTCCGAACGTTCATAAACGTGAAAATTGGAGATCACCGATACACTTTTGTGTGAATCGACTCAAATTAACCAGATTCACTGACATTTCGTTCTGAATCGCTTTCCGATGTGCGAATCGCGATCACAGCTTACAATCGAGTGATGTCGTTTCCGAACCATCATAAACGTGAAAATTGGTGATCACCGATACACTTTTGTATGAATCGACAGAAATTAACAAGAATCAATGACATTTCGAACTGAACAGCTTTCCGACGTGCGATTCGAGATCATACCTTACATTCGAGTGATGTCGTTTCCGAACGTTCATAAACGTGAAAATTGAAGATCACCGATATACTTTTGTGTGAATCGACACAAATTGACCAGACCCACTGACATTTCGTTCTGAATCGCTTTCCGATGTGCGAATCGCGGTCTCACCTTACAATCGAGTGATGTCGTTTCCGAACCATCATAAACGCGAAAATTGGTGATCACCGATACACTTTTGTATGAATCGATAGAAATTAACAAGATTCACTGACATTTCGAACAGAACAGCTTTCCGACGTGCGATCCGAGACCATAACTTACAATCGAGTGATGTCATTTCCGAACGATCATAAACGTGAAAATTGGAGATCACAGATACACTTTTGTGTGATTCGACTCAAATTAACCAGATTCACTGATATTTCGTTCTGAATCGCTTTCCGAAGTACGAATCGCGATCACACCTTACAATCGAGTGATGACGTTTCCGAACGTTCATAAACGTGAAAATTGGTTATCACCGATACACTTTTGTGTGAATCAATACAATTTAACAACATTCACTGACATTTCGACCAGCATCGCTTTCCGACGTGCGATTCGAGATTATTACACGTCGTAAAGCGTTTCAGAACGAAATGTCAGTGTACCTTGTTAATTTGCATCGATTCACCCAAAAGTGTATCGGTGAACACCAATTTTCACGTTTATGAACGTTCCGAAACGACATAACTCGATTGTAAGTAATGATCTCGAATCGTACGTCGGAAAGCTGCACTTTTCGAAATGTCAGTGAATGTTGTTAAATTGTATCGATTCACACAAAAGTGTATCGGTGATCTTCAATTGACACGTTTATGATGGTTCGGAAACGACATCACTCGATTGTAAGTTATGATCTCGATTCGCACATCGGAAAGCGATTCAGAACGAAATGTCAGTGAATCTGGTTAATTTGTGTCGATTCACACAAAAGTGTATCGGTAATCTCCAATTTTCACGTTTATGAACGTTCGGAAACGACATCACTCGTTTGTAAGTTATGATCTCGAATCGCACGTCGGAAAGCTGTTCTGTTCGAAATGTCAGTGAATGTTGTTAAATTGTATCGATTCATACAAAAGTGTATGGGTGATCACCAATTTTCATGTTTACGCACGTTCGGATACGACATAACTCGATTGTAAGCAATGATCTCGAATCGCACGGCGGAATCTATTTTTGTTCGAAATGTCAGTGAATCTTCTTGATTTGTTGCGATTCTCACAAAAATCTATCGGTGATCACCGTTCTTCATGTTTATGAACGTTCGGAAACGACATCACTCGAATGTAAGGTATGATCTCGAATCGCACGTCGGAAAGCTGTTCAGTTCGAAATGTCAGTGATTCTTGTTAATTTCTATTGATTCATACAAAAGTGTATCGGTGATCACCAATTTTCACGTTTATGATGGTTCGGAAACGACATAACTCGATTGTAAGCAATGATCTCGAATCGCACGGCGGAATCTATTTTTGTTCGAAATGTCAGTGAATCTTCTTGATTTGTTGCGATTCTCACAAAAATCTATCGGTGATCACCGTTCTTCATGTTTATGAACGTTCGGAAACGACATCACTCGAATGTAAGGTATGATCTCGAATCGCACATCGGAAAGCGATTCAGAACGAAATGTCAGTGAATCTGGTTAATTTGAGTCGATTCACACAAAAGTGTATCGGTGATCACCAATTTTTACGTTTATGAACGTTCGGAAACGACATCACTCGATTGTAAGTTATGATCTTCGATCACACGTCGGAAAGCTGTTCTGTTCGAAATGTCAGTGAATCTTGTTAATTTCTATCGATTCATACAAAAGTGTATCGGTGATCACTAATTTTCACGTTTATGATGGTTCGGAAACGACATCACTCGATTGTAAGGTGAGACCGCGATTCGCACATCGGAAAGCGATTCAGAACGAAATGTCAGTGTATCTTTTTAATTTGTGTCGATTCACACAAAAGTATATCGGTGATCTTCAATTTTCACGTTTATGAACGTTCGGAAACGACATCACTCGAATGTAAGGTATGATCTCGAATCGCACGTCGGAAAGCGATGCTAGTCGAAATATCAGTGAATCTTGTCGATTTGTTACGCATCTCGCCAAAGTCTATCGGTGTTCACCGTTTTTCACGTTTATGAACGTTCGGAAACGACATCACTCGATTGTAAGTTATGATCTCGAATCGCACGTCGGAAATCTGTTCTGTTCGAAATGTCAGTGAATGTTGTTAATTTGTATCGATTCATACAAAAGTGTATCGGTGATCACCAATTTTCATGTTTATGAACGTTCGGATACGACATAACTCGATTGTAAGTAATGATCTCGAATCGCACGTCGGAAAGCTGCTCTTTTCGAAATGTCAGTGAATGTTGTTAAATTGTATCGACTCACTCAAAATTGTATCTGTGATCTTCAATTTTCACGTTTATGATGGTTCGGAAACGACATCACTCGATTGTAAGTTATGATCTCGATTCCCACATCGGAAAGCGATTCTGTTCGAATTGTCAGTGAATCTTGATAATTTGTAACGATTCTCACAAAAGTTTATTTGTGATCACCAATTTTCATATTTGTGAACGTTCAGAAACGACATCGTTCGAATGTCAGTTCCGGTCTCGAATCGCATTTCGGATTGCGATTCTGATAGAAATGTCGGAAAAAATTGTTGATTCGTAACGATTAACACACAAGGTTATCGCTGATTACTTACTTTCATGTTTATGAAAGATTGGAAACGTTCACCGATGAACGTCACATATCAACAATTTTACAGACATTTAGTATCGCAATCCGAAGGGCCATTTGAGATCTGAACTGACAATCGAGCGATGAAAACGTTCCCGAACTTTCATAAACATGAAGATTGGTGATCACCAATAAAATTTTTGTTCAATACATGACAAATTAACAATATCCAATGACATTTCGATTCGAGATCATAAATTGCAATCGAGTGATATCATTCCCGAACGTTCATAAACATGAAAATTGGTAATCACCGATTCACTTTTGTGTGAATTGATAAAAATTAACAAGATTCACTGACATTTCGAACACAACAGCTTTCCCACGTGCGATCCGAGATCATAACTTACAATCGAGTGATGTCATTTTCGAACGTTCATAAACGTGAAAATTGGTGATCACCGATACACTTTTGTGTGAATCGAAACAATTTAACAACATTCACTGACATTTCGAACAGAACAGCTTTCCGACGTGTGATCGGAGATCATAACTTACAATCGAGTGATGTCGTTTCCGAACGTTCATAAACGTGAAAATTGAAGATCACCGATATACTTTTGTGTGAATCGACACAAATTAACGAGATTCACTGACATTTCGTTCTGAATCGCTTTCCGATGTGCGAATCGCGGTCTCACCTTACAATCGAGTGATGTCGATTCCGAACGTTCATAAACGTGAAAATTTGTGATCACCGATACACTTTTGTGTGAATCGAAACAATTTAACAACATTCACTGACATTTCGAACAGAACAGCTTTCCGACGTGCGATCCGAGATCATAACTTACAATCGGGTGATGTCGTTTCCGAACGTTCATAAACGTGAAAATTGGTGATCACCGATACACTTTTGTGTGAATCGACTCAAATTAACCAGATTCACTGACATTTCGTTCTGAAACGCTTTCCGATGTGCGAATCGCGATCACAGCTTACAATCGAGTGATGTCGTTTCCGAACCATCATAAACGTGAAAATTGGTGATCACCGATACACTTTTGTATGAATCGATAGAAATTAACAAGATTCACTGACATTTCGAACAGAACAGCTTTCCGACGTGCGATCCGAGATCATCACTTACAATCGAGTGATGTAGTTTCCGAACGTTCATAAACGTGAAAATTGGAGATCACCGATACACTTTTGTGTGAATCGACTCAAATTAACCAGATTCACTGACATTTCGTTCTGAATCGTTTTCCGATTTGTGAATCCCGATCACAGTTTACAATCGAGTGATGTCGTTTCCGAACGTTCATAAACGTGAAAATTTGCGATCACCGATCCACTTTTGTGTGAATCGATACAATTTAACAACATTCACTGACATTTCGAACAGCACAGCTTTCCGACGTGCGATCCGAGATCATAACTTACAATCGAGTGATGTAGTTTCCGAACGTTCATAAACGTGAAAATTGGAGATCACCGATACACTTTTGTGTGAATCGACACAAATTAACCAGATTCACTGATATTTCGTTCTGAATCGCTTTCCGAAGTACGAATCGCGATCACACCTTTCAATCGAGTGATGACGTTTCCGAACGTTCATAAACGTGAAAATTGGTTATCACCGATACACTTTTGTGTGAATCAATACAATTTAACAACATTCACTGACATTTCGACCAGCATCGCTTTCCGACGTGCGATTCGAGATTATTACACGTGGTAAAGCGTTTCAGAACGAAATGTCAGTGTACCTTGTTAATTTGCATCGATTCACCCTAAAGTGTATCGGTGATCACCAATTTTCACGTTTATGAACGTTCCGAAACGACATAACTCGATTGTAAGTAATGATCTCGAATCGTACGTCGGAAAGCTGCACTTTTCGAAATGTCAGTGAATGTTGTTAAATTGTATCGATTCACACAAAAGTGTATCGGTGATCTTCAATTGACACGTTTATGATGGTTCGGAAACGACATCACTCGATCGTAAGTTATGATCTCGATTCGCACATCGGAAAGCGATTCAGAACGAAATGTCAGTGAATCTGGTTAATTTGTGTCGATTCACACAAAAGTGTATCGGTAATCTCCAATTTTCACGTTTATGAACGTTCGGAAACGACATCACTCGTTTGTAAGTTATGATCTCGAATCGCACGTCGGAAAGCTGTTCTGTTCGAAATGTCAGTGAATCTTGTTATTGTATCGATTCATACAAAAGTGTATGGGTGATCACCAATTTTCATGTTTACGCACGTTCGGATACGACATAACTCGATTGTAAGCAATGATCTCGAATCGCACGGCGGAATCTATTTTTGTTCGAAATGTCAGTGAATCTTCTTGATTTGTTGCGATTCTCACAAAAATCTATCGGTGATCACCGTTCTTCATGTTTATGAACGTTCGGAAACGACATCACTCGAATGTAAGTTATGATCTCCGATCACACGTCGGAAAGCTGTTCTGTTCGAAGTGTCAGTGAATGTTGTTAAATTGTTTCGATTCACACAAAAGTGTATCGGTGATCACAAATTTTCACGTTTATGAACGTTCGGAAACGACATCAGTCGATTGTAAACTGTGATCGCGATTCACACATCGGAAAGCGATTCAGAACGAAATGTCAGTGAATCTGGTTAATTTGAGTCGAATGACACAAAAGTGTATCGGTGATCTCCAATTTTCACGTTTATGATCGTTCGGAAATGACATCACTCGATTGTAAGTTATGATCTCGGATCGCACGTCGGAAAGCTGTTCTGTTCGAAATGTCAGTGAATCTTGTTAATTTCTATCGATTCATACAAAAGTGTATCGGTGATCACCAATTTTCATGTTTATGAACGTTCGGATACGACATAACTCGATTGTAAGTAATGATCTCGAATCGCACGTCGGAAAGCTGCTCTTTTCGAAATGTCAGTGAATGTTGTTAAATTGTATCGACTCACTCAAAAGTGTATCTGTGATCTTCAATTTTCACGTTTATGATGGTTCGGAAACGACATCACTCGATTGTAAGTTATGATCTCGATTCCCACATCGGAAAGCGATTCTGTTCGAATTGTCAGTGAATCTTGATAATTTGTAACGATTCTCACAAAAGTTTATTTGTGATCACCAATTTTCATATTTGTGAACGTTCAGAAACGACATCGTTCGAATGTCAGTTCCGGTCTCGAATCGCATTTCGGATTGCGATTCTGATAGAAATGTCGGAAAAAATTGTTGATTCGTAACGATTAACACACAAGGTTATCGCTGATTACTTACTTTCATGTTTATGAAAGATTGGAAACGTTCACCGATGAACGTCACATATCAACAATTTTACAGACATTTAGTATCGCAATCCGAAGGGCCATTTGAGATCTGAACTGACAATCGAGCGATGAAAACGTTCCCGAACTTTCATAAACATGAAGATTGGTGATCACCAATAAAATTTTTGTTCAATACATGACAAATTAACAATATCCAATGACATTTCGATTCGAGATCATAAATTGCAATCGAGTGATATCATTTCCGAACGTTCATAAACATGAAAATTGGTGATCACCGATACACTTTTGTGTGAATCGAAACAATTTAACAACATTCACTGACATTTCGAACAGAACAGCTTTCCGACGTGTGATCGGAGATCATAACTTACAATCGAGTGATGTCGTTTCCGAACGTTCATAAACGTGAAAATTGAAGATCACCGATATACTTTTGTGTGAATCGACACAAATTAACCAGATTCACTGACATTTCGTTCTGAATCGCTTTCCGATGTGCGAATCGCGGTCTCACCTTACAATCGAGTGATGTCGTTTCCGAACCATCATAAACGTGAAAATTAGTGATCACCGATACACTTTTGTATGAATCGATAGAAATTAACAAGATTCACTGACATTTCGAACAGAACAGCTTTCCGACGTGCGATTCGAGATCATAACTTACAATCGGGTGATGTCGTTTCCGAACGTTCATAAACGTGAAAATTGGTGATCACCGATACACTTTTGTGTGAATCGACTCAAATTAACCAGATTCACTGACATTTCGTTCTGAAACGCTTTCCGAAGTGCGAATCGCGATCACAGCTTACAATCGAGTGATGTCGTTTCCGAACCATCATAAACGTGAAAATTGGTGATCACCGATACACTTTTGTATGAATCGATAGAAATTAACAAGATTCACTGACATTTCGAACAGAACAGCTTTCCGACGTGCGATCCGAGATCATCACTTACAATCGAGTGATGTAGTTTCCGAACGTTCATAAACGTGAAAATTGGAGATCACCGATACACTTTTGTGTGAATCGACTCAAATTAACCAGATTCACTGACATTTCGTTCTGAATCGCTTTCCGATGTGCGAATCGCGATCACAGCTTACAATCGAGTGATGTCGTTTCCGAACCATCATAAACGTGAAAATTGGTGATCACCGATACACTTTTGTATGAATCGACAGAAATTAACAAGAATCAATGACATTTCGAACTGAACAGCTTTCCGACGTGCGATTCGAGATCATACCTTACATTCGAGTGATGTCGTTTCCGAACGTTCATAAACGTGAAAATTGAAGATCACCGATATACTTTTGTGTGAATCGACACAAATTGACCAGACCCACTGACATTTCGTTCTGAATCGCTTTCCGATGTGCGAATCGCGGTCTCACCTTACAATCGAGTGATGTCGTTTCCGAACCATCATAAACGCGAAAATTGGTGATCACCGATACACTTTTGTATGAATCGATAGAAATTAACAAGATTCACTGACATTTCGAACAGAACAGCTTTCCGACGTGCGATCCGAGACCATAACTTACAATCGAGTGATGTCATTTCCGAACGATCATAAACGTGAAAATTGGAGATCACAGATACACTTTTGTGTGATTCGACTCAAATTAACCAGATTCACTGATATTTCGTTCTGAATCGCTTTCCGAAGTACGAATCGCGATCACACCTTACAATCGAGTGATGACGTTTCCGAACGTTCATAAACGTGAAAATTGGTTATCACCGATACACTTTTGTGTGAATCAATACAATTTAACAACATTCACTGACATTTCGACCAGCATCGCTTTCCGACGTGCGATTCGAGATTATTACACGTCGTAAAGCGTTTCAGAACGAAATGTCAGTGTACCTTGTTAATTTGCATCGATTCACCCAAAAGTGTATCGGTGAACACCAATTTTCACGTTTATGAACGTTCCGAAACGACATAACTCGATTGTAAGTAATGATCTCGAATCGTACGTCGGAAAGCTGCACTTTTCGAAATGTCAGTGAATGTTGTTAAATTGTATCGATTCACACAAAAGTGTATCGGTGATCTTCAATTGACACGTTTATGATGGTTCGGAAACGACATCACTCGATTGTAAGTTATGATCTCGATTCGCACATCGGAAAGCGATTCAGAACGAAATGTCAGTGAATCTGGTTAATTTGTGTCGATTCACACAAAAGTGTATCGGTAATCTCCAATTTTCACGTTTATGAACGTTCGGAAACGACATCACTCGTTTGTAAGTTATGATCTCGAATCGCACGTCGGAAAGCTGTTCTGTTCGAAATGTCAGTGAATGTTGTTAAATTGTATCGATTCATACAAAAGTGTATGGGTGATCACCAATTTTCATGTTTACGCACGTTCGGATACGACATAACTCGATTGTAAGCAATGATCTCGAATCGCACGGCGGAATCTATTTTTGTTCGAAATGTCAGTGAATCTTCTTGATTTGTTGCGATTCTCACAAAAATCTATCGGTGATCACCGTTCTTCATGTTTATGAACGTTCGGAAACGACATCACTCGAATGTAAGGTATGATCTCGAATCGCACGTCGGAAAGCTGTTCAGTTCGAAATGTCAGTGATTCTTGTTAATTTCTATTGATTCATACAAAAGTGTATCGGTGATCACCAATTTTCACGTTTATGATGGTTCGGAAACGACATAACTCGATTGTAAGCAATGATCTCGAATCGCACGGCGGAATCTATTTTTGTTCGAAATGTCAGTGAATCTTCTTGATTTGTTGCGATTCTCACAAAAATCTATCGGTGATCACCGTTCTTCATGTTTATGAACGTTCGGAAACGACATCACTCGAATGTAAGGTATGATCTCGAATCGCACATCGGAAAGCGATTCAGAACGAAATGTCAGTGAATCTGGTTAATTTGAGTCGATTCACACAAAAGTGTATCGGTGATCACCAATTTTTACGTTTATGAACGTTCGGAAACGACATCACTCGATTGTAAGTTATGATCTTCGATCACACGTCGGAAAGCTGTTCTGTTCGAAATGTCAGTGAATCTTGTTAATTTCTATCGATTCATACAAAAGTGTATCGGTGATCACTAATTTTCACGTTTATGATGGTTCGGAAACGACATCACTCGATTGTAAGGTGAGACCGCGATTCGCACATCGGAAAGCGATTCAGAACGAAATGTCAGTGTATCTTTTTAATTTGTGTCGATTCACACAAAAGTATATCGGTGATCTTCAATTTTCACGTTTATGAACGTTCGGAAACGACATCACTCGAATGTAAGGTATGATCTCGAATCGCACGTCGGAAAGCGATGCTAGTCGAAATATCAGTGAATCTTGTCGATTTGTTACGCATCTCGCCAAAGTCTATCGGTGTTCACCGTTTTTCACGTTTATGAACGTTCGGAAACGACATCACTCGATTGTAAGTTATGATCTCGAATCGCACGTCGGAAATCTGTTCTGTTCGAAATGTCAGTGAATGTTGTTAATTTGTATCGATTCATACAAAAGTGTATCGGTGATCACCAATTTTCATGTTTATGAACGTTCGGATACGACATAACTCGATTGTAAGTAATGATCTCGAATCGCACGTCGGAAAGCTGCTCTTTTCGAAATGTCAGTGAATGTTGTTAAATTGTATCGACTCACTCAAAATTGTATCTGTGATCTTCAATTTTCACGTTTATGATGGTTCGGAAACGACATCACTCGATTGTAAGTTATGATCTCGATTCCCACATCGGAAAGCGATTCTGTTCGAATTGTCAGTGAATCTTGATAATTTGTAACGATTCTCACAAAAGTTTATTTGTGATCACCAATTTTCATATTTGTGAACGTTCAGAAACGACATCGTTCGAATGTCAGTTCCGGTCTCGAATCGCATTTCGGATTGCGATTCTGATAGAAATGTCGGAAAAAATTGTTGATTCGTAACGATTAACACACAAGGTTATCGCTGATTACTTACTTTCATGTTTATGAAAGATTGGAAACGTTCACCGATGAACGTCACATATCAACAATTTTACAGACATTTAGTATCGCAATCCGAAGGGCCATTTGAGATCTGAACTGACAATCGAGCGATGAAAACGTTCCCGAACTTTCATAAACATGAAGATTGGTGATCACCAATAAAATTTTTGTTCAATACATGACAAATTAACAATATCCAATGACATTTCGATTCGAGATCATAAATTGCAATCGAGTGATATCATTCCCGAACGTTCATAAACATGAAAATTGGTAATCACCGATTCACTTTTGTGTGAATTGATAAAAATTAACAAGATTCACTGACATTTCGAACACAACAGCTTTCCCACGTGCGATCCGAGATCATAGCTTACAATCGAGTGATGTCATTTTCGAACGTTCATAAACGTGAAAATTGGTGATCACCGATACACTTTTGTGTGAATCGAAACAATTTAACAACATTCACTGACATTTCGAACAGAACAGCTTTCCGACGTGTGATCGGAGATCATAACTTACAATCGAGTGATGTCGTTTCCGAACGTTCATAAACGTGAAAATTGAAGATCACCGATATACTTTTGTGTGAATCGACACAAATTAACGAGATTCACTGACATTTCGTTCTGAATCGCTTTCCGATGTGCGAATCGCGGTCTCACCTTACAATCGAGTGATGTCGATTCCGAACGTTCATAAACGTGAAAATTTGTGATCACCGATACACTTTTGTGTGAATCGAAACAATTTAACAACATTCACTGACATTTCGAACAGAACAGCTTTCCGACGTGCGATCCGAGATCATAACTTACAATCGGGTGATGTCGTTTCCGAACGTTCATAAACGTGAAAATTGGTGATCACCGATACACTTTTGTGTGAATCGACTCAAATTAACCAGATTCACTGACATTTCGTTCTGAAACGCTTTCCGATGTGCGAATCGCGATCACAGCTTACAATCGAGTGATGTCGTTTCCGAACCATCATAAACGTGAAAATTGGTGATCACCGATACACTTTTGTATGAATCGATAGAAATTAACAAGATTCACTGACATTTCGAACAGAACAGCTTTCCGACGTGCGATCCGAGATCATCACTTACAATCGAGTGATGTAGTTTCCGAACGTTCATAAACGTGAAAATTGGAGATCACCGATACACTTTTGTGTGAATCGACTCAAATTAACCAGATTCACTGACATTTCGTTCTGAATCGTTTTCCGATTTGTGAATCCCGATCACAGTTTACAATCGAGTGATGTCGTTTCCGAACGTTCATAAACGTGAAAATTTGCGATCACCGATCCACTTTTGTGTGAATCGATACAATTTAACAACATTCACTGACATTTCGAACAGCACAGCTTTCCGACGTGCGATCCGAGATCATAACTTACAATCGAGTGATGTAGTTTCCGAACGTTCATAAACGTGAAAATTGGAGATCACCGATACACTTTTGTGTGAATCGACACAAATTAACCAGATTCACTGATATTTCGTTCTGAATCGCTTTCCGAAGTACGAATCGCGATCACACCTTTCAATCGAGTGATGACGTTTCCGAACGTTCATAAACGTGAAAATTGGTTATCACCGATACACTTTTGTGTGAATCAATACAATTTAACAACATTCACTGACATTTCGACCAGCATCGCTTTCCGACGTGCGATTCGAGATTATTACACGTGGTAAAGCGTTTCAGAACGAAATGTCAGTGTACCTTGTTAATTTGCATCGATTCACCCTAAAGTGTATCGGTGATCACCAATTTTCACGTTTATGAACGTTCCGAAACGACATAACTCGATTGTAAGTAATGATCTCGAATCGTACGTCGGAAAGCTGCACTTTTCGAAATGTCAGTGAATGTTGTTAAATTGTATCGATTCACACAAAAGTGTATCGGTGATCTTCAATTGACACGTTTATGATGGTTCGGAAACGACATCACTCGATCGTAAGTTATGATCTCGATTCGCACATCGGAAAGCGATTCAGAACGAAATGTCAGTGAATCTGGTTAATTTGTGTCGATTCACACAAAAGTGTATCGGTAATCTCCAATTTTCACGTTTATGAACGTTCGGAAACGACATCACTCGTTTGTAAGTTATGATCTCGAATCGCACGTCGGAAAGCTGTTCTGTTCGAAATGTCAGTGAATCTTGTTATTGTATCGATTCATACAAAAGTGTATGGGTGATCACCAATTTTCATGTTTACGCACGTTCGGATACGACATAACTCGATTGTAAGCAATGATCTCGAATCGCACGGCGGAATCTATTTTTGTTCGAAATGTCAGTGAATCTTCTTGATTTGTTGCGATTCTCACAAAAATCTATCGGTGATCACCGTTCTTCATGTTTATGAACGTTCGGAAACGACATCACTCGAATGTAAGTTATGATCTCCGATCACACGTCGGAAAGCTGTTCTGTTCGAAGTGTCAGTGAATGTTGTTAAATTGTTTCGATTCACACAAAAGTGTATCGGTGATCACAAATTTTCACGTTTATGAACGTTCGGAAACGACATCAGTCGATTGTAAACTGTGATCGCGATTCACACATCGGAAAGCGATTCAGAACGAAATGTCAGTGAATCTGGTTAATTTGAGTCGAATGACACAAAAGTGTATCGGTGATCTCCAATTTTCACGTTTATGATCGTTCGGAAATGACATCACTCGATTGTAAGTTATGATCTCGGATCGCACGTCGGAAAGCTGTTCTGTTCGAAATGTCAGTGAATCTTGTTAATTTCTATCGATTCATACAAAAGTGTATCGGTGATCACCAATTTTCATGTTTATGAACGTTCGGATACGACATAACTCGATTGTAAGTAATGATCTCGAATCGCACGTCGGAAAGCTGCTCTTTTCGAAATGTCAGTGAATGTTGTTAAATTGTATCGACTCACTCAAAAGTGTATCTGTGATCTTCAATTTTCACGTTTATGATGGTTCGGAAACGACATCACTCGATTGTAAGTTATGATCTCGATTCCCACATCGGAAAGCGATTCTGTTCGAATTGTCAGTGAATCTTGATAATTTGTAACGATTCTCACAAAAGTTTATTTGTGATCACCAATTTTCATATTTGTGAACGTTCAGAAACGACATCGTTCGAATGTCAGTTCCGGTCTCGAATCGCATTTCGGATTGCGATTCTGATAGAAATGTCGGAAAAAATTGTTGATTCGTAACGATTAACACACAAGGTTATCGCTGATTACTTACTTTCATGTTTATGAAAGATTGGAAACGTTCACCGATGAACGTCACATATCAACAATTTTACAGACATTTAGTATCGCAATCCGAAGGGCCATTTGAGATCTGAACTGACAATCGAGCGATGAAAACGTTCCCGAACTTTCATAAACATGAAGATTGGTGATCACCAATAAAATTTTTGTTCAATACATGACAAATTAACAATATCCAATGACATTTCGATTCGAGATCATAAATTGCAATCGAGTGATATCATTTCCGAACGTTCATAAACATGAAAATTGGTGATCACCGATACACTTTTGTGTGAATCGAAACAATTTAACAACATTCACTGACATTTCGAACAGAACAGCTTTCCGACGTGTGATCGGAGATCATAACTTACAATCGAGTGATGTCGTTTCCGAACGTTCATAAACGTGAAAATTGAAGATCACCGATATACTTTTGTGTGAATCGACACAAATTAACCAGATTCACTGACATTTCGTTCTGAATCGCTTTCCGATGTGCGAATCGCGGTCTCACCTTACAATCGAGTGATGTCGTTTCCGAACCATCATAAACGTGAAAATTAGTGATCACCGATACACTTTTGTATGAATCGATAGAAATTAACAAGATTCACTGACATTTCGAACAGAACAGCTTTCCGACGTGCGATTCGAGATCATAACTTACAATCGGGTGATGTCGTTTCCGAACGTTCATAAACGTGAAAATTGGTGATCACCGATACACTTTTGTGTGAATCGACTCAAATTAACCAGATTCACTGACATTTCGTTCTGAAACGCTTTCCGAAGTGCGAATCGCGATCACAGCTTACAATCGAGTGATGTCGTTTCCGAACCATCATAAACGTGAAAATTGGTGATCACCGATACACTTTTGTATGAATCGATAGAAATTAACAAGATTCACTGACATTTCGAACAGAACAGCTTTCCGACGTGCGATCCGAGATCATCACTTACAATCGAGTGATGTAGTTTCCGAACGTTCATAAACGTGAAAATTGGAGATCACCGATACACTTTTGTGTGAATCGACTCAAATTAACCAGATTCACTGACATTTCGTTCTGAATCGCTTTCCGATGTGCGAATCGCGATCACAGCTTACAATCGAGTGATGTCGTTTCCGAACCATCATAAACGTGAAAATTGGTGATCACCGATACACTTTTGTATGAATCGACAGAAATTAACAAGAATCAATGACATTTCGAACTGAACAGCTTTCCGACGTGCGATTCGAGATCATACCTTACATTCGAGTGATGTCGTTTCCGAACGTTCATAAACGTGAAAATTGAAGATCACCGATATACTTTTGTGTGAATCGACACAAATTGACCAGACCCACTGACATTTCGTTCTGAATCGCTTTCCGATGTGCGAATCGCGGTCTCACCTTACAATCGAGTGATGTCGTTTCCGAACCATCATAAACGCGAAAATTGGTGATCACCGATACACTTTTGTATGAATCGATAGAAATTAACAAGATTCACTGACATTTCGAACAGAACAGCTTTCCGACGTGCGATCCGAGACCATAACTTACAATCGAGTGATGTCATTTCCGAACGATCATAAACGTGAAAATTGGAGATCACAGATACACTTTTGTGTGATTCGACTCAAATTAACCAGATTCACTGATATTTCGTTCTGAATCGCTTTCCGAAGTACGAATCGCGATCACACCTTACAATCGAGTGATGACGTTTCCGAACGTTCATAAACGTGAAAATTGGTTATCACCGATACACTTTTGTGTGAATCAATACAATTTAACAACATTCACTGACATTTCGACCAGCATCGCTTTCCGACGTGCGATTCGAGATTATTACACGTCGTAAAGCGTTTCAGAACGAAATGTCAGTGTACCTTGTTAATTTGCATCGATTCACCCAAAAGTGTATCGGTGAACACCAATTTTCACGTTTATGAACGTTCCGAAACGACATAACTCGATTGTAAGTAATGATCTCGAATCGTACGTCGGAAAGCTGCACTTTTCGAAATGTCAGTGAATGTTGTTAAATTGTATCGATTCACACAAAAGTGTATCGGTGATCTTCAATTGACACGTTTATGATGGTTCGGAAACGACATCACTCGATTGTAAGTTATGATCTCGATTCGCACATCGGAAAGCGATTCAGAACGAAATGTCAGTGAATCTGGTTAATTTGTGTCGATTCACACAAAAGTGTATCGGTAATCTCCAATTTTCACGTTTATGAACGTTCGGAAACGACATCACTCGTTTGTAAGTTATGATCTCGAATCGCACGTCGGAAAGCTGTTCTGTTCGAAATGTCAGTGAATGTTGTTAAATTGTATCGATTCATACAAAAGTGTATGGGTGATCACCAATTTTCATGTTTACGCACGTTCGGATACGACATAACTCGATTGTAAGCAATGATCTCGAATCGCACGGCGGAATCTATTTTTGTTCGAAATGTCAGTGAATCTTCTTGATTTGTTGCGATTCTCACAAAAATCTATCGGTGATCACCGTTCTTCATGTTTATGAACGTTCGGAAACGACATCACTCGAATGTAAGGTATGATCTCGAATCGCACGTCGGAAAGCTGTTCAGTTCGAAATGTCAGTGATTCTTGTTAATTTCTATTGATTCATACAAAAGTGTATCGGTGATCACCAATTTTCACGTTTATGATGGTTCGGAAACGACATAACTCGATTGTAAGCAATGATCTCGAATCGCACGGCGGAATCTATTTTTGTTCGAAATGTCAGTGAATCTTCTTGATTTGTTGCGATTCTCACAAAAATCTATCGGTGATCACCGTTCTTCATGTTTATGAACGTTCGGAAACGACATCACTCGAATGTAAGGTATGATCTCGAATCGCACATCGGAAAGCGATTCAGAACGAAATGTCAGTGAATCTGGTTAATTTGAGTCGATTCACACAAAAGTGTATCGGTGATCACCAATTTTTACGTTTATGAACGTTCGGAAACGACATCACTCGATTGTAAGTTATGATCTTCGATCACACGTCGGAAAGCTGTTCTGTTCGAAATGTCAGTGAATCTTGTTAATTTCTATCGATTCATACAAAAGTGTATCGGTGATCACTAATTTTCACGTTTATGATGGTTCGGAAACGACATCACTCGATTGTAAGGTGAGACCGCGATTCGCACATCGGAAAGCGATTCAGAACGAAATGTCAGTGTATCTTTTTAATTTGTGTCGATTCACACAAAAGTATATCGGTGATCTTCAATTTTCACGTTTATGAACGTTCGGAAACGACATCACTCGAATGTAAGGTATGATCTCGAATCGCACGTCGGAAAGCGATGCTAGTCGAAATATCAGTGAATCTTGTCGATTTGTTACGCATCTCGCCAAAGTCTATCGGTGTTCACCGTTTTTCACGTTTATGAACGTTCGGAAACGACATCACTCGATTGTAAGTTATGATCTCGAATCGCACGTCGGAAATCTGTTCTGTTCGAAATGTCAGTGAATGTTGTTAATTTGTATCGATTCATACAAAAGTGTATCGGTGATCACCAATTTTCATGTTTATGAACGTTCGGATACGACATAACTCGATTGTAAGTAATGATCTCGAATCGCACGTCGGAAAGCTGCTCTTTTCGAAATGTCAGTGAATGTTGTTAAATTGTATCGACTCACTCAAAATTGTATCTGTGATCTTCAATTTTCACGTTTATGATGGTTCGGAAACGACATCACTCGATTGTAAGTTATGATCTCGATTCCCACATCGGAAAGCGATTCTGTTCGAATTGTCAGTGAATCTTGATAATTTGTAACGATTCTCACAAAAGTTTATTTGTGATCACCAATTTTCATATTTGTGAACGTTCAGAAACGACATCGTTCGAATGTCAGTTCCGGTCTCGAATCGCATTTCGGATTGCGATTCTGATAGAAATGTCGGAAAAAATTGTTGATTCGTAACGATTAACACACAAGGTTATCGCTGATTACTTACTTTCATGTTTATGAAAGATTGGAAACGTTCACCGATGAACGTCACATATCAACAATTTTACAGACATTTAGTATCGCAATCCGAAGGGCCATTTGAGATCTGAACTGACAATCGAGCGATGAAAACGTTCCCGAACTTTCATAAACATGAAGATTGGTGATCACCAATAAAATTTTTGTTCAATACATGACAAATTAACAATATCCAATGACATTTCGATTCGAGATCATAAATTGCAATCGAGTGATATCATTCCCGAACGTTCATAAACATGAAAATTGGTAATCACCGATTCACTTTTGTGTGAATTGATAAAAATTAACAAGATTCACTGACATTTCGAACACAACAGCTTTCCCACGTGCGATCCGAGATCATAGCTTACAATCGAGTGATGTCATTTTCGAACGTTCATAAACGTGAAAATTGGTGATCACCGATACACTTTTGTGTGAATCGAAACAATTTAACAACATTCACTGACATTTCGAACAGAACAGCTTTCCGACGTGTGATCGGAGATCATAACTTACAATCGAGTGATGTCGTTTCCGAACGTTCATAAACGTGAAAATTGAAGATCACCGATATACTTTTGTGTGAATCGACACAAATTAACGAGATTCACTGACATTTCGTTCTGAATCGCTTTCCGATGTGCGAATCGCGGTCTCACCTTACAATCGAGTGATGTCGATTCCGAACGTTCATAAACGTGAAAATTTGTGATCACCGATACACTTTTGTGTGAATCGAAACAATTTAACAACATTCACTGACATTTCGAACAGAACAGCTTTCCGACGTGCGATCCGAGATCATAACTTACAATCGGGTGATGTCGTTTCCGAACGTTCATAAACGTGAAAATTGGTGATCACCGATACACTTTTGTGTGAATCGACTCAAATTAACCAGATTCACTGACATTTCGTTCTGAAACGCTTTCCGATGTGCGAATCGCGATCACAGCTTACAATCGAGTGATGTCGTTTCCGAACCATCATAAACGTGAAAATTGGTGATCACCGATACACTTTTGTATGAATCGATAGAAATTAACAAGATTCACTGACATTTCGAACAGAACAGCTTTCCGACGTGCGATCCGAGATCATCACTTACAATCGAGTGATGTAGTTTCCGAACGTTCATAAACGTGAAAATTGGAGATCACCGATACACTTTTGTGTGAATCGACTCAAATTAACCAGATTCACTGACATTTCGTTCTGAATCGTTTTCCGATTTGTGAATCCCGATCACAGTTTACAATCGAGTGATGTCGTTTCCGAACGTTCATAAACGTGAAAATTTGCGATCACCGATCCACTTTTGTGTGAATCGATACAATTTAACAACATTCACTGACATTTCGAACAGCACAGCTTTCCGACGTGCGATCCGAGATCATAACTTACAATCGAGTGATGTAGTTTCCGAACGTTCATAAACGTGAAAATTGGAGATCACCGATACACTTTTGTGTGAATCGACACAAATTAACCAGATTCACTGATATTTCGTTCTGAATCGCTTTCCGAAGTACGAATCGCGATCACACCTTTCAATCGAGTGATGACGTTTCCGAACGTTCATAAACGTGAAAATTGGTTATCACCGATACACTTTTGTGTGAATCAATACAATTTAACAACATTCACTGACATTTCGACCAGCATCGCTTTCCGACGTGCGATTCGAGATTATTACACGTGGTAAAGCGTTTCAGAACGAAATGTCAGTGTACCTTGTTAATTTGCATCGATTCACCCTAAAGTGTATCGGTGATCACCAATTTTCACGTTTATGAACGTTCCGAAACGACATAACTCGATTGTAAGTAATGATCTCGAATCGTACGTCGGAAAGCTGCACTTTTCGAAATGTCAGTGAATGTTGTTAAATTGTATCGATTCACACAAAAGTGTATCGGTGATCTTCAATTGACACGTTTATGATGGTTCGGAAACGACATCACTCGATCGTAAGTTATGATCTCGATTCGCACATCGGAAAGCGATTCAGAACGAAATGTCAGTGAATCTGGTTAATTTGTGTCGATTCACACAAAAGTGTATCGGTAATCTCCAATTTTCACGTTTATGAACGTTCGGAAACGACATCACTCGTTTGTAAGTTATGATCTCGAATCGCACGTCGGAAAGCTGTTCTGTTCGAAATGTCAGTGAATCTTGTTATTGTATCGATTCATACAAAAGTGTATGGGTGATCACCAATTTTCATGTTTACGCACGTTCGGATACGACATAACTCGATTGTAAGCAATGATCTCGAATCGCACGGCGGAATCTATTTTTGTTCGAAATGTCAGTGAATCTTCTTGATTTGTTGCGATTCTCACAAAAATCTATCGGTGATCACCGTTCTTCATGTTTATGAACGTTCGGAAACGACATCACTCGAATGTAAGGTATGATCTCGAAACGCACGTCGGAAAGCTGTTCAGTTCGAAATGTCAGTGATTCTTGTTAATTTCTATTGATTCATACAAAAGTGTATCGGTGATCACCAATTTTCACGTTTATGATGGTTCGGAAACGACATAACTCGATTGTAAGCAATGATCTCGAATCGCACGGCGGAATCTATTTTTGTTCGAAATGTCAGTCAATCTTCTTGATTTGTTGCGATTCTCACAAAAATCTATCGGTGATCACCGTTCTTCATGTTTATGAACGTTCGGAAACGACATCACTCGAATGTAAGGTATGATCTCGAATCGCACATCGGAATGCGATTCAGAACGAAATGTCAGTGAATCTGGTTAATTTGAGTCGATTCACACAAAAGTGTATCGGTGATCACCAATTTTTACGTTTATGAACGTTCGGAAACGACATCACTCGATTGTAAGTGATGATCTTCGATCACACGTCGGAAAGCTGTTCTGTTCGAAATGTCAGTGAATCTTGTTAATTTCTATCGATTCATACAAAAGTGTATCGGTGATCACTAATTTTCACGTTTATGATGGTTCGGAAACGACATCACTCGATTGTAAGGTGAGACCGCGATTCGCACATCGGAAAACGATTCAGAACGAAATGTCAGTGTATCTTTTTAATTTGTGTCGATTCACACAAAAGTATATCGGTGATCTTCAATTTTCACGTTTATGAACGTTCGGAAACGACATCACTCGAATGTAAGGTATGATCTCGAATCGCACGTCGGAAAGCGATGCTAGTCGAAATATCAGTGAATCTTGTCGATTTGTTACGCATCTCGCCAAAGTCTATCGGTGTTCACCGTTTTTCACGTTTATGAACGTTCGGAAACGACATCACTCGATTGTAAGTTATGATCTCGAATCGCACGTCGGAAATCTGTTCTGTTCGAAATGTCAGTGAATGTTGTTAATTTCTATCGATTCATACAAAAGTGTATCGGTGATCACCAATTTTCATGTTTATGAACGTTCGGATACGACATAACTCGATTGTAAGTAATGATCTCGAATCGCACGTCGGAAAGCTGCTCTTTTCGAAATGTCAGTGAATGTTGTTAAATTGTATCGACTCACTCAAAATTGTATCTGTGATCTTCAATTTTCACGTTTATGATGGTTCGGAAACGACATCACTCGATTGTAAGTTATGATCTCGATTCCCACATCGGAAAGCGATTCTGTTCGAATTGTCAGTGAATCTTGATAATTTGTAACGATTCTCACAAAAGTTTATTTGTGATCACCAATTTTCATATTTGTGAACGTTCAGAAACGACATCGTTCGAATGTCAGTTCCGGTCTCGAATCGCATTTCGGATTGCGATTCTGATAGAAATGTCGGAAAAAATTGTTGATTCGTAACGATTAACACACAAGGTTATCGCTGATTACTTACTTTCATGTTTATGAAAGATTGGAAACGTTCACCGATGAACGTCACATATCAACAATTTTACAGACATTTAGTATCGCAATCCGAAGGGCCATTTGAGATCTGAACTGACAATCGAGCGATGAAAACGTTCCCGAACTTTCATAAACATGAAGATTGGTGATCACCAATAAAATTTTTGTTCAATACATGACAAATTAACAATATCCAATGACATTTCGATTCGAGATCATAAATTGCAATCGAGTGATATCATTCCCGAACGTTCATAAACATGAAAATTGGTAATCACCGATTCACTTTTGTGTGAATTGATAAAAATTAACAAGATTCACTGACATTTCGAACACAACAGCTTTCCCACGTGCGATCCGAGATCATAACTTACAATCGAGTGATGTCATTTTCGAACGTTCATAAACGTGAAAATTGGTGATCACCGATACACTTTTGTGTGAATCGAAACAATTTAACAACATTCACTGACATTTCGAACAGAACAGCTTTCCGACGTGTGATCGGAGATCATAACTTACAATCGAGTGATGTCGTTTCCGAACGTTCATAAACGTGAAAATTGAAGATCACCGATATACTTTTGTGTGAATCGACACAAATTAACGAGATTCACTGACATTTCGTTCTGAATCGCTTTCCGATGTGCGAATCGCGGTCTCACCTTACAATCGAGTGATGTCGTTTCCGAACGTTCATAAACGTGAAAATTTGTGATCACCGATACACTTTTGTGTGAATCGAAACAATTTAACAACATTCACTGACATTTCGAACAGAACAGCTTTCCGACGTGCGATCCGAGATCATAACTTACAATCGGGTGATGTCGTTTCCGAACGTTCATAAACGTGAAAATTGGTGATCACCGATACACTTTTGTGTGAATCGACTCAAATTAACCAGATTCACTGACATTTCGTTCTGAAACGCTTTCCGATGTGCGAATCGCGATCACAGCTTACAATCGAGTGATGTCGTTTCCGAACCATCATAAACGTGAAAATTGGTGATCACCGATACACTTTTGTATGAATCGATAGAAATTAACAAGATTCACTGACATTTCGAACAGAACAGCTTTCCGACGTGCGATCCGAGATCATCACTTACAATCGAGTGATGTAGTTTCCGAACGTTCATAAACGTGAAAATTGGAGATCACCGATACACTTTTGTGTGAATCGACTCAAATTAACCAGATTCACTGACATTTCGTTCTGAATCGTTTTCCGATTTGTGAATCCCGATCACAGTTTACAATCGAGTGATGTCGTTTCCGAACGTTCATAAACGTGAAAATTTGCGATCACCGATCCACTTTTGTGTGAATCGATACAATTTAACAACATTCACTGACATTTCGAACAGCACAGCTTTCCGACATGCGATCCGAGATCATAACTTACAATCGAGTGATGTAGTTTCCGAACGTTCATAAACGTGAAAATTGGAGATCACCGATACACTTTTGTGTGAATCGACACAAATTAACCAGATTCACTGATATTTCGTTCTGAATCGCTTTCCGAAGTACGAATCGCGATCACACCTTTCAATCGAGTGATGACGTTTCCGAACGTTCATAAACGTGAAAATTGGTTATCACCGATACACTTTTGTGTGAATCAATACAATTTAACAACATTCACTGACATTTCGACCAGCATCGCTTTCCGACGTGCGATTCGAGATTATTACACGTCGTAAAGCGTTTCAGAACGAAATGTCAGTGTACCTTGTTAATTTGCATCGATACACCCAAAAGTGTATCGGTGATCACCAATTTTCACGTTTATGAACGTTCCGAAACGACATAACTCGATTGTAAGTAATGATCTCGAATCGTACGTCGGAAAGCTGCACTTTTCGAAATGTCAGTGAATGTTGTTAAATTGTATCGATTCACACAAAAGTGTATCGGTGATCTTCAATTGACACGTTTATGATGGTTCGGAAACGACATCACTCGATCGTAAGTTATGATCTCGATTCGCACATCGGAAAGCGATTCAGAACGAAATGTCAGTGAATCTGGTTAATTTGTGTCGATTCACACAAAAGTGTATCGGTAATCTCCAATTTTCACGTTTATGAACGTTCGGAAACGACATCACTCGTTTGTAAGTTATGATCTCGAATCGCACGTCGGAAAGCTGTTCTGTTCGAAATGTCAGTGAATCTTGTTATTGTATCGATTCATACAAAAGTGTATGGGTGATCACCAATTTTCATGTTTACGCACGTTCGGATACGACATAACTCGATTGTAAGCAATGATCTCGAATCGCACGGCGGAATCTATTTTTGTTCGAAATGTCAGTGAATCTTCTTGATTTGTTGCGATTCTCACAAAAATCTATCGGTGATCACCGTTCTTCATGTTTATGAACGTTCGGAAACGACATCACTCGAATGTAAGGTATGATCTCGAAACGCACGTCGGAAAGCTGTTCAGTTCGAAATGTCAGTGATTCTTGTTAATTTCTATTGATTCATACAAAAGTGTATCGGTGATCACCAATTTTCACGTTTATGATGGTTCGGAAACGACATAACTCGATTGTAAGCAATGATCTCGAATCGCACGGCGGAATCTATTTTTGTTCGAAATGTCAGTGAATCTTCTTGATTTGTTGCGATTCTCACAAAAATCTATCGGTGATCACCGTTCTTCATGTTTATGAACGTTCGGAAACGACATCACTCGAATGTAAGGTATGATCTCGAATCGCACATCGGAATGCGATTCAGAACGAAATGTCAGTGAATCTGGTTAATTTGAGTCGATTCACACAAAAGTGTATCGGTGATCACCAATTTTTACGTTTATGAACGTTCGGAAACGACATCACTCGATTGTAAGTGATGATCTTCGATCACACGTCGGAAAGCTGTTCTGTTCGAAATGTCAGTGAATCTTGTTAATTTCTATCGATTCATACAAAAGTGTATCGGTGATCACTAATTTTCACGTTTATGATGGTTCGGAAACGACATCACTCGATTGTAAGGTGAGACCGCGATTCGCACATCGGAAAACGATTCAGAACGAAATGTCAGTGTATCTTTTTAATTTGTGTCGATTCACACAAAAGTATATCGGTGATCTTCAATTTTCACGTTTATGAACGTTCGGAAACGACATCACTCGAATGTAAGGTATGATCTCGAATCGCACGTCGGAAAGCGATGCTAGTCGAAATATCAGTGAATCTTGTCGATTTGTTACGCATCTCGCCAAAGTCTATCGGTGTTCACCGTTTTTCACGTTTATGAACGTTCGGAAACGACATCACTCGATTGTAAGTTATGATCTCGAATCGCACGTCGGAAATCTGTTCTGTTCGAAATGTCAGTGAATGTTGTTAATTTCTATCGATTCATACAAAAGTGTATCGGTGATCACCAATTTTCATGTTTATGAACGTTCGGATACGACATAACTCGATTGTAAGTAATGATCTCGAATCGCACGTCGGAAAGCTGCTCTTTTCGAAATGTCAGTGAATGTTGTTAAATTGTATCGACTCACTCAAAATTGTATCTGTGATCTTCAATTTTCACGTTTATGATGGTTCGGAAACGACATCACTCGATTGTAAGTTATGATCTCGATTCCCACATCGGAAAGCGATTCTGTTCGAATTGTCAGTGAATCTTGATAATTTGTAACGATTCTCACAAAAGTTTATTTGTGATCACCAATTTTCATATTTGTGAACGTTCAGAAACGACATCGTTCGAATGTCAGTTCCGGTCTCGAATCGCATTTCGGATTGCGATTCTGATAGAAATGTCGGAAAAAATTGTTGATTCGTAACGATTAACACACAAGGTTATCGCTGATTACTTACTTTCATGTTTATGAAAGATTGGAAACGTTCACCGATGAACGTCACATATCAACAATTTTACAGACATTTAGTATCGCAATCCGAAGGGCCATTTGAGATCTGAACTGACAATCGAGCGATGAAAACGTTCCCGAACTTTCATAAACATGAAGATTGGTGATCACCAATAAAATTTTTGTTCAATACATGACAAATTAACAATATCCAATGACATTTCGATTCGAGATCATAAATTGCAATCGAGTGATATCATTCCCGAACGTTCATAAACATGAAAATTGGTAATCACCGATTCACTTTTGTGTGAATTGATAAAAATTAACAAGATTCACTGACATTTCGAACACAACAGCTTTCCCACGTGCGATCCGAGATCATAACTTACAATCGAGTGATGTCATTTTCGAACGTTCATAAACGTGAAAATTGGTGATCACCGATACACTTTTGTGTGAATCGAAACAATTTAACAACATTCACTGACATTTCGAACAGAACAGCTTTCCGACGTGTGATCGGAGATCATAACTTACAATCGAGTGATGTCGTTTCCGAACGTTCATAAACGTGAAAATTGAAGATCACCGATATACTTTTGTGTGAATCGACACAAATTAACGAGATTCACTGACATTTCGTTCTGAATCGCTTTCCGATGTGCGAATCGCGGTCTCACCTTACAATCGAGTGATGTCGTTTCCGAACGTTCATAAACGTGAAAATTTGTGATCACCGATACACTTTTGTGTGAATCGAAACAATTTAACAACATTCACTGACATTTCGAACAGAACAGCTTTCCGACGTGCGATCCGAGATCATAACTTACAATCGGGTGATGTCGTTTCCGAACGTTCATAAACGTGAAAATTGGTGATCACCGATACACTTTTGTGTGAATCGACTCAAATTAACCAGATTCACTGACATTTCGTTCTGAAACGCATTCCGATGTGCGAATCGCGATCACAGCTTACAATCGAGTGATGTCGTTTCCGAACCATCATAAACGTGAAAATTGGTGATCACCGATACACTTTTGTATGAATCGATAGAAATTAACAAGAATCACTGACATTTCGAACTGAACAGCTTTCCGACGTGCGATTCGAAATCATACCTTACATTCGAGTGATGTCGTTTCCGAACGTTCATAAACGTGAAAATTAGTGATCACCGATACAATTTTGTATGAATCGATAGAAATTAACAAGATTCACTGACATTTCGAACAGAACAGCTTTCCGACGTGCGATCCGAGATCATCACTTACAATCGAGTGATGTCATTTCCGAACGTTCATAAACGTGAAAATTGGAGATCACCGATACACTTTTGTGTGAATCGACTCAAATTAACCAGATTCACTGACATTTCGTTCTGAATCGTTTTCCGATTTGTGAATCCCGATCACAGTTTACAATCGAGTGATGTCGTTTCCGAACGTTCATAAACGTGAAAATTTGCGATCACCGATCCACTTTTGTGTGAATCGATACAATTTAACAACATTCACTGACATTTCGAACAGCACAGCTTTCCGACGTGCGATCCGAGATCATAACTTACAATCGAGTGATGTAGTTTCCGAACGTTCATAAACGTGAAAATTGGAGATCACCGATACACTTTTGTGTGAATCGACACAAATTAACCAGATTCACTGATATTTCGTTCTGAATCGCTTTCCGAAGTACGAATCGCGATCACACCTTTCAATCGAGTGATGACGTTTCCGAACGTTCATAAACGTGAAAATTGGTTATCACCGATACACTTTTGTGTGAATCAATACAATTTAACAACATTCACTGACATTTCGACCAGCATCGCTTTCCGACGTGCGATTCGAGATTCTTACACGTCGTAAAGCGTTTCAGAACGAAATGTCAGTGTACCTTGTTAATTTGCATCGATTCACCCAAAAGTGTATCGGTGATCACCAATTTTCACGTTTATGAACGTTCCGAAACGACATAACTCGATTGTAAGTAATGATCTCGAATCGTACGTCGGAAAGCTGCACTTTTCGAAATGTCAGTGAATGTTGTTAAATTGTATCGATTCACACAAAAGTGTATCGGTGATCTTCAATTGACACGTTTATGATGGTTCGGAAACGACATCACTCGATTGTAAGTTATGATCTCGATTCGCACATCGGAAAGCGATTCAGAACGAAATGTCAGTGAATCTGGTTAATTTGTGTCGATACACACAAAAGTGTATCGGTAATGTCCAATTTTCACGTTTATGAACGTTCGGAAACGACATCACTCGTTTGTAAGTTATGATCTCGAATCGCACGTCGGAAAGCTGTTCTGTTCGAAATGTCAGTGAATGTTGTTAAATTGTATCGATTCATACAAAAGTGTATGGGTGATCACCAATTTTCATGTTTACGCACGTTCGGATACGACATAACTCGATTGTAAGCAATGATCTCGAATCGCACGGCGGAATCTATTTTTGTTCGAAATGTCAGTGAATCTTCTTGATTTGTTGCGATTCTCACAAAAATCTATCGGTGATCACCGTTCTTCATGTTTATGAACGTTCGGAAACGACATCACTCGAATGTAAGGTATGATCTCGAATCGCACGTCGGAAAGCTGTTCAGTTCGAAATGTCAGTGATTCTTGTTAATTTCTATCGATTCATACAAAAGTGTATCGGTGATCACCAATTTTCACGTTTATGATGGTTCGGAAACGACATCACTCGATTGTAAGCTGTGATCGAAATTCGCACATCGGAAAGCGATTCAGAACGAAATGTCAGTGAATCTGGTTAATTTGAGTCGATTCACACAAAAGTGTGTATCGGTGATCACCAATTTTCACGTTTATGAACGTTCGGAAACGACATCACCCGATTGTAAGTTATGATCTCTAATCGCACGTCGGAAAGCTTTTCTGTTCGAAATGTCAGTGAATGTTGTTAAATTGTATCGATTCATACAAAAGTGTATGGGTGATCACCAATTTTCATGTTTACGCACGTTCGGATACGACATAACTCGATTGTAAGCAATGATCTCGAATCGCACGGCGGAATCTAATTTTGTTCGAAATGTCAGTGAATCTTCTTGATTTGTTGCGATTCTCACAAAAATCTATCGGTGATCACCGTTCTTCATGTTTATGAACGTTCGGAAACGACATCACTCGAATGTAAGGTATGATCTCGAATCGCACATCGGAAAGCGATTCAGAACGAAATGTCAGTGAATCTGGTTAATTTGAGTCGATTCACACAAAAGTGTATCGGTGATCACCAATTTTCACGTTTATGAACGTTCGGAAACGACATCACTCGAATGTAAGGTATGATCTCGAATCGCACGTCGGAAAGCTGTTCAGTTCGAAATGTCAGTGATTCTCGTTAATTTCTATCGATTCATACAAAAGTGTATCGGTGATCACTAATTTTCACGTTTATGATGGTTCGGAAACGACATCACTCGGTTGTAAGGTGAGACCGCGATTCGCACATCGGAAAGCGATTCAGAACGAAATGTCAGTGAATCTGGTTAATTTGTGTCGATTCACACAAAAGTGTATCGGTGATCACCAATTTTCACGTTTATGAACGTTCGGAAACGACATCACTCGAATGTAAGGTATGATCTCGAATCGCACGTCGGAAAGCTGTTCAGTTCGAAATGTCAGTGAATGTTGTTAAATTGTATCGATTCATACAAAAGTGTATGGGTGATCACCAATTTTCATGTTTACGCACGTTCGGATACGACATAACTCGATTGTAAGCAATGATCTCGAATCGCACGGCGGAATCTAATTTTGTTCGAAATGTCAGTGAATCTTCTTGATTTGTTGCGATTCTCATAAAAATCTACCGGTGATCACCGTTCTTCATGTTTATGAACGTTCGGAAACGACATCACTCGATTGTAAGTTATGATCTCCGATCACACGTCGGAAAGCTGTTCTGTTCGAAGTGTCAGTGAATGTTGTTAAATTGTTTCGATTCACACAAAAGTGTATCGGTGATCACAAATTTTCACGTTTATGAACGTTCGGAAACGACATCAGTCGATTGTAAACTGTGATCGCGATTCACACATCGGAAAGCGATTCAGAACGAAATGTCAGTGAATCTGGTTAATTTGAGTCGAATGACACAAAAGTGTATCGGTGATCTCCAATTTTCACGTTTATGATGGTTCGGAAACGACATCACTCGATTGTAAGTTATGATCTCGATTCCCACATCGGAAAGCGATTCTGTTCGAATTGTCAGTGAATCTTGATAATTTGTAACGATTCTCACAAAAGTTTATTTGTGATCACCAATTTTCATATTTGTGAACGTTCAGAAACGACATCGTTCGAATGTCAGTTCCGGTCTCGAATCGCATTTCGGATTGCGATTCTGATAGAAATGTCGGAAAAAATTGTTGATTCGTAACGATTAACACACAAGGTTATCGCTGATTACTTACTTTCATGTTTATGAAAGATTGGAAACGTTCACCGATGAACGTCACATATCAACAATTTTACAGACATTTAGTATCGCAATCCGAAGGGCCATTTGAGATCTGAACTGACAATCGAGCGATGAAAACGTTCCCGAACTTTCATAAACATGAAGATTGGTGATCACCAATAAAATTTTTGTTCAATACATGACAAATTAACAATATCCAATGACATTTCGATTCGAGATCATAAATTGCAATCGAGTGATATCATTCCCGAACGTTCATAAACATGAAAATTGGTAATCACCGATTCACTTTTGTGTGAATTGATAAAAATTAACAAGATTCACTGACATTTCGAACACAACAGCTTTCCCACGTGCGATCCGAGATCATAACTTACAATCGAGTGATGTCATTTTCGAACGTTCATAAACGTGAAAATTGGTGATCACCGATACACTTTTGTGTGAATCGAAACAATTTAACAACATTCACTGACATTTCGAACAGAACAGCTTTCCGACGTGTGATCGGAGATCATAACTTACAATCGAGTGATGTCGTTTCCGAACGTTCATAAACGTGAAAATTGAAGATCACCGATATACTTTTGTGTGAATCGACACAAATTAACGAGATTCACTGACATTTCGTTCTGAATCGCTTTCCGATGTGCGAATCGCGGTCTCACCTTACAATCGAGTGATGTCGATTCCGAACGTTCATAAACGTGAAAATTTGTGATCACCGATACACTTTTGTGTGAATCGAAACAATTTAACAACATTCACTGACATTTCGAACAGAACAGCTTTCCGACGTGCGATCCGAGATCATAACTTACAATCGGGTGATGTCGTTTCCGAACGTTCATAAACGTGAAAATTGGTGATCACCGATACACTTTTGTGTGAATCGACTCAAATTAACCAGATTCACTGACATTTCGTTCTGAAACGCTTTCCGATGTGCGAATCGCGATCACAGCTTACAATCGAGTGATGTCGTTTCCGAACCATCATAAACGTGAAAATTGGTGATCACCGATACACTTTTGTATGAATCGATAGAAATTAACAAGATTCACTGACATTTCGAACAGAACAGCTTTCCGACGTGCGATCCGAGATCATCACTTACAATCGAGTGATGTAGTTTCCGAACGTTCATAAACGTGAAAATTGGAGATCACCGATACACTTTTGTGTGAATCGACTCAAATTAACCAGATTCACTGACATTTCGTTCTGAATCGTTTTCCGATTTGTGAATCCCGATCACAGTTTACAATCGAGTGATGTCGTTTCCGAACGTTCATAAACGTGAAAATTTGCGATCACCGATCCACTTTTGTGTGAATCGATACAATTTAACAACATTCACTGACATTTCGAACAGCACAGCTTTCCGACGTGCGATCCGAGATCATAACTTACAATCGAGTGATGTAGTTTCCGAACGTTCATAAACGTGAAAATTGGAGATCACCGATACACTTTTGTGTGAATCGACACAAATTAACCAGATTCACTGATATTTCGTTCTGAATCGCTTTCCGAAGTACGAATCGCGATCACACCTTTCAATCGAGTGATGACGTTTCCGAACGTTCATAAACGTGAAAATTGGTTATCACCGATACACTTTTGTGTGAATCAATACAATTTAACAACATTCACTGACATTTCGACCAGCATCGCTTTCCGACGTGTGATTCGAGATTATTACACGTCGTAAAGCGTTTCAGAACGAAATGTCAGTGTACCTTGTTAATTTGCATCGATTCACCCAAAAGTGTATCGGTGATCACCAATTTTCACGTTTATGAACGTTCCGAAACGACATAACTCGATTGTAAGTAATGATCTCGAATCGTACGTCGGAAAGCTGCACTTTTCGAAATGTCAGTGAATGTTGTTAAATTGTATCGATTCACACAAAAGTGTATCGGTGATCTTCAATTGACACGTTTATGATGGTTCGGAAACGACATCACTCGATTGTAAGTTATGATCTCGATTCGCACATCGGAAAGCGATTCAGAACGAAATGTCAGTGAATCTGGTTAATTTGTGTCGATACACACAAAAGTGTATCGGTAATGTCCAATTTTCACGTTTATGAACGTTCGGAAACGACATCACTCGTTTGTAAGTTATGATCTCGAATCGCACGTCGGAAAGCTGTTCTGTTCGAAATGTCAGTGAATGTTGTTAAATTGTATCGATTCATACAAAAGTGTATGGGTGATCACCAATTTTCATGTTTACGCACGTTCGGATACGACATAACTCGATTGTAAGCAATGATCTCGAATCGCACGGCGGAATCTATTTTTGTTCGAAATGTCAGTGAATCTTCTTGATTTGTTGCGATTCTCACAAAAATCTATCGGTGATCACCGTTCTTCATGTTTATGAACGTTCGGAAACGACATCACTCGAATGTAAGGTATGATCTCGAATCGCACGTCGGAAAGCTGTTCAGTTCGAAATGTCAGTGATTCTTGTTAATTTCTATCGATTCATACAAAAGTGTATCGGTGATCACCAATTTTCACGTTTATGATGGTTCGGAAACGACATCACTCGATTGTAAGCTGTGATCGAAATTCGCACATCGGAAAGCGATTCAGAACGAAATGTCAGTGAATCTGGTTAATTTGAGTCGATTCACACAAAAGTGTATCGGTGATCACCAATTTTCACGTTTATGAACGTTCGGAAACGACATCACCCGATTGTAAGTTATGATCTCTAATCGCACGTCGGAAAGCTTTTCTGTTCGAAATGTCAGTGAATGTTGTTAAATTGTATCGATTCATACAAAAGTGTATGGGTGATCACCAATTTTCATGTTTACGCACGTTCGGATACGACATAACTCGATTGTAAGCAATGATCTCGAATCGCACGGCGGAATCTAATTTTGTTCGAAATGTCAGTGAATCTTCTTGATTTGTTGCGATTCTCACAAAAATCTATCGGTGATCACCGTTCTTCATGTTTATGAACGTTCGGAAACGACATCACTCGAATGTAAGGTATGATCTCGAATCGCACATCGGAAAGCGATTCAGAACGAAATGTCAGTGAATCTGGTTAATTTGAGTCGATTCACACAAAAGTGTATCGGTGATCACCAATTTTTACGTTTATGAACGTTCGGAAACGACATCACTCGATTGTAAGTTATGATCTTCGATCACACGTCGGAAAGCTGTTCTGTTCGAAATGTCAGTGAATCTTGTTAATTTCTATCGATTCATACAAAAGTGTATCGGTGATCACTAATTTTCACGTTTATGATGGTTCGGAAACGACATCACTCGATTGTAAGGTGAGACCGCGATTCGCACATCGGAAAGCGATTCAGAACGAAATGTCAGTGTATCTTTTTAATTTGTGTCGATTCACACAAAAGTATATCGGTGATCTTCAATTTTCACGTTTATGAACGTTCGGAAACGACATCACTCGAATGTAAGGTATGATCTCGAATCACACGTCGGAAAGCGATGCTAGTCGAAATATCAGTGAATCTTGTCGATTTGTTACGCATCTTGCCAAAGTCTATCGGTGTTCACCGTTTTTCACGTTTATGAACGTTCGGAAACGACATCACTCGATTGTAAGTTATGATCTCGAATCGCACGTCGGAAATCTGTTCTGTTCGAAATGTCAGTGAATGTTGTTAATTTCTATCGATTCATACAAAAGTGTATCGGTGATCACCAATTTTCATGTGTATGAACGTTCGGATACGACATAACTCGATTGTAAGTAATGATCTCGAATCGCACGTCGGAAAGCTGCTCTTTTCGAAATGTCAGTGAATGTTGTTAAATTGTATCGACTCACTCAAAAGTGTATCTGTGATCTTCAATTTTCACGTTTATGATGGTTCGGAAACGACATCACTCGATTGTAAGTTATGATCTCGATTCCCACATCGGAAAGCGATTCTGTTCGAATTGTCAGTGAATCTTGATAATTTGTAACGATTCTCACAAAAGTTTATTTGTGATCACCAATTTTCATATTTGTGAACGTTCAGAAACGACATCGTTCGAATGTCAGTTCCGGTCTCGAATCGCATTTCGGATTGCGATTCTGATAGAAATGTCGGAAAAAATTGTTGATTCGTAACGATTAACACACAAGGTTATCGCTGATTACTTACTTTCATGTTTATGAAAGATTGGAAACGTTCACCGATGAACGTCACATATCAACAATTTTACAGACATTTAGTATCGCAATCCGAAGGGCCATTTGAGATCTGAACTGACAATCGAGCGATGAAAACGTTCCCGAACTTTCATAAACATGAAGATTGGTGATCACCAATAAAATTTTTGTTCAATACATGACAAATTAACAATATCCAATGACATTTCGATTCGAGATCATAAATTGCAATCGAGTGATATCATTCCCGAACGTTCATAAACATGAAAATTGGTAATCACCGATTCACTTTTGTGTGAATTGATAAAAATTAACAAGATTCACTGACATTTCGAACACAACAGCTTTCCCACGTGCGATCCGAGATCATAACTTACAATCGAGTGATGTCATTTTCGAACGTTCATAAACGTGAAAATTGGTGATCACCGATACACTTTTGTGTGAATCGAAACAATTTAACAACATTCACTGACATTTCGAACAGAACAGCTTTCCGACGTGTGATCGGAGATCATAACTTACAATCGAGTGATGTCGTTTCCGAACGTTCATAAACGTGAAAATTGAAGATCACCGATATACTTTTGTGTGAATCGACACAAATTAACGAGATTCACTGACATTTCGTTCTGAATCGCTTTCCGATGTGCGAATCGCGGTCTCACCTTACAATCGAGTGATGTCGATTCCGAACGTTCATAAACGTGAAAATTTGTGATCACCGATACACTTTTGTGTGAATCGAAACAATTTAACAACATTCACTGACATTTCGAACAGAACAGCTTTCCGACGTGCGATCCGAGATCATAACTTACAATCGGGTGATGTCGTTTCCGAACGTTCATAAACGTGAAAATTGGTGATCACCGATACACTTTTGTGTGAATCGACTCAAATTAACCAGATTCACTGACATTTCGTTCTGAAACGCTTTCCGATGTGCGAATCGCGATCACAGCTTACAATCGAGTGATGTCGTTTCCGAACCATCATAAACGTGAAAATTGGTGATCACCGATACACTTTTGTATGAATCGATAGAAATTAACAAGATTCACTGACATTTCGAACAGAACAGCTTTCCGACGTGCGATCCGAGATCATCACTTACAATCGAGTGATGTAGTTTCCGAACGTTCATAAACGTGAAAATTGGAGATCACCGATACACTTTTGTGTGAATCGACTCAAATTAACCAGATTCACTGACATTTCGTTCTGAATCGTTTTCCGATTTGTGAATCCCGATCACAGTTTACAATCGAGTGATGTCGTTTCCGAACGTTCATAAACGTGAAAATTTGCGATCACCGATCCACTTTTGTGTGAATCGATACAATTTAACAACATTCACTGACATTTCGAACAGCACAGCTTTCCGACGTGCGATCCGAGATCATAACTTACAATCGAGTGATGTAGTTTCCGAACGTTCATAAACGTGAAAATTGGAGATCACCGATACACTTTTGTGTGAATCGACACAAATTAACCAGATTCACTGATATTTCGTTCTGAATCGCTTTCCGAAGTACGAATCGCGATCACACCTTTCAATCGAGTGATGACGTTTCCGAACGTTCATAAACGTGAAAATTGGTTATCACCGATACACTTTTGTGTGAATCAATACAATTTAACAACATTCACTGACATTTCGACCAGCATCGCTTTCCGACGTGCGATTCGAGATTATTACACGTGGTAAAGCGTTTCAGAACGAAATGTCAGTGTACCTTGTTAATTTGCATCGATTCACCCTAAAGTGTATCGGTGATCACCAATTTTCACGTTTATGAACGTTCCGAAACGACATAACTCGATTGTAAGTAATGATCTCGAATCGTACGTCGGAAAGCTGCACTTTTCGAAATGTCAGTGAATGTTGTTAAATTGTATCGATTCACACAAAAGTGTATCGGTGATCTTCAATTGACACGTTTATGATGGTTCGGAAACGACATCACTCGATCGTAAGTTATGATCTCGATTCGCACATCGGAAAGCGATTCAGAACGAAATGTCAGTGAATCTGGTTAATTTGTGTCGATTCACACAAAAGTGTATCGGTAATCTCCAATTTTCACGTTTATGAACGTTCGGAAACGACATCACTCGTTTGTAAGTTATGATCTCGAATCGCACGTCGGAAAGCTGTTCTGTTCGAAATGTCAGTGAATCTTGTTATTGTATCGATTCATACAAAAGTGTATGGGTGATCACCAATTTTCATGTTTACGCACGTTCGGATACGACATAACTCGATTGTAAGCAATGATCTCGAATCGCACGGCGGAATCTATTTTTGTTCGAAATGTCAGTGAATCTTCTTGATTTGTTGCGATTCTCACAAAAATCTATCGGTGATCACCGTTCTTCATGTTTATGAACGTTCGGAAACGACATCACTCGAATGTAAGTTATGATCTCCGATCACACGTCGGAAAGCTGTTCTGTTCGAAGTGTCAGTGAATGTTGTTAAATTGTTTCGATTCACACAAAAGTGTATCGGTGATCACAAATTTTCACGTTTATGAACGTTCGGAAACGACATCAGTCGATTGTAAACTGTGATCGCGATTCACACATCGGAAAGCGATTCAGAACGAAATGTCAGTGAATCTGGTTAATTTGAGTCGAATGACACAAAAGTGTATCGGTGATCTCCAATTTTCACGTTTATGATCGTTCGGAAATGACATCACTCGATTGTAAGTTATGATCTCGGATCGCACGTCGGAAAGCTGTTCTGTTCGAAATGTCAGTGAATCTTGTTAATTTCTATCGATTCATACAAAAGTGTATCGGTGATCACCAATTTTCATGTTTATGAACGTTCGGATACGACATAACTCGATTGTAAGTAATGATCTCGAATCGCACGTCGGAAAGCTGCTCTTTTCGAAATGTCAGTGAATGTTGTTAAATTGTATCGACTCACTCAAAAGTGTATCTGTGATCTTCAATTTTCACGTTTATGATGGTTCGGAAACGACATCACTCGATTGTAAGTTATGATCTCGATTCCCACATCGGAAAGCGATTCTGTTCGAATTGTCAGTGAATCTTGATAATTTGTAACGATTCTCACAAAAGTTTATTTGTGATCACCAATTTTCATATTTGTGAACGTTCAGAAACGACATCGTTCGAATGTCAGTTCCGGTCTCGAATCGCATTTCGGATTGCGATTCTGATAGAAATGTCGGAAAAAATTGTTGATTCGTAACGATTAACACACAAGGTTATCGCTGATTACTTACTTTCATGTTTATGAAAGATTGGAAACGTTCACCGATGAACGTCACATATCAACAATTTTACAGACATTTAGTATCGCAATCCGAAGGGCCATTTGAGATCTGAACTGACAATCGAGCGATGAAAACGTTCCCGAACTTTCATAAACATGAAGATTGGTGATCACCAATAAAATTTTTGTTCAATACATGACAAATTAACAATATCCAATGACATTTCGATTCGAGATCATAAATTGCAATCGAGTGATATCATTTCCGAACGTTCATAAACATGAAAATTGGTGATCACCGATACACTTTTGTGTGAATCGAAACAATTTAACAACATTCACTGACATTTCGAACAGAACAGCTTTCCGACGTGTGATCGGAGATCATAACTTACAATCGAGTGATGTCGTTTCCGAACGTTCATAAACGTGAAAATTGAAGATCACCGATATACTTTTGTGTGAATCGACACAAATTAACCAGATTCACTGACATTTCGTTCTGAATCGCTTTCCGATGTGCGAATCGCGGTCTCACCTTACAATCGAGTGATGTCGTTTCCGAACCATCATAAACGTGAAAATTAGTGATCACCGATACACTTTTGTATGAATCGATAGAAATTAACAAGATTCACTGACATTTCGAACAGAACAGCTTTCCGACGTGCGATTCGAGATCATAACTTACAATCGGGTGATGTCGTTTCCGAACGTTCATAAACGTGAAAATTGGTGATCACCGATACACTTTTGTGTGAATCGACTCAAATTAACCAGATTCACTGACATTTCGTTCTGAAACGCTTTCCGAAGTGCGAATCGCGATCACAGCTTACAATCGAGTGATGTCGTTTCCGAACCATCATAAACGTGAAAATTGGTGATCACCGATACACTTTTGTATGAATCGATAGAAATTAACAAGATTCACTGACATTTCGAACAGAACAGCTTTCCGACGTGCGATCCGAGATCATCACTTACAATCGAGTGATGTAGTTTCCGAACGTTCATAAACGTGAAAATTGGAGATCACCGATACACTTTTGTGTGAATCGACTCAAATTAACCAGATTCACTGACATTTCGTTCTGAATCGCTTTCCGATGTGCGAATCGCGATCACAGCTTACAATCGAGTGATGTCGTTTCCGAACCATCATAAACGTGAAAATTGGTGATCACCGATACACTTTTGTATGAATCGACAGAAATTAACAAGAATCAATGACATTTCGAACTGAACAGCTTTCCGACGTGCGATTCGAGATCATACCTTACATTCGAGTGATGTCGTTTCCGAACGTTCATAAACGTGAAAATTGAAGATCACCGATATACTTTTGTGTGAATCGACACAAATTGACCAGACCCACTGACATTTCGTTCTGAATCGCTTTCCGATGTGCGAATCGCGGTCTCACCTTACAATCGAGTGATGTCGTTTCCGAACCATCATAAACGCGAAAATTGGTGATCACCGATACACTTTTGTATGAATCGATAGAAATTAACAAGATTCACTGACATTTCGAACAGAACAGCTTTCCGACGTGCGATCCGAGACCATAACTTACAATCGAGTGATGTCATTTCCGAACGATCATAAACGTGAAAATTGGAGATCACAGATACACTTTTGTGTGATTCGACTCAAATTAACCAGATTCACTGATATTTCGTTCTGAATCGCTTTCCGAAGTACGAATCGCGATCACACCTTACAATCGAGTGATGACGTTTCCGAACGTTCATAAACGTGAAAATTGGTTATCACCGATACACTTTTGTGTGAATCAATACAATTTAACAACATTCACTGACATTTCGACCAGCATCGCTTTCCGACGTGCGATTCGAGATTATTACACGTCGTAAAGCGTTTCAGAACGAAATGTCAGTGTACCTTGTTAATTTGCATCGATTCACCCAAAAGTGTATCGGTGAACACCAATTTTCACGTTTATGAACGTTCCGAAACGACATAACTCGATTGTAAGTAATGATCTCGAATCGTACGTCGGAAAGCTGCACTTTTCGAAATGTCAGTGAATGTTGTTAAATTGTATCGATTCACACAAAAGTGTATCGGTGATCTTCAATTGACACGTTTATGATGGTTCGGAAACGACATCACTCGATTGTAAGTTATGATCTCGATTCGCACATCGGAAAGCGATTCAGAACGAAATGTCAGTGAATCTGGTTAATTTGTGTCGATTCACACAAAAGTGTATCGGTAATCTCCAATTTTCACGTTTATGAACGTTCGGAAACGACATCACTCGTTTGTAAGTTATGATCTCGAATCGCACGTCGGAAAGCTGTTCTGTTCGAAATGTCAGTGAATGTTGTTAAATTGTATCGATTCATACAAAAGTGTATGGGTGATCACCAATTTTCATGTTTACGCACGTTCGGATACGACATAACTCGATTGTAAGCAATGATCTCGAATCGCACGGCGGAATCTATTTTTGTTCGAAATGTCAGTGAATCTTCTTGATTTGTTGCGATTCTCACAAAAATCTATCGGTGATCACCGTTCTTCATGTTTATGAACGTTCGGAAACGACATCACTCGAATGTAAGGTATGATCTCGAATCGCACGTCGGAAAGCTGTTCAGTTCGAAATGTCAGTGATTCTTGTTAATTTCTATTGATTCATACAAAAGTGTATCGGTGATCACCAATTTTCACGTTTATGATGGTTCGGAAACGACATAACTCGATTGTAAGCAATGATCTCGAATCGCACGGCGGAATCTATTTTTGTTCGAAATGTCAGTGAATCTTCTTGATTTGTTGCGATTCTCACAAAAATCTATCGGTGATCACCGTTCTTCATGTTTATGAACGTTCGGAAACGACATCACTCGAATGTAAGGTATGATCTCGAATCGCACATCGGAAAGCGATTCAGAACGAAATGTCAGTGAATCTGGTTAATTTGAGTCGATTCACACAAAAGTGTATCGGTGATCACCAATTTTTACGTTTATGAACGTTCGGAAACGACATCACTCGATTGTAAGTTATGATCTTCGATCACACGTCGGAAAGCTGTTCTGTTCGAAATGTCAGTGAATCTTGTTAATTTCTATCGATTCATACAAAAGTGTATCGGTGATCACTAATTTTCACGTTTATGATGGTTCGGAAACGACATCACTCGATTGTAAGGTGAGACCGCGATTCGCACATCGGAAAGCGATTCAGAACGAAATGTCAGTGTATCTTTTTAATTTGTGTCGATTCACACAAAAGTATATCGGTGATCTTCAATTTTCACGTTTATGAACGTTCGGAAACGACATCACTCGAATGTAAGGTATGATCTCGAATCGCACGTCGGAAAGCGATGCTAGTCGAAATATCAGTGAATCTTGTCGATTTGTTACGCATCTCGCCAAAGTCTATCGGTGTTCACCGTTTTTCACGTTTATGAACGTTCGGAAACGACATCACTCGATTGTAAGTTATGATCTCGAATCGCACGTCGGAAATCTGTTCTGTTCGAAATGTCAGTGAATGTTGTTAATTTGTATCGATTCATACAAAAGTGTATCGGTGATCACCAATTTTCATGTTTATGAACGTTCGGATACGACATAACTCGATTGTAAGTAATGATCTCGAATCGCACGTCGGAAAGCTGCTCTTTTCGAAATGTCAGTGAATGTTGTTAAATTGTATCGACTCACTCAAAATTGTATCTGTGATCTTCAATTTTCACGTTTATGATGGTTCGGAAACGACATCACTCGATTGTAAGTTATGATCTCGATTCCCACATCGGAAAGCGATTCTGTTCGAATTGTCAGTGAATCTTGATAATTTGTAACGATTCTCACAAAAGTTTATTTGTGATCACCAATTTTCATATTTGTGAACGTTCAGAAACGACATCGTTCGAATGTCAGTTCCGGTCTCGAATCGCATTTCGGATTGCGATTCTGATAGAAATGTCGGAAAAAATTGTTGATTCGTAACGATTAACACACAAGGTTATCGCTGATTACTTACTTTCATGTTTATGAAAGATTGGAAACGTTCACCGATGAACGTCACATATCAACAATTTTACAGACATTTAGTATCGCAATCCGAAGGGCCATTTGAGATCTGAACTGACAATCGAGCGATGAAAACGTTCCCGAACTTTCATAAACATGAAGATTGGTGATCACCAATAAAATTTTTGTTCAATACATGACAAATTAACAATATCCAATGACATTTCGATTCGAGATCATAAATTGCAATCGAGTGATATCATTCCCGAACGTTCATAAACATGAAAATTGGTAATCACCGATTCACTTTTGTGTGAATTGATAAAAATTAACAAGATTCACTGACATTTCGAACACAACAGCTTTCCCACGTGCGATCCGAGATCATAGCTTACAATCGAGTGATGTCATTTTCGAACGTTCATAAACGTGAAAATTGGTGATCACCGATACACTTTTGTGTGAATCGAAACAATTTAACAACATTCACTGACATTTCGAACAGAACAGCTTTCCGACGTGTGATCGGAGATCATAACTTACAATCGAGTGATGTCGTTTCCGAACGTTCATAAACGTGAAAATTGAAGATCACCGATATACTTTTGTGTGAATCGACACAAATTAACGAGATTCACTGACATTTCGTTCTGAATCGCTTTCCGATGTGCGAATCGCGGTCTCACCTTACAATCGAGTGATGTCGATTCCGAACGTTCATAAACGTGAAAATTTGTGATCACCGATACACTTTTGTGTGAATCGAAACAATTTAACAACATTCACTGACATTTCGAACAGAACAGCTTTCCGACGTGCGATCCGAGATCATAACTTACAATCGGGTGATGTCGTTTCCGAACGTTCATAAACGTGAAAATTGGTGATCACCGATACACTTTTGTGTGAATCGACTCAAATTAACCAGATTCACTGACATTTCGTTCTGAAACGCTTTCCGATGTGCGAATCGCGATCACAGCTTACAATCGAGTGATGTCGTTTCCGAACCATCATAAACGTGAAAATTGGTGATCACCGATACACTTTTGTATGAATCGATAGAAATTAACAAGATTCACTGACATTTCGAACAGAACAGCTTTCCGACGTGCGATCCGAGATCATCACTTACAATCGAGTGATGTAGTTTCCGAACGTTCATAAACGTGAAAATTGGAGATCACCGATACACTTTTGTGTGAATCGACTCAAATTAACCAGATTCACTGACATTTCGTTCTGAATCGTTTTCCGATTTGTGAATCCCGATCACAGTTTACAATCGAGTGATGTCGTTTCCGAACGTTCATAAACGTGAAAATTTGCGATCACCGATCCACTTTTGTGTGAATCGATACAATTTAACAACATTCACTGACATTTCGAACAGCACAGCTTTCCGACGTGCGATCCGAGATCATAACTTACAATCGAGTGATGTAGTTTCCGAACGTTCATAAACGTGAAAATTGGAGATCACCGATACACTTTTGTGTGAATCGACACAAATTAACCAGATTCACTGATATTTCGTTCTGAATCGCTTTCCGAAGTACGAATCGCGATCACACCTTTCAATCGAGTGATGACGTTTCCGAACGTTCATAAACGTGAAAATTGGTTATCACCGATACACTTTTGTGTGAATCAATACAATTTAACAACATTCACTGACATTTCGACCAGCATCGCTTTCCGACGTGCGATTCGAGATTATTACACGTGGTAAAGCGTTTCAGAACGAAATGTCAGTGTACCTTGTTAATTTGCATCGATTCACCCTAAAGTGTATCGGTGATCACCAATTTTCACGTTTATGAACGTTCCGAAACGACATAACTCGATTGTAAGTAATGATCTCGAATCGTACGTCGGAAAGCTGCACTTTTCGAAATGTCAGTGAATGTTGTTAAATTGTATCGATTCACACAAAAGTGTATCGGTGATCTTCAATTGACACGTTTATGATGGTTCGGAAACGACATCACTCGATCGTAAGTTATGATCTCGATTCGCACATCGGAAAGCGATTCAGAACGAAATGTCAGTGAATCTGGTTAATTTGTGTCGATTCACACAAAAGTGTATCGGTAATCTCCAATTTTCACGTTTATGAACGTTCGGAAACGACATCACTCGTTTGTAAGTTATGATCTCGAATCGCACGTCGGAAAGCTGTTCTGTTCGAAATGTCAGTGAATCTTGTTATTGTATCGATTCATACAAAAGTGTATGGGTGATCACCAATTTTCATGTTTACGCACGTTCGGATACGACATAACTCGATTGTAAGCAATGATCTCGAATCGCACGGCGGAATCTATTTTTGTTCGAAATGTCAGTGAATCTTCTTGATTTGTTGCGATTCTCACAAAAATCTATCGGTGATCACCGTTCTTCATGTTTATGAACGTTCGGAAACGACATCACTCGAATGTAAGTTATGATCTCCGATCACACGTCGGAAAGCTGTTCTGTTCGAAGTGTCAGTGAATGTTGTTAAATTGTTTCGATTCACACAAAAGTGTATCGGTGATCACAAATTTTCACGTTTATGAACGTTCGGAAACGACATCAGTCGATTGTAAACTGTGATCGCGATTCACACATCGGAAAGCGATTCAGAACGAAATGTCAGTGAATCTGGTTAATTTGAGTCGAATGACACAAAAGTGTATCGGTGATCTCCAATTTTCACGTTTATGATCGTTCGGAAATGACATCACTCGATTGTAAGTTATGATCTCGGATCGCACGTCGGAAAGCTGTTCTGTTCGAAATGTCAGTGAATCTTGTTAATTTCTATCGATTCATACAAAAGTGTATCGGTGATCACCAATTTTCATGTTTATGAACGTTCGGATACGACATAACTCGATTGTAAGTAATGATCTCGAATCGCACGTCGGAAAGCTGCTCTTTTCGAAATGTCAGTGAATGTTGTTAAATTGTATCGACTCACTCAAAAGTGTATCTGTGATCTTCAATTTTCACGTTTATGATGGTTCGGAAACGACATCACTCGATTGTAAGTTATGATCTCGATTCCCACATCGGAAAGCGATTCTGTTCGAATTGTCAGTGAATCTTGATAATTTGTAACGATTCTCACAAAAGTTTATTTGTGATCACCAATTTTCATATTTGTGAACGTTCAGAAACGACATCGTTCGAATGTCAGTTCCGGTCTCGAATCGCATTTCGGATTGCGATTCTGATAGAAATGTCGGAAAAAATTGTTGATTCGTAACGATTAACACACAAGGTTATCGCTGATTACTTACTTTCATGTTTATGAAAGATTGGAAACGTTCACCGATGAACGTCACATATCAACAATTTTACAGACATTTAGTATCGCAATCCGAAGGGCCATTTGAGATCTGAACTGACAATCGAGCGATGAAAACGTTCCCGAACTTTCATAAACATGAAGATTGGTGATCACCAATAAAATTTTTGTTCAATACATGACAAATTAACAATATCCAATGACATTTCGATTCGAGATCATAAATTGCAATCGAGTGATATCATTTCCGAACGTTCATAAACATGAAAATTGGTGATCACCGATACACTTTTGTGTGAATCGAAACAATTTAACAACATTCACTGACATTTCGAACAGAACAGCTTTCCGACGTGTGATCGGAGATCATAACTTACAATCGAGTGATGTCGTTTCCGAACGTTCATAAACGTGAAAATTGAAGATCACCGATATACTTTTGTGTGAATCGACACAAATTAACCAGATTCACTGACATTTCGTTCTGAATCGCTTTCCGATGTGCGAATCGCGGTCTCACCTTACAATCGAGTGATGTCGTTTCCGAACCATCATAAACGTGAAAATTAGTGATCACCGATACACTTTTGTATGAATCGATAGAAATTAACAAGATTCACTGACATTTCGAACAGAACAGCTTTCCGACGTGCGATTCGAGATCATAACTTACAATCGGGTGATGTCGTTTCCGAACGTTCATAAACGTGAAAATTGGTGATCACCGATACACTTTTGTGTGAATCGACTCAAATTAACCAGATTCACTGACATTTCGTTCTGAAACGCTTTCCGAAGTGCGAATCGCGATCACAGCTTACAATCGAGTGATGTCGTTTCCGAACCATCATAAACGTGAAAATTGGTGATCACCGATACACTTTTGTATGAATCGATAGAAATTAACAAGATTCACTGACATTTCGAACAGAACAGCTTTCCGACGTGCGATCCGAGATCATCACTTACAATCGAGTGATGTAGTTTCCGAACGTTCATAAACGTGAAAATTGGAGATCACCGATACACTTTTGTGTGAATCGACTCAAATTAACCAGATTCACTGACATTTCGTTCTGAATCGCTTTCCGATGTGCGAATCGCGATCACAGCTTACAATCGAGTGATGTCGTTTCCGAACCATCATAAACGTGAAAATTGGTGATCACCGATACACTTTTGTATGAATCGACAGAAATTAACAAGAATCAATGACATTTCGAACTGAACAGCTTTCCGACGTGCGATTCGAGATCATACCTTACATTCGAGTGATGTCGTTTCCGAACGTTCATAAACGTGAAAATTGAAGATCACCGATATACTTTTGTGTGAATCGACACAAATTGACCAGACCCACTGACATTTCGTTCTGAATCGCTTTCCGATGTGCGAATCGCGGTCTCACCTTACAATCGAGTGATGTCGTTTCCGAACCATCATAAACGCGAAAATTGGTGATCACCGATACACTTTTGTATGAATCGATAGAAATTAACAAGATTCACTGACATTTCGAACAGAACAGCTTTCCGACGTGCGATCCGAGACCATAACTTACAATCGAGTGATGTCATTTCCGAACGATCATAAACGTGAAAATTGGAGATCACAGATACACTTTTGTGTGATTCGACTCAAATTAACCAGATTCACTGATATTTCGTTCTGAATCGCTTTCCGAAGTACGAATCGCGATCACACCTTACAATCGAGTGATGACGTTTCCGAACGTTCATAAACGTGAAAATTGGTTATCACCGATACACTTTTGTGTGAATCAATACAATTTAACAACATTCACTGACATTTCGACCAGCATCGCTTTCCGACGTGCGATTCGAGATTATTACACGTCGTAAAGCGTTTCAGAACGAAATGTCAGTGTACCTTGTTAATTTGCATCGATTCACCCAAAAGTGTATCGGTGAACACCAATTTTCACGTTTATGAACGTTCCGAAACGACATAACTCGATTGTAAGTAATGATCTCGAATCGTACGTCGGAAAGCTGCACTTTTCGAAATGTCAGTGAATGTTGTTAAATTGTATCGATTCACACAAAAGTGTATCGGTGATCTTCAATTGACACGTTTATGATGGTTCGGAAACGACATCACTCGATTGTAAGTTATGATCTCGATTCGCACATCGGAAAGCGATTCAGAACGAAATGTCAGTGAATCTGGTTAATTTGTGTCGATTCACACAAAAGTGTATCGGTAATCTCCAATTTTCACGTTTATGAACGTTCGGAAACGACATCACTCGTTTGTAAGTTATGATCTCGAATCGCACGTCGGAAAGCTGTTCTGTTCGAAATGTCAGTGAATGTTGTTAAATTGTATCGATTCATACAAAAGTGTATGGGTGATCACCAATTTTCATGTTTACGCACGTTCGGATACGACATAACTCGATTGTAAGCAATGATCTCGAATCGCACGGCGGAATCTATTTTTGTTCGAAATGTCAGTGAATCTTCTTGATTTGTTGCGATTCTCACAAAAATCTATCGGTGATCACCGTTCTTCATGTTTATGAACGTTCGGAAACGACATCACTCGAATGTAAGGTATGATCTCGAATCGCACGTCGGAAAGCTGTTCAGTTCGAAATGTCAGTGATTCTTGTTAATTTCTATTGATTCATACAAAAGTGTATCGGTGATCACCAATTTTCACGTTTATGATGGTTCGGAAACGACATAACTCGATTGTAAGCAATGATCTCGAATCGCACGGCGGAATCTATTTTTGTTCGAAATGTCAGTGAATCTTCTTGATTTGTTGCGATTCTCACAAAAATCTATCGGTGATCACCGTTCTTCATGTTTATGAACGTTCGGAAACGACATCACTCGAATGTAAGGTATGATCTCGAATCGCACATCGGAAAGCGATTCAGAACGAAATGTCAGTGAATCTGGTTAATTTGAGTCGATTCACACAAAAGTGTATCGGTGATCACCAATTTTTACGTTTATGAACGTTCGGAAACGACATCACTCGATTGTAAGTTATGATCTTCGATCACACGTCGGAAAGCTGTTCTGTTCGAAATGTCAGTGAATCTTGTTAATTTCTATCGATTCATACAAAAGTGTATCGGTGATCACTAATTTTCACGTTTATGATGGTTCGGAAACGACATCACTCGATTGTAAGGTGAGACCGCGATTCGCACATCGGAAAGCGATTCAGAACGAAATGTCAGTGTATCTTTTTAATTTGTGTCGATTCACACAAAAGTATATCGGTGATCTTCAATTTTCACGTTTATGAACGTTCGGAAACGACATCACTCGAATGTAAGGTATGATCTCGAATCGCACGTCGGAAAGCGATGCTAGTCGAAATATCAGTGAATCTTGTCGATTTGTTACGCATCTCGCCAAAGTCTATCGGTGTTCACCGTTTTTCACGTTTATGAACGTTCGGAAACGACATCACTCGATTGTAAGTTATGATCTCGAATCGCACGTCGGAAATCTGTTCTGTTCGAAATGTCAGTGAATGTTGTTAATTTGTATCGATTCATACAAAAGTGTATCGGTGATCACCAATTTTCATGTTTATGAACGTTCGGATACGACATAACTCGATTGTAAGTAATGATCTCGAATCGCACGTCGGAAAGCTGCTCTTTTCGAAATGTCAGTGAATGTTGTTAAATTGTATCGACTCACTCAAAATTGTATCTGTGATCTTCAATTTTCACGTTTATGATGGTTCGGAAACGACATCACTCGATTGTAAGTTATGATCTCGATTCCCACATCGGAAAGCGATTCTGTTCGAATTGTCAGTGAATCTTGATAATTTGTAACGATTCTCACAAAAGTTTATTTGTGATCACCAATTTTCATATTTGTGAACGTTCAGAAACGACATCGTTCGAATGTCAGTTCCGGTCTCGAATCGCATTTCGGATTGCGATTCTGATAGAAATGTCGGAAAAAATTGTTGATTCGTAACGATTAACACACAAGGTTATCGCTGATTACTTACTTTCATGTTTATGAAAGATTGGAAACGTTCACCGATGAACGTCACATATCAACAATTTTACAGACATTTAGTATCGCAATCCGAAGGGCCATTTGAGATCTGAACTGACAATCGAGCGATGAAAACGTTCCCGAACTTTCATAAACATGAAGATTGGTGATCACCAATAAAATTTTTGTTCAATACATGACAAATTAACAATATCCAATGACATTTCGATTCGAGATCATAAATTGCAATCGAGTGATATCATTCCCGAACGTTCATAAACATGAAAATTGGTAATCACCGATTCACTTTTGTGTGAATTGATAAAAATTAACAAGATTCACTGACATTTCGAACACAACAGCTTTCCCACGTGCGATCCGAGATCATAGCTTACAATCGAGTGATGTCATTTTCGAACGTTCATAAACGTGAAAATTGGTGATCACCGATACACTTTTGTGTGAATCGAAACAATTTAACAACATTCACTGACATTTCGAACAGAACAGCTTTCCGACGTGTGATCGGAGATCATAACTTACAATCGAGTGATGTCGTTTCCGAACGTTCATAAACGTGAAAATTGAAGATCACCGATATACTTTTGTGTGAATCGACACAAATTAACGAGATTCACTGACATTTCGTTCTGAATCGCTTTCCGATGTGCGAATCGCGGTCTCACCTTACAATCGAGTGATGTCGATTCCGAACGTTCATAAACGTGAAAATTTGTGATCACCGATACACTTTTGTGTGAATCGAAACAATTTAACAACATTCACTGACATTTCGAACAGAACAGCTTTCCGACGTGCGATCCGAGATCATAACTTACAATCGGGTGATGTCGTTTCCGAACGTTCATAAACGTGAAAATTGGTGATCACCGATACACTTTTGTGTGAATCGACTCAAATTAACCAGATTCACTGACATTTCGTTCTGAAACGCTTTCCGATGTGCGAATCGCGATCACAGCTTACAATCGAGTGATGTCGTTTCCGAACCATCATAAACGTGAAAATTGGTGATCACCGATACACTTTTGTATGAATCGATAGAAATTAACAAGATTCACTGACATTTCGAACAGAACAGCTTTCCGACGTGCGATCCGAGATCATCACTTACAATCGAGTGATGTAGTTTCCGAACGTTCATAAACGTGAAAATTGGAGATCACCGATACACTTTTGTGTGAATCGACTCAAATTAACCAGATTCACTGACATTTCGTTCTGAATCGTTTTCCGATTTGTGAATCCCGATCACAGTTTACAATCGAGTGATGTCGTTTCCGAACGTTCATAAACGTGAAAATTTGCGATCACCGATCCACTTTTGTGTGAATCGATACAATTTAACAACATTCACTGACATTTCGAACAGCACAGCTTTCCGACGTGCGATCCGAGATCATAACTTACAATCGAGTGATGTAGTTTCCGAACGTTCATAAACGTGAAAATTGGAGATCACCGATACACTTTTGTGTGAATCGACACAAATTAACCAGATTCACTGATATTTCGTTCTGAATCGCTTTCCGAAGTACGAATCGCGATCACACCTTTCAATCGAGTGATGACGTTTCCGAACGTTCATAAACGTGAAAATTGGTTATCACCGATACACTTTTGTGTGAATCAATACAATTTAACAACATTCACTGACATTTCGACCAGCATCGCTTTCCGACGTGCGATTCGAGATTATTACACGTGGTAAAGCGTTTCAGAACGAAATGTCAGTGTACCTTGTTAATTTGCATCGATTCACCCTAAAGTGTATCGGTGATCACCAATTTTCACGTTTATGAACGTTCCGAAACGACATAACTCGATTGTAAGTAATGATCTCGAATCGTACGTCGGAAAGCTGCACTTTTCGAAATGTCAGTGAATGTTGTTAAATTGTATCGATTCACACAAAAGTGTATCGGTGATCTTCAATTGACACGTTTATGATGGTTCGGAAACGACATCACTCGATCGTAAGTTATGATCTCGATTCGCACATCGGAAAGCGATTCAGAACGAAATGTCAGTGAATCTGGTTAATTTGTGTCGATTCACACAAAAGTGTATCGGTAATCTCCAATTTTCACGTTTATGAACGTTCGGAAACGACATCACTCGTTTGTAAGTTATGATCTCGAATCGCACGTCGGAAAGCTGTTCTGTTCGAAATGTCAGTGAATCTTGTTATTGTATCGATTCATACAAAAGTGTATGGGTGATCACCAATTTTCATGTTTACGCACGTTCGGATACGACATAACTCGATTGTAAGCAATGATCTCGAATCGCACGGCGGAATCTATTTTTGTTCGAAATGTCAGTGAATCTTCTTGATTTGTTGCGATTCTCACAAAAATCTATCGGTGATCACCGTTCTTCATGTTTATGAACGTTCGGAAACGACATCACTCGAATGTAAGGTATGATCTCGAAACGCACGTCGGAAAGCTGTTCAGTTCGAAATGTCAGTGATTCTTGTTAATTTCTATTGATTCATACAAAAGTGTATCGGTGATCACCAATTTTCACGTTTATGATGGTTCGGAAACGACATAACTCGATTGTAAGCAATGATCTCGAATCGCACGGCGGAATCTATTTTTGTTCGAAATGTCAGTCAATCTTCTTGATTTGTTGCGATTCTCACAAAAATCTATCGGTGATCACCGTTCTTCATGTTTATGAACGTTCGGAAACGACATCACTCGAATGTAAGGTATGATCTCGAATCGCACATCGGAATGCGATTCAGAACGAAATGTCAGTGAATCTGGTTAATTTGAGTCGATTCACACAAAAGTGTATCGGTGATCACCAATTTTTACGTTTATGAACGTTCGGAAACGACATCACTCGATTGTAAGTGATGATCTTCGATCACACGTCGGAAAGCTGTTCTGTTCGAAATGTCAGTGAATCTTGTTAATTTCTATCGATTCATACAAAAGTGTATCGGTGATCACTAATTTTCACGTTTATGATGGTTCGGAAACGACATCACTCGATTGTAAGGTGAGACCGCGATTCGCACATCGGAAAACGATTCAGAACGAAATGTCAGTGTATCTTTTTAATTTGTGTCGATTCACACAAAAGTATATCGGTGATCTTCAATTTTCACGTTTATGAACGTTCGGAAACGACATCACTCGAATGTAAGGTATGATCTCGAATCGCACGTCGGAAAGCGATGCTAGTCGAAATATCAGTGAATCTTGTCGATTTGTTACGCATCTCGCCAAAGTCTATCGGTGTTCACCGTTTTTCACGTTTATGAACGTTCGGAAACGACATCACTCGATTGTAAGTTATGATCTCGAATCGCACGTCGGAAATCTGTTCTGTTCGAAATGTCAGTGAATGTTGTTAATTTCTATCGATTCATACAAAAGTGTATCGGTGATCACCAATTTTCATGTTTATGAACGTTCGGATACGACATAACTCGATTGTAAGTAATGATCTCGAATCGCACGTCGGAAAGCTGCTCTTTTCGAAATGTCAGTGAATGTTGTTAAATTGTATCGACTCACTCAAAATTGTATCTGTGATCTTCAATTTTCACGTTTATGATGGTTCGGAAACGACATCACTCGATTGTAAGTTATGATCTCGATTCCCACATCGGAAAGCGATTCTGTTCGAATTGTCAGTGAATCTTGATAATTTGTAACGATTCTCACAAAAGTTTATTTGTGATCACCAATTTTCATATTTGTGAACGTTCAGAAACGACATCGTTCGAATGTCAGTTCCGGTCTCGAATCGCATTTCGGATTGCGATTCTGATAGAAATGTCGGAAAAAATTGTTGATTCGTAACGATTAACACACAAGGTTATCGCTGATTACTTACTTTCATGTTTATGAAAGATTGGAAACGTTCACCGATGAACGTCACATATCAACAATTTTACAGACATTTAGTATCGCAATCCGAAGGGCCATTTGAGATCTGAACTGACAATCGAGCGATGAAAACGTTCCCGAACTTTCATAAACATGAAGATTGGTGATCACCAATAAAATTTTTGTTCAATACATGACAAATTAACAATATCCAATGACATTTCGATTCGAGATCATAAATTGCAATCGAGTGATATCATTCCCGAACGTTCATAAACATGAAAATTGGTAATCACCGATTCACTTTTGTGTGAATTGATAAAAATTAACAAGATTCACTGACATTTCGAACACAACAGCTTTCCCACGTGCGATCCGAGATCATAACTTACAATCGAGTGATGTCATTTTCGAACGTTCATAAACGTGAAAATTGGTGATCACCGATACACTTTTGTGTGAATCGAAACAATTTAACAACATTCACTGACATTTCGAACAGAACAGCTTTCCGACGTGTGATCGGAGATCATAACTTACAATCGAGTGATGTCGTTTCCGAACGTTCATAAACGTGAAAATTGAAGATCACCGATATACTTTTGTGTGAATCGACACAAATTAACGAGATTCACTGACATTTCGTTCTGAATCGCTTTCCGATGTGCGAATCGCGGTCTCACCTTACAATCGAGTGATGTCGTTTCCGAACGTTCATAAACGTGAAAATTTGTGATCACCGATACACTTTTGTGTGAATCGAAACAATTTAACAACATTCACTGACATTTCGAACAGAACAGCTTTCCGACGTGCGATCCGAGATCATAACTTACAATCGGGTGATGTCGTTTCCGAACGTTCATAAACGTGAAAATTGGTGATCACCGATACACTTTTGTGTGAATCGACTCAAATTAACCAGATTCACTGACATTTCGTTCTGAAACGCTTTCCGATGTGCGAATCGCGATCACAGCTTACAATCGAGTGATGTCGTTTCCGAACCATCATAAACGTGAAAATTGGTGATCACCGATACACTTTTGTATGAATCGATAGAAATTAACAAGATTCACTGACATTTCGAACAGAACAGCTTTCCGACGTGCGATCCGAGATCATCACTTACAATCGAGTGATGTAGTTTCCGAACGTTCATAAACGTGAAAATTGGAGATCACCGATACACTTTTGTGTGAATCGACTCAAATTAACCAGATTCACTGACATTTCGTTCTGAATCGTTTTCCGATTTGTGAATCCCGATCACAGTTTACAATCGAGTGATGTCGTTTCCGAACGTTCATAAACGTGAAAATTTGCGATCACCGATCCACTTTTGTGTGAATCGATACAATTTAACAACATTCACTGACATTTCGAACAGCACAGCTTTCCGACATGCGATCCGAGATCATAACTTACAATCGAGTGATGTAGTTTCCGAACGTTCATAAACGTGAAAATTGGAGATCACCGATACACTTTTGTGTGAATCGACACAAATTAACCAGATTCACTGATATTTCGTTCTGAATCGCTTTCCGAAGTACGAATCGCGATCACACCTTTCAATCGAGTGATGACGTTTCCGAACGTTCATAAACGTGAAAATTGGTTATCACCGATACACTTTTGTGTGAATCAATACAATTTAACAACATTCACTGACATTTCGACCAGCATCGCTTTCCGACGTGCGATTCGAGATTATTACACGTCGTAAAGCGTTTCAGAACGAAATGTCAGTGTACCTTGTTAATTTGCATCGATACACCCAAAAGTGTATCGGTGATCACCAATTTTCACGTTTATGAACGTTCCGAAACGACATAACTCGATTGTAAGTAATGATCTCGAATCGTACGTCGGAAAGCTGCACTTTTCGAAATGTCAGTGAATGTTGTTAAATTGTATCGATTCACACAAAAGTGTATCGGTGATCTTCAATTGACACGTTTATGATGGTTCGGAAACGACATCACTCGATCGTAAGTTATGATCTCGATTCGCACATCGGAAAGCGATTCAGAACGAAATGTCAGTGAATCTGGTTAATTTGTGTCGATTCACACAAAAGTGTATCGGTAATCTCCAATTTTCACGTTTATGAACGTTCGGAAACGACATCACTCGTTTGTAAGTTATGATCTCGAATCGCACGTCGGAAAGCTGTTCTGTTCGAAATGTCAGTGAATCTTGTTATTGTATCGATTCATACAAAAGTGTATGGGTGATCACCAATTTTCATGTTTACGCACGTTCGGATACGACATAACTCGATTGTAAGCAATGATCTCGAATCGCACGGCGGAATCTATTTTTGTTCGAAATGTCAGTGAATCTTCTTGATTTGTTGCGATTCTCACAAAAATCTATCGGTGATCACCGTTCTTCATGTTTATGAACGTTCGGAAACGACATCACTCGAATGTAAGGTATGATCTCGAAACGCACGTCGGAAAGCTGTTCAGTTCGAAATGTCAGTGATTCTTGTTAATTTCTATTGATTCATACAAAAGTGTATCGGTGATCACCAATTTTCACGTTTATGATGGTTCGGAAACGACATAACTCGATTGTAAGCAATGATCTCGAATCGCACGGCGGAATCTATTTTTGTTCGAAATGTCAGTGAATCTTCTTGATTTGTTGCGATTCTCACAAAAATCTATCGGTGATCACCGTTCTTCATGTTTATGAACGTTCGGAAACGACATCACTCGAATGTAAGGTATGATCTCGAATCGCACATCGGAATGCGATTCAGAACGAAATGTCAGTGAATCTGGTTAATTTGAGTCGATTCACACAAAAGTGTATCGGTGATCACCAATTTTTACGTTTATGAACGTTCGGAAACGACATCACTCGATTGTAAGTGATGATCTTCGATCACACGTCGGAAAGCTGTTCTGTTCGAAATGTCAGTGAATCTTGTTAATTTCTATCGATTCATACAAAAGTGTATCGGTGATCACTAATTTTCACGTTTATGATGGTTCGGAAACGACATCACTCGATTGTAAGGTGAGACCGCGATTCGCACATCGGAAAACGATTCAGAACGAAATGTCAGTGTATCTTTTTAATTTGTGTCGATTCACACAAAAGTATATCGGTGATCTTCAATTTTCACGTTTATGAACGTTCGGAAACGACATCACTCGAATGTAAGGTATGATCTCGAATCGCACGTCGGAAAGCGATGCTAGTCGAAATATCAGTGAATCTTGTCGATTTGTTACGCATCTCGCCAAAGTCTATCGGTGTTCACCGTTTTTCACGTTTATGAACGTTCGGAAACGACATCACTCGATTGTAAGTTATGATCTCGAATCGCACGTCGGAAATCTGTTCTGTTCGAAATGTCAGTGAATGTTGTTAATTTCTATCGATTCATACAAAAGTGTATCGGTGATCACCAATTTTCATGTTTATGAACGTTCGGATACGACATAACTCGATTGTAAGTAATGATCTCGAATCGCACGTCGGAAAGCTGCTCTTTTCGAAATGTCAGTGAATGTTGTTAAATTGTATCGACTCACTCAAAATTGTATCTGTGATCTTCAATTTTCACGTTTATGATGGTTCGGAAACGACATCACTCGATTGTAAGTTATGATCTCGATTCCCACATCGGAAAGCGATTCTGTTCGAATTGTCAGTGAATCTTGATAATTTGTAACGATTCTCACAAAAGTTTATTTGTGATCACCAATTTTCATATTTGTGAACGTTCAGAAACGACATCGTTCGAATGTCAGTTCCGGTCTCGAATCGCATTTCGGATTGCGATTCTGATAGAAATGTCGGAAAAAATTGTTGATTCGTAACGATTAACACACAAGGTTATCGCTGATTACTTACTTTCATGTTTATGAAAGATTGGAAACGTTCACCGATGAACGTCACATATCAACAATTTTACAGACATTTAGTATCGCAATCCGAAGGGCCATTTGAGATCTGAACTGACAATCGAGCGATGAAAACGTTCCCGAACTTTCATAAACATGAAGATTGGTGATCACCAATAAAATTTTTGTTCAATACATGACAAATTAACAATATCCAATGACATTTCGATTCGAGATCATAAATTGCAATCGAGTGATATCATTCCCGAACGTTCATAAACATGAAAATTGGTAATCACCGATTCACTTTTGTGTGAATTGATAAAAATTAACAAGATTCACTGACATTTCGAACACAACAGCTTTCCCACGTGCGATCCGAGATCATAACTTACAATCGAGTGATGTCATTTTCGAACGTTCATAAACGTGAAAATTGGTGATCACCGATACACTTTTGTGTGAATCGAAACAATTTAACAACATTCACTGACATTTCGAACAGAACAGCTTTCCGACGTGTGATCGGAGATCATAACTTACAATCGAGTGATGTCGTTTCCGAACGTTCATAAACGTGAAAATTGAAGATCACCGATATACTTTTGTGTGAATCGACACAAATTAACGAGATTCACTGACATTTCGTTCTGAATCGCTTTCCGATGTGCGAATCGCGGTCTCACCTTACAATCGAGTGATGTCGTTTCCGAACGTTCATAAACGTGAAAATTTGTGATCACCGATACACTTTTGTGTGAATCGAAACAATTTAACAACATTCACTGACATTTCGAACAGAACAGCTTTCCGACGTGCGATCCGAGATCATAACTTACAATCGGGTGATGTCGTTTCCGAACGTTCATAAACGTGAAAATTGGTGATCACCGATACACTTTTGTGTGAATCGACTCAAATTAACCAGATTCACTGACATTTCGTTCTGAAACGCATTCCGATGTGCGAATCGCGATCACAGCTTACAATCGAGTGATGTCGTTTCCGAACCATCATAAACGTGAAAATTGGTGATCACCGATACACTTTTGTATGAATCGATAGAAATTAACAAGAATCACTGACATTTCGAACTGAACAGCTTTCCGACGTGCGATTCGAAATCATACCTTACATTCGAGTGATGTCGTTTCCGAACGTTCATAAACGTGAAAATTAGTGATCACCGATACAATTTTGTATGAATCGATAGAAATTAACAAGATTCACTGACATTTCGAACAGAACAGCTTTCCGACGTGCGATCCGAGATCATCACTTACAATCGAGTGATGTCATTTCCGAACGTTCATAAACGTGAAAATTGGAGATCACCGATACACTTTTGTGTGAATCGACTCAAATTAACCAGATTCACTGACATTTCGTTCTGAATCGTTTTCCGATTTGTGAATCCCGATCACAGTTTACAATCGAGTGATGTCGTTTCCGAACGTTCATAAACGTGAAAATTTGCGATCACCGATCCACTTTTGTGTGAATCGATACAATTTAACAACATTCACTGACATTTCGAACAGCACAGCTTTCCGACGTGCGATCCGAGATCATAACTTACAATCGAGTGATGTAGTTTCCGAACGTTCATAAACGTGAAAATTGGAGATCACCGATACACTTTTGTGTGAATCGACACAAATTAACCAGATTCACTGATATTTCGTTCTGAATCGCTTTCCGAAGTACGAATCGCGATCACACCTTTCAATCGAGTGATGACGTTTCCGAACGTTCATAAACGTGAAAATTGGTTATCACCGATACACTTTTGTGTGAATCAATACAATTTAACAACATTCACTGACATTTCGACCAGCATCGCTTTCCGACGTGCGATTCGAGATTCTTACACGTCGTAAAGCGTTTCAGAACGAAATGTCAGTGTACCTTGTTAATTTGCATCGATTCACCCAAAAGTGTATCGGTGATCACCAATTTTCACGTTTATGAACGTTCCGAAACGACATAACTCGATTGTAAGTAATGATCTCGAATCGTACGTCGGAAAGCTGCACTTTTCGAAATGTCAGTGAATGTTGTTAAATTGTATCGATTCACACAAAAGTGTATCGGTGATCTTCAATTGACACGTTTATGATGGTTCGGAAACGACATCACTCGATTGTAAGTTATGATCTCGATTCGCACATCGGAAAGCGATTCAGAACGAAATGTCAGTGAATCTGGTTAATTTGTGTCGATACACACAAAAGTGTATCGGTAATGTCCAATTTTCACGTTTATGAACGTTCGGAAACGACATCACTCGTTTGTAAGTTATGATCTCGAATCGCACGTCGGAAAGCTGTTCTGTTCGAAATGTCAGTGAATGTTGTTAAATTGTATCGATTCATACAAAAGTGTATGGGTGATCACCAATTTTCATGTTTACGCACGTTCGGATACGACATAACTCGATTGTAAGCAATGATCTCGAATCGCACGGCGGAATCTATTTTTGTTCGAAATGTCAGTGAATCTTCTTGATTTGTTGCGATTCTCACAAAAATCTATCGGTGATCACCGTTCTTCATGTTTATGAACGTTCGGAAACGACATCACTCGAATGTAAGGTATGATCTCGAATCGCACGTCGGAAAGCTGTTCAGTTCGAAATGTCAGTGATTCTTGTTAATTTCTATCGATTCATACAAAAGTGTATCGGTGATCACCAATTTTCACGTTTATGATGGTTCGGAAACGACATCACTCGATTGTAAGCTGTGATCGAAATTCGCACATCGGAAAGCGATTCAGAACGAAATGTCAGTGAATCTGGTTAATTTGAGTCGATTCACACAAAAGTGTGTATCGGTGATCACCAATTTTCACGTTTATGAACGTTCGGAAACGACATCACCCGATTGTAAGTTATGATCTCTAATCGCACGTCGGAAAGCTTTTCTGTTCGAAATGTCAGTGAATGTTGTTAAATTGTATCGATTCATACAAAAGTGTATGGGTGATCACCAATTTTCATGTTTACGCACGTTCGGATACGACATAACTCGATTGTAAGCAATGATCTCGAATCGCACGGCGGAATCTAATTTTGTTCGAAATGTCAGTGAATCTTCTTGATTTGTTGCGATTCTCACAAAAATCTATCGGTGATCACCGTTCTTCATGTTTATGAACGTTCGGAAACGACATCACTCGAATGTAAGGTATGATCTCGAATCGCACATCGGAAAGCGATTCAGAACGAAATGTCAGTGAATCTGGTTAATTTGAGTCGATTCACACAAAAGTGTATCGGTGATCACCAATTTTCACGTTTATGAACGTTCGGAAACGACATCACTCGAATGTAAGGTATGATCTCGAATCGCACGTCGGAAAGCTGTTCAGTTCGAAATGTCAGTGATTCTCGTTAATTTCTATCGATTCATACAAAAGTGTATCGGTGATCACTAATTTTCACGTTTATGATGGTTCGGAAACGACATCACTCGGTTGTAAGGTGAGACCGCGATTCGCACATCGGAAAGCGATTCAGAACGAAATGTCAGTGAATCTGGTTAATTTGTGTCGATTCACACAAAAGTGTATCGGTGATCACCAATTTTCACGTTTATGAACGTTCGGAAACGACATCACTCGAATGTAAGGTATGATCTCGAATCGCACGTCGGAAAGCTGTTCAGTTCGAAATGTCAGTGAATGTTGTTAAATTGTATCGATTCATACAAAAGTGTATGGGTGATCACCAATTTTCATGTTTACGCACGTTCGGATACGACATAACTCGATTGTAAGCAATGATCTCGAATCGCACGGCGGAATCTAATTTTGTTCGAAATGTCAGTGAATCTTCTTGATTTGTTGCGATTCTCATAAAAATCTACCGGTGATCACCGTTCTTCATGTTTATGAACGTTCGGAAACGACATCACTCGATTGTAAGTTATGATCTCCGATCACACGTCGGAAAGCTGTTCTGTTCGAAGTGTCAGTGAATGTTGTTAAATTGTTTCGATTCACACAAAAGTGTATCGGTGATCACAAATTTTCACGTTTATGAACGTTCGGAAACGACATCAGTCGATTGTAAACTGTGATCGCGATTCACACATCGGAAAGCGATTCAGAACGAAATGTCAGTGAATCTGGTTAATTTGAGTCGAATGACACAAAAGTGTATCGGTGATCTCCAATTTTCACGTTTATGATGGTTCGGAAACGACATCACTCGATTGTAAGTTATGATCTCGATTCCCACATCGGAAAGCGATTCTGTTCGAATTGTCAGTGAATCTTGATAATTTGTAACGATTCTCACAAAAGTTTATTTGTGATCACCAATTTTCATATTTGTGAACGTTCAGAAACGACATCGTTCGAATGTCAGTTCCGGTCTCGAATCGCATTTCGGATTGCGATTCTGATAGAAATGTCGGAAAAAATTGTTGATTCGTAACGATTAACACACAAGGTTATCGCTGATTACTTACTTTCATGTTTATGAAAGATTGGAAACGTTCACCGATGAACGTCACATATCAACAATTTTACAGACATTTAGTATCGCAATCCGAAGGGCCATTTGAGATCTGAACTGACAATCGAGCGATGAAAACGTTCCCGAACTTTCATAAACATGAAGATTGGTGATCACCAATAAAATTTTTGTTCAATACATGACAAATTAACAATATCCAATGACATTTCGATTCGAGATCATAAATTGCAATCGAGTGATATCATTCCCGAACGTTCATAAACATGAAAATTGGTAATCACCGATTCACTTTTGTGTGAATTGATAAAAATTAACAAGATTCACTGACATTTCGAACACAACAGCTTTCCCACGTGCGATCCGAGATCATAACTTACAATCGAGTGATGTCATTTTCGAACGTTCATAAACGTGAAAATTGGTGATCACCGATACACTTTTGTGTGAATCGAAACAATTTAACAACATTCACTGACATTTCGAACAGAACAGCTTTCCGACGTGTGATCGGAGATCATAACTTACAATCGAGTGATGTCGTTTCCGAACGTTCATAAACGTGAAAATTGAAGATCACCGATATACTTTTGTGTGAATCGACACAAATTAACGAGATTCACTGACATTTCGTTCTGAATCGCTTTCCGATGTGCGAATCGCGGTCTCACCTTACAATCGAGTGATGTCGATTCCGAACGTTCATAAACGTGAAAATTTGTGATCACCGATACACTTTTGTGTGAATCGAAACAATTTAACAACATTCACTGACATTTCGAACAGAACAGCTTTCCGACGTGCGATCCGAGATCATAACTTACAATCGGGTGATGTCGTTTCCGAACGTTCATAAACGTGAAAATTGGTGATCACCGATACACTTTTGTGTGAATCGACTCAAATTAACCAGATTCACTGACATTTCGTTCTGAAACGCTTTCCGATGTGCGAATCGCGATCACAGCTTACAATCGAGTGATGTCGTTTCCGAACCATCATAAACGTGAAAATTGGTGATCACCGATACACTTTTGTATGAATCGATAGAAATTAACAAGATTCACTGACATTTCGAACAGAACAGCTTTCCGACGTGCGATCCGAGATCATCACTTACAATCGAGTGATGTAGTTTCCGAACGTTCATAAACGTGAAAATTGGAGATCACCGATACACTTTTGTGTGAATCGACTCAAATTAACCAGATTCACTGACATTTCGTTCTGAATCGTTTTCCGATTTGTGAATCCCGATCACAGTTTACAATCGAGTGATGTCGTTTCCGAACGTTCATAAACGTGAAAATTTGCGATCACCGATCCACTTTTGTGTGAATCGATACAATTTAACAACATTCACTGACATTTCGAACAGCACAGCTTTCCGACGTGCGATCCGAGATCATAACTTACAATCGAGTGATGTAGTTTCCGAACGTTCATAAACGTGAAAATTGGAGATCACCGATACACTTTTGTGTGAATCGACACAAATTAACCAGATTCACTGATATTTCGTTCTGAATCGCTTTCCGAAGTACGAATCGCGATCACACCTTTCAATCGAGTGATGACGTTTCCGAACGTTCATAAACGTGAAAATTGGTTATCACCGATACACTTTTGTGTGAATCAATACAATTTAACAACATTCACTGACATTTCGACCAGCATCGCTTTCCGACGTGTGATTCGAGATTATTACACGTCGTAAAGCGTTTCAGAACGAAATGTCAGTGTACCTTGTTAATTTGCATCGATTCACCCAAAAGTGTATCGGTGATCACCAATTTTCACGTTTATGAACGTTCCGAAACGACATAACTCGATTGTAAGTAATGATCTCGAATCGTACGTCGGAAAGCTGCACTTTTCGAAATGTCAGTGAATGTTGTTAAATTGTATCGATTCACACAAAAGTGTATCGGTGATCTTCAATTGACACGTTTATGATGGTTCGGAAACGACATCACTCGATTGTAAGTTATGATCTCGATTCGCACATCGGAAAGCGATTCAGAACGAAATGTCAGTGAATCTGGTTAATTTGTGTCGATACACACAAAAGTGTATCGGTAATGTCCAATTTTCACGTTTATGAACGTTCGGAAACGACATCACTCGTTTGTAAGTTATGATCTCGAATCGCACGTCGGAAAGCTGTTCTGTTCGAAATGTCAGTGAATGTTGTTAAATTGTATCGATTCATACAAAAGTGTATGGGTGATCACCAATTTTCATGTTTACGCACGTTCGGATACGACATAACTCGATTGTAAGCAATGATCTCGAATCGCACGGCGGAATCTATTTTTGTTCGAAATGTCAGTGAATCTTCTTGATTTGTTGCGATTCTCACAAAAATCTATCGGTGATCACCGTTCTTCATGTTTATGAACGTTCGGAAACGACATCACTCGAATGTAAGGTATGATCTCGAATCGCACGTCGGAAAGCTGTTCAGTTCGAAATGTCAGTGATTCTTGTTAATTTCTATCGATTCATACAAAAGTGTATCGGTGATCACCAATTTTCACGTTTATGATGGTTCGGAAACGACATCACTCGATTGTAAGCTGTGATCGAAATTCGCACATCGGAAAGCGATTCAGAACGAAATGTCAGTGAATCTGGTTAATTTGAGTCGATTCACACAAAAGTGTATCGGTGATCACCAATTTTCACGTTTATGAACGTTCGGAAACGACATCACCCGATTGTAAGTTATGATCTCTAATCGCACGTCGGAAAGCTTTTCTGTTCGAAATGTCAGTGAATGTTGTTAAATTGTATCGATTCATACAAAAGTGTATGGGTGATCACCAATTTTCATGTTTACGCACGTTCGGATACGACATAACTCGATTGTAAGCAATGATCTCGAATCGCACGGCGGAATCTAATTTTGTTCGAAATGTCAGTGAATCTTCTTGATTTGTTGCGATTCTCACAAAAATCTATCGGTGATCACCGTTCTTCATGTTTATGAACGTTCGGAAACGACATCACTCGAATGTAAGGTATGATCTCGAATCGCACATCGGAAAGCGATTCAGAACGAAATGTCAGTGAATCTGGTTAATTTGAGTCGATTCACACAAAAGTGTATCGGTGATCACCAATTTTTACGTTTATGAACGTTCGGAAACGACATCACTCGATTGTAAGTTATGATCTTCGATCACACGTCGGAAAGCTGTTCTGTTCGAAATGTCAGTGAATCTTGTTAATTTCTATCGATTCATACAAAAGTGTATCGGTGATCACTAATTTTCACGTTTATGATGGTTCGGAAACGACATCACTCGATTGTAAGGTGAGACCGCGATTCGCACATCGGAAAGCGATTCAGAACGAAATGTCAGTGTATCTTTTTAATTTGTGTCGATTCACACAAAAGTATATCGGTGATCTTCAATTTTCACGTTTATGAACGTTCGGAAACGACATCACTCGAATGTAAGGTATGATCTCGAATCACACGTCGGAAAGCGATGCTAGTCGAAATATCAGTGAATCTTGTCGATTTGTTACGCATCTTGCCAAAGTCTATCGGTGTTCACCGTTTTTCACGTTTATGAACGTTCGGAAACGACATCACTCGATTGTAAGTTATGATCTCGAATCGCACGTCGGAAATCTGTTCTGTTCGAAATGTCAGTGAATGTTGTTAATTTCTATCGATTCATACAAAAGTGTATCGGTGATCACCAATTTTCATGTGTATGAACGTTCGGATACGACATAACTCGATTGTAAGTAATGATCTCGAATCGCACGTCGGAAAGCTGCTCTTTTCGAAATGTCAGTGAATGTTGTTAAATTGTATCGACTCACTCAAAAGTGTATCTGTGATCTTCAATTTTCACGTTTATGATGGTTCGGAAACGACATCACTCGATTGTAAGTTATGATCTCGATTCCCACATCGGAAAGCGATTCTGTTCGAATTGTCAGTGAATCTTGATAATTTGTAACGATTCTCACAAAAGTTTATTTGTGATCACCAATTTTCATATTTGTGAACGTTCAGAAACGACATCGTTCGAATGTCAGTTCCGGTCTCGAATCGCATTTCGGATTGCGATTCTGATAGAAATGTCGGAAAAAATTGTTGATTCGTAACGATTAACACACAAGGTTATCGCTGATTACTTACTTTCATGTTTATGAAAGATTGGAAACGTTCACCGATGAACGTCACATATCAACAATTTTTCAGACATTTAGTATCGCAATCCGAAGGGCCATTTGAGATCTAAACTGACAATCGAGCGATGAAAACGTTCCCGAACTTTCATAAACATGAAGATTGGTGATCACCAATAAAATTTTTGTTCAATTCATGACAAATTAACAATATCCAATGACATTTCGATTCGAGATCATAAATTGCAATCGAGTGATATCATTTCCGAACGTTCATAAACATGAAAATTGGTGATCACCGATTCACTTTTGTGTGAATTGATAAAAATTAACAAGATTCACTGACATTTCGAACACAACAGCTTTCCCACGTGCGATCCGAGATCATAACTTACAATCGAGTGATGTCATTTCCGAACGTTCATAAACGTAAAAATTGGTGATCACCGATACACTTTTGTGTGAATCGAAACAATTTAACAACATTCACTGACATTTCGAACAGAACAGCTTTCCGACGTGTGATCGGAGATCATAACTTACAATCGAGTGATGTAGTTTCCGAACGTTCATAAACGTGAAAATTGGAGATCACCGATACACTTTTGTGTTAATCGACTCAAATTAACCAGATTCACTGACATTTCGTTCTGAATCGCTTTCCGATGTGCGAATCGCGATCACAGCTTACAATCGAGTGATGTCGTTTCCAAACCATCATAAACGTGAAAATTGGTGATCACCGATACACTTTTGTATGAATCGATAGAAATTAACAAGATTCACTGACATTTCGAACAGAACAGCTTTCCGACGTGCGATTCGAGATCATACCTTACATTCGAGTGATGTCGTTTCCGAACGTTCATAAACGTGAAAATTGAAGATCACCGATATACTTTTGTGTGAATCGACACAAATTGACCAGATCCACTGACATTTCGTTCTGAATCGCTTTCCGATGTGCGAATCGCGGTCTCACCTTACAATCGAGTGATGTCGTTTCCGAACCATCATAAACGTGAAAATTGGTGATCACCGATACACTTTTGTATGAATCGATAGAAATTAACAAGATTCACTGCCATTTCGAACAGAACAGCTTTCCGACGTGCGATCCGAGACCATAACTTACAATCGAGTGATGTCATTTCCGAACGATCATAAACGTGAAAATTGGAGATCACAGATACACTTTTGTGTGATTCGACTCAAATTAAACAGATTCACTGATATTTCGTTCTGAATCGCTTTCCGAAGTACGAATCGCGATCACACCTTACAATCGAGTGATGACGTTTCCGAACGTTCATAAACGTGAAAATTGGTTATCACCGATACACTTTTGTGTGAATCAATACAATTTAACAACATTCACTGACATTTCGACCAGCATCGCTTTCCGACGTGCGATTCGAGATTATTACACGTCGTAAAGCGTTTCAGAACGAAATGTCAGTGTACCTTGTTAATTTGCATCGATTCACCCAAAAGTGTATCGGTGAACACCAATTTTCACGTTTATGAACGTTCCGAAACGACATAACTCGATTGTAAGTAATGATCTCGAATCGTACGTCGGAAAGCTGCACTTTTCGAAATGTCAGTGAATGTTGTTAAATTGTATCGATTCACACAAAAGTGTATCGGTGATCTTCAATTGACACGTTTATGATGGTTCGGAAACGACATCACTCGATTGTAAGTTATGATCTCGATTCGCACATCGGAAAGCGATTCAGAACGAAATGTCAGTGAATCTGGTTAATTTGTGTCGATTCACACAAAAGTATATCGGTAATCTCCAATTTTCACGTTTATGAACGTTCGGAAACGACATCACTCGTTTGTAAGTTATGATCTCGAATCGCACGTCGGAAAGCTGTTCTGTTCGAAATGTCAGTGAATGTTGTTAAATTGTATCGATTCATACAAAAGTGTATGGGTGATCACCAATTTTCATGTTTACGCACGTTCGGATACGACATAACTCGATTGTAAGCAATGATCTCGAATCGCACGGCGGAATCTATTTTTGTTCGAAATGTCAGTGAATCTTCTTGATTTGTTGCGATTCTCACAAAAATCTATCGGTGATCACCGTTCTTCATGTTTATGAACGTTCGGAAACGACATCACTCGAATGTAAGGTATGATCTCGAATCGCACGTCGGAAAGCTGTTCAGTTCGAAATGTCAGTGATTCTTGTTAATTTCTATCGATTCATACAAAAGTGTATCGGTGATCACCAATTTTCACGTTTATGATGGTTCGGAAACGACATCACTCGATTGTAAGCTGTGATCGCGATTCGCACATCGGAAAGCGATTCAGAACGAAATGTCAGTGAATCTGTTTAATTTGAGTCGATTCACACAAAAGTGTATCGGTGATCACCAATTTTCACGTTTATGAACGTTCGGAAACGACATCACTCGAATGTAAGGTATGATCTCGAATCGCACGTCGGAAAGCTGCTCTTTTCGAAATGTCAGTGAATGTTGTTAAATTGTATCGACTCACTCAAAAGTGTATCTGTGATCTTCAATTTTCACGTTTATGATGGTTCGGAAACGACATCACTCGATTGTAAGTTATGATCTCGATTCCCACATCGGAAAGCGATTCTGTTGGAATTGTCAGTGAATCTTGATAATTTGTAACGATTCTCACAAAAGTTTATTTGTGATCACCAATTTTCATATTTGTGAACGTTCAGAAACGACATCGTTCGAATGTCAGTTCCGGTCTCGAATCGCATTTCGGATTGCGATTCTGATAGAAATGTCGGAAAAAATTGTTGATTCGTAACGATTAACACACAAGGTTATCGCTGATTACTTACTTTCATGTTTATGAAAGATTGGAAACGTTCACCGATGAACGTCACATATCAACAATTTTTCAGACATTTAGTATCGCAATCCGAAGGGCCATTTGAGATCTGAACTGACAATCGAGCGATGAAAACGTTCCCGAACTTTCATAAACATGAAGATTGGTGATCACCAATAAAATTTTTGTTCAATTCATGACAAATTAACAATATCCAATGACATTTCGATTCGAGATCATAAATTGCAATCGAGTGATATCATTTCCGAACGTTCATAAACATGAAAAATGGTGATCACCGATTCACTTTTGTGTGAATTGATAAAAATTAACAAGATTCACTGACATTTCGAACACAACAGCTTTCCCACGTGCGATCCGAGATCATAACTTACAATCGAGTGATGTCATTTCCGAACGTTCATAAACGTAAAAATTGGTGATCACCGATACACTTTTGTGTGAATCGAAACAATTTAACAACATTCACTGACATTTCGAACAGAACAGCTTTCCGACGTGTGATCGGAGATCATAACTTACAATCGAGTGATGTAGTTTCCGAACGTTCATAAACGTGAAAATTGGAGATCACCGATACACTTTTGTGTGAATCGACTCAAGTTAACCAGATTCACTGACATTTCGTTCTGAATCGCTTTCCGATGTGCGAATCGCGATCACAGCTTACAATCGAGTGATGTCGTTTCCAAACCATCATAAACGTGAAAATTGGTGATCACCGATACACTTTTGTATGAATCGATAGAAATTAACAAGATTCACTGACATTTCGAACAGAACAGCTTTCCGACGTGCGATCCGAGATCATCACTTACAATCGAGTGATGTAGTTTCCGAACGTTCATAAACGTGAAAATTGGAGATCACCGATAAACTTTTGTGTGAATCGACTCAAATTAACCAGATTCACTGACATTTCGTTCTGAATCGCTTTCCGATGTGCGAATCTCGATCACAGCTTACAATCGAGTGATGTCGTTTCCGAACCATCATAAACGTGAAAATTGGTGATCACCGATACACTTTTGTATGAATCGATAGAAATTAACAAGATTCACTGACATTTCGAACAGAACAGCTTTCCGACGTGCGATCCGAGACCATAACTTACAATCGAGTGATGTCATTTCCGAACGATCATAAACGTGAAAATTGGAGATCACAGATACACTTTTGTGTGATTCGACTCAAATTAACCAGATTCACTGACATTTCGTTCTGAATCGTTTTCCGATTTGTGAATCCCGATCACAGTTTACAATCGAGTGATGTCGTTTCCGAACGTTCATAAACGTGAAAATTTGTGATCACCGATCCACTTTTGTGTGAATCGATACAATTTAACAACATTCACTGACATTTCGAACAGCACAGCTTTCCGACGTGCGATCCGAGATCATAACTTACAATCGAGTGATGTAGTTTCCGAACGTTCATAAACGTGAAAATTGGAGATCACCGATACACTTTTGTGTGAATCGACACAAATTAACCAGATTCACTGATATTTCCTTCTGAATCGCATTCCGAAGTACGAATCGCGATCACACCTTACAATCGAGTGATGACGTTTCCGAACGTTCATAAACGTGAAAATTGGTTATCACCGATACACTTTTGTGTGAATCAATACAATTTAACAACATTCACTGACATTTCGACCAGCATCGCTTTCCGACGTGCGATTCGAGAGTATTACACGTCGTAAAGCGTTTCAGAACGAGATGTCAGTGTACCTTGTTAATTTGCATCGATTCACCCAAAAGTGTATCGGTGATCACCAATTTTCACGTTTATGAACGTTCCGAAACGACATAACTCGATTGTAAGTAATGATCTCGAATCGTACGTCGGAAAGCTGCACTTTTCGAAATGTCAGTGAATGTTGTTAAATTGTATCGATTCACACAAAAGTGTATCGGTGATCTTCAATTGACACGTTTATGATGGTTCGGAAACGACATCACTCGATCGTAAGTTATGATCTCGATTCGCACATCGGAAAGCGATTCAGAACGAAATGTCAGTGAATCTGGTTAATTTGTGTCGATTCACACAAAAGTGTATCGGTAATCTCCAATTTTCACGTTTATGAACGTTCGGAAACGACATCACTCGTTTGTAAGTTATGATCTCGAATCGCACGTCGGAAAGCTGTTCTGTTCGAAATGTCAGTGAATCTTGTTATTGTATCGATTCATACAAAAGTGTATGGGTGATCACCAATTTTCATGTTTACGCACGTTCGGATACGACATAACTCGATTGTAAGCAATGATCTCGAATCGCACGGCGGAATCTATTTTTGTTCGAAATGTCAGTGAATCTTCTTGATTTGTTGCGATTCTCACAAAAATCTATCGGTGATCACCGTTCTTCATGTTTATGAACGTTCGGAAACGACATCACTCGAATGTAAGGTATGATCTCGAATCGCACGTCGGAAAGCTGTTCAGTTCGAAATGTCAGTGATTCTTGTTAATTTCTATTGATTCATACAAAAGTGTATCGGTGATCACCAATTTTCACGTTTATGATGGTTCGGAAACGACATAACTCGATTGTAAGCAATGATCTCGAATCGCACGGCGGAATCTATTTTTGTTCGAAATGTCAGTGAATCTTCTTGATTTGTTGCGATTCTCACAAAAATCTATCGGTGATCACCGTTCTTCATGTTTATGAACGTTCGGAAACGACATCACTCGAATGTAAGGTATGATCTCGAATCGCACATCGGAAAGCGATTCAGAACGAAATGTCAGTGAATCTGGTTAATTTGAGTCGATTCACACAAAAGTGTATCGGTGATCACCAATTTTTACGTTTATGAACGTTCGGAAACGACATCACTCGATTGTAAGTTATGATCTTCGATCACACGTCGGAAAGCTGTTCTGTTCGAAATGTCAGTGAATCTTGTTAATTTCTATCGATTCATACAAAAGTGTATCGGTGATCACTAATTTTCACGTTTATGATGGTTCGGAAACGACATCACTCGATTGTAAGGTGAGACCGCGATTCGCACATCGGAAAGCGATTCAGAACGAAATGTCAGTGTATCTTTTTAATTTGTGTCGATTCACACAAAAGTATATCGGTGATCTTCAATTTTCACGTTTATGAACGTTCGGAAACGACATCACTCGAATGTAAGGTATGATCTCGAATCGCACGTCGGAAAGCGATGCTAGTCGAAATATCAGTGAATCTTGTCGATTTGTTACGCATCTCGCCAAAGTCTATCGGTGTTCACCGTTTTTCACGTTTATGAACGTTCGGAAACGACATCACTCGATTGTAAGTTATGATCTCGAATCGCACGTCGGAAATCTGTTCTGTTCGAAATGTCAGTGAATGTTGTTAATTTGTATCGATTCATACAAAAGTGTATCGGTGATCACCAATTTTCATGTTTATGAACGTTCGGATACGACATAACTCGATTGTAAGTAATGATCTCGAATCGCACGTCGGAAAGCTGCTCTTTTCGAAATGTCAGTGAATGTTGTTAAATTGTATCGACTCACTCAAAATTGTATCTGTGATCTTCAATTTTCACGTTTATGATGGTTCGGAAACGACATCACTCGATTGTAAGTTATGATCTCGATTCCCACATCGGAAAGCGATTCTGTTCGAATTGTCAGTGAATCTTGATAATTTGTAACGATTCTCACAAAAGTTTATTTGTGATCACCAATTTTCATATTTGTGAACGTTCAGAAACGACATCGTTCGAATGTCAGTTCCGGTCTCGAATCGCATTTCGGATTGCGATTCTGATAGAAATGTCGGAAAAAATTGTTGATTCGTAACGATTAACACACAAGGTTATCGCTGATTACTTACTTTCATGTTTATGAAAGATTGGAAACGTTCACCGATGAACGTCACATATCAACAATTTTACAGACATTTAGTATCGCAATCCGAAGGGCCAATTGAGATCTGAACTGACAATCGAGCGATGAAAACGTTCCCGAACTTTCATAAACATGAAGATTGGTGATCACCAATAAAATTTTTGTTCAATACATGACAAATTAACAATATCCAATGACATTTCGATTCGAGATCATAAATTGCAATCGAGTGATATCATTCCCGAACGTTCATAAACATGAAAATTGGTAATCACCGATTCACTTTTGTGTGAATTGATAAAAATTAACAAGATTCACTGACATTTCGAACACAACAGCTTTCCCACGTGCGATCCGAGATCATAACTTACAATCGAGTGATGTCATTTTCGAACGTTCATAAACGTGAAAATTGGTGATCACCGATACACTTTTGTGTGAATCGAAACAATTTAACAACATTCACTGACATTTCGAACAGAACAGCTTTCCGACGTGTGATCGGAGATCATAACTTACAATCGAGTGATGTCGTTTCCGAACGTTCATAAACGTGAAAATTGAAGATCACCGATATACTTTTGTGTGAATCGACACAAATTAACGAGATTCACTGACATTTCGTTCTGAATCGCTTTCCGATGTGCGAATCGCGGTCTCACCTTACAATCGAGTGATGTCGTTTCCGAACGTTCATAAACGTGAAAATTTGTGATCACCGATACACTTTTGTGTGAATCGAAACAATTTAACAACATTCACTGACATTTCGAACAGAACAGCTTTCCGACGTGCGATCCGAGATCATAACTTACAATCGGGTGATGTCGTTTCCGAACGTTCATAAACGTGAAAATTGGTGATCACCGATACACTTTTGTGTGAATCGACTCAAATTAACCAGATTCACTGACATTTCGTTCTGAAACGCTTTCCGATGTGCGAATCGCGATCACAGCTTACAATCGAGTGATGTCGTTTCCGAACCATCATAAACGTGAAAATTGGTGATCAACGATACACTTTTGTATGAATCGATAGAAATTAACAAGATTCACTGACATTTCGAACAGAACAGCTTTCCGACGTGCGATCCGAGATCATCACTTACAATCGAGTGATGTAGTTTCCGAACGTTCATAAACGTGAAAATTGGAGATCACCGATACACTTTTGTGTGAATCGACTCAAATTAACCAGATTCACTGACATTTCGTTCTGAATCGTTTTCCGATTTGTGAATCCCGATCACAGTTTACAATCGAGTGATGTCGTTTCCGAACGTTCATAAACGTGAAAATTTGCGATCACCGATCCACTTTTGTGTGAATCGATACAATTTAACAACATTCACTGACATTTCGAACAGCACAGCTTTCCGACGTGCGATCCGAGATCATAACTTACAATCGAGTGATGTAGTTTCCGAACGTTCATAAACGTGAAAATTGGAGATCACCGATACACTTTTGTGTGAATCGACACAAATTAACCAGATTCACTGATATTTCGTTCTGAATCGCTTTCCGAAGTACGAATCGCGATCACACCTTTCAATCGAGTGATGACGTTTCCGAACGTTCATAAACGTGAAAATTGGTTATCACCGATACACTTTTGTGTGAATCAATACAATTTAACAACATTCACTGACATTTCGACCAGCATCGCTTTCCGACGTGCGATTCGAGATTATTACACGTGGTAAAGCGTTTCAGAACGAAATGTCAGTGTACCGTGTTAATTTGCATCGATTCACCCTAAAGTGTATCGGTGATCACCAATTTTCACGTTTATGAACGTTCCGAAACGACATAACTCGATTGTAAGTAATGATCTCGAATCGTACGTCGGAAAGCTGCACTTTTCGAAATGTCAGTGAATGTTGTTAAATTGTATCGATTCACACAAAAGTGTATCGGTGATCTTCAATTGACACGTTTATGATGGTTCGGAAACGACATCACTCGATCGTAAGTTATGATCTCGATTCGCACATCGGAAAGCGATTCAGAACGAAATGTCAGTGAATCTGGTTAATTTGTGTCGATTCACACAAAAGTGTATCGGTAATCTCCAATTTTCACGTTTATGAACGTTCGGAAACGACATCACTCGTTTGTAAGTTATGATCTCGAATCGCACGTCGGAAAGCTGTTCTGTTCGAAATGTCAGTGAATCTTGTTATTGTATCGATTCATACAAAAGTGTATGGGTGATCACCAATTTTCATGTTTACGCACGTTCGGATACGACATAACTCGATTGTAAGCAATGATCTCGAATCGCACGGCGGAATCTATTTTTGTTCGAAATGTCAGTGAATCTTCTTGATTTGTTGCGATTCTCACAAAAATCTATCGGTGATCACCGTTCTTCATGTTTATGAACGTTCGGAAACGACATCACTCGAATGTAAGGTATGATCTCGAAACGCACGTCGGAAAGCTGTTTAGTTCGAAATGTCAGTGATTCTTGTTAATTTCTATTGATTCATACAAAAGTGTATCGGTGATCACCAATTTTCACGTTTATGATGGTTCGGAAACGACATAACTCGATTGTAAGCAATGATCTCGAATCGCACGGCGGAATCTATTTTTGTTCGAAATGTCAGTGAATCTTCTTGATTTGTTGCGATTCTCACAAAAATCTATCGGTGATCACCGTTCTTCATGTTTATGAACGTTCGGAAACGACATCACTCGAATGTAAGGTATGATCTCGAATCGCACATCGGAATGCGATTCAGAACGAAATGTCAGTGAATCTGGTTAATTTGAGTCGATTCACACAAAAGTGTATCGGTGATCACCAATTTTTACGTTTATGAACGTTCGGAAACGACATCACTCGATTGTAAGTGATGATCTTCGATCACACGTCGGAAAGCTGTTCTGTTCGAAATGTCAGTGAATCTTGTTAATTTCTATCGATTCATACAAAAGTGTATCGGTGATCACTAATTTTCACGTTTATGATGGTTCGGAAACGACATCACTCGATTGTAAGGTGAGACCGCGATTCGCACATCGGAAAGCGATTCAGAACGAAATGTCAGTGTATCTTTTTAATTTGTGTCGATTCACACAAAAGTATATCGGTGATCTTCAATTTTCACGTTTATGAACGTTCGGAAACGACATCACTCGAATGTAAGGTATGATCTCGAATCGCACGTCGGAAAGCGATGCTAGTCGAAATATCAGTGAATCTTGTCGATTTGTTACGCATCTCGCCAAAGTCTATCGGTGTTCACCGTTTTTCACGTTTATGAACGTTCGGAAACGACATCACTCGATTGTAAGTTATGATCTCGAATCGCACGTCGGAAATCTGTTCTGTTCGAAATGTCAGTGAATGTTGTTAATTTGTATCGATTCATACAAACGTGTATCGGTGATCACCAATTTTCATGTTTATGAACGTTCGGATACGACATAACTCGATTGTAAGTAATGATCTCGAATCGCACGTCGGAAAGCTGCTCTTTTCGAAATGTCAGTGAATGTTGTTAAATTGTATCGACTCACTCAAAATTGTATCTGTGATCTTCAATTTTCACGTTTATGATGGTTCGGAAACGACATCACTCGATTGTAAGTTATGATCTCGATTCCCACATCGGAAAGCGATTCTGTTCGAATTGTCAGTGAATCTTGATAATTTGTAACGATTCTCACAAAAGTTTATTTGTGATCACCAATTTTCATATTTGTGAACGTTCAGAAACGACATCGTTCGAATGTCAGTTCCGGTCTCGAATCGCATTTCGGATTGCGATTCTGATAGAAATGTCGGAAAAAATTGTTGATTCGTAACGATTAACACACAAGGTTATCGCTGATTACTTACTTTCATGTTTATGAAAGATTGGAAACGTTCACCGATGAACGTCACATATCAACAATTTTACAGACATTTAGTATCGCAATCCGAAGGGCCAATTGAGATCTGAACTGACAATCGAGCGATGAAAACGTTCCCGAACTTTCATAAACATGAAGATTGGTGATCACCAATAAAATTTTTGTTCAATACATGACAAATTAACAATATCCAATGACATTTCGATTCGAGATCATAAATTGCAATCGAGTGATATCATTCCCGAACGTTCATAAACATGAAAATTGGTAATCACCGATTCACTTTTGTGTGAATTGATAAAAATTAACAAGATTCACTGACATTTCGAACACAACAGCTTTCCCACGTGCGATCCGAGATCATAACTTACAATCGAGTGATGTCATTTTCGAACGTTCATAAACGTGAAAATTGGTGATCACCGATACACTTTTGTGTGAATCGAAACAATTTAACAACATTCACTGACATTTCGAACAGAACAGCTTTCCGACGTGTGATCGGAGATCATAACTTACAATCGAGTGATGTCGTTTCCGAACGTTCATAAACGTGAAAATTGAAGATCACCGATATACTTTTGTGTGAATCGACACAAATTAACGAGATTCACTGACATTTCGTTCTGAATCGCTTTCCGATGTGCGAATCGCGGTCTCACCTTACAATCGAGTGATGTCGTTTCCGAACGTTCATAAACGTGAAAATTTGTGATCACCGATACACTTTTGTGTGAATCGAAACAATTTAACAACATTCACTGACATTTCGAACAGAACAGCTTTCCGACGTGCGATCCGAGATCATAACTTACAATCGGGTGATGTCGTTTCCGAACGTTCATAAACGTGAAAATTGGTGATCACCGATACACTTTTGTGTGAATCGACTCAAATTAACCAGATTCACTGACATTTCGTTCTGAATCGTTTTCCGATTTGTGAATCCCGATCACAGTTTACAATCGAGTGATGTCGTTTCCGAACGTTCATAAACGTGAAAATTTGCGATCACCGATCCACTTTTGTGTGAATCGATACAATTTAACAACATTCACTGACATTTCGAACAGCACAGCTTTCCGACGTGCGATCCGAGATCATAACTTACAATCGAGTGATGTAGTTTCCGAACGTTCATAAACGTGAAAATTGGAGATCACCGATACACTTTTGTGTGAATCGACACAAATTAACCAGATTCACTGATATTTCGTTCTGAATCGCTTTCCGAAGTACGAATCGCGATCACACCTTTCAATCGAGTGATGACGTTTCCGAACGTTCATAAACGTGAAAATTGGTTATCACCGATACACTTTTGTGTGAATCAATACAAATTAACAACATTCACTGACATTTCGACCAGCATCGCTTTCCGACGTGCGATTCGAAATTATTACACGTGGTAAAGCGTTTCAGAACGAAATGTCAGTGTACCGTGTTAATTTGCATCGATTCACCCTAAAGTGTATCGGTGATCACCAATTTTCACGTTTATGAACGTTCCGAAACGACATAACTCGATTGTAAGTAATGATCTCGAATCGTACGTCGGAAAGCTGCACTTTTCGAAATGTCAGTGAATGTTGTTAAATTGTATCGATTCACACAAAAGTGTATCGGTGATCTTCAATTGACACGTTTATGATGGTTCGGAAACGACATCACTCGATCGTAAGTTATGATCTCGATTCGCACATCGGAAAGCGATTCAGAACGAAATGTCAGTGAATCTGGTTAATTTGTGTCGATTCACACAAAAGTGTATCGGTAATCTCCAATTTTCACGTTTATGAACGTTCGGAAACGACATCACTCGTTTGTAAGTTATGATCTCGAATCGCACGTCGGAAAGCTGTTCTGTTCGAAATGTCAGTGAATCTTGTTATTGTATCGATTCATACAAAAGTGTATGGGTGATCACCAATTTTCATGTTTACGCACGTTCGGATACGACATAACTCGATTGTAAGCAATGATCTCGAATCGCACGGCGGAATCTATTTTTGTTCGAAATGTCAGTGAATCTTCTTGATTTGTTGCGATTCTCACAAAAATCTATCGGTGATCACCGTTCTTCATGTTTATGAACGTTCGGAAACGACATCACTCGAATGTAAGGTATGATCTCGAAACGCACGTCGGAAAGCTGTTCAGTTCGAAATGTCAGTGATTCTTGTTAATTTCTATTGATTCATACAAAAGTGTATCGGTGATCACCAATTTTCACGTTTATGATGGTTCGGAAACGACATAACTCGATTGTAAGCAATGATCTCGAATCGCACGGCGGAATCTATTTTTGTTCGAAATGTCAGTGAATCTTCTTGATTTGTTGCGATTCTCACAAAAATCTATCGGTGATCACCGTTCTTCATGTTTATGAACGTTCGGAAACGACATCACTCGAATGTAAGGTATGATCTCGAATCGCACATCGGAATGCGATTCAGAACGAAATGTCAGTGAATCTGGTTAATTTGAGTCGATTCACACAAAAGTGTATCGGTGATCACCAATTTTTACGTTTATGAACGTTCGGAAACGACATCACTCGATTGTAAGTGATGATCTTCGATCACACGTCGGAAAGCTGTTCTGTTCGAAATGTCAGTGAATCTTGTTAATTTCTATCGATTCATACAAAAGTGTATCGGTGATCACTAATTTTCACGTTTATGAACGTTCGGAAACGACATCACTCGAATGTAAGGTATGATCTCGAATCGCACGTCGGAAAGCGATGCTAGTCGAAATATCAGTGAATCTTGTCGATTTGTTACGCATCTCGCCAAAGTCTATCGGTGTTCACCGTTTTTCACGTTTATGAACGTTCGGAAACGACATCACTCGATTGTAAGTTATGATCTCGAATCGCACGTCGGAAATCTGTTCTGTTCGAAATGTCAGTGAATCTTGTTAATTTCTATCGATTCATACAAAAGTGTATCGGTGATCACCAATTTTCATGTTTATGAACGTTCGGATACGACATAACTCGATTATAAGTAATGATCTCGAATCGCACGTCGGAAAGCTGCTCTTTTCGAAATGTCAGTGAATGTTGTTAAATTGTATCGACTCACTCAAAATTGTATCTGTGATCTTCAATTTTCACGTTTATGATGGTTCGGAAACGACATCACTCGATTGTAAGTTATGATCTCGATTCCCACATCGGAAAGCGATTCTGTTCGAATTGTCAGTGAATCTTGATAATTTGTAACGATTCTCACAAAAGTTTATTTGTGATCACCAATTTTCATATTTGTGAACGTTCAGAAACGACATCGTTCGAATGTCAGTTCCGGTCTCGAATCGCATTTCGGATTGCGATTCTGATAGAAATGTCGGAAAAAATTGTTGATTCGTAACGATTAACACACAAGGTTATCGCTGATTACTTACTTTCATGTTTATGAAAGATTGGAAACGTTCACCGATGAACGTCACATATCAACAATTTTACAGACATTTAGTATCGCAATCCGAAGGGCCATTTGAGATCTGAACTGACAATCGAGCGATGAAAACGTTCCCGAACTTTCATAAACATGAAGATTGGTGATCACCAATAAAATTTTTGTTCAATACATGACAAATTAACAATATCCAATGACATTTCGATTCGAGATCTTAAATTGCAATCGAGTGATATCATTCCCGAACCATCATAAACGTGAAAATTGGTGATCACCGATACACTTTTGTATGAATCGATAGAAATTAACAAGATTCACTGACATTTCGAACAGAACAGCTTTCCGACGTGCGATCCGAGATCATCACTTACAATCGAGTGATGTAGTTTCCGAACGTTCATAAACGTGAAAATTGGAGATCACCGATACACTTTTGTGTGAATCGACTCAAATTAACCAGATTCACTGACATTTCGTTCTGAATCGTTTTCCGATTTGTGAATCCCGATCACAGTTTACAATCGAGTGATGTCGTTTCCGAACGTTCATAAACGTGAAAATTTGCGATCACCGATCCACTTTTGTGTGAATCGATACAATTTAACAACATTCACTGACATTTCGAACAGCACAGCTTTCCGACGTGCGATCCGAGATCATAACTTACAATCGAGTGATGTAGTTTCCGAACGTTCATAAACGTGAAAATTGGAGATCACCGATACACTTTTGTGTGAATCGACACAAATTAACCAGATTCACTGATATTTCGTTCTGAATCGCTTTCCGAAGTACGAATCGCGATCACACCTTTCAATCGAGTGATTACGTTTCCGAACGTTCATAAACGTGAAAATTGGTTATCACCGATACACTTTTGTGTGAATCAATACAATTTAACAACATTCACTGACATTTCGACCAGCATCGCTTTCCGACGTGCGATTCGAGATTATTACACGTGGTAAAGCGTTTCAGAACGAAATGTCAGTGTACCGTGTTAGTTTGCATCGATTCACCCTAAAGTGTATCGGTGATCACCAATTTTCACGTTTATGAACGTTCCGAAACGACATAACTCGATTGTAAGTAATGATCTCGAATCGTACGTCGGAAAGCTGCACTTTTCGAAATGTCAGTGAATGTTGTTAAATTGTATCGATTCACACAAAAGTGTATCGGTGATCTTCAATTGACACGTTTATGATGGTTCGGAAACGACATCACTCGATCGTAAGTTATGATCTCGATTCGCACATCGGAAAGCGATTCAGAACGAAATGTCAGTGAATCTGGTTAATTTGTGTCGATTCACACAAAAGTGTATCGGTAATCTCCAATTTTCACGTTTATGAACGTTCGGAAACGACATCACTCGTTTGTAAGTTATGATCTCGAATCGCACGTCGGAAAGCTGTTCTGTTCGAAATGTCAGTGAATCTTGTTATTGTATCGATTCATACAAAAGTGTATGGGTGATCACCAATTTTCATGTTTACGCACGTTCGGATACGACATAACTCGATTGTAAGCAATGATCTCGAATCGCACGGCGGAATCTATTTTTGTTCGAAATGTCAGTGAATCTTCTTGATTTGTTGCGATTCTCACAAAAATCTATCGGTGATCACCGTTCTTCATGTTTATGAACGTTCGGAAACGACATCACTCGAATGTAAGGTATGATCTCGAAACGCACGTCGGAAAGCTGTTTAGTTCGAAATGTCAGTGATTCTTGTTAATTTCTATTGATTCATACAAAAGTGTATCGGTGATCACCAATTTTCACGTTTATGATGGTTCGGAAACGACATAACTCGATTGTAAGCAATGATCTCGAATCGCACGGCGGAATCTATTTTTGTTCGAAATGTCAGTGAATCTTCTTGATTTGTTGCGATTCTCACAAAAATCTATCGGTGATCACCGTTCTTCATGTTTATGAACGTTCGGAAACGACATCACTCGAATGTAAGGTATGATCTCGAATCGCACATCGGAATGCGATTCAGAACGAAATGTCAGTGAATCTGGTTAATTTGAGTCGATTCACACAAAAGTGTATCGGTGATCACCAATTTTTACGTTTATGAACGTTCGGAAACGACATCACTCGATTGTAAGTGATGATCTTCGATCACACGTCGGAAAGCTGTTCTGTTCGAAATGTCAGTGAATCTTGTTAATTTCTATCGATTCATACAAAAGTGTATCGGTGATCACTAATTTTCACGTTTATGATGGTTCGGAAACGACATCACTCGATTGTAAGGTGAGACCGCGATTCGCACATCGGAAAGCGATTCAGAACGAAATGTCAGTGTATCTTTTTAATTTGTGTCGATTCACACAAAAGTATATCGGTGATCTTCAATTTTCACGTTTATGAACGTTCGGAAACGACATCACTCGAATGTAAGGTATGATCTCGAATCGCACGTCGGAAAGCGATGCTAGTCGAAATATCAGTGAATCTTGTCGATTTGTTACGCATCTCGCCAAAGTCTATCGGTGTTCACCGTTTTTCACGTTTATGAACGTTCGGAAACGACATCACTCGATTGTAAGTTATGATCTCGAATCGCACGTCGGAAATCTGTTCTGTTCGAAATGTCAGTGAATGTTGTTAATTTGTATCGATTCATACAAAAGTGTATCGGTGATCACCAATTTTCATGTTTATGAACGTTCGGATACGACATAACTCGATTGTAAGTAATGATCTCGAATCGCACGTCGGAAAGCTGCTCTTTTCGAAATGTCAGTGAATGTTGTTACATTGTATCGACTCACTCAAAATTGTATCTGTGATCTTCAATTTTCACGTTTATGATGGTTCGGAAACGACATCACTCGATTGTAAGTTATGATCTCGATTCCCACATCGGAAAGCGATTCTGTTCGAATTGTCAGTGAATCTTGATAATTTGTAACGATTCTCACAAAAGTTTATTTGTGATCACCAATTTTCATATTTGTGAACGTTCAGAAACGACATCGTTCGAATGTCAGTTCCGGTCTCGAATCGCATTTCGGATTGCGATTCTGATAGAAATGTCGGAAAAAATTGTTGATTCGTAACGATTAACACACAAGGTTATCGCTGATTACTTACTTTCATGTTTATGAAAGATTGGAAACGTTCACCGATGAACGTCACATATCAACAATTTTACAGACATTTAGTATCGCAATCCGAAGGGCCAATTGAGATCTGAACTGACAATCGAGCGATGAAAACGTTCCCGAACTTTCATAAACATGAAGATTGGTGATCACCAATAAAATTTTTGTTCAATACATGACAAATTAACAATATCCAATGACATTTCGATTCGAGATCATAAATTGCAATCGAGTGATATCATTCCCGAACGTTCATAAACATGAAAATTGGTAATCACCGATTCACTTTTGTGTGAATTGATAAAAATTAACAAGATTCACTGACATTTCGAACACAACAGCTTTCCCACGTGCGATCCGAGATCATAACTTACAATCGAGTGATGTCATTTTCGAACGTTCATAAACGTGAAAATTGGTGATCACCGATACACTTTTGTGTGAATCGAAACAATTTAACAACATTCACTGACATTTCGAACAGAACAGCTTTCCGACGTGTGATCGGAGATCATAACTTACAATCGAGTGATGTCGTTTCCGAACGTTCATAAACGTGAAAATTGAAGATCACCGATATACTTTTGTGTGAATCGACACAAATTAACGAGATTCACTGACATTTCGTTCTGAATCGCTTTCCGATGTGCGAATCGCGGTCTCACCTTACAATCGAGTGATGTCGTTTCCGAACGTTCATAAACGTGAAAATTTGTGATCACCGATACACTTTTGTGTGAATCGAAACAATTTAACAACATTCACTGACATTTCGAACAGAACAGCTTTCCGACGTGCGATCCGAGATCATAACTTACAATCGGGTGATGTCGTTTCCGAACGTTCATAAACGTGAAAATTGGTGATCACCGATACACTTTTGTGTGAATCGACTCAAATTAACCAGATTCACTGACATTTCGTTCTGAAACGCTTTCCGATGTGCGAATCGCGATCACAGCTTACAATCGAGTGATGTCGTTTCCGAACCATCATAAACGTGAAAATTGGTGATCACCGATACACTTTTGTATGAATCGATAGAAATTAACAAGATTCACTGACATTTCGAACAGAACAGCTTTCCGACGTGCGATCCGAGATCATCACTTACAATCGAGTGATGTAGTTTCCGAACGTTCATAAACGTGAAAATTGGAGATCACCGATACACTTTTGTGTGAATCGACTCAAATTAACCAGATTCACTGACATTTCGTTCTGAATCGTTTTCCGATTTGTGAATCCCGATCACAGTTTACAATCGAGTGATGTCGTTTCCGAACGTTCATAAACGTGAAAATTTGCGATCACCGATCCACTTTTGTGTGAATCGATACAATTTAACAACATTCACTGACATTTCGAACAGCACAGCTTTCCGACGTGCGATCCGAGATCATAACTTACAATCGAGTGATGTAGTTTCCGAACGTTCATAAACGTGAAAATTGGAGATCACCGATACACTTTTGTGTGAATCGACACAAATTAACCAGATTCACTGATATTTCGTTCTGAATCGCTTTCCGAAGTACGAATCGCGATCACACCTTTCAATCGAGTGATGACGTTTCCGAACGTTCATAAACGTGAAAATTGGTTATCACCGATACACTTTTGTGTGAATCAATACAAATTAACAACATTCACTGACATTTCGACCAGCATCGCTTTCCGACGTGCGATTCGAAATTATTACACGTGGTAAAGCGTTTCAGAACGAAATGTCAGTGTACCGTGTTAATTTGCATCGATTCACCCTAAAGTGTATCGGTGATCACCAATTTTCACGTTTATGAACGTTCCGAAACGACATAACTCGATTGTAAGTAATGATCTCGAATCGTACGTCGGAAAGCTGCACTTTTCGAAATGTCAGTGAATGTTGTTAAATTGTATCGATTCACACAAAAGTGTATCGGTGATCTTCAATTGACACGTTTATGATGGTTCGGAAACGACATCACTCGATCGTAAGTTATGATTTCGATTCGCACATCGGAAAGCGATTCAGAACGAAATGTCAGTGAATCTGGTTAATTTGTGTCGATTCACACAAAAGTGTATCGGTAATCTCCAATTTTCACGTTTATGAACGTTCGGAAACGACATCACTCGTTTGTAAGTTATGATCTCGAATCGCACGTCGGAAAGCTGTTCTGTTCGAAATGTCAGTGAATCTTGTTATTGTATCGATTCATACAAAAGTGTATGGGTGATCACCAATTTTCATGTTTACGCACGTTCGGATACGACATAACTCGATTGTAAGCAATGATCTCGAATCGCACGGCGGAATCTATTTTTGTTCGAAATGTCAGTGAATCTTCTTGATTTGTTGCGATTCTCACAAAAATCTATCGGTGATCACCGTTCTTCATGTTTATGAACGTTCGGAAACGACATCACTCGAATGTAAGGTATGATCTCGAAACGCACGTCGGAAAGCTGTTCAGTTCGAAATGTCAGTGATTCTTGTTAATTTCTATTGATTCATACAAAAGTGTATCGGTGATCACCAATTTTCACGTTTATGATGGTTCGGAAACGACATAACTCGATTGTAAGCAATGATCTCGAATCGCACGGCGGAATCTATTTTTGTTCGAAATGTCAGTGAATCTTCTTGATTTGTTGCGATTCTCACAAAAATCTATCGGTGATCACCGTTCTTCATGTTTATGAACGTTCGGAAACGACATCACTCGAATGTAAGGTATGATCTCGAATCGCACATCGGAATGCGATTCAGAACGAAATGTCAGTGAATCTGGTTAATTTGAGTCGATTCACACAAAAGTGTATCGGTGATCACCAATTTTTACGTTTATGAACGTTCGGAAACGACATCACTCGATTGTAAGTGATGATCTTCGATCACACGTCGGAAAGCTGTTCTGTTCGAAATGTCAGTGAATCTTGTTAATTTCTATCGATTCATACAAAAGTGTATCGGTGATCACTAATTTTCACGTTTATGAACGTTCGGAAACGACATCACTCGAATGTAAGGTATGATCTCGAATCGCACGTCGGAAAGCGATGCTAGTCGAAATATCAGTGAATCTTGTCGATTTGTTACGCATCTCGCCAAAGTCTATCGGTGTTCACCGTTTTTCACGTTTATGAACGTTCGGAAACGACATCACTCGATTGTAAGTTATGATCTCGAATCGCACGTCGGAAATCTGTTCTGTTCGAAATGTCAGTGAATGTTGTTAATTTCTATCGATTCATACAAAAGTGTATCGGTGATCACCAATTTTCATGTTTATGAACGTTCGGATACGACATAACTCGATTGTAAGTAATGATCTCGAATCGCACGTCGGAAAGCTGCTCTTTTCGAAATGTCAGTGAATGTTGTTAAATTGTATCGACTCACTCAAAATTGTATCTGTGATCTTCAATTTTCACGTTTATGATGGTTCGGAAACGACATCACTCGATTGTAAGTTATGATCTCGATTCCCACATCGGAAAGCGATTCTGTTCGAATTGTCAGTGAATCTTGATAATTTGTAACGATTCTCACAAAAGTTTATTTGTGATCACCAATTTTCATATTTGTGAACGTTCAGAAACGACATCGTTCGAATGTCAGTTCCGGTCTCGAATCGCATTTCGGATTGCGATTCTGATAGAAATGTCGGAAAAAATTGTTGATTCGTAACGATTAACACACAAGGTTATCGCTGATTACTTACTTTCATGTTTATGAAAGATTGGAAACGTTCACCGATGAACGTCACATATCAACAATTTTACAGACATTTAGTATCGCAATCCGAAGGGCCATTTGAGATCTGAACTGACAATCGAGCGATGAAAACGTTCCCGAACTTTCATAAACATGAAGATTGGTGATCACCAATAAAATTTTTGTTCAATACATGACAAATTAACAATATCCAATGACATTTCGATTCGAGATCATAAATTGCAATCGAGTGATATCATTCCCGAACGTTCATAAACATGAAAATTGGTAATCACCGATTCACTTTTGTGTGAATTGATAAAAATTAACAAGATTCACTGACATTTCGAACACAACAGCTTTCCCACGTGCGATCCGAGATCATAACTTACAATCGAGTGATGTCATTTTCGAACGTTCATAAACGTGAAAATTGGTGATCACCGATACACTTTTGTGTGAATCGAAACAATTTAACAACATTCACTGACATTTCGAACAGAACAGCTTTCCGACGTGTGATCGGAGATCATAACTTACAATCGAGTGATGTCGTTTCCGAACGTTCATAAACGTGAAAATTGAAGATCACCGATATACTTTTGTGTGAATCGACACAAATTAACGAGATTCACTGACATTTCGTTCTGAATCGCTTTCCGATGTGCGAATCGCGGTCTCACCTTACAATCGAGTGATGTCGTTTCCGAACGTTCATAAACGTGAAAATTTGTGATCACCGATACACTTTTGTGTGAATCGAAACAATTTAACAAGATTCACTGACATTTCGAACAGAACAGCTTTCCGACGTGCGATCCGAGATCATCACTTACAATCGAGTGATGTAGTTTCCGAACGTTCATAAACGTGAAAATTGGAGATCACCGATACACTTTTGTGTGAATCGACTCAAATTAACCAGATTCACTGACATTTCGTTCTGAATCGTTTTCCGATTTGTGAATCCCGATCACAGTTTACAATCGAGTGATGTCGTTTCCGAACGTTCATAAACGTGAAAATTTGCGATCACCGATCCACTTTTGTGTGAATCGATACAATTTAACAACATTCACTGACATTTCGAACAGCACAGCTTTCCGACGTGCGATCCGAGATCATAACTTACAATCGAGTGATGTAGTTTCCGAACGTTCATAAACGTGAAAATTGGAGATCACCGATACACTTTTGTGTGAATCGACACAAATTAACCAGATTCACTGATATTTCGTTCTGAATCGCTTTCCGAAGTACGAATCGCGATCACACCTTTCAATCGAGTGATGACGTTTCCGAACGTTCATAAACGAGAAAATTGGTTATCACCGATACACTTTTGTGTGAATCAATACAATTTAACAACATTCACTGACATTTCGACCAGCATCGCTTTCCGACGTGCGATTCGAGATTATTACACGTCGTAAAGCGTTTCAGAACGAAATGTCAGTGTACCTTGTTAATTTGCATCGATTCACCCAAAAGTGTATCGGTGATCACCAATTTTCACGTTTATGAACGTTCCGAAACGACATAACTCGATTGTAAGTAATGATCTCGAATCGTACGTCGGAAAGCTGCACTTTTCGAAATGTCAGTGAATGTTGTTAAATTGTATCGATTCACACAAAAGTGTATCGGTGATCTTCAATTGACACGTTTATGATGGTTCGGAAACGACATCACTCGATTGTAAGTTATGATCTCGATTCGCACATCGGAAAGCGATTCAGAACGAAATGTCAGTGAATCTGGTTAATTTGTGTCGATTCACACAAAAGTGTATCGGTAATCTCCAATTTTCACGTTTATGAACGTTCGGAAACGACATCAATCGTTTGTAAGTTATGATCTCGAATCGCACGTCGGAAAGCTGTTCTGTTCGAAATGTCAGTGAATGTTGTTAAATTGTATCGATTCATACAAAAGTGTATCGGTGATCACTAATTTTCACGTTTATGATGGTTCGGAAACGACATCACTCGGTTGTAAGGTGAGACCGCGATTCGCACATCGGAAAGCGATTCAGAACGAAATGTCAGTGAATCTGGTTAATTTGTGTCGATTCACACAAAAGTGTATCGGTGATCACCAATTTTCACGTTTATGAACGTTCGGAAACGACATCACTCGAATGTAAGGTATGATCTCGAATCGCACGTCGGAAAGCTGTTCAGTTCGAAATGTCAGTGATTCTCGTTAATTTCTATCGATTCATACAAAAGTGTATCGGTGATCACTAATTTTCACGTTTATGATGGTTCGGAAACGACATCACTCGATTGTAAGCTGTGAACTCGGATCGCACGTCGGAAAGCTTTTCTGTTCGAAATGTCAGTGAATCTTGTTAATTTCTATCGATTCATACAAAAGTGTATCGGTGATCACCAATTTTCACGTTTATGATGGTTCGGAAACGACATCACTCGATTGTAAGCTGTGATCGCGATTCGCACATCGGAAAGCGATTCAGAACGAAATGTCAGTGAATCTGGTTAATTTGAGTCGATTCACACAAAAGTGTATCGGTGATCACCAATTTTCACGTTTATGAACGTTCGGAAACGACATCACCCGATTGTAAGTTATGATCTCTAATCGCACGTCGGAAAGCTTTTCTGTTTGAAATGTCAGTGAATGTTGTTAAATTGTATCGATTCATACAAAAGTGTATGGGTGATCACCAATTTTCATGTTTACGCACGTTCGGATACGACATAACTCGATTGTAAGCAATGATCTCGAATCGCACGGCGGAATCTAATTTTGTTCGAAATGTCAGTGAATCTTCTTGATTTGTTGCGATTCTCATAAAAATCTATCGGTGATCACCGTTCTTCATGTTTATGAACGTTCGGAAACGACATCACTCGATTGTAAGTTATGATCTCCGATCACACGTCGGAAAGCTGTTCTGTTCGAAGTGTCAGTGAATGTTGTTAAATTGTTTCGATTCACACAAAAGTGTATCGGTGATCACAAATTTTCACGTTTATGAACGTTCGGAAACGACATCAGTCGATTGTAAACTGTGATCGCGATTCACACATCGGAAAGCGATTCAGAACGAAATGTCAGTGAATCTGGTTAATTTGAGTCGAATGACACAAAAGTGTATCGGTGATCTCCAATTTTCACGTTTATGATCGTTCGGAAATGACATCACTCGATTGTAAGTTATGATCTCGGATCGCACGTCGGAAAGCTGTTCTGTTCGAAATGTCAGTGAATCTTGTTAATTTCTATCGATTCATACAAAAGTGTATCGGTGATCACCAATTTTCATGTTTATGAACGTTCGGATACGACATAACTCGATTGTAAGTAATGATCTCGAATCGCACGTCGGAAAGCTGCTCTTTTCGAAATGTCAGTGAATGTTGTTAAATTGTATCGACTCACTCAAAAGTGTATCTGTGATCTTCAATTTTCACGTTTATGATGGTTCGGAAACGACATCACTCGATTGTAAGTTATGATCTCGATTCCCACATCGGAAAGCGATTCTGTTCGAATTGTCAGTGAATCTTGATAATTTGTAACGATTCTCACAAAAGTTTATTTGTGATCACCAATTTTCATATTTGTGAACGTTCAGAAACGACATCGTTCGAATGTCAGTTCCGGTCTCGAATCGCATTTCGGATTGCGATTCTGATAGAAATGTCGGAAAAAATTGTTGATTCGTAACGATTAACACACAAGGTTATCGCTGATTACTTACTTTCATGTTTATGAAAGATTGGAAACGTTCACCGATGAACGTCACATATCAACAATTTTACAGACATTTAGTATCGCAATCCGAAGGGCCATTTGAGATCTGAACTGACAATCGAGCGATGAAAACGTTCCCGAACTTTCATAAACATGAAGATTGGTGATCACCAATAAAATTTTTGTTCAATACATGACAAATTAACAATATCCAATGACATTTCGATTCGAGATCATAAATTGCAATCGAGTGATATCATTTCCGAACGTTCATAAACATGAAAATTGGTGATCACCGATACACTTTTGTGTGAATCGAAACAATTTAACAACATTCACTGACATTTCGAACAGAACAGCTTTCCGACGTGTGATCGGAGATCATAACTTACAATCGAGTGATGTCGTTTCCGAACGTTCATAAACGTGAAAATTGAAGATCACCGATATACTTTTGTGTGAATCGACACAAATTAACCAGATTCACTGACATTTCGTTCTGAATCGCTTTCCGATGTGCGAATCGCGGTCTCACCTTACAATCGAGTGATGTCGTTTCCGAACCATCATAAACGTGAAAATTAGTGATCACCGATACACTTTTGTATGAATCGATAGAAATTAACAAGATTCACTGACATTTCGAACAGAACAGCTTTCCGACGTGCGATTCGAGATCATAACTTACAATCGGGTGATGTCGTTTCCGAACGTTCATAAACGTGAAAATTGGTGATCACCGATACACTTTTGTGTGAATCGACTCAAATTAACCAGATTCACTGACATTTCGTTCTGAAACGCTTTCCGAAGTGCGAATCGCGGTCTCACCTTACAATCGAGTGATGTCGTTTCCGAACCATCATAAACGCGAAAATTGGTGATCACCGATACACTTTTGTATGAATCGATAGAAATTAACAAGATTCACTGACATTTCGAACAGAACAGCTTTCCGACGTGCGATCCGAGACCATAACTTACAATCGAGTGATGTCATTTCCGAACGATCATAAACGTGAAAATTGGAGATCACAGATACACTTTTGTGTGATTCGACTCAAATTAACCAGATTCACTGATATTTCGTTCTGAATCGCTTTCCGAAGTACGAATCGCGATCACACCTTACAATCGAGTGATGACGTTTCCGAACGTTCATAAACGTGAAAATTGGTTATCACCGATACACTTTTGTGTGAATCAATACAATTTAACAACATTCACTGACATTTCGACCAGCATCGCTTTCCGACGTGCGATTCGAGATTATTACACGTGGTAAAGCGTTTCAGAACGAAATGTCAGTGTACCTTGTTAATTTGCATCGATTCACCCTAAAGTGTATCGGTGATCACCAATTTTCACGTTTATGAACGTTCCGAAACGACATAACTCGATTGTAAGTAATGATCTCGAATCGTACGTCGGAAAGCTGCACTTTTCGAAATGTCAGTGAATGTTGTTAAATTGTATCGATTCACACAAAAGTGTATCGGTGATCTTCAATTGACACGTTTATGATGTTTCGGAAACGACATCACTCGATCGTAAGTTATGATCTCGATTCGAACATCGGAAAGCGATTCAGAACGAAATGTCAGTGAATCTGGTTAATTTGTGTCGATTCACACAAAAGTGTATCGGTAATCTCCAATTTTCACGTTTATGAACGTTCGGAAACGACATCACTCGTTTGTAAGTTATGATCTCGAATCGCACGTCGGAAAGCTGTTCTGTTCGAAATGTCAGTGAATCTTGTTATTGTATCGATTCATACAAAAGTGTATGGGTGATCACCAATTTTCATGTTTACGCACGTTCGGATACGACATAACTCGATTGTAAGCAATGATCTCGAATCGCACGGCGGAATCTATTTTTGTTCGAAATGTCAGTGAATCTTCTTGATTTGTTGCGATTCTCACAAAAATCTATCGGTGATCACCGTTCTTCATGTTTATGAACGTTCGGAAACGACATCACTCGAATGTAAGGTATGATCTCGAAACGCACGTCGGAAAGCTGCTCAGTTCGAAATGTCAGTGATTCTTGTTAATTTCTATTGATTCATACAAAAGTGTATCGGTGATCACCAATTTTCACGTTTATGATGGTTCGGAAACGACATAACTCGATTGTAAGCAATGATCTCGAATCGCACGGCGGAATCTATTTTTGTTCGAAATGTCAGTGAATCTTCTTGATTTGTTGCGATTCTCACAAAAATCTATCGGTGATCACCGTTCTTCATGTTTATGAACGTTCGGAAACGACATCACTCGAATGTAAGGTATGATCTCGAATCGCACATCGGAATGCGATTCAGAACGAAATGTCAGTGAATCTGGTTAATTTGAGTCGATTCACACAAAAGTGTATCGGTGATCACCAATTTTTACGTTTATGAACGTTCGGAAACGACATCACTCGATTGTAAGTGATGATCTTCGATCACACGTCGGAAAGCTGTTCTGTTCGAAATGTCAGTGAATCTTGTTAATTTCTATCGATTCATACAAAAGTGTATCGGTGATCACTAATTTTCACGTTTATGATGGTTCGGAAACGACATCACTCGATTGTAAGGTGAGACCGCGATTCGCACATCGGAAAGCGATTCAGAACGAAATGTCAGTGTATCTTTTTAATTTGTGTCGATTCACACAAAAGTATATCGGTGATCTTCAATTTTCACGTTTATGAACGTTCGGAAACGACATCACTCGAATGTAAGGTATGATCTCGAATCGCACGTCGGAAAGCGATGCTAGTCGAAATATCAGTGAATCTTGTCGATTTGTTACGCATCTCGCCAAAGTCTATCGGTGTTCACCGTTTTTCACGTTTATGAACGTTCGGAAACGACATCACTCGATTGTAAGTTATGATCTCGAATCGCACGTCGGAAATCTGTTCTGTTCGAAATGTCAGTGAATGTTGTTAATTTCTATCGATTCATACAAAAGTGTATCGGTGATCACCAATTTTCATGTTTATGAACGTTCGGATACGACATAACTCGATTGTAAGTAATGATCTCGAATCGCACGTCGGAAAGCTGCTCTTTTCGAAATGTCAGTGAATGTTGTTAAATTGTATCGACTCACTCAAAATTGTATCTGTGATCTTCAATTTTCACGTTTATGATGGTTCGGAAACGACATCACTCGATTGTAAGTTATGATCTCGATTCCCACATCGGAAAGCGATTCTGTTCGAATTGTCAGTGAATCTTGATAATTTGTAACGATTCTCACAAAAGTTTATTTGTGATCACCAATTTTCATATTTGTGAACGTTCAGAAACGACATCGTTCGAATGTCAGTTCCGGTCTCGAATCGCATTTCGGATTGCGATTCTGATAGAAATGTCGGAAAAAATTGTTGATTCGTAACGATTAACACACAAGGTTATCGCTGATTACTTACTTTCATGTTTATGAAAGATTGGAAACGTTCACCGATGAACGTCACATATCAACAATTTTACAGACATTTAGTATCGCAATCCGAAGGGCCATTTGAGATCTGAACTGACAATCGAGCGATGAAAACGTTCCCGAACTTTCATAAACATGAAGATTGGTGATCACCAATAAAATTTTTGTTCAATACATGACAAATTAACAATATCCAATGACATTTCGATTCGAGATCATAAATTGCAATCGAGTGATATCATTCCCGAACGTTCATAAACATGAAAATTGGTAATCACCGATTCACTTTTGTGTGAATTGATAAAAATTAACAAGATTCACTGACATTTCGAACACAACAGCTTTCCCACGTGCGATCCGAGATCATAACTTACAATCGAGTGATGTCATTTTCGAACGTTCATAAACGTGAAAATTGGTGATCACCGATACACTTTTGTGTGAATCGAAACAATTTAACAACATTCACTGACATTTCGAACAGAACAGCTTTCCGACGTGTGATCGGAGATCATAACTTACAATCGAGTGATGTCGTTTCCGAACGTTCATAAACGTGAAAATTGAAGATCACCGATATACTTTTGTGTGAATCGACACAAATTAACGAGATTCACTGACATTTCGTTCTGAATTGCTTTCCGATGTGCGAATCGCGGTCTCACCTTACAATCGAGTGATGTCGTTTCCGAACGTTCATAAACGTGAAAATTTGTGATCACCGATACACTTTTGTGTGAATCGAAACAATTTAACAACATTCACTGACATTTCGAACAGAACAGCTTTCCGACGTGCGATCCGAGATCATAACTTACAATCGGGTGATGTCGTTTCCGAACGTTCATAAACGTGAAAATTGGTGATCACCGATACACTTTTGTGTGCATCGAAACAATTTAACAACATTCACTGACATTTCGAACAGAACAGCTTTCCGACGTGCGATCCGAGATCATCACTTACAATCGAGTGATGTAGTTTCCGAACGTTCATAAACGTGAAAATTGGAGATCATCGATACACTTTTGTGTGAATCGACTCAAATTAACCAGATTCACTGACATTTCGTTCTGAATCGCTTTCCGATGTGCGAATCGCGATCACAGCTTACAATCGAGTGATGTCGTTTCCGAACCATCATAAACGTGAAAATTGGTGATCACCGATACAGTTTTGTATGAATCGACAGAAATTAACAAGAATCAATGACATTTCGAACTGAACAGCTTTCCGACGTGCGATTCGAGATCATACCTTACATTCGAGTGATGTCGTTTCCGAACGTTCATAAACGTGAAAATTGAAGATCACCGATATACTTTTGTGTGAATCGACACAAATTGACCAGATCCACTGACATTTCGTTCTGAATCGCTTTCCGATGTGCGAATCGCGGTCTCACCTTACAATCGAGTGATGTCGTTTCCGAACCATCATAAACGCGAAAATTGGTGATCACCGATACACTTTTGTATGAATCGATAGAAATTAACAAGATTCACTGACATTTCGAACAGAACAGCTTTCCGACGTGCGATCCGAGACCATAACTTACAATCGAGTGATGTCATTTCCGAACGATCATAAACGTGAAAATTGGAGATCACAGATACACTTTTGTGTGATTCGACTCAAATTAACCAGATTCACTGACATTTCGTTCTGAATCGTTTTCCGATTTGTGAATCCCGATCACAGTTTACAATCGAGTGATGTCGTTTCCGAACGTTCATAAACGTGAAAATTTGTGATCACCGATCCACTTTTGTGTGAATCGATACAATTTAACAACATTCACTGACATTTCGAACAGCACAGCTTTCCGACGTGCGATCCGAGATCATAACTTACAATCGAGTGATGTAGTTTCCGAACGTTCATAAACGTGAAAATTGGAGATCACCGATACACTTTTGTGTGAATCGACACAAATTAACCAGATTCACTGATATTTCCTTCTGAATCGCATTCCGAAGTACGAATCGCGATCACACCTTACAATCGAGTGATGACGTTTCCGAACGTTCATAAACGTGAAAATTGGTTATCACCGATACACTTTTGTGTGAATCAATACAATTTAACAACATTCACTGACATTTCGACCAGCATCGCTTTCCGACGTGCGATTCGAGATTATTACACGTCGTAAAGCGTTTCAGAACGAGATGTCAGTGTACCTTGTTAATTTGCATCGATTCACCCAAAAGTGTATCGGTGATCACCAATTTTCACGTTTATGAACGTTCCGAAACGACATAACTCGATTGTAAGTAATGATCTCGAATCGTACGTCGGAAAGCTGCACTTTTCGAAATGTCAGTGAATGTTGTTAAATTGTATCGATTCACACAAAAGTGTATCGGTGATCTTCAATTGACACGTTTATGATGGTTCGGAAACGACATCACTCGATCGTAAGTTATGATCTCGATTCGCACATCGGAAAGCGATTCAGAACGAAATGTCAGTGAATCTGGTTAATTTGTGTCGATTCACACAAAAGTGTATCGGTAATCTCCAATTTTCACGTTTATGAACGTTCGGAAACGACATCACTCGTTTGTAAGTTATGATCTCGAATCGCACGTCGGAAAGCTGTTCTGTTCGAAATGTCAGTGAATCTTGTTATTGTATCGATTCATACAAAAGTGTATGGGTGATCACCAATTTTCATGTTTACGCACGTTCGGATACGACATAACTCGATTGTAAGCAATGATCTCGAATCGCACGGCGGAATCTATTTTTGTTCGAAATGTCAGTGAATCTTCTTGATTTGTTGCGATTCTCACAAAAATCTATCGGTGATCACCGTTCTTCATGTTTATGAACGTTCGGAAACGACATCACTCGAATGTAAGGTATGATCTCGAATCGCACGTCGGAAAGCTGTTCAGTTCGAAATGTCAGTGATTCTTGTTAATTTCTATTGATTCATACAAAAGTGTATCGGTGATCACCAATTTTCACGTTTATGATGGTTCGGAAACGACATAACTCGATTGTAAGCAATGATCTCGAATCGCACGGCGGAATCTATTTTTGTTCGAAATGTCAGTGAATCTTCTTGATTTGTTGCGATTCTCACAAAAATCTATCGGTGATCACCGTTCTTCATGTTTATGAACGTTCGGAAACGACATCACTCGAATGTAAGGTATGATCTCGAATCGCACATCGGAAAGCGATTCAGAACGAAATGTCAGTGAATCTGGTTAATTTGAGTCGATTCACACAAAAGTGTATCGGTGATCACCAATTTTTACGTTTATGAACGTTCGGAAACGACATCACTCGATTGTAAGTTATGATCTTCGATCACACGTCGGAAAGCTGTTCTGTTCGAAATGTCAGTGAATCTTGTTAATTTCTATCGATTCATACAAAAGTGTATCGGTGATCACTAATTTTCACGTTTATGATGGTTCGGAAACGACATCACTCGATTGTAAGGTGAGACCGCGATTCGCACATCGGAAAGCGATTCAGAACGAAATGTCAGTGTATCTTTTTAATTTGTGTCGATTCACACAAAAGTATATCGGTGATCTTCAATTTTCACGTTTATGAACGTTCGGAAACGACATCACTCGAATGTAAGGTATGATCTCGAATCGCACGTCGGAAAGCGATGCTAGTCGAAATATCAGTGAATCTTGTCGATTTGTTACGCATCTCGCCAAAGTCTATCGGTGTTCACCGTTTTTCACGTTTATGAACGTTCGGAAACGACATCACTCGATTGTAAGTTATGATCTCGAATCGCACGTCGGAAATCTGTTCTGTTCGAAATGTCAGTGAATGTTGTTAATTTGTATCGATTCATACAAAAGTGTATCGGTGATCACCAATTTTCATGTTTATGAACGTTCGGATACGACATAACTCGATTGTAAGTAATGATCTCGAATCGCACGTCGGAAAGCTGCTCTTTTCGAAATGTCAGTGAATGTTGTTAAATTGTATCGACTCACTCAAAATTGTATCTGTGATCTTCAATTTTCACGTTTATGATGGTTCGGAAACGACATCACTCGATTGTAAGTTATGATCTCGATTCCCACATCGGAAAGCGATTCTGTTCGAATTGTCAGTGAATCTTGATAATTTGTAACGATTCTCACAAAAGTTTATTTGTGATCACCAATTTTCATATTTGTGAACGTTCAGAAACGACATCGTTCGAATGTCAGTTCCGGTCTCGAATCGCATTTCGGATTGCGATTCTGATAGAAATGTCGGAAAAAATTGTTGATTCGTAACGATTAACACACAAGGTTATCGCTGATTACTTACTTTCATGTTTATGAAAGATTGGAAACGTTCACCGATGAACGTCACATATCAACAATTTTACAGACATTTAGTATCGCAATCCGAAGGGCCATTTGAGATCTGAACTGACAATCGAGCGATGAAAACGGTCCCGAACTTTCATAAACATGAAGATTGGTGATCACCAATAAAATTTTTGTTCAATACATGACAAATTAACAATATCCAATGACATTTCGATTCGAGATCATAAATTGCAATCGAGTGATATCATTCCCGAACGTTCATAAACATGAAAATTGGTAATCACCGATTCACTTTTGTGTGAATTGATAAAAATTAACAAGATTCACTGACATTTCGAACACAACAGCTTTCCCACGTGCGATCCGAGATCATAACTTACAATCGAGTGATGTCATTTTCGAACGTTCATAAACGTGAAAATTGGTGATCACCGATACACTTTTGTGTGAATCGAAACAATTTAACAACATTCACTGACATTTCGAACAGAACAGCTTTCCGACGTGTGATCGGAGATCATAACTTACAATCGAGTGATGTCGTTTCCGAACGTTCATAAACGTGAAAATTGAAGATCACCGATATACTTTTGTGTGAATCGACACAAATTAACGAGATTCACTGACATTTCGTTCTGAATCGCTTTCCGATGTGCGAATCGCGGTCTCACCTTACAATCGAGTGATGTCGTTTCCGAACGTTCATAAACGTGAAAATTTGTGATCACCGATACACTTTTGTGTGAATCGAAACAATTTAACAACATTCACTGACATTTCGAACAGAACAGCTTTCCGACGTGCGATCCGAGATCATAACTTACAATCGGGTGATGTCGTTTCCGAACGTTCATAAACGTGAAAATTGGTGATCACCGATACACTTTTGTGTGAATCGACTCAAATTAACCAGATTCACTGACATTTCGTTCTGAAACGCTTTCCGATGTGCGAATCGCGATCACAGCTTACAATCGAGTGATGTCGTTTCCGAACCATCATAAACGTGAAAATTGGTGATCACCGATACACTTTTGTATGAATCGATAGAAATTAACAAGATTCACTGACATTTCGAACAGAACAGCTTTCCGACGTGCGATCCGAGATCATCACTTACAATCGAGTGATGTAGTTTCCGAACGTTCATAAACGTGAAAATTGGAGATCACCGATACACTTTTGTGTGAATCGACTCAAATTAACCAGATTCACTGACATTTCGTTCTGAATCGTTTTCCGATTTGTGAATCCCGATCACAGTTTACAATCGAGTGATGTCGTTTCCGAACGTTCATAAACGTGAAAATTTGCGATCACCGATCCACTTTTGTGTGAATCGATACAATTTAACAACATTCACTGACATTTCGAACAGCACAGCTTTCCGACGTGCGATCCGAGATCATAACTTACAATCGAGTGATGTAGTTTCCGAACGTTCATAAACGTGAAAATTGGAGATCACCGATACACTTTTGTGTGAATCGACACAAATTAACCAGATTCACTGATATTTCGTTCTGAATCGCTTTCCGAAGTACGAATCGCGATCACACCTTTCAATCGAGTGATGACGTTTCCGAACGTTCATAAACGTGAAAATTGGTTATCACCGATACACTTTTGTGTGAATCAATACAATTTAACAACATTCACTGACATTTCGACCAGCATCGCTTTCCGACGTGCGATTCGAGATTATTACACGTGGTAAAGCGTTTCAGAACGAAATGTCAGTGTACCTTGTTAATTTGCATCGATTCACCCAAAAGTGTATCGGTGATCACCAATTTTCACGTTTATGAACGTTCCGAAACGACATAACTCGATTGTAAGTAATGATCTCGAATCGTACGTCGGAAAGCTGCACTTTTCGAAATGTCAGTGAATGTTGTTAAATTGTATCGATTCACACAAAAGTGTATCGGTGATCTTCAATTGACACGTTTATGATGGTTCGGAAACGACATCACTCGATCGTAAGTTATGATCTCGATTCGCACATCGGAAAGCGATTCAGAACGAAATGTCAGTGAATCTGGTTAATTTGTGTCGATTCACACAAAAGTGTATCGGTAATCTCCAATTTTCACGTTTATGAACGTTCGGAAACGACATCACTCGTTTGTAAGTTATGATCTCGAATCGCACGTCGGAAAGCTGTTCTGTTCGAAATGTCAGTGAATCTTGTTATTGTATCGATTCATACAAAAGTGTATGGGTGATCACCAATTTTCATGTTTACGCACGTTCGGATACGACATAACTCGATTGTAAGCAATGATCTCGAATCGCACGGCGGAATCTATTTTTGTTCGAAATGTCAGTGAATCTTCTTGATTTGTTGCGATTCTCACAAAAATCTATCGGTGATCACCGTTCTTCATGTTTATGAACGTTCGGAAACGACATCACTCGAATGTAAGGTATGATCTCGAATCGCACATCGGAAAGCGATTCAGAACGAAATGTCAGTGAATCTGGTTAATTTGAGTCGATTCACACAAAAGTGTATCGGTGATCACCAATTTTTACGTTTATGAACGTTCGGAAACGACATCACTCGATTGTAAGTTATGATCTTCGATCACACGTCGGAAAGCTGTTCTGTTCGAAATGTCAGTGAATCTTGTTAATTTCTATCGATTCATACAAAAGTGTATCGGTGATCACTAATTTTCACGTTTATGATGGTTCGGAAACGACATCACTCGATTGTAAGGTGAGACCGCGATTCGCACATCGGAAAGCGATTCAGAACGAAATGTCAGTGTATCTTTTTAATTTGTGTCGATTCACACAAAAGTATATCGGTGATCTTCAATTTTCACGTTTATGAACGTTCGGAAACGACATCACTCGAATGTAAGGTATGATCTCGAATCGCACGTCGGAAAGCGATGCTAGTCGAAATATCAGTGAATCTTGTCGATTTGTTACGCATCTTGCCAAAGTCTATCGGTGTTCACCGTTTTTCACGTTTATGAACGTTCGGAAACGACATCACTCGATTGTAAGTTATGATCTCGAATCGCACGTCGGAAATCTGTTCTGTTCGAAATGTCAGTGAATGTTGTTAAATTGTATCGACTCACTCAAAAGTGTATCTGTGATCTTCAATTTTCACGTTTATGATGGTTCGGAAACGACATCACTCGATTGTAAGTTATGATCTCGATTCCCACATCGGAAAGCGATTCTGTTCGAATTGTCAGTGAATCTTGATAATTTGTAACGATTCTCACAAAAGTTTATGTGTGATCACCAATTTTCATATTTGTGAACGTTCAGAAACGACATCGTTCGAATGTCAGTTCCGGTCTCGAATCGCATTTCGGATTGCGATTCTGATAGAAATGTCGGAAAAAATTGTTGATTCGTAACGATTAACACACAAGGTTATCGCTGATTACTTACTTTCATGTTTATGAAAGATTGGAAACGTTCACCGATGAACGTCACATATCAACAATTTTTCAGACATTTAGTATCGCAATCCGAAGGGCCATTTGAGATCTAAACTGACAATCGAGCGATGAAAACGTTCCCGAACTTTCATAAACATGAAGATTGGTGATCACCAATAAAATTTTTGTTCAATTCATGACAAATTAACAATATCCAATGACATTTCGATTCGAGATCATAAATTGCAATCGAGTGATATCATTTCCGAACGTTCATAAACATGAAAATTGGTGATCACCGATTCACTTTTGTGTGAATTGATAAAAATTAACAAGATTCACTGACATTTCGAACACAACAGCTTTCCCACGTGCGATCCGAGATCATAACTTACAATCGAGTGATGTCATTTCCGAACGTTCATAAACGTAAAAATTGGTGATCACCGATACACTTTTGTGTGAATCGAAACAATTTAACAACATTCACTGACATTTCGAACAGAACAGCTTTCCGACGTGTGATCGGAGATCATAACTTACAATCGAGTGATGTAGTTTCCGAACGTTCATAAACGTGAAAATTGAAGATCACCGATATACTTTTGTGTGAATCGACACAAATTAACGAGATTCACTGACATTTCGTTCTGAATCGCTTTCCGTTGTGCGAATCGCGGTCTCACCTTACAATCGAGTGATGTCGTTTCCGAACGTTCATAAACGTGAAAATTTGTGATCACCGATACACTTTTGTGTGAATCGAAACAATTTAACAACATTCACTGACATTTCGAACAGAACAGCTTTCCGACGTGCGATCCGAGATCATAACTTACAATCGGGTGATGTCGTTTCCGAACGTTCATAAACGTGAAAATTGGTGATCACCGATACACTTTTGTGTGAATCGACTCAAATTAACCAGATTCACTGACATTTCGTTCTGAAACGCTTTCCGATGTGCGAATCGCGATCACAGCTTACAATCGAGTGATGTCGTTTCCGAACCATCATAAACGTGAAAATTGGTGATCACCGATACACTTTTGTATGAATCGATAGAAATTAACAAGATTCACTGACATTTCGAACAGAACAGCTTTCCGACGTGCGATCCGAGATCATCACTTACAATCGAGTGATGTAGTTTCCGAACGTTCATAAACGTGAAAATTGGAGATCACCGATACACTTTTGTGTGAATCGACACAAATTAACCAGATTCACTGATATTTCGTTCTGAATCGCTTTCCGAAGTACGAATCGCGATCACACCTTTCAATCGAGTGATGACGTTTCCGAACGTTCATAAACGTGAAAATTGGTTATCACCGATACACTTTTGTGTGAATCAATACAATTTAACAACATTCACTGACATTTCGACCAGCATCGCTTTCCGACGTGCGATTCGAGATTATTACACGTCGTAAAGCGTTTCAGAACGAAATGTCAGTGTACCTTGTTAATTTGCATCGATTCACCCAAAAGTGTATCGGTGATCACCAATTTTCACGTTTATGAACGTTCCGAAACGACATAACTCGATTGTAAGTAATGATCTCGAATCGTACGTCGGAAAGCTGCACTTTTCGAAATGTCAGTGAATGTTGTTAAATTGTATCGATTCACACAAAAGTGTATCGGTGATCTTCAATTGACACGTTTATGATGGTTCGGAAACGACATCACTCGATTGTAAGTTATGATCTCGATTCGCACATCGGAAAGCGATTCAGAACGAAATGTCAGTGAATCTGGTTAATTTGTGTCGATACACACAAAAGTGTATCGGTAATGTCCAATTTTCACGTTTATGAACGTTCGGAAACGACATCACTCGTTTGTAAGTTATGATCTCGAATCGCACGTCGGAAAGCTGTTCTGTTCGAAATGTCAGTGAATGTTGTTAAATTGTATCGATTCATACAAAAGTGTATGGGTGATCACCAATTTTCATGTTTACGCACGTTCGGATACGACATAACTCGATTGTAAGCAATGATCTCGAATCGCACGGCGCAATCTATTTTTGTTCGAAATGTCAGTGAATCTTCTTGATTTGTTGCGATTCTCACAAAAATCTATCGGTGATCACCGTTCTTCATGTTTATGAACGTTCGGAAACGACATCACTCGAATGTAAGGTATGATCTCGAATCGCACGTCGGAAAGCTGTTCAGTTCGAAATGTCAGTGATTCTTGTTAATTTCTATCGATTCATACAAAAGTGTATCGGTGATCACCAATTTTCACGTTTATGATGGTTCGGAAACGACATCACTCGATTGTAAGCTGTGATCGAAATTCGCACATCGGAAAGCGATTCAGAACGAAATGTCAGTGAATCTGGTTAATTTGAGTCGATTCACACAAAAGTGTATCGGTGATCACCAATTTTCACGTTTATGAACGTTCGGAAACGACATCACCCGATTGTAAGTTATGATCTCTAATCGCACGTCGGAAAGCTTTTCTGTTCGAAATGTCAGTGAATGTTGTTAAATTGTATCGATTCATACAAAAGTGTATGGGTGATCACCAATTTTCATGTTTACGCACGTTCGGATACGACATAACTCGATTGTAAGCAATGATCTCGAATCGCACGGCGGAATCTAATTTTGTTCGAAATGTCAGTGAATCTTCTTGATTTGTTGCGATTCTCACAAAAATCTATCGGTGATCACCGTTCTTCATGTTTATGAACGTTCGGAAACGACATCACTCGAATGTAAGGTATGATCTCGAATCGCACATCGGAAAGCGATTCAGAACGAAATGTCAGTGAATCTGGTTAATTTGAGTCGATTCACACAAAAGTGTATCGGTGATCACCAATTTTTACGTTTATGAACGTTCGGAAACGACATCACTCGATTGTAAGTTATGATCTTCGATCACACGTCGGAAAGCTGTTCTGTTCGAAATGTCAGTGAATCTTGTTAATTTCTATCGATTCATACAAAAGTGTATCGGTGATCACTAATTTTCACGTTTATGATGGTTCGGAAACGACATCACTCGATTGTAAGGTGAGACCGCGATTCGCACATCGGAAAGCGATTCAGAACGAAATGTCAGTGTATCTTTTTAATTTGTGTCGATTCACACAAAAGTATATCGGTGATCTTCAATTTTCACGTTTATGAACGTTCGGAAACGACATCACTCGAATGTAAGGTATGATCTCGAATCGCACGTCGGAAAGCGATGCTAGTCGAAATATCAGTGAATCTTGTCGATTTGTTACGCATCTCGCCAAAGTCTATCGGTGTTCACCGTTTTTCACGTTTATGAACGTTCGGAAACGACATCACTCGATTGTAAGTTATGATCTCGAATCGCACGTCGGAAATCTGTTCTGTTCGAAATGTCAGTGAATGTTGTTAATTTCTATCGATTCATACAAAAGTGTATCGGTGATCACCAATTTTCATGTTTATGAACGTTCGGATACGACATAACTCGATTGTAAGTAATGATCTCGAATCGCACGTCGGAAAGCTGCTCTTTTCGAAATGTCAGTGAATGTTGTTAAATTGTATCGACTCACTCAAAATTGTATCTGTGATCTTCAATTTTCACGTTTATGATGGTTCGGAAACGACATCACTCGATTGTAAGTTATGATCTCGATTCCCACATCGGAAAGCGATTCTGTTCGAATTGTCAGTGAATCTTGATAATTTGTAACGATTCTCACAAAAGTTTATTTGTGATCACCAATTTTCATATTTGTGAACGTTCAGAAACGACATCGTTCGAATGTCAGTTCCGGTCTCGAATCGCATTTCGGATTGCGATTCTGATAGAAATGTCGGAAAAAATTGTTGATTCGTAACGATTAACACACAAGGTTATCGCTGATTACTTACTTTCATGTTTATGAAAGATTGGAAACGTTCACCGATGAACGTCACATATCAACAATTTTACAGACATTTAGTATCGCAATCCGAAGGGCCATTTGAGATCTGAACTGACAATCGAGCGATGAAAACGGTCCCGAACTTTCATAAACATGAAGATTGGTGATCACCAATAAAATTTTTGTTCAATACATGACAAATTAACAATATCCAATGACATTTCGATTCGAGATCATAAATTGCAATCGAGTGATATCATTCCCGAACGTTCATAAACATGAAAATTGGTAATCACCGATTCACTTTTGTGTGAATTGATAAAAATTAACAAGATTCACTGACATTTCGAACACAACAGCTTTCCCACGTGCGATCCGAGATCATAACTTACAATCGAGTGATGTCATTTTCGAACGTTCATAAACGTGAAAATTGGTGATCACCGATACACTTTTGTGTGAATCGAAACAATTTAACAACATTCACTGACATTTCGAACAGAACAGCTTTCCGACGTGTGATCGGAGATCATAACTTACAATCGAGTGATGTCGTTTCCGAACGTTCATAAACGTGAAAATTGAAGATCACCGATATACTTTTGTGTGAATCGACACAAATTAACGAGATTCACTGACATTTCGTTCTGAATCGCTTTCCGATGTGCGAATCGCGGTCTCACCTTACAATCGAGTGATGTCGTTTCCGAACGTTCATAAACGTGAAAATTTGTGATCACCGATACACTTTTGTGTGAATCGAAACAATTTAACAACATTCACTGACATTTCGAACAGAACAGCTTTCCGACGTGCGATCCGAGATCATAACTTACAATCGGGTGATGTCGTTTCCGAACGTTCATAAACGTGAAAATTGGTGATCACCGATACACTTTTGTGTGAATCGACTCAAATTAACCAGATTCACTGACATTTCGTTCTGAAACGCTTTCCGATGTGCGAATCGCGATCACAGCTTACAATCGAGTGATGTCGTTTCCGAACCATCATAAACGTGAAAATTGGTGATCACCGATACACTTTTGTATGAATCGATAGAAATTAACAAGATTCACTGACATTTCGAACAGAACAGCTTTCCGACGTGCGATCCGAGATCATCACTTACAATCGAGTGATGTAGTTTCCGAACGTTCATAAACGTGAAAATTGGAGATCACCGATACACTTTTGTGTGAATCGACTCAAATTAACCAGATTCACTGACATTTCGTTCTGAATCGTTTTCCGATTTGTGAATCCCGATCACAGTTTACAATCGAGTGATGTCGTTTCCGAACGTTCATAAACGTGAAAATTTGCGATCACCGATCCACTTTTGTGTGAATCGATACAATTTAACAACATTCACTGACATTTCGAACAGCACAGCTTTCCGACGTGCGATCCGAGATCATAACTTACAATCGAGTGATGTAGTTTCCGAACGTTCATAAACGTGAAAATTGGAGATCACCGATACACTTTTGTGTGAATCGACACAAATTAACCAGATTCACTGATATTTCGTTCTGAATCGCTTTCCGAAGTACGAATCGCGATCACACCTTTCAATCGAGTGATGACGTTTCCGAACGTTCATAAACGTGAAAATTGGTTATCACCGATACACTTTTGTGTGAATCAATACAATTTAACAACATTCACTGACATTTCGACCAGCATCGCTTTCCGACGTGCGATTCGAGATTATTACACGTGGTAAAGCGTTTCAGAACGAAATGTCAGTGTACCTTGTTAATTTGCATCGATTCACCCAAAAGTGTATCGGTGATCACCAATTTTCACGTTTATGAACGTTCCGAAACGACATAACTCGATTGTAAGTAATGATCTCGAATCGTACGTCGGAAAGCTGCACTTTTCGAAATGTCAGTGAATGTTGTTAAATTGTATCGATTCACACAAAAGTGTATCGGTGATCTTCAATTGACACGTTTATGATGGTTCGGAAACGACATCACTCGATCGTAAGTTATGATCTCGATTCGCACATCGGAAAGCGATTCAGAACGAAATGTCAGTGAATCTGGTTAGTTTGTGTCGATTCACACAAAAGTGTATCGGTAATCTCCAATTTTCACGTTTATGAACGTTCGGAAACGACATCACTCGTTTGTAAGTTATGATCTCGAATCGCACGTCGGAAAGCTGTTCTGTTCGAAATGTCAGTGAATCTTGTTATTGTATCGATTCATACAAAAGTGTATGGGTGATCACCAATTTTCATGTTTACGCACGTTCGGATACGACATAACTCGATTGTAAGCAATGATCTCGAATCGCACGGCGGAATCTATTTTTGTTCGAAATGTCAGTGAATCTTCTTGATTTGTTGCGATTCTCACAAAAATCTATCGGTGATCACCGTTCTTCATGTTTATGAACGTTCGGATACGACATCACTCGAATGTAAGGTATGATCTCGAATCGCACGTCGGAAAGCTGTTCAGTTCGAAATGTCAGTGATTCTTGTTAATTTCTATCGATTCATACAAAAGTGTATCGGTGATCACCAATTTTCACGTTTATGATGGTTCGGAAACGACATCACTCGATTGTAAGCTGTGATCGAAATTCGCACATCGGAAAGCGATTCAGAACGAAATGTCAGTGAATCTGGTTAATTTGAGTCGATTCACACAAAAGTGTATCGGTGATCACCAATTTTCACGTTTATGAACGTTCGGAAACGACATCACCCGATTGTAAGTTATGATCTCTAATCGCACGTCGGAAAGCTTTTCTGTTCGAAATGTCAGTGAATGTTGTTAAATTGTATCGATTCATACAAAAGTGTATGGGTGATCACCAATTTTCATGTTTACGCACGTTCGGATACGACATAACTCGATTGTAAGCAATGATCTCGAATCGCACGGCGGAATCTAATTTTGTTCGAAATGTCAGTGAATCTTCTTGATTTGTTGCGATTCTCACAAAAATCTATCGGTGATCACCGTTCTTCATGTTTATGAACGTTCGGAAACGACATCACTCGAATGTAAGGTATGATCTCGAATCGCACATCGGAAAGCGATTCAGAACGAAATGTCAGTGAATCTGGTTAATTTGAGTCGATTCACATAAAAGTGTATCGGTGATCACCAATTTTTACGTTTATGAACGTTCGGAAACGACATCACTCGATTGTAAGTTATGATCTTCGATCACACGTCGGAAAGCTGTTCTGTTCGAAATGTCAGTGAATCTTGTTAATTTCTATCGATTCATACAAAAGTGTATCGGTGATCACTAATTTTCACGTTTATGATGGTTCGGAAACGACATCACTCGATTGTAAGGTGAGACCGCGATTCGCACATCGGAAAGCGATTCAGAACGAAATGTCAGTGTATCTTTTTAATTTGTGTCGATTCACACAAAAGTATATCGGTGATCTTCAATTTTCACGTTTATGAACGTTCGGAAACGACATCACTCGAATGTAAGGTATGATCTCGAATCGCACGTCGGAAAGCGATGCTAGTCGAAATATCAGTGAATCTTGTCGATTTGTTACGCATCTTGCCAATGTCTATCGGTGTTCACCGTTTTTCACGTTTATGAACGTTCGGAAACGACATCACTCGATTGTAAGTTATGATCTCGAATCGCACGTCGGAAATCTGTTCTGTTCGAAATGTCAGTGAATGTTGTTAATTTCTATCGATTCATACAAAAGTGTATCGGTGATCACCAATTTTCATGTGTATGAACGTTCGGATACGACATAACTCGATTGTAAGTAATGATCTCGAATCGCACGTCGGAAAGCTGCTCTTTTCGAAATGTCAGTGAATGTTGTTAAATTGTATCGACTCACTCAAAAGTGTATCTGTGATCTTCAATTTTCACGTTTATGATGGTTCGGAAACGACATCACTCGATTGTAAGTTATGATCTCGATTCCCACATCGGAAAGCGATTCTGTTCGAATTGTCAGTGAATCTTGATAATTTGTAACGATTCTCACAAAAGTTTATTTGTGATCACCAATTTTCATATTTGTGAACGTTCAGAAACGACATCGTTCGAATGTCAGTTCCGGTCTCGAATCGCATTTCGGATTGCGATTCTGATAGAAATGTCGGAAAAAATTGTTGATTCGTAACGATTAACACACAAGGTTATCGCTGATTACTTACTTTCATGTTTATGAAAGATTGGAAACGTTCACCGATGAACGTCACATATCAACAATTTTTCAGACATTTAGTATCGCAATCCGAAGGGCCATTTGAGATCTAAACTGACAATCGAGCGATGAAAACGTTCCCGAACTTTCATAAACATGAAGATTGGTGATCACCAATAAAATTTTTGTTCAATTCATGACAAATTAACAATATCCAATGACATTTCGATTCGAGATCATAAATTGCAATCGAGTGATATCATTTCCGAACGTTCATAAACATGAAAATTGGTGATCACCGATTCACTTTTGTGTGAATTGATAAAAATTAACAAGATTCACTGACATTTCGAACACAACAGCTTTCCCACGTGCGATCCGAGATCATAACTTACAATCGAGTGATGTCATTTCCGAACGTTCATAAACGTAAAAATTGGTGATCACCGATACACTTTTGTGTGAATCGAAACAATTTAACAACATTCACTGACATTTCGAACAGAACAGCTTTCCGACGTGTGATCGGAGATCATAACTTACAATCGAGTGATGTAGTTTCCGAACGTTCATAAACGTGAAAATTGGAGATCACCGATACACTTTTGTGTGAATCGACTCAAATTAACCAGATTCACTGACATTTCGTTCTGAATCGCTTTCCGATGTGCGAATCGCGATCACAGCTTACAATCGAGTGATGTCGTTTCCGAACCATCATAAACGTGAAAATTGGTGATCACCGATACACTTTTGTATGAATCGATAGAAATTAACAAGATTCACTGACATTTCGAACAGAACAGCTTTCCGACGTGCGATTCGAGATCATACCTTACATTCGAGTGATGTCGTTTCCGAACGTTCATAAACGTGAAAATTGAAGATCACCGATATACTTTTGTGTGAATCGACACAAATTGACCAGATCCACTGACATTTCGTTCTGAATCGCTTTCCGATGTGCGAATCGCGGTCTCACCTTACAATCGAGTGATGTCGTTTCCGAACCATCATAAACGTGAAAATTGGTGATCACCGATACACTTTTGTATGAATCGATAGAAATTAACAAGATTCACTGCCATTTCGAACAGAACAGCTTTCCGACGTGCGATCCGAGACCATAACTTACAATCGAGTGATGTCATTTCCGAACGATCATAAACGTGAAAATTGGAGATCACAGATACACTTTTGTGTGATTCGACTCAAATTAACCAGATTCACTGATATTTCGTTCTGAATCGCTTTCCGAAGTACGAATCGCGATCACACCTTACAATCGAGTGATGACGTTTCCGAACGTTCATAAACGTGAAAATTGGTTATCACCGATACACTTTTGTGTGAATCAATACAATTTAACAACATTCACTGACATTTCGACCAGCATCGCTTTCCGACGTGCGATTCGAGATTATTACACGTCGTAAAGCGTTTCAGAACGAAATGTCAGTGTACCTTGTTAATTTGCATCGATTCACCCAAAAGTGTATCGGTGAACACCAATTTTCACGTTTATGAACGTTCCGAAACGACATAACTCGATTGTAAGTAATGATCTCGAATCGTACGTCGGAAAGCTGCACTTTTCGAAATGTCAGTGAATGTTGTTAAATTGTATCGATTCACACAAAAGTGTATCGGTGATCTTCAATTGACACGTTTATGATGGTTCGGAAACGACATCACTCGATTGTAAGTTATGATCTCGATTCGCACATCGGAAAGCGATTCAGAACGAAATGTCAGTGAATCTGGTTAATTTGTGTCGATTCACACAAAAGTATATCGGTAATCTCCAATTTTCACGTTTATGAACGTTCGGAAACGACATCACTCGTTTGTAAGTTATGATCTCGAATCGCACGTCGGAAAGCTGTTCTGTTCGAAATGTCAGTGAATGTTGTTAAATTGTATCGATTCATACAAAAGTGTATGGGTGATCACCAATTTTCATGTTTACGCACGTTCGGATACGACATAACTCGATTGTAAGCAATGATCTCGAATCGCACGGCGGAATCTATTTTTGTTCGAAATGTCAGTGAATCTTCTTGATTTGTTGCGATTCTCACAAAAATCTATCGGTGATCACCGTTCTTCATGTTTATGAACGTTCGGAAACGACATCACTCGAATGTAAGGTATGATCTCGAATCGCACGTCGGAAAGCTGTTCAGTTCGAAATGTCAGTGATTCTTGTTAATTTCTATCGATTCATACAAAAGTGTATCGGTGATCACCAATTTTCACGTTTATGATGGTTCGGAAACGACATCACTCGATTGTAAGCTGTGATCGCGATTCGCACATCGGAAAGCGATTCAGAACGAAATGTCAGTGAATCTGTTTAATTTGAGTCGATTCACACAAAAGTGTATCGGTGATCACCAATTTTCACGTTTATGAACGTTCGGAAACGACATCACTCGAATGTAAGGTATGATCTCGAATCGCACGTCGGAAAGCTGTTCAGTTCGAAATGTCAGTGATTCTCGTTAATTTCTATCGATTCATACAAAAGTGTATCGGTGATCACTAATTTTCACGTTTATGATGGTTCGGAAACGACATCACTCGGTTGTAAGGTGAGACCGCGATTCGCACATCGGAAAGCGATTCAGAACGAAATGTCAGTGAATCTGGTTAATTTGTGTCGATTCACACAAAAGTGTATCGGTGATCACCAATTTTCACGTTTATGAACGTTCGGAAACGACATCACTCGAATGTAAGGTATGATCTCGAATCGCACGTCGGAAAGCTGTTCAGTTCGAAATGTCAGTGATTCTCGTTAATTTCTATCGATTCATACAAAAGTGTATCGGTGATCACTAATTTTCACGTTTATGATGGTTCGGAAACGACATCACTCGATTGTAAGCTGTGAACTCGGATCGCACGTCGGAAAGCTTTTCTGTTCGAAATGTCACTGAATCTTGTTAATTTCTATCGATTCATACAAAAGTGTATCGGTGATCACCAATTTTCACGTTTATGATGGTTCGGAAACGACATCACTCGATTGTAAGTTATGATCTCCGATCACACGTCGGAAAGCTGTTCTGTTCGAAGTGTCAGTGAATGTTGTTAAATTGTTTCGATTCACACAAAAGTGTATCGGTGATCACAAATTTTCACGTTTATGAACGTTCGGAAACGACATCAGTCGATTGTAAACTGTGATCGCGATTTACACATCGGAAAGCGATTCAGAACGAAATGTCAGTGAATCTGGTTAATTTGAGTCGAATCACACAAAAGTGTATCGATCTCCAATTTTCACGTTTATGATCGTTCGGAAATGACATCACTCGATTGTAAGTTATGATCTCGGATCGCACGTCGGAAAGCTGTTCTGTTCGAAATGTCAGTGAATCTTGTTAATTTCTATCGATTCATACAAAAGTGTATCGGTGATCACCAATTTTCATGTTTATGAACGTTCGGATACGACATAACTCGATTGTAAGTAATGATCTCGAATCGCACGTCGGAAAGCTGCTCTTTTCGAAATGTCAGTGAATGTTGTTAAATTGTATCGACTCACTCAAAAGTGTATCTGTGATCTTCAATTTTCACGTTTATGATGGTTCGGAAACGACATCACTCGATTGTAAGTTATGATCTCGATTCCCACATCGGAAAGCGATTCTGTTCGAATTGTCAGTGAATCTTGATAATTTGTAACGATTCTCACAAAAGTTTATTTGTGATCACCAATTTTCATATTTGTGAACGTTCAGAAACGACATCGTTCGAATGTCAGTTCCGGTCTCGAATCGCATTTCGGATTGCGATTCTGATAGAAATGTCGGAAAAAATTGTTGATTCGTAACGATTAACACACAAGGTTATCGCTGATTACTTACTTTCATGTTTATGAAAGATTGGAAACGTTCACCGATGAACGTCACATATCAACAATTTTACAGACATTTAGTATCGCAATCCGAAGGGCCATTTGAGATCTGAACTGACAATCGAGCGATGAAAACGTTCCCGAACTTTCATAAACATGAAGATTGGTGATCACCAATAAAATTTTTGTTCAATACATGACAAATTAACAATATCCAATGACATTTCGATTCGAGATCATAAATTGCAATCGAGTGATATCATTTCCGAACGTTCATAAACATGAAAATTGGTGATCACCGATACACTTTTGTGTGAATCGAAACAATTTAACAACATTCACTGACATTTCGAACAGAACAGCTTTCCGACGTGTGATCGGAGATCATAACTTACAATCGAGTGATGTCGTTTCCGAACGTTCATAAACGTGAAAATTGAAGATCACCGATATACTTTTGTGTGAATCGACACAAATTAACCAGATTCACTGACATTTCGTTCTGAATCGCTTTCCGATGTGCGAATCGCGGTCTCACCTTACAATCGAGTGATGTCGTTTCCGAACCATCATAAACGTGAAAATTAGTGATCACCGATACACTTTTGTATGAATCGATAGAAATTAACAAGATTCACTGACATTTCGAACAGAACAGCTTTCCGACGTGCGATTCGAGATCATAACTTACAATCGGGTGATGTCGTTTCCGAACGTTCATAAACGTGAAAATTGGTGATCACCGATACACTTTTGTGTGAATCGACTCAAATTAACCAGATTCACTGACATTTCGTTCTGAAACGCTTTCCGAAGTGCGAATCGCGATCACAGCTTACAATCGAGTGATGTCGTTTCCGAACCATCATAAACGTGAAAATTGGTGATCACCGATACACTTTTGTATGAATCGATAGAAATTAACAAGATTCACTGACATTTCGAACAGAACAGCTTTCCGACGTGCGATCCGAGATCATCACTTACAATCGAGTGATGTAGTTTCCGAACGTTCATAAACGTGAAAATTGGAGATCACCGATACACTTTTGTGTGAATCGACTCAAATTAACCAGATTCACTGACATTTCGTTCTGAATCGCTTTCCGATGTGCGAATCGCGATCACAGCTTACAATCGAGTTATGTCGTTTCCGAACCATCATAAACGTGAAAATTGGTGATCACCGATACACTTTTGTATGAATCGACAGAAATTAACAAGAATCAATGACATTTCGAACTGAACAGCTTTCCGACGTGCGATTCGAGATCATACCTTACATTCGAGTGATGTCGTTTCCGAACGTTCATAAACGTGAAAATTGAAGATCACCGATATACTTTTGTGTGAATCGACACAAATTGACCAGATCCACTGACATTTCGTTCTGAATCGCTTTCCGATGTGCGAATCGCGGTCTCACCTTACAATCGAGTGATGTCGTTTCCGAACCATCATAAACGCGAAAATTGGTGATCACCGATACACTTTTGTATGAATCGATAGAAATTAACAAGATTCACTGACATTTCGACCAGCATCGCTTTCCGACGTGCGATTCGAGATTATTACACGTCGTAAAGCGTTTCAGAACGAAATGTCAGTGTACCTTGTTAATTTGCATCGATTCACCCAAAAGTGTATCGGTGAACACCAATTTTCACGTTTATGAACGTTCCGAAACGACATAACTCGATTGTAAGTAATGATCTCGAATCGTACGTCGGAAAGCTGCACTTTTCGAAATGTCAGTGAATGTTGTTAAATTGTATCGATTCACACAAAAGTGTATCGGTGATCTTCAATTGACACGTTTATGATGGTTCGGGAACGACATCACTCGATTGTAAGTTATGATCTCGATTCGCACATCGGAAAGCGATTCAGAACGAAATGTCAGTGAATCTGGTTAATTTGTGTCGATTCACACAAAAGTGTATCGGTAATCTCCAATTTTCACGTTTATGAACGTTCGGAAACGACATCACTCGTTTGTAAGTTATGATCTCGAATCGCACGTCGGAAAGCTGTTCTGTTCGAAATGTCAGTGAATGTTGTTAAATTGTATCGATTCATACAAAAGTGTATGGGTGATCACCAATTTTCATGTTTACGCACGTTCGGATACGACATAACTCGATTGTAAGCAATGATCTCGAATCGCACGGCGGAATCTATTTTTGTTCGAAATGTCAGTGAATCTTCTTGATTTGTTGCGATTCTCACAAAAATCTATCGGTGATCACCGTTCTTCATGTTTATGAACGTTCGGAAACGACATCACTCGAATGTAAGGTATGATCTCGAATCGCACGTCGGAAAGCTGTTCAGTTCGAAATGTCAGTGATTCTTGTTAATTTCTATCGATTCATACAAAAGTGTATCGGTGATCACCAATTTTCACGTTTATGATGGTTCGGAAACGACATCACTCGATTGTAAGCTGTGATCGCGATTCGCACATCGGAAAGCGATTCAGAACGAAATGTCAGTGAATCTGGTTAATTTGAGTCGATTCACACAAAAGTGTATCGGTGATCACTAATTTTTACGTTTATGAACGTTCGGAAACGACATCACCCGATTGTAAGTTATGATCTCTAATCGCACGTCGGAAAGCTTTTCTGTTCGAAATGTCAGTGAATGTTGTTAAATTGTATCGATTCATACAAAAGTGTATGGGTGATCACCAATTTTCATGTTTACGCACGTTCGGATACGACATAACTCGATTGTAAGCAATGATCTCGAATCGCACGGCGGAATCTATTTTTGTTCGAAATGTCAGTGAATCTTCTTGATTTGTTGCGATTCTCACAAAAATCTATCGGTGATCACCGTTCTTCATGTTTATGAACGTTCGGAAACGACATCACTCGAATGTAAGGTATGATCTCGAATCGCACGTCGGAAAGCTGTTCAGTTCGAAATGTCAGTGATTCTTGTTAATTTCTATCGATTCATACAAAAGTGTATCGGTGATCACCAATTTTCACGTTTATGATGGTTCGGAAACGACATCACTCGATTGTAAGCTGTGATCGCGATTCGCACATCGGAAAGCGATTCAGAACGAAATGTCAGTGAATCTGTTTAATTTGAGTCGATTCACACAAAAGTGTATCGGTGATCACCAATTTTCATGTTTATGAACGTTCGGATACGACATAACTCGATTGTAAGTAATGATCTCGAATCGCACGTCGGAAAGCTGCTCTTTTCGAAATGTCAGTGAATGTTGTTAAATTGTATCGACTCACTCAAAAGTGTATCTGTGATCTTCAATTTTCACGTTTATGATGGTTCGGAAACGACATCACTCGATTGTAAGTTATGATCTCGATTCCCACATCGGAAAGCGATTCTGTTGGAATTGTCAGTGAATCTTGATAATTTGTAACGATTCTCACAAAAGTTTATTTGTGATCACCAATTTTCATATTTGTGAACGTTCAGAAACGACATCGTTCGAATGTCAGTTCCGGTCTCGAATCGCATTTCGGATTGCGATTCTGATAGAAATGTCGGAAAAAATTGTTGATTCGTAACGATTAACACACAAGGTTATCGCTGATTACTTACTTTCATGTTTATGAAAGATTGGAAACGTTCACCGATGAACGTCACATATCAACAATTTTTCAGACATTTAGTATCGCAATCCGAAGGGCCATTTGAGATCTGAACTGACAATCGAGCGATGAAAACGTTCCCGAACTTTCATAAACATGAAGATTGGTGATCACCAATAAAATTTTTGTTCAATTCATGACAAATTAACAATATCCAATGACATTTCGATTCGAGATCATAAATTGCAATCGAGTGATATCATTTCCGAACGTTCATAAACATGAAAATTGGTGATCACCGATTCACTTTTGTGTGAATTGATAAAAATTAACAAGATTCACTGACATTTCGAACACAACAGCTTTCCCACGTGCGATCCGAGATCATAACTTACAATCGAGTGATGTCATTTCCGAACGTTCATAAACGTAAAAATTGGTGATCACCGATACACTTTTGTGTGAATCGAAACAATTTAACAACATTCACTGACATTTCGAACAGAACAGCTTTCCGACGTGTGATCGGAGATCATAACTTACAATCGAGTGATGTAGTTTCCGAACGTTCATAAACGTGAAAATTGGAGATCACCGATACACTTTTGTGTGAATCGACTCAAATTAACCAGATTCACTGACATTTCGTTCTGAATCGCTTTCCGATGTGCGAATCGCGATCACAGCTTACAATCGAGTGATGTCGTTTCCAAACCATCATAAACGTGAAAATTGGTGATCACCGATACACTTTTGTATGAATCGATAGAAATTAACAAGATTCACTGACATTTCGAACAGAACAGCTTTCCGACGTGCGATCCGAGATCATCACTTACAATCGAGTGATGTAGTTTCCGAACGTTCATAAACGTGAAAATTGGAGATCACCGATAAACTTTTGTGTGAATCGACTCAAATTAACCAGATTCACTGACATTTCGTTCTGAATCGCTTTCCGATGTGCGAATCTCGATCACAGCTTACAATCGAGTGATGTCGTTTCCGAACCATCATAAACGTGAAAATTGGTGATCACCGATACACTTTTGTATGAATCGATAGAAATTAACAAGATTCACTGACATTTCGAACAGAACAGCTTTCCGACGTGCGATCCGAGACCATAACTTACAATCGAGTGATGTCATTTCCGAACGATCATAAACGTGAAAATTGGAGATCACAGATACACTTTTGTGTGATTCGACTCAAATTAACCAGATTCACTGACATTTCGTTCTGAATCGTTTTCCGATTTGTGAATCCCGATCACAGTTTACAATCGAGTGATGTCGTTTCCGAACGTTCATAAACGTGAAAATTTGTGATCACCGATCCACTTTTGTGTGAATCGATACAATTTAACAACATTCACTGACATTTCGAACAGCACAGCTTTCCGACGTGCGATCCGAGATCATAACTTACAATCGAGTGATGTAGTTTCCGAACGTTCATAAACGTGAAAATTGGAGATCACCGATACACTTTTGTGTGAATCGACACAAATTAACCAGATTCACTGATATTTCCTTCTGAATCGCATTCCGAAGTACGAATCGCGATCACACCTTACAATCGAGTGATGACGTTTCCGAACGTTCATAAACGTGAAAATTGGTTATCACCGATACACTTTTGTGTGAATCAATACAATTTAACAACATTCACTGACATTTCGACCAGCATCGCTTTCCGACGTGCGATTCGAGAGTATTACACGTCGTAAAGCGTTTCAGAACGAGATGTCAGTGTACCTTGTTAATTTGCATCGATTCACCCAAAAGTGTATCGGTGATCACCAATTTTCACGTTTATGAACGTTCCGAAACGACATAACTCGATTGTAAGTAATGATCTCGAATCGTACGTCGGAAAGCTGCACTTTTCGAAATGTCAGTGAATGTTGTTAAATTGTATCGATTCACACAAAAGTGTATCGGTGATCTTCAATTGACACGTTTATGATGGTTCGGAAACGACATCACTCGATCGTAAGTTATGATCTCGATTCGCACATCGGAAAGCGATTCAGAACGAAATGTCAGTGAATCTGGTTAATTTGTGTCGATTCACACAAAAGTGTATCGGTAATCTCCAATTTTCACGTTTATGAACGTTCGGAAACGACATCACTCGTTTGTAAGTTATGATCTCGAATCGCACGTCGGAAAGCTGTTCTGTTCGAAATGTCAGTGAATCTTGTTATTGTATCGATTCATACAAAAGTGTATGGGTGATCACCAATTTTCATGTTTACGCACGTTCGGATACGACATAACTCGATTGTAAGCAATGATCTCGAATCGCACGGCGGAATCTATTTTTGTTCGAAATGTCAGTGAATCTTCTTGATTTGTTGCGATTCTCACAAAAATCTATCGGTGATCACCGTTCTTCATGTTTATGAACGTTCGGAAACGACATCACTCCAATGTAAGGTATGATCTCGAATCGCACGTCGGAAAGCTGTTCAGTTCGAAATGTCAGTGATTCTTGTTAATTTCTATTGATTCATACAAAAGTGTATCGGTGATCACCAATTTTCACGTTTATGATGGTTCGGAAACGACATAACTCGATTGTAAGCAATGATCTCGAATCGCACGGCGGAATCTATTTTTGTTCGAAATGTCAGTGAATCTTCTTGATTTGTTGCGATTCTCACAAAAATCTATCGGTGATCACCGTTCTTCATGTTTATGAACGTTCGGAAACGACATCACTCGAATGTAAGGTATGATCTCGAATCGCACATCGGAAAGCGATTCAGAACGAAATGTCAGTGAATCTGGTTAATTTGAGTCGATTCACACAAAAGTGTATCGGTGATCACCAATTTTTACGTTTATGAACGTTCGGAAACGACATCACTCGATTGTAAGTTATGATCTTCGATCACACGTCGGAAAGCTGTTCTGTTCGAAATGTCAGTGAATCTTGTTAATTTCTATCGATTCATACAAAAGTGTATCGGTGATCACTAATTTTCACGTTTATGATGGTTCGGAAACGACATCACTCGATTGTAAGGTGAGACCGCGATTCGCACATCGGAAAGCGATTCAGAACGAAATGTCAGTGTATCTTTTTAATTTGTGTCGATTCACACAAAAGTATATCGGTGATCTTCAATTTTCACGTTTATGAACGTTCGGAAACGACATCACTCGAATGTAAGGTATGATCTCGAATCGCACGTCGGAAAGCGATGCTAGTCGAAATATCAGTGAATCTTGTCGATTTGTTACGCATCTCGCCAAAGTCTATCGGTGTTCACCGTTTTTCACGTTTATGAACGTTCGGAAACGACATCACTCGATTGTAAGTTATGATCTCGAATCGCACGTCGGAAATCTGTTCTGTTCGAAATGTCAGTGAATGTTGTTAATTTGTATCGATTCATACAAAAGTGTATCGGTGATCACCAATTTTCATGTTTATGAACGTTCGGATACGACATAACTCGATTGTAAGTAATGATCTCGAATCGCACGTCGGAAAGCTGCTCTTTTCGAAATGTCAGTGAATGTTGTTAAATTGTATCGACTCACTCAAAATTGTATCTGTGATCTTCAATTTTCACGTTTATGATGGTTCGGAAACGACATCACTCGATTGTAAGTTATGATCTCGATTCCCACATCGGAAAGCGATTCTGTTCGAATTGTCAGTGAATCTTGATAATTTGTAACGATTCTCACAAAAGTTTATTTGTGATCACCAATTTTCATATTTGTGAACGTTCAGAAACGACATCGTTCGAATGTCAGTTCCGGTCTCGAATCGCATTTCGGATTGCGATTCTGATAGAAATGTCGGAAAAAATTGTTGATTCGTAACGATTAACACACAAGGTTATCGCTGATTACTTACTTTCATGTTTATGAAAGATTGGAAACGTTCACCGATGAACGTCACATATCAACAATTTTACAGACATTTAGTATCGCAATCCGAAGGGCCATTTGAGATCTGAACTGACAATCGAGCGATGAAAACGTTCCCGAACTTTCATAAACATGAAGATTGGTGATCACCAATAAAATTTTTGTTCAATACATGACAAATTAACAATATCCAATGACATTTCGATTCGAGATCATAAATTGCAATCGAGTGATATCATTCCCGAACGTTCATAAACATGAAAATTGGTAATCACCGATTCACTTTTGTGTGAATTGATAAAAATTAACAAGATTCACTGACATTTCGAACACAACAGCTTTCCCACGTGCGATCCGAGATCATAACTTACAATCGAGTGATGTCATTTTCGAACGTTCATAAACGTGAAAATTGGTGATCACCGATACACTTTTGTGTGAATCGAAACAATTTAACAACATTCACTGACATTTCGAACAGAACAGCTTTCCGACGTGTGATCGGAGATCATAACTTACAATCGAGTGATGTCGTTTCCGAACGTTCATAAACGTGAAAATTGAAGATCACCGATATACTTTTGTGTGAATCGACACAAATTAACGAGATTCACTGACATTTCGTTCTGAATCGCTTTCCGATGTGCGAATCGCGGTCTCACCTTACAATCGAGTGATGTCGTTTCCGAACGTTCATAAACGTGAAAATTTGTGATCACCGATACACTTTTGTGTGAATCGAAACAATTTAACAACATTCACTGACATTTCGAACAGAACAGCTTTCCGACGTGCGATCCGAGATCATAACTTACAATCGGGTGATGTCGTTTCCGAACGTTCATAAACGTGAAAATTGGTGATCACCGATACACTTTTGTGTGAATCGACTCAAATTAACCAGATTCACTGACATTTCGTTCTGAAACGCTTTCCGATGTGCGAATCGCGATCACAGCTTACAATCGAGTGATGTCGTTTCCGAACCATCATAAACGTGAAAATTGGTGATCACCGATACACTTTTGTATGAATCGATAGAAATTAACAAGATTCACTGACATTTCGAACAGAACAGCTTTCCGACGTGCGATCCGAGATCATCACTTACAATCGAGTGATGTAGTTTCCGAACGTTCATAAACGTGAAAATTGGAGATCACCGATACACTTTTGTGTGAATCGACTCAAATTAACCAGATTCACTGACATTTCGTTCTGAATCGTTTTCCGATTTGTGAATCCCGATCACAGTTTACAATCGAGTGATGTCGTTTCCGAACGTTCATAAACGTGAAAATTTGCGATCACCGATCCACTTTTGTGTGAATCGATACAATTTAACAACATTCACTGACATTTCGAACAGCACAGCTTTCCGACGTGCGATCCGAGATCATAACTTACAATCGAGTGATGTAGTTTCCGAACGTTCATAAACGTGAAAATTGGAGATCACCGATACACTTTTGTGTGAATCGACACAAATTAACCAGATTCACTGATATTTCGTTCTGAATCGCTTTCCGAAGTACGAATCGCGATCACACCTTTCAATCGAGTGATGACGTTTCCGAACGTTCATAAACGTGAAAATTGGTTATCACCGATACACTTTTGTGTGAATCAATACAATTTAACAACATTCACTGACATTTCGACCAGCATCGCTTTCCGACGTGCGATTCGAGATTATTACACGTGGTAAAGCGTTTCAGAACGAAATGTCAGTGTACCGTGTTAATTTGCATCGATTCACCCTAAAGTGTATCGGTGATCACCAATTTTCACGTTTATGAACGTTCCGAAACGACATAACTCGATTGTAAGTAATGATCTCGAATCGTACGTCGGAAAGCTGCACTTTTCGAAATGTCAGTGAATGTTGTTAAATTGTATCGATTCACACAAAAGTGTATCGGTGATCTTCAATTGACACGTTTATGATGGTTCGGAAACGACATCACTCGATCGTAAGTTATGATCTCGATTCGCACATCGGAAAGCGATTCAGAACGAAATGTCAGTGAATCTGGTTAATTTGTGTCGATTCACACAAAAGTGTATCGGTAATCTCCAATTTTCACGTTTATGAACGTTCGGAAACGACATCACTCGTTTGTAAGTTATGATCTCGAATCGCACGTCGGAAAGCTGTTCTGTTCGAAATGTCAGTGAATGTTGTTAAATTGTATCGATTCATACAAAAGTGTATGGGTGATCACCAATTTTCATGTTTACGCACGTTCGGATACGACATAACTCGATTGTAAGCAATGATCTCGAATCGCACGGCGGAATCTATTTTTGTTCGAAATGTCAGTGAATCTTCTTGATTTCAAGAGACTCGGTAGAGTCTCGGGACAAGTACATTGACAGCCCTGTCGTCTGCTGGCCCGAGGCTCACGCCGAGTATACTTTCTCTGAATAAAACGATTCGCCGTGGTGGGGGTAAAATTGGCAAGTGATTTTTTTGAATTACCGAAGTTATGAGTCATCTAAGGCTTTGAAAATTGAACTTTCAGCTAATTAAGAAATTCTCTTTAGATTGCGCCCAAAATCATCACGATCGGTGGCGTAATTGCTGAGAAAAAACTTTGCACGGGCTCAAGATTATGCAAAAGTTACTGACACATCACGAGTTCGACGTATACGTATACGCGTTTTGACGTAGTTAGTAGTAGTAGAGTTGTTGCCTCTACGCATTCTGATTGGCTCAACGATGTCGGCTCCTCCAGCTGCTAGGCCGACCGCGGGTAAGGCTCAAGTGTTAGAAGGCCTAAAATAGTGAACAGGCATTCTGTATATCTATATATGCGTTATACAGAATGCCTGTTCGCCATTTTAGGCCTTCTAACTATTGAGTCTTACCCCGACCGCGCTCAGACTCCGTGAATATTATATTATATGTATATATATAAACCATGTGTCAGTTTTCGATCATCGTATAAACAGAGTTTTGACACTATGGAATGCGTGTGGGATAAATAAAAAAAACTTTCGTCATCTAACGAAGTGCATAGTATTAAAACCTGTGGAATGCTAAACTAAACCGGTATAAAAGCAGTCGCGTAAATGTAGTCTGTGATCTGTGTGTGAAAAAGAATAAAATAAAAATGAAATGCATGTCGACGAAACTTTTTAAGATTTCATTAATTCGTTTGACTGAAAATAAGTTTATCATTTATATCATTTGTAAATAGGTTATATGATATCAATACATCGATACGCACATCCGAAACCACCTGAAACTTGTTTTCATACTGAACGTCATTTTGACAGGTGAGGTTATAATCCCCAAAGTGCTGTTGTGTGCGGACTCTAATTAATAAATGAAAATGGTTAGTGAAAAGTGGTTAATATTTATTTTGTTAAAACTTGTGGTATACTAAACCGGTATAAAAGCGGCCGCGTAAATGTAGACTATGATTTGTGTGTGCTAAAAAATATAAAAAAATGCGCAATGCATATGTCAACGAAACTTTTCAAGATTTCATTATTTCGTTCGATTGGAAATAAGTGTCAACTGAGATAATCTTTCAATTAAACCAGAGTTCGCGGAATATTGTCCAGTGTAAATATATCATCAGTTGCGTGATAACATATCATATGTAATAATGTAGGTTATATATACGAGTTCCCTTTGATAGCTGTGTGGTAACGAACCGGCCGGGGTTTGACGTTACGAAGTTCGGGACAAATGTAACAAACGTTCGCATAGTTAGTGAATAATATAAATAAGGCAAATCAGTTCATCAAAAATAGGTCTGGAAGTTGTAAGAAAAAATGTTCGTCAACCTATAACGTCAAATTTTCTTTTTGCGATCTGAAATATTATGGTTGATATTTAATAAAACAAGAACATACAGAACTGTTAGTATATATAATGTGAGAAACTCCAATCGAATAAATGTTTTCTAATTTATTTCTTGTGTCATCATTATTTTTGAATATTCCCATATTTTGCTTCCTATTGAGTTTGGCTCTGCTCTATCCGATCCTTGTTTTGACTCCATCGGTTTGCAGCGGATGGATACATATTATTAATTGGTTTCCTAATATGTGTCCTATGATTTTCTAATATTTCTTCATGCTGATTATGGTAACGTAATTCAAGTGGTTTCCGATTATGATCATCAATCGCACATTTTGTATATCTGATTCTCAAAACAGTTTCTGGTGTTGATATAAGTGTAGTTATACTTTTTCCACCTGGTCTGTCGAGTAATAAATTTTGAAACTTGTTCCAAAAAGTCTTTGGATGTTTTTTTTGCTGATAGTATGAAAAGTTGAATCTTCGGAATGCGGTAGGCAAACACAAATTTTGATAACAATACTTATGAAATAACGTGTATGTTGAGTATTCCTACTCCGCAAACTGCAAATGTGGAATTATTGGTGAAAACATTCATTACGATATGTCTACAGTTGCTCAGTTTTGGATGCGATTGAGTATAATGCCTGCCAACATCATGGAAACCTACAGAATTTCTAAATGTTATGTGCGCTATGTCATTTTAATGTAACATCATGACTTTGAACAACTTTTCACTATAATACTATATAGATTTGGATCATTGAAATACAGCAAAAATCTGCAAACTATAAAATTTATATACTTTGCCATTCATTTTACTTTTTGACTCTCACTGCAACATAAATATGAAGTGAAAAATTCATTAGAAAAGTCTTCAGTTGCTCATTTATGCTTTGAAATTTGATTTGAAATTGCTGTTTTCCAAACTCATTGCGCAGATACATTGAATTGCAGCAGATAGCTGCGAACTTTAAAATTTCTGTGGATAAATATATGTGCTAAGTATCACCTCCTATCTTTAATTATGGTAATATTGAGTATTCTCACTTTGCAAACTACAAATGTGGAATTATTAGTGAAAAGATTCATTACGCTAAGTCTACAGTTGCTCAGTTTTGGATGCGATCAAATATAATGCCTGCTAACATCCATGGGAACATACAGAATTTCTGAATACAATGTTCGCTATGTAATTTCAACGTAACATCATGACTTTTGCCAACTTTTCTCTATAATACTATAGATTTGGATTATAGAAATACAGCAAAAATCTGCGAATTATAAAATTGATATACTGTGTCACTCATTTTACTTTTTAAAACTAACTGTAACATATATATGAAGTAAACACTCATCACAGAAGTCTTCAGTTGCTCATTTATGGATAGATTTTAAATTGCTGTCTTCAAAATTTATTGCGCAGATACATTGAATCGCAGCAGATACCTGCGAACTCTGAAATTTCTGTGCATAAATATGTGTGTTAAGTATCACCCCCTATCTTTGATTATGAGAATGAGTAATAGAACTTGGTTTAGTAAGTTTTAAAGTATTTCTTTTTAAATACTATTGAAGTTTGTATTACTGCCGTATGAAGCGAATACCTCCAAACTTTCATATTTTTGTGTCGCAGTATGTGTGCCAATCATTTAAATTCTTTACTCCAACCGTAACATGTAATCTCAAAAATTCATCACAAACGTCTTCAGCTTCTCTAAATTCCTAAATTTTCCGTTTTCTATTTTATTCTGAGTTTTTAAACTTTTAAATTCATTAATGAATTCTCCTGAAATTGTTTTTCGCCAAAACAAATGCAGATACCTTAAACGTCTTTGAATTCGGTTGCTCTGTTGAATTAAGTACGCTCAGTTTTTTTTGCTTCTTTGAGTTCTGACATAATAAATGTTTCCGGGTGCCTTTTTTCAGCAACTATCAAACTGGATAATTGGATCTCAGCGGCCACTTGCAAACTTTGGAAATATATCATTCATCGGGGACACGTTTTGAATGACACGAAAATGTCTAGATTCAGAATGCAAAAGCAACATTTAAAAAGGGCCAATTCTGTTGGATTTGTTGTGTCTTGAATTTGATCTATCTTTCCTCTTTTCCTTTCTTTTTCCTAACGTTATCAGCCGAAAATCATATCTCGGCCCGCAACACGCATTGCTCCATGTTCTTGAGTTCCCAATGGACGAAACATATTAGAAGACAAGGAGAAAAATCACAAAAGTCCAAGACTAAACCTCTATCGAAATATTTTCAGTACAATTTCGACGAAAAATAGGTCTTTTTTCGTGAAAACCAACGTTATACGCCGAAAATTATAAACAATTCATAGAAATTTAAACTAAAATCTTACATTCATCTGAACATAAATAAGGATCTTTTGAGAAAAAAGACGTGATATCAAACCATAAACTTCCCCTAGGGAAAAAAAAAGGTTGGGACAAGTACATTGATGGTCCCTCGTTTGCTGATAATTCCACCCATAAAAAAAACTTTAAAAAAAATTTTTTTTTAATTGTAAAAAAAATTATTTCATAAAAAAAATTATTATTATATATTTTTTAAAGTGTCAAAAGAATCAAATAACAAGTAAAAAATAATAAACCGAAAAATCGCCCTTGAAATCATTTTGGAAACCGATGCCTCATTCTTCTTATTTGATTCGAACAGCTAAATCAACTGAAAAAAACTCCATCTAATTTACGTGGGGCATTAAAATTTATTATATTAATTCGAGGCCAAGTATTTTCTAATGAATTGAAAAAAGTTACCATTTGAATTACGTGCAGCATTAAAATTTATGATATGAATCGGTGGACAAGTATTTTATTAGTAAATCCAAATTTTGACATTATTAAATTCTTCTAAGAAGCTTTTAAATCCAAAAAAATCACATGAAAGCTAGTCATTTCTTACTCTATGGTGGCAGAGACTTATAAGAAAATCGATTCTTCTCAGACTTTCAGGATCCTCTGGTATTATTCACAAAATTCGACGTCGATTGGATCGATACAAATTATGTTTAAATATGTGTTAAAAGTACTTGTCCGGCCCATCACTATTCATTCAATAAAGAATCAATCATAAAAAAACGAAATGGCACGGCAGAATCTCGTTAAAAGTTTGTTGAAATGCGATTCACTATTAATTTAATGTTCTTAATAATAGTATAGGTTAGTTCTTATTCCGAATGGAACTCGTTCGCTGGAAGAATAAGTGGGAAGTAAAAATTGCCGTCATCGAATGTAAACTGCAGAGTTATTTTGGAAGCTTGAACATATACATTATGTACAATTTTTTTCATTTATCGATGCACAATAATATCCCTTCTATATTGCAGAATAATTTGTTTCCGTTTTTTATTAAATTAGTGCAATTAAGTAAAAATTACTTGAAGATAATTCTCTCAATTCCCTCTGCATGAATACTTGTGATCCATCAGTTCTAGACAAGCCCTGACTTTTATTTGGATAAACAATTTAAACGGAAAGTGATGGGCCGGACAAGTACTTTTAACACATATTTAAACATAATTTGTATCGATCCAATCGACGTCGAATTTTGTGAATAATACCAGAGGATCCTGAAAGTCTGAGAAGAATCGATTTTCTTATAAGTCTCTGCCACCATAGAGTAAGAAATGACTAGCTTTCATGTGATTTTTTTGGATTTAAAAGCTTCTTAGAAGAATTTAATAATGTCAAAATTTGGATTTACTAATAAAATACTTGTCCACCGATTGATATCATAAATTTTAATGCTGCACGTAATTCAAATGGTAACTTTTTTCAATTCATTAGAAAATACTTGGCCTCGAATTAATATAATAAATTTTAATGCCCCACGTAAATTAGATGGAGTTTTTTTCAGTTGATTTAGCTGTTCGAATCAAATAAGAAGAATGAGGCATCGGTTTCCAAAATGATTTCAAGGGCGATTTTTCGGTTTATTATTTTTTACTTGTTATTTGATTCTTTTGACACTTTAAAAAATATATAATAATAATTTTTTTTATGAAATAATTTTTTTTACAATTAAAAAAAAATTTTTTTTAAAGTTTTTTTTATGGGTGGAATTATCAGCAAACGAGGGACCATCAATGTACTTGTCCCAACCTTTTTTTTTCCCTAGGGTGTTGCGATTCTCACAAAAATCTATCGGTGATCACCGTTCTTCATGTTTATGAACGTTCGGAAACGACATCACTCGAATGTAAGGTATGATCTCGAATCGCACATCGGAAAGCGATTCAGAACGAAATGTCAGTGAATCTGGTTAATTTGAGTCGATTCACACAAAAGTGTATCGGTGATCACCAATTTTTACGTTTATGAACGTTCGGAAACGACATCACTCGATTGTAAGTTATGATCTTCGATCACACGTCGGAAAGCTGTTCTGTTCGAAATGTCAGTGAATCTTGTTAATTTCTATCGATTCATACAAAAGTGTATCGGTGATCACTAATTTTCACGTTTATGATGGTTCGGAAACGACATCACTCGATTGTAAGGTGAGACCGCGATTCGCACATCGGAAAGCGATTCAGAACGAAATGTCAGTGTATCTTTTTAATTTGTGTCGATTCACACAAAAGTATATCGGTGATCTTCAATTTTCACGTTTATGAACGTTCGGAAACGACATCACTCGAATGTAAGGTATGATCTCGAATCGCACGTCGGAAAGCGATGCTAGTCGAAATATCAGTGAATCTTGTCGATTTGTTACGCATCTTGCCAAAGTCTATCGGTGTTCACCGTTTTTCACGTTTATGAACGTTCGGAAACGACATCACTCGATTGTAAGTTATGATCTCGAATCGCACGTCGGAAATCTGTTCTGTTCGAAATGTCAGTGAATGTTGTTAATTTCTATCGATTCATACAAAAGTGTATCGGTGATCACCAATTTTCATGTGTATGAACGTTCGGATACGACATAACTCGATTGTAAGTAATGATCTCGAATCGCACGTCGGAAAGCTGCTCTTTTCGAAATGTCAGTGAATGTTGTTAAATTGTATCGACTCACTCAAAAGTGTATCTGTGATCTTCAATTTTCACGTTTATGATGGTTCGGAAACGACATCACTCGATTGTAAGTTATGATCTCGATTCCCACATCGGAAAGCGATTCTGTTCGAATTGTCAGTGAATCTTGATAATTTGTAACGATTCTCACAAAAGTTTATTTGTGATCACCAATTTTCATATTTGTGAACGTTCAGAAACGACATCGTTCGAATGTCAGTTCCGGTCTCGAATCGCATTTCGGATTGCGATTCTGATAGAAATGTCGGAAAAAATTGTTGATTCGTAACGATTAACACACAAGGTTATCGCTGATTACTTACTTTCATGTTTATGAAAGATTGGAAACGTTCACCGATGAACGTCACATATCAACAATTTTTCAGACATTTAGTATCGCAATCCGAAGGGCCATTTGAGATCTAAACTGACAATCGAGCGATGAAAACGTTCCCGAACTTTCATAAACATGAAGATTGGTGATCACCAATAAAATTTTTGTTCAATTCATGACAAATTAACAATATCCAATGACATTTCGATTCGAGATCATAAATTGCAATCGAGTGATATCATTTCCGAACGTTCATAAACATGAAAATTGGTGATCACCGATTCACTTTTGTGTGAATTGATAAAAATTAACAAGATTCACTGACATTTCGAACACAACAGCTTTCCCACGTGCGATCCGAGATCATAACTTACAATCGAGTGATGTCATTTCCGAACGTTCATAAACGTAAAAATTGGTGATCACCGATACACTTTTGTGTGAATCGAAACAATTTAACAACATTCACTGACATTTCGAACAGAACAGCTTTCCGACGTGTGATCGGAGATCATAACTTACAATCGAGTGATGTAGTTTCCGAACGTTCATAAACGTGAAAATTGGAGATCACCGATACACTTTTGTGTGAATCGACTCAAATTAACCAGATTCACTGACATTTCGTTCTGAATCGCTTTCCGATGTGCGAATCGCGATCACAGCTTACAATCGAGTGATGTCGTTTCCAAACCATCATAAACGTGAAAATTGGTGATCACCGATACACTTTTGTATGAATCGATAGAAATTAACAAGATTCACTGACATTTCGAACAGAACAGCTTTCCGACGTGCGATCCGAGATCATCACTTACAATCGAGTGATGTAGTTTCCGAACGTTCATAAACGTGAAAATTGGAGATCACCGATACACTTTTGTGTGAATCGACTCAAATTAACCAGATTCACTGACATTTCGTTCTGAATCGCTTTCCGATGTGCGAATCGCGATCACAGCTTACAATCGAGTGATGTCGTTTCCGAACCATCATAAACGTGAAAATTGGTGATCACCGATACACTTTTGTATGAATCGACAGAAATTAACAAGAATCAATGACATTTCGAACTGAACAGCTTTCCGACGTGCGATTCGAGATCATACCTTACATTCGAGTGATGTCGTTTCCGAACGTTCATAAACGTGAAAATTGAAGATCACCGATATACTTTTGTGTGAATCGACACAAATTGACCAGATCCACTGACATTTCGTTCTGAATCGCTTTCCGATGTGCGAATCGCGGTCTCACCTTACAATCGAGTGATGTCGTTTCCGAACCATCATAAACGTGAAAATTGGTGATCACCGATACACTTTTGTATGAATCGATAGAAATTAACAAGATTCACTGACATTTCGAACAGAACAGCTTTCCGACGTGCGATCCGAGACCATAACTTACAATCGAGTGATGTCATTTCCGAACGATCATAAACGTGAAAATTGGAGATCACAGATACACTTTTGTGTGATTCGACTCAAATTAACCAGATTCACTGATATTTCGTTCTGAATCGCTTTCCGAAGTACGAATCGCGATCACACCTTACAATCGAGTGATGACGTTTCCGAACGTTCATAAACGTGAAAATTGGTTATCACCGATACACTTTTGTGTGAATCAATACAATTTAACAACATTCACTGACATTTCGACCAGCATCGCTTTCCGACGTGCGATTCGAGATTATTACACGTCGTAAAGCGTTTCAGAACGAAATGTCAGTGTACCTTGTTAATTTGCATCGATTCACCCAAAAGTGTATCGGTGAACACCAATTTTCACGTTTATGAACGTTCCGAAACGACATAACTCGATTGTAAGTAATGATCTCGAATCGTACGTCGGAAAGCTGCACTTTTCGAAATGTCAGTGAATGTTGTTAAATTGTATCGATTCACACAAAAGTGTATCGGTGATCTTCAATTGACACGTTTATGATGGTTCGGAAACGACATCACTCGATTGTAAGTTATGATCTCGATTCGCACATCGGAAAGCGATTCAGAACGAAATGTCAGTGAATCTGGTTAATTTGTGTCGATTCACACAAAAGTGTATCGGTAATCTCCAATTTTCACGTTTATGAACGTTCGGAAACGACATCACTCGTTTGTAAGTTATGATCTCGAATCGCACGTCGGAAAGCTGTTCTGTTCGAAATGTCAGTGAATGTTGTTAAATTGTATCGATTCATACAAAAGTGTATGGGTGATCACCAATTTTCATGTTTACGCACGTTCGGATACGACATAACTCGATTGTAAGCAATGATCTCGAATCGCACGGCGGAATCTATTTTTGTTCGAAATGTCAGTGAATCTTCTTGATTTGTTGCGATTCTCACAAAAATCTATCGGTGATCACCGTTCTTCATGTTTATGAACGTTCGGAAACGACATCACTCGAATGTAAGGTATGATCTCGAATCGCACGTCGGAAAGCTGTTCAGTTCGAAATGTCAGTGATTCTTGTTAATTTCTATCGATTCATACAAAAGTGTATCGGTGATCACCAATTTTCACGTTTATGATGGTTCGGAAACGACATCACTCGATTGTAAGCTGTGATCGCGATTCGCACATCGGAAAGCGATTCAGAACGAAATGTCAGTGAATCTGTTTAATTTGAGTCGATTCACACAAAAGTGTATCGGTGATCACCAATTTTCACGTTTATGAACGTTCGGAAACGACATCACTCGAATGTAAGGTATGATCTCGAATCGCACGTCGGAAAGCTGTTCAGTTCGAAATGTCAGTGATTCTCGTTAATTTCTATCGATTCATACAAAAGTGTATCGGTGATCACTAATTTTCACGTTTATGATGGTTCGGAAACGACATCACTCGGTTGTAAGGTGAGACCGCGATTCGCACATCGGAAAGCGATTCAGAACGAAATGTCAGTGAATCTGGTTAATTTGTGTCGATTCACACAAAAGTGTATCGGTGATCACCAATTTTCACGTTTATGAACGTTCGGAAACGACATCACTCGAATGTAAGGTATGATCTCGAATCGCACGTCGGAAAGCTGTTCAGTTCGAAATGTCAGTGATTCTCGTTAATTTCTATCGATTCATACAAAAGTGTATCGGTGATCACTAATTTTCACGTTTATGATGGTTCGGAAACGACATCACTCGATTGTAAGCTGTGAACTCGGATCGCACGTCGGAAAGCTTTTCTGTTCGAAATGTCAGTGAATCTTGTTAATTTCTATCGATTCATACAAAAGTGTATCGGTGATCACCAATTTTCACGTTTATGATGGTTCGGAAACGACATCACTCGATTGTAAGCTGTGATCGCGATTCGCACATCGGAAAGCGATTCAGAACGAAATGTCAGTGAATCTGGTTAATTTGAGTCGATTCACACAAAAGTGTATCGGTGATCACCAATTTTCACGTTTATGAACGTTCGGAAACGACATCACCCGATTGTAAGTTATGATCTCTAATCGCACGTCGGAAAGCTTTTCTGTTTGAAATGTCAGTGAATGTTGTTAAATTGTATCGATTCATACAAAAGTGTATGGGTGATCACCAATTTTCATGTTTACGCACGTTCGGATACGACATAACTCGATTGTAAGCAATGATCTCGAATCGCACGGCGGAATCTAATTTTGTTCGAAATGTCAGTGAATCTTCTTGATTTGTTGCGATTCTCATAAAAATCTATCGGTGATCACCGTTCTTCATGTTTATGAACGTTCGGAAACGACATCACTCGATTGTAAGTTATGATCTCCGATCACACGTCGGAAAGCTGTTCTGTTCGAAGTGTCAGTGAATGTTGTTAAATTGTTTCGATTCACACAAAAGTGTATCGGTGATCACAAATTTTCACGTTTATGAACGTTCGGAAACGACATCAGTCGATTGTAAACTGTGATCGCGATTCACACATCGGAAAGCGATTCAGAACGAAATGTCAGTGAATCTGGTTAATTTGAGTCGAATGACACAAAAGTGTATCGGTGATCTCCAATTTTCACGTTTATGATCGTTCGGAAACGACATCACTCGATTGTAAGTTATGATCTCGGATCGCACGTCGGAAAGCTGTTCTGTTCGAAATGTCAGTGAATCTTGTTAATTTCTATCGATTCATACAAAAGTGTATCGGTGATCACCAATTTTCATGTTTATGAACGTTCGGATACGACATAACTCGATTGTAAGTAATGATCTCGAATCGCACGTCGGAAAGCTGCTCTTTTCGAAATGTCAGTGAATGTTGTTAAATTGTATCGACTCACTCAAAAGTGTATCTGTGATCTTCAATTTTCACGTTTATGATGGTTCGGAAACGACATCACTCGATTGTAAGTTATGATCTCGATTCCCACATCGGAAAGCGATTCTGTTGGAATTGTCAGTGAATCTTGATAATTTGTAACGATTCTCACAAAAGTTTATTTGTGATCACCAATTTTCATATTTGTGAACGTTCAGAAACGACATCGTTCGAATGTCAGTTCCGGTCTCGAATCGCATTTCGGATTGCGATTCTGATAGAAATGTCGGAAAAAATTGTTGATTCGTAACGATTAACACACAAGGTTATCGCTGATTACTTACTTTCATGTTTATGAAAGATTGGAAACGTTCACCGATGAACGTCACATATCAACAATTTTACAGACATTTAGTATCGCAATCCGAAGGGCCATTTGAGATCTGAACTGACAATCGAGCGATGAAAACGTTCCCGAACTTTCATAAACATGAAGATTGGTGATCACCAATAAAATTTTTGTTCAATACATGACAAATTAACAATATCCAATGACATTTCGATTCGAGATCATAAATTGCAATCGAGTGATATCATTTCCGAACGTTCATAAACATGAAAATTGGTGATCACCGATACACTTTTGTGTGAATCGAAACAATTTAACAACATTCACTGACATTTCGAACAGAACAGCTTTCCGACGTGTGATCGGAGATCATAACTTACAATCGAGTGATGTCGTTTCCGAACGTTCATAAACGTGAAAATTGAAGATCACCGATATACTTTTGTGTGAATCGACACAAATTAACCAGATTCACTGACATTTCGTTCTGAATCGCTTTCCGATGTGCGAATCGCGGTCTCACCTTACAATCGAGTGATGTCGTTTCCGAACCATCATAAACGTGAAAATTAGTGATCACCGATACACTTTTGTATGAATCGATAGAAATTAACAAGATTCACTGACATTTCGAACAGAACAGCTTTCCGACGTGCGATTCGAAATCATAACTTACAATCGGGTGATGTCGTTTCCGAACGTTCATAAACGTGAAAATTGGTGATCACCGATACACTTTGGTGTGAATCGACTCAAATTAACCAGATTCACTGACATTTCGTTCTGAAACGCTTTCCGAAGTGCGAATCGCGATCACAGCTTACAATCGAGTGATGTCGTTTCCGAACCATCATAAACGTGAAAATTGGTGATCACCGATACACTTTTGTATGAATCGATAGAAATTAACAAGATTCACTGACATTTCGAACAGAACAGCTTTCCGACGTGCGATCCGAGATCATCACTTACAATCGAGTGATGTAGTTTCCGAACGTTCATAAACGTGAAAATTGGAGATCACCGATACACTTTTGTGTGAATCGACTCAAATTAACCAGATTCACTGACATTTCGTTCTGAATCGCTTTCCGATGTGCGAATCGGGATCACAGCTTACAATCGAGTGATGTCGTTTCCGAACCATCATAAACGTGAAAATTGGTGATCACCGATACACTTTTGTATGAATCGACAGAAATTAACAAGAATCAATGACATTTCGAACTGAACAGCTTTCCGACGTGCGATTCGAGATCATACCTTACATTCGAGTGATGTCGTTTCCGAACGTTCATAAACGTGAAAATTGAAGATCACCGATATACTTTTGTGTGAATCGACACAAATTGACCAGATCCACTGACATTTCGTTCTGAATCGCTTTCCGATGTGCGAATCGCGGTCTCACCTTACAATCGAGTGATGTCGTTTCCGAACCATCATAAACGCGAAAATTGGTGATCACCGATACACTTTTGTATGAATCGATAGAAATTAACAAGATTCACTGACATTTCGAACAGAACAGCTTTCCGACGTGCGATCCGAGACCATAACTTACAATCGAGTGATGTCATTTCCGAACGATCATAAACGTGAAAATTGGAGATCACAGATACACTTTTGTGTGATTCGACTCAAATTAACCAGATTCACTGATATTTCGTTCTGAATCGCTTTCCGAAGTACGAATCGCGATCACACCTTACAATCGAGTGATGACGTTTCCGAACGTTCATAAACGTGAAAATTGGTTATCACCGATACACTTTTGTGTGAATCAATACAATTTAACAACATTCACTGACATTTCGACCAGCATCGCTTTCCGACGTGCGATTCGAGATTATTACACGTCGTAAAGCGTTTCAGAACGAAATGTCAGTGTACCTTGTTAATTTGCATCGATTCACCCAAAAGTGTATCGGTGAACACCAATTTTCACGTTTATGAACGTTCCGAAACGACATAACTCGATTGTAAGTAATGATCTCGAATCGTACGTCGGAAAGCTGCACTTTTCGAAATGTCAGTGAATGTTGTTAAATTGTATCGATTCACACAAAAGTGTATCGGTGATCTTCAATTGACACGTTTATGATGGTTCGGAAACGACATCACTCGATTGTAAGTTATGATCTCGATTCGCACATCGGAAAGCGATTCAGAACGAAATGTCAGTGAATCTGGTTAATTTGTGTCGATTCACACAAAAGTGTATCGGTAATCTCCAATTTTCACGTTTATGAACGTTCGGAAACGACATCACTCGTTTGTAAGTTATGATCTCGAATCGCACGTCGGAAAGCTGTTCTGTTCGAAATGTCAGTGAATGTTGTTAAATTGTATCGATTCATACAAAAGTGTATGGGTGATCACCAATTTTCATGTTTACGCACGTTCGGATACGACATAACTCGATTGTAAGCAATGATCTCGAATCGCACGGCGGAATCTATTTTTGTTCGAAATGTCAGTGAATCTTCTTGATTTGTTGCGATTCTCACAAAAATCTATCGGTGATCACCGTTCTTCATGTTTATGAACGTTCGGAAACGACATCACTCGAATGTAAGGTATGATCTCGAATCGCACGTCGGAAAGCTGTTCAGTTCGAAATGTCAGTGATTCTTGTTAATTTCTATCGATTCATACAAAAGTGTATCGGTGATCACCAATTTTCACGTTTATGATGGTTCGGAAACGACATCACTCGATTGTAAGCTGTGATCGCGATTCGCACATCGGAAAGCGATTCAGAACGAAATGTCAGTGAATCTGGTTAATTTGAGTCGATTCACACAAAAGTGTATCGGTGATCACTAATTTTTACGTTTATGAACGTTCGGAAACGACATCACCCGATTGTAAGTTATGATCTCTAATCGCACGTCGGAAAGCTTTTCTGTTCGAAATGTCAGTGAATGTTGTTAAATTGTATCGATTCATACAAAAGTGTATGGGTGATCACCAATTTTCATGTTTACGCACGTTCGGATACGACATAACTCGATTGTAAGCAATGATCTCGAATCGCACGGCGGAATCTATTTTTGTTCGAAATGTCAGTGAATCTTCTTGATTTGTTGCGATTCTCACAAAAATCTATCGGTGATCACCGTTCTTCATGTTTATGAACGTTCGGAAACGACATCACTCGAATGTAAGGTATGATCTCGAATCGCACGTCGGAAAGCTGTTCAGTTCGAAATGTCAGTGATTCTTGTTAATTTCTATCGATTCATACAAAAGTGTATCGGTGATCACCAATTTTCACGTTTATGATGGTTCGGAAACGACATCACTCGATTGTAAGCTGTGATCGCGATTCGCACATCGGAAAGCGATTCAGAACGAAATGTCAGTGAATCTGTTTAATTTGAGTCGATTCACACAAAAGTGTATCGGTGATCACCAATTTTCATGTTTATGAACGTTCGGATACGACATAACTCGATTGTAAGTAATGATCTCGAATCGCACGTCGGAAAGCTGCTCTTTTCGAAATGTCAGTGAATGTTGTTAAATTGTATCGACTCACTCAAAAGTGTATCTGTGATCTTCAATTTTCACGTTTATGATGGTTCGGAAACGACATCACTCGATTGTAAGTTATGATCTCGATTCCCACATCGGAAAGCGATTCTGTTGGAATTGTCAGTGAATCTTGATAATTTGTAACGATTCTCACAAAAGTTTATTTGTGATCACCAATTTTCATATTTGTGAACGTTCAGAAACGACATCGTTCGAATGTCAGTTCCGGTCTCGAATCGCATTTCGGATTGCGATTCTGATAGAAATGTCGGAAAAAATTGTTGATTCGTAACGATTAACACACAAGGTTATCGCTGATTACTTACTTTCATGTTTATGAAAGATTGGAAACGTTCACCGATGAACGTCACATATCAACAATTTTTCAGACATTTAGTATCGCAATCCGAAGGGCCATTTGAGATCTGAACTGACAATCGAGCGATGAAAACGTTCCCGAACTTTCATAAACATGAAGATTGGTGATCACCAATAAAATTTTTGTTCAATTCATGACAAATTAACAATATCCAATGACATTTCGATTCGAGATCATAAATTGCAATCGAGTGATATCATTTCCGAACGTTCATAAACATGAAAATTGGTGATCACCGATTCACTTTTGTGTGAATTGATAAAAATTAACAAGATTCACTGACATTTCGAACACAACAGCTTTCCCACGTGCGATCCGAGATCATAACTTACAATCGAGTGATGTCATTTCCGAACGTTCATAAACGTAAAAATTGGTGATCACCGATACACTTTTGTGTGAATCGAAACAATTTAACAACATTCACTGACATTTCGAACAGAACAGCTTTCCGACGTGTGATCGGAGATCATAACTTACAATCGAGTGATGTAGTTTCCGAACGTTCATAAACGTGAAAATTGGAGATCACCGATACACTTTTGTGTGAATCGACTCAAATTAACCAGATTCACTGACATTTCGTTCTGAATCGCTTTCCGATGTGCGAATCGCGGTCTCACCTTACAATCGAGTGATGTCGTTTCCGAACGTTCATAAACGTGAAAATTTGTGATCACCGATACACTTTTGTGTGAATCGAAACAATTTAACAACATTCACTGACATTTCGAACAGAACAGCTTTCCGACGTGCGATCCGAGATCATAACTTACAATCGGGTGATGTCGTTTCCGAACGTTCATAAACGTGAAAATTGGTGATCACCGATACACTTTTGTGTGAATCGACTCAAATTAACCAGATTCACTGACATTTCGTTCTGAAACGCTTTCCGATGTGCGAATCGCGATCACAGCTTACAATCGAGTGATGTCGTTTCCGAACCATCATAAACGTGAAAATTGGTGATCACCGATACACTTTTGTATGAATCGATAGAAATTAACAAGATTCACTGACATTTCGAACAGAACAGCTTTCCGACGTGCGATCCGAGATCATCACTTACAATCGAGTGATGTAGTTTCCGAACGTTCATAAACGTGAAAATTGGAGATCACCGATACACTTTTGTGTGAATCGACTCAAATTAACCAGATTCACTGACATTTCGTTCTGAATCGTTTTCCGATTTGTGAATCCCGATCACAGTTTACAATCGAGTGATGTCGTTTCCGAACGTTCATAAACGTGAAAATTTGCGATCACCGATCCACTTTTGTGTGAATCGATACAATTTAACAACATTCACTGACATTTCGAACAGCACAGCTTTCCGACGTGCGATCCGAGATCATAACTTACAATCGAGTGATGTAGTTTCCGAACGTTCATAAACGTGAAAATTGGAGATCACCGATACACTTTTGTGTGAATCGACACAAATTAACCAGATTCACTGATATTTCGTTCTGAATCGCTTTCCGAAGTACGAATCGCGATCACACCTTTCAATCGAGTGATGACGTTTCCGAACGTTCATAAACGTGAAAATTGGTTATCACCGATACACTTTTGTGTGAATCAATACAATTTAACAACATTCACTGACATTTCGACCAGCATCGCTTTCCGACGTGCGATTCGAGATTATTACACGTGGTAAAGCGTTTCAGAACGAAATGTCAGTGTACCTTGTTAATTTGCATCGATTCACCCTAAAGTGTATCGGTGATCACCAATTTTCACGTTTATGAACGTTCCGAAACGACATAACTCGATTGTAAGTAATGATCTCGAATCGTACGTCGGAAAGCTGCACTTTTCGAAATGTCAGTGAATGTTGTTAAATTGTATCGATTCACACAAAAGTGTATCGGTGATCTTCAATTGACACGTTTATGATGTTTCGGAAACGACATCACTCGATCGTAAGTTATGATCTCGATTCGCACATCGGAAAGCGATTCAGAACGAAATGTCAGTGAATCTGGTTAATTTGTGTCGATTCACACAAAAGTGTATCGGTAATCTCCAATTTTCACGTTTATGAACGTTCGGAAACGACATCACTCGTTTGTAAGTTATGATCTCGAATCGCACGTCGGAAAGCTGTTCTGTTCGAAATGTCAGTGAATCTTGTTATTGTATCGATTCATACAAAAGTGTATGGGTGATCACCAATTTTCATGTTTACGCACGTTCGGATACGACATAACTCGATTGTAAGCAATGATCTCGAATCGCACGGCGGAATCTATTTTTGTTCGAAATGTCAGTGAATCTTCTTGATTTGTTGCGATTCTCACAAAAATCTATCGGTGATCACCGTTCTTCATGTTTATGAACGTTCGGAAACGACATCACTCGAATGTAAGGTATGATCTCGAAACGCACGTCGGAAAGCTGTTCAGTTCGAAATGTCAGTGATTCTTGTTAATTTCTATTGATTCATACAAAAGTGTATCGGTGATCACCAATTTTCACGTTTATGATGGTTCGGAAACGACATAACTCGATTGTAAGCAATGATCTCGAATCGCACGGCGGAATCTATTTTTGTTCGAAATGTCAGTGAATCTTCTTGATTTGTTGCGATTCTCACAAAAATCTATCGGTGATCACCGTTCTTCATGTTTATGAACGTTCGGAAACGACATCACTCGAATGTAAGGTATGATCTCGAATCGCACATCGGAATGCGATTCAGAACGAAATGTCAGTGAATCTGGTTAATTTGAGTCGATTCACACAAAAGTGTATCGGTGATCACCAATTTTTACGTTTATGAACGTTCGGAAACGACATCACTCGATTGTAAGTGATGATCTTCGATCACACGTCGGAAAGCTGTTCTGTTCGAAATGTCAGTGAATCTTGTTAATTTCTATCGATTCATACAAAAGTGTATCGGTGATCACTAATTTTCACGTTTATGATGGTTCGGAAACGACATCACTCGATTGTAAGGTGAGACCGCGATTCGCACATCGGAAAGCGATTCAGAACGAAATGTCAGTGTATCTTTTTAATTTGTGTCGATTCACACAAAAGTATATCGGTGATCTTCAATTTTCACGTTTATGAACGTTCGGAAACGACATCACTCGAATGTAAGGTATGATCTCGAATCGCACGTCGGAAAGCGATGCTAGTCGAAATATCAGTGAATCTTGTCGATTTGTTACGCATCTCGCCAAAGTCTATCGGTGTTCACCGTTTTTCACGTTTATGAACGTTCGGAAACGACATCACTCGATTGTAAGTTATGATCTCGAATCGCACGTCGGAAATCTGTTCTGTTCGAAATGTCAGTGAATGTTGTTAATTTCTATCGATTCATACAAAAGTGTATCGGTGATCACCAATTTTCATGTTTATGAACGTTCGGATACGACATAACTCGATTGTAAGTAATGATCTCGAATCGCACGTCGGAAAGCTGCTCTTTTCGAAATGTCAGTGAATGTTGTTAAATTGTATCGACTCACTCAAAATTGTATCTGTGATCTTCAATTTTCACGTTTATGATGGTTCGGAAACGACATCACTCGATTGTAAGTTATGATCTCGATTCCCACATCGGAAAGCGATTCTGTTCGAATTGTCAGTGAATCTTGATAATTTGTAACGATTCTCACAAAAGTTTATTTGTGATCACCAATTTTCATATTTGTGAACGTTCAGAAACGACATCGTTCGAATGTCAGTTCCGGTCTCGAATCGCATTTCGGATTGCGATTCTGATAGAAATGTCGGAAAAAATTGTTGATTCGTAACGATTAACACACAAGGTTATCGCTGATTACTTACTTTCATGTTTATGAAAGATTGGAAACGTTCACCGATGAACGTCACATATCAACAATTTTACAGACATTTAGTATCGCAATCCGAAGGGCCATTTGAGATCTGAACTGACAATCGAGCGATGAAAACGTTCCCGAACTTTCATAAACATGAAGATTGGTGATCACCAATAAAATTTTTGTTCAATACATGACAAATTAACAATATCCAATGACATTTCGATTCGAGATCATAAATTGCAATCGAGTGATATCATTCCCGAACGTTCATAAACATGAAAATTGGTAATCACCGATTCACTTTTGTGTGAATTGATAAAAATTAACAAGATTCACTGACATTTCGAACACAACAGCTTTCCCACGTGCGATCCGAGATCATAACTTACAATCGAGTGATGTCATTTTCGAACGTTCATAAACGTGAAAATTGGTGATCACCGATACACTTTTGTGTGAATCGAAACAATTTAACAACATTCACTGACATTTCGAACAGAACAGCTTTCCGACGTGTGATCGGAGATCATAACTTACAATCGAGTGATGTCGTTTCCGAACGTTCATAAACGTGAAAATTGAAGATCACCGATATACTTTTGTGTGAATCGACACAAATTAACGAGATTCACTGACATTTCGTTCTGAATCGCTTTCCGATGTGCGAATCGCGGTCTCACCTTACAATCGAGTGATGTCGTTTCCGAACGTTCATAAACGTGAAAATTTGTGATCACCGATACACTTTTGTGTGAATCGAAACAATTTAACAACATTCACTGACATTTCGAACAGAACAGCTTTCCGACGTGCGATCCGAGATCATAACTTACAATCGGGTGATGTCGTTTCCGAACGTTCATAAACGTGAAAATTGGTGATCACCGATACACTTTTGTGTGAATCGACTCAAATTAACCAGATTCACTGACATTTCGTTCTGAAACGCTTTCCGATGTGCGAATCGCGATCACAGCTTACAATCGAGTGATGTCGTTTCCGAACCATCATAAACGTGAAAATTGGTGATCACCGATACACTTTTGTATGAATCGATAGAAATTAACAAGATTCACTGACATTTCGAACAGAACAGCTTTCCGACGTGCGATTCGAGATCATAACTTACAATGGGGTGATGTCGTTTCCGAACGTTCATAAACGTGAAAATTGGTGATCACCGATATACTTTTGTGTGAATCGACACAAATTAACCAGATCCACTGACATTTCGTTCTGAATCGCTTTCCGATGTGCGAATCGCGGTCTCACCTTACAATCGAGTGATGTCGTTTCCGAACCATCATAAACGTGAAAATTAGTGATCACCGATACACTTTTGTATGAATCGATAGAAATTAACAAGATTCACTGACATTTCGAACAGAACAGCTTTCCGACGTGCGATCCGAGACCATAACTTACAATCGACTGTTGTCATTTCCGAACGATCATAAACGTGAAAATTAGAGATCACCGATACACTTTTGTGTGATTCGACTCAAATTAACCAGATTCACTGACATTTCGTTCTGAATCGCTTTACGATTTGTGAATCGCGATCACAGTTTACAATCGAGTGATGTCGTTTCCGAACGTTCATAAACGTGAAAATTTGTGATCACCGATACACTTTTGTGTGAATCGAAACAATTTAACAACATTCACTGACATTTCGAACAGAACAGCTTTCCGACGTGCGATCCGAGATCATAACTTACAATCGGGTGATGTCGTTTCCGAACGTTCATAAACGTGAAAATTGGTGATCACCGATACACTTTTGTGTGAATCGACTCAAATTAACCAGATTCACTGACATGTCGTTCTGAAACGCTTTCCGATGTGCGAATCGCGATCACAGCTTACAATCGAGTGATGTCGTTTCCGAACCATCATAAACGTGAAAATTAGTGATCACCGATACACTATTGTATGAATCGATAGAAATTAACAAGGTTCACTGACATTTCGAACAGAACAGCTTTCCGACGTGCGATCCGAGACCATAACTTACAATCGAGTGATGTCATTTCCGAACGATCATAAACGTGAAAATTGGAGATCACAGATACACTTTTGTGTGATTCGACTCAAATTAACCAGATTCACTGATATTTCGTTCTGAATCGCTTTCCGAAGTACGAATCGCGATCACACCTTACAATCGAGTGATGACGTTTCCGAACGTTCATAAACGTGAAAATTGGTTATCACCGATACACTTTTGTGTGAATCAATACAATTTAACAACATTCACTGACATTTCGACCAGCATCGCTTTCCGACGTGCGATTCGAGATTATTACACGTCGTAAAGCGTTTCAGAACGAAATGTCAGTGTACCTTGTTAATTTGCATCGATTCACCCAAAAGTGTATCGGTGAACACCAATTTTCACGTTTATGAACGTTCCGAAACGACATAACTCGATTGTAAGTAGTGATCTCGAATCGTACGTCGGAAAGCTGCACTTTTCGAAATGTCAGTGAATGTTGTTAAATTGTATCGATTCACACAAAAGTGTATCGGTGATCTTCAATTGACACGTTTATGATGGTTCGGAAACGACATCACTCGATTGTAAGTTATGATCTCGATTCGCACATCGGAAAGCGATTCAGAACGAAATGTCAGTGAATCTGGTTAATTTGTGTCGATTCACACAAAAGTGTATCGGTAATCTCCAATTTTCACGTTTATGAACGTTCGGAAACGACATCACTCGTTTGTAAGTTATGATCTCGGATCGCACGTCGGAAAGCTTTTCTGTTCGAAATGTCAGTGAATCTTGTTAATTTCTATCGATTCATACAAAAGTGTATCGGTGATCACCAATTTTCACGTTTATGATGGTTCGGAAACGACATCACTCGATTGTAAGCTGTGATCGCGATTCGCACATCGGAAAGCGATTCAGAACGAAATGTCAGTGAATCTGGTTAATTTGAGTCGATTCACACAAAAGTGTATCGGTGATCACCAATTTTCACGTTTATGAACGTTCGGAAACGACATCACCCGATTGTAAGTTATGATCTCTAATCGCACGTCGGAAAGCTTTTCTGTTTGAAATGTCAGTGAATGTTGTTAAATTGTATCGATTCATACAAAAGTGTATGGGTGATCACCAATTTTCATGTTTACGCACGTTCGGATACGACATAACTCGATTGTAAGCATTGATCTCGAATCGCACGGCGGAATCTAATTTTGTTCGAAATGTCAGTGAATCTTCTTGATTTGTTGCGATTCTCATAAAAATCTATCGGTGATCACCGTTCTTCATGTTTATGAACGTTCGGAAACGACATCACTCGATTGTAAGTTATGATCTCCGATCACACGTCGGAAAGCTGTTCTGTTCGAAGTGTCAGTGAATGTTGTTAAATTGTTTCGATTCACACAAAAGTGTATCGGTGATCACAAATTTTCACGTTTATGAACGTTCGGAAACGACATCAGTCGATTGTAAACTGTGATCGCGATTCACACATCGGAAAGCGATTCAGAACGAAATGTCAGTGAATCTGGTTAATTTGAGTCGAATGACACAAAAGTGTATCGGTGATCTCCAATTTTCACGTTTATGATCGTTCGGAAACGACATCACTCGATTGTAAGTTATGATCTCGGATCGCACGTCGGAAAGCTGTTCTGTTCGAAATGTCAGTGAATCTTGTTAATTTCTATCGATTCATACAAAAGTGTATCGGTGATCACCAATTTTCATGTTTATGAACGTTCGGATACGACATAACTCGATTGTAAGTAATGATCTCGAATCGCACGTCGGAAAGCTGCTCTTTTCGAAATGTCAGTGAATGTTGTTAAATTGTATCGACTCACTCAAAAGTGTATCTGTGATCTTCAATTTTCACGTTTATGATGGTTCGGAAACGACATCACTCGATTGTAAGTTATGATCTCGATTCCCACATCGGAAAGCGATTCTGTTGGAATTGTCAGTGAATCTTGATAATTTGTAACGATTCTCACAAAAGTTTATTTGTGATCACCAATTTTCATATTTGTGAACGTTCAGAAACGACATCGTTCGAATGTCAGTTCCGGTCTCGAATCGCATTTCGGATTGCGATTCTGATAGAAATGTCGGAAAGAATTGTTGATTCGTAACGATTAACACACAAGGTTATCGCTGATTACTTACTTTCATGTTTATGAAAGATTGGAAACGTTCACCGATGAACGTCACATATCAACAATTTTACAGACATTTAGTATCGCAATCCGAAGGGCCATTTGAGATCTGAACTGACAATCGAGCGATGAAAACGTTCCCGAACTTTCATAAACATGAAGATTGGTGATCACCAATAAAATTTTTGTTCAATACATGACAAATTAACAATATCCAATGACATTTCGATTCGAGATCATAAATTGCAATCGAGTGATATCATTTCCGAACGTTCATAAACATGAAAATTGGTGATCACCGATACACTTTTGTGTGAATCGAAACAATTTAACAACATTCACTGACATTTCGAACAGAACAGCTTTCCGACGTGTGATCGGAGATCATAACTTACAATCGAGTGATGTCGTTTCCGAACGTTCATAAACGTGAAAATTGAAGATCACCGATATACTTTTGTGTGAATCGACACAAATTAACCAGATTCACTGACATTTCGTTCTGAATCGCTTTCCGATGTGCGAATCGCGGTCTCACCTTACAATCGAGTGATGTCGTTTCCGAACCATCATAAACGTGAAAATTAGTGATCACCGATACACTTTTGTATGAATCGATAGAAATTAACAAGATTCACTGACATTTCGAACAGAACAGCTTTCCGACGTGCGATTCGAAATCATATCTTACAATCGGGTGATGTCGTTTCCGAACGTTCATAAACGTGAAAATTGGTGATCACCGATATACTTTTGTGTGAATCGACACAAATTAACCAGATCCACTGACATTTCGTTCTGAATCGCTTTCCGATGTGCGAATCGCGGTCTCACCTTACAATCGAGTGATGTCGTTTCCGAACCATCATAAACGTGAAAATTAGTGATCACCGATACACTATTGTATGAATCGATAGAAATTAACAAGGTTCACTGACATTTCGAACAGAACAGCTTTCCGACGTGCGATCCGAGACCATAACTTACAATCGAGTGATGTCATTTCCGAACGATCATAAACGTGAAAATTGGAGATCACAGATACACTTTTGTGTGATTCGACTCAAATTAACCAGATTCACTGATATTTCGTTCTGAATCGCTTTCCGAAGTACGAATCGCGATCACACCTTACAATCGAGTGATGACGTTTCCGAACGTTCATAAACGTGAAAATTGGTTATCACCGATACACTTTTGTGTGAATCAATACAATTTAACAACATTCACTGACATTTCGACCAGCATCGCTTTCCGACGTGCGATTCGAGATTATTACACGTCGTAAAGCGTTTCAGAACGAAATGTCAGTGTACCTTGTTAATTTGCATCGATTCACCCAAAAGTGTATCGGTGAACACCAATTTTCACGTTTATGAACGTTCCGAAACGACATAACTCGATTGTAAGTAGTGATCTCGAATCGTACGTCGGAAAGCTGCACTTTTCGAAATGTCAGTGAATGTTGTTAAATTGTATCGATTCACACAAAAGTGTATCGGTGATCTTCAATTGACACGTTTATGATGGTTCGGAAACGACATCACTCGATTGTAAGTTATGATCTCGATTCGCACATCGGAAAGCGATTCAGAACGAAATGTCAGTGAATCTGGTTAATTTGTGTCGATTCACACAAAAGTGTATCGGTAATCTCCAATTTTCACGTTTATGAACGTTCGGAAACGACATCACTCGTTTGTAAGTTATGATCTCGGATCGCACGTCGGAAAGCTTTTCTGTTCGAAATGTCAGTGAATCTTGTTAATTTCTATCGATTCATACAAAAGTGTATCGGTGATCACCAATTTTCACGTTTATGATGGTTCGGAAACGACATCACTCGATTGTAAGCTGTGATCGCGATTCGCACATCGGAAAGCGATTCAGAACGAAATGTCAGTGAATCTGGTTAATTTGAGTCGATTCACACAAAAGTGTATCGGTGATCACCAATTTTCACGTTTATGAACGTTCGGAAACGACATCACCCGATTGTAAGTTATGATCTCTAATCGCACGTCGGAAAGCTTTTCTGTTTGAAATGTCAGTGAATGTTGTTGAATTGTATCGATTCATACAAAAGTGTATGGGTGATCACCAATTTTCATGTTTACGCACGTTCGGATACGACATAACTCGATTGTAAGCAATGATCTCGAATCGCACGGCGGAATCTAATTTTGTTCGAAATGTCAGTGAATCTTCTTGATTTGTTGCGATTCTCATAAAAATCTATCGGTGATCACCGTTCTTCATGTTTATGAACGTTCGGAAACGACATCACTCGATTGTAAGTTATGATCTCCGATCACACGTCGGAAAGCTGTTCTGTTCGAAGTGTCAGTGAATGTTGTTAAATTGTTTCGATTCACACAAAAGTGTATCGGTGATCACAAATTTTCACGTTTATGAACGTTCGGAAACGACATCAGTCGATTGTAAACTGTGATCGCGATTTACACATCGGAAAGCGATTCAGAACGAAATGTCAGTGAATCTGGTTAATTTGAGTCGAATCACACAAAAGTGTATCGATCTCCAAATTTCACGTTTATGATCGTTCGGAAATGACATCACTCGATTGTAAGTTATGATCTCGGATCGCACGTCGGAAAGCTGTTCTGTTCGAAATGTCAGTGAATCTTGTTAATTTCTATCGATTCATACAAAAGTGTATCGGTGATCACCAATTTTCATGTTTATGAACGTTCGGATACGACATAACTCGATTGTAAGTAATGATCTCGAATCGCACGTCGGAAAGCTGCTCTTTTCGAAATGTCAGTGAATGTTGTTAAATTGTATCGACTCACTCAAAAGTGTATCTGTGATCTTCAATTTTCACGTTTATGATGGTTCGGAAACGACATCACTCGATTGTAAGTTATGATCTCGATTCCCACATCGGAAAGCGATTCTGTTCGAATTGTCAGTGAATCTTGATAATTTGTAACGATTCTCACAAAAGTTTATTTGTGATCACCAATTTTCATATTTGTGAACGTTCAGAAACGACATCGTTCGAATGTCAGTAACGGTCTCGAATCGCATTTCGGATTGCGATTCTGATAGAAATGTCGGAAAAAATTGTTGATTCGTAACGATTAACACACAAGGTTATCGCTGATTACTTACTTTCATGTTTATGAAAGATTGGAAACGTTCACCGATGAACGTCACATATCAACAATTTTACAGACATTTAGTATCGCAATCCGAAGGGCCATTTGAGATCTGAACTGACAATCGAGCGATGAAAACGTTCCCGAACTTTCATAAACATGAAGATTGGTGATCACCAATAAAATTTTTGTTCAATACATGACAAATTAACAATATCCAATGACATTTCGATTCGAGATCATAAATTGCAATCGAGTGATATCATTTCCGAACGTTCATAAACATGAAAATTGGTGATCACCGATACACTTTTGTGTGAATCGAAACAATTTAACAACATTCACTGACATTTCGAACAGAACAGCTTTCCGACGTGCGATCCGAGATCATCACTTACAATCGAGTGATGTAGTTTCCGAACGTTCATAAACGTGAAAATTGGAGATCACCGATACACTTTTGTGTGAATCGACTCAAATTAACCAGATTCACTGACATTTCGTTCTGAATCGCTTTCCGATGTGCGAATCGCGATCACAGCTTACAATCGAGTGATGTCGTTTCCGAACCATCATAAACGTGAAAATTGGTGATCACCGATACAGTTTTGTATGAATCGACAGAAATTAACAAGAATCAATGACATTTCGAACTGAACAGCTTTCCGACGTGCGATTCGAGATCATACCTTACATTCGAGTGATGTCGTTTCCGAACGTTCATAAACGTGAAAATTGAAGATCACCGATATACTTTTGTGTGAATCGACACAAATTGACCAGATCCACTGACATTTCGTTCTGAATCGCTTTCCGATGTGCGAATCGCGGTCTCACCTTACAATCGAGTGATGTCGTTTCCGAACCATCATAAACGCGAAAATTGGTGATCACCGATACACTTTTGTATGAATCGATAGAAATTAACAAGATTCACTGACATTTCGAACAGAACAGCTTTCCGACGTGCGATCCGAGACCATAACTTACAATCGAGTGATGTCATTTCCGAACGATCATAAACGTGAAAATTGGAGATCACAGATACACTTTTGTGTGATTCGACTCAAATTAACCAGATTCACTGATATTTCGTTCTGAATCGCTTTCCGAAGTACGAATCGCGATCACACCTTACAATCGAGTGATGACGTTTCCGAACGTTCATAAACGTGAAAATTGGTTATCACCGATACACTTTTGTGTGAATCAATACAATTTAACAACATTCACTGACATTTCGACCAGCATCGCTTTCCGACGTGCGATTCGAGATTATTACACGTCGTAAAGCGTTTCAGAACGAAATGTCAGTGTACCTTGTTAATTTGCATCGATTCACCCAAAAGTGTATCGGTGAACACCAATTTTCACGTTTATGAACGTTCCGAAACGACATAACTCGATTGTAAGTAATGATCTCGAATCGTACGTCGGAAAGCTGCACTTTTCGAAATGTCAGTGAATGTTGTTAAATTGTATCGATTCACACAAAAGTGTATCGGTGATCTTCAATTGACACGTTTATGATGGTTCGGAAACGACATCACTCGATTGTAAGTTATGATCTCGATTCGCACATCGGAAAGCGATTCAGAACGAAATGTCAGTGAATCTGGTTAATTTGTGTCGATTCACACAAAAGTGTATCGGTAATCTCCAATTTTCACGTTTATGAACGTTCGGAAACGACATCACTCGTTTGTAAGTTATGATCTCGAATCGCACGTCGGAAAGCTGTTCTGTTCGAAATGTCAGTGAATGTTGTTAAATTGTATCGATTCATACAAAAGTGTATGGGTGATCACCAATTTTCATGTTTACGCACGTTCGGATACGACATAACTCGATTGTAAGCAATGATCTCGAATCGCACGGCGGAATCTATTTTTGTTCGAAATGTCAGTGAATCTTCTTGATTTGTTGCGATTCTCACAAAAATCTATCGGTGATCACCGTTCTTCATGTTTATGAACGTTCGGAAACGACATCACTCGAATGTAAGGTATGATCTCGAATCGCACGTCGGAAAGCTGTTCAGTTCGAAATGTCAGTGATTCTTGTTAATTTCTATCGATTCATACAAAAGTGTATCGGTGATCACCAATTTTCACGTTTATGATGGTTCGGAAACGACATCACTCGATTGTAAGCTGTGATCGCGATTCGCACATCGGAAAGCGATTCAGAACGAAATGTCAGTGAATCTGGTTAATTTGAGTCGATTCACACAAAAGTGTATCGGTGATCACTAATTTTTACGTTTATGAACGTTCGGAAACGACATCACCCGATTGTAATTTATGATCTCTAATCGCACGTCGGAAAGCTTTTCTGTTCGAAATGTCAGTGAATGTTGTTAAATTGTATCGATTCATACAAAAGTGTATGGGTGATCACCAATTTTCATGTTTACGCACGTTCGGATACGACATAACTCGATTGTAAGCAATGATCTCGAATCGCACGGCGGAATCTATTTTTGTTCGAAATGTCAGTGAATCTTCTTGATTTGTTGCGATTCTCACAAAAATCTATCGGTGATCACCGTTCTTCATGTTTATGAACGTTCGGAAACGACATCACTCGAATGTAAGGTATGATCTCGAATCGCACGTCGGAAAGCTGTTCAGTTCGAAATGTCAGTGATTCTTGTTAATTTCTATCGATTCATACAAAAGTGTATCGGTGATCACCAATTTTCACGTTTATGATGGTTCGGAAACGACATCACTCGATTGTAAGCTGTGATCGCGATTCGCACATCGGAAAGCGATTCAGAACGAAATGTCAGTGAATCTGTTTAATTTGAGTCGATTCACACAAAAGTGTATCGGTGATCACCAATTTTCATGTTTATGAACGTTCGGATACGACATAACTCGATTGTAAGTAATGATCTCGAATCGCACGTCGGAAAGCTGCTCTTTTCGAAATGTCAGTGAATGTTGTTAAATTGTATCGACTCACTCAAAAGTGTATCTGTGATCTTCAATTTTCACGTTTATGATGGTTCGGAAACGACATCACTCGATTGTAAGTTATGATCTCGATTCCCACATCGGAAAGCGATTCTGTTGGAATTGTCAGTGAATCTTGATAATTTGTAACGATTCTCACAAAAGTTTATTTGTGATCACCAATTTTCATATTTGTGAACGTTCAGAAACGACATCGTTCGAATGTCAGTTCCGGTCTCGAATCGCATTTCGGATTGCGATTCTGATATAAATGTCGGAAAAAATTGTTGATTCGTAACGATTAACACACAAGGTTATCGCTGATTACTTACTTTCATGTTTATGAAAGATTGGAAACGTTCACCGATGAACGTCACATATCAACAATTTTTCAGACATTTAGTATCGCAATCCGAAGGGCCATTTGAGATCTGAACTGACAATCGAGCGATGAAAACGTTCCCGAACTTTCATAAACATGAAGATTGGTGATCACCAATAAAATTTTTGTTCAATTCATGACAAATTAACAATATCCAATGACATTTCGATTCGAGATCATAAATTGCAATCGAGTGATATCATTTCCGAACGTTCATAAACATGAAAATTGGTGATCACCGATTCACTTTTGTGTGAATTGATAAAAATTAACAAGATTCACTGACATTTCGAACACAACAGCTTTCCCACGTGCGATCCGAGATCATAACTTACAATCGAGTGATGTCATTTCCGAACGTTCATAAACGTAAAAATTGGTGATCACCGATACACTTTTGTGTGAATCGAAACAATTTAACAACATTCACTGACATTTCGAACAGAACAGCTTTCCGACGTGTGATCGGAGATCATAACTTACAATCGAGTGATGTAGTTTCCGAACGTTCATAAACGTGAAAATTGGAGATCACCGATACACTTTTGTGTGAATCGACTCAAATTAACCAGATTCACTGACATTTCGTTCTGAATCGCTTTCCGATGTGCGAATCGCGATCACAGCTTACAATCGAGTGATGTCGTTTCCAAACCATCATAAACGTGAAAATTGGTGATCACCGATACACTTTTGTATGAATCGATAGAAATTAACAAGATTCACTGACATTTCGAACAGAACAGCTTTCCGACGTGCGATCCGAGATCATCACTTACAATCGAGTGATGTAGTTTCCGAACGTTCATAAACGTGAAAATTGGAGATCACCGATAAACTTTTGTGTGAATCGACTCAAATTAACCAGATTCACTGACATTTCGTTCTGAATCGCTTTCCGATGTGCGAATCTCGATCACAGCTTACAATCGAGTGATGTCGTTTCCGAACCATCATAAACGTGAAAATTGGTGATCACCGATACACTTTTGTATGAATCGATAGAAATTAACAAGATTCACTGACATTTCGAACAGAACAGCTTTCCGACGTGCGATCCGAGACCATAACTTACAATCGAGTGATGTCATTTCCGAACGATCATAAACGTGAAAATTGGAGATCACAGATACACTTTTGTGTGATTCGACTCAAATTAACCAGATTCACTGACATTTCGTTCTGAATCGTTTTCCGATTTGTGAATCCCGATCACAGTTTACAATCGAGTGATGTCGTTTCCGAACGTTCATAAACGTGAAAATTTGTGATCACCGATCCACTTTTGTGTGAATCGATACAATTTAACAACATTCACTGACATTTCGAACAGCACAGCTTTCCGACGTGCGATCCGAGATCATAACTTACAATCGAGTGATGTAGTTTCCGAACGTTCATAAACGTGAAAATTGGAGATCACCGATACACTTTTGTGTGAATCGACACAAATTAACCAGATTCACTGATATTTCCTTCTGAATCGCATTCCGAAGTACGAATCGCGATCACACCTTACAATCGAGTGATGACGTTTCCGAACGTTCATAAACGTGAAAATTGGTTATCACCGATACACTTTTGTGTGAATCAATACAATTTAACAACATTCACTGACATTTCGACCAGCATCGCTTTCCGACGTGCGATTCGAGATTATTACACGTCGTAAAGCGTTTCAGAACGAGATGTCAGTGTACCTTGTTAATTTGCATCGATTCACCCAAAAGTGTATCGGTGATCACCAATTTTCACGTTTATGAACGTTCCGAAACGACATAACTCGATTGTAAGTAATGATCTCGAATCGTACGTCGGAAAGCTGCACTTTTCGAAATGTCAGTGAATGTTGTTAAATTGTATCGATTCACACAAAAGTGTATCGGTGATCTTCAATTGACACGTTTATGATGGTTCGGAAACGACATCACTCGATCGTAAGTTATGATCTCGATTCGCACATCGGAAAGCGATTCAGAACGAAATGTCAGTGAATCTGGTTAATTTGTGTCGATTCACACAAAAGTGTATCGGTAATCTCCAATTTTCACGTTTATGAACGTTCGGAAACGACATCACTCGTTTGTAAGTTATGATCTCGAATCGCACGTCGGGAAGCTGTTCTGTTCGAAATGTCAGTGAATCTTGTTATTGTATCGATTCATACAAAAGTGTATGGGTGATCACCAATTTTCATGTTTACGCACGTTCGGATACGACATAACTCGATTGTAAGCAATGATCTCGAATCGCACGGCGGAATCTATTTTTGTTCGAAATGTCAGTGAATCTTCTTGATTTGTTGCGATTCTCACAAAAATCTATCGGTGATCACCGTTCTTCATGTTTATGAACGTTCGGAAACGACATCACTCGAATGTAAGGTATGATCTCGAATCGCACGTCGGAAAGCTGTTCAGTTCGAAATGTCAGTGATTCTTGTTAATTTCTATTGATTCATACAAAAGTGTATCGGTGATCACCAATTTTCACGTTTATGATGGTTCGGAAACGACATAACTCGATTGTAAGCAATGATCTCGAATCGCACGGCGGAATCTATTTTTGTTCGAAATGTCAGTGAATCTTCTTGATTTGTTGCGATTCTCACAAAAATCTATCGGTGATCACCGTTCTTCATGTTTATGAACGTTCGGAAACGACATCACTCGAATGTAAGGTATGATCTCGAATCGCACATCGGAAAGCGATTCAGAACGAAATGTCAGTGAATCTGGTTAATTTGAGTCGATTCACACAAAAGTGTATCGGTGATCACCAATTTTTACGTTTATGAACGTTCGGAAACGACATCACTCGATTGTAAGTTATGATCTTCGATCACACGTCGGAAAGCTGTTCTGTTCGAAATGTCAGTGAATCTTGTTAATTTCTATCGATTCATACAAAAGTGTATCGGTGATCACTAATTTTCACGTTTATGATGGTTCGGAAACGACATCACTCGATTGTAAGGTGAGACCGCGATTCGCACATCGGAAAGCGATTCAGAACGAAATGTCAGTGTATCTTTTTAATTTGTGTCGATTCACACAAAAGTATATCGGTGATCTTCAATTTTCACGTTTATGAACGTTCGGAAACGACATCACTCGAATGTAAGGTATGATCTCGAATCGCACGTCGGAAAGCGATGCTAGTCGAAATATCAGTGAATCTTGTCGATTTGTTACGCATCTCGCCAAAGTCTATCGGTGTTCACCGTTTTTCACGTTTATGAACGTTCGGAAACGACATCACTCGATTGTAAGTTATGATCTCGAATCGCACGTCGGAAATCTGTTCTGTTCGAAATGTCAGTGAATGTTGTTAATTTGTGTCGATTCATACAAAAGTGTATCGGTGATCACCAATTTTCATGTTTATGAACGTTCGGATACGACATAACTCGATTGTAAGTAATGATCTCGAATCGCACGTCGGAAAGCTGCTCTTTTCGAAATGTCAGTGAATGTTGTTAAATTGTATCGACTCACTCAAAATTGTATCTGTGATCTTCAATTTTCACGTTTATGATGGTTCGGAAACGACATCACTCGATTGTAAGTTATGATCTCGATTCCCACATCGGAAAGCGATTCTGTTCGAATTGTCAGTGAATCTTGATAATTTGTAACGATTCTCACAAAAGTTTATTTGTGATCACCAATTTTCATATTTGTGAACGTTCAGAAACGACATCGTTCGAATGTCAGTTCCGGTCTCGAATCGCATTTCGGATTGCGATTCTGATAGAAATGTCGGAAAAAATTGTTGATTCGTAACGATTAACACACAAGGTTATCGCTGATTACTTACTTTCATGTTTATGAAAGATTGGAAACGTTCACCGATGAACGTCACATATCAACAATTTTACAGACATTTAGTATCGCAATCCGAAGGGCCATTTGAGATCTGAACTGACAATCGAGCGATGAAAACGGTCCCGAACTTTCATAAACATGAAGATTGGTGATCACCAATAAAATTTTTGTTCAATACATGACAAATTAACAATATCCAATGACATTTCGATTCGAGATCATAAATTGCAATCGAGTGATATCATTCCCGAACGTTCATAAACATGAAAATTGGTAATCACCGATTCACTTTTGTGTGAATTGATAAAAATTAACAAGATTCACTGACATTTCGAACACAACAGCTTTCCCACGTGCGATCCGAGATCATAACTTACAATCGAGTGATGTCATTTTCGAACGTTCATAAACGTGAAAATTGGTGATCACCGATACACTTTTGTGTGAATCGAAACAATTTAACAACATTCACTGACATTTCGAACAGAACAGCTTTCCGACGTGTGATCGGAGATCATAACTTACAATCGAGTGATGTCGTTTCCGAACGTTCATAAACGTGAAAATTGAAGATCACCGATATACTTTTGTGTGAATCGACACAAATTAACGAGATTCACTGACATTTCGTTCTGAATCGCTTTCCGATGTGCGAATCGCGGTCTCACCTTACAATCGAGTGATGTCGTTTCCGAACGTTCATAAACGTGAAAATTTGTGATCACCGATACACTTTTGTGTGAATCGAAACAATTTAACAACATTCACTGACATTTCGAACAGAACAGCTTTCCGACGTGCGATCCGAGATCATAACTTACAATCGGGTGATGTCGTTTCCGAACGTTCATAAACGTGAAAATTGGTGATCACCGATACACTTTTGTGTGAATCGACTCAAATTAACCAGATTCACTGACATTTCGTTCTGAAACGCTTTCCGATGTGCGAATCGCGATCACAGCTTACAATCGAGTGATGTCGTTTCCGAACCATCATAAACGTGAAAATTGGTGATCACCGATACACTTTTGTATGAATCGATAGAAATTAACAAGATTCACTGACATTTCGAACAGAACAGCTTTCCGACGTGCGATCCGAGATCATCACTTACAATCGAGTGATGTAGTTTCCGAACGTTCATAAACGTGAAAATTGGAGATCACCGATACACTTTTGTGTGAATCGACTCAAATTAACCAGATTCACTGACATTTCGTTCTGAATCGTTTTCCGATTTGTGAATCCCGATCACAGTTTACAATCGAGTGATGTCGTTTCCGAACGTTCATAAACGTGAAAATTTGCGATCACCGATCCACTTTTGTGTGAATCGATACAATTTAACAACATTCACTGACATTTCGAACAGCACAGCTTTCCGACGTGCGATCCGAGATCATAACTTACAATCGAGTGATGTAGTTTCCGAACGTTCATAAACGTGAAAATTGGAGATCACCGATACACTTTTGTGTGAATCGACACAAATTAACCAGATTCACTGATATTTCGTTCTGAATCGCTTTCCGAAGTACGAATCGCGATCACACCTTTCAATCGAGTGATGACGTTTCCGAACGTTCATAAACGTGAAAATTGGTTATCACCGATACACTTTTGTGTGAATCAATACAATTTAACAACATTCACTGACATTTCGACCAGCATCGCTTTCCGACGTGCGATTCGAGATTATTACACGTGGTAAAGCGTTTCAGAACGAAATGTCAGTGTACCTTGTTAATTTGCATCGATTCACCCAAAAGTGTATCGGTGATCACCAATTTTCACGTTTATGAACGTTCCGAAACGACATAACTCGATTGTAAGTAATGATCTCGAATCGTACGTCGGAAAGCTGCACTTTTCGAAATGTCAGTGAATGTTGTTAAATTGTATCGATTCACACAAAAGTGTATCGGTGATCTTCAATTGACACGTTTATGATGGTTCGGAAACGACATCACTCGATCGTAAGTTATGATCTCGATTCGCACATCGGAAAGCGATTCAGAACGAAATGTCAGTGAATCTGGTTAATTTGTGTCGATTCACACAAAAGTGTATCGGTAATCTCCAATTTTCACGTTTATGAACGTTCGGAAACGACATCACTCGTTTGTAAGTTATGATCTCGAATCGCACGTCGGAAAGCTGTTCTGTTCGAAATGTCAGTGAATCTTGTTATTGTATCGATTCATACAAAAGTGTATGGGTGATCACCAATTTTCATGTTTACGCACGTTCGGATACGACATAACTCGATTGTAAGCAATGATCTCGAATCGCACGGCGGAATCTATTTTTGTTCGAAATGTCAGTGAATCTTCTTGATTTGTTGCGATTCTCACAAAAATCTATCGGTGATCACCGTTCTTCATGTTTATGAACGTTCGGAAACGACATCACTCGAATGTAAGGTATGATCTCGAAACGCACGTCGGAAAGCTGTTCAGTTCGAAATGTCAGTGATTCTTGTTAATTTCTATTGATTCATACAAAAGTGTATCGGTGATCACCAATTTTCACGTTTATGATGGTTCGGAAACGACATAACTCGATTGTAAGCAATGATCTCGAATCGCACGGCGGAATCTATTTTTGTTCGAAATGTCAGTGAATCTTCTTGATTTGTTGCGATTCTCACAATAATCTATCGGTGATCACCGTTCTTCATGTTTATGAACGTTCGGAAACGACATCACTCGAATGTAAGGTATGATCTCGAATCGCACATCGGAATGCGATTCAGAACGAAATGTCAGTGAATCTGGTTAATTTGCGTCGATTCACACAAAAGTGTATCGGTGATCACCAATTTTTACGTTTATGAACGTTCGGAAACGACATCACTCGATTGTAAGTGATGATCTTCGATCACACGTCGGAAAGCTGTTCTGTTCGAAATGTCAGTGAATCTTGTTAATTTCTATCGATTCATACAAAAGTGTATCGGTGATCACTAATTTTCACGTTTATGATGGTTCGGAAACGACATCACTCGATTGTAAGGTGAGACCGCGATTCGCACATCGGAAAGCGATTCAGAACGAAATGTCAGTGTATCTTTTTAATTTGTGTCGATTCACACAAAAGTATATCGGTGATCTTCAATTTTCACGTTTATGAACGTTCGGAAACGACATCACTCGAATGTAAGGTATGATCTCGAATCGCACGTCGGAAAGCGATGCTAGTCGAAATATCAGTGAATCTTGTCGATTTGTTACGCATCTCGCCAAAGTCTATCGGTGTTCACCGTTTTTCACGTTTATGAACGTTCGGAAACGACATCACTCGATTGTAAGTTATGATCTCGAATCGCACGTCGGAAATCTGTTCTGTTCGAAATATCAGTGAATGTTGTTAATTTCTATCGATTCATACAAAAGTGTATCGGTGATCACCAATTTTCATGTTTATGAACGTTCGGATACGACATAACTCGATTGTAAGTAATGATCTCGAATCGCACGTCGGAAAGCTGCTCTTTTCGAAATGTCAGTGAATGTTGTTAAATTGTATCGACTCACTCAAAATTGTATCTGTGATCTTCAATTTTCACGTTTATGATGGTTCGGAAACGACATCACTCGATTGTAAGTTATGATCTCGATTCCCACATCGGAAAGCGATTCTGTTCGAATTGTCAGTGAATCTTGATAATTTGTAACGATTCTCACAAAAGTTTATTTGTGATCACCAATTTTCATATTTGTGAACGTTCAGAAACGACATCGTTCGAATGTCAGTTCCGGTCTCGAATCGCATTTCGGATTGCGATTCTGATAGAAATGTCGGAAAAAATTGTTGATTCGTAACGATTAACACACAAGGTTATCGCTGATTACTTACTTTCATGTTTATGAAAGATTGGAAACGTTCACCGATGAACGTCACATATCAACAATTTTACAGACATTTAGTATCGCAATCCGAAGGGCCATTTGAGATCTGAACTGACAATCGAGCGATGAAAACGTTCCCGAACTTTCATAAACATGAAGATTGGTGATCACCAATAAAATTTTTGTTCAATACATGACAAATTAACAATATCCAATGACATTTCGATTCGAGATCATAAATTGCAATCGAGTGATATCATTTCCGAACGTTCATAAACATGAAAATTGGTGATCACCGATACACTTTTGTGTGAATCGAAACAATTTAACAACATTCACTGACATTTCGAACAGAACAGCTTTCCGACGTGCGATCCGAGATCATAACTTACAATCGGGTGATGTCGTTTCCGAACGTTCATAAACGTGAAAATTGAAGATCACCGATATACTTTTGTGTGAATCGACACAAATTAACCAGATTCACTGACATTTCGTTCTGAATCGCTTTCCGATGTGCGAATCGCGGTCTCACCTTACAATCGAGTGATGTCGTTTCCGAACCATCATAAACGTGAAAATTAGTGATCACCGATACACTTTTGTATGAATCGATAGAAATTAACAAGATTCACTGACATTTCGAACAGAACAGCTTTCCGACGTGCGATTCGAGATCATAACTTACAATGGGGTGATGTCGTTTCCGAACGTTCATAAACGTGAAAATTGGTGATCACCGATATACTTTTGTGTGAATCGACACAAATTAACCAGATCCACTGACATTTCGTTCTGAATCGCTTTCCGATGTGCGAATCGCGGTCTCACCTTACAATCGAGTGATGTCGTTTCCGAACCATCATAAACGTGAAAATTAGTGATCACCGATACACTTTTGTATGAATCGATAGAAATTAACAAGATTCACTGACATTTCGAACAGAACAGCTTTCCGACGTGCGATCCGAGACCATAACTTACAATCGACTGTTGTCATTTCCGAACGATCATAAACGTGAAAATTAGAGATCACCGATACACTTTTGTGTGATTCGACTCAAATTAACCAGATTCACTGACATTTCGTTCTGAATCGCTTTACGATTTGTGAATCGCGATCACAGTTTACAATCGAGTGATGTCGTTTCCGAACGTTCATAAACGTGAAAATTTGTGATCACCGATACACTTTTGTGTGAATCGAAACAATTTAACAACATTCACTGACATTTCGAACAGAACAGCTTTCCGACGTGCGATCCGAGATCATAACTTACAATCGGGTGATGTCGTTTCCGAACGTTCATAAACGTGAAAATTGGTGATCACCGATACACTTTTGTGTGAATCGACTCAAATTAACCAGATTCACTGACATGTCGTTCTGAAACGCTTTCCGATGTGCGAATCGCGATCACAGCTTACAATCGAGTGATGTCGTTTCCGAACCATCATAAACGTGAAAATTAGTGATCACCGATACACTATTGTATGAATCGATAGAAATTAACAAGGTTCACTGACATTTCGAACAGAACAGCTTTCCGACGTGCGATCCGAGACCATAACTTACAATCGAGTGATGTCATTTCCGAACGATCATAAACGTGAAAATTGGAGATCACAGATACACTTTTGTGTGATTCGACTCAAATTAACCAGATTCACTGATATTTCGTTCTGAATCGCTTTCCGAAGTACGAATCGCGATCACACCTTACAATCGAGTGATGACGTTTCCGAACGTTCATAAACGTGAAAATTGGTTATCACCGATACACTTTTGTGTGAATCAATACAATTTAACAACATTCACTGACATTTCGACCAGCATCGCTTTCCGACGTGCGATTCGAGATTATTACACGTCGTAAAGCGTTTCAGAACGAAATGTCAGTGTACCTTGTTAATTTGCATCGATTCACCCAAAAGTGTATCGGTGAACACCAATTTTCACGTTTATGAACGTTCCGAAACGACATAACTCGATTGTAAGTAGTGATCTCGAATCGTACGTCGGAAAGCTGCACTTTTCGAAATGTCAGTGAATGTTGTTAAATTGTATCGATTCACACAAAAGTGTATCGGTGATCTTCAATTGACACGTTTATGATGGTTCGGAAACGACATCACTCGATTGTAAGTTATGATCTCGATTCGCACATCGGAAAGCGATTCAGAACGAAATGTCAGTGAATCTGGTTAATTTGTGTCGATTCACACAAAAGTGTATCGGTAATCTCCAATTTTCACGTTTATGAACGTTCGGAAACGACATCACTCGTTTGTAAGTTATGATCTCGGATCGCACGTCGGAAAGCTTTTCTGTTCGAAATGTCAGTGAATCTTGTTAATTTCTATCGATTCATACAAAAGTGTATCGGTGATCACCAATTTTCACGTTTATGATGGTTCGGAAACGACATCACTCGATTGTAAGCTGTGATCGCGATTCGCACATCGGAAAGCGATTCAGAACGAAATGTCAGTGAATCTGGTTAATTTGAGTCGATTCACACAAAAGTGTATCGGTGATCACCAATTTTCACGTTTATGAACGTTCGGAAACGACATCACCCGATTGTAAGTTATGATCTCTAATCGCACGTCGGAAAGCTTTTCTGTTTGAAATGTCAGTGAATGTTGTTAAATTGTATCGATTCATACAAAAGTGTATGGGTGATCACCAATTTTCATGTTTACGCACGTTCGGATACGACATAACTCGATTGTAAGCAATGATCTCGAATCGCACGGCGGAATCTAATTTTGTTCGAAATGTCAGTGAATCTTCTTGATTTGTTGCGATTCTCATAAAAATCTATCGGTGATCACCGTTCTTCATGTTTATGAACGTTCGGAAACGACATCACTCGATTGTAAGTTATGATCTCCGATCACACGTCGGAAAGCTGTTCTGTTCGAAGTGTCAGTGAATGTTGTTAAATTGTTTCGATTCACACAAAAGTGTATCGGTGATCACAAATTTTCACGTTTATGAACGTTCGGAAACGACATCAGTCGATTGTAAACTGTGATCGCGATTTACACATCGGAAAGCGATTCAGAACGAAATGTCAGTGAATCTGGTTAATTTGAGTCGAATCACACAAAAGTGTATCGATCTCCAATTTTCACGTTTATGATCGTTCGGAAATGACATCACTCGATTGTAAGTTATGATCTCGGATCGCACGTCGGAAAGCTGTTCTGTTCGAAATGTCAGTGAATCTTGTTAATTTCTATCGATTCATACAAAAGTGTATCGGTGATCACCAATTTTCATGTTTATGAACGTTCGGATACGACATAACTCGATTGTAAGTAATGATCTCGAATCGCACGTCGGAAAGCTGCTCTTTTCGAAATGTCAGTGAATGTTGTTAAATTGTATCGACTCACTCAAAAGTGTATCTGTGATCTTCAATTTTCACGTTTATGATGGTTCGGAAACGACATCACTCGATTGTAAGTTATGATCTCGATTCCCACATCGGAAAGCGATTCTGTTCGAATTGTCAGTGAATCTTGATAATTTGTAACGATTCTCACAAAAGTTTATTTGTGATCACCAATTTTCATATTTGTGAACGTTCAGAAACGACATCGTTCGAATGTCAGTTCCGGTCTCGAATCGCATTTCGGATTGCGATTCTGATAGAAATGTCGGAAAAAATTGTTGATTCGTAACGATTAACACACAAGGTTATCGCTGATTACTTACTTTCATGTTTATGAAAGATTGGAAACGTTCACCGATGAACGTCACATATCAACAATTTTACAGACATTTAGTATCGCAATCCGAAGGGCCATTTGAGATCTGAACTGACAATCGAGCGATGAAAACGTTCCCGAACTTTCATAAACATGAAGATTGGTGATCACCAATAAAATTTTTGTTCAATACATGACAAATTAACAATATCCAATGACATTTCGATTCGAGATCATAAATTGCAATCGAGTGATATCATTTCCGAACGTTCATAAACATGAAAATTGGTGATCACCGATACACTTTTGTGTGAATCGAAACAATTTAACAACATTCACTGACATTTCGAACAGAACAGCTTTCCGACGTGCGATCCGAGATCATCACTTACAATCGAGTGATGTAGTTTCCGAACGTTCATAAACGTGAAAATTGGAGATCACCGATACACTTTTGTGTGAATCGACTCAAATTAACCAGATTCACTGACATTTCGTTCTGAATCGCTTTCCGATGTGCGAATCGCGATCACAGCTTACAATCGAGTGATGTCGTTTCCGAACCATCATAAACGTGAAAATTGGTGATCACCGATACAGTTTTGTATGAATCGACAGAAATTAACAAGAATCAATGACATTTCGAACTGAACAGCTTTCCGACGTGCGATTCGAGATCATACCTTACATTCGAGTGATGTCGTTTCCGAACGTTCATAAACGTGAAAATTGAAGATCACCGATATACTTTTGTGTGAATCGACACAAATTGACCAGATCCACTGACATTTCGTTCTGAATCGCTTTCCGATGTGCGAATCGCGGTCTCACCTTACAATCGAGTGATGTCGATTCCGAACCATCATAAACGCGAAAATTGGTGATCACCGATACACTTTTGTATGAATCGATAGAAATTAACAAGATTCACTGACATTTCGAACAGAACAGCTTTCCGACGTGCGATCCGAGACCATAACTTACAATCGAGTGATGTCATTTCCGAACGATCATAAACGTGAAAATTGGAGATCACAGATACACTTTTGTGTGATTCGACTCAAATTAACCAGATTCACTGATATTTCGTTCTGAATCGCTTTCCGAAGTACGAATCGCGATCACACCTTACAATCGAGTGATGACGTTTCCGAACGTTCATAAACGTGAAAATTGGTTATCACCGATACACTTTTGTGTGAATCAATACAATTTAACAACATTCACTGACATTTCGACCAGCATCGCTTTCCGACGTGCGATTCGAGATTATTACACGTCGTAAAGCGTTTCAGAACGAAATGTCAGTGTACCTTGTTAATTTGCATCGATTCACCCAAAAGTGTATCGGTGAACACCAATTTTCACGTTTATGAACGTTCCGAAACGACATAACTCGATTGTAAGTAATGATCTCGAATCGTACGTCGGAAAGCTGCACTTTTCGAAATGTCAGTGAATGTTGTTAAATTGTATCGATTCACACAAAAGTGTATCGGTGATCTTCAATTGACACGTTTATGATGGTTCGGAAACGACATCACTCGATTGTAAGTTATGATCTCGATTCGCACATCGGAAAGCGATTCAGAACGAAATGTCAGTGAATCTGGTTAATTTGTGTCGATTCACACAAAAGTGTATCGGTAATCTCCAATTTTCACGTTTATGAACGTTCGGAAACGACATCACTCGTTTGTAAGTTATGATCTCGAATCGCACGTCGGAAAGCTGTTCTGTTCGAAATGTCAGTGAATGTTGTTAAATTGTATCGATTCATACAAAAGTGTATGGGTGATCACCAATTTTCATGTTTACGCACGTTCGGATACGACATAACTCGATTGTAAGCAATGATCTCGAATCGCACGGCGGAATCTATTTTTGTTCGAAATGTCAGTGAATCTTCTTGATTTGTTGCGATTCTCACAAAAATCTATCGGTGATCACCGTTCTTCATGTTTATGAACGTTCGGAAACGACATCACTCGAATGTAAGGTATGATCTCGAATCGCACGTCGGAAAGCTGTTCAGTTCGAAATGTCAGTGATTCTTGTTAATTTCTATCGATTCATACAAAAGTGTATCGGTGATCACCAATTTTCACGTTTATGATGGTTCGGAAACGACATCACTCGATTGTAAGCTGTGATCGCGATTCGCACATCGGAAAGCGATTCAGAACGAAATGTCAGTGAATCTGGTTAATTTGAGTCGATTCACACAAAAGTGTATCGGTGATCACTAATTTTTACGTTTATGAACGTTCGGAAACGACATCACCCGATTGTAAGTTATGATCTCTAATCGCACGTCGGAAAGCTTTTCTGTTCGAAATGTCAGTGAATGTTGTTAAATTGTATCGATTCATACAAAAGTGTATGGGTGATCACCAATTTTCATGTTTACGCACGTTCGGATACGACATAACTCGATTGTAAGCAATGATCTCGAATCGCACGGCGGAATCTATTTTTGTTCGAAATGTCAGTGAATCTTCTTGATTTGTTGCGATTCTCACAAAAATCTATCGGTGATCACCGTTCTTCATGTTTATGAACGTTCGGAAACGACATCACTCGAATGTAAGGTATGATCTCGAATCGCACGTCGGAAAGCTGTTCAGTTCGAAATGTCAGTGATTCTTGTTAATTTCTATCGATTCATACAAAAGTGTATCGGTGATCACCAATTTTCACGTTTATGATGGTTCGGAAACGACATCACTCGATTGTAAGCTGTGATCGCGATTCGCACATCGGAAAGCGATTCAGAACGAAATGTCAGTGAATCTGTTTAATTTGAGTCGATTCACACAAAAGTGTATCGGTGATCACCAATTTTCATGTTTATGAACGTTCGGATACGACATAACTCGATTGTAAGTAATGATCTCGAATCGCACGTCGGAAAGCTGCTCTTTTCGAAATGTCAGTGAATGTTGTTAAATTGTATCGACTCACTCAAAAGTGTATCTGTGATCTTCAATTTTCACGTTTATGATGGTTCGGAAACGACATCACTCGATTGTAAGTTATGATCTCGATTCCCACATCGGAAAGCGATTCTGTTGGAATTGTCAGTGAATCTTGATAATTTGTAACGATTCTCACAAAAGTTTATTTGTGATCACCAATTTTCATATTTGTGAACGTTCAGAAACGACATCGTTCGAATGTCAGTTCCGGTCTCGAATCGCATTTCGGATTGCGATTCTGATAGAAATGTCGGAAAAAATTGTTGATTCGTAACGATTAACACACAAGGTTATCGCTGATTACTTACTTTCATGTTTATGAAAGATTGGAAACGTTCACCGATGAACGTCACATATCAACAATTTTTCAGACATTTAGTATCGCAATCCGAAGGGCCATTTGAGATCTGAACTGACAATCGAGCGATGAAAACGTTCCCGAACTTTCATAAACATGAAGATTGGTGATCACCAATAAAATTTTTGTTCAATTCATGACAAATTAACAATATCCAATGACATTTCGATTCGAGATCATAAATTGCAATCGAGTGATATCATTTCCGAACGTTCATAAACATGAAAATTGGTGATCACCGATTCACTTTTGTGTGAATTGATAAAAATTAACAAGATTCACTGACATTTCGAACACAACAGCTTTCCCATGTGCGATCCGAGATCATAACTTACAATCGAGTGATGTCATTTCCGAACGTTCATAAACGTAAAAATTGGTGATCACCGATACACTTTTGTGTGAATCGAAACAATTTAACAACATTCACTGACATTTCGAACAGAACAGCTTTCCGACGTGTGATCGGAGATCATAACTTACAATCGAGTGATGTAGTTTCCGAACGTTCATAAACGTGAAAATTGGAGATCACCGATACACTTTTGTGTGAATCGACTCAAATTAACCAGATTCACTGACATTTCGTTCTGAATCGCTTTCCGATGTGCGAATCTCGATCACAGCTTACAATCGAGTGATGTCGTTTCCGAACCATCATAAACGTGAAAATTGGTGATCACCGATACACTTTTGTATGAATCGATAGAAATTAACAAGATTCACTGACATTTCGAACAGAACAGCTTTCCGACGTGCGATCCGAGACCATAACTTACAATCGAGTGATGTCATTTCCGAACGATCATAAACGTGAAAATTGGAGATCACAGATACACTTTTGTGTGATTCGACTCAAATTAACCAGATTCACTGACATTTCGTTCTGAATCGTTTTCCGATTTGTGAATCCCGATCACAGTTTACAATCGAGTGATGTCGTTTCCGAACGTTCATAAACGTGAAAATTTGTGATCACCGATCCACTTTTGTGTGAATCGATACAATTTAACAACATTCACTGACATTTCGAACAGCACAGCTTTCCGACGTGCGATCCGAGATCATAACTTACAATCGAGTGATGTAGTTTCCGAACGTTCATAAACGTGAAAATTGGAGATCACCGATACACTTTTGTGTGAATCGACACAAATTAACCAGATTCACTGATATTTCCTTCTGAATCGCATTCCGAAGTACGAATCGCGATCACACCTTACAATCGAGTGATGACGTTTCCGAACGTTCATAAACGTGAAAATTGGTTATCACCGATACACTTTTGTGTGAATCAATACAATTTAACAACATTCACTGACATTTCGACCAGCATCGCTTTCCGACGTGCGATTCGAGATTATTACACGTCGTAAAGCGTTTCAGAACGAGATGTCAGTGTACCTTGTTAATTTGCATCGATTCACCCAAAAGTGTATCGGTGATCACCAATTTTCACGTTTATGAACGTTCCGAAACGACATAACTCGATTGTAAGTAATGATCTCGAATCGTACGTCGGAAAGCTGCACTTTTCGAAATGTCAGTGAATGTTGTTAAATTGTATCGATTCACACAAAAGTGTATCGGTGATCTTCAATTGACACGTTTATGATGGTTCGGAAACGACATCACTCGATCGTAAGTTATGATCTCGATTCGCACATCGGAAAGCGATTCAGAACGAAATGTCAGTGAATCTGGTTAATTTGTGTCGATTCACACAAAAGTGTATCGGTAATCTCCAATTTTCACGTTTATGAACGTTCGGAAACGACATCACTCGTTTGTAAGTTATGATCTCGAATCGCACGTCGGAAAGCTGTTCTGTTCGAAATGTCAGTGAATCTTGTTATTGTATCGATTCATACAAAAGTGTATGGGTGATCACCAATTTTCATGTTTACGCACGTTCGGATACGACATAACTCGATTGTAAGCAATGATCTCGAATCGCACGGCGGAATCTATTTTTGTTCGAAATGTCAGTGAATCTTCTTGATTTGTTGCGATTCTCACAAAAATCTATCGGTGATCACCGTTCTTCATGTTTATGAACGTTCGGAAACGACATCACTCGAATGTAAGGTATGATCTCGAATCGCACGTCGGAAAGCTGTTCAGTTCGAAATGTCAGTGATTCTTGTTAATTTCTATTGATTCATACAAAAGTGTATCGGTGATCACCAATTTTCACGTTTATGATGGTTCGGAAACGACATAACTCGATTGTAAGCAATGATCTCGAATCGCACGGCGGAATCTATTTTTGTTCGAAATGTCAGTGAATCTTCTTGATTTGTTGCGATTCTCACAAAAATCTATCGGTGATCACCGTTCTTCATGTTTATGAACGTTCGGAAACGACATCACTCGAATGTAAGGTATGATCTCGAATCGCACATCGGAAAGCGATTCAGAACGAAATGTCAGTGAATCTGGTTAATTTGAGTCGATTCACACAAAAGTGTATCGGTGATCACCAATTTTTACGTTTATGAACGTTCGGAAACGACATCACTCGATTGTAAGTTATGATCTTCGATCACACGTCGGAAAGCTGTTCTGTTCGAAATGTCAGTGAATCTTGTTAATTTCTATCGATTCATACAAAAGTGTATCGGTGATCACTAATTTTCACGTTTATGATGGTTCGGAAACGACATCACTCGATTGTAAGGTGAGACCGCGATTCGCACATCGGAAAGCGATTCAGAACGAAATGTCAGTGTATCTTTTTAATTTGTGTCGATTCACACAAAAGTATATCGGTGATCTTCAATTTTCACGTTTATGAACGTTCGGAAACGACATCACTCGAATGTAAGGTATGATCTCGAATCGCACGTCGGAAAGCGATGCTAGTCGAAATATCAGTGAATCTTGTCGATTTGTTACGCATCTCGCCAAAGTCTATCGGTGTTCACCGTTTTTCACGTTTATGAACGTTCGGAAACGACATCACTCGATTGTAAGTTATGATCTCGAATCGCACGTCGGAAATCTGTTCTGTTCGAAATGTCAGTGAATGTTGTTAATTTGTATCGATTCATACAAAAGTGTATCGGTGATCACCAATTTTCATGTTTATGAACGTTCGGATACGACATAACTCGATTGTAAGTAATGATCTCGAATCGCACGTCGGAAAGCTGCTCTTTTCGAAATGTCAGTGAATGTTGTTAAATTGTATCGACTCACTCAAAATTGTATCTGTGATCTTCAATTTTCACGTTTATGATGGTTCGGAAACGACATCACTCGATTGTAAGTTATGATCTCGATTCCCACATCGGAAAGCGATTCTGTTCGAATTGTCAGTGAATCTTGATAATTTGTAACGATTCTCACAAAAGTTTATTTGTGATCACCAATTTTCATATTTGTGAACGTTCAGAAACGACATCGTTCGAATGTCAGTTCCGGTCTCGAATCGCATTTCGGATTGCGATTCTGATAGAAATGTCGGAAAAAATTGTTGATTCGTAACGATTAACACACAAGGTTATCGCTGATTACTTACTTTCATGTTTATGAAAGATTGGAAACGTTCACCGATGAACGTCACATATCAACAATTTTACAGACATTTAGTATCGCAATCCGAAGGGCCATTTGAGATCTGAACTGACAATCGAGCGATGAAAACGTTCCCGAACTTTCATAAACATGAAGATTGGTGATCACCAATAAAATTTTTGTTCAATACATGACAAATTAACAATATCCAATGACATTTCGATTCGAGATCATAAATTGCAATCGAGTGATATCATTCCCGAACGTTCATAAACATGAAAATTGGTAATCACCGATTCACTTTTGTGTGAATTGATAAAAATTAACAAGATTCACTGACATTTCGAACACAACAGCTTTCCCACGTGCGATCCGAGATCATAACTTACAATCGAGTGATGTCATTTTCGAACGTTCATAAACGTGAAAATTGGTGATCACCGATACACTTTTGTGTGAATCGAAACAATTTAACAACATTCACTGACATTTCGAACAGAACAGCTTTCCGACGTGTGATCGGAGATCATAACTTACAATCGAGTGATGTCGTTTCCGAACGTTCATAAACGTGAAAATTGAAGATCACCGATATACTTTTGTGTGAATCGACACAAATTAACGAGATTCACTGACATTTCGTTCTGAATCGCTTTCCGATGTGCGAATCGCGGTCTCACCTTACAATCGAGTGATGTCGTTTCCGAACGTTCATAAACGTGAAAATTTGTGATCACCGATACACTTTTGTGTGAATCGAAACAATTTAACAACATTCACTGACATTTCGAACAGAACAGCTTTCCGACGTGCGATCCGAGATCATAACTTACAATCGGGTGATGTCGTTTCCGAACGTTCATAAACGTGAAAATTGGTGATCACCGATACACTTTTGTGTGAATCGACTCAAATTAACCAGATTCACTGACATTTCGTTCTGAAACGCTTTCCGATGTGCGAATCGCGATCACAGCTTACAATCGAGTGATGTCGTTTCCGAACCATCATAAACGTGAAAATTGGTGATCACCGATACACTTTTGTATGAATCGATAGAAATTAACAAGATTCACTGACATTTCGAACAGAACAGCTTTCCGACGTGCGATCCGAGATCATCACTTACAATCGAGTGATGTAGTTTCCGAACGTTCATAAACGTGAAAATTGGAGATCACCGATACACTTTTGTGTGAATCGACTCAAATTAACCAGATTCACTGACATTTCGTTCTGAATCGTTTTCCGATTTGTGAATCCCGATCACAGTTTACAATCGAGTGATGTCGTTTCCGAACGTTCATAAACGTGAAAATTTGCGATCACCGATCCACTTTTGTGTGAATCGATACAATTTAACAACATTCACTGACATTTCGAACAGCACAGCTTTCCGACGTGCGATCCGAGATCATAACTTACAATCGAGTGATGTAGTTTCCGAACGTTCATAAACGTGAAAATTGGAGATCACCGATACACTTTTGTGTGAATCGACACAAATTAACCAGATTCACTGATATTTCGTTCTGAATCGCTTTCCGAAGTACGAATCGCGATCACACCTTTCAATCGAGTGATGACGTTTCCGAACGTTCATAAACGTGAAAATTGGTTATCACCGATACACTTTTGTGTGAATCAATACAATTTAACAACATTCACTGACATTTCGACCAGCATCGCTTTCCGACGTGCGATTCGAGATTATTACACGTCGTAAAGCGTTTCAGAACGAAATGTCAGTGTACCTTGTTAATTTGCATCGATTCACCCAAAAGTGTATCGGTGATCACCAATTTTCACGTTTATGAACGTTCCGAAACGACATAACTCGATTGTAAGTAATGATCTCGAATCGTACGTCGGAAAGCTGCACTTTTCGAAATGTCAGTGAATGTTGTTAAATTGTATCGATTCACACAAAAGTGTATCGGTGATCTTCAATTGACACGTTTATGATGGTTCGGAAACGACATCACTCGATTGTAAGTTATGATCTCGATTCGCACATCGGAAAGCGATTCAGAACGAAATGTCAGTGAATCTGGTTAATTTGTGTCGATACACACAAAAGTGTATCGGTAATGTCCAATTTTCACGTTTATGAACGTTCGGAAACGACATCACTCGTTTGTAAGTTATGATCTCGAATCGCACGTCGGAAAGCTGTTCTGTTCGAAATGTCAGTGAATGTTGTTAAATTGTATCGATTCATACAAAAGTGTATGGGTGATCACCAATTTTCATGTTTACGCACGTTCGGATACGACATAACTCGATTGTAAGCAATGATCTCGAATCGCACGGCGGAATCTATTTTTGTTCGAAATGTCAGTGAATCTTCTTGATTTGTTGCGATTCTCACAAAAATCTATCGGTGATCACCGTTCTTCATGTTTATGAACGTTCGGAAACGACATCACTCGAATGTAAGGTATGATCTCGAATCGCACGTCGGAAAGCTGTTCAGTTCGAAATGTCAGTGATTCTTGTTAATTTCTATCGATTCATACAAAAGTGTATCGGTGATCACCAATTTTCACGTTTATGATGGTTCGGAAACGACATCACTCGATTGTAAGCTGTGATCGAAATTCGCACATCGGAAAGCGATTCAGAACGAAATGTCAGTGAATCTGGTTAATTTGAGTCGATTCACACAAAAGTGTATCGGTGATCACCAATTTTCACGTTTATGAACGTTCGGAAACGACATCACCCGATTGTAAGTTATGATCTCTAATCGCACGTCGGAAAGCTTTTCTGTTCGAAATGTCAGTGAATGTTGTTAAATTGTATCGATTCATACAAAAGTGTATGGGTGATCACCAATTTTCATGTTTACGCACGTTCGGATACGACATAACTCGATTGTAAGCAATGATCTCGAATCGCACGGCGGAATCTAATTTTGTTCGAAATGTCAGTGAATCTTCTTGATTTGTTGCGATTCTCACAAAAATCTATCGGTGATCACCGTTCTTCATGTTTATGAACGTTCGGAAACGACATCACTCGAATGTAAGGTATGATCTCGAATCGCACATCGGAAAGCGATTCAGAACGAAATGTCAGTGAATCTGGTTAATTTGAGTCGATTCACACAAAAGTGTATCGGTGATCACCAATTTTTACGTTTATGAACGTTCGGAAACGACATCACTCGATTGTAAGTTATGATCTTCGATCACACGTCGGAAAGCTGTTCTGTTCGAAATGTCAGTGAATCTTGTTAATTTCTATCGATTCATACAAAAGTGTATCGGTGATCACTAATTTTCACGTTTATGATGGTTCGGAAACGACATCACTCGATTGTAAGGTGAGACCGCGATTCGCACATCGGAAAGCGATTCAGAACGAAATGTCAGTGTATCTTTTTAATTTGTGTCGATTCACACAAAAGTATATCGGTGATCTTCAATTTTCACGTTTATGAACGTTCGGAAACGACATCACTCGAATGTAAGGTATGATCTCGAATCGCACGTCGGAAAGCGATGCTAGTCGAAATATCAGTGAATCTTGTCGATTTGTTACGCATCTTGCCAAAGTCTATCGGTGTTCACCGTTTTTCACGTTTATGAACGTTCGGAAACGACATCACTCGATTGTAAGTTATGATCTCGAATCGCACGTCGGAAATCTGTTCTGTTCGAAATGTCAGTGAATGTTGTTAAATTGTATCGACTCACTCAAAAGTGTATCTGTGATCTTCAATTTTCACGTTTATGATGGTTCGGAAACGACATCACTCGATTGTAAGTTATGATCTCGATTCCCACATCGGAAAGCGATTCTGTTCGAATTGTCAGTGAATCTTGATAATTTGTAACGATTCTCACAAAAGTTTATTTGTGATCACCAATTTTCATATTTGTGAACGTTCAGAAACGACATCGTTCGAATGTCAGTTCCGGTCTCGAATCGCATTTCGGATTGCGATTCTGATAGAAATGTCGGAAAAAATTGTTGATTCGTAACGATTAACACACAAGGTTATCGCTGATTACTTACTTTCATGTTTATGAAAGATTGGAAACGTTCACCGATGAACGTCACATATCAACAATTTTTCAGACATTTAGTATCGCAATCCGAAGGGCCATTTGAGATCTAAACTGACAATCGAGCGATGAAAACGTTCCCGAACTTTCATAAACATGAAGATTGGTGATCACCAATAAAATTTTTGTTCAATTCATGACAAATTAACAATATCCAATGACATTTCGATTCGAGATCATAAATTGCAATCGAGTGATATCATTTCCGAACGTTCATAAACATGAAAATTGGTGATCACCGATACACTTTTGTGTGAATCGAAACAATTTAACAACATTCACTGACATTTCGAACAGAACAGCTTTCCGACGTGCGATCCGAGATCATAACTTACAATCGGGTGATGTCGTTTCCGAACGTTCATAAACGTGAAAATTGAAGATCACCGATATACTTTTGTGTGAATCGACACAAATTAACCAGATTCACTGACATTTCGTTCTGAATCGCTTTCCGATGTGCGAATCGCGGTCTCACCTTACAATCGAGTGATGTCGTTTCCGAACCATCATAAACGTGAAAATTAGTGATCACCGATACACTTTTGTATGAATCGATAGAAATTAACAAGATTCACTGACATTTCGAACAGAACAGCTTTCCGACGTGCGATTCGAGATCATAACTTACAATGGGGTGATGTCGTTTCCGAACATTCATAAACGTGAAAATTGGTGATCACCGATATACTTTTGTGTGAATCGACACAAATTAACCAGATCCACTGACATTTCGTTCTGAATCGCTTTCCGATGTGCGAATCGCGGTCTCACCTTACAATCGAGTGATGTCGTTTCCGAACCATCATAAACGTGAAAATTAGTGATCACCGATACACTTTTGTATGAATCGATAGAAATTAACAAGATTCACTGACATTTCGAACAGAACAGCTTTCCGACGTGCGATCCGAGACCATAACTTACAATCGACTGTTGTCATTTCCGAACGATCATAAACGTGAAAATTAGAGATCACCGATACACTTTTGTGTGATTCGACTCAAATTAACCAGATTCACTGACATTTCGTTCTGAATCGCTTTACGATTTGTGAATCGCGATCACAGTTTACAATCGAGTGATGTCGTTTCCGAACGTTCATAAACGTGAAAATTTGTGATCACCGATACACTTTTGTGTGAATCGAAACAATTTAACAACATTCACTGACATTTCGAACAGAACAGCTTTCCGACGTGCGATCCGAGATCATAACTTACAATCGGGTGATGTCGTTTCCGAACGTTCATAAACGTGAAAATTGGTGATCACCGATACACTTTTGTGTGAATCGACTCAAATTAACCAGATTCACTGACATGTCGTTCTGAAACGCTTTCCGATGTGCGAATCGCGATCACAGCTTACAATCGAGTGATGTCGTTTCCGAACCATCATAAACGTGAAAATTAGTGATCACCGATACACTATTGTATGAATCGATAGAAATTAACAAGGTTCACTGACATTTCGAACAGAACAGCTTTCCGACGTGCGATCCGAGACCATAACTTACAATCGAGTGATGTCATTTCCGAACGATCATAAACGTGAAAATTGGAGATCACAGATACACTTTTGTGTGATTCGACTCAAATTAACCAGATTCACTGATATTTCGTTCTGAATCGCTTTCCGAAGTACGAATCGCGATCACACCTTACAATCGAGTGATGACGTTTCCGAACGTTCATAAACGTGAAAATTGGTTATCACCGATACACTTTTGTGTGAATCAATACAATTTAACAACATTCACTGACATTTCGACCAGCATCGCTTTCCGACGTGCGATTCGAGATTATTACACGTCGTAAAGCGTTTCAGAACGAAATGTCAGTGTACCTTGTTAATTTGCATCGATTCACCCAAAAGTGTATCGGTGAACACCAATTTTCACGTTTATGAACGTTCCGAAACGACATAACTCGATTGTAAGTAGTGATCTCGAATCGTACGTCGGAAAGCTGCACTTTTCGAAATGTCAGTGAATGTTGTTAAATTGTATCGATTCACACAAAAGTGTATCGGTGATCTTCAATTGACACGTTTATGATGGTTCGGAAACGACATCACTCGATTGTAAGTTATGATCTCGATTCGCACATCGGAAAGCGATTCAGAACGAAATGTCAGTGAATCTGGTTAATTTGTGTCGATTCACACAAAAGTGTATCGGTAATCTCCAATTTTCACGTTTATGAACGTTCGGAAACGACATCACTCGTTTGTAAGTTATGATCTCGGATCGCACGTCGGAAAGCTTTTCTGTTCGAAATGTCAGTGAATCTTGTTAATTTCTATCGATTCATACAAAAGTGTATCGGTGATCACCAATTTTCACGTTTATGATGGTTCGGAAACGACATCACTCGATTGTAAGCTGTGATCGCGATTCGCACATCGGAAAGCGATTCAGAACGAAATGTCAGTGAATCTGGTTAATTTGAGTCGATTCACACAAAAGTGTATCGGTGATCACCAATTTTCACGTTTATGAACGTTCGGAAACGACATCACCCGATTGTAAGTTATGATCTCTAATCGCACGTCGGAAAGCTTTTCTGTTTGAAATGTCAGTGAATGTTGTTAAATTGTATCGATTCATACAAAAGTGTATGGGTGATCACCAATTTTCATGTTTACGCACGTTCGGATACGACATAACTCGATTGTAAGCAATGATCTCGAATCGCACGGCGGAATCTAATTTTGTTCGAAATGTCAGTGAATCTTCTTGATTTGTTGCGATTCTCATAAAAATCTATCGGTGATCACCGTTCTTCATGTTTATGAACGTTCGGAAACGACATCACTCGATTGTAAGTTATGATCTCCGATCACACGTCGGAAAGCTGTTCTGTTCGAAGTGTCAGTGAATGTTGTTAAATTGTTTCGATTCACACAAAAGTGTATCGGTGATCACAAATTTTCACGTTTATGAACGTTCGGAAACGACATCAGTCGATTGTAAACTGTGATCGCGATTTACACATCGGAAAGCGATTCAGAACGAAATGTCAGTGAATCTGGTTAATTTGAGTCGAATCACACAAAAGTGTATCGATCTCCAATTTTCACGTTTATGATCGTTCGGAAATGACATCACTCGATTGTAAGTTATGATCTCGGATCGCACGTCGGAAAGCTGTTCTGTTCGAAATGTCAGTGAATCTTGTTAATTTCTATCGATTCATACAAAAGTGTATCGGTGATCACCAATTTTCATGTTTATGAACGTTCGGATACGACATAACTCGATTGTAAGTAATGATCTCGAATCGCACGTCGGAAAGCTGCTCTTTTCGAAATGTCAGTGAATGTTGTTAAATTGTATCGACTCACTCAAAAGTGTATCTGTGATCTTCAATTTTCACGTTTATGATGGTTCGGAAACGACATCACTCGATTGTAAGTTATGATCTCGATTCCCACATCGGAAAGCGATTCTGTTCGAATTGTCAGTGAATCTTGATAATTTGTAACGATTCTCACAAAAGTTTATTTGTGATCACCAATTTTCATATTTGTGAACGTTCAGAAACGACATCGTTCGAATGTCAGTTCCGGTCTCGAATCGCATTTCGGATTGCGATTCTGATAGAAATGTCGGAAAAAATTGTTGATTCGTAACGATTAACACACAAGGTTATCGCTGATTACTTACTTTCATGTTTATGAAAGATTGGAAACGTTCACCGATGAACGTCACATATCAACAATTTTACAGACATTTAGTATCGCAATCCGAAGGGCCATTTGAGATCTGAACTGACAATCGAGCGATGAAAACGTTCCCGAACTTTCATAAACATGAAGATTGGTGATCACCAATAAAATTTTTGTTCAATACATGACAAATTAACAATATCCAATGACATTTCGATTCGAGATCATAAATTGCAATCGAGTGATATCATTTCCGAACGTTCATAAACATGAAAATTGGTGATCACCGATACACTTTTGTGTGAATCGAAACAATTTAACAACATTCACTGACATTTCGAACAGAACAGCTTTCCGACGTTTGATCGGAGATCATAACTTACAATCGAGTGATGTCGTTTCCGAACGTTCATAAACGTGAAAATTGAAGATCACCGATATACTTTTGTGTGAATCGACACAAATTAACCAGATTCACTGACATTTCGTTCTGAATCGCTTTCCGATGTGCGAATCGCGGTCTCACCTTACAATCGAGTGATGTCGTTTCCGAACCATCATAAACGTGAAAATTAGTGATCACCGATACACTTTTGTATGAATCGATAGAAATTAACAAGATTCACTGACATTTCGAACAGAACAGCTTTCCGACGTGCGATTCGAGATCATAACTTACAATCGGGTGATGTCGTTTCCGAACGTTCATAAACGTGAAAATTGGTGATCACCGATACACTTTTGTGTGAATCGACTCAAATTAACCAGATTCACTGACATTTCGTTCTGAAACGCTTTCCGAAGTGCGAATCGCGATCACAGCTTACAATCGAGTGATGTCGTTTCCGAACCATCATAAACGTGAAAATTGGTGATCACCGATACACTTTTGTATGAATCGATAGAAATTAACAAGATTCACTGACATTTCGAACAGAACAGCTTTCCGACGTGCGATCCGAGATCATCACTTACAATCGAGTGATGTAGTTTCCGAACGTTCATAAACGTGAAAATTGGAGATCACCGATACACTTTTGTGTGAATCGACTCAAATTAACCAGATTCACTGACATTTCGTTCTGAATCGCTTTCCGATGTGCGAATCGCGATCACAGCTTACAATCGAGTGATGTCGTTTCCGAACCATCATAAACGTGAAAATTGGTGATCACCGATACACTTTTGTATGAATCGACAGAAATTAACAAGAATCAATGACATTTCGAACTGAACAGCTTTCCGACGTGCGATTCGAGATCATACCTTACATTCGAGTGATGTCGTTTCCGAACGTTCATAAACGTGAAAATTGAAGATCACCGATATACTTTTGTGTGAATCGACACAAATTGACCAGATCCACTGACATTTCGTTCTGAATCGCTTTCCGATGTGCGAATCGCGGTCTCACCTTACAATCGAGTGATGTCGTTTCCGAACCATCATAAACGCGAAAATTGGTGATCACCGATACACTTTTGTATGAATCGATAGAAATTAACAAGATTCACTGACATTTCGAACAGAACAGCTTTCCGACGTGCGATCCGAGACCATAACTTACAATCGAGTGATGTCATTTCCGAACGATCATAAACGTGAAAATTGGAGATCACAGATACACTTTTGTGTGATTCGACTCAAATTAACCAGATTCACTGATATTTCGTTCTGAATCGCTTTCCGAAGTCGAATCGCGATCACACCTTACAATCGAGTGATGACGTTTCCGAACGTTCATAAACGTGAAAATTGGTTATCACCGATACACTTTTGTGTGAATCAATACAATTTAACAACATTCACTGACATTTCGACCAGCATCGCTTTCCGACGTGCGATTCGAGATTATTACACGTCGTAAAGCGTTTCAGAACGAAATGTCAGTGTACCTTGTTAATTTGCATCGATTCACCCAAAAGTGTATCGGTGAACACCAATTTTCACGTTTATGAACGTTCCGAAACGACATAACTCGATTGTAAGTAATGATCTCGAATCGTACGTCGGAAAGCTGCACTTTTCGAAATGTCAGTGAATGTTGTTAAATTGTATCGATTCACACAAAAGTGTATCGGTGATCTTCAATTGACACGTTTATGATGGTTCGGAAACGACATCACTCGATTGTAAGTTATGATCTCGATTCGCACATCGGAAAGCGATTCAGAACGAAATGTCAGTGAATCTGGTTAATTTGTGTCGATTCACACAAAAGTGTATCGGTAATCTCCAATTTTCACGTTTATGAACGTTCGGAAACGACATCACTCGTTTGTAAGTTATGATCTCGAATCGCACGTCGGAAAGCTGTTCTGTTCGAAATGTCAGTGAATGTTGTTAAATTGTATCGATTCATACAAAAGTGTATGGGTGATCACCAATTTTCATGTTTACGCACGTTCGGATACGACATAACTCGATTGTAAGCAATGATCTCGAATCGCACGGCGGAATCTATTTTTGTTCGAAATGTCAGTGAATCTTCTTGATTTGTTGCGATTCTCACAAAAATCTATCGGTGATCACCGTTCTTCATGTTTATGAACGTTCGGAAACGACATCACTCGAATGTAAGGTATGATCTCGAATCGCACGTCGGAAAGCTGTTCAGTTCGAAATGTCAGTGATTCTTGTTAATTTCTATCGATTCATACAAAAGTGTATCGGTGATCACCAATTTTCACGTTTATGATGGTTCGGAAACGACATCACTCGATTGTAAGCTGTGATCGCGATTCGCACATCGGAAAGCGATTCAGAACGAAATGTCAGTGAATCTGGTTAATTTGAGTCGATTCACACAAAAGTGTATCGGTGATCACTAATTTTTACGTTTATGAACGTTCGGAAACGACATCACCCGATTGTAAGTTATGATCTCTAATCGCACGTCGGAAAGCTTTTCTGTTCGAAATGTCAGTGAATGTTGTTAAATTGTATCGATTCATACAAAAGTGTATGGGTGATCACCAATTTTCATGTTTACGCACGTTCGGATACGACATAACTCGATTGTAAGCAATGATCTCGAATCGCACGGCGGAATCTATTTTTGTTCGAAATGTCAGTGAATCTTCTTGATTTGTTGCGATTCTCACAAAAATCTATCGGTGATCACCGTTCTTCATGTTTATGAACGTTCGGAAACGACATCACTCGAATGTAAGGTATGATCTCGAATCGCACGTCGGAAAGCTGTTCAGTTCGAAATGTCAGTGATTCTTGTTAATTTCTATCGATTCATACAAAAGTGTATCGGTGATCACCAATTTTCACGTTTATGATGGTTCGGAAACGACATCACTCGATTGTAAGCTGTGATCGCGATTCGCACATCGGAAAGCGATTCAGAACGAAATGTCAGTGAATCTGTTTAATTTGAGTCGATTCACACAAAAGTGTATCGGTGATCACCAATTTTCATGTTTATGAACGTTCGGATACGACATAACTCGATTGTAAGTAATGATCTCGAATCGCACGTCGGAAAGCTGCTCTTTTCGAAATGTCAGTGAATGTTGTTAATTTCTATCGATTCATACAAAAGTGTATCGGTGATCACTAATTTTCACGTTTATGATGGTTCGGAAACGACATCACTCGATTGTAAGGTGAGACCGCGATTCGCACATCGGAAAGCGATTCAGAACGAAATGTCAGTGTATCTTTTTAATTTGTGTCGATTCACACAAAAGTATATCGGTGATCTTCAATTTTCACGTTTATGAACGTTCGGAAACGACATCACTCGAATGTAAGGTATGATCTCGAATCGCACGTCGGAAAGCGATGCTAGTCGAAATATCAGTGAATCTTGTCGATTTGTTACGCATCTCGCCAAAGTCTATCGGTGTTCACCGTTTTTCACGTTTATGAACGTTCGGAAACGACATCACTCGATTGTAAGTTATGATCTCGAATCGCACGTCGGAAATCTGTTCTGTTCGAAATGTCAGTGAATGTTGTTAATTTCTATCGATTCATACAAAAGTGTATCGGTGATCACCAATTTTCATGTTTATGAACGTTCGGATACGACATAACTCGATTGTAAGTAATGATCTCGAATCGCACGTCGGAAAGCTGCTCTTTTCGAAATGTCAGTGAATGTTGTTAAATTGTATCGACTCACTCAAAAGTGTATCTGTGATCTTCAATTTTCACGTTTATGATGGTTCGGAAACGACATCACTCGATTGTAAGTTATGATCTCGATTCCCACATCGGAAAGCGATTCTGTTGGAATTGTCAGTGAATCTTGATAATTTGTAACGATTCTCACAAAAGTTTATTTGTGATCACCAATTTTCATATTTGTGAACGTTCAGAAACGACATCGTTCGAATGTCAGTTCCGGTCTCGAATCGCATTTCGGATTGCGATTCTGATAGAAATGTCGGAAAAAATTGTTGATTCGTAACGATTAACACACAAGGTTATCGCTGATTACTTACTTTCATGTTTATGAAAGATTGGAAACGTTCACCGATGAACGTCACATATCAACAATTTTTCAGACATTTAGTATCGCAATCCGAAGGGCCATTTGAGATCTGAACTGACAATCGAGCGATGAAAACGTTCCCGAACTTTCATAAACATGAAGATTGGTGATCACCAATAAAATTTTTGTTCAATTCATGACAAATTAACAATATCCAATGACATTTCGATTCGAGATCATAAATTGCAATCGAGTGATATCATTTCCGAACGTTCATAAACATGAAAATTGGTGATCACCGATTCACTTTTGTGTGAATTGATAAAAATTAACAAGATTCACTGACATTTCGAACACAACAGCTTTCCCACGTGCGATCCGAGATCATAACTTACAATCGAGTGATGTCATTTCCGAACGTTCATAAACGTAAAAATTGGTGATCACCGATACACTTTTGTGTGAATCGAAACAATTTAACAACATTCACTGACATTTCGAACAGAACAGCTTTCCGACGTGTGATCGGAGATCATAACTTACAATCGAGTGATGTAGTTTCCGAACGTTCATAAACGTGAAAATTGGAGATCACCGATACACTTTTGTGTGAATCGACTCAAATTAACCAGATTCACTGACATTTCGTTCTGAATCGCTTTCCGATGTGCGAATCGCGATCACAGCTTACAATCGAGTGATGTCGTTTCCAAACCATCATAAACGTGAAAATTGGTGATCACCGATACACTTTTGTATGAATCGATAGAAATTAACAAGATTCACTGACATTTCGAACAGAACAGCTTTCCGACGTGCGATCCGAGATCATCACTTACAATCGAGTGATGTAGTTTCCGAACGTTCATAAACGTGAAAATTGGAGATCACCGATAAACTTTTGTGTGAATCGACTCAAATTAACCAGATTCACTGACATTTCGTTCTGAATCGCTTTCCGATGTGCGAATCTCGATCACAGCTTACAATCGAGTGATGTCGTTTCCGAACCATCATAAACGTGAAAATTGGTGATCACCGATACACTTTTGTATGAATCGATAGAAATTAACAAGATTCACTGACATTTCGAACAGAACAGCTTTCCGACGTGCGATCCGAGACCATAACTTACAATCGAGTGATGTCATTTCCGAACGATCATAAACGTGAAAATTGGAGATCACAGATACACTTTTGTGTGATTCGACTCAAATTAACCAGATTCACTGACATTTCGTTCTGAATCGTTTTCCGATTTGTGAATCCCGATCACAGTTTACAATCGAGTGATGTCGTTTCCGAACGTTCATAAACGTGAAAATTTGTGATCACCGATCCACTTTTGTGTGAATCGATACAATTTAACAACATTCACTGACATTTCGAACAGCACAGCTTTCCGACGTGCGATCCGAGATCATAACTTACAATCGAGTGATGTAGTTTCCGAACGTTCATAAACGTGAAAATTGGAGATCACCGATACACTTTTGTGTGAATCGACACAAATTAACCAGATTCACTGATATTTCCTTCTGAATCGCATTCCGAAGTACGAATCGCGATCACACCTTACAATCGAGTGATGACGTTTCCGAACGTTCATAAACGTGAAAATTGGTTATCACCGATACACTTTTGTGTGAATCAATACAATTTAACAACATTCACTGACATTTCGACCAGCATCGCTTTCCGACGTGCGATTCGAGATTATTACACGTCGTAAAGCGTTTCAGAACGAGATGTCAGTGTACCTTGTTAATTTGCATCGATTCACCCAAAAGTGTATCGGTGATCACCAATTTTCACGTTTATGAACGTTCCGAAACGACATAACTCGATTGTAAGTAATGATCTCGAATCGTACGTCGGAAAGCTGTTCTGTTCGAAATGTCAGTGAATCTTGTTAATTTCTATCGATTCATACAAAAGTGTATCGGTGATCACTAATTTTCACGTTTATGATGGTTCGGAAACGACATCACTCGATTGTAAGGTGAGACCGCGATTCGCACATCGGAAAGCGATTCAGAACGAAATGTCAGTGTATCTTTTTAATTTGTGTCGATTCACACAAAAGTATATCGGTGATCTTCAATTTTCACGTTTATGAACGTTCGGAAACGACATCACTCGAATGTAAGGTATGATCTCGAATCGCACGTCGGAAAGCGATGCTAGTCGAAATATCAGTGAATCTTGTCGATTTGTTACGCATCTCGCCAAAGTCTATCGGTGTTCACCGTTTTTCACGTTTATGAACGTTCGGAAACGACATCACTCGATTGTAAGTTATGATCTCGAATCGCACGTCGGAAATCTGTTCTGTTCGAAATGTCAGTGAATGTTGTTAATTTCTATCGATTCATACAAAAGTGTATCGGTGATCACCAATTTTCATGTTTATGAACGTTCGGATACGACATAACTCGATTGTAAGTAATGATCTCGAATCGCACGTCGGAAAGCTGCTCTTTTCGAAATGTCAGTGAATGTTGTTAAATTGTATCGACTCACTCAAAATTGTATCTGTGATCTTCAATTTTCACGTTTATGATGGTTCGGAAACGACATCACTCGATTGTAAGTTATGATCTCGATTCCCACATCGGAAAGCGATTCTGTTGGAATTGTCAGTGAATCTTGATAATTTGTAACGATTCTCACAAAAGTTTATTTGTGATCACCAATTTTCATATTTGTGAACGTTCAGAAACGACATCGTTCGAATGTCAGTTCCGGTCTCGAATCGCATTTCGGATTGCGATTCTGATAGAAATGTCGGAAAAAATTGTTGATTCGTAACGATTAACACACAAGGTTATCGCTGATTACTTACTTTCATGTTTATGAAAGATTGGAAACGTTCACCGATGAACGTCACATATCAACAATTTTTCAGACATTTAGTATCGCAATCCGAAGGGCCATTTGAGATCTGAACTGACAATCGAGCGATGAAAACGTTCCCGAACTTTCATAAACATGAAGATTGGTGATCACCAATAAAATTTTTGTTCAATTCATGACAAATTAACAATATCCAATGACATTTCGATTCGAGATCATAAATTGCAATCGAGTGATATCATTTCCGAACGTTCATAAACATGAAAATTGGTGATCACCGATTCACTTTTGTGTGAATTGATAAAAATTAACAAGATTCACTGACATTTCGAACACAACAGCTTTCCCACGTGCGATCCGAGATCATAACTTACAATCGAGTGATGTCATTTCCGAACGTTCATAAACGTAAAAATTGGTGATCACCGATACACTTTTGTGTGAATCGAAACAATTTAACAACATTCACTGACATTTCGAACAGAACAGCTTTCCGACGTGTGATCGGAGATCATAACTTACAATCGAGTGATGTAGTTTCCGAACGTTCATAAACGTGAAAATTGGAGATCACCGATACACTTTTGTGTGAATCGACTCAAATTAACCAGATTCACTGACATTTCGTTCTGAATCGCTTTCCGATGTGCGAATCGCGATCACAGCTTACAATCGAGTGATGTCGTTTCCAAACCATCATAAACGTGAAAATTGGTGATCACCGATACACTTTTGTATGAATCGATAGAAATTAACAAGATTCACTGACATTTCGAACAGAACAGCTTTCCGACGTGCGATCCGAGATCATAACTTACAATCGGGTGATGTCGTTTCCGAACGTTCATAAACGTGAAAATTGGTGATCACCGATACACTTTTGTGTGAATCGACTCAAATTAACCAGATTCACTGACATTTCGTTCTGAAACGCTTTCCGATGTGCGAATCGCGATCACAGCTTACAATCGAGTGATGTCGTTTCCGAACCATCATAAACGTGAAAATTGGTGATCACCGATACACTTTTGTATGAATCGATAGAAATTAACAAGATTCACTGACATTTCGAACAGAACAGCTTTCCGACGTGCGATCCGAGATCATCACTTACAATCGAGTGATGTAGTTTCCGAACGTTCATAAACGTGAAAATTGGAGATCACCGATACACTTTTGTGTGAATCGACTCAAATTAACCAGATTCACTGACATTTCGTTCTGAATCGTTTTCCGATTTGTGAATCCCGATCACAGTTTACAATCGAGTGATGTCGTTTCCGAACGTTCATAAACGTGAAAATTTGCGATCACCGATCCACTTTTGTGTGAATCGATACAATTTAACAACATTCACTGACATTTCGAACAGCACAGCTTTCCGACGTGCGATCCGAGATCATAACTTACAATCGAGTGATGTAGTTTCCGAACGTTCATAAACGTGAAAATTGGAGATCACCGATACACTTTTGTGTGAATCGACACAAATTAACCAGATTCACTGATATTTCGTTCTGAATCGCTTTCCGAAGTACGAATCGCGATCACACCTTTCAATCGAGTGATGACGTTTCCGAACGTTCATAAACGTGAAAATTGGTTATCACCGATACACTTTTGTGTGAATCAATACAATTTAACAACATTCACTGACATTTCGACCAGCATCGCTTTCCGACGTGCGATTCGAGATTATTACACGTGGTAAAGCGTTTCAGAACGAAATGTCAGTGTACCTTGTTAATTTGCATCGATTCACCCAAAAGTGTATCGGTGATCACCAATTTTCACGTTTATGAACGTTCCGAAACGACATAACTCGATTGTAAGTAATGATCTCGAATCGTACGTCGGAAAGCTGCACTTTTCGAAATGTCAGTGAATGTTGTTAAATTGTATCGATTCACACAAAAGTGTATCGGTGATCTTCAATTGACACGTTTATGATGGTTCGGAAACGACATCACTCGATCGTAAGTTATGATCTCGATTCGCACATCGGAAAGCGATTCAGAACGAAATGTCAGTGAATCTGGTTAATTTGTGTCGATTCACACAAAAGTGTATCGGTAATCTCCAATTTTCACGTTTATGAACGTTCGGAAACGACATCACTCGTTTGTAAGTTATGATCTCGAATCGCACGTCGGAAAGCTGTTCTGTTCGAAATGTCAGTGAATCTTGTTATTGTATCGATTCATACAAAAGTGTATGGGTGATCACCAATTTTCATGTTTACGCACGTTCGGATACGACATAACTCGATTGTAAGCAATGATCTCGAATCGCACGGCGGAATCTATTTTTGTTCGAAATGTCAGTGAATCTTCTTGATTTGTTGCGATTCTCACAAAAATCTATCGGTGATCACCGTTCTTCATGTTTATGAACGTTCGGAAACGACATCACTCGAATGTAAGGTATGATCTCGAAACGCACGTCGGAAAGCTGTTCAGTTCGAAATGTCAGTGATTCTTGTTAATTTCTATTGATTCATACAAAAGTGTATCGGTGATCACCAATTTTCACGTTTATGATGGTTCGGAAACGACATAACTCGATTGTAAGCAATGATCTCGAATCGCACGGCGGAATCTATTTTTGTTCGAAATGTCAGTGAATCTTCTTGATTTGTTGCGATTCTCACAAAAATCTATCGGTGATCACCGTTCTTCATGTTTATGAACGTTCGGAAACGACATCACTCGAATGTAAGGTATGATCTCGAATCGCACATCGGAATGCGATTCAGAACGAAATGTCAGTGAATCTGGTTAATTTGAGTCGATTCACACAAAAGTGTATCGGTGATCACCAATTTTTACGTTTATGAACGTTCGGAAACGACATCACTCGATTGTAAGTGATGATCTTCGATCACACGTCGGAAAGCTGTTCTGTTCGAAATGTCAGTGAATCTTGTTAATTTCTATCGATTCATACAAAAGTGTATCGGTGATCACTAATTTTCACGTTTATGATGGTTCGGAAACGACATCACTCGATTGTAAGGTGAGACCGCGATTCGCACATCGGAAAGCGATTCAGAACGAAATGTCAGTGTATCTTTTTAATTTGTGTCGATTCACACAAAAGTATATCGGTGATCTTCAATTTTCACGTTTATGAACGTTCGGAAACGACATCACTCGAATGTAAGGTATGATCTCGAATCGCACGTCGGAAAGCGATGCTAGTCGAAATATCAGTGAATCTTGTCGATTTGTTACGCATCTCGCCAAAGTCTATCGGTGTTCACCGTTTTTCACGTTTATGAACGTTCGGAAACGACATCACTCGATTGTAAGTTATGATCTCGAATCGCACGTCGGAAATCTGTTCTGTTCGAAATGTCAGTGAATGTTGTTAATTTCTATCGATTCATACAAAAGTGTATCGGTGATCACCAATTTTCATGTTTATGAACGTTCGGATACGACATAACTCGATTGTAAGTAATGATCTCGAATCGCACGTCGGAAAGCTGCTCTTTTCGAAATGTCAGTGAATGTTGTTAAATTGTATCGACTCACTCAAAATTGTATCTGTGATCTTCAATTTTCACGTTTATGATGGTTCGGAAACGACATCACTCGATTGTAAGTTATGATCTCGATTCCCACATCGGAAAGCGATTCTGTTCGAATTGTCAGTGAATCTTGATAATTTGTAACGATTCTCACAAAAGTTTATTTGTGATCACCAATTTTCATATTTGTGAACGTTCAGAAACGACATCGTTCGAATGTCAGTTCCGGTCTCGAATCGCATTTCGGATTGCGATTCTGATAGAAATGTCGGAAAAAATTGTTGATTCGTAACGATTAACACACAAGGTTATCGCTGATTACTTACTTTCATGTTTATGAAAGATTGGAAACGTTCACCGATGAACGTCACATATCAACAATTTTTCAGACATTTAGTATCGCAATCCGAAGGGCCATTTGAGATCTAAACTGACAATCGAGCGATGAAAACGTTCCCGAACTTTCATAAACATGAAGATTGGTGATCACCAATAAAATTTTTGTTCAATTCATGACAAATTAACAATATCCAATGACATTTCGATTCGAGATCATAAATTGCAATCGAGTGATATCATTTCCGAACGTTCATAAACATGAAAATTGGTGATCACCGATTCACTTTTGTGTGAATTGATAAAAATTAACAAGATTCACTGACATTTCGAACACAACAGCTTTCCCACGTGCGATCCGAGATCATAACTTACAATCGAGTGATGTCATTTCCGAACGTTCATAAACGTAAAAATTGGTGATCACCGATACACTTTTGTGTGAATCGAAACAATTTAACAACATTCACTGACATTTCGAACAGAACAGCTTTCCGACGTGTGATCGGAGATCATAACTTACAATCGAGTGATGTAGTTTCCGAACGTTCATAAACGTGAAAATTGGAGATCACCGATACACTTTTGTGTGAATCGACTCAAATTAACCAGATTCACTGACATTTCGTTCTGAATCGCTTTCCGATGTGCGAATCGCGATCACAGCTTACAATCGAGTGATGTCGTTTCCAAACCATCATAAACGTGAAAATTGGTGATCACCGATACACTTTTGTATGAATCGATAGAAATTAACAAGATTCACTGACATTTCGAACAGAACAGCTTTCCGACGTGCGATCCGAGATCATCACTTACAATCGAGTGATGTAGTTTCCGAACGTTCATAAACGTGAAAATTGGAGATCACCGATACACTTTTGTGTGAATCGACTCAAATTAACCAGATTCACTGACATTTCGTTCTGAATCGCTTTCCGAAGTACGAATCGCGATCACACCTTACAATCGAGTGATGACGTTTCCGAACGTTCATAAACGTGAAAATTGGTTATCACCGATACACTTTTGTGTGAATCAATACAATTTAACAACATTCACTGACATTTCGACCAGCATCGCTTTCCGACGTGCGATTCGAGATTATTACACGTCGTAAAGCGTTTCAGAACGAAATGTCAGTGTACCTTGTTAATTTGCATCGATTCACCCAAAAGTGTATCGGTGAACACCAATTTTCACGTTTATGAACGTTCCGAAACGACATAACTCGATTGTAAGTAATGATCTCGAATCGTACGTCGGAAAGCTGCACTTTTCGAAATGTCAGTGAATGTTGTTAAATTGTATCGATTCACACAAAAGTGTATCGGTGATCTTCAATTGACACGTTTATGATGGTTCGGAAACGACATCACTCGATTGTAAGTTATGATCTCGATTCGCACATCGGAAAGCGATTCAGAACGAAATGTCAGTGAATCTGGTTAATTTGTGTCGATTCACACAAAAGTGTATCGGTAATCTCCAATTTTCACGTTTATGAACGTTCGGAAACGACATCACTCGTTTGTAAGTTATGATCTCGAATCGCACGTCGGAAAGCTGTTCTGTTCGAAATGTCAGTGAATGTTGTTAAATTGTATCGATTCATACAAAAGTGTATGGATGATCACCAATTTTCATGTTTACGCACGTTCGGATACGACATAACTCGATTGTAAGCAATGATCTCGAATCGCACGGCGGAATCTATTTTTGTTCGAAATGTCAGTGAATCTTCTTGATTTGTTGCGATTCTCACAAAAATCTATCGGTGATCACCGTTCTTCATGTTTATGAACGTTCGGAAACGACATCACTCGAATGTAAGGTATGATCTCGAATCGCACGTCGGAAAGCTGTTCAGTTCGAAATGTCAGTGATTCTTGTTAATTTCTATCGATTCATACAAAAGTGTATCGGTGATCACCAATTTTCACGTTTATGATGGTTCGGAAACGACATCACTCGATTGTAAGCTGTGATCGCGATTCGCACATCGGAAAGCGATTCAGAACGAAATGTCAGTGAATCTGTTTAATTTGAGTCGATTCACACAAAAGTGTATCGGTGATCACCAATTTTCACGTTTATGAACGTTCGGAAACGACATCACCCGATTGTAAGTTATGATCTCTAATCGCACGTCGGAAAGCTTTTCTGTTCGAAATGTCAGTGAATGTTGTTAAATTGTATCGATTCATACAAAAGTGTATGGGTGATCACCAATTTTCATGTTTACGCACGTTCGGATACGACATAACTCGATTGTAAGCAATGATCTCGAATCGCACGGCGGAATCTAATTTTGTTCGAAATGTCAGTGAATCTTCTTGATTTGTTGCGATTCTCACAAAAATCTATCGGTGATCACCGTTCTTCATGTTTATGAACGTTTGGAAACGACATCACTCGATTGTAAGTTATGATCTCCGATCACACGTCGGAAAGCTGTTCTGTTCGAAATGTTAGTGAATGTTGTTAATTTCTATCGATTCATACAAAAGTGTATCGGTGATCACTAATTTTCACGTTTATGATGGTTCGGAAACGACATCACTCGGTTGTAAGGTGAGACCGCGATTCGCACATCGGAAAGCGATTCAGAACGAAATGTCAGTGAATCTGGTTAATTTGTGTCGATTCACACAAAAGTGTATCGGTGATCACCAATTTTCACGTTTATGAACGTTCGGAAACGACATCACTCGAATGTAAGGTATGATCTCGAATCGCACGTCGGAAAGCTGTTCAGTTCGAAATGTCAGTGATTCTCGTTAATTTCTATCGATTCATACAAAAGTGTATCGGTGATCACTAATTTTCACGTTTATGATGGTTCGGAAACGACATCACTCGATTGTAAGCTGTGAACTCGGATCGCACGTCGGAAAGCTTTTCTGTTCGAAATGTCAGTGAATCTTGTTAATTTCTATCGATTCATACAAAAGTGTATCGGTGATCACCAATTTTCACGTTTATGATGGTTCGGAAACGACATCACTCGATTGTAAGCTGTGATCGCGATTCGCACATCGGAAAGCGATTCAGAACGAAATGTCAGTGAATCTGGTTAATTTGAGTCGAATCACACAAAAGTGTATCGGTGATCTCCAATTTTCACGTTTATGATCGTTCGGAAATGACATCACTCGATTGTAAGTTATGATCTCGGATCGCACGTCGGAAAGCTGTTCTGTTCGAAATGTCAGTGAATCTTGTTAATTTCTATCGATTCATACAAAAGTGTATCGGTGATCACCAATTTTCATGTTTATGAACGTTCGGATACGACATAACTCGATTGTAAGTAATGATCTCGAATCGCACGTCGGAAAGCTGCTCTTTTCGAAATGTCAGTGAATGTTGTTAAATTGTATCGACTCACTCAAAAGTGTATCTGTGATCTTCAATTTTCACGTTTATGATGGTTCGGAAACGACATCACTCGATTGTAAGTTATGATCTCGATTCCCACATCGGAAAGCGATTCTGTTCGAATTGTCAGTGAATCTTGATAATTTGTAACGATTCTCACAAAAGTTTATTTGTGATCACCAATTTTCATATTTGTGAACGTTCAGAAACGACATCGTTCGAATGTCAGTTCCGGTCTCGAATCGCATTTCGGATTGCGATTCTGATAGAAATGTCGGAAAAAATTGTTGATTCGTAACGATTAACACACAAGGTTATCGCTGATTACTTACTTTCATGTTTATGAAAGATTGGAAACGTTCACCGATGAACGTCACATATCAACAATTTTACAGACATTTAGTATCGCAATCCGAAGGGCCATTTGAGATCTGAACTGACAATCGAGCGATGAAAACGTTCCCGAACTTTCATAAACATGAAGATTGGTGATCACCAATAAAATTTTTGTTCAATACATGACAAATTAACAATATCCAATGACATTTCGATTCGAGATCATAAATTGCAATCGAGTGATATCATTTCCGAACGTTCATAAACATGAAAATTGGTGATCACCGATACACTTTTGTGTGAATCGAAACAATTTAACAACATTCACTGACATTTCGAACAGAACAGCTTTCCGACGTGCGATCCGAGACCATAACTTACAATCGACTGTTGTCATTTCCGAACGATCATAAACGTGAAAATTAGAGATCACCGATACACTTTTGTGTGATTCGACTCAAATTAACCAGATTCACTGACATTTCGTTCTGAATCGCTTTACGATTTGTGAATCGCGATCACAGTTTACAATCGAGTGATGTCGTTTCCGAACGTTCATAAACGTGAAAATTTGTGATCACCGATACACTTTTGTGTGAATCGAAACAATTTAACAACATTCACTGACATTTCGAACAGAACAGCTTTCCGACGTGCGATCCGAGATCATAACTTACAATCGGGTGATGTCGTTTCCGAACGTTCATAAACGTGAAAATTGGTGATCACCGATACACTTTTGTGTGAATCGACTCAAATTAACCAGATTCACTGACATGTCGTTCTGAAACGCTTTCCGATGTGCGAATCGCGATCACAGCTTACAATCGAGTGATGTCGTTTCCGAACCATCATAAACGTGAAAATTAGTGATCACCGATACACTATTGTATGAATCGATAGAAATTAACAAGGTTCACTGACATTTCGAACAGAACAGCTTTCCGACGTGCGATCCGAGACCATAACTTACAATCGAGTGATGTCATTTCCGAACGATCATAAACGTGAAAATTGGAGATCACAGATACACTTTTGTGTGATTCGACTCAAATTAACCAGATTCACTGATATTTCGTTCTGAATCGCTTTTCGAAGTACGAATCGCGATCACACCTTACAATCGAGTGATGACGTTTCCGAACGTTCATAAACGTGAAAATTGGTTATCACCGATACACTTTTGTGTGAATCAATACAATTTAACAACATTCACTGACATTTCGACCAGCATCGCTTTCCGACGTGCGATTCGAGATTATTACACGTCGTAAAGCGTTTCAGAACGAAATGTCAGTGTACCTTGTTAATTTGCATCGATTCACCCAAAAGTGTATCGGTGAACACCAATTTTCACGTTTATGAACGTTCCGAAACGACATAACTCGATTGTAAGTAGTGATCTCGAATCGTACGTCGGAAAGCTGCACTTTTCGAAATGTCAGTGAATGTTGTTAAATTGTATCGATTCACACAAAAGTGTATCGGTGATCTTCAATTGACACGTTTATGATGGTTCGGAAACGACATCACTCGATTGTAAGTTATGATCTCGATTCGCACATCGGAAAGCGATTCAGAACGAAATGTCAGTGAATCTGGTTAATTTGTGTCGATTCACACAAAAGTGTATCGGTAATCTCCAATTTTCACGTTTATGAACGTTCGGAAACGACATCACTCGTTTGTAAGTTATGATCTCGGATCGCACGTCGGAAAGCTTTTCTGTTCGAAATGTCAGTGAATCTTGTTAATTTCTATCGATTCATACAAAAGTGTATCGGTGATCACCAATTTTCACGTTTATGATGGTTCGGAAACGACATCACTCGATTGTAAGCTGTGATCGCGATTCGCACATCGGAAAGCGATTCAGAACGAAATGTCAGTGAATCTGGTTAATTTGAGTCGATTCACACAAAAGTGTATCGGTGATCACCAATTTTCACGTTTATGAACGTTCGGAAACGACATCACCCGATTGTAAGTTATGATCTCTAATCGCACGTCGGAAAGCTTTTCTGTTTGAAATGTCAGTGAATGTTGTTAAATTGTATCGATTCATACAAAAGTGTATGGGTGATCACCAATTTTCATGTTTACGCACGTTCGGATACGACATAACTCGATTGTAAGCAATGATCTCGAATCGCACGGCGGAATCTAATTTTGTTCGAAATGTCAGTCAATCTTCTTGATTTGTTGCGATTCTCATAAAAATCTATCGGTGATCACCGTTCTTCATGTTTATGAACGTTCGGAAACGACATCACTCGATTGTAAGTTATGATCTCCGATCACACGTCGGAAAGCTGTTCTGTTCGAAATGTCAGTGAATCTTGTTAATTTCTATCGATTCATACAAAAGTGTATCGGTGATCACCAATTTTCATGTTTATGAACGTTCGGATACGACATAACTCGATTGTAAGTAATGATCTCGAATCGCACGTCGGAAAGCTGCTCTTTTCGAAATGTCAGTGAATGTTGTTAAATTGTATCGACTCACTCAAAAGTGTATCTGTGATCTTCAATTTTCACGTTTATGATGGTTCGGAAACGACATCACTCGATTGTAAGTTATGATCTCGATTCCCACATCGGAAAGCGATTCTGTTCGAATTGTCAGTGAATCTTGATAATTTGTAACGATTCTCACAAAAGTTTATTTGTGATCACCAATTTTCATATTTGTGAACGTTCAGAAACGACATCGTTCGAATGTCAGTTCCGGTCTCGAATCGCATTTCGGATTGCGATTCTGATAGAAATGTCGGAAAAAATTGTTGATTCGTAACGATTAACACACAAGGTTATCGCTGATTACTTACTTTCATGTTTATGAAAGATTGGAAACGTTCACCGATGAACGTCACATATCAACAATTTTACAGACATTTAGTATCGCAATCCGAAGGGCCATTTGAGATCTGAACTGACAATCGAGCGATGAAAACGTTCCCGAACTTTCATAAACATGAAGATTGGTGATCACCAATAAAATTTTTGTTCAATACATGACAAATTAACAATATCCAATGACATTTCGATTCGAGATCATAAATTGCAATCGAGTGATATCATTTCCGAACGTTCATAAACATGAAAATTGGTGATCACCGATACACTTTTGTGTGAATCGAAACAATTTAACAACATTCACTGACATTTCGAACAGAACAGCTTTCCGACGTGTGATCGGAGATCATAACTTACAATCGAGTGATGTCGTTTCCGAACGTTCATAAACGTGAAAATTGAAGATCACCGATATACTTTTGTGTGAATCGACACAAATTAACCAGATTCACTGACATTTCGTTCTGAATCGCTTTCCGATGTGCGAATCGCGGTCTCACCTTACAATCGAGTGATGTCGTTTCCGAACCATCATAAACGTGAAAATTAGTGATCACCGATACACTTTTGTATGAATCGATAGAAATTAACAAGATTCACTGACATTTCGAACAGAACAGCTTTCCGACGTGCGATTCGAGATCATAACTTACAATCGGGTGATGTCGTTTCCGAACGTTCATAAACGTGAAAATTGGTGATCACCGATACACTTTTGTGTGAATCGACTCAAATTAACCAGATTCACTGACATTTCGTTCTGAAACGCTTTCCGATGTGCGAATCGCGGTCTCACCTTACAATCGAGTGATGTCGTTTCCGAACCATCATAAACGTGAAAATTGGTGATCACCGATACACTTTTGTATGAATCGATAGAAATTAACAAGATTCACTGACATTTCGAACAGAACAGCTTTCCGACGTGCGATCCGAGACCATAACTTACAATCGAGTGATGTCATTTCCGAACGATCATAAACGTGAAAATTGGAGATCACAGATACACTTTTGTGTGATTCGACTCAAATTAACCAGATTCACTGATATTTCGTTCTGAATCGCTTTCCGAAGTACGAATCGCGATCACACCTTACAATCGAGTGATGACGTTTCCGAACGTTCATAAACGTGAAAATTGGTTATCACCGATACACTTTTGTGTGAATCAATACAATTTAACAACATTCACTGACATTTCGACCAGCATCGCTTTCCGACGTGCGATTCGAGATTATTACACGTCGTAAAGCGTTTCAGAACGAAATGTCAGTGTACCTTGTTAATTTGCATCGATTCACCCAAAAGTGTATCGGTGAACACCAATTTTCACGTTTATGAACGTTCCGAAACGACATAACTCGATTGTAAGTAATGATCTCGAATCGTACGTCGGAAAGCTGCACTTTTCGAAATGTCAGTGAATGTTGTTAAATTGTATCGATTCACACAAAAGTGTATCGGTGATCTTCAATTGACACGTTTATGATGGTTCGGAAACGACATCACTCGATTGTAAGTTATGATCTCGATTCGCACATCGGTGTTACTTCGTGTGGTTTAATGCCCGGATTTTTAGAGAGAGAGACAAATTATCTAACGGAATACTGACAATACGATTCACGGCTACGGACGGTAAGAGAGAAACTTTTTAGAGCAGGCCGCTTGGTACGACAGGGATTTGCCCTGGTCGCGGTTGGTTAGTTTACCGACTGCTGGAAATGTGGAACTCTACTTGACCGATTGGATTGATACAGACTGGATTACCGTCAGCAGTATGCTCGATGGTCGGCAACCGGAAGAATTTATTTGCCCAGGAAAATGATACACGGGGTACGACGCGTAGACTTATTTTAGATCTCGTATTTGAGAAGGTGAGATTTTCCCCCTCAGGACCGAAACCTATGCTCGTGAAATATTTACCGGATGACCTTTTCAGAATAAAAATAAAATAAAACTCACTTACCGTTTAGTTATTCTTCGACGGATGAGTTAATCGATTGTTATTACTTCGATGTCGATTGGTGTTGATGGTCGGGAAACGGTCGATGCCCCCGAGATGTTTCCACAATCGGGATGGTATTCTTCTCGTTGAGTGAAGATCGATGAACCGACCAACCGTCCCAATGAGTATGGCGAATTAGCGTCGATAATGAAGATGCTCTTCCGAACGATAACGTCGGAAACGACGCGAATTTTACTCGGACCCGATTTTAACACCAAATTATAAATAATATCGTTCGGATATTCGACACCAGAGTTTTCAGATAGCTGTGAGTGTTGAGTGGCTTTGCACAACGTTTTCACCCACGATTTATTATTACCACGGTTAAGAGCGGGTCTATTACAGGCACGTGCGATAGCCCGGCGGATTTGAAATTTAACGCCTCCTCGACGTCTAGGCATAATAAGAGAATTTCATAATTAAATTTATATTTCGATAATTAATTCAAGTTTGTTTAAAGGATAGAAAAAAGGAAGAAATCTCGTTGACGTGCCAAATTCTCCAGCACAGAACAATGAGAAAGAGAGAGAGAGATAGAAATCTCGTTGGCGTGCCAAATTCTCCAGCACAGAACAATGAGAGAGAGAGAGAGAGAGATAGAAATATGTATCGGCGTGCCAAATTCTCCAGCACAGAACGATACAAATAAAAGAATTAAAATACGATCTAACGTGCCTGAGTCTAGCACAAAAAGAATCGTATGGAAAAACTTGAATTAATTATTCAACTGCGAGATTGACTGAAAGAAGTATGCCAGATTATAAAAGAAATGAATCCGCAGGTTTATCGCTGAATTAAGGCA